>NC_088423.1:55174102-56387784 GCF_034236695.1 Oncorhynchus nerka
ATTGAGAAAGGGAGAGGTATAGAAAGGTGGGGACAGAGGAGAGCAGGATGCGAGAGATGGAGAGGCTTAGAAAGAGAGAGGAGTAGATGGATATCAAAGGGAGAAAGTAGAGAGAGATCGAACGGGCTGAGAGTCCGAAAGAAGAAGGAGATGGAGAGAGGGGAAGAAAGATCGATAAAGAGGTGGAGCACCTGGGAAAGAAGAGAGTGGCAGACATGGATAAGTTCCCCCCTCTCCCTTTCTCTCTTCTCCCCTTTGCTCAGGTAATGCAGTAAGCAAGAGTAGGGACAAATCTGTTGAGAGAACCTGCCAGCCAAACTTTGTTCTCGGAAAGCCTTTTCTTCCCTCTGTGCTATACAGTACATTGACCGCCCTCCTTTATCCTGCCTGCTCAACTCTATGGTGTCCCAAATGGCACCCTATTACCTCCAATTGGGATATGAAGGACTCCTCCAACACACAAAGCTAAATCAGAGGGCAGGGAAGCAGACAAACACTTATGATAACAGAGGCTGAAGTGAAAAACTGCTTTTCTAAAGGAGAAACCGCCAGTGGGAAGGAAAAGGTCAGTTTGCTCAGGCAATATTCTACCTGTGGACCGATGCTTTCCACATTCGAGAAGCAAATTAAACATAAATGAAATACTGGGATTGGAACAGACAATAGGTGAGAGGAGATATTTGAGCTGGCACCAAGCAAGACACTCGTGCAAATTGTTTTAAGAAAGTTATAACAAGGATCATTTTGCTATTTGATTTTAAGACCCCTTGAAGTATCCCCCCCAAAATATTTGATGAAACACTTCTGGAGCCTTACTGCTATTGGCCCACAGAAACGCATTGAATAACAGATTCACAACATGGAACAACAGATAGTCCCCCCCCAAAATCTAAAGGAAGTTTGTTCTGAAGTATCTGTTCTATATCTGAGAGACACAGTTGAAGTCGGAAGTTTACATACACCTTAGCCAAATACAATTTAACTCAGTTTTTCACAATTTCTGACGTTAAATCCGTGTAAAAATCCCTGTCTTAGGTCAGTTAGGATCACCACCTTATTTTAAGAATGTAAAATGTCAGAATAAAAGTAAAGAGATTTATTTATTTAAGCTTTTATTTCTTTCATCACATTCCCAGTGGGTCAGAAGTTTACATACACTCAATTAGTATGTGGTAACATTGCCTTTAAATTGTTTAACTTGTGTCAAACGTTTTGGGTAGCCTTCCACAAGCTTCCCACAATAAGTTGGGTGAATTTTGGCCCATTCCTCCTGACAGAGCTGGTGTAACTGAGTCAGGTTTGTAGGCCTTCTTGTTCACACACGCTTTTTCAGTTCTGCCCACACATTTCCTATAGGATTGAGGTCAGGGCTTTGCGACTTTGTTGTCTTTAAGCCATTTTGTCACAACTTTGGAAGTATGCTTGGGGTCATTGTCCATTTGGAAGACCCATTTGTGACTAAGGTTCAACTTCCTGACTGATGTCCTGAGATGTTGCTTCAATATATCCACATAATTTTCTTTCCTTGTGATGCCATCTATTTTGTGAAGTGCACCAGTCCGTCCTGCAGCAAAGCACCCCCACAACATGATGCTGCCACCTCCCTGCTTCACAGTTGGGAATGGTATTCTTCTGCTTGCAAGCCTCCCCCTTTTTCCTCCAAACATAACGATGGTCATTATGGCCAAACAGTTCTATTTTTGTTTCATCAGACCAGAGGACATTTTTCCAAAAAGTACAATCTTTATGCCCATGTGCAGTTACAAACTGTAGTCTGACTTTTTTATGGCGGTTTTCGAGCAGTGCCTTCTTCCTTGCTGAGCGGCCTTTCAGGTTATGTCGATATAGGACTCGTTTTACTGTGGATATTGTAACGGCTTTCTAATGGTGAAGGAGAGTCGGACCAAACTGCAGCGTGTCTATTGTGATTCATCTTTAATAAACAAACGTAACACACAACAAAACACTAACACTACAAAACGAAAACAGCCTATACAAGTGTCTACTAACCTCTAACCAGGACATCAAGACACACAGGACAATCACCCACAATACAACCAAAGAATATGGCTGCCTAAATATGGTTCCCAATCAGAGACAACGGTAAACACCTGCCTCTGATTGAGAACCACTTCAGACAGCCATAGACTCTCCTAGAACACCCCACTAAGCTACAATCCCACTATACACACATTCCAAAATCCCAAGACAAAACACACCACAATACAAAAACTCTATGCCACACCCTGGCCTGACCCAATACATGAAGAAAACACAAAATACTTAGACCAGGGCGTGACAGAACCCCCTAAGGTGCGGACTCCCGAACGCACCTCAAAACAAATAGGGAGGGTCCGGGTGGGCGTCTGTCCATGGTGGCGGTTCCGACGCGGGACGTGGACCCCACTCAATTAATGTCTTAGTCCCCTCTCCTCGCGTCCCTGGATAGTCCACCCTCGCCGCCGACCATGGCCTAGTAGTCCTCACCCAGAAACCCACTGGATTGAGGAGCAGATCGGGACTGAGGGGCAGCTCGGGACTGAGGCAGCTCGGGACTGAGGGGAAGCTCGGGAGTGAGAGGAAGCTCGGGACTCGGGAGTGAGAGGAAGCTCGGGAGTGAGAGGAAGCTCGGGAGTGAGAGGAAGCTCGGGAGTGAGAGGAAGCTCGGGAGTGAGAGGAAGCTCGGGAGTGAGAGGAAGCTCAGGCAGGTTGATGGATCTACCAGATCCTGGCTGGCTGGTGGTTCCGACAGATCCTGGCTGACTGGCGGATCCTGGCTGACTGGCGGATCCTGGCTGACTGGCGGATCCTGGCTGACTGGCGGATCCAGGCTGACTGGCGGATCTGGCAGATCCTGGCCTGGCGTGGCGGATCCTGGCTGACTGGCGGATCCTGGCTGACTGGCAGATCTGGCTGAGATCCTGGCGGATCTGGCAGATCCTGGCTGACTGGCGGATCCTGGCTGACTAGCGGTTCTGGCAGATCCTGGCTGACTGGCGGATCCTGGCTGACTAGCGGTTCTGGCAGATCCTGGCCGACTGGCGGATCCTGGCTGACTAGCGGATCTGGCAGATCCTGGCCGACTGGCGGATCCTGGCTGACTAGCGGATCTGGCAGATCCTGGCTGACTGGCACTTCTGGCGGATCCTGGCAGACTGGCGGATCCTTGCTGACTGGCGGATCCTGGCACACTGGCGGATCCTGGCTGAATGGCGGATCTAACTGATCCTGGCAGACTGGCGGCACTGGTGGCGCTGGGCAGACTGGCGGCGCTGGGCAGACTGGTAGCTCAGGCGGCGCTGGGCAGACTGGCGGCACTGGCGGCGCTGGGCAGACGGGTGGCTCAGACGGCGCTGGGCAGACTGGCGGCGCTGGGCAGACTGGCGGCGCTGGGCAGACTGGCGGCGCTGGGCAGACTGGCGGCGCTGGGCAGACTGGCGGCGCTGGGCAGACTGGCGGCGCTGGGCAGACTGGTAGCTCAGGCGGTGCTGGGCAGACTGGCGCTGGGCACTGGCGGTGCTGGGCAGACTGGGGTGGCTCAGCACTGGCGGCGCTGGGCAGACGGGTAGCTCAGACGGCGCTGGGCAGACGGGTAGCTCAGACGGCGCTGGGCAGACTGACAGCTCTGGATGCTTCATGCAGGCTGACAGCTCTGGCTGCGCTGAACAGAGGAGTACTGGTGCCTCTGGAATGAGGGGCTCTGGCGCCTCTGGACAGCGCTGAGCGGGCGGGAAGCTCCGGCAGCAGCGCCGGACAGGCGGGAAGCTCCGGCAGCGGCGCCGGACAGGCGGGACGCTCCGGCAGCGGCGCGGACAGCGGCGCTCCGGACGGCGCCGGACAGGGAGGCTCCCGGCAGCGGCGCCGGACAGGCGGGACGCTCCGGCAGCGGCGCCGGACAGGCGGGCGCTCGGAGCGGCGCCCGGACAGAGGCTCCGGCAGCGGCGCCGGACAGGCGGGGCGCTCCGGCAGCGGCGCCGGACAGGCGGGACGCTCGGCAGCGGCGCCGGACTGGCGGGACGCTCCGGCAGCGGCGCCGGACAGGCGGGACGCTCCGGCAGCGGCGCCGGACAGGCGGGAGGCTCCGGCAGCGGCGCCGGACAGGCGGGAGGCTCCGGGCGGGAGGCTCCGGCAGCGGCGCCGGACAGGCGGGACGCTCCGGCAGCGGCGCCGGACAGGCGGAGGCTCCGGCAGCGGCGCCGGACAGGCGGGACGCTCCGGCAGCGCTGGACAGGCGGGACACACTGTAGGCCTGATGCGTGGTGCTGGCACTGGTGGTAATGAACCGAGGACACGCACAGGAAGCCTGGTGCGGGAGCTGCTACCGGAGGGCTGGGGTGTGGAGGTGGTACTGGATAGACCGGACCGTGCAGGCGCACTGGAGCTCTTGAGCACCGAGCCTGCCCAACCTTACCTGGCTCGATGCCCACTCTAGCCCGGCCGATACGAGGAGCTGGAATATACCGCACCGGGCTATGCACCCGCACTGGGGACACAGTGCGCACCACTGCATAACAAGGTGCCTGCCCGGTCTCTCTAGCCCCCCGGTAACCACAGGAAGTTAGCGTAGGTCTCCTACCTAGCGTAGCCATACTCCCTGTGAGCCCTCCCCCAAGAAATTTTTGGGGCTGACTCTCAGGCTTCCATCCGCTCTGCCGTGCTAGCTCCTCATAATGCCGCCTCTCTGCTTTTGCTGCCTCCAGCTCGGCTTTGGGGCGACAATAATCTCCAGGCTGATCCCAGGGTCCTTTACCGTCCAGTACCTCCTCCCATGTCCATTTCTCCAGGTAGTGCAATCTCTCCCACTGTAGCTGCTGCTGCTCCTGCTGCTGCTGCCTCTGTTGCTTCTCCTGTGGCTCCTGCCTGTTGACACGCTGCTTGGTCCTGTGGTGGGTGATTCTGTAACGGCTTTCTAATGGTGAAGTTGAGTCGGACCAAACTGCAGCGTGTCTATTGTGATTCATCTTTAATAAACAAACGTAACACACAACAAAACACTAACACTACAAAACGAAAACCGAAAACAGCCTATACAAGTGTCTACTAACCTCTAACCAGGACATCAAGACACACAGGACAATCACCCACAATACAACCAAAGAATATGGCTGCCTAAATATGGTTCCCAATCAGAGACAACGGTAAACACCTGCCTCTGATTGAGAACCACTTCAGACAGCCATAGACTCTCCTAGAACACCCCACTAAGCTACAATCCCACTATACACACATTCCAAAATCCCAAGACAAAACACACCACAATACAAAAACTCTATGCCACACCCTGGCCTGACCCAATACATGAAGAAAACACAAAATACTTAGACCAGGGCGTGACAGATATAGATACTTGTGTACCTGTTTCCATCAGCATCTTCACAAGGTCCTTTGCTGTTGTTCTGGGATTGATTTGCACTTTTCACACCAAAGTACGTTCATCTCTAGGAGACAGAACGCGTCTCCTTCCTGAGCGGTATGACGGCTGCGTGGTCCCATGGTGTTTATACTTGTGTACTATTGTTTGTAGAGATGAATGTGGTACCTTCAGGCGTTTGGAAATTGCTCCCAAGGATGATCCAGACTTGTGGAGGTTTACAATTTTTTTTCTGAGGTCTTGGCTGATTTTCTCATGATGTCATGCAAAGAAGCACTGAGTTTGAAGGTAGGCCTTGAAATGCATCCACAGGTACACCTCCAATTGACTCAAATTATGTCAATTAGAAGCCTCTAAAGCCAGTCACAGTCAAACTTCTGACCCACTGGGATTCGTGATACAGTGAATTATTAGTGAAATAATCTATCTGTAAACAATTGTTGGAAAAATTACTTGTGTCATGCACAAAGTAGATGTCCTAACCGACTTGCTAAAACTATAGTTTGTTATTAACAAGAAATTTGTGGAGTGGTTGAAAAACGAGTTTAATTGACTCCAACCTAAGTGTATGTAAACTTCCGACTTCAACTATATTTAAGAATGATCAGGAAACGGGTCATATTAGTGTGTAGCCCAAACTGTTTGGACGCTACAGACAGAAGTTGTCAGATCGGCTGTACTAACTTCAGACGGGTCCCAAGATGCTTGTGGGGATCGTAGAGCAAAACTGAGAATACCAATGTGTTCGTGAGTCCAATATTTCCATAGACGTATCATAGTTTGTAGGCCAAACCATTTGGACGCTATACAGATGATTTTGTGAGAAGACTGATTTTCGAGGTGTTTCATGATCTGACAAACACAGCTCTAGCTGTCACCTTTCACTGCAAATGTGGAGGATTGAGATGCATCCAATGCAAAAAGACATATACCCTATCTCTAAACTGACTGATTTTTATAGGGAATTTGTATTATGCTAATTCGATTTCCACAGGGTCGTGAACATTGTGCTTAGAGGATTAATCAAATTATACGAAATGGGGGAAAAGCAATCGCTTTTTAGGTTTCCATGGGCAAGTTGACAACGGGTACCTGAAATTCCTAATTCCAGCCTTCACTCTTCTTTCTTCCCAGGCAATTTCAGTCAATGGCTCTTTGGCTCCAATGCGAAAACAAATGACAGCAACTGCATGTATTTAGCTATAGCAAATCTCAATGGTTTCGTTGCCTTCCCTCAGGAATCCACCACCTCCACCCCCTAAACTGCTATCAGAAAAGCCCACTTGAGTTACTCGTTTTGTTTTCATTGCAAAATACAGTATAACCCCCACATTAGACACACCGCACTAATGAGAGTTGGAGAGGAATTTTGTTGCCGTCTAAGAATAGAATAGAGGTTTGCATCCCTCCCTCCCTCACTCCCTCGCTCTCTCCCTCCCTCCTAAGTGGAACATGACATATAATATAATTATCGTTGCTCACCTCCTTTGACAACATGAGCAGCTGGGATGTAATTGCAATATCCAGTGAGGTAATACAGGCCCATATATGCAATGATTAGACCGTAAACACACACAGAGATACAAATGCAGACATACAGTGCCTTCAGAAAGTATTCAGACCCCTTGACTTTTCCCACATTTTGTTAAGTTACAGCCTTATTCTAAAATGTATTACCAAATATTTAGAATTACTTCATCCAATGTCTAATTAGCTAGCTTGCTGTTGCTAGCTAATTTGTCCTGGGATATTTATTTTACCTTTATTTAACTAGGCAAGTCAGTTAAGAACAAATTCTTATTTTCAATGACGGCCTAGGAACAGTGGGTTAACTGCCTGTTCAGGGACAGAACGACAGATTTGTACCTTGTCAGCTCGGGGGTTTTGAACTTGCAACCTTACCTGAAATGCACAAGGTCTTCTACTCAGACAATTAATCCACACTTAAAACGGCCAACCAAATCGTTTCTAGTCATCTCTCCTCCTTCCAGGCTTTTTCATCTTTGAACTTATATGGTGATTGGCATCTACACTTTTACCACGGCAACCGGCAAAACATTTCATCCTTCAATCACCCACGTGGGTATTACCAATGAGTAGATGGCACTTGGGTAACTGCTTCTATAAACCATTGAGGAGATGGGAGAGGCAGGACTTTCAGCGCGATCTGCGTCAGAAATAGAAAGGAGTTCTATTTTAGCCCTTGGCAACGCAGACGCTCGTTGGCGTGCGCGAGCACTGTGGGTGCAATAATTGAATAACATGGATTTCTAAATGTATTTTGCGACGTGTCCGGTCTAGTCAGCATCTAAGATAGAAGAATAATAATAACATCTATCTTTCGGTCTGTCAGTCTGTCTTTCTGTCTTTCACCACGTTCGATAACTGAGCATTGACGAACATTACAGGTACAGATGTAGATCACACGACTAGAGCCACCGTGATTCCATATTCTGAATGTCAGAGAGGGGTGTTTGTTCTACATAACATATTTTTTAGATGAACGTTTCAAAACATTGCTTCCTGCTGACTATCTGTCATGCAGGCTGTCACACGAGTTTGCAATCGGAGTACCATTGGTTCGAGCCCGGTATGGAGACAGGAACAGTGGAGGAAGCAAAGCTTGTAGCAGCTCAACATAAGACTAGCCTATTAGTAAACACAGCTGTCACCAAGAGGTGGACGAATAATCATCATGTAATTATTACTCTCCTTATTATCTAAAGAAATGCACAATTGGTGGCTGACTAAATACTTTTTTGCCCCACTGTATGTAACCTGTGTCACTGTGCTGCTACCAGCTTCACTTCCTCCACTGTCCTTGTCCTGCTACTTTGCTCCAACTAGTGGTCCTCTGATCGCAAACACGTGACTTCCCACCCGACAAATAGACTAAGGGCGTATTGAGCAGGAATGTAACTTTTTGGAACGCTCAGATATAAATATGCTATGGACAAACACACACGCCTCTCTGAATAATGTATCACGTCAACTCTATTCGTGGCATTTATATCTGCCGTGTTTGACAATAACTGACTACCGAACGTGGCCCTGCTGTCCCTAACAAAATGTAAGCTTCATTACATTGTAGTCATTTAGCAGACACTCTTGTCCAGAGCAACTTAAATTAGTGAGTGAATATATATTTTTAATGGCCCACCATGGGAATCATGCTTTACCAACTGAGTCACACAGGACAAGGCATGATATTGATTTCTTGAACATCTCCAGCATGAATCATCATCTGATAACAATATTTATCATCATCGATAAATAGATAGATTGATTGATGGATATGTTATTATTATATAGTAGAATAAAAAATAAAAAACATAAAATAACTGTCAATTGTTTGTTCTTTGCGTTTGAATTACTTTCAGTTTATTATTTTTATTTTTATTTTTTACCTTTATTTTACTAGGCAAATCAGTTAAGAACAAATTCTTATGATTGATTGCAATTTAGGTTGAAAATGCAACAACAATAAAGATGTTTGGGTTTTTATGAAAACACAAGTTAAAAGGAGGATGATGCAAATGTTCCTGAGACTGACAACATGTTGACTTTTGTCAGTCTCAGGAAAAGTTCTCCATTACTCACAAGAACTTGGTGTCAGTCTCAGGGAAAGTTATCTGATCCTCACGAATTTGGTGTCAATCTCAGGAAAAAAGGTTTCATCCTCATTAAAACACGTCGTACGTTTTAATTGCAAAAAGTCAACTGAAAGTAACTAAATTGCAAAGAACAGGCAATTGACAGTTGCTTTATGGTCATTTAAATTAACAATATAGCCATAGATTCTAGAATCAATCTTTCAATAATGTGGAATGTTGTTATCTGATGATGTGTCACGATGACCCTGGTGATGTTCAAGAGAGCAATACCATTCCTTGTAACGTAGCTTACATTTTACACAACACAACCCTTTGGCTATGCCCTAGCTTGACCAGTTCTATATGCAGCCTAAAAAACATACCCATTAAAGGAATAAGTGCTAATTCTGAATAAAACACTCTCATAAACACCTGAATCATATTGAAAATGTTTTTGGAATGAAATGTGTTTGTTCTCAATGAAAACTCTGAATGCAATGGGTGGGTTATACCTGTCAATAAACTGCATCATTGGGAGAGCATTAGCATTTAAACATTTCATTCAGATTACTTTGGTCAAGTGGAATTCTTTCAGGGGTAGTGCACACGCTGCATGTGTCATACGTATTATAATTCTAATCATATTTATTAGACAACAGAATCCTTGTCAAACCCTTTTGTAATTGTACCGTTATGCCATTTTAATGACAGATGAACACAATGAAGTGTTATAACACGGAGTGATTTGCACCAGTGCCCCATAAGCCAATACATGATCAGATGAGAAAAATGTCTGTAGCAAAAATGTGCAAGTTCTAAAACCTAGGTTTAAAATGAGGGGGAAAAAGTTTAGGTTCGAAAAGGAATACTGACTGCAAAGGTTTCTCGTAAGAAGTGAACTTGGTAACCATTACTGTGGGGGCAAGAACTGCTGCAAAACTACTGCAACAGTTATTTATTTGTTTACAGTGATAGCATGAGTGAAATCCAAAAGTTTACATCAATTACATCAATTACTGGTAAAACCACATTACTAAATGCATGCTATATCCTAATGTGACTGCTTGCGTTTATTCACACAGGCGAGACAGACTGAATCATTAGTGACCACGGGTCGCATATACAGTGCTTTCAGAAAGTATTCACACTCCTTGACTTTTTCCACATTTTGTTGTGTTACAGCCTGAATTTTAAATGAATTACATTGAGATTTGGTGTCACTGGGATACACACAAAACGCCATAATGTCAAAGTGGAATTACGATTTTCCAAGCTTAGCTTGTTGTTAATCCACCTGGCATGTCAGATTTCAAAAAAGCTTTTCGGTGAAAGCATACCAAGCGTTTATGTAAGGATATCTCTCTCAGCAGACAAAACATTACAAACAGCTAGAAGCCAAGTAGATTGTTCACGAAAGCAGAAAAGCAATAAAATTAATCGCTTACCTTTAATGATCTTCAGATGTTTGCACTCTCGAGACTCCCAGTTACACAATAAATGTTCCTTTTGTTCCATAAAGATTATTTTTATATCCAAAATACCTCCATTTGGTTGGCGCATTATGTTCAGAAATCCACAGGCTTGAGCGGTCACGACCGGGCAGACGAAAATTCCAAATAGTGTCCGTAAAGTTTGTAGAAACAAAGGTTTTTTATAATCAATCCTCAGGTTGTTTTTACAAAATATAATCGATAATATTTCAACCGGGACTGTAGCTTCTTCAATAGGAGAGAGAGAGAAAATGTCTGCTCCAAGCTGTTGCGCATGCAAAACGCTGCTGGCACCCAGCCATACAATTACGCGATGTTATCTTTCTCGCTCATTTTTTTAAATAAAAGCTTGAAACTATGTCTAAAGACTGTTCACAACATGTGGAAGCCATAGTAAAAGGAATCTGGTTGATATCTCTTTAAATGGAGTGAAGGCAGGCAATGGAACAGGGAGCTTTCAGGAAAAACAGCACTTCCTGGTTGGATTTTCCTCAGCTTTTCACCTGCAATATCAGTTCTGTTATACTTACAGACAATATCTTGACAGTTTTGGAAACTTTAGAGTGTTTTCTATCCTGATCTGACAATTATATGCATATTCTAGATTCTGGGCCTATGAAATAGGCAGTTTCATTTGGGTACGTTTTTCATCCAAACATCAAAATACTTCCCCCTACACTCAAGAGTTTAAAGAGCTGAACCAATGGACATGGGGCCATGAAATTTGGCATGTAAACCTTATGTATATTTCCTTAGAAGCTGTGGGAATTAAAGCCACTGCAACCTTAGATGGCTGCACCAGACCAGTTTGTGGCACTATAGATGTCATTGGATAGGATAGGATATAGGATAATAGACCAATAACTATTGATACGTGGATTTTGTCTCAGGCAAATTAATGTCAGCTTTAAATTTTGCGGACGAACAGTGTGAAATATCGTGATTAGTATATCTGTATAATCGCATATTGTTGCCCTGTTATATGATCTGAACATAGTGAGAAGTGGCTCTTTTATAAGTTCCTCCACTTGTGCAGTCAGCGTATTACAGATTTGAGAGTGTATTTAAGTATTTTGGAATGCTAATGTGAAGTCTACCAACTGAGATTTAAATCATTTACCCCACAGATTTCGACAAAATAAAGTCCCAGAATTCAAAGTTGATTGCAATATACCAATATACTGATGCAAAGAATATTTCACAGGTCTTACCATTAGTCAAATTGACCCCATAATTGGTATATAAATTCAATACATTAAGTAATGACTTCAAGAATGACTACTTGCTGCATTCAAAGATAGCAAACCTACAGCATTAGACTAAACTTCACTTGCATCATCCTTGTGGTATTGAGAGATAAACATGGTAATTCTTTCACTAATTGCACATAAATGAAGATACTATACATGATAGAGTGCTTGCTTTGTTATCCAACTGATAGTGTTTCCTTTCTGTGGTCCTGTGAACCCTGTTCATTGCTGCTCATATTTAAAATTCCAATTCATCAACTTACCAATACTGTGTTCAAGACTCCTGACTCTGTTATATTCTTCTGACTTATACTGTCACACACAATTATGTTGATGCAACGTGTAATTCGCGACCACAAACACCTCTGTGTATTACTGTCAACGTTTTAACAGTTGGTGAAATGTGTTGATTAGGCGATATAGAGGGAACAAATGTACAACCTCAATAGCTCACTTTCAAACACAGCAAGCATTTATTAAACAGGAGCTTATGAACAACTTAGTGTTGGTGTCAAAATCTGCTTTCCTTGACAACAGGTGATACCCCAAACAGTCACACTTAAAGTGCATATTCACACACAGCTCCAGGGGCATAACACTTCTTAGCAGACGATTCTATCCGAAGCAATTTGAGTCAGTGTGTGTTGAACCACAACCTTTACTTTGCTAGCACCTTTGCTAGCAATCCTTGATTGCAATCAGAAATGGGTCCCAATTGATTTTTACTCTCTCTTTCGCTCGACTGAGCAAATGCCGAAATGAGCCCACCTCATTGGCTGATCGCTAATTATGTTAGCACCCTATTAACACACGGAAGGCCCTCGGGTCCAAGTGGAGCGATACCCCCACTACATCCCTCCATCCTCTTCTCTTTTTCACCATCCACCTGAGCCCCAGTAATCACTCACTTCCCTGGGTTATTCCATTTTAGTTTTAGAATATGATTATGTTTAATGGGACAACTTACCATCGCCACTTTTATTATTGATAGGGAAAATAAATAAGATCGGGATGTCGCCTGTGAGAATGTTTCAACTCTCTTGATGACAAAATTGGATACTAATGGCACATTTGCAGAGGAATGTAAGTTGTCAGGTATGGCTCAGTTGGTAAGAGTGTAGCGCCAGGTTAGGTTCAATTCCCAGTTGGGTCACATGTACTGAAAAGTAAATACTCAATCTTTTCTAAGTCATTATGCATATAAGCATCTGCCAAGGTTAAATTTGGTCATAGTGAATTCAACTCTCACCATTACTTATCCAATGGCTATTTAAACGTCAATATATTTTTCATGAAGGTTAAATAAAGCCAAATATGCCACTGCACCTATCTGTGAAGAGGGAATTTTGAAGTACAGTGCCTATTCAGACCCCTTGATTTGTTAGGTTTCAGCCTTATTCTAAAATTAATGTTTTTTTCCCTCCTCATCAATCTACACACAGTACCACATAATGACAAAGCAAAAACAGATTTTTAGACATTTTATCAAATAAAAAATTAATTAATTAAATATCACATTGACATAAGTATTCAGACCCTTTACTCCGTACTTTGTTAGAAGCACCTTTGGCAATGATTACAGCCTTACAGTCTTCTTGGGTATGATGCTACAAGCTTGGCACACCTGTATTTGGTGAGTTTCTTCCATTCTTTTCTACAGATCCTCTCAAGCTTTGTCAGGATGGATGAGGAGCGTTGCTGCACAGCTATTTTCAGGTCTCTCCAGAGATGGTACACCGGGTTCAAGTAGGCTCTGGCTAGGCCAGTCAAGGACATTCAGAGACTTGCCCCGAAGCCACTCCTGCGTTGTCTTGGCTGTGTGCTTAGCGTCATGGTCCTGTTGGATGGTGAACCTTTGCCCCAGTCTGAGGTACTGAGAGCTCTGGGACAGGTTGTCATCAAGGATCTCTCTGTACTTAGCTCCGTTCATCTTTGCCTCGATCCTGACTAGTCTCCCATTCCCTGCCGTTGAAAAAAATCCCCACGGCATGATGCTGCCACCACTATGCAGCATCCCTAGGGATGGTGCCAAGTTTCCTCCAGACGTGATGCTTGGCATTCAGGCCAAATATTTAAATCTTGGTTTCATCAGACCAGAGAATCTTGTCTCAGGTGCCTTTTGGCTAACTTCAAGCTGGCTGTCGTGCCTTTTACTGAGGAATTGCTTCCGTCTGGCCATTCTACCATAAAGGCCTGATTGGTGGAGTGCTGCAGAGATAGTTGTTCTTATGGAAGGTTCTCCCATCTCCACAGTGTAACTCTAAATCTCGGTCAGAGTGACCATTGGGTTCTTGGTCACCTCTCTGACCAAGACCCTTCTCCCCCGACTGCTCAGTTTGGCCGGGCGGCCAGCTCTAGAAAGAGTCTTGGTTCTTCCATTTAAGAATGATGGAGAACACTGTGTTCTTGGGGACCTTCAATGCTACAGAAAATGTTTGGTACCCTTCCCCAGATCTGTGCCTCGACACAATCCTGTCTGGCAGCTCTACGGACAATGTATTTGACCTCATGGTTTAGTTTTTGCTCTGACATGCACTGTCAACTCTTGGACCACACACAGGTGTGTGCTTTTCCAAATCATGTCCAATCAATTAAATTCACCACAGATGGACTCCAATCAAGTTGTAGAAACATCTCAAGGATGATCAATGGAAACAGGAGTTAATTTTGAGTATCTGTTCTGCCTGTGATTATTATTATTTGACCATTCCTGGTCATTTATGAACATTTGAACATCTTGGCCTTGTTCTGTTATAATCTCCACCCGGCACAGCCAGAAGAGGACTGGCCACCCCTCATAGCCTGGTTCCTCTCTAGGTTTCTTCCTAGGTTTTGGCCTTTCTAGGGAGTTTTTCCTAGCCACCGTGCTTCTACACCTGCATTGATTGCTGTTTGGGGTTTTAGGCTGGGTTTCTGTACAGCACTTTGAGATATCAGCTGATGTACGAAGGGCTATATAAATACAATTTGATTTGATTGTTATTTGATTAGCCCAGACCCTAATGGTCGACTATCTAGAGCGTGTACCGGGAAGGGTCTAACTATCGGAAAAATGTGATTTGATTTGATCAGAGGGTGTGAATTCTTATGCAAATAAGGTATTTCTGGTTTTTAATTGTCAACATTTGCAAAAATTTGTAAAAATCTGTTTTCGCTTTCTAATTAAGGAGTAGATTGTATTGTGTGTAATCCATTTTAGAATAAGACTGTAACGTAACAAAATGTGGAAAAAGTCAAGGGGTCTGAATACTTTCTGAACGCACTACATTTTTACTCTTAAATGGCTCTCTACAGAAAAGCAGACGACTTATTCCTTTGTGAAGGTTACATAATTGGTGTCCTGGTTTGTGCTCATTAGTCCCCAAATGGAAGAAAACGGACTGAAACAGGGAGAGACTACATTTTGCTACTGTGTGCCCTTATGAACACAACCCAGGGCTATCTGATTATCGACACCGTATTATATTGAGGGGATGTCATTGACTTCTCTCCCATTGATGTGGTCATCAAGTTTTCTGACGACAAGACGGTGATGACAGACCTGATGACAGACGACAATGAGACAGCCTATAGGGAGGAGGTCAGTAACCTGGCAGGGTGGTGCCAGGACAACAAACTTTTCCTCAACGTCAGCAAGACAAAGGAGCTGATCGTTGACTACAGGTGGGCTGTAGTAGATCGGGTCGCGCCCTTCAACTTCCTCGGTGTCCACATCACGAAGGAATGAACATGGTTCACAACACAGTCATGAAGAAGGCACAACAACTTCCCCATGAGGAGTCTGAAAAGATTTGGCATTGGCCCTCATACTCCAAAAGTGCTACAGCTGCACCATTGAGAGCATCTTGAGTGGCTGCATCACTGCTTGATATGGCACCTGCTTGGCATCCGACTGCAAGGCCCCTTTTGCACAACTCTTTTGAATCATCACGTACGCTGCTGCCACTGCTTATTATATATCCTGTTGCCTAGTCACTTTACCCCTACCTACATGTTCATATCTACCTCAAATACCTCATACCCCTGCACATCGACTCGGCACTGGTATCCTGTGTATATAGCCAAGCACTCGTTGTGCGTTTATTCCTTGTGTTATTATCTTTCTACTGTTTTTCTATTTTTTTCTCTGCATGGTAAGTAAGCATTTCACCATTAGTCTACACCTGTTGTTTACGAAGCATGTGACAAATACAATTTGATTTGAATTAGTCCAAAGCATGTCACCACAAGCAACTTCTCAGATGCCAGAGGGGTATGTCACATATGATCTGTCAAAGTGCATAGATGGAGAGTAGTTTAGGTTGTGGATTGGGGTTAGCACCATACCATGTTAAGTGCTTTGAGATCTTGTGAAAATAATCATATATATGTATACCATTACTGTTATTGTTATTAAAAGGTAATACATTTTTCATAGAGATAGATAGGGAATATGACTACGGTATTGTGGTATCTCGATGGCACACATACACACACACACACACACACACACACACACACACACACACACACACACACACGCCGTGTCTGAAATCTGGCTCACCTATTACTTACTTAAAACCACTTAAGGATCTGCTCCTTCTTTTCAAATTGTGCACTCTCCTCATACAAAGCATGGTATTCTTTCATTGTAACAGCGACTGTAAATTGGACACTGCAGTTAGATTAACATGAATTTAAGCTTTCTGCCAATATCAGATATGTCTGTCCTGGGATATGTTCTTGTTACTTAAAACCTCATGCTAATTCCGTTAGCCTACTTTAGCTCAAGTTTTAAACTGCATACTGTGTACTAATTGTACTACATACTTTTCAGAACATACTGTTTCGTAAAAACGAATGCAATAAGCAAAAAAAGATACTTGGCTCATCCATACTCCAAATGTGTCTTCTAATGCGTGATTGTGTTGACTCCTGTCATTCTTTAATTTTGGTACAGCACGTTAATTTAAACGCGAGTCTGAAAACACAAGTCTCTTCCTCAATAGTATGCAGCAAAATATAATACATCAAACACTGAAATGAGTATGACATCCTGGTATTTAAAGAATACAAAATTTTCGGCATTTCACATACTATAAAACTTTCGATTTTCATATATCCAAAATGACTACTATTTAGAACGCAAATACGGGTAATCGGACACGGCCCCACACACCCTGTGGACAATTTCCACCTTGTCTACCTATACTACTACCCTATCCAATGTTTTGCACCATATCAATACATACATTCCTCAAAAAATATATATATTGTTTTAAATAGTGCACACAATCTTTCAACACAATAACTCATCAATTCCAGCTATAATAATAAATAAATTAATCCAACTAATTTGTTGAAGTGCATTTTCCCCTCGTGCCCTTGAGTGCAACAAAATGTATGCAGTCTCTCTCTACCAACTCAATCACGTCTTATGCCTCTATGGCAAATCTCTGTGTTTCGATATGTTGAACCGTTTGACCACCAACTTATATCTGATTGATACATTTTCCCTTCTAGTAACTGTTTCTATGGCTGTGTCTGGCTCTTATGGGTAATCATAAAGTCCTGTTTCTCCGTTCTAGTATTTAAATGTTTTTTTTGGTTGAGTTTACCCATTAGTGGACTGTCAAATTGCCATGGTCTTAGGGCCTTTTTTCATTCTTGGCCGGGATTCAATATGATTGCGCTTGTAGAGCACTGTCGACAATGCATCTTTTACAGGTTTTTTGGATTGATTACACACTAAAATTAAAAGTACTACACTATTAGCAAAACCTTACACTCAAGAAGCAAAACATCAGCCCATATTTGCACAACTATAAGCACATTGTCAACCTCACACTTGTTGCAAAACTCTACACACAGTGATTTTCAAAACAGTAAACACACTTAACATACATTACAGACAAAAATCTGTACACCGTCCAACCTATTGGTTCAACACAGTCATCAGGTGTGCAAACACTCGTTTGCTTAATTGTAGACACACCAATCAGGTGTATTAGCACTATAAAAAGCAGCAGGTGAGTTCATCGGCCTTCAAGCACAATGGAAAGAGTCAGAGAAAGAGGAGGAGGAGGAGGACGAGGAGGACGAGGAGGAAGACAAGAAGGTGCTCAAAGAGGACCGAATCTGACAAATGAGATCCGCGCAACACTGGCTGACCACGTTGTCAACCACGGCCTGACGCTGAGGGAGGCTGGACTGCGAGTACAGCCAAATCTAAGCCGATATACAGTGGCAAGTGTGATGAGAACATTTAGACTGGAAAATAGGTATTGTAAAAAATATCATCATATCAAAAACATCTGCACGGTTTCAGTAACTGCTTACAGTACTGTATTCTATGCACTATCAGCACTTCTGTTACCTTTTCCTGTGAAATTACTGTACTATTTTATACTGTTTTTTTTCTACATAGGATTGAGGGTCAGGGACGACAAGGGGGAAGGCCTCCTATGTTCACAAAACAGCAAGAGAGGGAGATAGTAAACATGGTTTTGGCCAACAATGCTATAACACTCAAGCAGCTCCAAGCTAACATTGTCAATAACCACGCCATTTTCAACGACATCCATCAGGTCTCAACATCAACACTGGCACGCATCCTAAAAAAAAACATATTCAAATGAAGCAAATTTATCGAGTGCCTTTCGAGCGCAATTCCGAAAGGGTGAAACGACTGCGGCATGATTATGCAAGAGGTATGTATTCACTTTAGCAGTGTGATCTTGCATACTGTCTCATAATCTTTTACTGTACTGTAATATGTATACTAGATCTACACTGAACTACACAATTTTGCCTGACACTGTTTTTCAGAGAGTTTTACGAATGGATGGAGAGGATATCCAGCATGAGTTCATTTGCGTAGATGAGGCTGGGTTCAACCTGATGAGAACACGAAGGAGGGGAAGAAACATCATTGGCCACAGGGCTATAGTCAATGTCCCAGGGCAACGTGGGGGTAATATAACACTCTGTGCAGCCATTACACAGAATGGGGTCCTCCACCGCCATGCCCATATGGGCCCTTACAACACAGCACTCATACTTACATTCTTGGACCAATTGCACAACATAACAGCAGCAAATCAAATCGATCATATGCAATACATTGTTGTCTGGGACAATGTGTCTTTCCACCGCTCTGCTCGGGTTCAGAACTGGTTTCAGCAACATCCACATTTCACCGTCCTATATCTTCCACCATACTCTCCATTCCTCAACCCTATAGAAGAGTTTTTCTCAGCATGGCGGTGGAAGGTATATGATCTCCGTCTCCAGGCTGAGTTACCCCTCATCCAAGCCATGGAGGAGGCCTGTGACCAGATGGAGGTAGCAGCAATGCAAGGATGGATTCGTCATTCAAGACGTTTCTTCCCAAGGTGTCTTGCTAATGACAACATTGCCTGCGATGTTGATGAAATTCTCTGGCCAGATCCAACTAGGCGAAGAGACAATGTCTAGTTATTTTTTATTTTATTTTTTTGATCTTACAATACGTAAAGTGACGTTTGGTTCCAGTATTATGAATCTCCATGTCAACATTTTGGGCGTGTTGAGAAATAAATGAGTTTCTTCAGTCTGCAACATTGGTCTTGTGTAGTGTTTGGTGAATTTACATTATATTTGTACTTTGTTGATAGTAGCCTACTCTAATCATAGGGAAGTAGAAGTGCTAAAAGTGTTTTAGGTTTATCACAGCAGAGTGTAACTCGTGCAAACAGAGTATAGTAATGTGAAATGTGTGTGTTTCATATGGTAACAAAGTGTGGTTTTTAAAAAGAAGTGTATAGTTTTTACAAGAGTGTTTAATTTTGCAAAGGATCTGTAGTGTTTTGCTAATTGGGTGTGTGGTTGTGCTAATTGTGTGTAGTGTTTTGAAAACACTGTTTTGAAAATCGTGCTTAAGCAATCAAAAAAAACTGTAAAGGTAATGTTTGCGCAATCGAGAAGATCATATATATGGTTATCGCCTGATACGTAGGCTCAATCAGAAATGACCTTTAAATGTCAAGTGCGTGTAACAGAGTTAAGAATGTGCAGTAAACTCACTCCACAGTTAGCTTTAATTGTTGTGGATGGAGCACTCCCGTTGAAATGTTGTGAAGGAGGGCATCACAGAGGTCCCAAGTTCGAGCCATGTATGAGCCGAAACGCGCAATAATGCCTGGCTCTTTTGAGTAATACCTCTCCGCAACACCCTTCCAGTACTGTTCATTACCATGGAAAGAACTGACCCCAATACATGCCGAAGAACAAAGTGCTCACAAATGTATTGCCTTTCTTTAGGCTTGCTTCTCCTACTAATAGGCCTGTGCCGGGTTAGGAAGCCACAGAAGCCATTAGATAAGACAAGTAATTGAATAGGAGTAGAGGGAGCTTAAAGAGAGACTTGGTGCTCGTTTGTTAAGTTGTAGTGCTGGTGGTTGGTAGTTGTTTGGCGGGGTTGAAAAAGGCAGGGGTGAGGGAGAGAGAGTTGAGGATATTATGGCTTTCTTTATCCTTAATATGTGGAAGAAAATTGGTATGTTGGTGTTTCTAGGCAAATGTCTAACTAGAAAATATGTCTAACATTCCTGAATAAAATGTATGTGCCATTGTCTAAATGTACCATTTAATTAAGGTCTTGGGAGAAACGTGTAAACCATACAGTGAAATGCCTATTTACAAGCTCTTCCTCAACAATGCAGGGCTCAATAATGAAACGTAAAAAAGCACGGAAACAACACTAGGTCAGATAAAAATAAAAGCACACAAGAAATAAATCACAGCATTGTAAGCTATATATAAGGTCAATAGTATATTGATGTGCAGGGATACGGTGGAAGTTGAGGTAATATACTGTATACATTGAGGCAGGGGTAAAAAGTGACTAGAACTGACTAGGCAGCAGGATAAGTAATATTGAATAGTAGCATCATCGTATATGATGAAAGTGTGCCTGCATGTGTGATAGAGTGTGTGTGCAAGAATGACAGTGTAACTGTGTGTGAGTGAGTGGCGAGAGACCTGAGAGTGTGCATAGAGTCATGAGTGCAGGTAGAGTCAGGGCATGTAGTCCGTGGATGGGGAAGAGCAGCAATCGGTTAGATATTCAACAGTAAAACCGTTAGAGATGCTAATGTAGAATATAAGCTGAACATATACTGAAACCGTTGAATATAGTATAATCGCTCTGTGTTTTTTGTAGACTCCTATTTCAAAATGGGCAGTATGAATTAATTTCATTTTTAAGGGAACTACCTCTTTAAGGCTGTATGTGAGCATGCCAAGACTGAAACCATAGGTCTGTTTTAATCCCCACCTTGACTGTTCCCCTCCATAGCCTTTTCTTTTGGGTAGCTCAGAACATAGTCAGTATCAATTGCATTGTGGGGAAATAAATGCTACAAAGAAATACAAAAAAATCACGGTTCACCCTGAAGAAGGCACTGTGTGCCAAAATGTTGGTTATGTTTACCCATTAAATTGTTGGGAGCATGTATAGAGTGAGCAACTTTCTTTATTTTTCTAAAGTTTTCGCTCTGTTAGTCAGTACCTCTACAAACATTTTTGGGTGTGCGTCAGCTACAATCTGAAAAATCCTCCCAACCTCATTTCCAGCCCTAGTCAGTATTACTAATTTGAAGTACAATTCACAGCAAGGATATGTTAATCTATAACACATCCTGAAAGTAAATGATAGACAATCATTGCCATTTTTATTGTGAAATGTATATTTCATAGAGGAAAAATTGGAGCTCACATAACCCCACACTGTTAAAATGAAGTGCTTTGTAACACCAAAACTCGTGGCAACTGAGCTGCCACCAACCTGAAGGAGACGAAACCTTAACTATGGTGGAGTATTGAAACACATCACCCTGAGATGTTTTGAAACATTACATGGTGTGTTGTAACACCGCTAAATCAAGTGTTGTGCAACACCTTGTCAGGGACTGGAAGCACTAACAGAAAAGGTTGAAACCCCCATTATGATGTTTTGAATCTTGTCTAGTGCAGAATTGCATCCCTTTTTCTGAAGTGTCTTAATATTTGATGTATTTGATTATTTGCCATTATATGGTTTTGGCAGCCATCGCCAAGCACAGCATTCAAACTACTAGCAGTAACTGGAGGTTGAACTGCAAGAACAGAAGATTTTGCACTTGTCTTTTCCATTTACAATGATTCATGTAGGAATTGGTGGCGTCCTCATTGAACATAAATTTGAGTGACGGTTTTTATATCCATTCATCGTGATCCATTCCACCTCATGGCACAACTAGCTATAGAAATATAATTTTCTTTCTTTGAACATTGTGTGAAATAGTCATAAAGTCTACACATTTTGAATTACCCACAATCTTCTAAAAACAGTAACGTGGCAAGATAGGAAATGCAAGGTAATGAAAACCAAAGACTTCCAATGAGTTTAATCACTCTATTGTCTCTATGGTTATGATCAAGAAAGCTACTTACATTTTTAGCAACATATTAAAGATGCACTATGCAGAAACTGCTCTGCCATTTCCTGGTTGCTAAATTTCAGTTTATGTGACTTAACAAGCAATTATAGTGTAGAGAATCATTGTACCATCTAAACCGTTGGGAAATATTTTTTTAAATATATAACCACAAATATAGTATTTTCAACTGTTTGAAGCTGGTGTACAAAACTGTAACGGTTCCGTAACCACAGACGCTGGGAGACGGGAAGCGAGTACAGGGTGGGGATTTAATAATAAATAGACATGAAACTAAACAAGAAGAGCGTCTAGACAAGAAAAACAAAACAACATCAATGCAGACACGGGAATGAAACTGAGGAAGTGACAGATATAGGGGAGGCAATCAATGACGCGATGGAGTGCATGTGAGTTCGATGAAGCGCTGGTGAATGTAATGATGGTGACAGGTGTGCGTAATGATGAGCAGCCTGGCGACCTCGAGCGCCAGGGAGGGGAAGCGGGAGCAGACATGATACAAAACCGAAAGTAAAAGACACAAAAATGAAACTTAAGAACGGGAAGCATAGAAATAGAGCACATAGAACAGATATACTGCTTCTTAGGCTTGCTTTCAATGAGAATGACAGATTTATAACACACATTTCTATGTGAATTTGGTCGGGTCACCCCAAAAAGTTACATATTGCAGTTTTAATTTGGATTTACATTATTTATGGTAAAATTAAATTGACAAACCATTAAAACCACTTGCATACATTTAAAAAATATATATTTTGGGGGTATTTAGACAATGTATTGAGACTGTTACGAAATGAGGGATTACAGCTAGGTGGGAGAAACAAATTGAAGGGTTGGGAGTTGGGAAATTACCCCCGGTCTTCGGTGGGAAGAGGGGTGACCTGTCTAAGATGGTTGCGATACCGCTAGACCACGGGCTCTGCACGACTTGTATTCATTTTTATTAAGTACAATATATGTTGGTTGTTTTTTGAGTTCATTTCAATTCACAGAATCGTTTCTTACAGTGTGGGTGAGTGGGTAAAATTTCAACACAAATGTACCACCTTACTTGCCTCTCCTTTCTAAACTGCCCCAAAAAATCAATAAAGGTTGAATTCCACAAAAATATTCTCCATGGGCCATTATCATCAATCATTATTTACGCTATAAATCATTTGCCTTTGTTGATTGATTATATGATAAACACAATTTGTATCTTTTAAGGCTGTATTTTACATGCACTGAAACCCCAAAAAGTGTTTTCCCCATGCTCTCTTAAAAACACCAATAATCTGATTGAAGAACAAATTTGGGTGTTTCAGAATACTACATTTCTGATTTAAAATGGATTTTGTGTATTAAAACACTTATATTGGGTTTACATTAAAACACCTTCCAAACAACAGATATCAGCTTAGGTGCACTATTTTTCATGGTTTCATTACACAATCATCGTGTTTTGAGACCAAGTGTAGACCAAGTCTTCCTCCTCCAGCTCTAGAGTCCCTGTGTTTGGATAAACTCGCAACTCCTCCATTAAGCTTCTGCACTGACAAAATTATACGCTGGTCATTCTAGAACAATGTATCCTCATGTACTGCGATGAACGGTTGTCCACAGCAGTGCATCTGAAGTGGTATACTCCTCTCACTGGTGCTGTGAAGACACCTGATTGTCTGTTGGTCTGTCTCATAGAAACTGGAACAACCTGTTAGTGATGTTGGACTCTGTGCCAATAGCTGGCCCTTGGGACATGTGCGTTAAAATAGTTTTATGTAAGCAGTACCTGAAATTGTGATGTTTGTGATGACATTGGAGTAGACCGGGGGGGGGGGGGGGTCAGTATTGAAGGGTCCCACTGTATCAACTAAACCAGCAGAGAGGGCCAACTTTGGCCTCTCTGTGAACACAAGGGAGTGACAACATTTTGATATGTGCCTGGCCCCTGCTATCATACCCCGTTTAAAGGCACTTCAATCTTTTATCTTGCCCATTCACCTGAATGGCACACATACCAATCCGTGTCTCAATTGTCTCAAGGCTTAAAAATATATATATTTACCTGTCTCCTCCCGTTCATCTACACTGATTTGAAGTGGATTTAACAAGTGACATCAATAAGGGATCATAACATTCATCTGGTCAGTCTATGTCATGAAAAGAACGGACTTTGTAAACTCAATGTATTTTTTTATTTTCTCCAGAATCACAATTAGTGACAGCCTACTACATGTAAATAGACAATTATTGTAAATATAGTCAGTTCAACATTTCAGTTTGTTATATATTTGACGTTTTAACACAATAATGTTCTACTGTACATTGGTATGCTGCTTACTAAAGGATTTGATATTGTCAAAAGCTTGTTGAATGTCCAATGACTCAGTCCCAGTCCCAGTCCTCCACACGTGTCTGTGTATGTGTTTGAATGGTACAGTTGTCAGAACACAGGGAGGAAGTAGCCCAGTTGCACAGATAGATAGATAGATAGATAGATAGATAGATATAATTATAATCATTGACATGATTAATAGACAGTTAATAGACAGTTAGGCTTAATTGACTATTAGATGTTCATACATGTATAGATGACAAGGCTCAATGTCTGTGTTTGTTTTACCTGCATTATCTCTCTATTGCTCCTCTACCTGGCTCTCACTGGCTGTCTCTTAAGCCTCCACACCAATCATGAAAATAAACTTTCTGATCCTTACTGAATTAAATATAAGCTATGCCACCTGGTGTGATCTTATACCATAGTTCAAATTAAACCCTTCCATTCATTATCTGTATTCCCTCGCTTCAGCTCCTCCACCTGGCTCTCACTGGCTGTCACTGGCCTCCAGACCTAGAATATTATTTTGACAATAATATTATTATTACTTAGAAACTGTCAATGAATTCATCACAGCAGCTGTTTTCTTTGACCATATTAGCAATCAATTGATGTGCCTCGCTTTTCCTGCATTCTTTCTCTCCAGTTCATCCACTTTGTTCTTGTGGAACTGCAGTTCAGTCTTAGTGGCTCTCAGCTCCACTCTCTGATACATCACCTCTTCTTTCAGCTCATCCACCTGGCTCTCACTACAGTAGCTGTCAGTCTGGACACCATGTTCCCCTGTGTTGTGCACCATGTCTCTCAGCTCTTTCAGCTCCTCCCAGATGTCAAGTTGGGTGGTCAACTGTTCAAAACCTGTCTCCCTGCTTTCTCCCCCTTCACCGTGACACTGTTGAGTGTTGACTTTCTCTCTGACCCCTTCACTCTCTCCTTGAGCCCATGTCCCAGACAGAGAGAACAGCAACACCAGCAGGGCTACAGCACCCTTCATTCTGAAACAATTACCGTACCTTCCGAACTAATGTAATCTACTGGCCTCAGTCACTGACTTATTTATACACACTAGTTTAGGAGAACCAGTACATGGGTACGGAATACATATTAGGAACTCAGGCATTCCTAATTCCCTCACCCCTCCCCTAGTCAGGTATGAACCCTGCACTAGTAAAGTGTCACCCCTCCTTCTCAACCCTCACCCCTCCCCTAGTCAGGTATGAACCCTGCACTAGTAAAGTGTCACCCCTCCTTCTCAACCTTCACCCCTCCCCTAGTCAGGTATGAACCCTGCACTTGTAAAGTGTCACCCCTCCTTCTCAACCTTCACCCCTCCCCTAATCAGGTATGAACCCTGCACTAGTAAAGTATCACCCCTCCTTCTCAACCTTCACCCCTCCCCTAGTCAGGTATGAACCCTGCACTAGTAAAGTGTCATCCCTCCTTCTCAACCCTCACCCCTCCCCTAGTCAGGTATGAACCCTGCGCAAGTAAAGTGTCACCCCTCCTTCTCAACCTTCACCCCTCCCCTAGTCAGGTATGAACCCTGCACTATTAAAGTATCACCCTCCTTCTCATCCTTCACCCCTCCCCTAGTCAGGTATGAACCCTGCACTATTAAAGTATCACCCCTCCTTCTCATCCTTCACCCCTCCCCTAGTCAGGTATGAACCCTGCGCTATTAAAGTATCACCCCTCCTTCTCATCCTTCACCCCTCCCCTAGTCAGGTTTGAACCCTGCACTTGTCACTTGTCCACCCTCCTCCTCCGACACATACGAGCACACGGTGTGATCATTCTACAATGGAGCCAGCAGCATACGCTCAAACCGGT
Organism: Oncorhynchus nerka; assembly: GCF_034236695.1. Lineage (NCBI taxonomy): Eukaryota > Metazoa > Chordata > Actinopteri > Salmoniformes > Salmonidae > Oncorhynchus > Oncorhynchus nerka. The sequence goes on from NC_088423.1 coordinate 55,200,414, forward strand.
GTAATTAGAACATTTTTCACAAACACAACATTATATTCTGAATGTGAGCAGTTTATATCTGGACGCTGTCACGTTCATTGTAGAGAGGAGACCAAAGCGCAGCGTGATTAGAATACATACTTTTTAATGAATGACGAAGAACACTTAACAAACTATATAAAACAACAAACCGAACGTGAAGCTATATAATACTAGTGCATACACAGGCAACTAGACATAGACATAGACAATAACCCACAAAAAACACCAAAAATATGGTTCCCAATTAGAGACAACGATAAACAGCTGCCTCTAATTGAGAACCAATCTAGGCAACCATAGACATACATAAACACCTAGATAGTAAACGACCCCATAAACCTACAAAACCCTTAGACAGTACAAAATCACATGCATCACCCATGTCACACCCTGACCTAACCAAAACAATAAAGAAAACAAAGAATACTAAGGTCAGGGCGTGACAGATGTAATGTTCAGACATTCACAGAAGTAGCGATAGCATAACACAATTCTCATCCAAACTGGAAAATGTTGGCTACATTAGTCATAGCGCTAACTGAGGAAAGATTACCTAACTCTCAGTTGACGGGAAACATCATATGAATTAGCTAATAGTAATTACTAATTACTATTGACAATTTATCACATCATGGGTGAGCTCACCAATGATCGAAATAATTGAGTAAAACACTTTCTAAAAGTCTAAAGTAATCTGACAATGGGTAGAGTTTGTGTACGCCAACATTCTTTTTGGCAACCAAACACAAGAAGAGGTGACAAGATCATTTGGGTCTGTTTGCAGTATGCATATTGAAGGGGGTGTGTCGTCTACCATCATTCACCTCCCATCATTCACTTGCGGAAGTTTACTCTAAAGACGAGTGAATCATCCCTTCACCTCGTTTTGCTATAGCATCTTTGGTCCGACAGATTTTTACGTGACACCCAGAATACATTGTATGATGTCAACAAACATGGCTCCACACATACCTGGAAATTAGCTTAGCATAAGCCCGTCATAATCAATACAACATTCAAAAAATAATTTTGCACATATCATATGTGTCCATTACAATCTACAGTGCTTTCGGAAAGTTTTCAGACCCCTTGACTTTTTGTCAGGTTCAAAAAAATATAACACATTTTGGAATAAGGCTTTTTCCCTCATCATTCTACACAAAATACCTCATAATGACAAAACAAAAACAGGTTTTTAGAAATGTTTGCAAAAAACTGAAATATTACATAAATATTCAGACCCTTTACTCAGTACTTTGTTGAAGCACCTTTGGCAGTGATTACAGCCTCGAGTCTTCTTTGGGTATGATGCTACAAGCTTGGCACACTTTGGGGAGCTTCTCCAAATTTTCTCAGCTGATCCTCTCAAGCTGATCCTCTCACTCCTGCGTTGTCTTGGCTGTGTGGTTCTGGTAATTGTCCTGTTGGAAGGTGAATCTTCGCACCAGTCTGAGGTCCTGAGCGCTCTGGAGCAGCGGAACTCTCTCTACTTTGCTCCATTCATCTTTCCCTCAATCCTGACTAGTCATCCCAGTCCCTGCCCCTGAAAAACATCCCCACAGAATGGTTTCCTCCAGACGTGACGCTTAGCATTCAGGCCAAAGAGTTCAGTCTTGGTTTCATCAGAACAGAGAATCTTGTTTCTCAGTGTCTGAGAGTCTTTAGGTGCCTTTTGGCAAACTCCAAGCGGGCTGCCATGTGTCTTTTACTGGGGTAAATTCCGTCCGGTCACTCTACCATAAAGCCCTGATTGGTGAAGTGCTGGAGAGTTGGTTGTCCTTCTGGTAGGTTCTCCCATCTCAACAGGGGAACTCTAGTGCTATCTTAGAGTGACCATCGGATTCTTGGTCAGCTCCATGACCAAGAAACGTCTCCCCCGTTGCTCAGTTTTGCTGCCGGCCAGCTCTAGGAAGAGTCTTGGTGGTTCGAAACATCTTCCATTTAAGAATGATGGAGGCCACTGTGTTCTTGGGGACCTTCAATTCTGTAGACATTTTTTGGTACCCTTCCCCAGATCTGTGCCTCGACACAATCCTGTCTCTACGGACAATTCCTTCGACCTCATGGCTTGGTTTTTGCCCTGACTGTCACGCGGGACTAGGTGTGTGAGGAAGAATTAGGCGCAGAGAGCAGAGAGTTCCACAGGGAAAAGTGCACTTTAATACGGCACAAATGCAAGGCCCACAACACAGGGCGAGGAAATAAATGGACCACCCAAAAAACGGTACCGGGTCTAGAACACGAACACACCTAATTAAAGCACACACGTAACACAAGAATAATCCCGCACGGAACAAGGGCGGGTATGCACACTTTAAATAAGGAAGCCCATCAAGCACACAAATAGACACAGGTGCATCTAATCAGATAATACAAACAGACAACGAAAAAGGGATCGGTGGCGGCTAGTAGGCCGGTGACGACGACCGCCGAGCACTGCTTCGAACAGGCAGGGGAGCCAACTTCGGCGGAAGTCGTGACAGTTCCCCCCCTGACGCGCAGCTCTCACAGCGCGCCGCCACCGGTCTTGAGGGCGATCCGGAGGGCGAGGCGCCGGGCGATCCGGGTGGAGGCGGTGGAAGTCTCTCAGGAGGGAAGGATCCAAAATTTCCCCCACCGGTACCCAGCACCTCTCCTCCGGACGTACCCCTCCCAGTCCACGAGGTACTGTAGGCCCCTCATCCGGGGACCCCTCAATGTCCAGAGGGGGCGGAGGGACCTCAGGCACCTCACCTTCCTGAAGGGGACCAGCCACCACCGGCCTGAGGAGAGACACATGAAAAGAGGGGTTAATAGTATAATACCTAGGAAGTCGTTACCTGTAACACACCTCATTTATTCTCCTCAGGACTTTAAATGGCCCCACACACTGCAGCCCCAGCTTCCGGCAGGGCAGGCAGAGAGGCAGGTTTCGGGTGAAGAGCCAGACCCGGTCCCCCTGTGCGAACATGGGGGCCTCACTGCGGTGCTGGTCAGCGTTCCTCTTCTGCCGTGCCCCCGCCAGTCTCAGCGAATCCTGGACGACTTTCCAGGTGTCCTTTGAGCTCTGTACCCATTCCTCTACCGCAGGAGCCTCGGTCTGGCTCTGATGCCATGGGGCCAGGACCGGCTGGTAACCCAACACACATTGAAACGGGGACATGTTCGTTGCGGAGTGGCAGAGGGAGTTCTGAGCGAGCTCAGCCCAAGGAACATACCTCGCCCACTCACCTGGCCGGTCCCGGCAATATGACCGCAGAAACCTGCCCACATCCTGGTTTACGTGCTCCACCTGCCCATTACTCTCGGGGTGAAAACCCAAAGTCAAGCTGACCGAGATCCCCAGTCTCTCCATAAACGCCCTCCAAACTCTGGATGTGAATTGGGGGCCCCGATCAGAAACGATGTCCTTAGGCACCCCATAGTGCCGGAAGACATGGGTAAACAGGGCCTCCGTAGTCTGCAGTGCCGTAGGGAGACCTGGCAACGGGATGAGACGGCAGGACATAGAAAACCGATCTACAACGACAAGGATCGTAGTACTTCTCTGGGACGGGGAAGGTCGGTAAGAATGTCCACCGATAAGTGTGTCCACGGCCGTTGTGGAACGGGGAGGGGCTGTAACTTCCCTCTAGGCAAGTGTCGAGGAGCCTTGCTCTGAGCGCACACCGAGCAGGAGGAGACATAAAATCTCACATCCTTAGCCAACGTGGGCCACCAGTATCTCCCCCTAAGACTCCACACTGTCCTCTCGATGCCAGGATGACCCGAGGAGGGTAGAGTATGAGCCCAACGGATTAGTTTATCACGGACCCCCCTCGGCACGTACTGAGCCCCTGCTGGACACTGAGGGGAGGGGGGCGGCTCTAACCGTGATGCCCTCTCTATCTCCGTGTCCACCTCCCATACTACCGGTGCCACGAGACATGAAGGCGGTGCTCGGCGGTCGTGATCTGGGCCATTCCACACTGCGTTTGCCCACTCCAGGGCTCGTCCCGTCAGACAGGAGACGAGGACACTCACGCTCTCCTCCCCTGACGGAGTAGGACGGACGGTCGGCAGGTATAGTTCCAGCCGCCGTCCCATCATACTCCCTAGGGAGCGCCAGCCGCAGAGCCCCGGAGCCGGATGCTGTAGCAGGGGTAGCAGGTGCTGGTGGAGGGGGTGCTTGAGATGAGGTGGGAAGGCCACTCCTCTCCCATCGGTCCATCCTCTCCATCATCAGATCCATCGCCGGTCCGATACGGTGGAGAATGCTGGTGTGGTGGAGGACAATTTCCTCCATCGACGGGAGAGGAGGTGCGGCTGCTCCTGCTGATTCCATTGCAGTGGTGTGAGATTCTGTCACGCGGGACTAGGTGTGTGAGGAAGAATCAGGCGCAGAGAGCAGAGAGTTCCACAGGGAAAAGTGCACTTTAATATGGCACAAAAGCAAGGCCCACAACACTGGGCGCGGAAATAAATGGACCACCCAAAACACACGGTACTAGGTCTAGAACACGAACTCACCTAATTAACGCACACACCTAACACAAGAATAATCCCGCACGGAACAAGGATAATACTTTAAATAAGGAAGCCCATCAAGCACACAAATAGACACAGGTGCAACTAATAAGACAAAACAAACAGACACACGAATAAGGGATCGGTGGCGGCAAGTATGCCGGTGACGACGACCGCCGAGCACCGCTCGAACAGGCAGGGGAGCCAACTTCGGAGGAAGTCGTGACACTGACATGCACTGTCAACTGTGGGACCTTATATAGACAGGTTTGTGCCTTTCCAAATCATATCCAATCATTTGAATATACCACAGGTGGACTCCAATCAAGTTGCAGAAACATCTCAAGCATGATCATTGGAAACAGGATGCGACTGAGCTAAATTTCGAGACTCATAGCAGGGTCTGAATTCTTATGTAAATAAAGTATTTCTGGGGTTTTGTACATTTGCAAACATTTCAAAAAACCTGTTTTGGGATTTATTTTATTTGATCCATTTTAAAATAAGGCTGTAACGTAACAAAATGTGAAAAATAAGTCATGGGGTCAGAATACTTTCCGAAAGCACTGTATGGAAGAATGTGAATTAAAACAATAAATAAATATATTAATTCCACACAAACCATTTTCTGATAATGATTTTTGATACAAGTGGCGCTTGCCATAGTCAATCACATAATCTTTGGCACTCACTCGAGCCATTCAAATAAAAAATAAACCATTTTATTGGTCACATACACAACTTTAGCAGATGTTATTGCAGGTGTAGCTAAATGCTTGTGTATCTAGCTCCAACAGTGCATTACAGTTTTTCTGATTGCTTAGGCACTATCTTTGAAACTATAGGCTATTTTTGAAAAACTCTACACACTAACCACAAAACCTTACACCAAACCAGCAAAACATTATTTATCTCTTGAAAAATCAAACAATTCTTGCAAAACTCTTCAAAGTATTTCTTAAAATTGTGTTTTTGCGTCAATACAGTACACAAAAAACATCATTGAAAAAGCACATGAAGCACCAACTACGCACTGATAGTATAAATGAAAAGACTTGTGGCTGTTGCTTTTTCTGTGTGCAGGGCATAGCAGTTTGCAATAAAGTTGTGTCATACATGTAGTAAACATATATCCAAATGTGTAAAGTATGGATGTGTATACCGAACATAACACACTATCATCACACATAAGGGGAATAAAATAAAATAAATCTGAAAATGTTCTAACGCTCCTCAAACAACAAAAGCGCTTAGTAGAAGAAAACAAAAACATTTGTGCTAGACAAAAGAGAACAGAAAATAATTAGGCTACATCTCGCCGTCTTTGTGGGTCTGGCCATAAGACTTCATCCACATCACATGCGATGTTGTCGTGAGCTATAGGCAGCGTGAAAAGTATCACCTGGAGTGCCGTATCTAGGCCTGGCGTGGCCCCTGATCGATGTCTCCACAAGCCTCCTCCATTGCCTGTAGAAGGGGTATGCGTTGGTGTGGCTGGCGAACATACACTATCCGACTCAAGAACAGAGAGTATTGAGTGTGATGAAAAGTGGGTGACCTGTGAACCAATTGCGGACCACAGCAGCCCGTGGAAACTAACATTGTCCCAGATGATAACGTACCTGGGCTGCTCTGGTCCCTGGTCATTAGGGATTAGTCTGTGGTGGAAGGTGTCCAGAAATGTGATAATGTGTGCAGTGTTGTATGGACCTAGGATTGCATGACGTTTTGACTAATAGCCTCACACATTATTATTTTGCTACCACGTTGTCCAGGGACATTGATGATGGCACGGTGTCCAATGATATTTCTGCCACGGCCCCTTGTTTTTGCAAGGTTGAAACCTGCCTCGTCCACATATATCATGGTGCACTGCATCTGCTTCTGGCCCCATGAATATTTGAAAGAGTCAAGACAAAACAATGTAGCACAGTATGAAAAGACAGGGATCAGTCAATATGATGTAGTACCATACACTTCCAGATCCAGTACCAATGTTAGGATAGTATAGCTTACCTGCACATATTCATATCTCGGTTGTTTTACACGGTCTGAGATTCTTTCGAAAGGGAATCTGTACAGCTGCTTCATCCTAATTCTATTGCGTTTCAGTAGACGAGACAGTGCAGAGAGACTCACTCTGTTGACATTTTGGAATATGGTGTTATCTGCCATTATGTGGTCCTGCAGTTCTCGGAGTCTGATGTGGTTATTTGCAATGACCGTATTTACAATGTGGGTCTCTTGCTCTGCGGTGAACAGTCGACTCTTCTTGTAGTACTGTAAAAACATTTGAACGGTTTTAGTGATAGATTATCATTATGAAAGTACAGTACATATTACTGTACCAGTAAGACTACAACACTTAGTTACTTACCTGTTCTCATTTCGAAATATCCGGATGATACCTGCAACAGTCTAGCGGCTCATGCTCATCCCAAGGTTGACAACATAGTCAACCACAGTCGCTCTGATTTCATCAGCAAATGTGTTCCTGACTCCCTTTCCTTCTCCTTGTCCTCCTCCTCCTCCTCCTCTTACTTCTTAACCTCCCCGTCCTCATCCTCCTCATCCTCCTTTTCCTCCTCCTCATCCACCTGTAGTTCTCACCCCTCTTACCATCTGTCCAATATTGGCCTCCATTGTTGTCCAAACCAAATATTTACCTATTTATAGTGCTCAAGCTCTGATTTGTAAGTGAACTCATCTAAAAGTATTTTCACGTGTCAATGTGGAAAGGCAATTGCCGAAATAGTGGAGCAATGTAGAGACAGATGTTTACAGTTTTGCTAGAAGTGTGTTATTAAATTGCAAACTGATTGTAAAGCAGTGAGTTGTGTTTACAGTTTTGCAAAAATTGTGTTATAAAATTACAAACTGAGTGTAAAGCAAAGAATGTGCATTCAGTTTGGCACACTTGGTAAATGCATTGGCTACAAGTGTTAATGGTTTCAGAGATAGTGCTTTAAGAATCACTGTTATTGTTTAAGCATTCAGAAAAAACTGTATATCTAACAATTCACAACAATGCACACAACCTAAATGTAAAATAATGGAATTAGAGAATATAAAAATATTAGGACGAGCAATGTCAGTGTGGCATAGAATAAAATACAGTAGAATAGAATACAGTGTATACATGTGAGATGAGTAAAGCAAAAATATGTAAACATTAGAATGACTAATGTTCCATTATTAAAGTGGCAAGTGATTTCAAGACTATGTATCTGGGGCAGCAGCCTCTAAGGTGCAGGGTTACGTAGCCGGGTGGAAACCACCTAGTGATGGCTATTTAATTGACTCTGGTTGCCTTGAGATAGAAGCAGTTATTCAGTCTGTCGGTCCTAGCTTAGATGTACCTGCCCTGACCTCGCCTTCTGGATGATAGCGGGGTGAACAGGCTGTGGCTCAGGTGGTTGTTGTCCTTGATGATCTTTTTGGCTGCTTGTGACATTGGGTGCTGTAGGTGTCCTGGAGGGCGGTAGTTTGCTCCCGGTGATGCTTTGGGCAGATCGCACCACCCTCTGGAGTGCACTGCGGTGTAGTTGCTGTACCAGGTGGTGATACAGCCCGACAGCATGCTCTCCATTGTGCATCTGTAAAAGTTTGTGAGGGTTATAGGTGCCAAGCCAAATTTCTTCAGCCTCCCGAGGTTGAAGAGGCGTTGTTGCTCCATCTTCACCACACTGTCTGTATGGGTGGACCATTTCAGATCGCCGAGGAACTTGAAGCTTTTCACCTGCTCCACTGCGTGTTATTGTTTATGTATGTAACTAGTTGACCATCTGTAGCATTAGCAATGTCTTTCAAAAAGGAGATAAATCACAAATGTGGAAATTCTTGCAATTGTTGTAAATTCTGATAATGAGTCTGAGTTAGGGCTGTTACAGTGATAGTATTACCAACACACTGGGGCAATCAAATTCCATGTGACCATTTACTCATGGTAATTGTGACCCACTTCGGGAAACTAGGCATATGTCGTGGGTTACTACTTCACAGGAGAGCCCTTTTTTTAATCAAAATGCTTTTTTTTGGCAGAACTGCCTTCTGGAACATGTGAACTTCCATGTGCCTTAATGAACTTTGTTGAATTGTTAATTTACGAGCCTAGTTGGTTTAGCCGCAGAAAAAGATAGGAATCTTCCTGCTAGCCATGATTGGCTGAGATATTGAGTGGGCTGGACATACCGAGAGATGAGTTCGCATTGGTCTGCCATGTAGTACGCTTCTGTCTATTACGTGAGCTGGTCAGTACAGTGGTTCCTCCTATAAAAGTTGTGAGCTTACACCGCGGGACTTTGAGGTACCCAGCTTTACGGCTTCATTGCTCCAGACCACCACAAGGGGGAGTTAGAGCAATCATTATGCATTTGGGTCCTAAGGTTTTTATGTGACCAATCATATCGAGTCGTACCAATGACGAATTTGAAGCGAGCCACCTGTCCCTGGTGACTTTCTTCAGCAAAGATGGCTGACGAAACATCACGGTGGAAGCAAATGTAAGTAATTATAACGTCATAACGAGTCAAGCTAAAAATGTACAATTGAGAGGAATATGTTAGTTAATGTAGAGACAAACAATTGTGCATATTATTTTGCCATAAAGTTAATTTATGAAAATCTCTTGAATGTACAATTGTGTATGCTTTCCTTGCTGCGCAATGCAGCTGAAGTAACATAGCTAGCTAACTATTTACTTTCTTATTGTGTAGTGGAGGATAAAAATAACTGTATGCCTATGGATGTGTAGCTAGCTACAGTATGTAGCTGATCTGTGTATGGACCCTAAAAACATTAAGTTCTGAACTAATATTCTATGAAACTCAGCTATCATAGTTGTTGTATCAACTTCAAGTCTGAATGGCATTAATGAAGCCTATGGATAGAGTAGAATATAATAACTTTATTGTGTCAAGGATGCAAGTCCTATATACATGTACTGTAGTTATTACCACACATAATATCCCCACATTGTAGCCTGGACATTGAATACATTCACTGATAATGTACTCTTCCTTGGCAAATAAAGGTGTTGTTCAGGTAAGAATCTCTGTGAGACATTCTTTTTCAGTCATATCCAATACTAGGTGTATCAAACTCCACTCTGTGAATGATGCTGTGTCTGCATTGTATGTATTACAATTATACACTTCAACAGTGTTTACCACTCCTGCTCCTGGGACATCAACGATTACACATTGTAATTGTCACGTCTGTTGTAATTGTCACGTCCCCCCCCCCCCTCCCCCCAGCGCTTGAGGGCGCCAGGCTGCCCTGCTCCTTCCATCCATTACGCACACTTGCCTTCCCTCGTCACGCGCATCAGTGATATTGGACTCACCTGGACTCACTCATCACCTGTTATTACCTCTCCTATATTTGTCAGTTCCTCAGCTCTGTTCCCCGCTTCTGCATTGATGTTTTTTTTTGCCTTTGTTTTCTTGTATGCTGATGCTATGTTCCTGTCTCGTTCCATGTCCGTTCTTTATTAAATGTTTGACTCCCCGTACCTGCTTCGTCTCTCCAGCGTCAACTCATGTGACAGTAATTATGCAATAGACTAGAAACTAGAAACAAACCTATGCATAACTAACTCCATTCATCTGCATTAATCTGAGGACACAGGATAGTATTTCAATGAGATACTTCATTTCAACCAGTGGAGAATGTGAAACGCTTTATAGAAGGCAGTTAATTATCCTGGTGTTATAAATACATAATACATGCATTATAATTATGATAATTGCAATATTATCTTGTAAATACAAGTTCAATCTGTACTTCAATGGACATATGGTGTGCATTATAAAATGAGGAGTTATACATCAAACATGCCAGTATATTAACTATAGTCTATCTAACTACCCAACATTTAATGAATTGATTATTCCCGTCATTCTTAGCTTAGCTAAATAGTATAGTGGTTATGCATTCTCAATGGACATCCAGGTGCTTTCATAAATTCTCTCTGGCTATCTACACCGATTTCAGAGCACTCTCGTCTGAGTGTAGCAGAGCGCATAATAATGAATTTACAAGCGCTAGTGGAAGCCTTGGGAAGTGAAACATAACTAATATCCCACTCTATCTTCAATGGGGGCTGAGTTGAAAAACTACAAACCTCAGATTTCCCACTTCCTGGTTGGAATTTTTGTCAGGTTTTTGCCTGCCATATGTTTTCTGTTATACTCACAGACATCATTCAAACAGTTTTAAAAACGTCAGAGTGTTGTCTATCAAAATGTACTAATTATATGCATATTCTAGCTTTTACGGCCGAGTAGCAGGCAGCTTATTTTGGGCACGTTTTTCATCCAAGCTACCCACTACTGCCCCCTACCCCAAAGAAGTTAACAGAAAAAATTGCTGACAAAAGATAACATGCCACAGAATGCTGCAGCAGCGCTGAAGGTGTGCCGCAGTACGACGCAACTTTTAAAGGAGGAACCACTGTATGTGTAGGTAATCCTTTCAAATGCAGCTTTTTTGAAAGATACAATGTGGTAGACCTGCAAAAGTGTTGCACTCCACTTTCTTGAGGACCGAGTTTTGAAATCAGTGGAATGCACAGAGTCTGATAGCTAAGGAGATGGAGAAAATTGCCGGTGATTGATTGCAGATATGCAGACGAGTCGAAAAGAGAACACTGTCTTTTGTCAGTGTCATTTTCATTTCAAGTTAAAGTGTACTGTACTGGCTGGCTCGCTAGCTAACATTATGTGTATGATCTGTGTAGTAATATTATTCATATTAGAGCCATTTGCAATGCTACTTATAGTCTAATGTTTGCTAGCTAGCTAACATTGAACCTGGTTGGTTAGCAACATGCAGATTCATACAGAGTACTAACGTTATGAGTTGGGACTATGGTTCATAGTTCAGATAGCTAGCTACATGTCCAAACAAAAGACTCCACTATGCAAGTAACCATTTAGAATCTTCATGATGTCACTGCAACAACTGCCGATAGAAGTAGCTGGCAAATTCGATCTGTCTCTCGTCTGATCGCTTGAGTGTGCCAGAGCGCAGAATATCTGACAAATTTACGAATGCTCAACACCCGTTGAATATGACCGGTGTCAGTAAACGTTGGCAAAAAACGTAATTAAATTGTGGCCTGGCGGCAGCACAGTTACTGTCACCAACGCTCTGGATAACAAAAAAACAGCCTAACCAGCTCTGCTAGGGCGAGTAAAATGAAGTAGCTAGCAAGCTAGCCAATGTTAGTCAGTTAGCTTGGGTACTTGACTGCTGTTGTTAGGTCAGAACTCTTGGATCAACACTACTCCTTGGCCAGAGCGTCCAGTGTGTGCTCTGAAACGCTCTGAATTTACAAAAGGACAATCTGACAATGCTCTGAGTTTACGAACTCCCAGAGCGCACTCTGAACACCCTCTGGCACTCCAGATTGAATATACAAACACACCCGTAGTATAAACCAGCCTTTAGTCTTGAAATCTTTGGTTGTTTAGTACATAGCCTCACATGTGAATCCTTAAAGTGCTGGGTGGGGCTAAAGCTGAAGTGGGTGCGAATGATCCTGAATGGGTGTGGACAAAGAAAAGCTCTCCAGTAGGTGTACCAAAATATTCCAGATCCATTTTCTCAAAAGTGAGGTTACAACTTTATCAACTTTCAAAGCAGAATTATTTTCTCATTGTCCCTCAAATGTAATGTATGATATACAATTTTCTAGCTTTTCAAAAAATGTCAAATTTTGCTACATAAGACCGAATCGAGCCAGTCGGTCACATATCATGTTTCTTTAGACCTGTCTAAAATAAATAAAATAAATAATGGACTTATTGTGAAAGTGTAGGCTATTTTACAAGGATTTATTAGACTTTTTAAAATGAAGGCATTCCAAAGGTTTGCATAATTGTGGAAGGCAGGAGATGCTAAATATATTTGTTAATTAACAGTCAATTACCGTGAGGCAGTTATTTGCTTGACAATCACCAGCTGACGGAATTACGTGACCGTCACAGCCCAAGTCTAAGTATGAAAAGGAGCTGCCCCCAACCTTGGGGCCATTGAGAATCCTGAATCTGAGGACCCTTGCCCACCGACGAAGTCCCAGGTCCCTCTGAAGATGCTGTTAGTGATGGAGGCAGACCATCAGTGGGTGAAATACTGAGGTCTGCAGTACATGGAAGTCCGCCAGCCATTTCACCCCTCCTGGCCCACGTGGCTTTGATGAGTCCCAGTCTGGAGTGCAAAGCCCCTTGCCATATACCTCTGAGGCAGAGTGCTTCAAGCTGTTTCTGACAGAGGAGCTGGTGGGAGACATAGTAGAGGAGACCAATCACTATGCCTTGGAGCTACAGGAGAAGAGAGAGCCAGGAGTAAGGGGGAAACTCCCTAAATGGGTGACAACCACAATTAGTGAAATATATACCTTCCTGGTGACAGTCCTTCTCATGGGAATAGTGAAGAAGAACTCCGTAAGGGTATACTGGAGCACGGATCCTATGTTTACAACTCCCTGTCCCTTATATAGTGGGCGATAATAATATAATCATATTAGTTATTTTAAACAACAGTTCAAGAACACAGTAGCCTTGTGTTAGGGTGCAGACATAGCATGGAACTCCTGAAAGGTAACTTAATGGGGAAAAAGGAGGGTTCATAGGTATCGGGGTCACTTCCAATAGGGTAATCTGGATCCCCAATTAAGGAGGAGACAGTGGCGAGCACGTCTGTTATCATAACCATCTGGCGGGAAGGAGATACTGCTCTTTCACCCAATCCCCTCACCAAGTTGGTCAAGCATGAGATCAGACAGAACATTCTTGACCCACCACAGCACAGGTGCCTCCCTTAGTTGGTAGGAGAATATTCAAAGCCAATCTATTCTGTAGGACCATAGAATGCATGGCCATAAATTCAGCATTACCCATTCTTTCTACAGTGGTTTGCGAAAGTATTCACCCCCCTTGGCATTTTTCCTATTTTATTGCCTTACAACCTGGAATTAAAATTGTATTTTGGGGGGGGTTGTAATCATTTCATTTACACAACACCACTTTGATGATGCAAAATATTTTTCTTTGTGAAACAAACAAGAAATAAGATTGCTCTTGCAGTCGTCTTTGCAGGACGTCCACTCCTAGGGAGAGTAGCAACAGTGCTGAAATTTCTCCATTTATAGACAATTTTTCTTACCGTGGACTTCCTTTTAGAGATACTTTTGTAACCCTTTCCAGCTTTATGCAAGGCAACAATTCTTAATCTTAGGTCTTCTGAGATCTCATTTGCTCGAGACATGATTCACATCAGGCAATGCTTCTTGTGAATAGCAAACTCAAATTTTTGGAGTGTTTTTTTATGGGGCAGGGCAAATCTAAACAAAATCTCCAATCTCATCTCATTGATTTGACTCCAGATTAGTTGACTCGTGAGTCCAATTAGCTTTTGGAGAAGTCATTAGTCTAGGGGTTCACATTTTCCAATCTACACTGTGAATGTTTAAATGATGTAGTCAATGTAGACAATACAAATACAATAGTTTGTGTGTTATTAGTTTAAGCACACTAAGTTTGTCTATTGTTGGGAATTACATGAAGATCAGATCAAATTTTATGTAAAATGTATGCAGAAATCCAGGTAATTCTAAAGGGTTCACATACTTTTTCTTGCCACTGTACATACTGTAGTTCCACTTACTGAGGAAGTAGATTTAGCATAAACACTGGTATTCTTGAGTTTATGACATATTCCCAATGACATGTTAAGGTGGAATATTCCATTTCTCAACAGTAAGGGTTGGGTAAGGTTATTGTAGACATAAAGGTTATATTAACAATGTTTCCCTTTTCTAAATATCACAAATAACCTGGGTTGCTTGGGCAGAGAGAAGGAATTATTCAAATATTCTCAAATAGAACACCTCATCCTCCACCCAATCAAGCTCTCAGTCTGTAAGTTTACCACATCAATATTTCATACGCATTAAGGGGTATAGTTAGCTGTCACGACTTCTGCCGAAGTCAGTCCCTCTCCTTGTTCGGGCGGCGTTCGGCGGTCGACGTCACCGGCCTTCTAGCCTTCTAGCCATCGCCAATTCACTTTTCATTTTCCATTTGTTTTGTCTTTGTCTTACACACCTGGTTTCAATTCCCCAATTACTAGTTATTATTTAACCCTCTGTTCCTCCATGTATGTTTGTGAGTAATTGTTTATTGTATTGCGGTCCGTATTTGTGGCCTTGTATTTATATGACGTGTATTGTATTATTGAGTAAAATTGCTTTCATTACTCATATCTGCTATCCTGCCCCTGACTCATCTCACCAGCTACACACAGACACATTACATAAGTAATGGCATAGTCTCAGCAATCCTAGTCTGGTAACAATCCACAAACCCAACAATTTGATATGTTCTGTAGTACAGAGACATCACTAGCTAATTGTAAGAAAGTGTTTGACCTGGGGAAATCACCATCAAGTATTTTTCTTCTCTTCAGGTCTGTGGGTTCATCTGGGTCCAGATTCAGGTCGGCGGGGTCATGTATTTCTGGGCTTCCCCCTGTGGAGCCCGGCCTCATTGGAGTGGAGAGGTCAGGGAGAGGTTACTAGCATGTTCACACTGGGTGGTAGCAGGCTTGAAGTCTGCTACCACCCAGAGGATGCCCACAGCCACAATAGCTGTGAGTCCCAGGGTAAGTAGAGTACCCCCTACCAGGTTATAAGAGTAACAGAAGTATCATCTTCTTCTGGCTCTGCTATTTGCTTACGGTGGGACGCGTGGATCCATGTGTATTTCCCACTTTGCTGCCGTTGGCGTGGTGAGGGAAATCTGATGTGGTCCTATCCACCTGGGTTTCAAAGGTTCTTTACTTCTGTCATGCCTCCTGACCATTCCCAATCTTCAGGCTGAAGATCGTGATGGGAACGGTTGCTTGGGGGAGTTTGGGCATCAGAGACCTGTGGGTAACCAACTCGAATACAGTTAGTCAGAGCTATATAGTACTTCATCATAGTGTTTTCCAACAGATGTAGATCTAGGACTGCAGCTAGTGGTGATGCGGGGGTCCCCATGGGCCAGGCCATCAGTACCCCATGTGGACTGAGTTCCTTCTGGGGTGGAATGCGTTGAAAACAAGGCTACAGGTAGCGCATCCACCCAAGTAAGTCCTTTTTGAGCACATTTTTTTGCCAGTTTATTTTTCATAACGCCATTAACCTGTTGCGACGAGCAATCCCGTATCCGGGATCCTATTTATAGCCTCAAGCTCATTACCATAACGCAACGTTAACTATTCATGAAAATCGCAAATGAAATTAAATAAATATATTAGCGCTCAAGCTTAGCCTTTTGTTAACAACACTGTCATCTGAGATTTTCAAAATATGCTTTTGAACCATAGCTAAACAAGCATTTGTGTAAGAGTATTGATAGCCTAGCATAGCATTTAACCTTAGCATTCAGCATGCAACATTTTCACAAAAACAAGAAAAGCATTCAAATAAAATCATTTACCTTTGAAGAACTTCAGATGTTTTCAATGAGGAGACTCTCAGTTAGATAGCGAATGTTCAGTTTTTCCAAAAATATTATTTGTGTAGGACAAATCGCTCCGTTTTGTTCATCACGTTTAGCTACGAAAAAAACCTGTATCCAGGAGTGTAATTATCGCCGCAAGCTCATTAGCATAACGCAACGTTAACCATTCATGAAAATCGCAAATGAAATGAAATAAATATATTAGCTCTCAAGCTTAGCCTTTTGTTAACAACACTGTCATCTCAGATTGTCAAAATATGCTTTTGAACCATAGCTAAACAAGCATTTGTGTAAGAGTATTGATAGCCTAGCATAGCCTTTAACCTTAGCATTCAGCATGCAACATTTTCACAAAAACAAGAAAAGCATTCAAATAAAATCATTTACCTTTGAAGAACTTCAGATGTTTTCAATGAGGAGACTCAGTTAGATAGCAAATGTTCAGTTTTTCCAAAAATATTATTTGTGTAGGACAAATCGCTCCGTTTTGTTCATCACGTTTGGGTAAGAAAAAACTCGAAAATGAAGTCATTACAACGCAAACTTTTTTTCCAAATGAACTCCATAATATCGACAGAAACATGGCAAACGTTGTTTAGAATCAATCCTCAATGTGTTTTTCACATATCTATCGACGATAAATCATTCGTGGCAGTTTGGTTTCTCTTCTGAAGAAAATGGAACGCGCATGGACCTGGAGATTACGCAATAATTTCGACGGAGGACACCTGGTAAATGTAGTCTCTTATGGTCAATCTTCCAATGATATGCCTACAAATACGTCACAATGCTGCAGACACCTTGGGGAAACGACAGAAATTGCAGGCTCATTCCTGGCGCATTCACAGCCATATAAGGAGACATTGGAACACAGGGCATTCACAATCTGGACCATTTCCTGTATGAAATTTCATCTTGGTTTCGCCTGTAGCATTAGTTCTGGGGCACTCACAGATAACATCTTTGCAGTTTTGGAAACGTCAGAGTTTTTTCTTTCCAAAGCTGTCAATTACATGCATAGTCGAGCATCTTTTCGTGACAAAATATCTTGTTTAAAACGGGAACGTTTTTTATCCAAAAATTAAAAGAGCGCCCCCTATCTCGAAGAAGTTAAAGCATTCTACAATTCCAGCTTTCAGGGTGAAACGGTACATGCTAATTTATTTTAACTTACATCATCTCACAGTTCTTTCATTATCTTCAAGTTGAAATGTGCCCCTATATCGCTATCTAAACGTTGTGGTACACCAAATCGTGGCACACATCATGTAACAAGCATTTAGCCACAGTCTTTGCTTCCTCATTAATATGGGGCTTCAATCCATTTAGAGCAGCTGTCAACCATCACCAGCTATTATATTTTACAGGCAGGCATCATGAACAAAATGTATTTGCATATCAACAAACGGGAGTCCTAAGGGACTGGTAGGCTTGTCAAAGAGGTCGATACTTGCTTTCATGCATCCTTGACAAATTAACCATTGAGCACAGATTAGTGTGGCGATCGTAGTGAATTTGGTTGCATACCATTCTTTTATACAAGCCCTTACCATTCCCGCTTTGGACACGACTCACAACGTGAATCATGCGTCCCAAAAAACATCAACACTGCCAGTTAAATAAAAATAAACTAATCAGAATAATGAATCAAATTTGAATTACACCCGATAAGGAAATCATTTGATCCCATAAACGAAATTCAAGGAATTCAAGGTTTCCTCACACCACTCACACATTGTTATGTGTTAGTAGCTAACTTTGTGCTTTCATCACAGTTCAGGGACAGGGCTCTGTCTCTCTCCTTCTCGCCTGTCGGAATCAAAATTGGAATGATTGATACATTGTCACTGATCTTTCTAGCGAGGGTGATCAAACCACACCAGAGATTCTGAACTGAGGTCATTCAACACCACTAAGTAAGTCTGCTCCTTCCCTTTTCTCAGACTCATTGTTCTAAAACATGTCAAGTAATTCTCTTGTCGTGACGTGACTTTCATTAATGTGATGACTGTTATTTGTTCAATGCACTAACAATGTTTAATTGTTACCAGATTAAATGAATCATGTAACAATTAACTCAATAGGAATTTGGGACACCACGGAAGAAGTTGTTTAACGAGTTACCATCACCCAAATTAAACTCTAGAAAATATAAATATATCGATAACGGTCACTTATTAATAATTACCTCATATCAGTTCTCATTCTAAACATTCGTGACCCTCTTGGATCCGCAATAATCTCAACCTTTGCTGATTATTCAGTAATACACAAATTGTTTTAGTTATTTATTTACTAACTAACTAAATAATATCACAGAATACACATACACACTCACATGAGACAAAAGTCCCTAGTGGACTGACAAGATATGACAGCTTGCTACAACATAACATTAGATTGAGAGGGGGAAAGAGAGAGAGACCGAGACAAAGGGACAAAGACAATACTTATCGTACATTTGGAAACCACGCTCACAGCAACCATTTAGTTGGCAGGCGAACCACCGCCCAATTTATGATAAGAAGTAATGCATGTATTTACATGTGGATGTCTTTGTTCGTAGTCTATCTCTGTTGAAAGCAATCAATCCTTCTATGGAAAGGGGTTGATGGGCGTAAGGCTCTGGTTGTACACTAGAGATCAAAATGTCTTTCTTCTTAGTTGTCCTGGATTGTAGTGGAGTGTTTTCAGAGCAGATAATCAGATGCTTGTCTGAGAAGGGATTTTCTCCTTCCTTCCTCGGGTAGATAGTCAAAGTTCCAAATCACTTTACATGCGCAGCTGCAGACGGCCGTTGTTTCTGGTCTGGTAGGTGAGGTTATCTTCATCACCTAGTGTTGAGGCTAAGTTCCAACCATGTCCAACATGTAGCTAACGCTCCACATTTACTGGTCTGAAGGGATTATTAAGGTTTCAGCTCCCGACTACTTTACACGCCAGTAGCAACACTGCAATGTTTTGGTCTGGTGTGAATTTCACTACCAAGGCTTTTTATGTCCTCTTGGTAAAAAGGGGCATCCATCATACTGACACGCTCTTCTGACCTCATTCTGGGCACAGCTAGTTACTGTGCAGAATTTATATGAAAAAAAATTCTCATTAGACACTACAATCACATTCCGAACAAAAATAGTTTAATCCATTTTCATCTCACATAGACAACATATTGGATGCAAACTTGACGGATAAAATGTGTACACTTTCCGAGTTACAGTATTTTCTTGATACCATTCTTAAAGACATCACAATATAATAAACAATGTGACCTTATTCTTGAGATCCCTACTGACCATTCATAACATTCCTATCTTAGAAATACTGTTCCAATATTCACTTTTTGGGTGTTATAGTTTTGGCGGCAAAAATCTTCTGCGGGACAAAGGCATTCCTTTGGTTGATACTGAAGAGCAGGGTGGAAATTTCCCTCCTCCCTAATTCATGAGACTGTTAAGGTGTCAAACCCCCTAATTTATGACAGAGTATTATGGTGTCAAAACTTCATTCGGGAGCTCCCTTAACAGCCAGATCCTGCTACCTTTATACTTTATAGAATTGCAGAAGTTCACCAACTGCTCTCCCAAGGCAACTGCCTCAGAGAGCAGTCTAAAGGGAAATATGCAGAATCATTGCTAAACTCATCAGAATATTTGGTAGGGGTACTGGAGGCACATCAGATGATACAAGGTCCCAGTAAGCAAAATAGACACCTAAAGTAAACAATCCCAGAGCACCTCACTTGTATTCGTATTGTGTAGACCTGTTGCGTTTACGCATGGCTTGTGCTCTGTACTTTCTGTCCCTGGGGCATCAACTATAAAACCTGTTGTTAAACACATCGGTTAGGGCCTTCAAAAAGTTGGCGCTGGCTTATCAGCTCGTTATTTATTTGGATCTACTTCAATTGTGGACAGTGTTCCATGTAATGGAAACAGTTATTGTTTTAGTTGACATTACCTGTTTACTTAAATCACTGGTGTTATTCAAACTATCGAATTGAGAAATTATCATTTGAAAATGTCATGTCAGATGAACAAAAATGTATCCAGTTTAGGACAAGCGACTCCACGCACCCAGGACCAAGCTCAGCTTCTTGGGGGATCAGCCTTTCAGCTCGACCGCCCCCAGCATCTGGAATACCCTCCCGGACCACCTGAAGGCATCACAGACTCTGGGCTCCTTTAAAATGGGCCTAAAGACCTTTCTCTCTAGGAAGGCTTTTAAATCCAATTTTATTTGTAACATGCTTCGTTAACAAAAAGTGTAGACTAACAGTGAAATTCTTACTTACGGGTCCTTTTCCAACAATGCAAAGTTAGATAAAGAAAGCTGGGCTTGTCCTTGTCCCTTGTAGCGTCAGCTGTGTTCTTTGTGTCAGTTGCCTGGTCTAGTTGTCCCAAAAAACGTTTTTACATTTGTTTTAAAATGTATTTTATGCACTTTGAGATTAGTCTGTATAATGAAAAGTGCTTTACAAATGTAATTTATGATGATTATTATTATTATCCTATTAAATTATTCATACCTCTGATCCACATTTTCCCACTGTGTTGGTCTACCCTAACAATGTTACTGTATATATTTATTACCAATTTCCGTTGGATATTCACTTTCTGCTTCACACTCATTAAATGTCTATTATTTTGAGATTAATATGTAATGCGCCGAAATGATAAAATACATTGGCCAATTCAGAAGGGGAGAGATAAAAAGGAAGCTGCCACCAAAGTTTAAGGTAGCTCTCGAGACTAAAGTTTCTTTCTAGGATCAACATGTATTATATCTGGGCTAGCACTGCCTATTTGTTCACTGTCATTGAATTGCTCTGTCCATAATGAGTCTGGAACTTAAGACAGAACAGACTGAGAGACAGACAATTTCCCACTCCATCTTGGGGAGTGGTTAAATTTGACTACACACAAATTGATTCATAATGTCATCGTTAGGGATATCAGCGAAAACTCCATAACTATTATCTAGTTGTAGGCTATCCGCTTCCTAATGCCAATTTCTGATTTCTGCTATAATGTACTTTTTTTTACCATGAAGCCTCAGCCGGAAAACAGACAGTACCTCACAGGGATTTTTGAATAAGGTCTCTTACCTTTTAGAGAGTGAGAGTGAGAGTGTGAGAGAGAGAGAGAGAAATATCCCCTGTGCTGCATACCACAGCTTGCCCTCTACCACACGATACAAAACAACATTACACATCACAATAATCAAAACCTAAACACATCTACAACCATATATACAACCCATCTTCGCCAGCTATACAGACGGCCTCCCGACACCATATCTCCTTAACCTCTCCACACGGATCCCGCTAAGCGGGATCAAAATCGACAACATCTGGTGAAGCTGGAATGCGCCAAATACAAAATTGTAATATTAAACATTTATGAACATACAAGTGTCCTACATCATTTAAAAGCTTAACTTCTTGTTAATCCAACCGTGTTGTCAGATTTCAAAAAGGCTTTATGGTGAAAGCATACCATGTGATTATCTGAGGACAGCACCCACACCAAAATACTTTTCCAAACCAGCACAGGCTGGTCACGAAAGTAACAAATAGCGATAAAATAAATCACTTACCTATGAAGATCTTCCTCTGTTTGCAATGCCAAGCGTCCCAGCTACACAACAAATGGTCATAAAGTCATTCTTTATATCCCAAAATGTAACTTTAGTTGGCGCGCTTGATTCAGTAATCCACTCTTTCAACATGCATACAAACGAACCCAAAAGTTACCAGTAAAGTTCGTCCAAACAAGTCAAACGATGTTTCTAATTAATCCTCTGGTACTCTAATATCTAAATAAACAACAAAAATTGAAGACAGAGAATAACTAAGAGCATGCGCCTCATTTACGCACGCAACAATACTACATTTCTAATGAGAGACACCTTGTAAAAACTACAACTACACAATAATTAGAAAAAACAAGCCTGAAACCCTTTCTAAAGACTGTTGACATCTAGTGGAAGCCATAGGAACTGCAACCTGGGAGGAATTCCTTTGAATATCCCATAGACAAGCATTGAAATAGCAAAACATCCAGATGGATTTTCCACGGGTTTCGCGTGTCAATTTCAGTTCTGTTATACTCACAAACATTATTTGAACTGTTTTAGAAACTTCAGAGTGTTGTCTATCCAACACTACCAATTATTTGCATATCCTAGCTTCTAGGCCTGATTGACAGGCAGATTACTTTTGGTACGTCATTCATCCGAACTTCCGAACACTGCCCCCTAGCCCTAAGAGGAACATCTCCACATTTTTTAAATAATTTTATAGAACTCAAATTCCACCCTAAGGCGCGCAGAGACCATCCCATTAAACAATAGTAAAGGGTCTGTTATTCCTCCAACTTCGACCCTGTTCCTTCTTGCTAGCCAACTTTGCCTGAGCAAACAGAAAATTCAACAACACACATTTGGCCTTTTCCTTATTCATATACCTGTAACTCATTATAAACATCCCGACAATAAACTCCACCCCTAAACTCTCACACAGACATTCCAACAGAGACATTAATTAATGACGTTAACCTGGTGCATACAGAAAACACATGATGCACAGTTTCACTCATGACACAGAAAGGACACCCCTTTCCGAGTACAGGGTCGACCCGTACCAACCAGCTATTAGTGGCCAGGGCTCCATGTAGAACCCTCCACTGGAGATTCCCTGACCTCTTTGGTACTGGGAGGCTCCTAATGTTCCTTACAGAGGTTGTAGAGGGCTTTACCTCCCACCCCCTCAAACTCCCCCTGACTCGGCGTGTTAAAATCCAACAAGTCCTCCATACCCCCTTGCCAGTCCCCAGTCTCTGCAGTCATCTGCAGTGGTGGAGACATTGGTGCCCCCCTCCAGCAGCCTAAGAGATGTTAGTCCTGTTTGTTGTGCAAGGACTTTTGGGGTTTCCACTCTCCCAGCAGCTGCAGGTCACCCAGATTAGTAAACCCGCTGCCATCAGATGCTTCTGCAGGGTCGCCGACTGAACATATCTAAAAAGGATGGCTGGATTCTGGAAGATGGGCTCCTCCCACACCCACAGCCCACACCCCCTTCTCATGTGGGCTTTAGCAGCTGCCAGGCCCTCAGCACCGCAAAATCAGAGAGACCTGCTGTACTCAGCCTCTCCAGACTTATGAGAGAGAGCTGCCGGTCCAACCCTAGTTCGCCAGCGCTCCACAGCAGCGTGCATGAAGCATACTGACATCAGGGTAGGTGGACCCTCACAGAAATGTAATCTGCATATGCTGACACTGCTATTCCTGTTATTGCAAATTGATTTAAATTTGGATTTCATGTAATGAACATACACAAAATATTAAATATAACTTAAAAGTGGTACGCGCATATGTATTCACCCCTTTTGCTTTAAAGCCTCTAAATAAGATCTGGTGCAACCAATTACCTTCAGAAGTCACATAATTAGTTAAATTAAGTCTACTGTGTGCAATCTAAGAGTCACATGATCTGTCATATGATCTCAGTATATATATGCCTGTTCTGAAAGGCCCCAGAGTCTGCAACACCACCAAGAAAGGGGCACCACCAAGCAAGCAGCACTATGAAGACCAAGTTCTCCAAACAGGTCAGGGACAAAGTTCGGGAGAAGTACAGATCAGGGATGGGTTATTAAAAATATCCAAAACTTTGAACATGCTACGGAGCACCATTAAATCCATTATTAAAAAATTTAAAGAATATGGCACCACAACAAACCTGCCAAGAAAGGGCCGACGATCAAAACTCACGGACTAGGCAAGACATTAATCAGAGAGGCAACAAAGAGTCCAAAGATAACACTGAAGGAGCTGCAAAGATTGGAGTATCTGTCCATAGGACCACTTTAAGCCGTGCACTCCACAGAGCTGGCCTTTATGGAAGAGTGGCCAGAAAAAGTCATTGCTTAAAGAAAACAATAAGCAAACATGCTTGGTGTTCGCCGAAAGGCATGTGGAACTCCCCAAACATATGGAAGAAGGTACTCTGGTCAAATGAGACTAAAATTGAGCTTTTTGGCCATCAAGGAAAACGCTACGTCTGGCGCAAACCCAACACCTTGCATCATCCTGAGAACACCATCCACACAGTGAACCATGGTGGTGGCAGCATCATAATGAGGATGTTTTTCAATGGCAGGGACTGGGAAACTGGTCAGAATTGAAGGAATGATGGATGGTGCTAAATACAGGGTAATTCTTGAGGGAAACCTGTTTCAGTCTTCCAGAGATTTGAGACTGGGACAGAGGTTCACCTTCCAGCAGGACAATGACACTAAGCATCCTGCTAAAGCAATACTCGAGTGGTTTAAGGGGAAACATTTAAATGTTTTGGAATGGCCTAGTCAAAGCCCAGACTTCATCTGAGAATATGTGGTATGACTTAAAGATTGCTGTACACCAGCGGAACCCATCCAACTTGAAGAAGCTGGAGCAGTTTTGCCTTGAAGAATGGGCAAAAATCCCAGTGGCTAGATGTGCCAAGCTTATAGAGACATACCCAAGAGACCTGCAGCTGTGAAAAGGTGGCTCTGCAAAGTATTACATTTGGGTAGGTGAATAGCACGCTCAAGTTCTGTTTTTCTTGTCTTATTTCTTTTTTTTTCACAATAAAAATATTTTGCATCAAATGAAAAACCAAACCCCCAAAATCTATTTTAATTCCAGGTTGTAAGGCAACAAAATAGAAAAAATGCCAAGGGGGTGAATACTTTCACAAGCCACTGTAGATACTCATGGTCCACTCTATCAAAATTCTTCTCTCTTGGTCTAGAGAGACCAGTCCAAAGTTCAGTTAGAAATCCTTGATAAGTCCAACATGTCCCTGATTAAGAACAAGTTGTCCGTTATTGAACGTCTCGGTGTACAATATATCTGGTCCTTGTGTACTATAGAGTCCAGGTGGGACTTCAGTCTGTCCACAGCCCTCCAGTTCTTAAGTTCACGCACATCAATTCTTTGGGGCAGGAGAGTCAGAGCCGCCCGATGAGAGCACATCCGACGCACTCACACAACATGCAAAAGAAGTCCAGTCCAATTATTGTTTCATAAAACTCCACTGGGAGTCCATTGACCCCAGTGCACGGCCGGGGGACATCTGGGTTACGGCCTCTGCCAGTTCATGGGACAACAGGGAGTGCCCATTTCATCTCTGTGCCAGAGAGCTTATCGAGTTCTGCAAACAAAACCTGAGTACACATAGGATGACAAAGTTCTGCCCTATAAAACTCCACAGTCCGCTCCCGCATCTCTCCCACCACAGAGGTCACCCGCCCATCCGACAGCCGTAGACAATGCATACCCTTGGCTTCACCGCTCTGTCTTTCCAAACCAAAGAAGAAGGAGCTGGGAGTATCCATCTCCTTGATCATGGAGAACCTAGCTCTTACAAGTGCTACCTTTGCTTTAACCTGGAAAAAACTGCGAAGGTCCCTATGTAATACAGCTAAATTAGGCCAAAGGCCTACATTGCTTGCCCCACCAGCTCTACCTCCACTACAGTGATACTACGCCCAAGTACCAATACTCTCCTAGACTGAGGAGGAGAGGGCTGTGTACTGTTGACAGAAAATCGAATTTGAACTTTTCCCACATCCCACCATTGACTCAGAGACACATACTCCTCTCTTCGCTGCCCCCACTTTTCCCAAAAAGTCTGGAAACCTGAGCAAAAAGTGGCGTCTTGTAAGAGCCGAGGCCCTAGTGAAATAGACAGCGGAGCCTTAGTTATGTGGTGATTCGAATGGTAGCGCCCAACAGCCTATTGCTCTGATTCCTGGACATGTAAAACCGATCGAGTCGGGCTGCACTCACCCTGGCCCCAAAGACCTTCACCCTTGTATACTTTCTGTTGATAATTTCTGCTTTTACTACAAGGAGTCTAACCCTACACACCTCCTTTGAGGAGCAAATTTTTAGATCCAGACCCGTTGCAAACATTTTGTTCCATGGCTCAGCACACTCAACGTCAATTGAAGTCATTCACCACATCACTATGTGTCTCCTGCAGAACCAACACAAGTACTTTTTTTTGTTTTACATATTCACCCAACAGACTCCTCTTTCCCACATCTCTGGCACCATTTATATTAAGCGAGCCTACCCGAAGAGTTTCCATAAGAAATGTTGGAAAAGCCAGAAAAGAAAGTGACCAATAGCAACGCTCAAAAATCCCCAGTGCCAGGTAGACCCTTACGCACGGTTGTGACCCACTTTCTCAACCTAAACTGTTTCCTGGGTGAGAGGACACCATTTGAAAATGTCATGTCAGATGAACAAAAATGTATCCAGTTTAGGACAAGCGACTCCACGCACCCAGGACCAAGCTCAGCTTCTTGGGGGATCAGCCTTTCAGCTCGACCGCCCCCAGCATCTGGAATACCCTCCCGGACCACCTGAAGGCATCACAGACTCTGGGCTCCTTTAAAATGGGCCTAAAGACCTTTCTCTCTAGGAAGGCTTTTAAATCCAATTTTATTTGTAACATGCTTCGTTAACAAAAAGTGTAGACTAACAGTGAAATTCTTACTTACGGGTCCTTTTCCAACAATGCAAAGTTAGATAAAGAAAGCTGGGCTTGTCCTTGTCCCTTGTAGCGTCAGCTGTGTTCTTTGTGTCAGTTGCCTGGTCTAGTTGTCCCAAAAAACGTTTTTACATTTGTTTTAAAATGTATTTTATGCACTTTGAGATTAGTCTGTATAATGAAAAGTGCTTTACAAATGTAATTTATGATGATTATTATTATTATCCTATTAAATTATTCATACCTCTGATCCACATTTTCCCACTGTGTTGGTCTACCCTAACAATGTTACTGTATATATTTATTACCAATTTCCGTTGGATATTCACTTTCTGCTTCACACTCATTAAATGTCTATTATTTTGAGATTAATATGTAATGCGCCGAAATGATAAAATACATTGGCCAATTCAGAAGGGGAGAGATAAAAAGGAAGCTGCCACCAAAGTTTAAGGTAGCTCTCGAGACTAAAGTTTCTTTCTAGGATCAACATGTATTATATCTGGGCTAGCAGCTGCAGGTCACCCAGATTAGTAAACCCGCTGCCATCAGATGCTTCTGCAGGGTCGCCGACTGAACATATCTAAAAAGGATGGCTGGATTCTGGAAGATGGGCTCCTCCCACACCCACAGCCCACACCCCCTTCTCATGTGGGCTTTAGCAGCTGCCAGGCCCTCAGCACCGCAAAATCAGAGAGACCTGCTGTACTCAGCCTCTCCAGACTTATGAGAGAGAGCTGCCGGTCCAACCCTAGTTCGCCAGCGCTCCACAGCAGCGTGCATGAAGCATACTGACATCAGGGTAGGTGGACCCTCACAGAAATGTAATCTGCATATGCTGACACTGCTATTCCTGTTATTGCAAATTGATTTAAATTTGGATTTCATGTAATGAACATACACAAAATATTAAATATAACTTAAAAGTGGTACGCGCATATGTATTCACCCCTTTTGCTTTAAAGCCTCTAAATAAGATCTGGTGCAACCAATTACTTTCAGAAGTCACATAATTAGTTAAATTAAGTCTACCTGTGTGCAATCTAAGAGTCACATGATCTGTCATATGATCTCAGTATATATATGCCTGTTCTGAAAGGCCCCAGAGTCTGCAACACCACCAAGAAAGGGGCACCACCAAGCAAGCAGCACTATGAAGACCAAGTTCTCCAAACAGGTCAGGGACAAAGTTCGGGAGAAGTACAGATCAGGGATGGGTTATTAAAAATATCCAAAACTTTGAACATGCTACGGAGCACCATTAAATCCATTATTAAAAAATTTAAAGAATATGGCACCACAACAAACCTGCCAAGAAAGGGCCGACGATCAAAACTCACGGACTAGGCAAGACATTAATCAGAGAGGCAACAAAGAGTCCAAAGATAACACTGAAGGAGCTGCAAAGATTGGAGTATCTGTCCATAGGACCACTTTAAGCCGTGCACTCCACAGAGCTGGCCTTTATGGAAGAGTGGCCAGAAAAAAGTCATTGCTTAAAGAAAACAATAAGCAAACATGCTTGGTGTTCGCCGAAAGGCATGTGGGAACTCCCCAAACATATGGAAGAAGGTACTCTGGTCAAATGAGACTAAAATTGAGCTTTTTGGCCATCAAGGAAAACGCTACGTCTGGCGCAAACCCAACACCTTGCATCACCCTGAGAACACCATCCACACAGTGAACCATGGTGGTGGCAGCATCATAATGTGAGGATGTTTTTCAATGGCAGGGACTGGGAAACTGGTCAGAATTGAAGGAATGATGGATGGTGCTAAATACAGGGTAATTCTTGAGGGAAACCTGTTTCAGTCTTCCAGAGATTTGAGACTGGGACAGAGGTTCACCTTCCAGCAGGACAATGACACTAAGCATCCTGCTAAAGCAATACTCGAGTGGTTTAAGGGGAAACATTTAAATGTTTTGGAATGGCCTAGTCAAAGCCCAGACTTCATCTGAGAATATGGTATGACTTAAAGATTGCTGTACACCAGCGGAACCCATCCAACTTGAAGAAGCTGGAGCAGTTTTGCCTTGAAGAATGGGCAAAATCCCAGTGGCTAGATGTGCCAAGCTTATAGAGACATACCCCAAGAGACCTGCAGCTGTGAAAAGGTGGCTCTGCAAAGTATTACATTTGGGTAGGTGAATAGCACGCTCAAGTTCTGTTTTTCTTGTCTTATTTCTTGTTTTTTTTTCACAATAAAAAATATTTTGCATCAAATGAAAAACCAAACCCCCAAAAAAATCTATTTTAATTCCAGGTTGTAAGGCAACAAAATAGAAAAAATGCCAAGGGGGTGAATACTTTCACAAGCCACTGTAGATACTCATGGTCCACTCTATCAAAATTCTTCTCTCTTGGTCTAGAGAGACCAGTCCAAAGTTCAGTTAGAAATCCTTGATAAGTCCAACATGTCCCTGATTAAGAACAAGTTGTCCGTTATTGAACGTCTCGGTGTACAATATATCTGGTCCTTGTGTACTATAGAGTCCAGGTGGGACTTCAGTCTGTCCACAGCCCTCCAGTTCTTAAGTTCACGCACATCAATTCTTTGGGGCAGGAGAGTCAGAGCCGCCCGATGAGAGCACATCCGACGCACTCACACAACATGCAAAAGAAGTCCAGTCCAATTATTGTTTCATAAAACTCCACTGGGAGTCCATTGACCCCCAGTGCACGGCCGGGGGACATCTGGGTTACGGCCTCTGCCAGTTCATGGGACAACAGGGGAGTGCCCATTTCATCTCTCTGTGCCAGAGAGAGCTTATCGAGTTCTGCAAACAAACCTGAGTACACATAGGATGACAAAGTTCTGCCCTATAAAACTCCACAGTCCGCTCCCGCATCTCTCCCACCACAGAGGTCACCCGCCCATCCGACAGCCGTAGACAATGCATACCCTTGGCTTCACCGCTCTGTCTTTCCAAACCAAAGAAGAAGGAGCTGGGAGTATCCATCTCCTTGATCATGGAGAACCTAGCTCTTACAAGTGCTACCTTTGCTTTAACCTGGAAAAAACTGCGAAGGTCCCTATGTAATACAGCTAAATTAGGCCAAAGGCCTACATTGCTTGCCCCACCAGCTCTACCTCCACTACAGTGATACTACGCCCAAGTACCAATACTCTCCTAGACTGAGGAGGAGAGGGCTGTGTACTGTTGACAGAAAATCGAATTTGAACTTTTCCCACATCCCACCATTGACTCAGAGACACATACTCCTCTCTTCGCTGCCCCCACTTTTCCCAAAAAGTCTGGAAACCTGAGCAAAAAGTGGCGTCTTGTAAGAGCTTTACATTAAACTTCCAATAGGATGTCTGCCGAGGCCCTAGTGAAATAGACAGCGGAGCCTTAGTTATGTGGTGATTCGAATGGTAGCGCCCAACAGCCTATTGCTCTGATTCCTGGACATGTAAAACCGATCGAGTCGGGCTGCACTCACCCTGGCCCCAAAGACCTTCATGTATTATATCTGGGCTAGCACTGCCTATTTGTTCACTGTCATTGAATTGCTCTGTCCATAATGAGTCTGGAACTTAAGACAGAACAGACTGAGAGACAGACAATTTCCCACTCCATCTTGGGGAGTGGTTAAATTTGACTACACACAAATTGATTCATAATGTCATCGTTAGGGATATCAGCGAAAACTCCATAACTATTATCTAGTTGTAGGCTATCCGCTTCCTAATGCCAATTTCTGATTTCTGCTATAATGTACTTTTTTTTACCATGAAGCCTCAGCCGGAAAACAGACAGTACCTCACAGGGATTTTTGAATAAGGTCTCTTACCTTTTAGAGAGTGAGAGTGAGAGTGTGAGAGAGAGAGAGAGAAATATCCCCTGTGCTGCATACCACAGCTTGCCCTCTACCACACGATACAAAACAACATTACACATCACAATAATCAAAACCTAAACACATCTACAACCATATATACAACCCATCTTCGCCAGCTATACAGACGGCCTCCCCGACACCATATCTCCTTAACCTCTCCACACGGATCCCGCTAGCGGGATCAAAATCGACAACATCTGGTGAAGCTGGAATGCGCCAAATACAAAATTGTAATATTAAACATTTATGAACATACAAGTGTCCTACATCATTTAAAAGCTTAACTTCTTGTTAATCCAACCGTGTTGTCAGATTTCAAAAAGGCTTTATGGTGAAAGCATACCATGTGATTATCTGAGGACAGCACCCCACACCAAAATACTTTTCCAAACCAGCACAGGCTGGTCACGAAAGTAACAAATAGCGATAAAATAAATCACTTACCTATGAAGATCTTCCTCTGTTTGCAATGCCAAGCGTCCCAGCTACACAACAAATGGTCATAAAGTCATTCGTTATATCCCAAAAATGTAACTTTAGTTGGCGCGCTTGATTCAGTAATCCACTCTTTCAACATGCATACAAACGAACCCAAAAAGTTACCAGTAAAGTTCGTCCAAACAAGTCAAACGATGTTTCTAATTAATCCTCTGGTACTCTAATATCTAAATAAACAACAAAAATTGAAGACAGAGAATAACTAAGAGCATGCGCCTCATTTACGCACGCAACAATACTACATTTCTAATGAGAGACACCTTGTAAAAACTACAACTACACAATAATTAGAAAAAACAAGCCTGAAACCCTTTCTAAAGACTGTTGACATCTAGTGGAAGCCATAGGAACTGCAACCTGGGAGGAATTCCTTTGAATATCCCATAGACAAGCATTGAAATAGCAAAACATCCAGATGGATTTTCCACGGGTTTTCGCGTGTCAATTTCAGTTCTGTTATACTCACAAACATTATTTGAACTGTTTTAGAAACTTCAGAGTGTTGTCTATCCAACACTACCAATTATTTGCATATCCTAGCTTCTAGGCCTGATTGACAGGCAGATTACTTTTGGTACGTCATTCATCCGAACTTCCGAACACTGCCCCCTAGCCCTAAGAGGAACATCTCCACATTTTTTAAATAATTTTATAGAACTCAAATTCCACCCTAAGGCGCGCAGAGACCATCCCATTAAACAATAGTAAAGGGTCTGTTATTCCTCCAACTTCGACCCTGTTCCTTCTTGCTAGCCAACTTTGCCTGAGCAAACAGAAAATTCAACAACACACATTTGGCCTTTTCCTTATTCATATACCTGTAACTCATTATAAACATCCCGACAATAAACTCCACCCCTAAACTCTCACACAGACATTCCAACAGAGACATTAATTAATGACGTTAACCTGGTGCATACAGAAAACACATGATGCACAGTTTCACTCATGACACAGAAAGGACACCCCTTTCCGAGTACAGGGTCGACCCGTACCAACCAGCTATTAGTGGCCAGGGCTCCATGTAGAACCCTCCACTGGAGATTCCCTGACCTCTTTGGTACTGGGAGGCTCCTAATGTTCCTTACAGAGGTTGTAGAGGGCTTTACCTCCCACCCCTCAAACTCCCCTGACTCGGCGTGTTAAAATCCAACAAGTCCTCCATACCCCCTTGCCAGTCCCCAGTCTCTGCAGTCATCTGCAGTGGTGGAGACATTGGTGCCCCCTCCAGCAGCCTAAGAGATGTTAGTCCTGTTTGTTGTGCAAGGACTTTGGGGTTTCCACTCTCCCAGCAGCTGCAGGTCACCCAGATTAGTAAACCCGCTGCCATCAGATGCTTCTGCAGGGTCGCCGACTGAACATATCTAAAAAGGATGGCTGGATTCTGGAAGATGGGCTCCTCCCACACCCACAGCCCACACCCCCTTCTCATGTGGGCTTTAGCAGCTGCCAGGCCCTCAGCACCGCAAAATCAGAGAGACCTGCTGTACTCAGCCTCTCCAGACTTATGAGAGAGCTGCCGGTCCAACCCTAGTTCGCCAGCGCTCCACAGCAGCGTGCATGAAGCATACTGACATCAGGGTAGGTGGACCCTCACAGAAATGTAATCTGCATATGCTGACACTGCTATTCCTGTTATTGCAAATTGATTTAAATTTGGATTTCATGTAATGAACATACACAAAATATTAAATATAACTTAAAAGTGGTACGCGCATATGTATTCACCCCTTTTGCTTTAAAGCCTCTAAATAAGATCTGGTGCAACCAATTACCTTCAGAAGTCACATAATTAGTTAAATTAAGTCTACCTGTGTGCAATCTAAGAGTCACATGATCTGTCATATGATCTCAGTATATATATGCCTGTTCTGAAAGGCCCCAGAGTCTGCAACACCACCAAGAAAGGGGCACCACCAAGCAAGCAGCACTATGAAGACCAAGTTCTCCAAACAGGTCAGGGACAAAGTTCGGGAGAAGTACAGATCAGGGATGGGTTATTAAAAATATCCAAAACTTTGAACATGCTACGGAGCACCATTAAATCCATTATTAAAAAATTTAAAGAATATGGCACCACAACAAACCTGCCAAGAAAGGGCCGACGATCAAAACTCACGGACTAGGCAAGACATTAATCAGAGAGGCAACAAAGAGTCCAAAGATAACACTGAAGGAGCTGCAAAGATTGGAGTATCTGTCCATAGGACCACTTTAAGCCGTGCACTCCACAGAGCTGGCCTTTATGGAAGAGTGGCCAGAAAAAGTCATTGCTTAAAGAAAACAATAAGCAAACATGCTTGGTGTTCGCCGAAAGGCATGTGGGAACTCCCCAAACATATGGAAGAAGGTACTCTGGTCAAATGAGACTAAAATTGAGCTTTTTGGCCATCAAGGAAAACGCTACGTCTGGCGCAAACCCAACACCTTGCATCACCCTGAGAACACCATCCACACAGTGAACCATGGTGGTGGCAGCATCATAATGTGAGGATGTTTTTCAATGGCAGGGACTGGGAAACTGGTCAGAATTGAAGGAATGATGGATGGTGCTAAATACAGGGTAATTCTTGAGGGAAACCTGTTTCAGTCTTCCAGAGATTTGAGACTGGGACAGAGGTTCACCTTCCAGCAGGACAATGACACTAAGCATCCTGCTAAAGCAATACTCGAGTGGTTTAAGGGGAAACATTTAAATGTTTTGGAATGGCCTAGTCAAAGCCCAGACTTCATCTGAGAATATGTGGTATGACTTAAAGATTGCTGTACACCAGCGGAACCCATCCAACTTGAAGAAGCTGGAGCAGTTTTGCCTTGAAGAATGGGCAAAAATCCCAGTGGCTAGATGT
Organism: Oncorhynchus nerka; assembly: GCF_034236695.1. Lineage (NCBI taxonomy): Eukaryota > Metazoa > Chordata > Actinopteri > Salmoniformes > Salmonidae > Oncorhynchus > Oncorhynchus nerka. The sequence continues at coordinate 55,234,161 of NC_088423.1, forward strand.
GCCAAGCTTATAGAGACATACCCCAAGAGACCTGCAGCTGTGAAAAAGGTGGCTCTGCAAAGTATTACATTTGGGTAGGTGAATAGCACGCTCAAGTTCTGTTTTTCTTGTCTTATTTCTTGTTTTTTTTCACAATAAAAAATATTTTGCATCAAATGAAAAACCAAACCCCCCAAAAATCTATTTTAATTCCAGGTTGTAAGGCAACAAAATAGAAAAAATGCCAAGGGGGTGAATACTTTCACAAGCCACTGTAGATACTCATGGTCCACTCTATCAAAATTCTTCTCTCTTGGTCTAGAGAGACCAGTCCAAAGTTCAGTTAGAAATCCTTGATAAGTCCAACATGTCCCTGATTAAGAACAAGTTGTCCGTTATTGAACGTCTCGGTGTACAATATATCTGGTCCTTGTGTACTATAGAGTCCAGGTGGGACTTCAGTCTGTCCACAGCCCTCCAGTTCTTAAGTTCACGCACATCAATTCTTTGGGGCAGGAGAGTCAGAGCCGCCCGATGAGAGCACATCCGACGCACTCACACAACATGCAAAAGAAGTCCAGTCCAATTATTGTTTCATAAAACTCCACTGGGAGTCCATTGACCCCCAGTGCACGGCCGGGGGACATCTGGGTTACGGCCTCTGCCAGTTCATGGGACAACAGGGGAGTGCCCATTTCATCTCTCTGTGCCAGAGAGAGCTTATCGAGTTCTGCAAACAAAACCTGAGTACACATAGGATGACAAAGTTCTGCCCTATAAAACTCCACAGTCCGCTCCCGCATCTCTCCCACCACAGAGGTCACCCGCCCATCCGACAGCCGTAGACAATGCATACCCTTGGCTTCACCGCTCTGTCTTTCCAAACCAAAGAAGAAGGAGCTGGGAGTATCCATCTCCTTGATCATGGAGAACCTAGCTCTTACAAGTGCTACCTTTGCTTTAACCTGGAAAAAACTGCGAAGGTCCCTATGTAATACAGCTAAATTAGGCCAAAGGCCTACATTGCTTGCCCCACCAGCTCTACCTCCACTACAGTGATACTACGCCCAAGTACCAATACTCTCCTAGACTGAGGAGGAGAGGGCTGTGTACTGTTGACAGAAAATCGAATTTGAACTTTTCCCACATCCCACCATTGACTCAGAGACACATACTCCTCTCTTCGCTGCCCCCACTTTTCCCAAAAAGTCTGGAAACCTGAGCAAAAAGTGGCGTCTTGTAAGAGCTTTACATTAAACTTCCAATAGGATGTCTGCCGAGGCCCTAGTGAAATAGACAGCGGAGCCTTAGTTATGTGGTGATTCGAATGGTAGCGCCCAACAGCCTATTGCTCTGATTCCTGGACATGTAAAACCGATCGAGTCGGGCTGCACTCACCCTGGCCCCAAAGACCTTCACCCTTGTATACTTTCTGTTGATAATTTCTGCTTTTACTACAAGGAGTCTAACCCTACACACCTCCTTTGAGGAGCAAATTTTTAGATCCAGACCCGTTGCAAACATTTTGTTCCATGGCTCAGCACACTCAACGTCAATTGAAGTCATTCACCACATCACTATGTGTCTCCTGCAGAACCAACACAAGTACTTTTTTTTTGTTTTACATATTCACCCAACAGACTCCTCTTTCCCACATCTCTGGCACCATTTATATTAAGCGAGCCTACCCGAAGAGTTTCCATAAGAAATGTTGGAAAAGCCAGAAAAGAAAGTGACCAATAGCAACGCTCAAAAATCCCCAGTGCCAGGTAGACCCTTACGCACGGTTGTGACCCACTTTCTCAACCTAAACTGTTTCCTGGGTGAGAGGACACCATGCCCCTAATTTTTCATAGCTTGTTGTATTGATCTTACAAACTTTAATAATGGGTAGCAAAAAAGATTAAAGATGAACCTTTTTTTCCTTTCGCCTCATTCAGGAACCTTGACAGTTCCCACACCATGTACTTTGACCCCTCTGCCTGACTGGCTGTCAGCTCTGGACCCATTGAGGAGGAGTCTGAAAAGAAAGCCTCTTCATCGTCATCTTCCTCAGACTCTCCTTCCTCCTCCTTATCTCCATCTCCCATCCTGACCACCTGTCCTTTCTCATTAGTCGTGGACCTTGATTTCCCCCACTGGCGCTTGTACCCTCACCTTGTCTATGGCCTTTATGTGGGCACACAAAGGTCTTATGTGTAACGGGATTCTTCCGTCGAAGGAGAGGAGGACCAAAATGCAGCGTGGTTGAAATTCATGTTTGTTTTTAATAAGAAAACTATACATGAATAAACTACAAAAACAACAAACGTGTAAACCCGAAACAGTCCCGTGTGGAACAAACACTGAGACAGGAACAATCACTCACAAACCCCAACACGAAACTATCCGCCGCCATTGTCGCAACCCCTATTACCAGCCTGTTCAACCTCTCTTTCATATCGTCTGAGATCCCCAAGGATTGGAAAGCTGCCGCAGTCATCCCCCTCTTCAAAGGGGGAGACACCCTGGACCCAAACTGTTACAGACCTATATCCATTCTGCCCTGCCTATCTAAGGTCTTCGAAAGCCAAGTCAACAAACAGGTCACTGACCATCTCGAATCCCACCGTACCTTCTCCGCTACGCAATCTGGTTTCCGAGCCGGTCACGGGTGCACCTCAGCCACACTCAAGGTACTAAAAGATATCATAACCGCCATCGATAAAAGACAGTACTGTGCAGCCGTCTTCATCGACCTTGCCAAGGCTTTCGACTCTGTCAATCACCATATTCTTATCGGCAGACTCAGTAGCCTCGGTTTTTCGGATGACTGCCTTGCCTGGTTCACCAATTACTTTGCAGACAGAGTTCAGTGTGTCAAATCGGAGGGCATGCTGTCCGGTCCTCTGGCAGTCTCTATGGGGGTGCCACAGGGTTCAATTCTCGGGCCGACTCTTTTCTCTGTATATATCAAAGATGTTGCTCTTGCTGCGGGCGATTCCCTGATCCACCTCTACGCAGACGACACCATTCTATATACTTTCGGCCCGTCATTGGACACTGTGCTATCTAACCTCTAAACGAGCTTCAATGCCATACAACACTCCTTCCGTGGCCTCCAACTGCTCTTAAACGCGAGTAAAACCAAATGCATGCTTTTCAACCGATCGCTGCCTGCACCCGCATGCCCGACTAGCATCACCACCCTGGATGGCTCCGACCTTGAATATGTGGACACCTATAAGTACCTAGGTGTCTGGCTAGACTGCAAACTCTCCTTCCAGACTCATATCAAACATCTCCAATCGAAAATCAAATCAAGAGTCGGCTTTCTATTCCGCAACAAAGCCTCCTTCACTCACGCTGCCAAGCTTACCCTAGTAAAACTGACTATCCTACCGATCCTCGACTTCGGCGATGTCATCTACTCTACTCAGCAAACTGGATGCAGTTTATCACAGTGCCATCCGTTTTGTCACTAAAGCACCTTACACTACCCACCACTGCGACTTGTATGCTGTAGTCGGCTGGCCCTCGCTACATATTCCTCGCCAGACCCACTGGCTCCAGGTCATCTACAAGGCCATGCTAGGTAAAGCTCCGCATTATCTCAGTTCACTGGTGACGATGGCAACACCTATCCGTAGCACGCGCTCCAGCAGGTGTATCTCACTGATCATCCCTAAAGCCAACACCTCATTCGGCCGCCTTTCGTTCCAGTACTCTGCTGCCTGTGGCGAATTGCAAAAATCGCTGAAGTTGGAGACTTTTATCTCCCTCACCAACTTCAAACATCAGCTATCTGAGCAGCTAACCCATCGCTGCAGCTGTACATAGTCTATTGGTAAATAGCCCACCCATTTTCACCTACCTCATCCCCACAGTTTTTATTTATTTACTTTTCTGCTCTTTTGCACACCAATATCTCTACCTGTACATGATCATCTGATCATTTATCACTCCAGTGTTAATCTGCAAAATTGTAATTATTCGCCTACCTCATGCCTTTTGCACACATTGTATATAGACTCCCCTTTTTTTTCTACTGTGTTATTGACTTGTTAATTGTTTACTCCATGTGTAACTCTGTGTTGTCTGTTCACACTGCTATGCTTTATCTTGGCCAGGTCGCAGTTGCAAATGAGAACTTGTTCTCAACTAGCCTACCTGGTTAAATAAAGGTGAAATAAAAAAAATAAAAAAATAAAACCAAACAGGCTACCTAAATATGGTTCCCAATCAGAGACAATGACTAACACCTGCCTCTGATTGAGAACCATATCAGGCCAAACACAGAAACAGACAAACTAGACACACAACATAGAATGCCCACTCAGATCACACCCTGACCAAACAAAACATAGAAACGTACAAAGCAAACTATGGTCAGGGTGTGACATTATGCCCCAAATCTCCACACTTAAAGCACCGTAGACTATCTGTGTTGGCAAACCCTGCATAGAGCCCCTCCCCATGCCTCACTTTAAAATACACATTTAAACTGTTGCTCATTGTTATTCAGAAACACGAACACTTGCCTCCAGGAAGGCAACAACATGCTTAACGGCATCTGCCTGAAAACCTGCCGACATTACAAGAAAACCGCTAGTAAACTTACCAAACTGACTCAGTTCTTTCCAGATTTGATCATCCATAATAAACAGAGGCAAATTTACAACTACCACTCTAGTCGAACGACTTGAAAGGGGAGAAATCGGCACCAACACATTCCTTACAAATATTCCGCTAGCAATCCGCCTACCCACCAAATTCACTCTTTTCATCAACATAACCACAGCTTTGTTCATTCTAGATGCGTAATGTATAAATTCCACCTTAACTCCGTTCTCAGGAACACACCTGAAACCATGCCGTAACGGCAGCGTCTCCTCCTCGCTAGGCTGCGAAGCCATCACGCACACCACACCTTCCAAACCCCTGGAAACTAAAACTCTGCCCTCTTCCTCCCTAATTTATAAAAAAAACAGTGGGTACCACTAAACTAACAGTGTGTTAACCCTCCACCATAGAAAATAAAATAAACACCAAGAAAATAATCAAGAAAATGGCCTTTCAACTATAAAACACTCCCAGCATGCACTGAAAGAGAGAGAGAGAGACAAAGCACGATTGAGCACATCCTGCTATCACGTGATTGTAGGTAAAACGATCCCTACATGTGGGCAAGCCGATTCCCACTATTGGAGACACCAGACAGATTCAGTATTATTGGAAAATAGTTCTTCCAAATTGAACCACAAAATGTCATTGCTATTGTTGCTATTATCCTTTAAATCCTTTAAATCCTTTTCCACATTTTGTTGTGTTACAGCCTGAATTTCAAATTGATTCAATTGAGATGTTTTGTCACTGGCCATTACATAATATCCCATAATATTAAAGTCAAAATATGTGTTTTCAAAATGTGTATAAAATGTATTAAAAATAATCTGGTCAAATGTCTTGAATCAATAAATATTCAACCCCTTTGTTATGGCAAGCCTAAATCAGTTCAGGAGAAAATATGTGCTTAACCCCTTAAACCCCAATATAAATCTAGAATGCTGCTGAAGATTACTGAGAAGTTTCAAGATAAAGCAAATTTTCTCAAACATTTCAAACAAAGAACAAATGACAATTAACTTAGTTTTAAAGAGCACAATGTTGTCTTTAATAGGACACCACATTCGTGTCAATAGGATTAATACTCATTTTGTTTTCTATTGTGTAAAGACACTCACCTTCAAAAAACTAACACTCCACACAACAAATACATTTTACTAACTCACAATATACCAAATGTAATATATTATACTTATACATATTATTTCTAAACAGAAATACCTTATTCACATAAGAATTCAGACCATTTGTTATGAGACTCAGGTATATCCTGTTTTGATTGATCATCCTTGAGATGTTTTCACAACTTGATTGGAGTCCACCTGTGGTATATTCAAATGATTGGATATGATTTGTAAAGGCACACACCTGTCTATATAAGGTCCCACAGTTGACAGTGCATGTCAGAGCAGAAACCTAAGCAATTGTCCGTCGAGCTCCGAGACAGGATCGTGTCGAGGCAGAGATCTGTGGAAGTGTACCAAAACATGTCTGCAGCATTGAAGGTCCCAAGGAACACATTAACCTCCATCATTCTTAAATTGAAAATGTTTGGCACCACCAAGACTCTTCCTAGAGCTGCCCGCCCGGCCAAACTGAGCAATTGGGTGAGAAGGACCTTGGTCAGGGAGGTGACCAAGAACCCAATGGTCACGCTGACAGAGTTCCTCTGTGGAGCTGGGAGAACGTTCCAGAGGGACAACCATCTCTGCAGCACTCCACCAATCAGGCTATTATGGTAGAGTGACCAGACGGAAGCCACTCCTCAGTAAAAGGCACATAACAGCCCACTTGGAGCTAAAGACTCTCAGAACATGAGAAACAAGATTCTCTGGTCTGATGAAACTAAGATTGAACTTTTTGGCCTGAATGCCAAGCATCACGTCTGGAGGAAACCAGGCACCATCCTTACGATGAAGCATGGTTGTGGCAGAATCCCTTGGGAGACTAGTCAGGACCGAGGCAAAGATGAATGGAGAAAAGTACAGAGAGATCCTTGATGAAAAACCTGCTCCAGACTTCAGACTGGGGCGAAGGTACACCGTCCAACAGGACAACGTCCCTAAGCACACAGCAAAAACAACGCAGGAGTGGCTTCGGGACAAGTCTCTGAATGTCCTTGAGTGGCCCAGCCCGAGCCCGGACTTGAACCTGATCGAACATCTCTGGAGAGACCTAAAAAGAGCTGTGCAGCAACGCTTCCCATCCAACCTGACAGAGCTTGAGAGGATTTGAAGAGAAGTATGGGAGAAACTCCCCAAATACAGGTGTGCCAAGCTTGTAGCGTCATACCCAAGAAGATTCAATGCTGTAATCGCTGCCAACGGTGCTTCAACAAAGTACTGAGTAAAGGGTCTGAATATGTGTAAATGTGATTTTTCAGTTGTTGTTTTTTTATCAATTAGCAAACATTTCTAAAAACCTGTTATTGCTTTATCATTATGAGGTATTGTGTGTAGATTGATGAGGGAAAAAAATCTAATTATTACATTTTTGAATAAGGCTGTAACGTAACAAAATATGGAAAAAATCAAGGGGTCTGAATACTTTCCGAAGGCACTGTATGTTTGTGAGACTGATGGATAATAAGGATAATACCTTTAGATAGAAAACACAAAAATACATTCATAAATATGTTCTTAGATGATCATCAGGCTCAGATTATTACTGTAAAGGCTATATATGGTACACACACTTCAAGACCCATGGTCAGATGACTTGGCTGGTTGTCGTTGTAGAGGGGGAGTGAGACTATCAAGTGACAGCATCGCGAGCGAAGCACAATGTTGCCCCCTCCACTCAATTCTTGTTTTCTTTCCTGACAGACAGCTACAGAGTTAGCTAATGTTAGCTGATTAGTTTCGAAGCTGGGACAGTTTCCAAATGATTAGCACTGGTAGAAAATGGACAAAACAAGCAACTTGTTAGCTGGCTATGTAAAGAAATATCACTTCGACTCATTATCATTGGAGCTCCACTGCGCAGGCTTTTACCATAACTGTTAAGCAAGTAAAATAGGAAAACAAGGCGTATAGCTTATGAATATCTATAACTAGCTAACCATAAACTAAATCCAACAGATAAACATGAATGAATCTAATCTCTATTTGGGGCGGCAGGGTAGCCTAGTGGTTAGACTCTAACCGTTAGAGCATTGGACTAGTAACCGAAAGGTTGCAAGTTCAAATCCCCGAGCTGACAAGGTACAAAATCTGTCGTTCTGCCCCTGAACAGGCAGTTCACCCAGTTCAGGCCGTCATTGACGTCATTGAAAATAAGAATTTGTTCTTAACTGACTTGCCTAGTAAAATAAAGGTAAAATTTAAAAAATATATATTTTGTGGCTAGTTATCTGGTTGTCTGTATGGCTAACATTAGGTAGTGAAAGTGCCAGCTTGACTCTTCGCGACCGCAGCGCACATTTACAGCCACACAACTATTCAGACAAACTGTGACGCTTGTCATCTGGGGAAGGAGAGGAGGTGGTAAGGTGCAGCGTGGTAAGTGTTCATATTTGAAATATTTTAAAGAACACTTAAAACAAAACAATAAACAACCAATGAACAGTCCTGTAAGGTGCAACACAACACTAAACAGAAAATTACCACCCACCAAACACAATGGAAAACAGGCTACCTAAATATGGTTCTCAATCAGGGACAACGATTGACAGCTGCCTCTGATTGAGAACCATACCAGGCCAAACACAGAAATAGAAAATCATAGACAAACTAACATAGACAACCCACCCAACTCACGCCCTGACCATACTAAAACAAAAGACAAAACAAAGGAACTAAGGTCAGAACGTGACACAAACCTGACAGTTAGCTGGCTAGTTAGCTGTAGCAAGTAGCTGGAGTCGTTTCCATATAAATTACTTTGATGGAAACAAGACAAAACAACCAGCTAGTTAGCTGACTATATATGGCCTACAGCTAAACACTGATCCACTTCTGATGTGCTCGCCGTTATCAACCCAATGATCATGCCAAGATTTGCTAATCTGAGAGCTATTGCCGAAGTTTCACAGCATCAAACATCTACAACACTAAAGACAATCTGCTGTTGACCGATTTCACTCACCACCATCATTGCTTTCAATTGCTTTTCATTGCTTTCAAAGTGCAAGGAATCCGTATCAACAACCAACATACAGTGCCTTCAGAAAGTATTCATATATACCCCTTGGCATTTTCCATATTATGTTTTGTTACAGCCTGAATTGAAAATGGATTAAAATTAGATTTTTTTGTCACTAGCCTACACACAATACCCCCTAATCTCAAAATGTTAAAAAATGTATAAAAAAATAAAATATGCAACCCCCTTTGTTATGGCAAGCATAAATACGTTCAGGAGTGCAAATGTGCTTAACAAGTCACATATTAAGTTGCATGGACTCTTTTGAATGAATACCTAATTTATGTACCCCACAGATATAATTATCTGTGAGGTCCCTCAGCCGAGCACTGAATTTCAAACAGATTCAACCACAAAGATCAGAGAGGTTTTCCAATGCCTCGCAAAGAAGGGCAGCTATTAGTAGATGGGTAACAATAAAATAGCAGACATTGAACATCCCTTTGAGCAGGCTGAAGTCATTCATTGCACTTTGGATGGTGTATCAATACACCCAGTCACTGCAAAGATACACATGTTCTTCCTAACTCAGAGGGGAGAGGAAAGAAATCACTCAGAGATTCCACCATGAGGCCAATGGTGACTTTAAAATAGTTACAGAGTTTAATGGCTGTGATAGGAGGAAATTGAGGATGGATCAACAACATTGTAGTTACTCCACAATACTAACCTAATTGATAGTGAAAAGAAGGAAGCCTGTACAGAATAAAGTTATTCCAAGGCATGCATCCTGTTTGCAACAATGCGCTAAAGTAATACCTCAAAGAATGTGGAAAATCAATTCAGTTTTAGTCCTGATACAAAGTGTTATGTTTGGGGCAAATCCAAAACAATGGATTACGGAGTACCACTCTCCATATTTTCAAGCATAGTGGTGGGTGCATCATTTTATGTGTATGCTTATAACCGTTATGAACTGGGGAGTTTTTCAGGATAAACAAAGAAAGGTGATGGAGCAACGCACAAGAGGAAAACCTGGTTCAGTCTGCTTTCCACTAGACACTGAGATATGAATTCACCTTTCAGCAGGACAATAACCTAAAACACAAGGCCAAATCTACACTGGAGTTGCTTACCAAGAAGACAGCGAATCGGCTTAAATCTGTGGCAAGACCTGAAAATGGTTGTCTAGCAATGATCAACAATCAATTTGACAGGGCGTGAAGAATTTTCTAAAGAATAACCAGCAGAACTGCATGAGGAGGACCACCTAAATCCCTGGCAAAGGAAGCAACACAAAACAGTACGGCACAAAACAACACTGTGCAGTACAGCACAACACTGTACCGTTCAATACAGTAGAGCATAACACAGCGCAACCCACCACAAGACACAGTACAGCACAACCATCCACACAACACAAAAGCTGTTCAACATGGAAAATGTGATTCAGGTACAAGTACTATCCATATGGGCTGGAAATAGAGTAGTAATGCCATCAAATGAATCCTTTATTAGTTGTTGCATAACCACAGTAGAATCATGGATGCACTACTGTAAATCAAGGCCAAAATAAATTATAGAGTGTACTTGCATAATATAATTTAATTGATTCTGAATAATGGGGCAGCGGTAGCCTCGAGGTTGAAGATACAGGCCAGTAACCGGAGGGTTACTGGTTCAAATCCCAGCGCTAACTATGGAAATCTGGTGGAAATGAGCCAGTAGCCGGAGGACTGCTGATAGTAGAAACTCATGGGTGACACCTACTGTTGTTGTGCCCATTAGCTAAGCACTCAACTACCTAATCTGTTTCAAAGTGGCTGCTCTGCAGTTGACCTTGTACCTGTTCCAGCCTTTCGGCAGTGTGTCAGGATTGGGAATACAAAAAGATAACTTTACAATGGAAAACAAAGTGCTATTCTCTGAGTATTGTAAAGAATGTTTTCCAGCAAGCATCGTTTGCACACTATGAGCTTTGTAGCCAGTCCTTAGAGGTTTATACTGTATATCTAAATTGGCCGGGGGGAAAGCCCCCTGGCCAAACCCTCCCCTAATCTGTTGAAGGGCTCTGAAGTAAGACATAAGAAGCTAACTTTAAACAAAGCCTACCTCAGCAGGAGCAAAAAATTGGTTACTTAATTCTCATAATAACTTTGCTTTAGAGAGTAGGCCACTGAGATCGACATTGATGTGGCTCTCAGTGGTGAGGCTAAGGCGAGCTGCAATGCATGCAGAAGGAAGCAGATGAGACATAGAGCGAGAGGAAACAAGTAGAGAGATGTTAGTACAAATCAAAGTTTATTGGTCGTACACAGATTTGCAGATGTTATCGCAGGTGCAGCGAAATGCTTGTGTTTCTAGCTCCAACAGTGCACTAATACCTAGCAAGAAATGCACACATAATACCCCCCCCCAAAAAAATATACTGAACAAAAACATAAACGCAACATGCAACAATTTCAAAGATTTTACTTAGTTACAATTCATATAGCGAAATCAGTCGATTTAGATAAAATCATTAGGCCCTAATCTATGGATTTCACAGATACCTTAAAAAAGGTAGGGCATGGATCAGAAAACCAGTCAGTATCTGATGTGATCACCATCTGCCTCATGCAGATTGACACAACTCCTTTGCATAGAGTTGATCAGGCAGTGGAATATTGTGGAACATGCAGTCGTACACATCGATACAGAGCACCCCAAACATGATCAATGGGTGACATGTCTGGTATGCAGGCAATGGGAGAACTGGGACATTTTCAGCTTCCAGTAATTGTGAACAGATCCTTGCGACATGGGGCTGTGCATTATCATGCTGAAACACGGTAGTGGAAAAAGTACTCAAACGTCATACTGTAGTAAAAGTAAAGATACCTTAAAATGACTTAATATCACTCAATGACTCAAGTAAAAGTGAGTCCCCCAGTAAAATATTACTTGAGTAAAAGTCTAAAAGTATTTGGTTTGAAATATACTTAAGTATCAAAAGTAAACAGAATTGCTCAAATGTAAAAGCACAACTATTAATAATTTCAAATTCCTTATATTATGCAAAACAGACCACACCATTTTTTGTATTTTGTTGTAATTTGCGGATAGCCAGGGGCACACAACAACACTCTGTCATTTAATATACAAACAAAGCATTTGTGTTTAGTGAGTCCGCCAGATCAGAGGCAGTGGGGATGACCAAGGATGTTCTCTTTTTAAATGCGTGAATTTGTCACGTTCTGACCTTTATTTCCTTTGTTTTGTATTTATTTAGTATGGTCAGGGCGTGAGTTGGGTGGGCAGTCTATGTTTGTTTTTCTAGGTTTTGGGAATTTCTATGTTTCGGCCTAGTATGGTTCTCAATCAGAGGCAGGTGTCATTAGTTGTCTCTGATTGAGAATCATACTTAGGTAGCCTGGGTTTCACTGTGTGTTTGTGGGTGATTGTTCCTGTCTCTGTGTTTGCACCAGATAGGACTGTTTTAGGTTTTCTAACGTTTGTTGTTTTTGTTAGTTATCTCATGTGTAGTTTCTTTATAAATTAAAGAACATGAATAACCACCATGCTGCTTTTTGGTCCGCTTCTTTCACCAGAAAACCCTTACAGAATTGAACCATTTCCCTGTCAAAATGTAAAAAGTAATTTTGAGTGTCAGAGAAAATGTATGCAGTAAAAAGTGCATTCTTTTCTTTAGGAATGTAGTGAAATAATAGTAAAAGTTGTCCAATTTTAATAGTAAAGTACAGATACCCCAGAAAAACGACTTAAGTTGAACTTTAAAGTATTTTTACTTAAATACTTTACACCACTGCTGAGACATGAAATTATGGTGGCGGATGAATTGCACAACAATGGGCCTCAGGATCAAATTGCCATCGATAAAATGCAATTGTGTTTGTTGTCTGTAGCTTATGTCTGCCCATACCATAACCCCACCGGCACCATGGGGCACTCTGTTCACAACATTCACATCAGCAAACCACTCGCCCACACAACGCCATACACATGGTCTGCGGTTGTGAGGCCGGTTGGACGTGATGGAAAATGTTATGTTTGTGCTTTTCTATAAACCAATATCTGTGTTCATGCAAGTGACTGATTGAATGAATCCTCACTAACAATATCTGCAATTTAGCAGTAAGCCCCAAACCTTGTTCAGAGAAAAGGATATCTCAGTTTCAAGGTCTCAGCTTAGAAAGAATACGCCTCGTGAGGTATTGGTCTGTCACATGCATGACCCAGAATTGGTTGAATGAAGCAAACGTTAATGATGAATTAATTATGAATAAGCCAAATCATGCAAATATCACTTGTCTGCAGTATATAAGAGAACTAAACGGGACTGCCCCGTTAGAGCTCCTGACAGATGTTCACTATGGTGAGTTCACTGACTTTCCTAGTTAAATAAAGGTTAAATAAAATATTATTTAAAAAGATAGATGTTTGTTGGAACCTCTCCAGCTCGCTGACAATGAATAATGATTCATTTAGAATTGACTTCAAGTGTCCCTGTGTACTGCCAAATTCTCTGAAATGATGTTGGAGGCGGCTAATGGTAGAGAAATATATATTCAATTATCTGGCAACAGCTCTGGTGGACGTTCCTGCAGTCAGCATGCCAATTGCATGCTCCCCCAACTTCTGACATCTATGGCATTGTGTTGTCACACCATGATCTGTTTCACCTGTCTTTGTGCTTGTCTCCACCCCCTCCAGGTGTCACCCATCTCCCTCATTATCCCCAGTGTATTTATACCTGTGTTCTCTGTTTGTCTGTTGCCAGTTTGTCTTATCTTACCAACATGTTTCCCGCTCCCTGCTTTATCAAGTTCTGTTTCCTAGTCCCCCAGTTCCGACCATTCTGCCTGCCCTAAACCCAAGCCTGCCTACCGTTCTGTACCTGCCTGACTCTGACCCATTTATGAACCTCTGTCTGTCCTGACACTGAGCCTGCCTGCTGTTCTGTACCTTATTGACTCTGCCCTGGATTACAAAAGAAGGCAAAGAAGAAATGCTCACAAACAGGGATGTAAACGAACTTGTGAACAAAATTTGAGAGTATTCTTTTTGTCCGTATGGAACATTTCTACATGTTGTTTTTGTTCAGTGTAAGTTCAGAAATATAGGATGAGCCATAACTATAATACAGTATATACATATAAAGTTGGTGAAACAGTATGTCAATATTATTAGTGGTGACTGTTTAACAGTCTGATGGCCTGGAGATAGAAGCTGTTTCTCAGTCTCTCGGTTCCAGCCTTGATGCACCTGTACTGTCTCCGCCTTCTAGATGGTAGCGGGGGGAATAGGTCCTGGCTTGGGTGGCAGAGGTCCTTGATGATCTTCTTGGTCTTCCTGTGACACCGAGTGCTGTAGATGTCCTGGCGGGCAGGCAGTGTGCCCCAGGTGATGCGATGGGCTGACCACACCACGCTCTGGAGAGCCCTGCGGTTGTGGATGGTGCAGCCCGACAGGATGCTCTCAATGGTGCATCTGTAGAAGTTATTGAGGGTCTTAGGGGCTGAGCCGAATTTCTTCAGCCTACTGAGGTTGAAAAGGCGATGTTGCGCCTTCATCTCCACGCTGTCTGTGTTAAGGTACCATTTCAGGTTGTCAGTGACGTGCACGCCAAGAAACTCGGAAGCTTTCCGCTCCACTGTGGCCTCTCCGCTGTGGCCATGTCAATGTTGATGGGGCTGTGCTCTCTTTGCTGTCTACTGTAGTCTACAATCAGCTCCTTCGTTTTGTTGACATTGAGGTTATTTTCCTGGCAACACTTCGCCTGGGCTCTCACCTCCTCCCACTTCCCTGTCTCATCATTGTTTGTTATCAGACCTACCACTGTTGTGTTGTCAGCAAACTTGATGATTTAGTTGGAGATGTGCACATCCACACGGTCATGAGTGAACAGAGAGTACAGGAGGGGCCTGAACACGCACCGCTGTAAGGCCCTATGTTGAGGATCAGCATGGTGGAAGTGTTGTTGCCTACCTTCACCACTTGGGGTCGGCCCGTCAGGAAGCCCAGGATCCAGTTGCACAGGGAGGGGTTCAGACACAGGACCCTAAGCTTTGTGATGAGCTTGGAAGGTGCTATGGTGTGGCTGAGCTCTAGTTGATGAACAGTATTCTTACATAGGTATTTATCTTGTCCAGGTGGGATAGGGCAGTGCACAGTGCAATGGCGATTGCTTCATCCGTGGATCTTTTGGGGCGATATGCGAATTGTGGTAGGTCTAGGGTGTCGAGTAAGGTGGAGGGGATATGATACTTGACTAACATCTCAAAGCACTTCATGATGACAGATAGTCATTTAGTTTAGTTACCTTTTCTCTCTTGGGTACAGGAACAATGGTAGACATAATTTTTGTCATTGAACATTTGTGTTATTGGTTTTCACAACATTCAATAAATCTTTCATGTGACATTCAATAATTCCATTTCACAAGCACAGCACATACAATAAAAATGCACAGCAAATGTGTAAGGTAAACAAAAGCAAACTGCATATTACTGTTGATATTTCAGACACCATAATACCTGTATATGAATATATCAACACATCAGTTTAGATGATACCTCAACTCACATACCATACACACAACCATGATCAAATGTCTACAATTACTCTATGTATTCTATCCAGGAATCCCACGTTTAATGCAAGGACTGTAAGCTACCTCTCATATCATACAGATTTTTTACTAGTGGCATACAAGCACTGAACTCATTAATCCATTGGGTGACATTAGAAGGATCCTCATAGTTCCACTTAAAAGTGATATATATTTTGGCCATAGTCATAGCTAAGCTAAGGGAATTCTTTCATCTCTGAGAAGGGAGTAGTAAATTGGATAAATCACCAAGGATTGTCTTCATGGGAATTAGATGCACTTCCCTATGAAGGACCTTGTGTAAAATATAGAACTTTCAACCTCCAGCCACCATTGCTCAAGTTCAGGGCAGGTCCATGTCATGTGTAATAGAGTACCTATTTCTGTTTTACATCTTTCAGGTGTAAGATAAGCTCTATGAAAGAATGTGTACTGACAAAGCTTGTATCTTATGTCAATGTAAACTCTGGGATTGCAAATTAATTTCAGAGCATTGATTTTCTGTGATCTGGGACCCAAGATTACTCTCCCATAAACTAATTTACCTTTTTACCAGTGGGTTCAAAATATCTCTAACCAATGCCCCTGCATGAGTTTTAAAACTAACTTCATATTTTTCAGGCAATGAGTGCAGCCACCTATGACTTTGTTTATTTGCGTCTTATAGTGAATGGCATTCTGGGAATAGGGAGTTTTCGCCAAGTCAAACTTAAACAAACATGGCTGCCATCATAAAGAATTTAGCTGCTGTTAGTTTAGCTGGCACACGTTTATTTTCTAAACAACTAAACATGAGTCTCTTGTGCTCACCAAAAATGTGGTACATTGTAAACTAGTTTAGCTGTTGTTTTTTTGTCAGCTCAACATTATTTAGACTGGTTTATGGAATGAGTTTGGCTGTGGATGTGTTCTGTGTGATGCTTGGATAATGACTTTTGAATTAATCTTTTAAAATAAATGGTCAAATTGAGAAATAAGTTTAAGACGTTATTTTCCATTAGTACCAAAAATATTTAGATGCTGTTCAGACAGCAATGCTGTTTAGACGCGTTTGTTGCGTCATACATTCTGTTGTTACTGTTCCAATCACATATTTAAGATCGTACGCTGCAGGGACCACTCAACAATGATCACAAATACGTGATCGTACGAGTCAAAGGTTTATTAATACACAATTCCTGGAAGGAGAAAATGTCTATCTATCTATCTATCTATCTATCTATCTATCTATCTATCTATCTATCTATCTATCTATCTATCTATCTATCTATCTATCTATCTATCTATCTCTATCTCTTAATTAAGGACAGATCCATCAGAAGTCAATAACTGACATCATATATCCAGTCTCTATCAACTAATTTGGTTTATTATTTACTCATCAATGGAAAGCTACCCTCTAGAGGATTATTGTGGTTCCAATACCTTCATTTTTTATGGATATGGATATTTTGACTTGAAGACATACTCATAGAACATGGTTAGGAGCCTGTTATCAGGACCACGACTCCCTATACAAGTGCTTGGCCAGTTTCTTTAACAGTAGCTGAGCATAAACCTTCTTGTATACTATTTCTTCTGGCGCCGACAGAGATGGCGCCTCGCTTCGCGTTCCTAGGAAACTGTGCTGTATTTTTTATTTTTTTTATGTGTTATTTCTTACATTGTTACCCCTGGAAATCTTAGGTTTTATTACATACAGCTGGGAAGAACTATTGGATATAAGAGCAACGTCAACTCGACTCGACTTTCTCGAAGCAGATCCTCTGTTTGGTCCACCACCCAGGACAATGGATCAGATCCCAGGCGGCGACCCTAAACAACGGCGCCCCAGATGGGGCAGACGTATTGGTCTTCTGGTCAGGCTCCATAGACGGGCACATCGCGCACCGCTCCCGAGCATACTACTCTCCAATGTCCAGTCTCTTGACAACAAGGTAGACAAAATCCGAGCAAGGGTTGCCTTCCAGAGAGACATCAGAGATTGTAACGTTCTTTGTTTCACGGAAACATGGCTCACTCGAGACACACTATCGGAGTCGGTACAGCCACCTGGTTTCTTCACGCATTGCGCTGACAGAAACAAGCATCTCTCTGGTAAGAAGAAGGGCGGGAATGTATGCCTTATGATTAACGAGACGTGGTGTGATCATAACAACATACAGGAACTCAAGTCCTTTTGTTCACCTGACCTAGAATTCCTTAAAATCAAATGCCGACCGCATTATCTACCAAGAGAATTCTCTTCTATCATAATCACAGTCGTGCATATACCACCCCAAGCAGACACATCGGCGGCCCTGAAGGAACTTCATTTGACTCTATGTAAACTGGAAACCACATATCCTGAGGCTGCATTTATTGTAGCTGGGGATTTTAACAAGGCTAATCTGAAAATAAGACTCCCTAAATTTTATCAGCATATTGATTGCGCGACCCGGGCTGGCAAAACCCTGGATCATTGTTATTGTAACTTCCGCGACGCATATAAAGCTCTCCCCCACCCCCCTTTCGGGAAAGCTGACCACGACTCAATTTTGTTTTCCCCAGCCGATAGACAGAAACTAAAACATGAAGCACCCGTGCTCAGGTCTGTTCAACGCTGGTCCGACCAATCGGATTACACGCTTCAAGATTGCTTCGATCACGTGGACTGGGATATGTTCTGCATAGGGTCAAACAACTACATTGATGAATACGCTGATTTGGTGAGTGAGTTTATTAGCAAGTGCATCGATGATGTTGTACCCAAAGCTTCTATAAAAAAATTCCCCAACCAGAAACTGGAAGTGTGAACCATTGCTTTTAATCAGGGCAAGGTGACCGGAAACATGACCGAATACCAACAGTGTAGCTATTCCCTCCACGAGGCAATCAAACAAGCTAAGCGTCAGTATAGAGACAAAGTAGAGTGGCAATTCAATGGCTCAGACACGAGAGGTGTGTGGCAGGGTCTACAGTCAATCACGGACTACAAAAAAAAATCCAGCCACGTTGTGGACCACGATGTCTTGCTCCCAGACAAACTAAACTACTTCTTTGCTCGCTTTGAGGACAATACAGTGCCACTGACATGGCCCGCTACCAACACCTGCAGGCTCTCCTTCACTGCAGCCAACGTGAGTAAAACATTTAAACGTGTTAACCCTCGCAAGGCTGCAGGCCCAGACGGAATCCCAGCGCGGCATCCCAGCCGCGTCCTCATAGCATGCACAGACCAGCTGGCTGGTGTGTTTACGGACATTTTCAACCAACCTTATCCCTGTCTCCTGTTCCCACATGCTTCAAGAGGGCCACCATTGTTCCTGTTCCCAAGAAAGCTAAAGTAACTGAGCTAAATGTCTACCGCCCCGTAGGACTCACTTCCGTCATCATCAAGTGCTTTGAGAGACTAAAGGACCATATCCCCTCCACCCTACCTGACACCCTAGACCCACTCCAATTTACTTACCGCCCAAATAGGTCCACAGACAATCAATTGCAATCACACTGCACACTGCCCTAACCCATCTGGACAAGAGGAATACCTATGTAAGAATGCTGTTCATCGACTACAACTCAGCATTTAACACCATAGTGCCCTCCAAGCTCGTCATCAAGCACGAGACCCTGGGTCTCGACCCCACCCTGTGCAACTGGGTCCTGGACTTTCTGACGGGCCGCCACCAGGTGGTGAGGGTAGGTAACAACACCTCCACCCCGCTGATCCTCAACACTGGGTCCCCACAAAGGTGCGTTCTCAGCCCTCTCCTGTACTCCCTGTTCACCCATGACTGTGTGGCCATGCACGCCTCCAACTCAATCATCAAGTTTGCAGACGACACAACAGTGGTAGGCTTGATTACCAAGAACAATGAGACGGCCTACATGGAGGAGGTGAGGGCCCTCGGAGTGTGGTGTCAGGAAAATAACTTCACACTCAATGTCAACAAAACAAAAGAGATGATCGTGGACTTCAGGAAACAGCAGAGGGAGCAGCCCCCTATCCACATAGACGGGACAGTATTGGAGAAGTCGGGAAGTTTTAAGTTCCTCGGCGTACACATCACAGACAAACTGAAATGGTCTACCCATGCAGACAGCGTGGTGAAGAAGGCACAGCAGCGCCTCTTCAACCTCAGGAGGCTGAAGAAATTTGGCTTGTCACCAAAAACACTCAAACTTTTACAGATGCACAATCGAGAGCCTCCTGCCGGGCTGTATCACCGCCTGGTATGGCAACTGCTCTGCCCACAACTGCAAGGCTCTCCAGAGGGTAGTGAGGTCTGCACAACGCATCACCGGGTGCAAACTACCTGCCCTCCAGGACACCTACACCACCCGATGTCACAGGAAGGCCAAAAAGATCATCAAGGACAACAACCACCCGAGCCACTGCCTGTCCACCCTGCTATCATGCAGAAGGCGAGGTCAGTACAGGTGCATCAAAGCGGGGACCGAGAAGCTGTTTTTCAGTCTCTATCTCAAGGCCATCAGACTGTTAAACAGCCATCACTAACATTCAGGGGCTTCTGCCAACTTACCGACTCAACTCTAGTCACTTTAATAATGGAAAATGCATGTAATAAATGTATCACTAGCCACTTTAAACAATGCACTTTATATAATGTTTACATACCCTACATTACTCATCTCATATGTATATACTGTACTCTATACCATCTACTGCATCTTGCCTATGCCGTTCGGCCATGACTCATTTATATATTTTTATGTACATATTCTTATTCATTCCTTTACACTTGTGTGTATAAGGTAGTTGTTGTGAAATTGTTAGGTTAGATTACTTGTTAGATATTACTGCATGGTTGGAACAAGAAGCACAAGCATTTCGCTACACTCGCATTAACATCTGCTAACCATGTGTGTGTGACAAATTAAATTTGATTTGATTTGATACGGTCTAGGATACTTAACCCTTCTCATTTGGGGAAGAGGGTTGGGGGAGGGTTATGTTTTTATGATACCATACTTGTACTGTATACACAGCAATGCAAAAGAACTCACAATTTAACAACTGTATGCCTCACTGATTACACACTAGCTTACTCCATGATCAATAATAGACTGAATATTTAAAATTGGCCACACCTATATGATTACTATCCTGGAATGTTAATGGTCTAAATCATCCAATTAAGAGGAAGAAGGTCCTCAACTACCTTATTAAGAAGAGTCATGTTTTTTAATTTTTTTTACAGGAAACACATTTATGTGCAATAGAACATGAGAAGTTAGGCACGGTTTGAGAAGGTCAGATTTTTTAAAGTTCCTTTTCATCAAGTTCAGGAGGTGCCTGTATTTTGGTAAATAAAAAACTGCCCTTCCTACTTGATAAGGTTGAGAGTGATGCTGGAGGATGATACATAATTGTCAAATGTAGAAACTTCTCTGAAGTTATCATTCTATATGCTTCAAACCATGATTTAACATTTGTTCAATCCCTCTGCCTGAAGCTAAGTAGTACACATGGCGAAATCATCATAGGAGGGGACTTTAAGTTTATACCAATCCTCAGATAAGATTGCACCTGTGAGAAAGTCAGCAAAGGCAGTTGATGTTTTTGTTAAGGATTACGGCCTGTGTAAGATTTGACGATTTACACACCCAAAAGATGAAGACGACTATTTTTACTCCCCTGTATGCAATTCGTACACTAGGATAGATTACTTTATTATCTCAATGTCAATTATAAATAGGGTCAACAGTTGCAGTTATTTACCCTGCGTCATGTCAGACCACTCTCCCTTCTCATTAGCAGTTCTTCCAAAATAGCACTTTCCCAGTTGTTATATAATGGAGAGTTAACTCTTATCTTTCACATAATCCAGAGTTTGAATAATTTGTCTTCACATATGTAATGTTTCTTGGAATAAATGCTCAGATGGCTCCCTCTCCTTCTATCCTGTGGGAATCATTAATAGCAGATTTGAGAGGACAGATAATATCGTTTACCTCTACGATGAAAAAGGAGTCACATAAACATCTGGATTTTTTAAAATCTGAAATTAAACAATTGGAGAAAGAGAGCATTCCTGTACCAGATCTGCAGGACTATACAAAGGTCTTACCAAGAAATGAAGGCCATGTGGATGTCTTTAACACTTACAAGGTAGCAAAAGCCTTATTGAGAACAATGCTACTTTACTATGTATTGGGAGATAAAGGCCACAAACTTCTGGTATGGCAATAAAAACAGTAGTCCACAAGTAAATAAATCTGACCAAGGCCCTTCTCCCCTGATTACTCAGCTTAGCCGAGTGGCTGGATCTAGGAAGAGTCTTGGTGGTTCCAAACTTCTTCCATTTAAGAATGATGTAGGCCACAGTATTCTTGGCGTTACGCCAAAATATGTTATTATTTTGGTTAGGTCAGGGTGTGACGAGGGTGGGTATGCTTGTTTTGTATTGTCTATGGTTTTTGTAAGTCTAGGGGTTTAGTAGGTCTAGGTATTTGTATGTCTATGGTGGCCTGATTATGGTTCCCATATTTAGGTAGCCATTTCCCTTGGGTATTTGTGTGATCTTGATCTATGTTTAGTTGCCTGTATGCACTATCCATATTAGCGTCACTGTTCGTTTTGTCGCTGTTTTAGTTTGTTCAGTGTTCTTTCTATAATAAAAGAAGAATCTACACATACCATGCTGCACCTTGCTCTCCTCCTTACAATGGACGTGACACTTGGAGACCTTCACTGCTGCATATTTTCTTTGGTACCCTTCCCCAGATCTGTGCCTCGACACAATCCTGTCTTGGAGCTCTATGGACAATTCATTCTACATGGCTTGGATTTTTTTTGCTCTGACATGCACTGTCAAATGTGACACCTTATATAAAGTGCCTTGCAAAAGTCCCCCGTTTGTTGCATTACAACCTGTAATTTAAATATATTGTTATTTGGAATTTCGTATAATGGACATACACAAAATAGTCCAAATTGGTGAAATGCAAAAAATGACTCTTAAAATAAAATGAATTGAAGTGAAATGAAAAAAATATCGTAAAAGTGGTGCGTGCATATGTATTCACCCCTTTTGCTATGAAGCCCCTAAATAAGATCTGGTGCAACCAATTACCTTCAGAAGTAATTGATCTGTCACATGATCTCAGTATATGTACACCTGTTCTGAAAGGCCCCAGAGTCGGCAACAACACTAAGCAGGGGGCACCATCAAGCAAGCGTCACCACGAAGACCAAGGAGCTCTCCAAACAGGTCAGGGACAAAGTTGTGGAGAAGTACAGATCAGGGTTGGGTTATAAAAAAATATCTGAAAATTTGAACATACCACGGAGCACCAGTAAATCCATTATTAAAAATGGAAAGAATATGGCACCACAACAAACCTGCCAAGAGAGGGCTGCCCGCCAAAACTCACAGACCAGACAAGGAGGGCATTAACCTTTCTATGGCAGGGGTTCCGCTAGCGGACATTCCGCTTTTTTTTTTGAAGTATGTAACTTTGACACATTAACAAGTCTAATACAGCAAATGAAAGATAAACATCTTGTTAATCTACCCATCATGTCCGATAAAAAAAAAATGCTTTACAGCGAAAGCACAACATATGATTGGTAGGTCAGAGTCAAGTCACAAAAACACACACAGCCATTTTCCAGCCAAAGAGAGGAGTCACAAAAATCAGAAATATAGATAAAATGAAACACTAACCTTTGATGATCTTCATCAGATGACACTCATGGGACATTATGTTACACAATACATGTATGTTTTGTTAGATAATGTGCAAATTTATATCCAAAACTCTCAGTTTACATTGGCGCGTTGCGTGCAGTAATGTTTTGATTTAAAAAAAACATCCAGTGATTTTGCAGAAATATTCATAATGAACATTGATAAAAGATACAACTGTTATTCACAGAATTAAAGATAGACTTCTCCTTAATGCAACCGCTGTGTCAGATTAAAAAAAAAACTGAAAAAGCATAATCTGAGAACGGCGCTCAGGACGCAAAACAGCCAGAGGAATATCCGCCATTTTGGAGTCAACAAAGCTAGAAATTACACCATAAATATTCACTGACCTTTGATTATCTTCATCAGAAGGCACTCCCAGGAATCCCAGTTCGACAATAAATGACTGATTTGTTCCATAAAGTTCCATGAAGTCCATCATTTATGTCAAAATAGCCACTTGTTGTTAGCGTGTTCAGCCCAGTAATCCATCTTCATGAGGCGCACGGATTGCGTGCCAGGGTTCTGTGGGCTCTCTGGATGCCATTAGGACATTTTCAGGACAAAACAAGTCCAGTATAAACGTTTAAAATAGTTTGGTTGACCATTTACACTCCAAATCTTCTCTCGCCACTGTCATTATTCAGTGCACCTTTTGACATCACCGATCATAGTCTGGAAAAACATATGTGGTATGGCTTTACACCCCTGCTATATTGTGGATAAAGATTACCTGTCTAACAGAACACATAGGGAGTTCTTTAATGGAAGCCTATCCAACATAATCCAAGTAGAATCAGGAATTTCCTAGGGCAGCTGTCTAGGTCCTTTACTTTTTCCAATCTTTATTAATGACATGCTACTGGCTTTGAGTAAAGCCAGTGTGTCTATGTATGCGGATGACACAACACTATACACGTAAGTGTCACGACTTCCACCGAAGTCGGTCCCTCTCCTTGTTCGGGCGGCGTTCGGCGGTCGACGTCACCGGCTTTCTAGCCACCGCCGATCCACTTTTCATTTTCCATTTGTTCTGTCTTTGTCTTACACTTCTGGCTTCACTCAACCAATTACTTGTTTATTATTTAACCCTCTGTTCTCCATGTTGTGTTTGTGAGTGATTGTTTATTGTAATTCGGTCAGTCTTTGTGGGTTTTGTAATTTGTAATTTTGTGTTTTTGTGTAAAGTACGTTGATTACTCATATCTGCTGTCCTGCACCTGACTCTCCACACCAGCTACACACAGGACCCTTACAGTCAGCTACTACAGTGACTGAAATGACTGCAACACTTAACAAAGAGCTGCAATTAGTTTCAGAATGGGTGACAAGGAATAAGTTAGTCCTAAATATTTAAAAAACAAAAAGCATTGTATTTTGGACAAATCATTCACTAAACTCTGAACCTAAATCTTGTAATAAATTATTTCGAAATTGATCAAGTTGAGGTGACTAAACTGTTGGGAGTAACCCTGGATTGTAAATTGTGATGGTCGACAGGTTCCTGCGCATCATCAGGTGTGCGACCTGTGGCTGGAACCGAACGTGCCGGGGAGGGGATACTGTCACCCTGGCTTAGTTTCCCAGTTGCAAGGATGATTTTGAGACAATGAGGGATTGTTCTACTCCTAAGCTATCTCTAGTAAAACACATTCTTGTCTATGTACTGCAGTCTTTAACTAATTTGTCAGCTCAAGCCATCTCTGGTAACCATACTTTATTTTTTTATTTTTTTTTATTTCACCTTTATTTAACCAGGTAGGCTAGTTGGGAACAAGTTCTCATTTGCAACTGTGACCTGGCCAAGATACAGCATAGCAGTGTGAACAGACAACACAGAGTTACACATGGAGTAAACAATTAACAAGTCAATAACACAGTAGAAAAAAAGGGGAGTCTATATACAATGTGTGCAAAAGGCATGAGGAGGTAGGCGAATAATTACAATATTGCAGATTAACACTGGAGTGATAAATGATCAGATGATCATGTACAGGTAGAGATATTGGTGTGCAAAAGAGCAGAAAAGTAAATAAATAAAAAACTGTGGGGATGAGGTAGGTGAAAATGGGTGGGCTGTTTACCAATAGATTATGTACAGCTGCAGCGATCGGTTAGCTGCTCAGATAGCAGATGTTTGAAGTTGGTGAGGGAGATAAAAGTCTCCAACTTCAGCATTTTTGCAATTCGTTCCAGTCACAGGCAGCAGAGTACTGGAACGAAAGGCGGCCGAATGAGGTGTTGGCTTTAGGGATGATCAGTGAGATAAACCTGCTGGAGCGCGTGCTACGGATGGGTGTTGCCATCGTGACCAGTGAACTGAGATAAGGCGGAGCTTTACCTAGCATGGCCTTGTAGATGACCTGGAGCCAGTGGGTCTGGCGACGAATATGTAGCGAGGGCCAGCCGACTAGAGCATACAAGTCGCAGTGGTGGGTAGTGTAAGGTGCTTTAGTGACAAAACGGATGGCACTGTGATAAACTGCATCTAGTTTGCTGAGTAGAGTGTTGGAAGCAATTTTGTAGATGACATCGCCGAAGTCGAGGATCGGTAGGATAGTCAGTTTTACTAGGGTAAGCTTGGCAGCGTGAGTGAAGAAGGCTTTGTTGCGGAATAGAAAGCCGACTCTTGATATGATTTTCGATTGGAGATGTTTGATATGGGTCTGGAAGGAGAGTTTGCAGTCTAGCCAGACACCTAGGTACTTATAGGTGTCCACATATTCAAGGTCGGAACCATCCAGTGTGGTGATGCTAGTCGGGCATGCGGGTGCAGGCAGCGATCTGTTGAAAAGCATGCATTTGGTTTTACTAGCGTTTAAGAGCAGTTGGAGGCTACGGAAGGAGTGTTGTATGGCATTGAAGCTTGTTTGGAGGTTAGATAGCACAGTGTCCAATGACGGGCCGAAAGTATATAGAATGGTGTCGTCTGCGTAGAGGTGGATCAGGGAATCGCCCGCAGCAAGAGCAACATCATTGATATATACAGAGAAAAGAGTCGGCCCGAGAATTGAACCCTGTGGCACCCCCATAGAGACTGCCAGAGGACCGGACAGCATGCCCTCCAATTTGACACACTGAACTCTGTCTGCAAAGTAATTGGTGAACCAGGCAAGGCAGTCATCCGAAAAACCGAGGCTGCTGAGTCTGCCGAGTCTGACCGGCTCGGAAACCAGATTGCACAGCGGAGAAGGTACGGTGGGATTCGAGATGGTCAGTGACCTGTTTGTTGACTTGGCTTTCGAAGACCTTAGATAGGCAGAGCAGAATGGATATAGGTCTGTAACAGTTTGGGTCCAGGGTGTCTCCCCCTTTGAAGAGGGGGATGACTGAGGCAGCTTTCCAATCCTTGGGGATCTCAGACGATATGAAAGAGAGGTTGAACAGGCTGGTAATAGGGGTTGCGACAATGGCGGCGGATAGTTTCAGAAATAGAGGGTCCAGATTGTCAAGCCCAGCTGATTTATACGGGTCCAGGTTTTGCAGCTCTTTCAGAACATCTGCTATCTGGATTTGGGTAAAGGAGAACCTGGAGAGGCTTGGGCGAGGAGCTGCGGGGGGGGCCGGAGCTGTTGGCCGAGGTAGGAGTAGCCAGGCGGAAGGCATGGCCAGCCGTTGAGAAATGCTTGTTGAAGTTTTCGATAATCATGGATTTGTCGGTGGTGACCGTGTTCCCTAGCCTCAGTGCAGTGGGCAGCTGGGAGGAGGTGCTCTTGTTCTCCATGGACTTCACAGTGTCCCATAACTTTTTGGAGTTGGAGCTACAGGATGCAAACTTCTGCCTGAAGAAGCTGGCCTTAGCTTTCCTGACTGACTGCGTGTATTGGTTCCTGACTTCCCTGAACAGTTGCATATCGCGGGGACTGTTCGATGCTATTGCAGTCCGCCACAGGATGTTTTTGTGCTGGTCGAGGGCAGTCAGGTCTGCAGTGAACCAAGGGCTGTATCTGTTCTTAGTTCTGCATTTTTTGAACGGAGCATGCTTATCTAAAATGGTGAGGAAGTTACTCTTAAAGAATGACCAGGCATCCTCAACTGACGGGATGAGGTCAATGTCCTTCCAGGATACCCGGGCCAGGTCGATTAGAAAGGCCTGCTCACAGAAGTGTTTTAGGGAGCGTTTGACAGTGATGAGGGGTGGTCGTTTGACTGCGGCACCGTAGCGGATACAGGCAATGAGGCAGTGGTCGCTGAGATCCTGGTTGAAGACAGCGGAGGTGTATTTGGAGGGCCAGTTGGTCAGGATGACGTCTATGAGGGTGCCCTTGCTTACAGAGTTAGGATTGTACCTGGTGGGTTCCTTGATGATTTGTGTGAGATTGAGGGCATCTAGCTTACATTGTAGGACTGCCGGGGTGTTAAGCATATCCCAGTTTAGGTCACCTAACAGAACAAACTCTGAAGCTAGATGGGGGGCAATCAGTTCACAAATGGTGTCCAGGTCACAGCTGGGAGCTGAGGGGGGTCGGTAGCAGGCGGCAACAGTGAGAGACTTATTTCTGGAGAGAGTAATTTTCAGAATTAGTAGTTCAAACTGTTTGGGTATGGACCTGGAAAGTATGACATTACTTTGCAGGCTATATCTGCAGTAGACTGCAACTCCTCCCCCTTTGGCAGTTCTATCTTGACGGAAGATGTTATAGTTGGGTATGGAAATCTCTGAATTTTTGGTGGCCTTCCTGAGCCAGGATTCAGACACGGCAAGGACATCAGGGTTAGCAGAGTGTGCTAAAGCAGTGAGTAAAACAAACTTAGGGAGGAGGCTTCTGATGTTGACATGCATGAAACCAAGGCTTTTTCGATCACAGAAGTCAACAAATGAGGGTGCCTGGGGACATGCAGGACCTGGGTTTACCTCCACATCACCCGCGGAACAGAGAAGGAGTAGTTTGAGGGTGCGGCTAAAGGCTATCAAAACTGGTCGCCTAGAGTGTTGGGGACAGAGAATAAGAGGAGCAGGTTTCTGGGCATGGTAGAATATATTCAGGGCATAATGCGCAGACAGGGGTATGGTGGGGTGCGGGTATGGCGGAGGTAAGCCCAGGCACTGGGTGATGATGAGAGAGGTTTTATCTCTGGACATGCTGGTTGTAATGGGTGAGGTCACCGCATATGTGGGAGGTGGGACAAAGGGGGTATCAGGGGTATGAGGAGTGGGACTAGGGGCTCCATTGTGAACTAAAACAATTATAGCTAACCTGAGCAACAGTATACAAGGCATATTGACATTTGAGAGAGACATACAGCGAGGCATACAGTAATCACAGGTGTTGAATTCTGAAAGCTAGCTAAAACAGTGGGTGAGACAACAGCTAATCAGCTAGCATAACAACAGCAGGTAAAATGGCATTGACTAGGCAACGGGGCCGACAGATAAAACGAACAAGCAGAATGGAGTACCGTGATTAATGGACAGTCCAGCGTGCATCAGCTATGTAGCAAGTGATCAGAGTCCAGGGGCAGCGGTGGATGGGGCAGGGGGGCTGGACTGGCGAGTGTTATCCAGGTTAAGAAACTAACAATGACTAAATAGCTTGTAGCTAGTTAGCTGGTTAGCTTCTGGAGGTTCTTGAGTGTGTTCTAAAAATAAAAAATAATAGCGATTCCGTATCACATTGGGTGAGGCAGGTTTCCGGAAGGTATAAACAAATTTTTAAAAATCGGGAAGAGATAGAAAGTACATATGGGCCACTACGTGTTTGGGACGCGGCGATGCAGACGGTTAGCAGGCCTGTGCTAACAAGCTAACAGATTAGTAGGCCGGGGTAAACAAGGTAGTAGTTAGCGGACCTGGGTTAAACAAGCTAGCAGTTAGCATGCCGAATTAGCAAGCAAGGAGATAACGAGGGCTAGAGAGTTAGCCTTTGGAGGACGTCGCGGTGGGGTGAGTCTGTTTATTCCTCTTAATGCAGTGACATCGATAGACCGGTCGTGAGTCCGGGTATTGTAGCCCAGGAGTATGCTAGGAGCACAGGAGGTCTGGCCGGGTTAGCTTCAAGCTACGTGGGTGGAAACGCTAGCCAGGAGTAATCGACCAGGGTTGCGGTTTAGCTCGATAGCTAGTTGTGAAGATCCAGCTGAAAAATGTTCCGTGTACGGTGGGAATCCGGGGATAAAAAATAAATAGGTCCGTTATGCTCTGGTTAGCGTCGCGTTGTTCGAACTGGCGAGAGCTTTCCGAGCTAAAGGTTAGCTGATGACCGGTTAGCCGAAGACCGCTAGCATAGCTGGTGGTTAGCTTCAGTTGAGGGGTTCCGGTTCCGAAGTAAATATAAATACTTTAGGAAAAGTAGCTACATTGGGTTAGGCGGGTTGCAGGAGAGTATTTGGAAGCTTAGGTTTAGCAAAATGTTTTTAAAGATATGCAAAGAAAAATATCTAAAACGAAACGAAAAAGAGACGATATTTACAGAGAG
The DNA here is from genome assembly GCF_034236695.1 of Oncorhynchus nerka. Lineage (NCBI taxonomy): Eukaryota > Metazoa > Chordata > Actinopteri > Salmoniformes > Salmonidae > Oncorhynchus > Oncorhynchus nerka. The sequence continues at coordinate 55,263,548 of NC_088423.1, forward strand.
ACGATACCACAGGACGACTTACTGCTACGCCATCTTGGATACGCCCAGATTAGCTGCAGGGAACTAGAGTGGAGACCCTAAAAACAGACACTAGTAGGACAGAAATGTCTTACTATTAGTTAAATATTTATTGTTAAACATGAATATCAAATAGATCAGGTAAATACGTCATTTTTGTATCACAAAAGCGATGGGTTAAAAGAAGACGACCCATAAAGCAAAATTTAACATCCATATTTGGCCAGCTTTGTAAACTTTAACATTGATTTATCCTGCAACAGACGTGGTTCAATTGGTAACAAAGTAATCTAAAAAGTAACAGAATGTAATCAGATTACGTTACTGAGTTTGGGTATTCCAAAAGTTACGTTAATGATAACAATTTTGGAAAGCTAAATAGTAACTGTAAGGGATTACATTTAGAAAGTAACCTACCCATGTCAAGCCCTGACCTGACAATAAGTAATGACATCACTGTGCACCAATGATTTTCCCGCTGTTTCGTTGATTAACTGTATTTTAACCCAATGACCACTGATCTTCTTGAAATCTAGCTGGGTAGATAGCCAATGAGCTGAGGTAAACGGCAATATGCAATGGTTATGTGTTGGAACACCAACCCATGTAGTAAACTCCGGCGTACCATAATTTGCAAATAAATTCCTACAATGTGATTTTCTGGATTTTTTTCTTCTCATTTTGTCTAGTTGAAGTGTACCTATGATGAAAATTACAGGCCTCTCTCATCTTTTTAACTGGGAGAACATGCACAATTGGTGGCTGACTAAATACGTTTTTGCCCCACTGTACATATGAGATGAGTAATGTAGGGTATGTAAACATTATATTAAGTAGCATTGTTTAAAGTGGCTAGTGATATATTTTACATCAATTTACTTCAAGTCCCATTATTAAAGTGGCTGGAGTTGAGTCAGTGTGTTGGCAGCAGCCACTCAATTTTAGTGGTAGCTGTTTAACAGTCTGATGGCCTTGAGATAGAAGCTGTTTTTCAGTCTCTCGGTCCCTGCTTTGATGCACCTGTACTGACCTCGCCTTCTGGATGATAGCGGGGTGAACAGGCAGTGGCTCGGGTGGTTGTTGTCCTTGATGATCTTTATGGCCTTCCTGTGACATCGGGTGGTGTAGGTGTCCTGGAGGGCAGGTAGTTTGCCCCCGGTGATGCGTTGTGCAGACCTCACTACCCTCTGGAGAGCCTTACGGTTGTGGGCGGAGCAGTTGCCGTACCAGGCGGTGATACAGCCCGACAGGATGCTCTCGATTGTGCATCTGTAGAACTTTGTGAGTGCTTTTGGTGACAAGCCGAATTTCTTAAGCCTCCTGAGGTTGAAGAGGCGCTGCTGCATCTTTTTCACGATGCTGTCTGTGAGGGTGGACCAATTCAGTTTGTCTGTGATGTGTACGCCGAGGAACTTAAAACTTAATACCCTCTCCACTACTGTCCCATCAATGTGGACAGGGGGGTGCTCCCTCTGCTGTTTCCTGAAGTCCACAATTACCTCCTTCGTTTTGTTGATGTTGAGTGTGAGGTTATTTTCCTCCCTGTAGGCCGTCTCGTCGTTGTTGGTAATCAAGCCTACCACTGTAGTGTCATCCGCAAACTTGACGATTGAGTTGGAGGCGTGCATGGCCACGCAGTTGTGGGTGAACAGGGAGTACAGGAGAGGGCTCAGAACGCACCCTTGTGGGGCCCCAGTGTTGAGGATCAGCGGGGTGGAGATGTTGTTACCTACCCTCACCAACTGGGGGCGGCCCGTCAGGAAGTCCAGTACCCAGTTGCACAGGGCGGGGTCGAGACCCAGGGTCTCGAGCTTGATGACGAGTTTGGCGGGTACTATGGTGTTAAATGCTGAGCTGTAGTCGAACAGCATTCTCACATAGGTATTCCTATTGTCCAGATGGTTTAGGGCAGTGTGCAGTGTGTTTGAGATTGCATCGTCTGTGGACCTATTTGGGCGGTAAGCAAATTGGAGTGGGTCTAGGGTGTCAGGTAGGCTGGAGGTGTACGGTCCTTGACTAGTCTCTCAAAGCACTTCATGATGACGGAAGTGAGTGCTACGGGGCGGTAGTCGTTTAGCTCAGTTACCTTAGCTTTCTTGGGAACAGGGACAATGGTGGCCCTCTTGAAGCATGTGGGAACAGCAGACTGGGATAAGGATTGATTGAATATGTCCGTAAACACACCAGTCAGCTGGTCTGTGCATGGTTTGAGGACACGGCTGGGGATGCCGTCTGGGCCTGCAGTCTTGCGAGGGTTAACACTTTTAAATGTTTACTCACGTCGGCTGCAGTGAAGGAGAGTCCGCAAAAACGTTATTTAGTCTGCCTGGGAGCAAGACATCCTGGTCCGTGACGGGGCTGGTTTTCTTTTTGTAATCCGTGATTGACTGTAGACCCTGCCATATTCCTCTTGTGTAAGGTATAACACGTAAAAAAACAAAAAACTGCATAGTTTCCTAGGAACGCGAAGCGAGGCGGCCATCTCTGTCGGCGCCGGTAAGATCTTCATGATAAATGTCATGTAGCACACTTATTTTGGTTATGAGTTATCATTCCCAAACTTTACACAAGTACTGTTGCCCTCTTATGTTTTTCACTGAAATTGTCCCCATCATCCTATCTGAATGTTTATTTTATCTTGTTCATTTTACAGATGATGATACAACAATACAAAGAAAAACATATGTTTTTTTTCATTGTATTATCTAAACCAGATCTTTTGTGTTATATTCTCCTACATTCAATTCACATTTACACAAACTTCAGAGCTTTATCAATAGGAGAGGAACAGACAATGGCTACCCCATTCTGTTAACTTAAGCAAGCAAAACTCATGCGAACACCCAGCTATCCACTGACGTGATGTTATCTTTCTCGCTCAAAATGAAAGCCTGAAACTATGTCTAAAGACTGTTGACACCTTGAGGAAGCGTTAGGAAAAGAAATCTGGTTGATATCCCTTTAAATGGAGCGAAGGCAGGCTATGGAACATGGAGCTTTCAAAATAGAAGCTACTTCCTGGTTTGATTTTCCTCAGGTTTTCGCCTGCAATATCAGTTCTGTTATACTCACAGACAATATTTTGACAGTTTTGGAAACTTTAGAGTGTTTTCTCTCCTAATCCGACAATTATATACATATTCTGATATTCGGATTGCCTGGGTTACATCAAGGTCAGTATACTTAGAAAGCAGGTTATACTTTTCTCGCAGCCAAGAGAGCCTCCGGAGGATCTCTTACCTAAGCTGTTCATTTTTTGTGACGACTAGCAGCTAACTGCTACTTAACAGGATTCCGGAACACAACCTTTTGCGTTCCCAGCTGTAACCACGTCGTGGAATCTGTAGCAATAAAAACTTTAGCTATAATTAAAAACGATTTATTCAAAACTATTTCATAAAAACAACAAACCAAATCTAGACAGTACACTGTTCAGTTGCACGCTCTGATGAAGTCTGTTTATCCAAATCATCATTACAACATACAGTATCAGTTTTTCCTTTGGCTGTAGTGACAATAATATTATGGCAATAACATGGAAAGCCAAAGTGCCATAGGTTGGGACTAAAGTAATTAATTAAAGATCATACAGAATGTTTTGTCAAGACCTGCTATACCTTTTTTTTAAGATATAAAAAAATTATGTTGGTCTGATGTGTGAGGGAGTGAATCCAGATGCAGCACTGGAAGTATTTATTTATTTATTCTTGCCAATTGTTGACAAGAAACTAACTGTGAACTGTTACCGCCCCCTGGAATGATGACCAATTAAAAAATTGCCTAGTTCAAAGAAAATATGCTAAAGAGGTGGTAAACAAGTCAGGTTCCTCAGCTGATTGGTTTACATACTGTAAATTTAGAAATGTTGTGACTAAACTTAACAAAAATAAGAAATTATATTATCAAACACCATAAAACACAATGGAAAAATACTTTGGAGTACCTTAACCCTTTGATGCGTATGATCACATATTTGTGATCATTGTTGAGCGGCTCCTATGGCGTTCCATCGCATATATGTGATTGAAACTGTAGGAACAGAACGTATAATGCAACAAACATGTCTAAACAGTATTGTCTGAAAAGCATCTAAACAATGTTTTGTACTGATGGGAAATAAAAGTATTCACAACGTAAGTCCTCAATTCCACCTTTTATTGTAAAAGATAAATGCGAACTTCATAATCCAAGCATCACACGGAACAGATCGTCAGCTAAACTCATTCCATAAACCAGTCTAAATAACAGGTCGTGCTGACAAAAAAAAAACATAAGTTAGAGACCTAAGAACTAGAATTGTTTACAATCACAAGGGAGAAATGTAATATTGTTCAGCATATTACATATCTTTATTGTACTTGTATACATAACCGGAGCACATGACTTGACAAGTCGTTTACAGTTTTTGACAAATCACAAAGTAAATAAAATGTTATCACCTCACAGATCATCACCCTGAATACAAGCATACTGCCGTGCTTTTACACCTGCATTGTTTGCTGTTTGGGGTTTTAGGCTGGGTTTCTGTACAGCACTTTGAGATATCAGCTGATGTACGAAGGGCTATATAAATAAATTTGATTTGATTTGATTTTGCCTAGCCTAACCGTAGAGCGAAAGCTAAACAGGGTTGCCAGATTTGAAGAAAGCATTTTAGGGGGGTTCATTTCATTTGTAGGGGATTTAAAGTCCATGGGGTTTAAAATGGGACAAGGTATCATGGGGGGAACCAATGCAGGAAATATTACTATGTTGGGGGATGTATCAATAAATGGTGGCAAACACAGGACAAGTTTATAAGCTAAATCAAAATAAAACCACTGGAAAGAGGGACCTGAGCTGGCAACCCCGAGTAAGAATAGTTACAATCTAAGTCAGTTGAGTGAATCATCCCTTGACCTCGTCAAGATATGAGGGCGCCAGAGGAGATGGCTGCCGTTTTATGGGCTCCTAACCAATTGTGCTGTTTTGTGTGTGTTTTCTTGCATTGTTTGTAACTTATTTTGTACCTAATGTTTCTGCCACCGTCTCTTATGACCGGAAAGAGCTTCTGGATATCAGAACAGCGATTACTCACCTCGAACTGGACGAATATTTTTTCTTTAACGAGTCGGACGCGAAGGCCCAAATCCCCGTCATTCGCATGAAGAGAAGACACTCAGTTCAAGGTTATCCTACCAACGGGATATTCAAAACTGTAATATCTTATGTTTCACCGAGTCGTGGCTAATCGACAACATGTATAATATACAGTTGGCTGGTTTTTCCGTGCATCTTCAAGACAGAACAGCTGCCTCCAGTAAAACAAGGGGTGGCGTGCTGTGTGTATTTGTCAATAACAGCTGGTGCGCGATCTAATATTAAGGAAGTCTCAAGGTTTTGCTCGCCTGAGGTAGAATATCTCATTATAAGCTGTAGACCACACTATTTACAAAGAGTTTATCTATATTTTTCGTAGTTGTCTATTTACCACCACAAACCCGATGCTGGAATGAAGACCGCACTCAAAGAACTGCATACAGCCATAGGCAAACAAGAAAATGTTCACCAAGAGGCTGTGCTCCTCGTGGCCTGGGACATGAATGCAGGGAAACTTAAATCCGTTTTACCTCATTTCTACCAGTATGTCACATGTGCAACATGAGGGAAAAAAACTCTTGACCACTTTTACTCCACACACACAGACGCATACAAAGCTCTTCCTCACCCTCCATTTGGCAAATCTGACCATAAATCTATCCTCCTGATTTCTGCTTACAAGCAAAACCTAAAGCAGGAAGAACCAGTGACTCTCTCAAGATGACCCAGACGCTAAGCTACAGGACTGTTTTGCTAGCACAGACTGGGATATATTCCAAACCTCATCCGATGGCATTGTGGAGTATACCACATCAGTTATCAGCTTCATCAATAAGTGCATCGATGATGTTGTCCCCACAGCGACCATACGTACATACCCCAATTACAGGCAACATCCGCATTGAGCTAAAGGGTAGAGCTGCCACTTTCAAGGAGCAGGACTCTAATCCGGACGCTCATAAGAAATTCCCCTAATGCCCTCAGATGAACCATCAAACAGGCAAAGTGTAAATACAGGTCTTAGATTGAATCCTACTACTCTGACTCCGACGCTCGTCGGATGTGGCAGGGCTTACAAACTAATATGAACTACAAAGGGTAGCTCAGCCGAGATCTGCCCAGTGACACAAACCTACCAGATGAGCAAAATAAATTACATGCGCGCTTCGAGACAAGCAACACTGAAGCATGCATTGGAGCACCAGCTGTCCCGAACGACTATGTAATCACGCTCGCCATAGACCTTTAAACAGGTCAACATTCACAAGGCCGCAGGGACAGACAGATTACCAGGACGTGTACTCCAAGCATGGGCTAACCAACTGGCAAATGTCTTCACTGACATTTTCAACTTGTCCCTGGGCCAGTCTGTGATACCTTCCTGTTTCAAGTAGATCACCATAGTCCCTGTGCCATAGTCCCATAGTCCAGGAACACCAAGGTAACCTGCCTAAATGACTACCGACCTGTAGCACTCACGTCTGTAGCCATTAAGTGCTTTAAAAGGCTGGTCATGGCTCACATCAACACCATCATCCCAGAAACCCTAGACCCAATCCAATTTACATACCGCCCCAAGAGATCCACAGATGATGCAATCTTTATTGCACTCAACAATGCCCTTTCCCACCTGGACAAAAGGAACACCTATGTGAGAATGCTGTTCATTGACTACAGCTCAGCATTCAACACCATAGTGCCCTCAAAGCTCATCACTAAGCTATGGACCCTGGAACTAAACACCTCTCTCTGCAACTGGATCCTGGACTTCCTGACGGGCTGCCCCCAGGTGGTAAGGGTAGGCAACAAAACATCTGCCACGTTGATCCTCAACATGGGAGGCCCCTCAGGGGTGTGTGCTTAGTCCCCTCCTGTACTCCCTGTTCACCCATGACTGCGTGGCCATGCACGACTCCAACATCCTCAACCAAACGTTGAGGCCTGATCACTGACAACGATGAGACAGCCTAGAGGGAGGTCAGAGACCTAGAAGTATAGAGCCAGGACAACATCCTCTCCATCAACATGATCAAGACAAAGGAGATGGTTGTGGACCACCGGAAAAGAAGGAGCGAGCACACCCCCATTCTCATTGACGGGGCTGTAGCAGAGCAGTTTGAGAGCTTGAAGTTCTTTGGTGTCCACATTACCAACCATCTATCATGGTCCAAACACACCAAGACAGCCGTGAAGAGGGCACGACAATGCCTATTCCCCCTCAGGAGACTGAAGATATTTGTCATGGGTCTTCAGATCCTTAAAAAGTTGCACCATCAAGAGCATCCTGACTGTTTGCATCACTGCCTGGTATGGCAACTGCTCGGCCTCCAACCACAAGGCTCTAGAGGGTAGTGCTTATGGCCCAGTACGTCACTGGGGCTAAGCTTCCTGCCATCCATGACCTCTATACCAGGTTGTGTCAGTGGAAGGCCCAAAAAATTGCCAAAGACTCCAGTCACCCTAGTCATGGACTGTTCTATCTGCTACCGCACTGCAAGCGGTACCTGAGCACCAAGTCTAGGTCCAAAAGGCTTCTTAACAGCTTCTACCGTCAAGCAATAAGACTGCTGAACAGCTAATCAAATAGCTATCCGGACTATTTGCATTTATCTCCCCCCTAATTTTTAATGCTGCTTCTACTTGCTGTTTATTATATACTGTCTTTGAAGTCACTTTATCCCTACCTACATGTACATATGACCTCAATTACCTCGACTAACCTGTACCCCACACATTGACTTGATACCGGTATGACCTGTATATGGCCTTGTTATTGTCATTTTATTGCTGCTCTTTTATTTTTTACTTTAGCTTATTTAGTAAATACTTTTGATTTGTTGGTTAAGGGCTTGTAAGTAAGCATTTCACGGTAAGGTCTACAACTGTTGGTCTACAACTGTACAACTGTGTGACAAATACAGTTTGATTAGATTTTTTATTAGATTTTTATTGTAATATCTGATGTCAACAAAAATGGCGCCACCCATAGCTGGCATTTAGATTAGCATTAGCTCATCATAATCATTACAACCTTCCAAAAATATTTTCCACGTCACGTGTCCAGTACAAACAATGCAAGAATCGGAATGAATGATTTGTCATCAGTACTTCAAAATGTGAATTAAACCGAGAATACGTTATGCCCCATACGGTGTGCTACAGTGGGAATGACAACACGATATACAGAAAGTAATAAGGTATTTACTTTGATTGGAATGTACGCATGTCCAAAGTTATTATTAGTCAGGAAAACAACAATGATGGCAATGCGGAGTCCGATGGAAAATATGCCAGGTGGAAAAAGTTTGTGCAGGCTTTGTTCTGACTGGAGATGCGCAAATGTCTGCATCCTTGATCTGGGGAAATACTGCGGAAGTGCTGGGCCTCTCCTCGAAGAGAGAAGTTTATCCAGCTCAGTAAAGCCTCAAACAGAAATGGTCTGCAACAGTGTAATGGGCTACTTCTATGTGAATTAATGAGGAGGTGGAATACACCTCGATTCAAACTGATGTTAAAAAAATAAAACTTGTTAGACAATCATTTAAATTGATGAGTTTAAACATAGCCTATGGATAATTAGAAGGCAGTGTGACTTGGTTTGAGGGGCAGCGCGGGTTAACTGTCCTGTTGCATAACAATCACATTTTGGAACAGTGAGTGCATTCTGACATCACGAGCACAAAAAAACTCACGCTGGGGGCAACAGTTAGAGATATTTGAAACTCAGACGTGAAAAGGTTAAATGATATCATAAGCAGAAAAAACAATTAATCTCCATCGTTCATTGAAGATGTTGGGTAATTTATAACAAAATGTTTTGAGCCGCCTTGTTGTTATAAAATGTTTCTATATTCTCTGGCAGCTTTGTACGTTGATACAATGTTTCAAAATATTCAGCACCACCTTGTTTATACACAATGCTTCAATATTTGCAGAATATGTTCCTTCCCTAGCAAATAATGCAGACAGGCAAATGCAAAAATTATCTGAGCGCATACATTATGAGGAATATCTCTGAATGCAGTACAACGAGACAATGTTGGTGGGAAGCGCATGAGACAATATACATATTCCACAAGGATGGCTTCATATTGTCACACCCTGATCTGTTTCACCTGTCTTTGTGATTGTCTCCACCCCCTTCCAGGTGTCGCCCATCTTCCCCATTATCCCCTGTGTATTTATACCTGTGTTCTCTGTTTGTATGTTTCCAGTTTGTCTTGTTTGGTCAAGTCAACCAGTGTTTTGTGTCTCAGCTCCTGCTTTTCCAAGTCTCTCTTTTCTCGCCCTCCTGTTTTTGACCCTTGCCTTACCTGACTCCGAGCCCACCTGCATGTCCACTCTGCCTTACCCTGACCCTGAGCCTACCTGCCACCCGGTACCATTGCCCCACCTCTGGTTTACTGACCCCTGCCTGCCTTGACCTGTATTTTGCCTGCCCTTGTTGGAATATTAAACAATTGTTTATTGGACGTGGTCTGCATCTGAGTTCTTACCTTCATACCTGATACGCATAGCCTCTAGCAGGGGGTCGGTAACCTTTATCATGTATAGTGCCAATTTACAATTGATCCTACCATTTCTAAAGATCTGTCTGCCAGTTATGATATTCATCTACACATTGTAGGCTGCACCAAAAAATTCTAACTCCCCACAAACTAAAAGTTTTATAGCTGGCTACTGGACAGAGGCGCTGTCCATTCTGCACCACGCCACGGTGCACCACGCCACGGGCCTTAATGTGTAGATTTTTCTTTCGTATTTCGTGATTTTCATCATTCTTTCGACTAGTTTGTTTGTCTTAATGCATCCTTGTCAATTGCAGCCCTAAGTAAGTCCTATGATGCATGCCTTTTATTTCAATGCATAGTTTCCATTCGCTGTCAACTGTTTTATGTTCCGTTTATGTTCACATTGATGTCAGCATTTGAAGTTGGCCTTGTTGTGACTTGATAGCATGTTATGCATCTATTTCACGTTGCACTGCATGCTCTGTTCCAAAAGTAAACCGGCTCAGTAGAGGTGTCGTAATACCCATAAATCCTAACTGTATAATTTTTTTCTCCATTCCTTTGGTATTTTAGAACTACTTAATTTACGGTATGCGTTTCGTGTAGGTTTACACTGGCATGACGTTTTGATAACTGGTGTAATTATTTCTTAGACAAGGTGACTTTTATCAATATCTTTTCTTCAATTAAATCTAAAGAATTTGAAATGCCAATTAGCAACAGAGAAGACCTCAGCAAGACTACAAATTCCTGCAGGAAGCTCCTGCACGCCATCTCTAGCTGACACTTCAGCTACCGTTCACCAGCGCGATCAGAGACCTCTGTCCAATCCATTGACTTCTTATGTCCCCTTTCCCTGTCTTAGCTAGCCACTGAGTACACTTTAGTTAGCAGAGCAGTAGATCAAAAATATTTTGGGGGGTTTACGTAGTTAATAAGATAATTAGCCTAGATAATTGTTTGTTCAGTATGTCGACTTTGGTGTCTATTTCAGACCTGACATTTTTCAAGGATGAGCAAAAGTGCATTAAAAGTGGAGAAGATGTGTGTCTGGCCATACGGAGAAGTGCAGCTACATGTATAGTGAGGGGCAACTTGTCAGTTTGGTCAGGGCCAGCATGAGTGATAAAGTTAGAGTATCTTAGAAATGCAATGTGTTCTGTACAGCTGTCAACATTCTACAAGGAAAGAGACACTTAATCAATTATATAATAAATTACAAGATTACCCCTGATAACAGACTTTGATGAGTGAATAATTAGTTTTAGAATGTTGTCATTGGTGAGAATGAATCTAAAAATCTATTGATATTCAGAATTGACTTTGTTTAGACATCCAGCCTGTATTGTAGTTTCATGACCAGAGACAAAGGCACAGTATTTATTTATTCGGAGTGGTTCATGCATTCACAGTCTGGATCTATAGGAACCCACTATACGATTTGATATGTCAGGTGATACAATTCCAAATGATTAATTAAAAGTTGATGGAAATCTGCACTTGTCTACATGTGAAAGTTACAGTTTATTATATTCCACAGCTGTAATGTCATCAATCAAATCAAACTTCATTTATAAAGCACATTTCTTACAACAAATGCATTTCAAGATGTTCAACGTGATGCATTGAAAGTCATGTGGCATTTAACATCTTGGCAGGTCTCTATAAGTGACCAGGGGATTCTCTCTACCACATGGGAATGCCTCTATTTTGGTGGTTCACAATATCTTCCGTATGGATGTGGAATGTGAGTGGAGGAAGCCACCTGTACCCAGCCAGGTGCAGTCAGTGGAGGACCTGTACCCGGCCGAAGACTATAACCCTCTGTTTCCCGAAAGCCGACAGAGGAGGGTGAAGTTAAGGGCCAGCAACACTCCAAACTATATAGCGCATTCAGAAAGTATTCAAACCCCTTGACTTATTCCACATTTTGTTACGTTACAGCCTTAATTTAAAATGTACTAAATTGTTATTTTTCTTCTCATCAATCTACACACAATACCCCATAATGACAAAGCAAAAACTGTTTTTTAGACATTTTGGCACATTTATTACAAATAATCACATTTTACATAAATATTCCGACCCTTTACTCAGTACTATGTTGAAGCACGTTTTACAGCAATTACAACCTAGAGTCTTCTTGGGTATGATGCTACAAGCTTCTTGTTTCTCCCATTCTTCTCTGCAGATCCTCTCAAGCTCTGGCAGGTTGGATGTTGACGCGTCGCTGTACAGCTATTTTCAGGTCTCTCCAGAGATATTTGGCTGGGCCACTCAAGGTCATTCAGAGACTTGTCCCGAAGCCACTCCTGCATTGTCTTGGCTGTGTGCTTAGGGTTGTTGTTCTGTTGAAAGGTGAACCTTTGCCCCAGTCTGAGGTGATGAGCACTCTGGAGCAGGTTTACATCAAGGATCTATCTGTACTTTGCTCTGTCCATCTTCCCCTACATCCTGACTAGTCTCTCAGTCCATGCTGCTGAAAGACATCCCCATAGCATGATGCTGCCACCAGCATGCTTCACAGTAGGGATGGTATTGGCCAGGTGATTAGCAAGCCAGGTTTCACCAGACGTGATGTTTGGCATTCAGGCCAAAGAGTTTAATCTTGGTTTCATCAGACCATGCAATCTTGTTTCTCATGGTCTGGGAGTTCTTTAGATGCCTTTTGGCAAACTTCAAGAGGGCTGTCATGTGCCTTTTACTGAGGAGTGGCTTCAGTCTGGCCACTCTACTATGAATGCCCGATTGGTGGAGTGCTGCAGAGATGGTTGACCTTCTGGAAGGTTCTCCCATCTTCGAAGAGGAATTCTGGGGCTCTGTCAGAGTAACCATCGTATTCTTGGTCACCTCCCTGACCAAGGCCCTTCTCCCCCGATTTCTCAGTTTGACTGGGCGGCCAGCTCTAGAAAGAGTCTTGGTGGATCCAAACTTCTTCCATTTAAGAATGATGGAGGCCACTGTGTTCTTGTGGACCTTCAATGCTGCAGACATTCTTTAGTACCCTTCCCCACATTTGTTCCTCGACACAATCCTGTCTCAGAGCTCTACAGACAATTCCTTCGACCTCATGGCTTGGTTTTTGCTCTGACATGCACTGTCAACTGTGGGACCTTGTATAGACAGGTGTGTGCTTTTCCAAATCATGTCCAATCAATTGAATTTACCACAGCTGGACTCAAATCAAGTTGTAAAAATATCTCAAGGATGATCAATGGAGACAGGATGCACATGAGCTCAATTTCGAGCCTCATAGCAAAGGGTCTGACTATTACGTAAACAAGGTATCTGTTTTTTACTTGTATAAATTTGCACAAAAAAAATGTTTTTGCTTTGTCATTATGGGGTATTGTGTGAAGATTGTTAAGGAAACATATTTTTGGCTGTAACGTAACAAAATGTGGAAGGGTCTGAATACTTCCGAATGCACTGTATACATTCTACTGAACCGACTGAGTAATCCCTACAATACTTTTACTGCGGCACCCAGAATAGTTATTGCTCTTAGCCAATATTCCTTATACAGTGATTTGTAGTGGGGGCATTTATTCGACCTTGGAACATTTTTTAAAACCTAAATGAAATGCAAATTTCACATAAATAGGAACAACTGGATCAGTGTCCTGAAATCAAGGACAGTTGCTGCTCAATATGTGATATTTGACTAGAACGGCATTGTAAACAAAAGCCAACTTTCCGGGACATAGACACGTCTTATATGGTCAGAAAGCTTAAATGATTGTTAATCTAACTGCAGTGTCTAATTTACAGTAGCTATTACAGCAAAAAAATACCATGCTTTTGTTTAAGGATAGTGCATAACAACAAAACACTTTTATCAAGGCAACTGTGTCAGTGTTCTAGGTGAATGGAATAAGGCGAAGTGAGGCGCAGGACACAGGTATGAGTAAAGCCACGATATTTACTCAAATTCAACAATAATCCGGCCTCCCCGGTGGCGCAGTGGTTAAGGGCTCTGTATTGCAGCGCCAGCTGTGCCATCAGAGACTCTGGATTCGCGCCCAGACTCTGGGAGGTCCGTGGGGCAACGCACAATTGGCCTAGCGTAGTCCGGGTTAGGGAGGGCTTGGCCGGTAGGGATGTCCTTGTCTCATCGCGCACCAGCGACTCCCGTGGCGGGCTGGGGGCAGTGCGCGCTAACCAAGGTTGCCAGGTGCACGGTGTTTCCTCCGACACACGGCTGGCTTCCGGGTTGGATGCGGGCTGTGTTAAGAAGCAGTGCGGCTTGGTTTGGTTGTGTATCGGAGGACGCATGACTTTCAACCTTCGTCTCTCCCAAGCCCGTACGGGAGTTGTAGCGATGAGACAAGATAGTAGCTATTAAAACAATTGGATACCACGAAATTGGGGAGAAAAAAATATAAAAAATATTTGACAATAATCCAACAAGGATAAACATAAACAATCCAGATCACGTCCACAGAACCACTTGACAAAAACAATCACGCAGAAAACAGCAGGGGAAGCCAGAGGGTTAAATAAGGAACACTGATTATGGAATGGAAACCAGGTGAGTGTAATGAAGACAAAACAAAACGAAAATTAAGCATGGATCGGTGGTGACTAGAAAGCTGGTGACGTCGACAGCCGAATGCTGCCCGAACAAGGAGAGGGACCAACTTCGGCGGAAGTCGTGACAAACTGGTTTTATATAATCCCCTCTGATGGTATAAAATGTACTTACATTCTGTAATCATGCTCTGATTTGTCATTCTGACGATCCCAGAGATAAAACGTAGTGTAGTTTTATTTGATAAAATCCATTTTTATACCCGATCCATGGTGTATACAGTGTTTCGCATGAATTCCTACTCTTTCAACTTGCAATAAAACAATGTATGAAATCTAAATGGCTAAACTTTGTTTCACCTGGTCAAGTTCGGTTTCTGTGCAATCTTCAGACACTCTAGAAGGCAACCAGACTTTGTTAAATCATTCTACATTACCTACTGGCTACACCGGCTATTCCCAGAGGTGGTACGCACAATGCCGTCAGGGTACGCCAAAAAAAATGTGATTCACATTTTCAAACAGTCCATTGAAACCTTTAGTCTTGCTTAGACAGTCTGATGTCCCCACATGTTTCAAGATGGCCACCATTGTTCCTGTAACCAAGAAGTCAAAGATAACTGAACTAATTGACTACCACCCATAGCACCCACTTCTGTCATCATGAAGTGCTTTGAGAGACTAGACAAGGATCATATCATCTCCACCTTACCAGCCACCCTAGACCCACTTCAGTTTGCATATCACCCCAACAGGTCCACAGATGTTAAATTGCCATCACACTGCACACTGCCCAATCCCATCTGGAAAAGAGCAATACCTATTTAAGAATGATGTTCATTGACTATAACTCAGCATTCAACACCATAGTACCCTCCAAACTCATCATCAAGCTGGAGGCCCTGGGTCTCAACCCCTCCCTGTGCAATTGGGTACTGGACTTTCTGACGGGCTGCCCCCAGGTGGTGGGTCCTGGACTTTCTGACGGGCCGCCCCCAGTTGGTGAAGGTAGGAAACAACATCTCCACTTCGCTGACCCACAACACTTAGACTCCACAAGGGTAAGTGCTCAGCCCCCTCCAGTACTCCCTGTTCACCCACGACTGCGTGGCTATGCACGCTTCCAACACAATCATCAAGTTTGCAGACGACTCAACAGTAGTGGACTTGATTACCAACAACGACGAGACAGCCGACAAATATGAGGTGAGGGCACACGGAGTGTGGTGTCAGGAAAACAACCTCTCACTCAACGTCAACAAAACAAAGGAGATTATTGTGGAATTCAAGAAACAGCAGAGGGGGCACCCCCCTATCCACATCGAAGAGACAGCAGTGGAAAAGGTGGAACGTTTTAAGTCCCTCGGCGTACACATCACAGACCAACTGAAATGGTCCACCCACACAGACAGCATGGTGAAGAAGGTGCAACAGCGCCTCTTCAACCTCAAGAGGCTGAAGAAATTTGGCTTCTCATCAAAACCATAACAAACTTTTACAGATGCACAATCGAGAGCATTCTGTCGGGCTTTATCACATTCTGGTACGGCAACTGCACCCCCCTCAACCGCAAGGCTCTCCAGAGGCTGGTGCGGTCTGCACAACGCATCACTCCGCTACCATCCAGATGGCCAGGTCAGTACAGGTGCATCAAAGCTGCGACAGAGAGACTGAAAAACAGTTTCTATCCGAAGGCCAACAGACTGCTAAACAGCAATCACTAAGTCAGAGAGGCTGCTGGCTACATTGAGACCCAATCACTGGCCACTTTAATAAATGGATCACTAGTCAATTTAAACAATGCCACGATTAGACGACCTATAGGAAGGATGTCAAAGAACTGGCAGTGTGGTGCCAGAACAACAACCTCTCCCTCAATGTGAGCAAGACTAAGGAGCCGATCAAGGACTACAGGAAAATGTGGGCCGAACAGGCCCCCATTTACATTGACGGGGCTGTAGTGGAGTGGGTTGAGAGTTTCAAGTTCCTTGGTGTCCACATCACCAACAAACTATCCTTGTCCGGGTTAACCAAGACAGTCGTGAAGAGGGCACAACAAAACCTTTTCCTCCTCAGGGCCCCAGATGCTCAAAAGGTTCTACAGCTGCACCATCAAGGCGCTACAGAGGGTAGTGCGTATGGCCCAGTACATCACTGGGGCCAAGCTTCCTGCCATCCAAGACCTATAAAATAGGTGGTGTCAGAGGAAAGCCCATAAAATTTACAGAGACTCCAGTCACCCAAGTTATAGACTGTTTTCTCTGCTACTCCAGAGTGCCAAGTCTAGGACCAAAAGGCTCCTCAACAGCTGCTACCCCCCAAGCCATAAGACTGTTGAACAATTAATAAAATTGCCACCGGACATTGCCTAGAAGGCCAGCATTCGAGAGTCGCCTCTTCAGTGTTGACGTTGAAAATGGGGTTTTGCGGATACTATTTAATGAAGTTGTCAGTTGAGGACTTTTGAGGTGTCTGTTTCTCAAACTAGACACTCTAATGTACTTGTCCTCTTGCTCAGTTGTGCACCGGGGCCTCCCACTCCTCTTTCTATTCTGGTTTGAGCCAGTTTGCGCTTTCGCCCGAGAGTAGAGTGATGATGTAGGCGATCATGGCCCGATCGGCGTGGACCCATTCCATCCTCCCGGGTGACCATCGTACCGCTTGGGGGCTGGGATCTTGGGTTCCCGGTGCAGGTTCCCTGGAGGAACTACGGCGACGCCTGTAGCACTGGGCGATGAAAATTGGGCATAGTCTCCTCCTGGGTTGGGGTTGGACTGTGATTAGAGGAAGTCTGTATGTGCCCGGAGGTTCTCTGATATTTGGGAGAGTTGTTAATGCTCCCGCCCCAGCAGTGCTCCTTGGTGGGTTACAACATTCCTGATCTGGCTGATCCCTGCTGGGTCCATTCTGGAGGCAGAAGCTTGCAATGACGTGGTAAGGTTGGACCCAGTTGCAGAGAAGAGACCAGACGAGAAATCAGTTGTTAAGGGTAAACATAATACTTTACTGAGATATTGTAGCCGCAGGATCACAGTACAGTTGAAAAAAACAACAAACACTAAGTCTCAAACTCACTCAGGAAACAAATGCACACAGTAAACAATTCAAGCTTCTACAAAGGACCACAGAAAACACACCTCATTTAACAGTGACACAATCATGAAATAATAAGTCCAATAAAAGTCTCTAGGGCGGTCTCTGCTGCCCTCTGGTGCCAGGAGGAACCATGACACTTGTGCTGCCACTGGACAGCGAAAAACCAGCAGGTTGACCTTTATTTATTGTTACTTAAATTACTTTGTAGTAGTTAAGTGTTGAGTTAGATTATATACTGTAGCTACCTCATTCGTTATGTAAAATAATTTCGGTGACTTCACAGCAATTGCTAGTTAGACGATACTGAGTTAGCTAGCAGGCTCTGCTAAATACAAATCCCCCTAGATACAGCTATGTCTCATAGACATGTCATGAGATTTGTAAATGAAAGAGTAATATAATAATATGAATTTAATTGAGTTTCCCATCTTCCAATTTAGAGTTTCTGGCGTGGCACAAACATGCCTTTATCAAGATGGTGTGACAAAAGCATTTCTTAGCAAACCTGTTAACTTTTTGTTGTTATTACTTTTAAGGTTGGAACCAACATGCAATACCTCCAGCAGGAAGAGGCAAGAACCATCCGTCCGCCAGCTCAGGGACAAGCTACACTATTCAAAGCCCTGTGTAATGTTCAATGTAATTGGTTTACTGGGCTTTTTGAAGCTTCATGTATTTGTACTGTTAAAAAAAAAATTGAAATTAAAAAACATGTGTGGTTTAAACATGTCTTTAATGTTTATTTGTTTTCGCTGTTTACTGATAATCCCTAAGTGTAATACATTTGTGTTTACATCATTAAGCCTTTTGATTTGAAAATATTATTAAGCCTTTATGTTTGCGTTATGAATAACTAAAGGTGTCTGACTTTATAGTAAGTACAGCGTCATATGATATAAGCCATTTATGTACAGTTCCTGTAAAAAGTTTGGACACACCTACTCATTCAAGGGTTTTTATTTATTTTTACTATTATCAACATTTTAGAATAATAGTGAAGACATAAAAACTATGAAATAACACATATGAAACTATGTAGTAACCAAAAAAGTGTTAAACAAATCAAAATATTTGAGATTCTTTAATGTAGTCACCCTTTTCCTTGATGACCAGTGTTACGTTCCCCAGTTTATGTGTTGTAGTTTGTGTTTGTGCATGTGTTTATTTCAGGAAATGGCTTCCGGTAAGCCCTCAAGCAGCTGATTGGTCGACTCCAGGGCTAATTGGAGAGCTGACCCCCCCCTCGTCAAGACGCAGCTGTCTCCAATTACCCATTCCCTCAGACGCTATATAAAAGCCAGTGTTCTGTTCAGGAGGGAGAGATTTTGCTAGAGAGCTTTTTGTGTAGAGATTTTCTGAGATTTTGCTAGAGATTTTGCTAGAGGTTGATTTTGCTGAGAGTTGGTATATTTTGTGAGTTTGTTGCTCAGATAGAGCTTATTTGATGTCGTTTGTTTGAAAATTGTATGATATTCTGTTTCATTTGTTCCCAGGGGGAGAAGGGGAAGGCACCTTGGGAGTGCTTAGGCAAGAGGCCCGCGAGCATACATATACCCGTAGCATATTCGCTGTCTAGGCACACTAGGTAAGACCTGGGCGGACCACCCCCTGTATTTTGGTTAGGGCACCAGGTGGTGCTAAATTAGGTAAGTAGTGGGTAGGCAGGTAAGATAGGAGAGGGGGAGGTTTTGAGATTTACTTTCTTTGCTTTGGTTCCGTCCAGACCCTTTTTCCCCATATTACCGTGTAAAGGAATAAAGTCCTTGTAAACGGTACCCCATTCTGCTTGTTGTCATTTTTTACTCGCACCTACAGTCCATACCTTTTCGCTTCACAGAGAGTTTAGTTGTAGCAGGGTGTTGCATTCCCTCTTCATAGAGGCGTGCGTAACAACCAGCTTCATGAGGTAGTTTCATTTCATTTAACAGGTGTTCTTTTTTAAAAGTTAATTTGTGGAATTTCTTTCCTTCTTAATGCGTTTGAGCCAATCAGTTGTGTTGTGACAAGGTAGGGGTTGTATACAGATGATAGCCCTATTTGGTAAAAGACCAAGTCCATATTATGGCAAGAACAGCTCAAATAAGTAAAGAGAAACGACAGTCCATCATTACTTTAAGACATGAAGGTCAGTCATTGTGGAACATGTCAAGAACTTTGAAAGTTTCTTCAAGTGGTGTTACAAAAACCATCAAGCGCTATGATGTAACTGGCACTCGTGAGGATCGCCACAGGAAAGGAAGACCCAGAGTTAACTCTGCTCTAGACGACCAGTTCATTAAAGTTACCAGGCTCAGAAATTGCAGCCAAAATAAATGCTTCACAGAGTTCAAATAAGACATATCTCAACATCAACTGTTCAGAGGAGACTGTGTGAATCAGGCTTTCATGGTTGAACTGCTGCAAAGAAACCATTACAAAAGGACATCAATAATAAGAAGAGCCTTGCTTGGGCCAAGAAACGTGAGCAATGGACAATCGAATTGTTGGAAATCTGTCCTTTGGTCTGATGAGTTCAAATTTGAGATTTTTGGCTCCAACCGCAGTGTCTTTGTGAAACGCAGAACAAGTGAACGGATGATTTCTGCATGTGTGGTTCCCAACGTGAAGCACGGAGGAGGAAGTGTGATGGTGTGTATATGTTATGAATGACCAAAGCTTTCTGACCTTATAGTAAGTACAGTGTCATATGATACAATTTATGTATTTGTTATAATTGAGCAAAGGGGTCTGACTTTAAATTAAATATAGCGTCATGAGATATAGAGTCTTTATCGATGTGTTATGAATGACCGAAGGTGTCTCACTTCAAAGTAAGTATTACAGGACACCACATAACATTATGCTGATTTATTAAGGTACTCTCATGATCCACATGTTACTGTAGGGTGTGAGAGGTATTTACATGGGTTGATGGACCTGCAAAGCTTGCATTTGTGTGTGTGTGTGTTTGTCAGAACCAACATGATTTGGAGTAGTCCAACCTGAGACTTCCGCTCCAGGTATTCCTCTTCTGTTCCCATGCTGGCGACAACTTGTTTAAAAAATGGTGCCAACATTTTGTGGCTGATCTTTCAGCGAGGGACCTGACTGGGCTCAGCTCCACGCGGTATGGCTCGTTTGTATTGTGTGCGTGTTTGTGTACTGAGGAATATGTAACTTGGATCCAGAAGAAAGTCACTTTACATTTCTTCTTGTTGGGGGCTTTCATCAATGGTACTGTAAGTGTTTCTTGGTGTAGCGTCATCCCCAGGCTATACAGCGCATATAAGCCTGGGATATCAACCATTCAAAATTGGTCTTAGTGGGAGTGACCTTTGAATTCTATAGGAGTGACCATACTGATTAAAGTATTTGTCATCATCACTAATTAACACAGTCAGAAAGCCATAATTATTGCCTAACCCCGCCCATTTCCACAATTTCTCTTCTTAAAATGTGATTTTAAACCTAACCCTAACTAATAAAGGCCAAGTTTGATGGTCCACACGCACATTTGGGAGGAAGTGGGAACGATATTAGCTGTAATGTGACTAACATGACATCACTTTAGGTTGTATGCCATCCTTCAACACATGTCACCTTTTTTAAAGCACATGTTTATATCATATTAGACATAGTAGGTTATGTCACATTTGACATGGGTGATTATGTCACAGTTATGCCACATTTATGAGCCCTTTATAAAGAATGACAATACAGTTCTAGATGCTTTATAACACATTTATGTAGTGCTTATGAAGGCTTTATGGAGCCTTTACGAGCTGAACATAATTTAACACAGGACACAGGATGGCAGGCAACAGTTGGACAGCGCACAAACCCCAACTGGCACATCATGAGGAGAGGGAGGATGATGGCGAGCAGTTATGGAGCAGTGGTTCGGGCCAAGCACTTTGGGGTCCTCAGATCACAGTCGTTAGATGGGGTGTTGTCTGTAAAGTGGGGCACAGATAACAAAGAGGAGGACATCAAGGCGTTCAAATGGCTACAGGGATGGATGTGCAGGAGTCAGGGCTTTGGGTCAGAGATCCTGGGTGCCTCACTGGATGGTCTGTTGGGAACCACAGCAGTGGTGGAGGTCAAGTGTCCCTATGGTTCAAGGGACCTTATCATTGAAGAGGCAGTGAAGTCGAATAATTTCTATATTGAGGGAGAGTCTTACAGCCTCTGAATGACCATCCTGACCAGCACCAGGTCCGAGGTCAGCTCTGCATCACTGGAAGTGACACCTGCTTCTTCATTGTGTGGACCACCAAAGCCTCCATCAGCATCCCCATTCAGTGTGATGACCTCTGACAGAGTCATGTTGCTGCTCCTGTCAGTACGTTTTCAAAGAAGCCAATGGTCCAACAATATTCCACACAGTTCATACACACACACTAGTTTCCCAGAATAGGTTATATTACTCATAGCAGCCAACTAAAGTTAAGTACTTAACTTTATCACGGGCACAGTGGGAATTCATATCTGTGATGTTCAAATTACCCCCTGTGTCTTACTTACTGAAAGCCCCAATTAAATCTGCCTGTACCTGACATTGTTGAAAAACAAGTGAACAATGAATAAATACCATACACAAACAATAGGCTCCTAGAATAGGTTATATTACTAAAGTTCTGCTCAAAGCAACCAACTTAAGTAATGTAGCTAACGTAAGTTTAATCACAAAGGCTGATCTGAGTGCATCTTCTCAGTTTTGTTCAGTAGTAATTCACATTGCATTTTATCATGGGCTCAGTGGGAATTTATATCTGTGATGTTTAAATTATGTCTTCCCCCCATAGTGAGAGAGTGAGAGAGTACATCACTTCCAGCAGATCTCCTTGCTGAGGGTGTCGTCGATCATGAGCTGCTTCTTGTGGGGTGAGCCTGATATTCCTCATGTCACGCCTCATGTCCAAAACATGGGGAAAAGGGGACATAAA
Organism: Oncorhynchus nerka; assembly: GCF_034236695.1. Lineage (NCBI taxonomy): Eukaryota > Metazoa > Chordata > Actinopteri > Salmoniformes > Salmonidae > Oncorhynchus > Oncorhynchus nerka. The sequence goes on from NC_088423.1 coordinate 55,285,707, forward strand.
GTAAATGTTGATGCATCTAAACATGCAATGTTTTACACAATATTGTTTCACATTTGAACCGTCCACAGGCTCGATGTGCTGTAGTCACCCCAAATGGAAACTCCCGCTCGGATCACACTGGCACAGGATGTCCATGCACCGGATGGTCTGAAGGATGCATTCCTGTTGGACAAAGAGACATTTAGTCAGTAGTAGGTGTTTCTCAATTCTGTATCACAATGTGACAACTGGTCCCTCAACACCCACTCTTAAGTCATTAGAAACATACACAAACATGACAAAAATCCTGCGCAGATACAGTATATCTACAAATTCATTGTTGTAACACATTTGATGAGTTTACTTACCTGTCCAGCTACAGGCTCGAGCTGCTTCCTCTTCTGCCATGGTGAATTTCTACAATCAGGTCATAAATCTGTGGTATGCAGTGTTTGTAAAGTCTAAATTTCACTGCTGTGTCAGGCTAGTTTGGCCCATTTTCTACTAGACCAATCGGAAAAGTACTCACCTCGGGCTAGCTTAATTTCCATCAGTTGATGACATTTCTAACTACCATGTCATATGCGTAGTCATGCACAACAGATGCAGTCGTGGAACACATTTCTGTGTTTTGTAGGGGGAAAACATTGAGCGCACAAGTCCTTTGTGAGCTAGTTGCCAAATTTAGAAAATGTAGCTAACTAGCCAACCAAGGTGCCTAACTAGATCGCCAACCAGGCAATATTTAGCTAGCTACCTAGTTAAGATTAGCTCTCCGTTCATGTAGTGAGACTTTTCAAAGTGTTGACATGCTAGCTAAGCAACTACCCTTGCCATGGTGCCGGCCTAACATTAGGTAGCAAGTCTGAATACACAAACAGTGCGTTAACGTTAACTAGCCAATGTTAGCTATATATCCCTTCCTTGGTGGGCTAACACTAGAATGTCACCATGTGAAAAAGTATGACTAAACAAACCATGAGCTAACGTAACTAGCAGGCTTGCTCACTGAAGACTTGTCAATTGAAAGGTCAAAACTGTCATTATGCTAGCCTATGCGGGTTTTCTTTTTACTTGTACAACACATCTAACCTTCTTTACATGTCAATACAGTCGGTGGTTATCTAGCTAATTTTCACTTAGCTGACAACAGATATTTGACCTAACCACAATAGCTTGTTAGCAGCTAGCCAAAAGCTCTTATCTTATCACACGGCTACAGCGACGCCTGTCGATTACAGAGGTCAGAAAACGATAAAATGTAATTATGTGTGCTTAACGGAGTAGTGGTTAAAATCCAGTGCAGAGCACAGAACCATCCTGGTGTAACGATCGTCTGTGGTGGAAGAAGGTTAGGGCAAAAGCGAAGCATGGTAAGTGTTCATGTTTTTTAATAAAGTAATGAACACTGAACAAAGCAATAAACGTGAAGTAATCAAACCGAAACAGTCCCGTGTGGCACCAACACTAACATGGAAAATAAACCCCCCACAACTCAAAGTGAAACCAGGCTACCTAAGTATGATTCTCAATCAGGGACAACGATTGACAGCTGCCTCTGATTGAGAACCATACCAGGCCGAACACAGAAAATCCCAAATTATAGAAAAAAGAACATAGACAACCCACCCAACTCACGCCCTGACCATACTAAAACAAAGACATAATAAAATAACTAAGGTCAGAACGTGACACCTTGCTTCTGATCAATGGCGAGACCTAAGGTTCGCTAGTTTGTTATGAAGGCCAGAGGGTAATACATTTAAAAATAAATATATATATATAAAAAAAAAAATCATTTTATGGTATTATTACTCATAATAATAGCGTTTTTGTGTTTTTAACCTCTCTAGCGTCCTACCTCGAGACAGCCAGCGAAATTGCAGGGCACCAAATTCAAAACAACAGAAATCCCATAACTAAAATTCCTCAAACATACAAGTATTATCCACCATTTTAAAGATAAACTTCTTGTAAATCCAACCGCAGTATCCGATTTCAAAAAGGATTTACTGCGAAAGACCACCAAACGATTATGTTAGGTCAGTACCTAGACACAAAAAGCAGAAATAGAGATAAAATGAATCACTAACCTTTCATGATTTTCATCAGATGGCACTCATAGGACTTCATGTTACACAATACATGTATGTTTTGTTCGATAAAGTTCATATTTATATCAAAACATTTCATTTTACATTGGCGCGTTATGGTCAGAAATGCATTGTCTCAAACAAACATCCGGTGTAGTACAGAGAGCCATATCAAATAACAGAACTAAACGATACAAGTGTTAAGCATGGAATTATAGATACACTTCTCCTTAATGCAACCGCTGAGTCAGATTTAAAAAATGCTTTATTGCGAAAGGACACCAAACGATTATGTTAGGTCAGTACCTAGTCACAGAAAAACACAGCCATTTTTCCAGCCAAAGAGAGATTTCACAAAAGTCAGAAATAGCAAAAATGAATCACTAACCTTTGATGATCTTCATCTGGTGGCACTCCCAGGTCTTCATGTTAGACAATACATGTTTGTTTAGTTCGATAATGTCACTCTTTATGAGCAAAAACCTCATTTTTGTTTGCGTGTTTTGTCCAGTAATCCGAATGCAGAAGGCATTAATTCCAGACTAAAAGTTTTTTTAAAGTACAACAAAAGTTAGTAGAAACATGCCAAATGATGTTTAAAATCAATCCTCCGGTTGTTTTTGTCATAAATAATCAATCATATTTCAACCGGACAGAAGCTTCGTCAATAGGAAAGGAGAAACAAGAAAGGTGCGTTCACAATCAGGGCCCATGGCTGATGAATGGACATTTCCACTGATCACTGATTGAAAGTGCTATATCTCCCTCATTTTTCAGAGTTAAAGCCTGAAACAATGCCTAAAGACGGGTCACATGTTGAGGAAGCCATGGAGTGAACTGGGTCCTAAGTCTATCGTGGATAGACTTTCAATGGAAAAACAGCCTTTCAAAATAATAGTACTTCCTGGTTGGATTTTCCTCAGGTTTTTGCCTGCCATATCAGTTCCGTTATACTCACAGACATTATTTTAACAGTTTTAGAAACTTCAGAGTGTTATCTATCCAAATCCAATTATATGCCTATCCTATCTTCTGGGACTGAGTAGCAGGCAGTTTAATTTGGGCATGCTTTTCATCTAAAATTCCGAATGCTGCCCCATACCCCGAATGATGTTAATATTGTGAAAAAATGCAGTAAATGAGCTTCAACTTCTCAAAAATGCCTGCCATATCAAAGGTTTAGCTGAACTGACGCCACTAAGTATCAGAATGGGTGATTAATAATACACTGGTCTTAAATAAATCCAAAACGAAAAGCATTCTATTTGGTTCAAAACATTCTCAATAGACCTAAACCTCAACTGGAGTTGTACATAAAGGGTGTGACCAATGAACAAGTTGAATAAGCCAAACTCCAACATACAGGGCCTTCAGAAAGTTTTCACACCAATTGACTTTTTCCACATTTTCATGTGTTACAGTCTGAATTTAAAATGGCCTACACACAATTAGGGCTGTGGTGGTCATAAAATTTTGTCAGCCGGTGATTGTCAAGCAAATAACTGTCAGTCTCACTGTAATTGAGTAGTATGATGGCACCAAAAGATAGGGAAGCCGTGCTTCTAGCTCCCAAGCAACTTTGCAGTATTTCGTTTTTTAAAACAATTTTTTACATTGTTAGGCCAGAATTGTTTTTGTGTTATTACATAGAACCGTAAATATCTTTTGAATATCAGAGCGGTGGTAACTCACCAGCATTACCAACATTACTACCAGGAATACGACATTCCAAAATGGAATCCTTTGTTCGTACCCCCCAGGGCAATTTAACTGATTCAAGAGGCTATTCCAAAACACCTCCGGGGGAGAAGAGGTATTCGGAGTGGACCCCTAGTCCGACTCAGGAGGCACGCACACCACCCACCGCTTCCGAGTATATTATTTGCTAATGTTCAGTCTCTGGATAATAAAGTTGACGAGCTCAGTTGAGGATCTCCTTCCAGAGAGACATCAGGGAAAGTAACATATTCTGTTTCACGGAAACATTGCTTCCTCGGGATATGCTGTCTGAGTCCATACAGCCAGCTGCGTTCTCAGTATATCGTGCAGACAGGAATAAAGAACTCTCCGGGAAGAAGAAAAGAAGGGGTGTATGTTTCATGATCAACTACTCATGGTGTGATTGTGATAACATACAGAAACGCAAGTCCTTTTGTTCACCCAAACTAGAATACTTCACAATCAAACGTCTACATATTAACTCCAAAGAGAATTATCTTCTGTTATAGTCACAGCCATGTATATTCCCCCTCAAGACGATACTACGGCGGCCCTCAAAAAACTACCTGCCCTCCAGGACACCTACAGCACCCGATGTCAGAGGAAGGACAAAAAGATAATGAAGGACAACAACCACCCGAGCCACTGCCTGTTCACGCCGTTATTATCCAGAAGGCGAGGTCAGTACAGGTGCATCAAAGCTGGGATCGAGAGACTGAAAAACAGCTTCTATCTCGAGGCCATCAGACCGTTAAATAGCCATCACTAGCACCTTAGAGGCTGCTGCCCTATATTTATAGACTTGCAATCACAGGCCACTTTAATAATTACATGTTTTGCATTACTCATCTCATATGTTTATACTGCCATCCATTCTATTCTACTGTATCTTAGCCTACACTGCTCTGACATTGCTCGTCCAAATATTTATATATTTTTTAATTCCATTCCTTTACTTTAAATGTAGGTGTATTGTTATGAAATTGTTAGATATTACTGCACTGTTGGAGCTAGAAACACAAGCATTTCACTACACCTGCAATAACATCTGCTAAACATATGTATGTGACCAATATAATTTGATTTGACCTGCTAATGGATATAAACACATCTCCTGGCTTCTACGCATAGCTAACAAGCCACTGATGCAGATCTTTGCAACACCTACATTTTAAAAAGTCCAAATAAATCTATATAATATAGCCTACACCATCACAATAAATCCATTATTTATTTTAGACATGGTCTAAAGAAACAGGATATGAAGAAAATGTAGTCTATTTCAGAAGAACAGAATAGCATACACTGAGCTGTCCTTATGTTAGGCCCTGATATGGCTATGCCATATGTGGGCTACACTAGTTAATTTAGCAGACAAGTTACGCTTAGAATTATGTGGCATTGTTTTAAACTATTGTATAGTATACATTAGGGATGCACGATATATCGGTCAGCATATCAGAATCGGACCATATTGGGTGAAAATGCCAACATCTTGCAAAAACGATGTCAAAGCTGATGTGCATACCTATATAACATAAGTAGATTATGTAATGACGGCACAGAAAATACAGCTCTAAACAGAACAAAAGCAGAAAAATAGTTAGCAAGTTCAAGTCGAGCAGTCATTTGAAAGAGTAAGGAAATTTCAGCGAGACAACTCAAAGGTGAAATCCATTAACGCCAAGATAATGGCATTCATTGCCCTTGACAATCAACTGTGCTGTGATGATGTTGGCTTTCACCAACTGGTCGAGCCCTGGTACACACTATTTTTCAGATGTTTCCCTACCGGAGTTACACGGTATTGTTGAAACTCACATCCTTGAGCTTCACGACATTTGGACCAGCGATGTCAGCCCCATGAGCATTTTGATTCTCACAGCACATTGGGTCGATGAGAATTTTGTACTGAGGAAAGCCGTATTGCATGCTAAAGAATGTGCTGGTTCTCATACCGCTGCTGCCATTTCAATGGCATTTGAGAACATGTTTGAAACTTGGAAACATGAACACTTCTAGCTCCAATCGAACAACTGACTCGAGAAATGAGCTCAACTGCGTCTGCAGCAGATGTGATACCCTCTGTCATGGCATTGAAATGCCTGTTCAACAAAACTCCAGACAGATCGATGGGTTAAAACTTACAAAGTACTCGAGGCTGTGAACAAGCAATTCATTGGCATTCTCTCTGAGCCTCTTTACAGTGTCACGACCATGCTCGATGATAGGTACAAGGACTGCTACTTCGATGCAGACAAGAAAAAGGGTTTACGTGAAATGTTACATACACAGCTGGACAAGATGGAAACGAACACAGTGACAGTGCGCACCGAGGAAGTGAGGCCATGGACAGACAGAGCTGAAACTTCACTGCTTGACATGCATGATGGAATCCTGGTTGAGAATGAAACGACTGAACAAATTAACAATGAAACAGCACAGCAAGTAAGTGAAAAAAATAGGTTAGTTTATGTTTTACTGGTAATGGAGACATCTGTAAATGCCAACATAAAAACTTTTTGGTCAGTGTGGTGTGGTGTGTGTGTGAGTGTGTGTGTGCGTAACCTTTATTTAACTAGGCAAATCAGTTAAGAACAAATTCTTATTTACAATGACAAACCCGGGTGACGCTGGGCCACTTTTACGCTGCCGATTGGGACTCCCAATCATGGTCGGATGTGATACAGCTTGGATTCGAACCAGGAACTGTAGTGACGTCTCTTGCACTGAGATGCAGTGTCTTAGACAGCTGCGTCCGTGTGTGTGTGTGTGTGTGTGTGTGTGTGTGTGTGTGTGTGTGTGTGTGTGTGTGTGTGTGTGTGTGTGTGTGTGTGTGTGTGTGTGTGTTAACTATTTAACTGTACTAGAATGCTTAAAAGACTGCAAAAAAATGAAATATCGGTTATCGGTATTGGTATTGGTTATTTTGGCAAGGAAAGTATTGGATATCGTTATAGGCCAAAAATAGAATATCGGTGCATCCCTAGTATGAATAATATATAATTGAGCATAAAACAGAAAGGATATTTTCTCCAAACAATTTCCAAAGGAGTGCGCACATGAGGGTGTTGAGCAGTTAACAAAGAAACAGGTACTACTATATGCTTTATTTAGAGTTATTTATGTAACTTTAGTTGTATATCAAATATATGTTTTGATTTAAAGGTTCCATGATACGACTCCAATGATGATTTGAAAAACAGTTGCATGAAAGGCACGAGTTCTGCTTAGTTTTTTTGCGTAGGCTGTAGACACTTCAGCACTCTCTCATTCACAATTTGACAAGCACTTGATAATGCCTTGAATTTCCCGGCTGCATCTACTGTTTGAGTGGCCGTAATGTCCTTGCCTTTTGCGGCCAGTGGCCGTTGTGCCCTTGGGCTGAATATGATAATTATAATTCCCTTCTCCCGACTGTGTGCCGAAGCACCCCACACTCACATGGCTTTCCATCATGCACGCCTCCTAATCAAATTCCGAGGTGCATATTGAAGACATTGGAAGAACATTCCACATTTACTTTTCGTCAGCCAGGAAGATGATTAGATCTAACGAACCGCAAAAGCCCTAGCTCATGTCAATCTATCATCTACAAAAGTTGACCTATGCTATACTGTGTGAGAAATAAATATTCCGAACATAGTCCGGAACAGTTGTGGGATGCGATAGTGTCACGTTCTGACCTTTATTTCCTTTGTTTTGTCATTATTTAGTATGGTCAGGGCGTGAGTTGGGTGGGCAGTCTATGTTTGTTTTTCTATGTTTTGGGGTATTTCTATGTTTCGGCCTAGTATGGTTCTCAATCAGAGGGAGGTGTCATTAGTTGTCTCTGATTGAGAATCATACTTAGGTAGCCTGGGTTTCACTGTGTGTTTGTGGGTGTTTGTTCCTGTCTCTGTGTTTTGCACCAGATAGGGCTGTTTTTGGTTTTCCATGTTTATTGTTTTGTAGTGTTCATGTTTATCTGTTTTTATTAATCATGAATCAATATAACCACGCTGCGTTTTGGTCCTCCTCTACTTCACCACAGGAAAACCCTTACAGAATCACCCACCACAACAGGACCGAGCGGCGTGGTAACGGGCAACAGCAGGAGAAGCAACAGAGGCAGCAGCAGCAGCAGTGGGAGAGGCTGCACTATTTGGAGGAATGGACATGGGAGGAAGAATTGGAAGGTAAAGGACCCTGGGCACAGCCTGGAGAATATCGCCGCCCCAAAGAAGAGCTGGCGGCGAAGAAGGCGGAGAAGCGCTGGTATGAGGAAGCAGCACGGCGGCGTGGATAGAAGCTCGAGAGTCAGCCCCAAATATTTCTTGTGGGAGGCACACAGGAAGTGTGGTCAAGCCAGGTAGGAGACCTGCGCCAACTTCCTGTGCTTACCGGGGGGCTGGAGAGACCGGGCAGGCACCGTGTTATGCTGCGGGTGCATAGCCCGGTGCGGTACATTCCAGCTCCGCGTATCGGCCGGGCTAGAGTGGGCATCGAGCCAAGTGCCATGAAGCCGGCTCTACGCATCTGGTCTCCAGTGCGTCTCCTTGGGCCGGCTTACATGGCACCAGCCTTGCGCACGGTGTCCCTGGTTCGCCTGCATAGCCCAGTGCGGGCTATTCCACCTCGCCGCACTGGCAGGGCGACCGGGACCATTCAACCGGGTAAGGTTGGGCAGGCTCGGTGCTCAAGAGCTCCAGTGCGCCTGCACGGTCCGGTCTATCCGTCACCACCTCCACGCACCAGCCCTCCAGTGGCAGCCTGTCCGGCGCTGCTGACGGAGTCTCCAGCCTGTCCGGCGCTGCTGCCGGAGTCTCCCGCCTGTCCGGCGCTGCTGCCGGAGTCTGAGGCGCCAGAGCCCCTGCCCCTCTGTCCCGAGCTTCTGCCCCTCTGTCCCGAGCTGCCCCTCTGTCCAGTGGGGTCATTGAGAGGGGTGGCCATGGTTAGAAAGCCACGGAGGCGGACAATAAAGCGGACTAAGACAATGGTGAAGTGGGGTCCGCGTTTCGCGCCAGAGCCGCCACCGCGGACAGACCCCCACCCAGACCCTCCCCTATAGGTTAAGGTTTTGCGGCCGGAGTCCGCACCTTTGGGGGGGGGGGGGTTACTGTCACGTTCTGACCTTTATTTCCTTTGTTTTGTCATTATTTAGTCTGGTCAGGGCGTGAGTTGGGTGGGCAGTCTGTTTGTTTTTCTATGTTTTGGGGTATTTCTATGTTTCGGCCTAATATGGTTCTCAATCAGAGGCAGGTGTCATTAGTTGTCTCTGATTGAGAATCATACTTAGGTAGCCTGGGTTTCACTGTGTGTTTGTGGGTGTTTGTTCCTGTCTCTGTGTTTTGCACCAGATAGGGCTGTTTTTGGTTTTCCATGTTTATTGTTTTGTAGTGTTCATGTTTATCTGTTTTTATTAAACATTAATCAATATAACCACGCTGCGTTTTGGTCCTCCTCTACTTCACCACAGGAAAACCCTTACAGATAGATCCCAAATTAATACAACCACTAGCATAAAAAACTGTTTTAAGCAATGAGCCTGACGCAACAGATCAGAATGTTTAGTTTAAAATGTTGATAAACTATTAGGCTATTTACCGTGACTAAACGGTCACATATGACTGCCATCATGACTCGTGACTACTGGTGTTGTGGCAATATGGTCACCGTAAACACAGCCTTACACACAATACTCCATAATGTCAAAATGGAATTATGTTTTAGAATTTTTTGCAAATTCATAAAAAATTAAAAGCTGAAATGTCTTGAGCCAATAAGTATTCAATCCCTTTGTTATGGAAAGTCTAAATACACCCAGGAGTCTAAACGGGCTTAACAAGTCACATAAGTTGCATGGACTCACTCCTTGTGTATTAATCAAGTTTAACATGATCAGCAAGGTTTTCCAATGCCTCGCAAAGGGCACATATTGGCAGATATGTAAAATAATAATTAAAAAAGCAGAGATTGAGTATCCTTTTGAGCATGGTGAAGTTATTAATTAACCTTTGGGTGGTATATCAGTACATCCAGTCACTACAAAGATACACACGTCCTTCCTAACTCATTTGCTGGAGAGGAAGGAGACTGCTCAGGGATTTCACCATGAGGCCAATGGTGACTTTAAAAACAATTACAGAGTTCATTGGGAGTGATAGGACAAAACCTGTGATGGATCAACCACATTGTAGTTACTCCACAATACTAACCACATTGACAGAGTGAAAAGAAGGAAGCCTGTACAGAATACAAACATTCCAAAACATGCATCCTCTTAGCAACAAGGCACTAAATTAATACTTTAAAAAATGTGGCAAAGCAATAAACTTTTTGTCTTGTATACAAAGTGTTATCTTTGAGACAAATCCAATACAACACATTGCTGAGTACAACTCTCCATATTTTCAAGTATAGTGGTGGCTGCATCATGTTATGGGTATGCTTGTAATCGTTAAGGACTGGGGAGTTTTCCAGATAAAAAAAAGAAATGGAATGGAGCTAAGCACAGGAAAAATTCTAGAGAAAAACCTGGTTCAGTCTATTTTTTCACCTGGCACTGGGATATGAATTCTCTTTTCAACAGGACAACAACGTAAAACACAATGACAAATCTACAGTGGAGTTGCTTACCAAGAAGACCGTGAATGTTTCTGAGTGGCCGAGTTACAGATTTGACTTAAATCTATTTGAAAATCTAATGCATGACCTGAAAATGTTTGTCTAGCAATGATCAGCAACCAGAGCTTGAAGAATTTTGAAAGGAATCATGGAAAATGTTGAACAATCCAGGATTAGAAAGCTCTTAGAGACTTATCCAGAAAGACACAGCTGTAATCGCTGCCAACGGTTCTTCTATAAAGTATTGACTGTGTGAATACTTATGCAAATGAGATATTTTTGTATTTGATTTTCAAAAAAACATGTTTCCCTTTGTCATTATGGGGTATTGTGTGTAGATTGCTTGGGAAAAAAATAATTTTGAATTCAGGCTGAAACACAACAAAAATGTGGAATAATTCAAGGGGTATGAATTCTTTCTGAAGGGACTGTATAACGTTGAATGGTCAATTATCATGGGCAAGTCATATTGACAAAGTCGTTGTGAAGATGGGGAGGGGTATGTCTGTTATAATACGACGTTCTGCCTTTTTGACCCAAAAATCAACTTTACTAGTTATTCAGGCTCTGGTCTTGTCCCATCTTGATTACTGTCCGGTAATATGGTCAGCAAAGAAAGACCTAGCAACACTGCAGTTGGCTCAAAACAGAGCAGCACACCTTGCCCTTAACTGCATATACAGAACTAACATCAACAACATGTAATGTCAGTCTTTCCTGGTTGAGGGTTGATGAGAGATTAACTGCTTCTTTTCTAGTTTTTATGATATTATTTGACAATAATTCCAGATTGTTGGCATAATCAAACAACATTCAGCTCAGACACCCATACATACCCTACAAGACATGCCACCAGGGGTCTATTCAGAGTCCACAAGTCCAAAACAAATTAACAGTAACATATAATATTATGTCCACATATAAAACCATACCACATAAAATTCCATAGTAACGTTGTAGGATCTGTTACCTAACATTGTACAAACTGTTCGCTGGGTCTGTGCTCCTTCAAAGAGGCTGTGTTTGATGATGCCTGCGGATCAGATCGATGTGCAACTGAACTACCCAATGACCGATGTCTAATGAGGAAGGGGGGGACATAAATTAGCCTTATAGTGCTGCTGGTGATTATGGATTTGGAAGTGTGTGTGTGTGTGTATGTGTGCATGTGTGTGTGTGTGGACGTGTTTAACTATTCTTGTGGGGACCAGAAGTCCCCACAAGAATAGTAAACAATGTTTTTTTTTACAAACTGGGGACATTTTGTTAGTCCCCACGAGGTCAAAGTTATTTCTAGGGGGTTTAGGGTTCAGGTTAGAATTAGTGTTATGGTTAGAATTATTTAAGGGTTAGGGTTAAGAGCTATGGTTATTTAGGGTTTTAAGGTTAGGTTTTTGGGTTAGGGTTAGGGTAAGAGTACGGGTTAGGGTTATGGTTAGGGAAAATACGATTTTGAATGGGACTGAATTGTGTGTACCCACAAGGTTAGCTGTACCAGACTGTGTGTGTATGTGCGCGTGTGTGTGTGTTTTCTATTTCAGCCAGCTAACCACTTTCCCTGTAATGTTATAAAACTTCATTGTGGAAACTGTAATATGTATGTGTACCAGTAATGATAGCATAGCCAACGGCCTAGTCTCTCTCTCCCTCTCTCTCTCTGTTAACACCATTCAGAGCCTTTTAGTCAATCTTATTAGTCTTGGAGAAAAAAGGGGATGAGAGGGGGAGGGGGTTGGAGAGACACAGACAGGCAGACAAAGTGCAACATTTTGATATTTGAGGAGAGAGAGAAAGAGAGTTCGAGAATTAATTAAACCAGAGTAAGAAAAATGGCCCACACAACTGTGCCTCATTCCTCTCAAGAATGAGAGGGAGACAAAACTCTCCCCTCTCCCACCCATCTTATCAGCATCAGTGTTGCCTCGCCTTAATGAGAATCAGTGTTGTTTTAAACATGAAATGGTTGCCGAAGACCCAGCGGGGAGGAATCAATAACAACCATTACCTCTCCTTTCTCTAATGATGCGGGAGCTGCCCCCCCCACACACACACACACCCTCCTTGTCTCAGCCCATTTCTCCGTATCCGATATTGGATGGCGAGGGAGGTTATGAATTATCGAATCCCGAGGGTATTCCATTGTGCCGCCAATTATCCGTTGAAAAATGGGCCCCCGTGTGTGTGTGTCAGGTCGGGGTGTGAGGGGTGGGCAGAGGTTTGAGGCTGCCCGGCTGTAGTCACACTCACAGACACGGAAACGGACACAAACTTGGACAGTGTGTGTCTAGTGTGTCTTTGAACACATGCCTGCAGGCGTACGTACATGTATACACAAACACACACACAGGTGGTAGAGGCTACCTGTTACCCAAGCTGAAATGACACCAGACCCACCTTCTGGAGGCAGTCAGCATCCCAAATGGGACCCTATTCCCTTCATAGTGCACTACTTTTGTGCCATTTGGGACACCGGCATACTGTTTCTGCCTGGGGTCTTTGGAGTTCTTTTTACTTGTTGTTGTACTTGTGCAATGTTTTAATTTCCAACTTCTACCACATCTACCAAGGAAGGAGCACTCAGAACGGCATATTCCAGGGCCTATAGGACCTCAGTCAACCTCACTGCAAAACACTGCTCTTTGTGTCCCTTACTTTATGTCTACCTTAACCACACACTAGCATGGCTAAACTTAACCTCAACCAAACCGCAAACCCCAACCCTAACCATTCGCTAGCATGCCTAAACTTAACCTTATGCTGACTACTAATCCTGTCTCTTAACCTAGCAAGCCTAAACGTAACCTTACCAAATTACCCCTAACCTTACCAACTCGCTTAAATGCCTAAACTTAACATTGCCCTAACTCCTAACCACTCTTCAGCATGCCTCAACCTAACCTATCGCACTTGCATGCAATACCAAACAACGTGGGCACACAGGATACTTTCCACACTCCCTGATCCGTCCAATCATCTTTCATCATCTCTTCTCCCATCTGCATGCGTCTATCCATTTACCTCCATAGGAAGCCCATTATCGGATTTAATCGTCTTTAAATGCGGTTATCTTCTCCACAGTGTCTCGCCGTCCATGTTAGCTGTGGAGAGAATCTGATTAGGCTAGGAATCATAGGCTGCGTCCCAAATGTCACCCTATTCCCTATATAGTGCACTAATTTTGACCATAGCCCTATAGGGAATAGGGTGTAATTTGGGATGCACCATATTCAATCACTGATGTAATTACATTGATGGTGGCATCCAGTAGGAAACTGGAGCAGAAACTTTAACCAAGCACCTTGTATCGCGTTACTGCCTGTAGGTAGACAGCTGATACAGCTGATAACAATCTGGCAACATTCTCCCCCTAACATCCTAATGGTTTTTTAAATGGTCTGAGGGAGACACGGAACAGGGGGTCTGTTCAGGAGGATGTAATGTTACAGAATGTTACAGAACATTCAGTTAAAAATGTATTGTGTAGAACAGACAGATACGATTGCCTATCAGATAGAATAGGGATTTGTGTAAGCTCTATCATTCTACTATGTGCAATATTTCACAACGTTGCTGATAGATGTGTAAATAAATTAAGCTGACACAATTCCCTATATTCTACTTGACAGACAATAGTATGTATTCTGCACAATACATGTCTATTTGAACTTTCTGTAATGTTGGACTGTCCTAAACATGTCTCTATTGTAACAGTGCCAGGGTGTGGGAGTGGAAAGTGTTTTAGTAATTAGGTGGGGTTGCTTATATTTGTTCTATTCCAAAAATGCGCCAGGGTTTGCCATTATCAACAGCGACCCCATGAGCAATTAGGGTTAAGTTCCTTGCTCAAGGGCACATCACCGGATTTTTCACCTTGGGGATACAAACTAGCGACCTGTCAGTTACTGGCCCAATGTGCACAAACTGCTAGGCTACCTGCCACCCTGCTGCATTTTGGCAACTTCTCCTGTGTAATTCCTTTTGAAGACACTTGTACCGGCGGTGAATCTCCGTTGTTTCTCCTTGTATTTGCTTAATTCCTTGTGTCCTCTTTCTTCTCAAAACACATTGGAGGGCAGATCAAAGGTTCCTTATCTCTGACCTTTTCCTCCAACGCATTTAGAGAAAAAGACAAGGAGAGGGGATGCAAGTAATTCAAGGTGATACAATTGAGATTCACCCCTAGTATGTATTATTTTCGGTACCCCTGTCACAAGACGGTACACCTGTCTTTGTGCTGGTCTCCACCCCCCTCCAGGTGTCGCCCATCCTCCCCATTATCGCCAGTGTATGTATTCCTGTGTTCCCTGTTTTTCTGTTGCCAGTTCGTTTTGTCCGTCAAGCCTACCAGCGTTTACCCCTTGCACCTGTCTTTTTCAATAGTTCCTGTTTTCTAGTTTTCACGGTTTTGACCATGAATGGATGCAGGGTTCATCTGTCCTTCTGCCTCCCCCGCCGGCGCAAGGGTTCTTCTTTGTGGAGAAGAAGGACAAAACCCTGTGCCCGTGCATCAACTAACGGGGTCTCAACGACATCATGGTGAAGGACCGCTACCCGCAACCACTCATCACCTCGGCCTTCGAGACGCTTTAGGGGGCCACCGTTTTCTCCAAGCTGGAACTATGGAATGCCTACCACCTGGTGCAGATACAGGAAGGGGACGAATGGAAGAGTGTCTTCAATACGGCCAGCGGTCACTACGAGTATCTGGTCATGCCATTTGGCCTTACCAACGCCCCTGCTGTGTTACAGGCTTTTGTTAATGATGTTCTCTGCAACATGTTGAACCGGTTCATCTTTGTCTACCTTAACGACATCCTCATCTTCTCCCGCTCCGCCCAAGGTTCTCCAATGCCTCCTGGAGAACCAGCTTATTGCGAAAGCGGAGAAGTGCGAATTCCATCGCTACACCATCCCCTTCCTGGGTTACATCATAGCTGCAGGGAGTGTACGGGATCCCGGGAAGGTGAGAGCGGTAGTGGATTGGCCCCAGCCTATATTCAGGGTGCAGCTGCACTGTTTCCTGGGATTTGCCAACTTTCATCGCAGCTCTATCCGGGGTTACAGCACCCTGGCTTATCCCCTGCCTGCACTCACCTCTCCCAAGGTTCCATTCACGTGGTCCCCAGCTGCTGAACGGGTGTTCCGGGATCTCAAACACTGTTTCACCACAGCTCCCATCTTGGTTCATCCTGACCCGTCCCGCCAGTTCCTGGTGGAGGCTGACGCTTTGGATGTCGGAGGGGGGCTGTCCTGTCACAGCGTTCTGCCCTGGACCTCAAGTTACATCCCTGCACCTTCTTCTCCCATTTCCTCAATGCCATGGAGAGGAACTATGATGTGGGGAATCGTGAGCATCTCGTGGTGAAGATGGCACTGGAGGAGTGAAGGCACTGCCTGGAGGGGGTAGATCATCCGTTCCTTGTGTGGACCGACCACAAGAACCTGGAATATCTCCACACCGCCAAGTGTCTCAATTCTAGGAAAGATAGATGGGCCCTACTTTTCACCCGGTTCAACTTCTCCCTCTCATACCGACCAGGATCCAAGAATGTCAATGCCCATGGCTACAACACCAGAATCTGAGACCATCCTTCCCACCTCGTGCCTGGCAACAGCACTCAGCTGGGGGATAGGGAAGGTTTGTAAGGCGCAGCATTCCCAGACAAAATCCGGGTCTGGATGTTTATTCCTGATGCTGTCCGCTCCTCGGACCTGGAGTAGGTCCTCTCCTCCAGGCTTGCCTGCCACCCGGGCTCCCGTTGGACCCTGGCCTTTGTGCGACAGCGCTTTTGGTGGTCTATCCTGATTCCTAACGTTTCTGTGTTTGTCGCCTCATGCACGGTCTGTGCACGGAACAAGACTCCTCGGCAAGCTCCGGCTGGTCTCCTTCAACCTCTGCCTGTTCCTCACTGTCCCTGGTCTCACATAGCCCTGGACTTTGTCACGAGTCTCCCCCATCTGATGGGAACACCACCATCCTGACATTAGTGGATCGGTTTTCCAAAGCCGCCCACTTCATTCCTCTCCCCAAGCTACCCTCTGCCAAAGAGATGGCCCAGCTCATGGTGCAGCACGTCTTCCGGATCCATGGACTCCCAGGAGACATGGTCTCCGACCGGAGTCCTCAGTTCTCGTCCCGGTTCTGGAAGGCATTCTGCACACTCATTGGGTCGTGGTCAGCCTGTCCTCCGTGTTCCAGCCCCAGTGCAACGGCCAGTCGGAGTGAGCCAACCAAGACTTGGAAACAACAATTTGCTGCCTGGTCTCTGCCAACCCCACCACCTGGAGCCAGCAACTAGTGTGGGTCGACTACGCCCGCAACAGGCTTCCTTAATCTGCCGTGGGTCTCTCACCCTTTGAGTGTTCCCTGGGCTGTCAGCCCCTGCTCTTCCTTGAGCAAGAGGAAGAGGTCGGCCTTCCTTCGGCCCTCTGTACACATCCCACTTTTCATGTGTCTAAAATCAAACCCATGTCTCACAGCCCTTTGTCTCCTGTTTCTAGACAGGGCTCATCCCAACAATAAGGCGCGGCACCGAGAGTATATTCCTACGCTCACACACACACACACTGAGCAGCACAACGTGTAGTGTGATGAACTGACTTAAGCCTCAATGATGCTCTCTTGGCAAGGCACGCCAAGTAAGCTGGCTGCCGACCAACAGGGAGGTAGACAGAGACAGAGAGAGATCATTTGGACTGGCTTTCGCAGTCTTTTTCAATAAAAAATCATTCAATTGTATGCTGACTATTTTTATTCAGAGATTATCGACTGTCAATGTTTTGTGGTATCCTGGATGAGATACTCCGTGTGCTGTGATACTTTTGCTCCAGTAATTAAGACAAACAATTACTATTCAAATGAACAGACTATTCCTTGTCTGTTCATTTTGTAAGTAGACCACATATTCATTTTTGGTCATCTATGAAAAGGATAGCATGAAACTTATAGGTGCCCTAAGGAAAATATCTTGATCTTATCTTCATGGCACGGCTCTCCTTTGAAAAACGCATTTAATATCTACAGGTTATTGCTTCACAGAGCTGGACATGTGTACGCAAATACTTGTCAACATTTGAAATATTTACCATTGTGTGTGTGTGCGTGTGTGAGAAAGAGAGAGATAGGGAGAGAGTGATTGAGAGAGAGAGAGAGAGAGATAGGGAGAGAGTGACTGAGAGAGAGAGATAGGGGGAGAGTGACTGAGAGAAAGAGAGAGATAGGGAGAGAGTGACTGAGAGAGAGAGAGAGGCATGCACACCAGTGAGACAGAAAGCAGCAGTTTAGCACGTGTCTGTGTTAGTGGACAGCATCTATGGTGCTGAAATGCACAGGCTGCGGGAGACAGGGAAGCACCTGAGGATATTCAGCGCTGCTGCAACCTACCTATGTGGTTCAAGCTGCTTCCTAACAAAAAGGAATAGGTTACATGTTTGAGTAGGTTACTATATGTTTTATTGACGAGTCAACAACAACATTTGAGATGCATCAACTGTCAATTCCGTTCTGAATCTATCTTTCTATCAATCCGGGGGGAGTTCACACCTCAAATAAAATTAGCTAAAATACGCCGCTTTGTGGCCACATTGAGTAGGACTAAAACGTCGGCTCCGTGCATAGAGAAACTGACGGAGACGGAGATGAGAAGGAGAGCTTGAGAGTACCGAGGAGGGATGGAAGAGAGCGGGAGAGAGAGAGAGACTGTGATTTTTCTTTCCTTTCTCGGCCTCTTTAAAAAAAATCTAATTGCCCCGTTGGGAGCCCGGGCCAGTATTCAGTAGGCAGGACCTTTTTGCAGCTGCACTGCCTATAATTGGCATTCCTCCACGAGTGGAACCACAGTCGCAAATTCGACCAAAACCACCCCAAAACAAATTACACCCCCCATCCATCCCTCTCGCTCAGGTCGACTCGTTAGTCTATCGCAAACGTCACTCATGTTGCGTGGGGCGGGAGAAGCGAACTTGGAGTTGAATTGACGTCCGACAGAGGGAGAGAGATAGGAGAGACACAGAGAGAGGCAGAAGATACACGAGCCTGTCTTTGACAACCTGTTCAGTGAGACGTGCGCATCTCAGCTGTGCCGCTTTTGGCCAAGGAGTCCATCACATCGTTCTCAGTCTGCGCACATACTTCCACTGGCAAACAGTAGGCTACTTGGAGACGCGAGGGGAGGAGCGGTGTAGTGTATGGAGAGTGGGACTTTATTTTGATAGCCTATAATTTCCAATAACCTACGCGGGACTGAACTGTTTAAAGAAATAAGAGGCGTAAGAAATAACGCCGAAAGGTAGAGAATCGGAGTGATTTCGGACTGCATGGGTTTATGAGGACTCCGCTTTGTGGATACAAGGAGCGGCTCGAGCCCCCTAAAGAATCCCAACGAATGCCTCCGTGCGTTAAAAGTTACCCGGTGAATTCTTATCACATTTCTACTCTCTTTTGAGAATTGGTATACATCGAAATTGGAACTAAGAAATTCTACGAACCCGGAATACTTAAGTGGGGATACCTACATTTACAACGAATTTATGGTAAGACATCTAAGGTGGTCTTGAAACGGAATTATCGCTGAGCCGCGTCGTAGACTTAGTTGCAAGACAGCCCACCCGCTGCTGCGCTGACTACACCTCTGAGTAAGGTAAATTAAATTCGACAATATTGCTGTCAGTGAACCCATTTACTGCGATGTTTTTCCAATATGCTTCACTTATGGACAGACACATTGACAGTAGGATACTGTCTTAAAAGTTTGATCCTGGATATATTATCTTCCTGCATGTTATAGCCTACGATTTGAATATGCTTGTATTTTAATCCCTAACTAGGCTAAGTAGACTATTCAAACGTGGGACGTGTGTAACCACCAGTTTATGTGGAAAGGTCGCCATCCTCAATGGGGTGAGGTCAGAGAGCGCGTGCAGACTTTAGTTGCTTTTGAGACACACAAGTTGCGCTAGATATAAACTAGTATACACTATGGCCTACTTTTCTAAAATAGATCATTGCATTTCCCATTTAGACATATTATGGGTCATCATGCAGACTAGGAAAGGCTCAATCAGTCGCCAATTTGAGTGACAAAGTGCATCAATCATTTTTATTGACTCGTTTACTACAACGTCCCTTTAATAGCCATTCGATTAAACCACAATACCACAATACCACATGTCAGTTAACGTGGTCGATTTGGCACAGTTGTCTATTGCTTATCACTCCATTTTTATCGCCTGTTGGGTGAGGAATGTAGCCTATTGGTAATCTTGGAAATGTTCAATTTTTTTTCCGAATGAATGCTACGGCTTTTGTCCACAGGTCCTGTGTGTGTGTGTGTGTGTGTGTGTGTGAGTGTGTGCGCGCGCGTGTGTACACCCACATGTGCTTAATATAGGCTATGCGGTGGTGATATGCAGGTAGGTGCATGACCCCAGCACTCAGGCCACCATTTGAAATATTGTTATGCTCGCTGCCCTTACCTGCCGGTTAGCAATTTCAGAAATAAACCGTAATTACTTTAGGCAATCCTATCAATCCCGAGAGGACAATGGCAGAGCTGTCCTGTAATCTTTTGATATCCAGAGTCCGCAACTGAATTTGCCGTAGTTTAACCCGGTTTGAGACAATGCATGCGATTCGAAATTACTTTAACCCACGAATTATTAGGATTGTATTATCTGTGGAAGGGAGTTGACACGATTCCCGGACAGAACAAACATATATTTGATAGACTCCCCACTTGTTCTCTCGTCTGGATTATAAACTAGCCTACTGGAGCCGTTACACGCCACAATCTACCGTGGCTCCTTTGATCTAGTCACGGTGCTCTCATGCCCTCTTCTTATTCACTCAAACCTGCTCTTCTCTCTCTCTCAGACTATTTCCAGGTTATGAGGGATCGAAGCTAAAGATGGAGCTTTTCTGGATTTTGTTATTTTATATCATCCACCCATACACACGAGGGCAAGGAGTTTACGGTAAGAGATACGAAAGTGTGTGTGTTTGTGTGTCCATTCAGTTTAATATGATGGTAATAAGTGGCGCAACTATTGAGTTATTGCACAGTGGACACAGTCCGGTTTGGTTAATATTTTCCCCTATTCATCATATGATCTTAATTGTCTTGTCCCAGTAGCCTACATGTCCTTTATCGGTGTCATTAGGCTATAATATTATTAAAATTAACAATGATAATAATTGGCCTAATGCATATCCACCTCTGGCTTGCTTGGCACATGCAAATGGTCTGTCATAAAAATCTTTTTCACATGAAAAGTTCATTGTAATGAGAAAAGGTAGGAGGCTTACTAAATCCTCGGTAATGTATATTAAATCACCAAGAAGAGCATGGCCTCGGGCGGATTCCTAGTAGGCTATTGCATAATTACCCTTTTGAAACCTACATAGTTATCATTGAACATACTACGGGAGCGGCACTGTACTGTCATATAGAGTAAACTGCCGATTAAAAAGACACACACTGCCTAAATAGGCTAATTAATAAGAATGAGGTCTGAAAACTCTTTTTTTAGTTCCACTCGCCTGGTAGATGTGTTGGCCGGAATTGAATTCGACAAGTGCCAAAGATCAACACCACATAGTTTCTCCTGTTCGTGACACACCAAGCCTCTAGGCTATATCAAGAAATTGGAATGAAAGAAATGATGAACATCGTATTTAAAGGCTACAGGAGCTTATAATGTGACATTCTGCTCCAGGGCAGCACATATGCACAGATGTGACTGTTGAAGAACTTAGACATTTAGCTGCGTTGTGTGTAAGGAGTGAGGACATAACTGGGATTTCAAAGGAACAGTCGAGAGGTATATTTTCGTTTGGTTGCCATTTACTCCACAATGCAAAAAAAGTTTGGGCAAAAAATAAATAAGGTTTCTCCTAGTGTGGAATGGTTGCTCTACCCTTGAATGGTGTTGAATCTCCAGCCGCTACAGCTGAACTGCTACAACTGTTTTGTTTACTTTAGGACCAAAGGATATTTTACTCTTGTGACAGGCACCACAGTATACCTTAGACCTTATAGGGGAATCGGCACTCTAGTTGAGAAAAGCATGTTTCTGCGTAACAGTATGACAGTATGACGAAGGAACGATTTGAAGCCAAGTAGATCATCGTCGGTGCAAATTGGACAGGTAGCCTATGCTCATTACATTACAATTATGTATAAACCAAGGAAAGCAGCTGCAATATTTAAAGCTCTCTGATCACACTTTTACCCTTTCCAGCTCTCCAAACAGGGGCACGACACACTCTAACTGTTAAATGTCAAACGCAGGGCGGCTATTTAATTAAAAATTATATATCTTAGTAAATATTTTCACTAGCCTTACTTTGAGAAACGGCCTGTCAATGGCGATGTGTCTGTCTACTTAGAGCGTTGGTCCAGTAACCGGAAGGTTGCTGAATCGAATCCCCGACCTGACAAGGTAAACATCTGTCATTCTGCTCCTGAGCAAGGCAATTAACCCACTGTTCCCTGGGCACCAAAGACGTGGATGTCGATTATGGCAGCCCCCCGCAACTCTCTGATTCAGAGGGGTGGGTTAAATGTGGAAGAAACATTTCTGTTGAATACATTCCGTTGGACAACTGACTAGGTACCCCCCTTACTTCTTGTGAAAGCCTAAATGTATAACATGCTTATGTTTTGCATTGCTAAGGTTATGCATTGTTCTGTTGACTGATGTAGTTTATAGTATTTGCTCAGTTGTCCCATGGGCCCTGTACAGTGTGGATTAGCAACATGGTTGCGTTCGAAGTAATAAGTATGACCTCAAACTAGTTAGAACTTTACGTATGGTCGGCTTGGCGTTGCGGATCCAAATGGGTTTGGTGAGCTCATCCTGAATAGATCGTTTTGAATTCCCCTTTTTTTTGCGGGCTATGTGAATGAATGCATATAGCACGCAATACAAATGACCTCCTAACGAACTAGGCCCATTAAAAAATGATCTTGCGCAAACCCACAAGTTTACAGGAGATGAGAGAGAGTCTAAAGTCAGTATTATTCTATTGCATTCTTGGTCATGATGATGATTCTTCGGTTTAGACTACGAGGAGGAAGGACCTTAGCCGTAATAATTCCCTGTGCAATCAGCAAACGCGTCTGGTCTCCTGCTGCCTCGGTTAAATATGTTACACAGGTGCTATGTTACACAGGTGCGATGTTACACAGGTGCGAGACGGAGAATTATGCAAGAACAGTAGAAAACGTCAGGAGATCTGCCGTGAGCTTGGCACACGACTGTGTATTGAGAAGCTTTAAAATGGCTTTTCCTGTTTTTGGAATGTTCTCACTTCCTATGGAGACCGATGCAACTCGCTGTCCGCTGGGAACCGAATGCCACAAGCACGCCTGCTGCTGATGCTACTGCTCCGAAAGCCCTTTTATGCCTATCATATTCGTTAGCCCTGTCATGAAGTAAATAAGTAAGCCCTTTCAGAAGCAGAACAGCCCACAGGGTTAGCCTATCTCCTGTTAATGTTGCCTGAGGCAGCTTATTGTCCAAGTAAAAAATAAAATACATTGTAGGCCTACATTCCCTGCCTGGACAGGACACAAGTGGATGTAGGCTTTTCTTTAGATACTGTAGCGGCTGACGCTACTGTTGCTATCTCACCTCGGACTCCCGTGATCCCTCGTTGCTTTACTGTTCATCGATTGTGCTGCTTTGCATTTCAACATTGTTGTCTGAAGCTTCCAACACTCACTCACTCTTCCTCATCCTCCACACTCAATCAAGAGTGGTGCTAACATGATAGAGACAGAGAGAAATAGAGAGAGCTTCTCTATTGAGGGGTCGTTATACAATCGAGGGATCAGCTATGCATCTCTACACCTAGGCCTAATGGTGTAATTCAGATTTGGGCAGGGTCGGGCTGACCCTATATCTGTGCCTGAAAAGGAAAAGTTCTACCCAGAGGATGGAGAGCATGGACACTCTTTCCTCACAACTGATGAGGTAATTTAAACAATGATTGGATTGTCATGAAGTGTCACTAGTTACACTAAGTAATGTTAATCATTTCTGTGCAACCAAACATACATTGTGCCATTGATTTCCATGTCAATGCGCAGGTTGGAATTCACTCTCTCTCACTCATGGAAGGCTATGTGGTATAGTTGTTGATACAAACACCACACTTTATCTACTATTGTATACATTAATTGAACTAATGGCATCTCTTACTTCGTTAAGGCCTAGAAGACCAAAGGTATTATGCCAGTGACCACCCAAATCTCCAGTGACTTTAACTCTTCTTCTTCCTCATCCTCCACACCTTTTTGTTTGTTTCTCTCTTTTATGTCTCTCACCGCCTCGTGCGTTTATTTTGGATGCTGAATATTGCCCTTTTTTAATAAGCATTCATAATTTATCCATGGCTGTGAGGCAGGGGATAGCAAAGGAGGGAGGGAGCGAGAGAGGAAGAGAGGTGGAGCACAGCTAGTGATTACAATCTTCTCACTTTTCTGCCCTCACTTTCTCTCTCTCTCTCTCAAACATTCATTCATTCACACACACACACACACACACACACACACACACACACACACACACACACACACACACACACACACACACACACACACACACACACACACACACACACACACACACACACACACACACACACACACACATTCTCTCACTCCCTCTCTCTCTCTCTATTGGTCTCTGCACGTCCATGCAGTATCAGGCTCTAAATAATAAAGCAAGGTGACATAGTCCACAATGAATGGACAACACCTGCTTACTTTCCATGACCAAACCACACTCTGTCTGAAGTTAACCTTGCAATTAAAATGCAAGGCCCAGAGGGTGTGTCCTGTGGTCTAGCAGTGGCCGTCCTGGCTGTAGTCACACATACTCCTCTTTCTACTGGAGACCGGGGTTCAATCCCCACTCCAACCCTTTGTACTGTTTCTCCCACCTACCTGTCTCCCCCTCTGTGAATTCTTTACTGTCTAAAATAAAGTGCAAAACAATATTTTATAATGAAACACATTCCATAATTGTTGAGAGATGACTATTTTGTCGCATTCAGTTTTATGAGAAGGCAGATTTTTCAAATATTTCCTTCAAGGCCCTACTGGGAGTTTGAATCGTATCAGGAATGTAAAATGGATTGTCAAATGAATGGCCACACATTACTGTACACGCACGCACACACACACTCACACACACAGAGTAAAATAGGCACCTCTGAACCTGTGTGTATTGTAAATACTTTCTTCACTGTCCTGATATTTTTAAACCTGACTTTACTCAGATTCTCACTCATAGGTTCTCACACCGACAATGACAATCTTCTCGATTTTCTGCTTGCTCGCACGCATGCACGCACACACACCCACACACTCTCACCCCACTCACACACGCACGCCGTGTTCTTAAAAACTCTGCTCCACTCTCGCCCCTCACCAGTCAATGTCGACCATTGTTGACTGACCTTTCCTTCTTTATTATTCTTTAATTAAAGTCCTTGAGAGTTAATTAGTTAGGTGACTTGCCATGAAAAAAAAATGTAAAAGAAAGAAAAGAAGAAAAAAAAGAGAACTGGTGCCTTATGGTGAAATTCACAGACCTGGGTTCAAACACTACTCAAAATCATGTAGAATACTTCAGCTAGACTTAATTGTGCTTGCCTGGCACAATTGAAAACAAATAGGCAGGGTTTGAACATTTTGCAACTATTCTGTCTGTCACTCCGCTCCAGGCAGACTAAAGCAAATGCAAAAGATTTCAAGTAGTAGTTGAACCAAGGTCTGGAAAAATCTGCCACCGCCATTAATTAAGAAACCACACATCTTTTGCCGCCACGTTTCACTTCCCTTTTCTATCCACCGGCTTTCCTTTTATTTACCGCTGTGAATGGAAGTATTATCCTGCCACTTACTCAATACGGCAGTATAAACTGTATTGAGTCCCCAAGCCCCATACAATGTCAGTCAGGAGCCATTTTCAGACAGAATAGAGGCCACAATGTCTTTCTTTTATGCTGGGAAAGAGTAGAAGAGAGTGGAGGAGAGAGAAGATGTTGACTGGGGACTTGGAAGGTTGAGAGCTGAGCTATTCTTTCTCAATCTATTTCCTCTATCTCTTTCTCCACTCAATCTCCATCTCTCTCCTCGTTTCTGGTCTATCTTCTCTCATTCTCCATCACCTCTATTTTTCTCTGATTCTCTATCTCCTATCTTTTTCTCTCTAACCTTTCTCATCTATCTACTTTCTCTCTCCCTCTCTCTCCTTTCATACTCTCTCAGTACCTCTCACTTTGTAATATCCTCCTATAGGCAGAATGAAGTGGAAAAGCACTATAGATGGAGAATTGATCTCACCCCTGAGATAGAGAAGAGAGTGAGACAGATATTCTGTGTTTGTGTGTGTGTGTGTCTCCTGCTCTTTCTCTCTGTGTGTGTGTGTCTGCCCTCCCCTCCTTCTCCAGTTCCATCTAGTTAGTGCCGCTCTGTTGTTGTTGTCAGGGGGTGGGAGGCTGGATAACAGCTCAGTGTTATTGGGCCTTCCTCTCCATTTGTGGCTCCCAGCAGGTGGCCTTCTCTCCTGCCCTCTCTCCTCTCTCTTACACATGTACACACATACACAGACACATAAGCATGCATGCACAGACACACACACACACACACACACACACACACACACACACACACACACACACACACACACACACACACACACACACACACACATACAAATCCTTGAGAGAGAAGGATAGTTCATTCACCATTTCCTCTCCTTTCCCCATGTCCTTGTTATTTATTTATGTATTTTGTATTTATTTATTATTTGATTTATTTCATAAAATTAAAAAAAACATACATTCCACACCTGAAGTGAAGCCGCTTCAATCAAATTCCCAAACCCCTCTGGCAGCCCCCCCCCCCTCCCCCACAGATGTTATGATTTTTCAGCCGTATAGAAACAGGCTACCTGGGGGCAATACCAGAATAGATGGTCTAATGATTATGTCTCTTCGCAGCAAAATCTGCAGAGCTGAGATGATTGTATGCCCCATATATTTAACATTTTGTTTGTGGCAAGAATTTTGTATGGTGCAGCTGTCAACATTAAGTTCCTCAAATGACAAACAAATTTGGGTCCTTAATATAAGGCAGACAGACAAGTTCCCTAACCCCCCCCCCCTCTGCTTGCCTCCTCCATTTCTGCGGTAGTGCCCCAAATCAATTGGTTGTAATCTTGTATTGAGCAAGCCCCATATATTTCCAATAGTTGCCTGTGAGACATAACTACCATTCCTTTACATAATATAATTAAAAAAAATAGACTTCTAAATATTTTTTTCTATATTGTTTTTTTATTTTCCTCAATCAGTATATTTGAGGTTAACCATAACATTTGTAATATCCTCCATCTTTTCTGGAGGATGAAATTGGAATTGTAACCAATGCCTGGCTTGTTTGAGAAAGGGAGATAGATACTTTGAACAAGGTTTGGGTTTCAATTAACCAAACCTGTGTAAGGGCAAAAAGTTCCTTTTTGAACAACAGATGAGCTTTTCTTAGTAATCTACTGGAGAACCAATTACTGTTTAAGTAAACATTTTGTATAAGTGAAGCTTTTAGTGAGAGGTTTAATATTGAATCATTTTAGCCCACCAAACTCATTCATTATAATATAGACAGGCACGTTTTATCTTGTCTGGCTTAGAGTTCCAGATAAGGCTAAAACATTTTTTCTCATATGATTTGAAAAACCAGTCATCTGGAGTAGGCATGAGATATGACTAAAGACTTAATCAGTGTAACTTTCCCATAAATAGACAGGTATTTACCACAGTTGCAGGATCTTTTCTGTTTTTTTTTCAAATTTTCTATTGAAATGTATTGTAGAGAGTTAATTTATATATGTTGTGACGTGAATATCAAGGATGTCTACTTCACCATCAGACCATTTTACTGTTATTTCATGGGGTTCCGGCAGTGTGGTTGGCTGGGTAGCTGGCTAAAGGTACACAGAAATTCTATTAACCTCAGGTCAGAGCCCAAGTCCCGATCCACTGGGGTTTACTGTAGCATCAACCCCTGGCCCGATGGGCATGTTGGCTAGCGGGGGCTAGCAACGTCGCAGCAGCCTGGGCCACCTCCCAACGGGACAGTTTATCCCCAATGCTTCCGCCAATTAACTTCCATGTCAGGGGTCGCCATCTCGAGGTGCACGTCCCACTAGGAAACTTGATGAAGTGAAGAGAGCTTTACATGGTTAGGGAGGGAGGGAAGGTGGGAGGAGGGTGGAGGGAGAGAGAGAAAGGCCCTGACAGCATCAGGAATGAAATGCTTAAACACAGTGCTGATGAGCTGCAGGATACCTTATTAAAACTATTCAACCTGGTTGTGGAGAGTGGCTGCTTCCTTGACATTTGGAACCAGCGGCTCATAACCCCCATATATATTAGAACCTAATAACTATAGGGGAATATGTGTCACCAGTAACATGGGGAAAATGTGTTGCTCTATTCTCAATGACCAAATACAGACCTTCCTCACACAACATAATGCTCTCAACAAAAAACGAATTAGCTTTCAGTCCAAACACAGAACAACAGACCACATACACACATTACACACACTAATAAACCAGCATGTTCATCAGAAAAGCAGAGGAAAAGTATTTTGTTGATTTTAAGAATGGTTTTTGATTCCATAATGAATTATGTTACAAAACTCTCCAAAGTGGCGTTGGGAGCAAAGTTTATGACGTCATACAAACTATTTACACGAACAACACATGTAGTATTAGACTGAACAATAATAAAGTAAAGTGAGACAAGGATGCAGTGTAAGTCCAACCTCGTTCAATGTCTACGTCAACAAACTAGCAGTGTTGCTGGACCGATCTGCAGCCCCTGGACTCACCCTCACAGAAGAGGAGGTCAGATTACTTCTCTATGCAGATGACCTTGTCTTACTGTCATCAACAGATCAAGGTCTACCCAGATGACATACTGTCACCAACAGATCAAGGTCTACCCAGATGACCTACTGTCACCAACAGAGCAAGGTCTACCCAGATGAACTTCTGCCACCAACAGATCAAGGTCTACCCAGATGACCTACTGCCACCAACAGATCAAGGTCTACCCAGAGGACCTACTGTCACCAGTAGGTCTACCCAGATGACCTACTGTCACCGACAGATCAAAGTCTACCCAGATGACCTACTGTCACCGACAGATCAAAGTCTACCCAGATGACCTACTGTCACCGACATATCAAGGTCTACCCAGATGACCTACTGTCACCGACAGATCAAGGTCTACCCAGATGACCTACTGTCCGCAACAGATTAAGGTCTACCCAGATGACCTACTGTCCCCAACAGATCAAGGTCTACCCAGGTGACCTACTGTCACCAACAGATCAAGGTCTACCCAGGTGACCTACTGTCCCCAACAGATCAAGATCTATCCAGATGACCTACTGTCACCAACAGATCAAGATCTACCCAGATGATCTGCTATCCCCAACATATCAAGGTCTACCCAGATGACCTACTGTCCCCAACAGATCAAGGTCTACCCAGATGACCTACTGTCACCAACAGATCAAGGTCTACCCAGATGACATACTGTCACCAACAGATCAAGGTCTACCCAGATGACCTACTGTCACCAACAGAGCAAGGTCTACCCAGATGACCTTCTGCCACCAACAGATCAAGGTCTACCCAGATGACCTTCTGCCACCAACAGATCAAGGTCTACCCAGATGACCTACTGCCACCAACAGATCAAGGTCTACCCAGATGACCTACTGTCACCAGTAGGTCTACCCAGATGACCTACTGTCACCGACAGATCAAAGTCTACCCAGATGACCTACTGTCACCGACATATCAAGGTCTACCCAGATGACCTACTGTCACCGACAGATCAAGGTCTACCCAGATGACCTACTGTCCGCAACAGATTAAGGTCTACCCAGATGACCTACTGTCCCCAACAGATCAAGGTCTACCCAGGTGACCTCCTGTGCCCAACAGATCAAGGTCTACCCAGATGACCTTGTCCTACTGTCACCAACAGAGCAAGGTCTACCCAGATGACCTACTGTCACCAACAGAGCAAGGTCTACCCAGATGACCTACTGTCACCAACAGATCAAGGTCTACCCAGATGACCTACTGTCACCGACAGATCAAAGTCTACCCAGATGACCTACTGTCACCAACAGATTAAGGTCTACCCAGGTGACCTACTGTCACCAACAGATCAAGGTCTACCCAGATGACCTACTGTCCCCAACAGATCAAGGTCTACCCAGGTGACCTACTGTCTCCAACAGATCAAGGTCTACCCAGATGACCTACTGTCCCCAACAGATCAAGATATAACCAGATGACCTACTGTCACCAACAGATCAAGGTCTACCCAGATGACCTACTGTCCCCAACAGATCAAGGTCTACCCAGATGACCTACTGTCCCCAACAGATCAAGGTCTACCCAGATGACCTACTGTCCCCAACAGATCAAGGTCTACCCAGATGACCTCCTGTCCCCAACAGATCAAGGTCTACCCAGGTGACCTACTGTCCCCAACAGATCAAGGTCTACCCAGGTGACCTACTGTCCCCAACAGATTAAGGTATACCCAGATGATCTTCTGTCCCCAACAGATCAAGGTCTAACCAGATGACCTTGTCCTACTGTCACCAACAGATCAAGGTCTACCCAGATGACCTTGTCCTACTGTCACCAACAGATCAAGGTCTACCCAGATTACCTACTGCCATCAACAGATCAAGGTCTACCCAGATGACCTACTGTCATCAACAGATCAAGGTCTAACCAGATGACCTACTGTCACCAACAGATCAAGGTCTACCCAGATGACCTTGTCCTACTGTCACCAACAGATCAAGGTCTACCCAGATTACCTACTGCCATCAACAGATCAAGGTCTACCCAGATGACCTACTGTCATCAACAGATCAAGGTCTAACCAGATGACCTACTGTCCCCAACAGATCAATGTCTAACCAGATGACCTACTGTCCCCAACAGATCAATGTCTACCCAGATGACCTACTGCCACCAAGAGATCAAGGTCTACCCAGGTGACCTTGTCCTACTGTCACCAACAGAGCAAGGTCTACAGGAACAACTTCACATTCTTTGGGAAGACAGCAATCAACTGGGCAATCAACATCAACTTTCAGAAAACTTTAGTCATGATTTTCCCAAAAAAGGCCAGGAATCAAAGCAACAGACACTCTTTCAAATGAGGAAATAACATGGTTGAAAATACCCAATGGTTTGGCAGTGAATGCACTAAAATTAAAATCCCGCAAAGCATTTTACTCCATGAAAATAAAAAAATCCTATCCAAAAATCCTAACCAAATCTAGTGCAAAATATTCAATTGTGTAATTTTACCAATTGCACTATATTTTTTGTGAGGTTTGGGGTCCAACCTGTAATTATTATAAGCATTGGGAGAAAACCCCAATAGAAAATCTGCATACCGAATTCTGCAGAATCATCCTAAATATCCAAAAGAAAGTACGAAATAATGCATGCAGATTGGATGAGTGGATGATTCCCTTTAGTTGTAAACATAAATAAAAGGACACTTAAACTTTGCCACCATTTGAAATTAAGACCCAAAACCTCCTTACAATTTAAATCACTGGATACCCAAGAGCTTAAACCTGATGTCAGCTGTTAAAAATATGAAATAACCTTATTATCCAAACATAGGGAAATCCATAAGATTGTTACAGAAATTAAAACCTATTTGACAAATTGGGAAAATGAAACAAATAGCACAATTAACAGAGACAGATCCTCAAACAAATACAGGCCCAGTGACCACCAACTGGCTCCAGAAAAAGGAAGACACGAAGAGATTTTCTACGAACATTAATTTCATGAAGTATTTGCATTGTATATAACTTACAAGTTATACATAAGGTAACCATCATCCATGTACATTTAGTTGTTTATTAGCCATTCATTCTTTTTAGAATCTTATTTTTATTGAATTATTTATCGAACTAAGATTTCACAATACAGCAGGAGTAGTGTTGCACCTGTGTACATGATTATGTACTATTAATATTACTACTG
This sequence comes from Oncorhynchus nerka, assembly GCF_034236695.1. Lineage (NCBI taxonomy): Eukaryota > Metazoa > Chordata > Actinopteri > Salmoniformes > Salmonidae > Oncorhynchus > Oncorhynchus nerka. Next base: position 55,317,224 of record NC_088423.1, read on the forward strand.
AAATGAATTGTATTTTATTATCATCATTACATTGTACTGTATTTATGCTCTACCACTACACTGCTTTGGCAATATCTACAAATTGTATTTCATGCCAATAAAGCAATCTGAGAGAGAGTTCTGTGGGGAACTTTCAAAGAAAGTTTTGTAGTTTGTCTTTTGTCTGCTCGGTCAGATGTTTTCAAGAGGGGTGGGGTTGGTAGTGATGGGAATTCAGATCCTCTTCATGGCCAAGGGGCAGAAAAATAGAAAGGGTTCAGTGTGTGAGAGACTATGTGTGTGTGTGTGTTGGCCATGACTTATACATGAGGGCGACAGGAGGGGCGTGAGCCACGGTGAGAACATTGCTTACTTCAGCGACAGCTGTATCTCCCTCCCCCTTTGCTTGTTTTGTTTCTTCTCCCCCCTCTCTGTGTCTCCTTGTTCTCATCTTCATTACTTACTTTCCTTTTATTATCCTTTCACTTTTTTCCTTCATTTGATTTCATGCTCTTAACTTTCTATCAAATCAAAATCAAATCAAATGTATTTATATAGCACTTCGTACATCAGCTGATATCTCAAAGTGCTGTACAGAAACCCAGCCTAAAACCCCAAACAGCAAGCAATGCAGGTGTAGAAGCACGGTGGCTAGGAAAAACTCCCTAGAAAGGCCAAAACCTAGGAAGAAACCTAGAGAGGAACCAGGCTATGTGGGGTGGCCAGTCCTCTTCTGGCTGTGCCGGGTAGAGATTATAACAGAACATGGCCAAGATGTTCAAATGTTCATAAATGACCAGCATGGTCGAATAATAATAAGGCAGAACAGTTGAAACTGGAGCAGCAGCACGGCCAGGTGGACTGGGGACAGCAAGGAGTCATCATGTCAGGTAGTCCTGGGGGATGGTCCTAGGGCTCAGGTCCTCCGAGAGAGAGAAAGAAAGAGAGAAAGAGAGAATTAGAGAGAGCACATGTGGGGTGGCCAGTCCTCTTCTGGCTGTGCTGGGTGGAGATTATAACAGAACATGGCCAAGATGTTCAAATGTTCATAAATGACCAGCATGGTCAAATAATAATAAGGCAGAACAGTTGAAACTTCTCTTTGTCTGTAGTCTTTCCCTCCCACCTTGTCTCCATTCTCTCTCTCTCTCTGTCTCTGTCTCTGTCTCTGTCTCTGTCCCTGCCTCTGTCTCTCTCTCGTCATCAGGGACGGACTAAACCACCAGAGAAAACAGAAGTGATGAGGGAGAGCCTCAGAGGAAACCATCTACTTTATTAAAAAGCCAAGCTTTTGACATAACCAATCATTTGTTCCAGCTCTTGTGGGTCTTTCTACACTTTATGATTGATCTTATCACATCACAGGTCATTTTAAGTATTGCCGGGTTAAAGATGGTTCCCTCAAATACCTGTGAGATGGGGCGGCAGGTAGCCTAGTGGTTAGAGTGTTGGGCCAGTAACCAAAAGGTTGCTGGGTCAAATCACTGAGCTGACAAGGTAAACATCTGTCTTTCTGCCACTAAACAAGGCAGTTAACCCACTGTTCCCTGGTAGACTGTCATTTGTTCTTAACTGTCTTGCCTAGTTAAAACACATTTTAAAAATATCCTGTCAATTGAGATTATACCTTGAAATTGTACTTACTGTACAAAAAGCAAAAGATAAATGTATGTGGACTGACTAGATACTGATGTATACAGTAGCTACCTGTTTTGATACATTACATTTGGAAAGTACAGAGCTGCTATAGGTGTACTGCACACTTGGAACAGCAGGCATGGTGTGCAGGTTCAAAATGTAAAAGTCTCATGAGAATGCATTTTTGACCTTCCGTGAGACTTTTCCAGGACTGTGTCAGACCACACTGTGACCTATGAGGACCAGCTGACGTTGTGGTGGATGTAGACTAGCAGACAGTATGGTCGATATGAGCAACAGCTCACCCTGTGTTTATGAGGTCTCAATACAGTATACAATGTGGCTTAGGTTTGTGTGAAGTTGGGGTGTTACAAACTATAAAAACATGCATTCCTAAACTCTGAAAAGCTTTTGTATCTGTCATCATGGTCAGGTTCAACCTATCCCCATGTTCTCCCAAAGTAGACTGAGAGTGAGGAACAGCAGACGACCTCTAAGACTTCTATGCTTGTCTTAACTTGTAGACAACTAAGTGAACTATCCCTGGAAAGCTAACCCCTGCTCATACAGTTCTGTATGCACAATATTTAATTGGCCTGTTGTGATACAGCCCAGGATGGAACCAGGGTCTGTAGTGACGCCTCTAGCACTGAGATGCAGTTCCTTAGATAGCTGTGATACAGCCCAGGATGGAACCAGGGTCTGTAGTGATGCCTCTAGCACTGAGATGCAGTGCCTTAGACCGCTGTGATACAGCCCAGGATGGAACCAGGGTCTGTAGTGACGCCTCTAGCACTGAGATGCAGTTCCTTAGATAGCTGTGATACAGCCCAGGATGGAACCAGGGTCTGTAGTGATGCCTCTAGCACTGAGATGCAGTGCCTTAGACCGCTGCGCCACTCTCTATCAGCAATAATCCAACCTTTCCTACCTCACTGGTACAATGCTGTCATTAATGACACCTGAATCAGTAATGGAGTTAACAAAAAATAAATATAACAACAAGAGAGGTGGGGGGAGGTGGGGAGCCTGGGAGAAAAGGGAGTGAGTCAGTGATTTACGGGGGTCCTCACTTTAAGACATCGTCCCGTGAGTAGAATAGAGACGCTATGCGTTGGGATGCTGCAGCTTCACTTTGGTCTCACAGAGGATGGTTTCCCCTGGCTCTGACGGGCCCTGATGCGCTTGTGTGTTAGTTGTATTATGCCTGAAAGGGGATGAAAAAAGAGAGTATTTACTTCATTGGAGAGGATATGGAGAGGTTCTTCTCTCTCTCTCTCTCTCTCTCTCTCTCTCTCTCTCTCTCTCTCCCTCCCCCTTTGCTGGTCCTTGTGTCATCTCTTCCCCAGATGTTATGATGCCTTTCACACACAGTATCTCTTCTTTCTGTCCTCTGAATCTCTTTTCTCATTATCCCCTTTCATTTGACTCTTTCCACCTCAACCTCTCTCTCTCTCTCTCTCTCTCTCTCTCTCTCTCTCTCTCTCTCTCTCTCTCTCTGTCCCTCCAGCACCCTGCAACACAAACACAACCTGTTCCATAGGGCCATGAATTATTTATCCCCACTGTCAATCCCGGTGGTAGAACTGGGGCGCCGCGTGAAGAAGAGAGGGAAGGGGGAGGAGAGAGGAGGGGGGCAAAGGTATATTCCTGCATGCCTTAGAAAGGAAGCCACAGCAATGTCTTCCTTTTGTATAAACACATTGATCCACAAAGCATACACAATTTAGAGCATAAGGTGACACTTTAGTTGCTTTAGAAAAAGAACAGGGACTTCCTCTGGGCAGATATACCATGATGTACCCTGGTGAGGCATGTACAGGTGTACTAACTAATCCACTTTGGTGGTTTAATAAGCATCAGTGCGACTTGGTGTTTTTCCCTTAGCTTGGATACCAGGGATGGAACAAAATGTGTGGGCACTGGCCAGCAGGGCAAGTTGACTGCTACTTGCCTGGAGCAGACCCAGCACTGCAAAATTGGTTTTGTGAATGGTCCCAGAACATGGTTGCCATTTTTGCCAAATTACTAGAACTTAATATATTTTTGTATATAGGGGAATATGTGATAACTTAGACATACATTAAAGCAACAGTGAAAATCTCACTTTTAAAAGTTCATATTCTCTTAACTCTTATCAAAATAATGTTGTTGACACATTCTATACTTATATTTGTGGCCAAAGCATAAATCTGAGAAAAAAACACTTCCAAAACCCCACCTCAAACTTGTATCTCAAACATATACTTGCTCAAATACTTGCTGTTTGCTCATAGAACATGATGCAATTTCCCAGAGGAAGATGACCTGGCCAATCAGCGGTCTGGAGAAGGATCTGGCCTATCAGAATTAATATTTTTTATGACCAGTATACCCCCGCACCATTCTGTTGTTTGGGGTACGCCCACACCATTCCAACACAGAGAATCTGCTATAAAACATACTTAATTACAATTTTTGGTGAAGGAAAAATATTTCACTTATATTGTAAGTAATTAGGTGATATTTCATAAAAATTTGGAAACACTGGGCAGTTACTTTAAAGTAATATTTAGGGATTCAATAAAATAGGCCCGTAGAGTTACACTCTTTTATACTTGTTATGGAATGCAGGTTTCAATATAGATGTCCGACCTTGAACACAAAACATAAACATTCAATTTGTTACACAACACCTCTCTCCTCTTCTCTGTTTTACTGAGAAAAATAGCGTGTCTGCAAACTTTGCAAGGGCTTAGTTGCACTTTAGGTGCTGTTAAAAGTACTGACACTGCTAAAGGTTGAGCTATAGCTCGTGCTATAACTCATCTCTGCTTGAATATTTAAAACGCTCTATGGCCAACATCTGAAGATGAGTCATCAAAAGATGGTGGCTCTTTAAATATATTGTATACAATCAATCGGCAACATGTTTCATCCTGCAGGTTTCTCTTGCACATTTTGCTCACCATATTGATTGATAGATTTGACTCATTCAGTTTCATTGAGTGATTAGGCAGCAGGTTTTTATGAAGAATTTACATTGTTTTAAAAGTAGTTTTGAGATTTCCTGAAAAGTGTTTTTGTTTCTCCTCATGGAAATTGTAGCTTGGGTTTGTTTTTTGGATTTTGTTTTGTGTTTTAATGCAACACCCGTGGGAAGTGTGCATATGCATACACACAACACAACGAACACCACCGCTGTACAAATGCAAGCATGCAAACAAACACTTACACTCCACCGCCACAGACGCACACCCTCCCACACAAACATATTCCACCCACCCACCCCACACACACACTCCCCCCTATCTATTCTATTTATTTCACCACAATATAATAACATACAGTCTCTATTGGAATGCGTGACAAATCCTCATCAGCAGCATAGCCTGACACCGGCCAAGTCCCAAATGGCTCCCGTAACACTATTTAGTGTGCTACTTTTGAACGGGCCCTTTTGAACGGGCTCTGGTCAAAAGTACAGTATTGCACTATATAGGGAATATGGTGCCCTGTCAGTTACTGTCTCTGGAAGAGTTTCTCCCCTCCTGAAATGGGTCAATCTAGCCAGCGAAACGTGCTGCCGGGCCATAACTCAACAACAGCAGTGAAGGTGTCAAGGGCAGGAGGGCGGAGGACGAGTCTATTGTCTTACAGAAGCAAAGAGAAGCAAAGAAATGGTTATTTGAGGGATGGTTTTGGGTCAATTCTAATCTTACTGGAGGTGAGCATGTGATTTTAAAGATCTGTTTTTAGATCAGGTCTAACTTTAATTTATTGTGTGGGAGAGTGATATTGTTTAAACTAATGTGAATGGATTGTAGATGGATTGGAGTTGGAGGTGAAAAGGAGAATTAGTTGAGAAATATTTTGTTGGTGTGAAAATGTATACATTGTTATAGCATGGTTAATTATTTGATAATGTTTGTTGTACTTGACCTGAAATCCCGATTATTGCCATCATAGATCATTTAGATATTTTATCACTTCTAAATTATCTTAAATTACACAGCATTCCCTAAGTGTTCAATAAAACAGGAAGAGACTAGACAGCAACGATTTTTTAACAAAGAAGTTAGTTTTGGCACTTTTGATGCCATGTCTTCCTTTCAACGACACTACAATAGAAAATACCTGAGAGTAAAATGTGATAGGCTCAATAATCTACCGTGTTGATTGGATGTGGGCCTGTTTACCCAAAAGTATCTTAAGGCTAATTTTATCATTAGAACCTTCATAGGAGCATCGTTAAATCTCAGAGCAGTTTCCCAAAACCATTGTTAGCGAAGTTGCACTTGAAAACGCTTGTTATTTACCGACTGCCTCAGACCACTTGTAGAACACATAAGTACGTCGTTAGATCCATTGTTACCCGTCTACGTCACTTTATACACAGAAGATCTCTGTTAAACATATAAACAAGCTGTTTGTCTGTTTCTGTGACTACAAATACAAAGTTGCCAATGTCTTTGCAATTGAACAAACAGAGGATAATGTGACGTGAATATCGTTAATATGATGACATGCTATTTATCGAATAATTAATTATGTGAAATAATCATGTAACAATTAACTCATTAGTAACCTGGGGCACCACGGGAAAAGTTTGTTGAAGGAGTTACCGTTTCCCGAATTAACTCAAGAACATCAGAATCTCAATATCATAGCAGTCATTTCCCCATATCAGACTCATTCTGAACGTCGCATAATTCTATAAATCTGCGCGGACACTAGTCTACATGATGACTCAGCGACTCAGCGATTGTCTTAATTATTTATTTACTAACTAACTAAATAATCACACAGGATGCAATATAAAGTCCCTAGTGGACTAACCTGATATGACTGCTTGGTACACAATGAAAAGGGGTGGGGAAATAAAGAGCGGGAGAGACAGAGAGACAAAGGAATTCAACTATCATACATACGCTTGAATAATACGCTCAACGTAAATATGGATATTTAACACCCCAACAACCGCTCATTCGGATTTAGAAATGCAATGTACATATTTACGCTTGTACGTCTTTGCCGTCTCTCAGTTGAAATCGCCCAAAACATCTTTGACGAATAGTTCGACAGAAAGTCTCTGTTTGTGTAAGTCTCTAGGTTGTCCGCCAGAGATCACCATGTCCTTAGTAGTTGTAGTAGTAGCTTTATTTGTTCTGGCAGTGTTCTTTAGACTGGAAACATCAGACGTTCCAATGGTCATTTGATAAGATCTTCCTCGTTCTAGACTACTTTACATGCGGAGCTGCAGGCAATGCATGACTTTGTCTTCTTCACTCGTCGAGTTTCAGAGGGTCTTGTAGTTTTAGACCATTTGTCATGTGTAGCTCCACGTTTTCTGGTCTGGTTTAACCATTCGTGACATCCGGCTTACACCATCCGCCTGCTTGGTGTAATGTCAATTTTGCTACGAGTCCTTTTTAAGCACTCTGGTCAAAGGGGGCATTCCATCACGCCGACATAATGTCTGTGCTCACGTGGGCGTGGTTACTGACTGGATAAAACTTTATATGAAATACAATTTCTCATTTAGAAGGCTAAAATCAGATTTAATCTTCTCACAAATAGTTTCATATTTAATCATATAAGTTTTACAACATTTAGATGAAACTCTGACATATACATTGTGAAAGCTCTTAACGTTACAGTGTTTCCGTTATAATGATTTGACATGCTTGTTCTTTAAGTCCCTCCCGACCATTTCCCCACATTATTTACGTTAGAAATATTGTTTCAATGTCCAACCTTGTGATGTTAAAGTTTTGGTGCAGAGTCTCTCTTGACTTCTCCATACTGCAGTGCATGAGACAGGAAGTTTACGACCGGTCATAAACTAGAACCCCTTCCTCTCTGATGGGAGGGGGGGGGGTCTCTTTGATCCTCGCCCAGGAGGGAAAGTCATGACAATAAAAGTAGGTTACATAGGCCTATATATTTCAATCATATTGAATACATGCCATGTTCAGTCAATTGACTTCTATTTGTAGGCTACACTGTAATGTTTGACTCAATTTATTCAGGATGTTTAACAACATCGATGTGCCAAATTATTCTTGGATTGAGTGCATTATTATAGGGTAAGCATTAGAAAAAGCCGCCTCAACATTTGCAGCCATTAGGTGATAATATTTCTCTAGGAGCTGATCCGTCATCAGTATTGTGGAATAATGTAAGGTAAAATTTGAATGGAGAAAGATCAGAGAGTAGTGCTGCCTTTTTTTGATACTATCAGTATCAACGCCAGGAAGTTGATGTCTTCAGCCTCTGTCTCACTCTTTCCACTCCAATTCTCTCTCCCTCTTCCGACCTCCCACCCACCCTCCCTCCCTCCCTCCCTCCCTATTGTTTTTTATTTTTAATAAACTTGCAAAACATTCTAAAACCTGTTTTTGCTTTGTCATTATGGGTTATTGTGTGTAGATTGATGAGGGAAAAAAAACGAATTAATCAATTTTAGAATAAGGCTGTAACGTAAAAAAATGTGGAAAAAGTCAAGGGATCTGAATACTTTCTGAAGGCTCTGTATATGGGCTGCATGATGCGCCTATAGGCTATTGATGATTTGTGAAAGTCGCGAAAAAAGCTTGCGCTCGGTTCTCTTTATTTCACTGTTATTTAACTAGACAAGTCAGTTAAGAACAGATTCTTATTTTCAATGACGGCTTACACCCGCAAAACCCGGACGACACTGGGCAGCGCCCTATGGGACTCCCAATCACGTCTGGTTGTGATACAGCCTGGAATCGAACCAGAGTGTCTGTAGGGACGCCTCTAGCACTGAGACGCCTTTGACCGCTGTGCCACTCGGGAGCCCACTGGGACAACAGGGAACTCTGAAAAAAACAATGCGTATCATGATAACATCAGTGATCTTCAGGTCATAGCTCAAGAAAGAGGCCCGGGTTCTGGATTTACAATGCTGACTAAGTCAGATTTCGCAGTTCTGAGCTAACAGTTGGCCAATGTGGAATTTGTATCATTTTAAGCTTGGAAAAGAGATCCCAGACTTTGGACCACACAGCCACTCCACTGAATAGTAGGCTAGTGATTGATTTGCAATGCTTGCAGTTAGCCACTGATTCCTTCCAAACCACTCATTGTTGAATTTGCGATTTCCAACTTGTTGTGTGATGTTTATGTCCAATGGCCGATGAGCACCGATATGTTTTACCTACAGAAGAAATCGGAAGGGGAAAGTCATGACAATAAAAGTAGGTTACATAGGCCTATATATTTCAATCATATTGAATACATGCCATGTTCAGTCAATTGACTTCTATTTGTAGGCTACACTGTAGGCTTAAATACATTTAAAATCAGTTTTTCACAATTACTGACATTTAATCGGAGTAAAGTAAAAATTCCCTGGCTTAGGTCAGTTAGGATCACCACTTTATTTTAAGAATGTGAAATGCCAGAATAATAGTAGAGGGAATGATTTATTTCAGCGTTTTATTTCTTTCATCATATTCCTAGTGGGTCAGAAGTTTACATACACTCAATTAGTATTTGGTAGCATTGCCTTGAAAATGTTTAACTTGGGTCAAATGTTTTGGGTAGCCTTCCACAAGCTTCCCACAATAAGTTGGGTGAATTTTGTCCCATTCCTCCTGACAGAGCTTGTGTAATTGAGTCAGGTTTGTAGGCCTGCTTGCTCGCACACATTTTTTCAGTTCTTCCCACAAATCTTCTATGGGATTGACATCAGGGCTTTGTGATGGCCACTCCAATACCTTGACTTTGTTGTCCTTAAGCCATTTTGCCACAACTGTGGAAGTATGATTGGGGTCATTGTCCATTTGGAAGACCCATTTGCGACCAAGCTTTAATTTCCTGACTGATGTCTTGAGATGTTGCTTCAATATATACACATCATTTTCCTTCCTCATGATGCCATTTATTTTGTGAAGTGCACCAGCCACTCTTGCAGCAAAGCACCCCACAACATGATGCTGCCACCCCCGTGCTTCACGGTTGGGATGGTGTTCTTCGGCTTGCAATCATCCCCCTTTTTCCTCCAAACATAACGATGGTCATTAATCCAAACAGTTCTATTTTTGTTTTATCACACCAGAGGACATTTCTCCAAAAAGTACAATCTTTGTCCCCGTGTGCAGTTGCAAACCATGGTCTCGCTTTTTTTATGGCAGTTTTGGAGCAGTGACATCTTCCTTGCTGAGCGGCCTTTCATGTCAATATGGGACTCGTTTTACTGTGGATATAGATACTTTTGTACCTGTTTCCTCCAGCATCTTCACAAGGTCCTTTGCTGTTGTTTTGGGATTGATTTGCACTTTTCGCACCAAAGTACATTAATCTCCAGGAGACAGAACGCGTCTCCTTCCTGAGCGATATAACAACTGCGTGGTTCCATGGTTTTTATACTTGCGTACTATTGTTTGTACAGATGAACGTAGTACCTTCAGGCATTTGGAAATTGCTCCCAAGGATGAACCAGACTTGTGGAGGTCTACATTTTTTTCTGAGGTCTTGGCTGATTCATTTTGATTTTCCCATGATGTCAAGCAAAGAGGAACTGAGTTTGAAGGTAGACCTTGAAATACATCCACAGGTACACCTCCAATTGACTCAAATTATGTAAATTAGCCTAACAGAAGTTTTTAAAGCCATGACAATTTTCAGGAATTTTCCAAGCTGTTTAAAGTCACAGTCAACTTATTGTATGTTAACTTCTGACCCACTGGAATTGTGCTACAGTGAATTATAAGTGAAATAATCTGTCTGTAAACAATTGTTGGAAAAATTACTTGTCTCATGCACAAAGTAGATGTCCTAACCAACTTGCCAAAACTATAGTTTGTTAACAAGAAATTTGTGGAGTGGTTGAAAAACTAGTTTTAATGACTCCAACCTATGTACATTTCTGACTTCAACTATATTTTCTCTTCATTATTTCTCTTCATATGACAAGGATTTGCCAGTAGATTGTCGACGTGATTCATGATGTTGACTGCTAGCTAATATTTTGAAAGTATGATGTTGACATGATCAGTCCAATCAAAGCTACTGTAGAGATAACGTGATTTGACGTAATTCTATCTGCGGCCAATAACCTTGAGCATTCTTGGATGGGCACTTCTAATGTAACTATGGCAGCACTCAAGGGGCTTGAATTTTCGAGCTCTACCCTTAGACTTGGCGGTGACTTAGTGTTCCCATGAGTGACAAAATACTGAGCTAATCACGGCGCAACTAGAGAACATTACCAACACCTACTCCGTATTTTCCGCTGGCTGCCCCACCACCACAGAAAGCACTGAGCTAGGCTGAAACACCTGCATTTTGGAGCTGCCTTACTCAAGAAAGCAAAAAAGAGAACATGTTTGTATTCAGCTTTATTAACTCAATAATGCATTTTTTTACCGAGTAACATGCTAAATAAATGTGAATGACTGTCCATATGCACTCACATAGCGAGTTCATTTTTCAAGTATGCTGGGTAGACTATTCTGGTTATTTCACTCCACTCATCAACCACTGTTTGAGGAGCATGCAGCCTCTTGCTGCATTAGACCCAAACTCTGTATGCCATGGGCTCTCCAACGCTGTTCCTGCAGCTACCCAGTGCTTCATTTGGGAAAACGATTGAAATCTGTTCCGGAATATCGATAGTAACGTTTTCACAACAAAACATATTTCATTAAACTGTTGACAGACAGACCCTCTCTTTGCGTGCTCGAGAAATGAATGAAGGAGGGAGTGGAGGAGATGGAAACTCACAGTGGTGAGATATTCTGTAGCTGAAGGTAATGTTAGCCTATTCATTAGGAAAATATAAAAAAAATTGAAATTGCTAGGCTATTCAAAATCGAAGACAATTCACTATGATATTAGGCTAACTCTGTAAGCTGCATTGCACAACCAATGAATTTACTACATCGCCTAGGCCTATCTGTTCTCTCCCAGACTCATGGATAGAACATTTGGATGGTAACATAAGGTAACCAGTCCATCCAGTATGAATAATAATACAGTCCACACTCAAAGGTGATTACTAGAGCATAGACTAGACCAGTTATGTACCAAAGACATCTTAAGTCCGTTTTTAAAAACGTCTCTCTGCCCTGCGTAATATATAATATGCGGTAGGCTATGTACACTATTGTATAACAGCACAATCATTATTTTAATTCCGTTTTTTTGGGGGCTTGGGCTCATAATATAGGCCTAGGCATAAGCTCTAATATGCATATGGGTGTTTTTCATATTAACTATCACCTTAGAAAGCGCTGTCCATTTTGTTTTGTTAGGCTTTGAAACATCAATCACAGTGAGATGAGTTTTAAAAGCACAAAACTGTTTTGATGATAATGGGATGGGATTTTCAAAGCGAAAGAAATGCACACCTGTTCAGGCGAGGTGCTGGCTAGCAAAGTAGAACACTTGAGAAGGAAAGGAGAGTCACACACTCTAGGAGCTCAGATGCAATAATTTTATAACCAACGTTTCAACAGCCAAGCTGTCAAAACAGGGTATGTTTTGATGATAAGTGGTTGATGTGATTTTTGAATGCATTTGCATTGATATCAGAATGGTTAGAGGGACAATAGAGCCCTGAGTACCAGGCCATTATCGACCTGATTGTCGTAGTGAGTTGGGTACTACCAATGCATGTCCAGAGTGCATAATGCGAGATCTCACTGATTTCACTGTAGTTCCTGTCTTTTCTGTCTTTGATTCCAAGTTGCTTTCAAACACGCAACCTCTACTGGACACTGTACTTACAAATATAAACTCAGCAAAAAAGAAACGTCCTCTCACTGTCAACTGCATTTATTTTCAGCAAACGTAATGTGTAAATATTTGTATGAACATAAAATTCAACAACTGAGACATAAACTGAACAAGTTCCACAGAAATGAGACTAACAATAATGGAATAATGTGTCCCTGAACAAAGGGGTGGTCAAAATCAAAAGTAACAGTCAGTATCTGGTGTGGCCACCAGCTGCATTAACTTCTTAAGGGCAGGTGGGACTGTAGCGCCTGGCCAACATCCGGTGAAATTGCAGAGTGCGAAATTCAAACCTCAGAATTATAAATATTTTACTTTCATAAAATCACAAGTGTAATACATCTTCTTGTTTATCCAGCTGCTGTGTCAGATTTCAAAAAGGCTTTACGGCGAAGGCACACCATGCGATCATCTGAGGACAGCGTCCCACATACAAAACCATGAAAAACATATTTCAACCAGTCAGGTGCGACTCGAAAGTCATAAATAGAGATATAATAAATGCCTTATATTTGATGATCTTCTTCTGTTGGCACTCCAAAAGGTCCCAGTTGCATCACAAATGGTCATTTTTGTTCGATAATGTCCTTCTTTATATCCATAAAAACTCTGTTTTGCTGGCGCACTTTAGTCAATAATCCACCTTGTTTCCTTCCATCAAAATGCATACAAAATTAATCCCAAACATTACTAATAAACTTTTCCAAACAAGTCAAACAATGTTTATAATCAAACCTTAGGTACCCTAATACGTAAATAAACGATACAATTTAAGACAGAGAATCGTTATTGTCTTTACCGGAGAAAAATACCAAAGAACCCTCTCTCATTCACGCGCATGGAAAACCTACAGCCAAAATGGGAGCCACCTAGAAAAACTACAATTTCTGGCTCATTTTTCCAAAACCCAGCCTGAAACTCTTTTCTAAAGACTGTTGACATCTAGTGGAAGCCATAGGAACTGCAATCTGGGAGGACTTCGCTTAATGATAAAAGTGACAGCCATTGAAAATAGTGGTAGGCTGAAATAGTTTTTTTTTGGGATGGTTTGTCCTCTGGGTTTCGCCTGCCATATCAGTTCTGTTATACTCACAGGCATTCTTTTGACAGTTTTATAAACTTTAGAGTATCCAAATCTACCAATTATATGCATATCCTAGCTTCTGGGCCTGAGTAACAGGCAGTTTACTTTGGGCACGCTTTTCATCCGGAAGTGAAAATACTGCCCCCTACCCAAGAGAGGTTAAATACTGCAGTGCATCTCCTCCTCATGGGCTGCACCAAATTTGCCAGTTCTTGCTGTAAGACGTTACCCCACTCTTCCACCAAGGCACCTGCAAGTTCCCGTACATTTCTGGGGGGAATCCAACAGGTCCCAGACGAGCTCAATGGGATTGAGATCTGGGCTCTTCGCTGGCCATGGCAGCACACTGACATTCCTGTCTTGCAGGGAATCATGCACAGAACAAGCAGTATGGCTGGTGGCATTGTCATGCTGGAGGATCATGTCAGGATGAGCCTGCAGGAAGGGTACCACATGAGGGAGGAGGATGTCTTCACTGTAACGCACAGCATTGAGATTGCCTGCAATGACATCATCAGTCCGATGATGCTGTGACACACGGCCCCAGACCATGATGGACCCTCCACTTCCAAATCGATTCCGCAGAAAAAGAAGGGTCAACACTGCAAATATTGACTCTTTGCATGAACTTCATGCAATTGTCAATTAAAGCCTTTGACAGTTATGAAATGCTTGTAATTATACTTCAGTATTTCATAGTAACATCTGAAAAAAAATATCCAAAGACACCGAAGCAGCAAACTTTGAGGAAATTAATATTTGTGTCATTCTCAAAACTTTTGGCCAAGACTGTATATAGTGCACTACTTTTTTAACTAAGCACTATGGGCATAGGGTGCAATTTGGGATGTAGATTGTCTGTACTCTGAGTATAAGACTACGCTGACGGGGAGTATATCAGAATGTCCTATGTTACGATGTAGCCCTCTTCAAATAGATTGGTGGCACAATAGTTGTCCTTTCAAGTGACACTGGAGAGGCCTCGCTATCACTAAGCGGAGGGAGAGAGAACAACCGAGGGAGAAAGAGAGAGGGAGAGAAAGAAAGGGAGCGAGAGAGTTTATTTCTCCCGCAGCTTGTCTCTCTCTATTGAGCACGTGCTTCACACAGGCATAAACGCTCACACACACACACACACACACACACACACACACACACACACACACACACACACACACACACACACTCTGCTTCTCCCTCTGCAGGGGCCCAACTCATTCCCACATATTTTTTATTTTTAATAGGGCACTTTGCATCTGATAAAGACCCAGTTCTCTCCCTTTAATTAGCTGTGCTGCTCTGGCTCTCACTACATCCTCCTCAATCTCAGCTTCACATGAACTGTGAGTCCCATGCACACATGCACACATTAATTCCCCCCCACTACACACACCCACACATCCTCACACTTCGGCCTGGCCATGACTAAAATCTGTAGAGATTGTGTCCTGGTTTCTTGTCTTTGCCATGCGTGCTGCCCGGTCTCATCCATAAATAATGAGGCTATTACAGCGACACAGGCCCATTGATTGACTCCTGCTTTGAGTCAATGAGAGAGAGAGAGGGGTGGGTGGTTCTGGCTGTATTGTATCTTAGTAACATGGCTGCTCAATGCTATGGTGTGGCAAAGGGCATTGTTTTGGGTTGTGTGTTTACGTTTTCTGTAGCTCGTGTTGGATGAGATAAATGTTATGACTCGTATTGTTACATGGTGAAATATCTTGTTGTTGGATGATGGGAGGCCAGGGTATTCATCCAGGGTGTCCACATACTATACAGGGCTAGATTATGGGTTATGTACGGTGCATTCGGAAAGTATTCAGACCCCTTGACCTTTTCCACATTTTGTTATGTTACAGCCTTATTCTAAAATTTATTGAAATTGTTTCCCCCCCATCAATCTACACATAATACCCCATAATGACAAAGCAAAAACTTGTTTTTCAAGAAAAAAAATGGAAATATTGAATTTACTTAAGTATTCAGACCCTGTACTCTGTTGAAGTTCCTTTGGCAGTGATCAGAGCCTCAAGTATTCTTGGGTATGACGCTACAAGCTTGGCATACCTGTATTTGGGGATTTTCTCCCATTCTTCTCTGCAGATTCTCTCAAGCTCAGTCAGGTTGGATGGGGAGCTTTGCTGCACAGCTATTTTCAGGTCTCTCCAGATATGTTCGATTGGGTTCAAGTCTGGGCTTTGACTGGGACACTCAAGGACATTCATAGACTTTTCTCGAAGCCTCTCCTGCATTGTCCTGGCTGTCTGCTTAGGGTCGTTGTCCTGTTGGAAGGTGACCTTCGCCCCAATCTGAGGTCCTGAGTGCTCTGGAGCAGGTTTTCATCAAGGATCTCTCTGTACTTTGCTCTGTTCATCTTTGCCTCGATCCTGACTAGTCTCCCAGTCCCTACCCCTGAAAAAAGTCCCCACACCACCATGCTTCACCGTAGGGATGGTGCCAGGTTTCCACCAGATGTGACGCTTGGCACTTAGGCCAAAGACTTCAATCTTGGTTTCATCAGACCAGAGAATCTTGTTTCTCATGGTCTGAGAGTCTTTAGGTGCCTTTTGGCAAACTTCATGTGGGCTGTCATTGTGCCTTTTATTCAGGAGTGGCTTTTGTCTGACCACTCTACCATAAAGGCCTGATTGGTGGAGTGCTGCAGAGATGGTTGTCCTTCTGGAAGTTTCTCCCATATCCACAGAGGAACTCTAGAGCTCTGTCAGAGTCACCTTCATGACCAAGGCTCTTCTCCCCTGATTCCTCAGTTTGGCCAGGTGGTCAGCTCTAGGAAGAGTCTTGGTGGTCTACGGACAATTCCTTCGACCTCATGGCTTGTTTTTTGCTCTGACATGCACGCTGTCAATTGTGGGACCTAATTATATACAGGTTTGTGCCTTTACAAATCATGTCCAATCAATTGAATTTACCACAGATGGACTCCAATCAAGTTGTAGAAACATCTTAAGGATGATCAATGGAAACAGGATGCACCTGAGCTCAGTTTCTAGTCTCATAGAAAGGGTCTGAATTCTTATTTAAATAAGGTATTTCTGTTTTTAATTTTGCATAAATTTAGCAAAAATGTATAGAAACCTGTTTTCGCTTTGTCATTATGGGGTATTGTGTGTAGATTTTGCTGAGGAAATGTTTTTATTTTATCCATTTTAGAATAAGGCTGTTATGTAACAAAATGTGGAAAAAGTCAAGCGGTCTGAAAACTTTCCAAAGGCACTGTATGTGGGGTTGACAAACCATTTTCTGACATCTGAAGACTTATGGAAGCTCACCTAGCTAATGCCTAGACTTTAACTCAGCAGGCTGACACAGTCCTGGGATGCACAGACGACCCAGGTTTAAACCAGACAGTCCCATACACAGTCCCAGACAAACGTTTGGACACCTACTCATTCAAGGTTTTTTCTTTCTTTTTACTATTACTAGTCTTCCATATTGCAGGCACGCGGGAGACTGGGATTCAATTCTCTGACGGGGAGGAAGGAGTAGGCTGTCTAAGAATTAGATCTTAACTGATTCCATATGTGTTATTTCATAGTTGTGATGTCTTCAATATTATTCTACAATGTAGAAAATAGTAAAAATAGAAACAATTCCTGGAATGAGTAGGTGTGTCCAAACTTTTCACTGAGTATTTGCTTAATTTATTTGATTAATACTATGGTGTTTCTATTCCATGAAAAATGAAAAATCCTATGGGTTTCTGTTAGGATGGAACAGAAAATATGGCACTGTACAACATGACGGTCAGCAGTACAGTACTGGGCTATTTAGCTAAAGAATCCCTTTGTCGTGCGGAAGGGAGACCGAGGTTCAATCATCCAATGCAATGGGGAGGAAGGAGTAGGCTGTCCTTGTAAATAAGAATTAGTTCTTAACGGATTCCATATGTGTAATTTCATAGTTGTGATGTCTTCACTATTATTCTGCAATGTAGAAAATCATTTAAAAAAAATTAAATGCTGGAATGAGGAGGTGTGTCCAAACTTTTGACTGGTACTTGTTTAATTAATTAGAATAATATTTGGTGTTTCTATTCCATGAAAAACAAAAAACCTTCTGGGTTTCTGTTAGGATGGACCAGAAAATATGGCGCTGAACAACGTGACACTCATAAATTCAGAGCTTTGTCAGATTGTCAGTTTGTAAATTCAAACCATTTCGCTCTTGGAGAGCACACTGGAAATTCGGGCCGAAGAGTAGGGTTGATTGAGCATTCTGACCTTAGCTTGGTTATTAGACTATTTTTTTAGTAAAGGTTGAATCGTCTATTGTTTAGCTATTAGCCCCCCTCCCCAACTTGCAACAAATTGTTGTTACTCCCATCTAGTTCCTCGCCCTCTTCCACCCGTCATCATTTTGCACCTGAGTGGCTTGCTTGTGGGCGTGCTGGCAGTATATGGCCGCACCTTCGGTTGTTCTTCAAGAATTCTGCAAGTTTGTATGAAGTTGTAGTTATTCACAGGCAAATTGTTATGTGCTATGGAGGTACATTTGTGTCTTTTTGTCGAAAGAAAACCTTTTTTATTTTCAATCAAAAATAATTGTTCTGAAAGCACCTTTTTTCCGACACAAAGGAAGTCATAGCGGACACCCACGAAGAAGGACTGTGTGATGATGGCATCTCAGGTAAGCAGCACTGGGTGTTCTTCCGTTCAGCTTTTACATAGCTAGTAGTTAGCTCCTACGATTCAGTATCGGTTCATAAGATTCTACTATATTACATACCGTAGAACGATAAATCATGCAATTATTATTCTCAAGCTAACCAAAAGCATTTAGCTGGGAACACCTGTTCTCTCCATTTTCAGTTGAATTAAACAAAATTTCATTCATGGCAACTCATAAGCAGGCCATATCCCATTTTTGTTAATCTTATTTTGTTTGTCCTCGTGTCTGTTTTTCAGCATAAAGTACTCTGTAGCCACTTAGTGTGGACACAAGGTGAGACCACACACACACAATAACAGTCTCTCTCCTTCACTTCATCCCTCTCCCCTTCTCCCTAAATCTTCTAGGTTATATCAGCTGTGTTGGTGAACCCCTCCCGCATCTGAACTGGCCGACACAGAGGTCACAGAATGATCATAGGTGAGAGGTCACTTGGTTGGGTCAACAGGAGGTAATATTAAAGAGATCCTTTACATTGAAATACAGACAGAGATGTAGTAGTCCCAGAGTTAATGATCCAAGGTCTGTTTTGCATTTCACCTCCTGATGATTATGATGACTGACAGTGTTAGATAAAAAAAAACAAGGCTTAATCATGCTCTCTCTCTATCCATCTGTTAGGGTAGCACTGTAGCACTGTAATCCATTAACCTCTTAAGCCCACCCGACACGCTGGCGTGCCATCTAGCCATCTGGAAATGCAAATGCGCTACGCTAAATGCTAATAGCACTCGTTAAAACTCAAACGTTCATTAAAACACACATGCAGGGTACTGAATTAAAGCTACACTCGTTGTGAATCTAGCCCACAAGTCAGATTTTTAAAATGCTTTTCGGCGAAAGCATGAGAAGCTATTATCTGATAGCATGCAACACCCCGAAATACCTGAAGGGGACGTAAACAAAATAATTAGCATAGCCGGCGCTACACAAAACGCAGAAATAAAATATAAAACATTCATTACCTCTGACGAGCTTCTTTGTTGGCACTCCTAGATGTCCCATAAACATCACTATTGGGTCTTTTTTTCGATTAAATCGGTCCATATATACCCTAAATATCGATCTATGAAAAGTGTGTGATCCAGGAAAAAAACACCGTTTTAAAACGCAACGTAATTTTTTTAATTAAAAAAGTCGACGATAAACTTTCACAAAACACTTCGAAATACTTTTGTAATCCAACTTTAGGTATTAGTAAACATTAATAATCTATCAAATTGATCACGGGGTGATGTGTATTCAATAGCTCCACGTCTTCAAATCATGGTCGGAAATTTCTCTTCCAAAACATCCTGTCGGAGACCGGAAGGAATGGGCTCTCTCTTACTCGTTTGACCAAGAAACAAAGCCCAGGCAATTGACAAGACTGGCGACATCGTGTGGAAGCTGTAGGACTTGCAATCTCAGCCCCATATAATTTGCTGTCCCATAGACAATACATGCAAGTGGCGCATTGATATTTTTTCCAGTTTTCGGTGATCAGTTTTTCTTGCGCTTTTCGATGAAACACAAGTTCTGTTATAGTCACAGCCGTGATTTAACCAGTTTTAGAAACGTCAGAGTGTTTTCTATCCACACATACTAATCATATGCATAATCTATATTCCTGGCATGAGTAGCAGGACGCTGAAATGTTGCGCGATTTTTAACAGAATGTTCGAAAAAGTAAGGGGTAGGCTTAAGAGGTTTTAAGCATATGTTGTCTGCCTCTGTTCTTACCTTTTGTTCTTTCTGTCTTCTACACCTCGTCTTTCTTCCTCGTTTTATAATGCACAACATATGTGCATTGAAGTACAGATTGAACTTGTATTTATAATATAATATTACAATTATCATAATTAGAATGCATGTATTATGTATTTATAATATAATATTACAATTATCATAATTAGAATGCATGTATTATGTATTTATAACACCTGGATAATGAACTTCTTTCAATAAAGCGTTTCACATTCTCCACTGGTTGAAATGAAGTATCTCATTGAAATATTATCCTGTGTCCTCAGATTAATGCAGATGAAGGGAGTTAGTTTTGCATAGGTTTTTATTTCTGTATATATGAATTACAAATCAGCTTTTACTTAAATCATGTTTCCAGTCTATTGCATAGTTACAATGTATAATCATTGATGTCCCAGGAGCAGGAGTGGTAAACACTGTTGAAGTATATAATTGTAATACATACATGCAGACACAGCATCATTCAAAGAAGGTAGTTTGAACACATGGTATTGGATATGACTGAAAAAGAATGTCTCAGGGACTTATACCTGAACCACACCTTTATTCGCCAAGGAAGAGTACATGATCAGTGAATAGGTTCAATGTACAGGCAACAATGTGGGGATATCATGCCTTGTAATAACTACAGTACATGTATATAGGACTTGCATCCTTGGCACAAGAAAGTTATTATATTCTACTCTATTCTACTCTACTCTCATTAATGCCATTCAGACTTGAAGTTTTTATTATTATTTATTATATATATTTTTATTTAACCTTAATTAACCTGTTTGGCGCACCGACATCTGGTGAAATTGCAGAGCGTGAAATTCAAAATACAGTATTATAAATATTTAACATTCATAAAAATACTAGTGTTATACATCAAAATAAAGCTTAACTTCTTGTTAATCCAGCCGCTGTGTCAGATTTCAAAAAGGCTTTACGGCAAAAGCACACCATGCGATTATCTGAGGACGGCGCCCCGCTTACAAAAGCAAACAAACATTTTCAAGCCAAGTAGAGGTGTCACAAAAGTAAGAAATAGCGATAATATTAATCACCTACCTTTGATGATCTTCATCTGGTTGCACTTACAAGAGTCCCCGTTACACAATAAATGTTAGTTTTGTTCGATAAATCCTCTTTATGTCCCAAAAACTGTTGGCACGTTTTGTTCAGTAATCCACTGCCTCAAAGGCGGTCACAACAGGCAGACTAATATATCCAAATAGTACCGGTAAAGTTCGTCGAAACATGTCAAACAATGTTTATAATTAATCCTCAGGTTGTCTATTGTCAAAATAATAAATCATATTTCAACCGGACAAGAGCGTATTCAATAGAAAGGACAAAGAACGAAGGGCTCGCTATCGGTCACGCGCGCAAAGGAGCTCTGCTTCATTCTGCATGCCACATAGAAAAGGCTCTCATTCTTCCTCATTTTTTAGAATACAAGCCTGAAACATTGTCTAAAGACTGTTGACATCTAGTGAAAGCCATTGGAACTGCAATCTAGGTCCTAACCCAATGGAAACTGTATAGGCATTCAATTGAAGACTAGACACATCAAAACAGCCCACTTCCTGGATGGATTTTCCTCAGGTTTTTGCCTGCCATGTCAGTTCTGTTATTCTCACAGACATTATTTTAACAGTTTTCGAAACTTCAGTGTTTTCTATGCATATCCTAGCTTCTGGGCCTGAGTAACAGGCAGTTTACTTTGGGCACGCTTCTCATCCAAAATTCCGAATACTGCCCCCTATCCTAAAAAGATAACCTGGTAGGCCAGTTGAGAACAAGTTCTCATTTGCAACTGCGACCTGGCCAAGATAAAACAAAGCAGTATGACACAAAGAAGAACACATGGAATAAACAAACGTACAGTCAATAACACAATAGATAAGTCTATATACAGTGTGTACAAATAAGGTAAGATTAGAGTGGTAAAGGCAATAAATAGGTCATGGTGGCGAAGTAATTACAATATACCAATTAAACACTGGAATAGTAGATGTGCAGAAGGTGCATGTGCAAGTAGAGATACTGGGGTGCAAATGAGCAATTTTTTTGAATAATAATACCAATATGGTGGTGAGGTAGTTGAATGGGCTATTTACAGATGGGCTATGTACAGGTGCAATGATCTGTAAGCTGCTCTGACAGCTGATGCTTAAAGTTGGGAGATATGAGTCTCCAGCTTCAGTGATTTTTACAATTAGTTTCAGTCATTGGCAGTAGAGAACTGGAAGGAAAGGCGGCCAAAGAGGAATTGGCTTTGGGGGTGACCAGTGAAATATACCTGCTGGAGCACGTGCTACGTGTGTGTGCTGCTATGGTGACCATTTAGCTGATACAACAACTATGATAGCTGAGGTTCATAGATTGGTATGAATATTAGTTCAGAACGTTTTTGGGTCCATACACAGAAAAGCTACATACTGTAGCTAGCTACACATCGATAGGCATACAGTTATTTTTATCCTCCACTACACAATAAACAAGTGAATAGTTAGCTAGCTATGTGACTTCAGCTGCATTGCACGGCAAGGCAAGCTTACACAATTGTACATTCAGTTTGCAGTAAATGCTTTAGTTAGCTAGGTTCTTTACATCCACTGTTTCCTAAGACGAAAGCCTGGTTTGCTGGTTTTCTCAGGAGTCCCTAAAACATTAAACAACACAAATTACAATGTCATAGTGTTAGCTAGTCAGTTAATTTTCTAAATCGCGGTTTTCGTAATTAACTTTATGACAAAAAAATATGCACAATAGTTTGTCTACATTAACTAACATATTCCCCTCAATTGTATATGTTCTGCTTGACTCGTTATGATGTCATAATTTCTTACATTTGCCTCCCCGTAATGTTTTGTCAGCCATCTTTGCTGAAGAAAGACAGCAGGGACAGGTGGCTCGCATCAAATTCGTCATTGGAACCACTCGATATGATTGGTCATATAAAAACCTTGGGACCCAAATGCATAATGAGTGCTTTAATGTGGTGGTCTGGAGCAATGAAGCCGTGGCACTGGGCACTTCTAAGTCCCACAGTGTAAGGTCGCAACTTTTAAAGGAGGAACCACTGTATATAAAACATTCTATTTTAGAGCAATATAACAGTGAGTGGACATTCTCCCTTGATATTGAATCTTTCTCCAGCTACTGTGAAAGGTTTGGATGTCCGTAACACCGTCCACAGTCTGCTTTGTATTTAGACAAGTTGTTGTTTTGTTTAGAATTTGATTCTAATTATTATTTTCAGGCCTTATCAATAATCAATTTAATCTTGCTTATTGACAACATTTGGCATGTCAATGCTCAGCCATAATGCAATTTACACCAGGCCTAGCTTCTATATCAGTGTGAATGTTATGTATATATTTTCATGCCATGCAATTACTCTGATGCCCTGCAAGAGCAATGTGGACTGCAAACAGGTTCAAGCTAACGCATTTAGATGGCATAGTTCTACATTTAGATGTTTTGTTTCTGTAAACTGTTTAACAACCTATACCGGACAAAGATTGGAATTGGAGTTGATTCCAAGGCAATACATAAAAGACTGTAAATACACAACCTTAAGCAACCACATATCAAGGAGCACGTTCTGATTGGCCAGTGATTGACCAATCCTCAACACGCCCACAACTTGTTTATTCATCAAAACCCAGCCCTTTCGCGCCAACGCCTGCAACTGCATCAATAATTGTGGTTGTGAAAATAGCAAAAATATTTCTGACACAGCCCTGAATCTATAACCCTACCGCCAGTGCTTAGATTGACCATTGCGTTAGGTTTGCTAAAGTAGAGCCCATTGTCTCATTGGCACGTAGTCCCTAGCTCAGCCTGGGCTGAGCCTGAACTGATCCCAGGCATGTGAAGTGGGGAGTGGAGAGGGGAGTTTATCCATGTAATCTCCCACTCTGGTGCGCTAAGATCAGCCAAGGTACTGCTAAGCCCTCCAAGCAGGGGACTGAGCCAACACTTGAGTGAGCTAGCACATACCCGTTTTCTCAGAAGAGATGTTTTTCCCATTAAGTCATCTAGGAAACAGGCTGTACTTTACCGTATGTGGCCTTTCAAACTGACGCCATACATTCTGAGTAACACACGAGGATATACTGTATAAAGGTACATGTGGTGAAACATATATACAGTATATCCACCAGGCTATATTGGATTAATACCCATCAAGAGGGTAGTGTGTATTGTGCTGCCTCTGTGTGTGTATGTGTGCACGCGTGTATGCGTGCTCCTGTGTGCGCGCTCCTGTGTTTGTGTACCTGTGTATATCCATTCACTGTGTGTGGTATGTGTCTTTGTTTCTTTGTGTGTGTGTGTCTTTCTATGGGAGCACACATGTCAGCAAGTGTCTCTTTGTGTGTGTGCTTTCTCCAGTGTGTGCATTTGTCTAGGTACAAGTCTATATCAAATCAAATAACATTCTATTGGTCACACACACATGGTTAGCAGATGTTAATGCGAGTGTAGTGAAATGCTTGTGCTTCTAGTCGACAGTGCAGTAATATCTAACAAGTAATCTAACAAATTCACAACAACTACACACAATGTAAGGGGATGGAATAAGAATATGTACATATAAATATATGGATGCGCGATGGCCGTGCGGCATAGGCAAGATGCAATAGATGGTATAAAATACAGTATATACATATGAGATGGGTAATGTAGGATATGTAAACATTATTAAAGTGTCATTATTTAAAGTGACTAGTGACACCATTATTAAATGCATTTATTAAAGTGGCCAGTGATTGGAGTCAGTATGCTGGCAGCAGCCTCTCTATGTTAGTGATGGCTGTTTAACAGCCTTGAAGCTGTTTTTCAGTCTCTCGGTCCCTGCTTTGATGCACCTGTACTGACCTCACCTTCTGGATGATAGGGGGTTGAACAGGTAGTGGCTCGGGTGGTTGTTGTCCTTGATGATCTTTTTGGCCTTCCTGTGACATCAGATGCTGTAGGTGTCTTGGAGGGCAGGTAGTTTGCCCCCGGTTATGATTTGTGCAGACCGCACTACCCTCTGGTGAGCCTTGCGGTTGTTGGCGGTGCAGTTGCCGTACCAGGCGGTGATACAGCCCGACAGGATGCTCTCGATTGTGCATCTGTAAAAGTTTGTGAGAGTTTTAAGGGACAAGCCACATTTCTTCAGCCTCTTGAGGTTGAAGAGGTGCTGTTGCGCCTCTGTCTGGGTGGGTAGACCATTTCAGTTTGTCCGTGATGTGTACGCAGAGGAACTTAAAACTTTCCATTTTCTCCACTGCTGTCCCATCAATGTGGATAGGGAGGTGCTCCCTCTGCTGTTTCCTGAAGTCCACGATAGTCTCCTTTGTTTTGTTGATGTTGAGTGAGAGGTTATTTTCCTGACACCACACTCAGAGGGCCCTCACCTCCTCCCTGTAGGCTGTCTCGTTGTTGTTGGTAATCAAGCCTACCATGGTAGTGTCGTCTGCAAACTTGATGATTGAGTTGGGAGGCGTGCATGGCCATGCATGGGTGAACAGGGAGTACAGGAGAGGGCTGAGCACGCACCCTTGTGGGGCCCTATTGTTGAGGATCAGGGGGTTGGAGATGTTGTTTCCTACTTTCACCACCTGGGGGCGGCGCGTCAGAAAGTCCAGGACCCAGTTGCACAGGGTTGGGTCGAGACCCAGGGTCTCAAGCTTGATGATGAGTTTGGAGGGTACTATAGTGTTGAATGCTGAGCTGTAGTCAATGAACAGCATTCTTACATGGTTATTCCTCTTATCCAGATGGGATTGGGCAGTGTGCGGTGGGATGGCAATTGCATCGTCTGTGGACCTATTGGGGCGGTAAGCAAATTAGAGTGGGTCTATTCTATCAGGTAGGGTGGAGGTGATATGATCCTTGACTAGTCTCTCAAAGCACTTCATCATGACAGAAGTGAGTGCTACGGGGCGATAGTCATTTAGTTCAGTTACCTTAGCTTTCTTGGGAACAGGAACAATGGTTGCCATCTTGAAGCATGTGGAGACAGCAGACTGGGAAAGGGATTGATTGAATATGTCCGTAAACACACCAGCCAGCTGGTCTACGCATGCTCTATATATGTGTGTATGCCAAAGCGTGCCTACCTAAGCCTGCTGTAAGTGCACTCGCATGCCATGATAGAATGAATGAATGAATGAAAAATGAATGAATGAAAAACACTGGAAAGGGGGTCTGCGTCTTATTGTAAGGAAGAAGATTATGGCGTGTAATGAAGCTTTGTCTCTCTCTCATGCGCCAGCATAATGAATTCACAACGAATGCCGAGCGTAATAAAAGCACAAGGCAACACTGCCCCCTCTCCCTTTTCTCCCTGTCCTCCCTTCCCCTTCTCTTTCTCTCTCCCCTTCTCCTGTGCCCTTCTCCCTCATTACTCCCTGCTCCCCTTCTCCACACTCCCTTCCCTTCTCCACACTTCCCTCCCCCTTCTACTTTTTCTCCCCTCCCATTTCTCTCTCCCCTCCTTTCCTCCCTCCTCCTCTCCTTCCATTATCCCCCTTCCCTCCCTGCTTTGCTCCCTTCCTCCCCCTCTTATGTCTGTGAGACGAATTCATATGAGCTGCTGTAGGACAATATTGCTTTTATCAGCATAAACCTGACAGAGGAAATTAGACACTTAAGTAGAAAGTTTATACAGAAGGACCTAGCAGTGGAGAGGCTAGTTACTGTATTACAGACCTGGGTTCAAGTACGATTTTAAATCTTTCAAATACTTTCAGCGTTTGGTGTCTGGTTTAGCCTGCCTGGAGTGTCAGATGGGCAGAGTTTGCACTTATTGGGACTTTTTGGATCCATTACAACAGGCAAGCTCAATGGAGCTCAGATACAGTATTTTAAATTATTTTGAATATTCTTTGAACCCAGGTCTGCTGTATTAAGCATCGCAGTTCTTAAAAAATTGCAGTTCTGCGCTATTAGTTTTGTTTTTTGTTACTTTTCAACATCCTCTTTTGAGGAAAAGGGTGTAAAGTGTTAAAAACGTTGGCATTTTTTATCAAACATTCTCCGACAATAAGAGCACAATTTAATCATACTGAACGCAGTTTGGAGAAATGGGGGAAATTAAGTGTGTTTTATACTGGATCTAGCATTATTCTATGTCGTTGTATTAGAGTTCTGCTTTGAAAGCATTTTGGACTGTTTGTTATTGGTGTTACTTTTCTACAGTGTGCTATGTACAGTGTGCTATGTTGGCAATGGTCCACTTGTTTGACCCACAGCCTTATATACACTGCCCCAAAAAATAAAGGGAACACTTAAACAACACAATGTAACTCCAAGTCAATCACACTTCTGTGAAATCAAACTGTCCACTAAGGAAGCAACACTGATTGACAATAAATTTCACATGCTGTTGTGCAAATGGAATAGACAACAGGTGGAAATTATAGGCAATTAGGAAGACACCCCCAGTTCCTATGCTTCCTGGCTGATGTTTTGGTCACTTTTGAATGCTGGCGGTGCTTTCACTCTAGTGGTAGCATGAGACGGAGTCTACAACCCACACAAGTGGCTCAGGTAGTGCAGCTCATCCAGGATGGGACATCAATGCGAGCTGTGGCAATAAGGTTTGCTGTGTTTGTCGTAGTGTCCAGAGCATGGAGACGCTACCAGGAGACAGGCCAGTACATCAGGAGACGTGGAGGAGGCCGTAGGAGGGCAACAACCCAGCAGCAGGACCGCTACCTCCATCTTTGTGCAAGGAGGAGCACTGCCAGAGCCCTGCAAAATGACCTCCAGCAGGCCACAAATGTGCATGTGTCTGCTCAAACGGTCAAAAACAGACTCCATGAGGGTGGTATGAGGGCCCGACGTCCACAGGTGGGGGTTGTGCTTACAGCCCAACACCGTGCAGGACGTTTGGCATTTGCCAGAGAACACCAAGATTGGCAAATTCGCCACTGGCGCCCTGTACTCTTCATAGATGAAAGCAGGTTCACACTGAGCACGTGACAGACGTGACAGAGTCTGGAGATGCCGTGGAGAACGTTCTGCTGCCTGCAACATCCTCCAGCATCACCGGTTTGGCAGTGGGTCAGTCATGGTGTGGGGGTGGCATTTCTTTGGGGGGCCGCACAGCCCTCCATGTGCTCGCCAGAGGTAGCCTGACTGCCATTAGGTACCGAGATGAGATCCTCAGACCCCTTGTGAGACCATATGCTGGTGCGGTTGGCCCTGGGTTCCTCCTAATGCAAGACAATGCTAGACCTCATGTGGCTGGAGTGTGTCAGCAGTTCCTGCAAGAGGAAGGCATTGATGCTATGGACTGGCCCGCCTGTTCCCCAGACCTGAATC
The DNA here is from genome assembly GCF_034236695.1 of Oncorhynchus nerka. NCBI lineage: Eukaryota > Metazoa > Chordata > Actinopteri > Salmoniformes > Salmonidae > Oncorhynchus > Oncorhynchus nerka. The sequence goes on from NC_088423.1 coordinate 55,345,416, forward strand.
CAATTGAGCACATCTGGGACATCATGTCTCGCTCCATCCACCAACGCCACGTTGCACCACAGACTGTCCAGGAGTTGGCGGATGCTTTAGTCCAGGTCTGGGAGGAGATCCCTCAGGAGACCATCCGCCACCTCATCAGGAGCATGCCCAGGCATTGTGGGGAGGTCATACAGGCACGTGGAGGCCACACACACTACTTAGCCTCATTTTTACTTATTTTAAGGACATTACATCAAAGTTGGATCAGCCTGTAGTGTGGTTTTCCACTTTAATTTTGAGTGTCACTCCAAATCCAGACCTCATTGGGTTGATAGATTTGATTTCCATTGATAATTGTTGTGTGATTTTGTTGTCAGCACATTCAACTATGTAAAGAAAAAAGTATTTAATAAGAATATTTCATTCATTCAGATCTAGGATGTGTTATTTTAGTGTTCCCTTCATTTTTTGGAGCAGTGTGTATATACACACAGTACGAAAGTAGTTTTGTCCAAGCCAGAATATCCCACAAGGCGCCTAACTCATAGCGTTTCTGTAGCGTGAAGCAGCTTGATGTACAATTACGCCCCCTGGACAAGACCCTTTCTCAAAATGATCCTCCATGTTACCTGGCATCAAATGGTCCATGACAATGATATTTTAATTCTAATTCTAATTCAAATGTTAATTGCCAAGGATCTTTCGGTGTCAACATGGAATTTTGGTGCCAAAATGAAGTTATGGTGCCAACATGAACTTTTGTACCTGACATTAACTTTTAGTACCAACATGACACACTGGAACATGTCTATCACAGTTTCCAGCCCCCTCCAGCAACTTTGGTGGATGACTAACCAGGCCTTCACAGTACAGCTTAACTAAGTAGTGAACATGGTAAAAGTAATCACTTTGACATAACACAGGTCAAAGGTAGGAGAAAAAGCATTACAATGACACACCACGCCGGCGTCTGCAGCATCGACTCACCTCTCTGAGATTTGTTTTCGCCTTTTATCTCTTGTCTTCCCTCTCTTTTTCACCTTCCCTTTTTTCTGTCCTGTTGTATTACTGCCTCCACTATAATGCATATTTATTGTCTCGCACGGTGTCCGTTCTCTGTAATGTGCAGTGAGCGTAAATCTGCTTTCCCTTGCTAACGTATTGCCTCGCCCCTGCCTCAGACAACACAAACACTATTATTTATTGTGTCATTTATTGTGTCATTTATTTATAAGTCTTTTTACTTTTTGCTTGCATCAATTTACCAGGAAGCGCGCACACAACTGCAGGATTGATTAATCTTGAAGAGGTTTGCCCCACTGGCACTCTGTGTCCCAGACACACATACACACACAGTCAGAAACACAGAACGACATACACACATGTGACACAAACACACATACACACACACACGTACACACACACACACACACACGTACACACACACACACACACACACACTCACACACACACACACACACACACACGTACACACACGTACACACACACGCACACACACACACACACGTACACACGTACGTACACACGTACGTACATACGTACACACACACGTACACGCACACGTACACACACACACACACACACACACACACAAGACAGATGAGTAACAGGGGGAAATTGGAAAGTGTTATTATCGCTGTTACCTTCTAAGGCAGGAGAGGAGACTTCTTATCCTCGTGGGAATCTCATTATCTGAATGTTTAATCGAGAACAAAATAGCTTGCATGCTAACTCAAAAGAACCAAACAGCTAACGCTAATCATTCAGCCTAAGAAAGTGGCTATGCTATTAGCGACATGCCATGTAGATAATATTAGAGACAATATTAGCGACATAGACAATGAAGAACGGGGCCTAGTTGTGCCCGAGGAATCCTTATATTGGAGTGAATTAATTCTCAAAGATTTGCCATATCGATCAATAGCTTTCTGAAATTTGCAATCGGAGTTACTTTTTGAGTACTTTGTGGAGACATGCAGTATATTTGCAATCAATTACAACGGTAGATAAATGAAGCCTACATGTACCTCATGTTTCAGTACAACATTCTAGTGGGCATGGTTCTCAGCTTCTTCTAGGCATTTTTACATGGCAAGAGTCAAGTATTTTGAGAACATAATAATTTACCATCAGGCAAGCGAAGACTATTGACATGTATCCTAAAATAATTGAATAGCCTGCGAACACAAGAGGAATGGGTACTACGTGAATGATGATTCCCCAGTGGATCGCCTGTTTTAGGCCCAATCTGAACTGTGTTCTGTACTAGTACATCCTTTCCAACACGCGTACATGCAAATACCATGACATCACATGCATGCACACAGGCATACACACATGATAATCGTTTAAATACACACATTAATCCAATTACAGGCAGGTCTTTCTTGTTTCAGAAACAACCTGTATCCACACACAAACAAGCACACAGACAGCCAACGCATGCTCACAAACACAGGTAGGCAGGAAGACACACGCACATCACATATACACACTAACAATGCCTCCCCACACACATACGTAGCCCCTCCTCTCTCACACATATGTACAGTGGTTCCTCCTTTAAAAGTTGCGCCATACTGCAGCACACCTTGCGGACTGCTGTAGCATTCTGTGGCATGTTATCTAATTGTCAGCCATTTTTCTGTTAATGCAAGTTTGTGCTAGTTTGACCACCAGAGGGCATCTTTGAGAAGCATTTACATTTACATTTAAGTCATTTAGCAGACGCTCTTATCCAGAGCGACTTACAAATTGGTGCTTTCACCTTATGACATCCAGTGGAACAGCCACTTTACAATAGTGCATCTAGGTCTTTTAAGGGGGGGAGAAGGATTACTTTATCCTATCCTAGGTATTCCTTAAAGAGGTGGGGTTTCAGGTGTCTCCGGAAGGTGGTGATTGACTCCGCTGTCCTGGCGGTTGTGAGGGAGTTTGTTCCACCATTGGGGGGCCAGAGCAGCGAACAGTTTTGACTGGGCTGAGCGGGAACTGTACTTCCTCAGTGGTAGGGAGGCGAGCAGGCCAGAGGTGGATGAACGCAGTGCCCTTGTTTGGGTGTAGGGCCTGATCAGAGCCTGGAGGTACTGAGGTGCCGTTCCCCTCACAGCTCCGTAGGCAAGCACCATGGTCTTGTAGCGGATGCGAGCTTCAACTGGAAGCCAGTGGAGAGAGCGGAGGAGCGGGGTGACGTGAGAGAACTTGGGAAGGTTGAACACCAGACGGGCTGCGGCGTTCTGGATGAGTTGTAGGGGTTTAATGGCACAGGCAGGGAGCCCAGCCAACAGCGAGTTGCAGTAATCCAGACGGGAGATGACAAGTGCCTGGATTAGGACCTGCGCCGCTTCCTGTGTGAGGCAGGGTCGTACTCTGCGGATGTTGTAGAGCATGAACCTACAGGAACGGGCCACCGCCTTGATGTTATTTGAGAACGACAGGGTGTTGTCCAGGATCACGCCAAGGTTCTTAGCGCTCTGGGACGAGGACACAATGGAGTTGTCAACCGTGATGGCGAGATCATGGAACGGGCAGTCCTTCCCCGGGAGGAAGAGCAGCTCCGTCTTGCCGAGGTTCAGCTTGAGGTGATGATCCGTCATCCACACTGATATGTCTGCCAGACATTTGTTTCTATTCCGAGAAAAACGAAACCCTCAGGGTTTCAGGGTTTGGATAATATGGCGCATGTGACGGTCAGGAGTAGGCTACAGCATAAGAGGATTCTAAATTAATATCTAAGGGGCATAACATTTCCACGCTCTAATTGCAGTGTAACCAAACTTTCAGTTGAGCTGACTTACTCTTTGCCTTCTCTACTTCACTACTGGAAGTTGATGCTGTTGCTATGCAACCTCTTGCTAGCTAGTTAGCATAACAAATTACTAGTCAGACATTTTTCAACTTTGGGTGTGTTCTTAAATTCAATCTGGATTGCCTTCGCTCAGAAATTCAGAGCGTTGTCAGATTGTCCTTTTGTAAATTCAGACCATTTTGCTCTCGGAGCGCACACTGGACATTCGGGCTGAGGAGTAGGTTTGATTTGAGCGTTCTGACCTTACAACGGCAGTCAAGCTAATGTTGGCTAGCCTGCTGGCTACTTCCAGACACAAATGAGACCACTCTGACCATTTTACTCGCCCTAGCAGAGCTGGTTAGGCAGTTGTTGTGGTAACCAGAGCGTTGGTGACTGAAACTGTGCTGCTGGAAACAATTTAATTATGCTTTTTTGTCACCGTTTACTGATACCGGCCATATTCAACGGGTGTTGAGCGCTCATAAATGAATTATTCTGTACTCTGGTACTCTGACGAGAGTGCTCTGAAATCGGAGTAGAGAGCTAGAGCGGATTTACGAAAGCACCCGAATGTACATTGAGAATGCACAACGGCTACACCATTTAGCTAACCTAAGAATGACGGGAATAATCAAGTCAATAAACGTTGGGCAGTTTGACTATAGTTAATATACTGTCAAGTTTGATGTATAACTACTAATATTAAGTAGCTAGCTAACATACCAGTGCATACTGCTGTAATGATATGCTGTGTGGTTCATAAGGACAGCGTAGCTAACAAATTGTCAGCCAACATAACGTGTAAGTTAACTTATTTGAAAAGTCAGTACTTCATTACATTGAGTAGCAAGCTACCGCGAGGACATGCTCTATTGACTCTGCGGCTAGAGCATGCTTTTGGTGCACAGTCGATAGCGAGCTGGACATCGGGCAAGAAGGTTGAGGGTTAGAAACCTGCTCCCTGCTTGTTTCATTTGAAGTCGTGCACAATTAACAGTTTATTATTTGGTTTATAATGCCCATGTAATGTCAGTTAGGGACACAGTAGTGCATTGGGACACAAAAGCATAATCAGTGCTCTAACTCCCCCTTGGTTGTTGGGGAAAATCTGGTCTGTGATAGGAGTTTCTTTTTCACACATAGTTCGGCTATTAGGCTATTCTGTAGTAAAGGCTGAATAGTCTATTGTTCAGCTATTAGCCCCCCTCCCCAACTTGCAACAAATTGTTGTTACTCCGATCTCGTTCCTCGCCCTCTTCCATGCGTCACTCTCCGCCTGAGTGGCTCACCTGTGGGCGTGCTGGCAGGATATGGCCGCACCATCAGTTGTGCATCAAGAATTCTGCAGAGCAAGTTTGTGTGAAGGTGTGGTTATTCACAGGCAAATTATTATATGCTATGGAGGTACATTTGTGTCTTTTTGTCGAGAGCAAATCATTTTTCTTTTCAATCAGAAATAATTGTTCTGAAAGCAAAAATAAAAATAAATGTTTTTTTTTGCAATCAAATATTTTGTAATAGAACGCAAAATGGAGTTTGATACACCTAGTATTGGATATGACTGAAAAAGAATGTCTCACAGAGATTCATACCTGAACCGCACCTTTATTTGCCAAGAAAGAGTACATGATCAGTGAATATATTCAATGTACAGGCTACAATGTGGGGATCTCATGCGTTGTAATAATTACAGTACATGTATATAGGACAGCTGGCTAGTCAGCTAACTTGCTAAATAGCAATTTTCGTAAATACATTTTTTGACAAAACATTATGCACAATCGTTTGTCTCTTCTGTAACTAACATATTCCTATCAATTGTAAAAAACTAAATTGACTCGATATGACGTTATAATTACTTACATTTGCTTCTACTGTAATGTTTTGTCAGCCATCTTTGCTGAAGAAAGTCACCAGGGACGGGTGACTCGTGTCAAATTCGTCATTGGAACCACTCAATGTGATAGGTTGTATAAAAACCTTGGGACTCAAATGCATAGTAAGACATAAAAGACAATATTCATCGACCTGGCCACGGCTTTCGACTCTGTCAATCACCGCATTCTTATCGGCAGACTCAACAGCCTTGGTTTCTCAAATATCTCCCTCGCCTGGTTCACCAACTACTTCTCAGACAGAGTTCAGTGTGTCAAATCGGAGGGCCTGCTGTCCGGACCTCTGGCAGTCTCTATGGGGGTTCCACAGGGTTCAATTCTCGGGCCGACTGTCTTCTCTGTATACATCAATGATGTTCGGGCTTGCTGCTGGTGATTCTCTGATCAACCTCTATGCAGATGACACCATTCTGTATACTTCTGGCCCTTTTTTGGACACTGTGTTAACAAACCTCCAGACGAGCTTCAATGCCATACAACTTTCCTTCCATGGCCTGCAACTGCTCTTAAATGCAAGTAAAACTAAATGCATGCTCTTCAACCGATTGCTGCCCACACCTGCCCGCCCGTCTAGCATCACTACTCTGGACAGTTCTGACTTAGAATATGTGGACAACTGCAAATACCTAGGTGTCTGGTTAGACTGTAAACTCTCCTTCCAGAGTCACATTAACTTCTTGCGTCGAGCCTTGCCGGATCCGGTAGCGTAATCATAGCCTCAAGCTCAATACCATAACGCAACGTTAACTATTCATGAAAATCGCAAATTAAATGAAATTAATATGCTAGCTCTCAAGCTTAGCCTTTTGTTAACAACACTGTCATCTTCTGCACATCTATTACTCCAGTGTTTAATTGTTCAATTGTAATTATTTTGCCACTATAGCCTATTTACTACCTTTACCTCCCTAATCTTACTTCATGTGCACACACTGTATATAGACTTTTCTATTGTGTTATTGATTGTATGTATTATTTGTGTCACACTGCTTTGCTATTATTTGGCCAGGTCGCAGTTGTGCATGAGAACTTGTTCTCAACTGGCCTACCTGGTTAAATAGAGGTGAAATAAAAAAAAATACAAATAATGAGTGCTCTAACTCCCCCTTGCGGTGGTCTGGAGCAATGAAACCGTGACGCCGGGTACCTCTAAGTCCCGCGGTGTAAAGCTCGCAACTTTTAAAGGAGGAACCACTGCACGTACACACACACACACTAACAATGCCCCCCACCTTACCCTCCCCATCCACACACCAACCGTCACTGACTCCTGTCTCTCCCCTTTACCCTTTCATTAGCTAAAGTCGGTACTTATCGAACATGTTATATACACAAGCCCGGGCCCACTCCTAAATAATGCACTCTTGTTAAATAGGCCTGCTTAATTATTCACCACCTGGGCTGGTGTAATTAATATTGTAGAGAGAGGCTTGACAGGTTGGGTGGCATTGGGGCTTCTGACAGTCCCTCTTTGTCTCGCTCGTTCTGTTTTATTCTTTCTGTCTGACTTTTCCGGCTTCACTTACTTCGACTCACTTCTCTCTCTTATATAAAGGTATGTTCCTCTCGGGCTCTCTTTATTTCTCTGTCTCCCACTTCATTGTTCTCCCCCACTCTCTGTCATTCTTCTTTCTCTCTCATTTCTCCCTCTCTGTCTCATGCTTTCTCTCTCTGTCTGTTCCCCTCTCTCCGTTTATTTTTTATCTTTTCGTCTCTCTCCTATTTTCTCTGTCTGTGGAGTTATAGACACCTGAGCCCATTGCAGAGGATATCTCACATGGAAACAACGTTGATTCAACCAGTTTGTGCCCAGTGGGTAGTGTGTCATGATTGTATTTAAAACCTGCAGTCACACAAGCTGGGGAGAATGTATCCGTATTTGGTGTGTTCTTGTTTTTGAGATTGTATTGGGACCTCAACTTGCATAAACACCTTCCATATGTGGACCTTTTGGACAAGTTAGGTCCAAAAACATGGTCCTCATGAGGAATAGCCTGGAAATAGCATGCTAATATGCCTGCTTTGAAAATCAAGATAAACTGTCAGGGTCTAAAAAGGTGGTATTTTTGTAGGCCCCCTATTGGGAGCATACAGTACTGCAGTATTGTATCATTAGATATCAGAGAACATCAAGCGCCCTCTATAAGGAACATATAGTACTGCAGTATTTTCTCATTGGATGGCAGAGAAAATGTTTATTTTTCTGATTGGACAGTAGAAGCTGGCTCTGAGATTTTTGTGATTGTCAGCATCCATATGTGATAGAAAGCATAGGATTTGTTATGCTGTGTGTCACTGACTGCAACTGACAAAGCAAGAAGGGTGCTAAAATCAGACTTTTTTATCAGTTTAAATCAAATCACATTTTATTGGTCACATACATGTGTTTCGCAGATGTTAATGCGGGTGTAGCGAAATGCTTGTGCTTCTAGTTCTGAAAGTACAGCAATATCTAACAAGTAATATCAACAAATGTCACAACATATATCTAATACACACAAATCTATGTAAAGGAATGGAATTAAGAATATATAAATATATGCATGAGCAATGTCAGAGCGGCATAGACTAAGATACAGCAGATAGTATAGAATACAGTTTATACATATGAGATGAGTAATGCAAGATATGTAAACATGATTAAAGTGACATTATTAAAGGGGCATATGATTTCAAGCCTGTGTACGTAGACAGCAGCCTCTCTGTGCTAGTGATGGCTATTTAACAGTCTGATGGCTTTGTGATAGAGGCTGTTTGTCAGTCCCAGCTTTGATGAACCTTTACTGACCTCGCCTTCTGGATGATAGCGGGGTGGACAGGCAGTGGCTCGGGTAGTTGTTGTCCTTGATGATCTTTTTGGCCTTCCAGGGACATCGGGGGCTGTAGGTGTCCTGGAGGGCAGGTAGTTTGTCACTGTGATGCGTTGTGCAGACCGCACCACCCTCTGGAGAGCCCTGGTGATACCGCCTGGTTTGTGAGGGTTTTAGGTGACAAGCCAAATTTCTACAGCCTCCTGAGGTTGCAGAGGTGCTGTTGCACCTTCTTCACTATGCTGTCAGTGTGGGTGGACCATTTCAGTTTATCAGTGATATGTGCGCAGAGGGACTTAAATCTTTCCACCTTCTCCACTGCTGTCCAGGTGATGTGAATAGGGGGGTGCTCCTTCTGCTGTTTCCTGAAGTCCACGATCATCCCCTTTGTTTTTTTGATGTTGAGTGAGAGGTTATTTTCCTGGCACCACACTCCCAGAGCCCTCACCTCCTCCTTGTAGGCTGTCTCGTCGTTGTTGGTAATCAAGCCTACTAAAGGAAAGGAAAATAATGGATAGGGGGATACCTAGACAGTTGTCCAACTCAATGTATTCAACTGAAATGTGTCTTCCACATTTAACCCAACCCCTCTGAATCAGAGAGGTGCGGATGGCTGCCATTGTGTTGTCTGCAAACTTGATGATTGAGTTGGAGGCATGCTTGGCCACGTAGTCATGGGTGAACTGGGAGTACAGGAGGGGGCTGAGCACGCACCCTTGTGGGGCCCCAGTGTTGAGAATTAGCAAATGGAGATGTTTTTTCTTACCTTCAACGCTTGGGGGTGGCCCATCAGTAAGTCCAAGACCCAATTGCACAGGGCGGGATTCAGACCCCGCCCTGGGCAGAGCTTAATGATGAGCTTGGAGGATACTATGCAGAGCTATATTCAATGAACAGCATTCTTACATGGGTATTCCTCTTGTCCAGATGGGATAGGGCAGTGTGCAGTGTGATGGTGATTGCATTGTCTGTGGACCTATTGGGGCGGTAAGCAAATTGAAGTTGGTCTAGGATGACAGGTAAGGTGGAGGTGATATGATCATTGACTAGTCTCTCAAAGCACTTCATGATGACAGAAGTGAGTGCTACAGGGCAAAAGTAATTTAGTTCAGTTACCTTTGCATTCTTGGGTTCAGGGACAATGGTGACCATCTTGAAGCATGTGGGGACAGTGGACTGGGATAGGGAGAGATTTAATATGTCCGTAAACACAACAGTCAGCTGGTCGCAACTAGGGATACCGTCTGGGCCGGCAGCCTTGCGAGGGTTAACGCATTTAAATGTCTTACTCATGCCGGCCACAGAGAAGGAGAGCCCACAGTCCTTGTTAGCTGGCCGCGCTGGTGGCACTGTGTTATCCGGGCAAAGAACGTGGTTATCTTGTCCAGAAGCAAGATGTCATTGTCCGCGACGTGGCTGGTTTTCCTTTTGCAGTCTGTGATTGTCTGTAGACCCTGCCACATTCGTCTCGTGTCTGAGTCGTTGGATTGCGTCTCTGCTTTGTATCTATATTGACGTTTTGTCTGTTTGATTGCCTTTGTCGTACAATGTTGGTGGGAGACGTTGCCATTTTTTAAAAAATAATCTTTATTTGATATTTAACAATGAGATGTTTGCTCTATTCCTTCAGGCTCTCTCTATCTTACACCACATCTTATCTATGAATGCAGGCTCAGTCAGACCGGAGATGTCTCACAAGCACCATTAATCATAGAATGGAATGTGGCTGTAAAGTTTTTGATCACCAAGCCATAACTTAATCAGTTGCCTGCCCAAGCTTCTTAAGAATCCTCTCAGTTCGCTTAGAATGAAGAGAGAGAATTCTAAGAACCCTACTCTATTGCATGAAAACAACCATTCGGTACAAAACAGTATCATAACATAATCTTGTAATTTTGCTACCATACTTTGCGGAGGGAATGATTGCTCTGTTTGTATTCTGCCATGTTCCCAGTCACCTTGCCATGGTTAAATGTGGTGGTTCAGGCTTTCAGTTTTGTGCGAAGCTGCCATCTATCCACGGTTTCTGGTTAGGGTAGGTTTTAATAGTCACAGTAGATACAACATCTCCAATAAACTCAGTAACCGTCTCAGTGTACACGTCAATATTACCCAGTGTACACATCAATATTACTCGGAACATATCCCAGACCGCATGATCAAAACAATCTTGAAGCTCCTGAGTGGCGCAGCGATGTATGGCACTGCATCTCATTGCAAGAGGTGTCACTACAATCCCTGGGTCGTATCCAGGCTGTATCACATCAGGCTGTGATTGGGAGCCCCATAGAGTTGTCCCAGCGTCATCCGGGTTTGGCTGGGGTAGGTCGTCATTGTAAATAAGAATTTGTTCTTAACTGACTTGCCTAGTTAAATAAAAGTTAAAAAAACGAATTGTGCATTCCGATTCGTCAGACCAGTGCTGAATAGTCCTTAGCATGGGTACTTCCTGTTTGAGTTTATGCCTATAGGAAGGGAGGAGCAAAATGGAGTCGTGGTCAGATTTGCCAAAGGGAGGGTGGGGGAGGGCCTTGTATGCATCCCGGAAGTTGGAGTAACAATAGTTGAGTGTTTTTCCAGCGCGAGTACTACAGTCGATACACTGAGAGAATTTAGGTAACCTTTTCCTCAAATTTACTTTCTTAATAAAAATCCGCAGCTACAATAAATGCAGCCTCTGGATATATGGTTTCCAGTTTGCATAAAGTCCAGTGAAGTTCCTTGAGGGCAGTCGTGATATCGGCTTGAAGGGGGATATATACTTCCAGTGACAACAGGAAGTGCCTTAAATTGGGGTCATAATCACATAAATGTCATATATGTGATTAGGCATCTCTCATGAACTGGTACATATTTGAAAACCAGGTTTTTCTCCGTTTTTAGGTCGTTTTTGGAAACCTTACAAATTCAACCTAGGTAGCGGTATGTATCCATGTGTAGTCTAAGATGCCACCACACCCCTTTATGGTATTCTGAATTTAATCTATTTCCAGATTATGGTTTGGGGGCATCTAAAGAGCAACATATTCAAAGAGCAGCTTTCTCCTACATTGTCGGGGCAAGATACTGATATCCAGAGAGGTCCTAGGACAAGGCCCAAACCTACATTTAGGGTGCTTTTGGGTGACAGTGGCAGAACCATTGAGGCTAGAAACACAATTCAACCACAGGAATGCTCCTAAGGTCCTACCGATCTGCGTAAGCCTACCCTTGACCATGGGGAAGGGTGTATTTCTTCTAACAGTTGACCATGATTTCTCTCCCCATAGGAATACATTGCCTGCTGCCTTAACTTCAACCTGATGCCAATGTGGGTTATGATTGCCATATCAAATTGTCTTCAATGACAGCCCATCAGGACACTATAAGGATTACCTGTGTTGATTTTAAGCTTCCTGGATCAACCGGAAGTGATTAAATTGACCCTGAACGTGGTTTTGATTTCACTCCCTGCAGTTAGTGAAAAACACTGCACCCCCTGTAAATCAGTCAGTTCTTAACATAAAGAACAGGATTCGGTAAAAGCGTGTCCCAAAGAGGATATATTTTTACTTTCAGCTTCCTGTGACAACCGGAAGTGCCTTATATCGGGTGTCAGAGCAGCTGTTTCAAGGGGTTAAAAGGTCACATCAAGGCAAAGGATGGCTACTTTGAAGAATCTAAAATATAAAACAGTTTTTGGTTACTACATGATTTCATATTTGTTATTTCATATTTTTGATGTCTTCACTATTATTCTACAATGTAGAAAATAGTAAAAATAAAGAAAAACCCTTGAATGAGTTGGTATGTCCAAACTTTTGACTGGTACTGTACATTTCATTCATTACACGCAAACACAACGGTCTATTATTCCTGCAATCAAGCACGATCAGAGCTGGGTGCCACACCTAGCAAATATGTTGCATAATTCCCAAATTGCCATATCCCAAAGACCATAGGTGACCGACCACCTCGATTCAGTCTCATAGAGAAACATTTGAAATTGTGTTTTTTTTTACATTCGATAAAAGTAGAGACTCAGAGCTACAAATGGTATCTCATATATTGCAGTTGAGGAACAATGGGAAAGTAATTCTGATTTGAAACTTGTAACTCCACTTTTGAGAAAATGACCCTTTTAACGTTTTGGTACACCTACTAGAGAGCTCTTCTTTGTCTACACAATTCAGTATTGTTCACACCCTCTTAAGCCTTAAGTGAGGCCATATGCTAAACAGAGTGAGTAAGGTAGTGTAGTAAACAACCAACGTTTTCAAGACTAAAGGTGGTGAAAATAGTAGCCTACAATAAGGAACAACTCTAGTCCTTGGCCTATGTCCTATTCTGAGTTTGGTGCAGGTCATGTTGTTCTTCACATTAACGTCTCTGGTAAACACACACTATATCAAATAAAATCCAAAGTGTTTTTGTCACATGCACAGAATACACAAGGTGTAAACGGTACAGTGAAATGGTTACTGGCATATTTTTATAATAGCAATGTCAAAAATAGAAAGTGTCCAAATCAAATATTTTATACATATTTTATAATCATTAGCTGTGAAAGAATTGTTATAATCACCCCCCAACTGCATCTAGCTAAGTTGATGGGTCACTATTGCCTAGACGAAATACAATAGATGGCCATAATCACCCCCAGACACACCTGTCTAATTTGATAGTTTGTGTAATCATCTGGCAAAGTGGAGGCTTTTGTTTAGACATTTAGCTAGCTGCCTAAACAATGAACCATAATCCCAACCCATAGCTTCAGTACAAACAAATTGCGTAAAATCCTGTAGTATGAATCTGCGGGTAGCTAAAGCTAACCAACTATGTTCAATGTTATTTAGCTAGCTAACATTAGGCTATAACTAGCAATGCAAATGTATTTTTCTGAGATAAAACGTGTATTACTACACAGATCATACACGTAACATTATCTAGTGAGCCAGCAAGCTAATGTTCACTAGCTAGCGAACAGTACATTTTACATTTGAACTTGTAATGAAAACGACTTCCTGACGAAATGTATAATATCTGAAAATGTAGACATCTTACTCGTATTTTTTCAAATATGACCTTTATTTTCTCAGAGAGTCATACTTAGACCAATGTCTATTTTACAGATGAGCCCTGAATTACATAAAATACACACATGAAAATATAAATACAAATGCAAGCAGAAAGAAAAACACAGTCATTAAAAACAAACACGTTCATCAGTAATAAGGTCTTCAATCAGCTTTCTGAATTTCCCAAGAGGCACCAGAACATCACATTTAAGAACGTTTTAAAGATAGTTCAATAAACAAATAGCTCAATAAAGACCAAAGGAATTTCCAGTTTGCCATCCCCGTGGCAAACTGGGTGTGGTAACTCATATGTTTAGTAGTGATGTAATCATGGATGACGGGTTCACGCCAGACTGGAAGCACTTTAACTAAGTAAGACGTCCTGTGTCCTTTCCGTTTTGTTTGTAGCTAGCTACAGCTTGGTTGGCCCGTTGTGTCAAGTCACTCCGTTTCACACTGACCATGTGCAGAAAGTAGTCCGTCACAACTTTTTCCCAATGATCTTTGTTGAGAGCGCCTAAATTCGGTGTAGCAATGTTATTGAGAGCAGTAGTAACACTTTCGCAGTTTTCCATGGCTAACGTTACATCCTCCAAAAAAGCTTGCGGTAGCAACAAGTATCTACACGTACTGAGCAGCTCATGTTATAGACAGAAGCGTGCTACAATCCAAACTCATCTCTCGGTATGTCCAGCCCATACATTATCTCAGCCAATCATGGCTATTGTGAAGGTTCCTGTCCTTTTCCGTTGCTAAACCAAGGCTCAAGGCTCGTAATTTAAAATGTTTATTCATATTTACAGATGGCATACAAGTTTGTTATTAAGGCACATGAAAGTTCACATGTTCTAAAAGGCATTTCTGCCAAAAAAACACATTTTTGATTTAAAAACATAAACTACTCTCCTGTGAAGTAGTGATGTGCTATGCCTAACTTCTTGAAATGTGTCACATAGGGTTAGATTAGTTCTCTGTCTTGCTCTCTCTCTCTTTCGTTGTCTGTCTCTCTCACATACACACACAGTACACATACACAGTACACACTGTGCACACCATACAAACACACACCGTACACACTGTGCACACTGTACACACACACACACCATACACACAGTACACATTTTTCACACTGTACACACACACACTTCTTAGAATGCTCCTGTCGTGCTCGTTGTAGCAGAATCAGAGTGTCATAAGCATTTAGAAGAGTTAACTTCTTAGTTTCTTTTCATGATGTGCTGAACGGCCATTTACCACAAGCCATCTTCTCTGCACATGTGCAGAATGGCAACATCAAGGAGAAGGAGAAAAAGCCCCAAAAACCACTTCAAAACAACAGCTGCTGTGCTTTGTGACACGGAGTGAAACTACAGAAGAGCCCAAATGACAACACAGAGGAGTTTGCAGTGTGTGCGCGTGTGTGTGTGAGAGAGAGAGAGAGAGAGAGAGAGAGAGAGAGGAGAGAGAAAGTGTGTCTTTCTGTGGGTGTATATGTGTATGTGTGTGTGTGTGTGTGAGCGTGTGTGTGCATTCATGCTCGTATGTTTATGTGTGTGTGTCTCTGGCCCCAGTCCACTTTACACCACATGTCTCCCTCAATATTTGTGACCTACCCAAAGCAGTGCCAATGGGTCCCTCTTTGTTGCCTTTTGTTACGCTTTGCTGCTCTACGAATTTGCATAAGACCTCAGAGGAGTCTACTCTGAACAATGAGACTCTAATTAAGTATTTATTACCATTTACCTATTTATAACCAAATCTGCTGTTAAACAGCGAGTTTCGCTTCATATTTGTAACCCTTCATTCCGGGTTCAAATCCTGGTCTGGCAACTGTAAACAACTAGGGAAATTATTTGATACTGAAGAGCTAATGGGTTCAGATCTTAACACAATCCCCTACCATTGTGCCCTTGAGCAAGGTACTTAACCCCACAAAATGGTCTACATCCAGGGGTGCTGCGACTTGACCTTGTGCACCTCTCTGTGTGTGATGTGTGCTGTCTGGGTTATTTGAACAGAAGACATATTTACCTTCACTGTAACAAATGGACAATACAATTGTATTTATTACTGTATTACAGTGTAATAATCCATTTCCTACCAACATCTATACCGGCTGCCTCAGGTAACACTGGCTGCCTCACACTCTGTAATTGACTGTCTGTGATTGTAGCTTTTCAAAGTAGTTTGCCACCCACTGTTCCAGGTTCTTATACTCTCATTACGCATTTATAACAAAGCAATTAGGGATTTATTAACAAAACACTGCTTGCCAAGTGATTATGAGATCATGTTGTTTTAAAAATGGCTGTTCTGGTATCCACCGTTGATGTAAGTTTGACCATGGAGAAAGGATGATCCTCCTGATTTAGTGATGCTTACTTATTTTTTTATTCAAATCAAGCTTTATATAGCACATTTCAGACATGGATGCACTGTAATGCGCTTCACAGGAAAAAACATACAGTATATAAAAAAACAATGAAAATAAAAACGGTGTCACGCCCTGACCATAGAGAGCCCTTATGGTTCTCTATGGTGCAATAGGCGTGACTAGGGGGTGTTCCAGTCTTGTATTTCCATGTTGGTGTGAGTATGGTTCCCAGTTGGAGGCAGCTGATGATTGTTGCCTCTAATTGGGGATCATACTTAATGTGGTCCTTTTCCCACCTGCGTTTGTGGGATATTGTTTCGTTTCGGTTTAGTGCTATGTGCTCTACGAACTGCACATTTCTTTATTCTTTGTTGTTTTTTGAAGGTTCACTATAATAAATATGTAGAATTCTACTCACGCTGCACCTTGGTCCGCTCATTATGTATACGACGAACGTGACAAACTGAAATATTTACTACACAACAAACATGGGAGGGTTAAAAGCCAAAGAATAACAATGAAAACTGAAGCACTTAAAAAACACTGTAAGGAAAAGAAGCAAGTTTTAAGATCTCTTTTAAAATTGTCCACAGTTTCGTGCCCCCCTCAGGTTCTCTGGCAGGCTATTCCAGAGGCTGGGGGCATAGTAGCTAAAGGCTGCCTCTCCATGCCTCTTGGTTCCTGGGCATTCTTCATAGTTAAAAGGCCACTGCCAGAGGACTTGAGGGACCTACAGCGTACATAACTCAAAAGCATGTCTGACATGTATTGGAGGTGCACAATCCTGGATTGATTTAAAAGCCAATAGAATAATCTTAATGTATTCTAAAACTCACAGGCAGCCAGTGCAGGTATTTAAAACTGTTGTAAGGTGTGCTCTCTGTATGGTCAATGGTCAATACTGGTGCTACATTCTTCTGTATGTTTAGGAGTTGAGCAATGGCTTTCTTCCGTACACCAGACAGGAGAGCATTACAGTAGTCAAGCCTGCTTGTAATAATAGCATGGATAAGTCTCTCTGTATCAGCCTGAGATAAAAAACGATCACATCAAAATGTACAGCCAGATTCTCTCTCTGTGCTTTGGCTCCAACAATAAGTATGTCTTGATTTAGCTGGAGGGAGTTGTGAGCCATCCAAGTGTTTAAATCACTAATACAGTCTAATCATTTATCTGTGGAGCTAAAATCCTCCGGTGACACAGAAATGTAAAGTTGTGTATCGTCTGCCTGATAACACTATATATTATTATTACTATTATGTTTTTATAATCATTCCTGCACATAATAATTTAAAAACATAATTCATAATACAGGAACTATATTTTCAACCCCTCACACCCTCCCACAACACCACCCATCCCTTTCCCTGTGGCTGGGGAAAGAGCAGACAAACCTTTTTTAAATAAAGAAACTGACTTTTTTCTCCAAAAAGGAGAAATACAGTTATTCAAGCATTGATATTGAGTCAGTAATTATAGTATATTGAAACATCAGTACTGTCATGTTCGTCGTAAGAATTATCGGACCAAGGTGCAGCATGGATATGGTTTCCACATATTTATTAACGGAAACGCACAAAAACAATAAAGAATGAACTAAAGGTGAAGACAATGAAGTGCTCACAGGCAACTACACATAAACTGGATCCCACAAACACAGGTGGGAAAAATAACGACTTAAATATGATCCCTAATTAGAGAACGATTACCAGCTGCCTCTAATTGGGAATCATACACAACACCAACATAGAAACTAGAACACAACATAGACATAGATATACTAGATCACCCCCTAGTCACGTCCTGACCTACTACACCAGAGAGAAACAATGGCTCTCTATGGTCAGGCTGTGACAAGTACATTTTGATTTTGTTTTTCTAAATAGTTCTGTCACACATCATAGTCTTACGCCATCACATGTTGAATTATTTCATGGTCTGCAACAGTGTCCCCTACTGATGCTTTCTATTCCAGATGTCAATCCACTGGTTAAAGACAATAGCAATTATGCCCCCAGATACAATGCTGCTAACCTGGTATCATTAACAAAGTCTCACAGTTGACAACAATGTAAGCTATGAGCATTGTCATGTAAGTGGACAAAACCTAAGTCGTTATAAAATGCTTAAAAAATGAATAAACAGAACACCAAAACAAGCTGTTCTTATTGGACCGGTCCAGGTAGACCCTTACTGTTTCAGTTTAATTTGTACCGTTTGTACCTAATGAACATGACCCAGACATTTTTCTCCTTTAAGGACTGTTTACTGTATGTGGCAGATAAGGACACGTAATAATAATAACCACATCCATGCTAGTTCCAATGCAGTTGCCTTCTTCCATGACACTCCTCTCTCCCTCATCAGTCCGTTGGGTTTGTTTTTGTTTGCTTTAGTTTCGTAGCACAACGTCTTCTATTTTTTTTGTCTTTGTTTGGCTGCTGCCAGCTCCCCAGGCACTAAAGGGTGCAGAGATCTAATTTCCAATCTGATTGGTTACTGTGATGACAAACTAGAAAGCGACTTCCTAAATGAGTCCCCCCCACACACACACACACACACACACGTGTATGTGTATGCATGCATGCAGAGTAGAAAGAGAGAGAGAGAAAATAAGTGGTAGTCGCTATTAAGGACTGCTGTAGATGACAAATCTCATCACTGTTGCTGTCAGTGCAGGGTCTCTCTCTCTTTCTCTCTCCCCTTTCTCTGTCACCCCCACCTCTTTCTCTCCCCCCTCTCTTATATTGCCTTAATGTATTCAGACTCAGGGCCCAGCCTTCCTCGACAGTAATTGCTTCGAATTGGACTGTGACCCGTGTCTCTTAGCGCCTGCTAATACACACTCCTCCTCTCAAACACTCTCCCATCTGCGTATTATTGCCATGACGAGGGTCGCCGGTGGCGATGGGAACATACTACCTCTGTTTTTGGCTGGCTGCCAGTTAATCATGCCAGTTCTTTTTTAGAGGGGAAGCATATAGGGCAGCTGTGGACAGTCGTTAATCAACATTTGTGTTACTGGGTTTACCTGCTCTCTCACTCTGTTGTCTCATACTTCTCAGGTCATCAGTTCAGTGTTGGATTGTGATGGAACGAGTGGGTCAGCTAGTTGTGCCGAGACTGAGGCTGTCCTTATATGGACATAATAATTAGGATAGATTAGACACAACTGCCTCACACTCGCTCACATTGTTGAACTAACCTGTACTCAGTGGCTGCTAGAGCAGAGAGCAATGATGTTGATCCCCCCCCACACACACACACACGCATACGCATACACACACTTCTCCACCTCAATAGCCCACGGTGCTTACACGCAGTCCAAAAATAATAGGAGCTCTCCACAGCAAATCTAATTACAATGCGCTTTCACGGCACATTACGGGACATGTGTGTGTGTGTGTGTGTGTGTGTGTGGAGCAAGTGAAATAGGGCCTCCAGGCACAGTTCAGCTCACTGCCATGTGGAGTGGGAAGGAGTTGGGGGAAGGGGTATGTGAGGGCAGTGAACTGGCATTGTATGCTATTGTTGAGAAGAATGGATGTGTGTATGTGACAATAAGATGGGGCTACCAGTTGTAAGCAGAGGGCTGATTGACGGCTGTCAGTATGTGACCAAAGTGTGTCTGTTTGTGCACATACACTGAGTGTAAAACACATTAGGAATATCTTATTTTGCCCTCAGAACAGCGTAAATTTGTCTGGGCATGGACTCCACAAGGTGTCTAAAGCACTCCACAGGGATGCCGGTCCATGTTGACTCCAATGCTTCACACTGTTGTGTGAAGTTGGCTGGATGTCCTTTGGGTGGTGGACAATTCTTGATACACATGGGAAACTGTTGAGTGTGAAAAACCCAATCCCAAACCTTAACTCTTACCTTAACCTGTTGGATTGAGTGCCTCAACTTAAACCTTAACTTAGAAATGTCACATTTGGAGAAGCTTTGAAATGGATGAATGTCTAATTCTGCAGTGGGACTGTAAGAGCTTGTTACACACACACACAAACACACACACACACACACACACACACACACACACACACACACACACACACACACACACACACACACACACACACACACACACACACACACACACACACACACACACACACACACACACACACACACACGAGTGAGATGACATGCTTTGCTCTAAGGATTAATGAGGTTTACTCTGTGTCTCAGTCGCTAGTCAAGGGAGCCAAATACTATTTGAAAGGGAAGTGATGAAGATGGATGTTGTACGGATCAGTATTACCCCTAACATTGTAAAGGCAGGGCCCCCCGCCTAACTAGCTCTGGCCTAAATGTTTGGTTTCTATTGGTTTAAATTCATTTTGGTGCTAGAGGACCTTGATGTTGCTTTCGGGGCAATTGTCTAGGGAAAGTCTTACACACAAAATCTAGGTATTTATGGCACCTTCAGCCATACTGGAAGGCTTGAGATTTACGATTACAGTGTTATCGATAGTAACTAATTCACAACAGTCCAAAACTTTTATAGGGCGATGAAGTAATTGGCCAATCATTTCCGTGGTAGTACCTTAAAGCCAATAATGTTATTTTTTGGGAGCACAGTTGCATCGTGGGTTGCCAGTTCTTTGGGCCTGATGTGATCTTGTTTCACATTTTATATTAACACTCTCGCCACACTGTCTGATTACCGACTGTGGCCCCAAGCGCCTCAGCAGGTGTGTGTGAGTGTGACTGTGTGTGTATGTGTGTCTGTGTGTGTGAGAGAGAGAGAGAGAGAGAGAGAGAGAGTGTAGGTGTCAGAGCGTGGGTAAAACTGAAAGAGAAATCCTAACATAAAGTTGTAACAAAATATTGGTAGAGATTGTACAGATTTGATACATTGGTATAATCATTTTACTTTGTCCTACACTCCCGGGCAGGAATTCAATTCAATCGTTGCAGATGTATATTTTGACATTGTGTTAACTGGCTCTTGTTCATTGAGGCATGGGATGGAAATAATTTTAAAACATTTAGCAATAGAAACCCAAAAAGGAAAATGTCGCATTGGCTATGTCCATGTAGTCCCTCCCTGTTTCAGTCTGTTTTCTTCTGCATTGTGCCAAATAAATACAACCCCTGTTTTGAGAACATGAAATTTTCTTTTCGAAAATGTATTTTTTGAATTGAATTAAACTGTAGCTAGTCTTTCCTTTATCAACTCTTGCTCTAGTTTGACATTGCTTTGCAAATGCCATACCTTGTATTGTGCGGTGTAGGCACTGTGCACCTAATATGAAAGGGAGACAGAAAGATGAATGAATAATCCAAAGAGCGGTCCCTCTCTCCCATTGTCTAACAGAGTGATTCATGCATACTTCATGAGAATTTGAAAAGGTCTGCAATAAATGATCTGTGACGTGTTAATTAAGTATTATTTATCAATTAGTCATAAAAAAGGTCTTCAGAGTCAGTTACGAGAGTGATATTAATGTGCCTTGATTCGCTGCTCTGACATTACCAGAAGGGAGCTAGCTCACGGTTTCTGGAATAATTTCTCTCTCTCTCTCTCTTTCTGTCTGTATTTCTCTTACACACTCTCTCTCTCTGTCTCTCACTCATCATCTCTCTTTTTCTGTCTGCCTTCCTGTCTATCTCCAATTGTCATTTACCGTTACCTCTGCTTGCCATTCTCTTTCCACGCCTCTGTCTTTGTTCCTCCCTCTCTTTCTCACTCTCTCTCCATCTTCTTACCTCTGCTCTGTTGACTCACTCTCTCTCCGTCTTCTTACCTCTGTTCTGTTGACTCACTCTCTCTCCGTCTTCTTACCTCTGCTCTGTTGACTCACTCTCTCTCCGTCTTCTTACCTCTGCTCTGTTGACTCATTCTCTCTCCGTCTTCTTACCTCTGCTCAGTTGACTCACTCTCTCTCTGTTCCTCCCTCTCTTTCTCACTCTCTCTCCATCTTCTTACCTCTGCTCTGTTGACTCACTCTCTCTCCATCTTCTTACCAATTCTCTCTTTCTCACTCTCTCTCCGTCTTCTTACCTCTGCTCTGTTGACTCACTCTCTCTCGGTCTTCTTACCTCTGCTCTGTTGACTCACTCTCTCTCCGTCTTCTTACCTCTGCTCTGTTGACTCACTCTCTCTCCGTCTTCTTACCTCTGCCCTGTTGACGCACTCTCTCTCAGTCCTCTTACCTGTGCTCTGTTGACTCACTCTCTCTCTGTCTTCTTACCTCTGCTCTGTTGACTCACTCTCTCTCCGTCTTCTTACCTCTGCTCTGTTGACTCATTCTCTCTCTGTCTTCTTACCTCTGCTCTGTTGACTCACTCTCTCTCCATCTTCTTACCTCTTCTCTCTTTCTCACTCTCTCTCCGTCTTCTTACCTCTGCTCTGTTGACTCACTCTCTCTCGGTCTTCTTACCTCTGCTCTGTTGACTCACTCTCTCTCGGTCTTCTTACCTCTGCTCTGTTGACTCACTCTCTCTCCGTCTTCTTACCTCTGCTCTGTTGACTCACTCTCTCTCCGTCTTCTTACCTCTGCTCTGTTGACGCACTCTCTCTCAGTCCTCTTACCTGTGCTCTGTTGACTCACTCTCTCTGTCTTCTTACCTCTGCTCTGTTGACTCACTCTCTCTCCGTCTTCTTTCCTCTGCTCTGTTGACTCATTCTCTCTCTGTCTTCTTACCTCTGCTCTGTTGACTCACTCTCTCTCTGTCTTTGTTCCTCCCTCTCTTTCTCACTCTCTCTCCGTCTTCTTACCTCTGCTCTGTTGACTCACTCTCTCTCCGTCTTCTTACCTCTGCTCTGTTGACTCACTCTCTCTGTCTTCTTACCTCTGCTCTGTTGACTCACTCTCTCTCCGTCTTCTTATCTCTGCTCTGTTGACTCACTCTCTCTCCGTCTTCTTACGTCTGCTCTGTTGACTCACTCTCTCACCGTCTTCTTACCTCTGCTCTGTTGACTCATTCTCTCTCCGTCTTCTTACCTCTGCTCTGTTGACTCACTCTCTCTCTGTTCCTCCCTCTCTTTCTCACTCTCTCTCCGTCTTCTTACCTCTGCTCTGTTGACTCTCTCTCTCTCCATCTTCTTACCTCTTCTCTGTTGACTCACTCTCTCTCCGTCTTCTTACCTCTGCTCTGTTGACTCATTCTCTCTCCGTCTTCTTACCTCTGCTCTGTTGACTCACTCTCTCACCGTCTTCTTACCTCTGCTCTGTTGACTCATTCTCTCTCCGTCTTCTTACCTCTGCTCTGTTGACTCACTCTCTCTCTGTTCCTCCCTCTCTTTCTCACTCTCTCTCCGTCTTCTTACCTCTGCTCTGTTGACTCTCTCTCTCCATCTTCTTACCTCTTCTCTGTTGACTCACTCTCTCTCCGTCTTCTTACCTCTGCTCTGTTGACTCATTCTCTCTCTGTCTTCTTACCTGTGCTCTGTTGACTCTCTCTCTCCGTCTTCCTCCCTCCCTCTCTTTCTCACTCTCTCTCCGTCTTCTTACCTCTGCTCTGTTGACTCACTCTCTCCGTCTTCTTACCTCTGCTCTGTTGACGCACTCTCTCTCAGTCTTCTTACCTGTGCTCTGTTGACTCACTCTCTCTCTGTCTTCTTACCTCTGCTCTGTTGACTCACTCTCTCTCCGTCTTCTTACCTCTGCTCTGTTGACTCACTCTCTCTCTCTGTCTTTGTTCCTCCCTCTCTTTCTCACTCTCTCTCCGTCTTCTTACCTCTGCTCTGTTGATTCACTCTCTCTCTGTCTTCTAACCTATGCTCTGTTGACTCACTCTCTCTGTCTTCTTACCTCTGCTCTGTTGACTCACTCTCTCACCGTCTTCTTACCTCTGCTCTGTTGACTCACTCTCTCACCGTCTTCTTACCTCTGCTCTGTTGACTCATTCTCTCTCTGTCTTCTTACCTCTGCTCTGTTGACTCTCTCTTTCCGTCTTCCTCCCTCCCTCTCTTTCTCACTCTCTCTCCGTCTTCTTACCTCTGCTCTGTTGACTCACTCTCTCACCGTCTTCTTACCTCTGCTCTGTTGACTCACTCTCTCACCGTCTTCTTACCTCTGCTCTGTTGACTCACTCTCTCACCGTCTTCTTACCTCTGCTCTGTTGACGCAATCTCTCTCAGTCTTCTTACCTGTGCTCTGTTGACTCACTCTCTCTCTGTCTTCTTACCTCTGCTCTGTTGACTCACTCTCTCTCCGTCTTCTTACCTCTGCTCTGTTGACTCACTCTCTCCTTTGTTCCTCCCTCTCTTTTACTCTCTGCTCTGCTCTGTTGATTCACTCTCTCTCCAGTCTTCTAACCTGTGCTCTGTTGACTCACTCTCTCTGTCTTCTTACCTCTGCTCTGTTGACTCACTCTCTCACCGTCTTCTTACCTCTGCTCTGTTGACTCACTCTCTTCTCTCTGTCTTTGTTCCTCTCCTCTTCTTACCTCTGCTCTGTTGACTCATTCTCTCTCTGTCTTCTTACCTCTGCTCTGTTGACTCTCTCTCTCCGTCTTCCTCCCTCCCTCTCTTTCTCACTCTCTCTCCGTCTTCTAACCTCTGCTCTGTTGACTCACTCTCTCCGTCTTCTTACCTCTGCTCTGTTGACTCACTCTCTCTCAGTCTTCTTACCTGTGCTCTGTTGACTCACTCTCTCTCTGTCTTCTTACCTCTGCTCTGTTGACTCACTCTCTCTCCGTCTTCTTACCTCTGCTCTGTTGACTCACTCTCTCTCTGTCTTTGTTTCCTCTCTTTTCACTCTCTCTCCGTCTTCTTACCTCTGCTCTGTTGATTCACTCTCTCTCCGTCTTCTAACCTCTGCTCTGTTGACTCACTCTCTCTGTCTTCTTACCTCTGCTCTGTTGCTCTGTCTTCTTTCTGCTCTGTTGACTCACTCTCTCAGTCTTCTTACCTCTGCTCTGTTGACTCATTCTCTCTCTGTCTTCTTACCTCTGCTCTGTTGACTCTCTCTTTCCGTCTTCCTCCCTCCCTCTCTTTCTCACTCTCTCTCCGTCTTCTTACCTCTGCTCTGTTGACTCACTCTCTCTGTCTTCTTACCTCTGCTCTGTTGACGCACTCTCTCTCAGTCTTCTTACCTGTGCTCTGTTGACTCACTCTCTCTCTGTCTTCTTACCTCTGCACTGTTGACTCACTCTCTCTCCGTCTTCTTACCTCTGCTCTGTTGACTCATTCTCTCTGTCTTCTCTCTGCTCTGTTGACCTCTCTCTCTGTCTTTGTTCCTCCCTCTCTTTCTCACTCTCTCTCCGTCTTCTTACCTCTGCTCTGTTGATTCACTCTCTCTCCGTCTTCTAACCTATGCTCTGTTGACTCACTCTCTCTGTCTTCTTACCTCTGCTCTGTTGACTCACTCTCTCTCCGTCTTCTTACCTCTGCTCTGTTGACTCACTCTCTCTCTGTTCCTCCCTCTCTTTCTCACTCTCTCTCCGTCTTCTTATTCTCTGTGAAATCTCGCTCTTACTCTGTCCTCCTTTCTCTCTGCATCCTCTCCTCCCCCTCTCCCTCTTTCACCCTCTCTCCACCTGACCCTTTTAAATCATCCTTTTTTTTTCTCCCACCTTACTTATTGACATCCATCCACTGCACCTGCATTAACCACCCAGCATGTACTGTCAACCCCTTCACATAGGCAGAGATGTGCCACCTCCCACAACTCTCTTTCAAACACACACATCCCCTCCCCCAATCAACTGGAGATGCCATCCTACCCTCCTGTCCTCCCACCCCTCCTTACCATTTCTTCACCTCCCCATCACGGTCCAGCTGAGAGCTAAATTGATTAGAATTAAGAGCATATGTTGCACCTGAGGTGATGTGCTGCCATTCGCCTGGCTCGCCTCGGTGAAAACGAGAGGAGGAAGAGTGTGGCGTCAATGCTATTTTTGGACAACACCAGCTGGTTTGCCTTTCTTTCGTCTCTCTCTTTGTTGTTTGTCGGCCTGAACAGATGTTTGAAAATATCATTTTGGATTGAAAGTAACTTTGGGGTCGGGTTGGTTTTTGATTAGAATTGGGTTGTCGGATTGAGCGAGTGTTTCTGTTCGTTCACACTGAAACATACACGTCATTATTATAATAACCAATTACCTATGCAAATTCTTGGGAAAAACCTGGCAATTACTGTACTGTAATATACATTTCTACTTAGTTTTGACTTGGCACTGCATCACCCATATTCATTGCAACAGTACTCATTGCTTAATTAAGGGGTTAGTGCTGTATCATGAATACAGTCACAGGTAAATGTGGTTGTTTGACGCGCGATAGCGGGGTGAAACATTGTTTCTTAGGTCGGACAGGCAGACAACAAAGCTTATATTAACCTCCGCTGTACCAAACCAAATGCTAGGGTAGAAGCAAGGAGAAATAATGTGTGAGTTGAGATAGATAAAAGAGTTGATTTGGACAGAAACATGAACATAATGATATTCTTATGAAGGCGCACTGATCGTTCCGATGGAACTGTTAGCAGGCATGGGTTTGCCAGTGACGGCCAATACAGTACTGCTTGGAACGCGTGTCATTCAATCAGCATCCAGGATCCAAACAACCAGTTTTATCATTCCCAATTAAGAGGAAGGGAACATATTTACATCTAAGTCTTGAGCTTTACATCAAGTAGGCCTTTTTTCTGATTCAAATGACAAATACTTTCACCTACTAGGTGGCAAGTAGGAACCTATTGAAATGGTGAAATCCATAATTTGACTCTGCAAATTCACTTTTGCATTGACATATACATGCTCAAGCTTCCAGAAAATGCTTTAAATACTCATTTTTATTCAAGAGGACATTGTTATTGAATAATTGAGTTGGGTAACGTAGACATATGGCCTTCCACCCATTAACACCAATAATTCATGATTTCCTCCCCAATCTGGTGATATGATAATAGTGGCAATTCAAGTCCACATTTAGACACAAGCTGAGATTTTAATAGTCAATGCACTTAAAGCTAACGCGAACATTGTGCTAATATCGTGCTAATAGCCGGTAGCGCTGAAATCCACACACTCCCCACTGCTACCGTCGCCGAGCTGTCAGCTCTCCCTTCTCTCTCCGAGGCTCCCTATCAGATATGACAGGCTCTTTGAATGTACCGCTCACAAAGGGAATGCCAGTCACTCCCCTGGCTGTTCGCCTCTCTTTATTTCTCTCCCTCTTTTTCACCCTCTCTCTCTCTTTCTCCGTCTCTCCTCTGTCAGTTTGCGGCAGAGATCTAAGCCCTGACAGGGAGTTTCATCTATTTGTCTCAGCGATCCTTCCCTCCTTTCCTTTTCCCTCCTTTCTTTAACTCCTTTGTTTCTTAATTTCTTTTTTTCTTTCTTTCGTCTGAAGAACAATCAAAATCGACTCCCATGCTCCACCAGTCACCGGACATGTCCGTCCGCGCCCTACAACCTCACCTTCGTTTTCTTTTTATTATATCACCAAACCCCCACAATCCTCCTCTCTGTATCACCCTTCTACACTAATTAAAGTTCAACCATTGCCCTTTGTCAACAATTTTTCCTTCAAACGACACAAGCTCTTTCTCCGAAGCATCCCCGTTCTAGAGCCCCTTTCTGTGATCGCCAGGGGAGCGCTGGGAAAGATGAGCTTCGCCTGTGGCAATGAAGGGGAAAAGAAAAAGGGAAATTGCCTACTTCATACTAATTCTCCCCTTGCCCCCAGCAGATGCAGTCTTGCCGTTAGTCCCCCGGCCGTTCAACATGGGAACTAGCCTACTCTCTCTCTCTCTCTCTCTCTCTCTCTCTATCTGGTATTACATTTTTTTGGGGGTGTATTTTTATATTTTCAAATACACAGCCCAAAACAAATACTTTTATTTGAGTATTTGAATGGTTATTTGTAAAAAATATATATATTTTTATTTCAAACAATCAAATACACTGACTTTAATACACTCCCATGCATTTAATCCAGGTATTTGAAAATAGTACAGTATTTGAAATAAGTATTTGTGTATTTCCAAATACCATAAAATATTAAATATAAACCACTTGTCTTTTCAAATAAAATATAGCTGAATAATTCACTTTTTTTACCTTTATTTAACCAGGCAAGTCAGTTAAGAACAAATTCTTATTTTCAATGACGGCCTAGGAACAGTGGGTTAACTGCCTGTTCAGGGGCAGAACGACAGATTTGTACCTTGTCAGCTCGGGGGTTTGAACTTGCAACCTTCCGGTTACTAGACCAACGCTCTAACCACTAGGCTACCCTGCCGCCCCACTTTGAATGTATGTGAAAGTAATTTAAATATTTGAAATAGTATTTGAACCCCGGTCTGGTTTCTTCCTATACTGCTGTCCTTGGAAGGTGGAAGATGTAGAAAGATGGGCTGAGTAATCACTATGTCATTGGGAATGATTCAAACAGAGGGGGGAAGCAGCGTCCTGCTTGGGCAGAATGGATGCCATGCATGAGGAAGCTGTTGTGGTAATTTGTCAGTGGACTTTTTCTCTCTCTTTACCTCCACAACCTTAGAGTGAAAGATGACTGAGATTCAGCATGGGTGTTTGCAAGTATTTGGAAGCTCAGTTATCTGTGTGAATATGCACACATGCCAGGACTGTACTCATAGAGTACACAAACAACCCCACCCCCCCTTCCCCCTACATACACACACCCCATCCCCTATGCCCTTGATGCAGGGTTGGTGTCTCTCTGTGGTGTGTTTGAACAGGCTTGTCCTAATCCACTCACCCACAGCTTGTTTCAACACATAGGCTTCACCATGCTAGCTTTCACTCTCTGCTCTGGGTTCATGGGAGTGTGTGTGAGCCTGTGTAACGTATGTGTATCTAGACTGTGTGTGGATGCATATCACTCTGTGTGCCCTCCGTATATACCCTTCTGTGGTGGCTAGTGGCCGGTGAAGTCAAGGGAAACGTGCAGGTGAAGGGTGCACTTTTTGCCGTAAGCCCCCCCAATATGCAGGTATACTGGAAAGATTGTTCCATCAGATTAAGCCCCCTTGATCTTGAGTGCAAACACGCCTGTGCACACAGATACATCCCTCCCCCTCCATTCTGTCTCTCCCCTCCCCGCACTCTGTTTTGTCAAACCTCCCTGTCGTTCATTTACTCACACACTCCCTCAATTATTTGCCAGTGCCTTTTTTTGTGTTCCACATTTATTCATATAAATACAAACATGTTATAAACCCAATATTGTTAATCAGCCAGGTTGTCACCAAACTAATTTGAATATAATAGTAGCTTTACGTTGTTGTTATTTTTTTACATGAATGCCAATACTGTTTTCTATGCTAGTTTTCGCTTAATACTTTGGGATACTGGTGCACTTGTAGTCAGAAAGGGCCTTTTTTTGTGTAGGCAACAGTAGGCCTAAACTATTTTCTTCCTAACGCTTTTCATATTTCTGTAAGAACCGACGCAGGAGTAGAGAAGCAGGTACGAGGAGTCAAAAGGCTTCAGTAACAAAAGAACACTATGGTGGTAATAACACCTTAAACAGATCGTTTGTAAATGTGTAGAATGTGTTTGTTCTGGGTCCACGCTGGTAAGTTAACTTATTTAAATGAAACAATCACAGAGGATTTTCTTCTGAATAACTGGTCAGGGTATAACACTTTCCATTCATCTTCAGGTAACTTCGATGTAAGGCTTGGTCACACCTGTAGTGACTACTTCCATCTGCCATGCCCATTGTTACTTATCCATTGTTCACTAGATATATCAATGTAATACCACCCAACACAATGTTGAACAACAGAATGCTTCCCATAACTAGACGTGAGCTGGGCGTGATCCCAATGCTGCCACCAAAGTTGTGGAAGAAAGTGACAGCTGCAACAGGGACTCTAACCAGGGCTCATATGTTTTTTTTGTTTTTTTTTAACTTTTATTTTACTAGGCAAGTCAGTTAAGAACAAATTCTTATTTTCAATGACGGCCTAGGAACAGTGGGTTAACTGCCTGTTCAGGGGCAGAATGACAGATTTGTACCTTGTCAGCTCGGGGATTCGAACTTGCAACCTTTCGGTTACTAGTCCAACGCTCTAACCACTAGGCTACCCTGCCGCCTCGAGCTGGAGGAAACTCTATCAGCCGTTGCCATGAAGGCCCAGTAGTCCTCTGGACAGAGGCAGTAGGCCTATAATGCTACCCTATGCCTTGTTACAAT
The DNA here is from genome assembly GCF_034236695.1 of Oncorhynchus nerka. Lineage (NCBI taxonomy): Eukaryota > Metazoa > Chordata > Actinopteri > Salmoniformes > Salmonidae > Oncorhynchus > Oncorhynchus nerka. The sequence continues at coordinate 55,375,467 of NC_088423.1, forward strand.
AGCCTAAGTATATAACCTGTCATCATGAATTGTCCTTGGAAGTGTAAGCCTGCATACAGTGCATTTAGAAAGTATTCAGACCCCTTCACTTTTTCCATATTTTGTTAAGCTACAGCCTTATTCTAAAATTGATACAATAGTTTTTCCCCTCATCAATCTACACACAATACCCCATAATGACAGAGCAAAGTTTTTTATATATTTTTTTATTTTCAAATTTATAACAGAAATATCATATTAACACAAGTTTTCAGACCCTAACTCAGTACTTTGTTGAAGCACCTTTGGCAGTGATTACAGCCTTGAGTCTTCTTGGGTATGACACGACAAGCTTGGCACCTGTATTTGGGAAGTTTCTCCCGTTCATCTATGCAGATCCTCTCAAGCTCTGTCAGGTTGGATGGGGAGCGTCGTTGCACAGCTATTTTCAGGTCTCTCCAGAGATGTTTGAACGGGTTCAAGTCCGGCCTTTGGCTGGGCCACTCAAGAGACTTGTCCCAAAGCCACTCCTTCATTGTCTTGGATGTGTGCTTAGGGTCGTTGTCCTGTTGGATGACGAACCCTTGCACTAGTCTGAGGTCCTGAGCTCTCTGGAGCAGGTTTTCATCAAGGATCTCTCTGTAATTTGCTCCTGACTATTCTCCCAGTCCCTGCCGCTGAAAAACATCCCCACAGCATGATGCTGCCACCACCGTGCTTCACCGTACGGATGGCATTGGCCAGGTGATGAGTGGTGCCTGGTTTCCACCTTTAGCTGAGGAGTGGCTTCCATCTGGCCACTCTACCATAAAGTGCTGAGTGCTGCAGAGAAAATGTCCAAAAACCTGTTTTCGCTTTGTCCTTATGGGGAATTGTGTGTAGGTTGATGAGGACAACATTCAATTTAATCCACAAAAAAATGGACAAATACAACTTTTCACTCCAATCTGGCAACCCTCATAAAATACACCACAGCACCAGTATCCCAAAGTATTAAGCGAAAAATAAGCATGGAAAATAGTGTTTGCATAAACATTTAAAAAAATATATAAGGCTACTTTTATAAGCATTTCGGTGACAACCTGGTTTATTAACAATATTGGGTTTTTAACACGTTTGTTTTATTTAAATAAATGTAGGACACAAGAAAAGGCAGTGTAGAACACAATTTCCCAAAATGCATTGCTCCAATGACTTTAAAAAGATTGTTAGGTTTGACCTCCAAAAATGTATTTTCCTAAGTTGCAGAGAAATGTGTGTATTTTAAAATGAATTAAGCCACACAAAAGCACACAACATTTGCTAAAATACTTTTTGTACATATTTGCACTAATTGAGTGTTAGATTGTGTTGCCTATTCCCCTCACTTTCTGTTTTTTTCCTGTCTCTCTCCTCTCTTTCTCCCTCTCTCAAACTGATCTCCCCGTTCATCTCCCTCTGCCATATCCACTTGTTCTCGCTTGTTTGCTCCCACAACCCCGGCTGTTCGTAGACTTCTCGACTGTACTGTTGTTGTGTCCTGTGTGGCGGTTTCGCTCTCTCTCTCTCCCTCTCTCCCTCTCTCCCTCTCCCCTTCCCACCTTTCTCTCTCCCCAGCTTCTGCCTAAGTCCGTCTCTATCTTATCTAACTCTGCCTCCACAACCACCTTGTAGCATTTGGAATACATGTCACCGTTTAAATATGCATCCCGCACGAAAGATAGCAGAGACAATTTCCTCATGTCACACCTACGTTGGTACCCTGGCATTGTGGTCAAATCCTGCATTCAAACTAGGTCACTGACCTGCATCGGGAGATCTAAAGGAACCTATACAGTATTTATGAATCCCTAACTTACATAGCATATTTGCAAGTGCCATGAAGATCCTATACACATTTTAAATGCACTGCCTCGATGCACATGATGCAGCAGAATGAAAAATTCATCAGGAATCTGGTTTGCACTCTATCAGTGTCTGGCATGCAACGTTTAGTCAGCGACACGGGCCGTTACAAACACTCCTCCCAAATGTGGAGTAAATGCCCTCGCTAGCTATACGGTAAACAATGATGTTTGCGTTAGTCATGTTTGCGTTAGGGAACGTTAGCGACAAGGAGGGATAGCCTACTGTAGTAAGCTTACCCAGGTTCAGTAGGTGGGCCGTTTTTTTAAACCTGGCAATGCACAATTGGGAATTCACTGAATCTAGGCCCCTTGATATCAAGCTTTTAGAGACATTTGGTTCAGTGTTTAAAAAGCATTTGTATATTTTCATCTTTCATTTTGTGTTACTAAAAACTAACACAGGCCCACAGACCTTCGCAATCAATTTAGCAGTGTGAAGCGTTAAAAATCATTGATCTGCATAAAGAAGGCTTGAAGACCACCCCTTCAGAACCACCCCCTCAAGCCAGGGGAAGAGAGGAAGGGGTGGAGCAATTGATTCTCCGTTTGCACCATTCATTCCGGCATTTAATCAATGGCCTGTCACTGCCGCTAAAACAGTCGACGTCTGCGATCTTGGCTGCGCTTCCTCACTCCCTTCGACAGCCACCTCTCTGGACATTTATCTCTGTCCCTTTTATTTGTTTGGATTTGCTTTAAAGTCGCAGTAACAACCTGTTTAGTCGTAGATATCCCTAAATGCAAACCCAGCCACAATTGAGAAATATGAAAAATGATAGATCATTGTATATAGTTGAATGCTTTCTTGGGGGCATTTGAGTAGCGGAATTTTTATCAAAATTGACACTGCTCTCCAGTTTTCAACTTTTTGTTGACTTTTAGTAGAAGATGTAAAGATGTGAAGGTTGCAAGTGGCTGTTTGCTTGACCGTCACAAAGAGACCTGTTCGGCGATGTAATGTGCTGAAGCTGGTCCTTTGTCGCTTGTAACGACAGAGCAGTGGGTTCAATTCCTAGATCCGATCAACACTTAAACTGTACGTCTCTTTGGATAAAAGCGTCTGCTTTATATAATATTATATATTAAGCCAATATGATGTTTGATAGCTCACTTCAATCCCAAATGAAGAGGCTTTCCAAACTAGGGAACCATTGTTGCGGGAGAATTTCCAATATCCTTAAAAAATCATTGTAATGTGGTTAACCTTAAAAATCTAAATTAAAATTATTCAAATGGATGTGACAGCAGAGATGAGGTGTGCACTGTCGACCACGCCCCCTGACTTTGAGAATATCTGACGCGACATGCATCAAGCATACCCATCTCATTAGTGGTGGTGAGATAAGATACATTATGTCAGATTTATTTGCAATTGAGTGTTATAGCCCCACATTAACAGTTTGTGATGGTGAGTTGAGAAGACAATACTGTTAGAATGTTTTTCAATTGACTGCCATAGCCCCAAATAAAAAAGTAAACATTGGCTGTTTATCAGGCTAAATCATTTTCTTCACAATTTTCAGATAACAAAATGGGGTCGTGGGCCAAAATAGTTTGAGAACCCCTGTAATACAATGACCTAAACTATTTGACATTCCCCTCATTTATCTCGTATTCTTTGGCATGAAAGTAATACAAATAGTTATCTTCAGTAGTGGTTTTCTAAGCTGTGTGTGTGTGTGTGTGTGTGTGTGTGTGTGTGTGTGTGTGTGTGTGTGTGTGTGTGTGTGTGTGTGTGTGTGTGTGTGTGTGTGTGTGTGTGTGAGAGAGAGAGAGTGAGAGTATTTGTGTGTGTGTGTTAATGTCTTGCCTTTCTAGGTCACATTGAAGGGTTCCCTCTTGTCGTGATCGATAATGGTTGTGACTTTCCCTAGTTTCCCCGGCTCTCATGTGCTTTATGCAACTGTAGAAGATGGGGCCGGGAAGTAAAACGTCTTGTCATGAATGAAGTGAATTCAGCCGGCAATTCATTGGTATGCATGGGCATTGGTGATAAAGTAACTACGCGTATCAATCATGGGACGTGTGCCTTGTATCTGCAAGAGGATTCATGACCTTCCTGAGTTTCCTCTCTGCCAATAGACTCTCATACACACACACACACACACACACACACACACACACACACACACACAACCATGGATGCACACACACACACACACACACACACACACACACACACACACACACACACACGGGCACATTCAAGGACATGGGTACACATACAAACACATGGGCACTCTAATACACTCACACACAAACACAAACACACACATGGGCACATTCACACAAGGATGCATTCACACTTTCACTTTTTTTTTGCATTCACACTTGTTCTCAACTTGCCTACCTGGTTAAATAAAGGTGAAATAAATAAATAAAATAAAACACTCACTCTCTCTAATACACATACAGGCACACACATGTACATGATTATTCTCTCTCACACACACTCTGCCACTACATATCCCACTCATTAGCTTCAAGCAAGAAATCATCCCTTGGTCATGTTTGTCTTTCACTGGATCAGTATCGAGTGATGGACCAAGCTATCGATAATGCTTAGGCAGAACTCGAGTCAATCGCTTGCAATCTCGATCAACGTTCCACCGAATTAGTTGTTGCTCAATAGAACAACTGCAACAGAACGGATCACTGTCAAAAGACCCTAATAAAATGCTCCATCGACCAAACTAAATGAATTAGCATGTTAGACTGTTTCTAAATAACCGTACCATTATTGTATGCTACATTTTCACCTTGTCTCCCGACCACATAAAGGATACCATAGCAGTATACTCATTCTTTGGACAAGGGAACCTTGAGGTGGAGCATGAAGGGGTCTTGTGTGGCTCAGCTGGTATAGAATTGTGTTTAGAACATCAGGATTGTGGATTAGATTCCCGCTGGGGCCACCCATAAAATGAAAAATGTTTGCACTATTGTAAGTCAATTTGGATAAAAGTGTCTACAAAATGGCATGTTTAAAGAAGTGAAAACAATGTCATCCAGCCTATACTGGGATTTCACTATTTCTTTCCTCAATTAGGAACTTATTCGCAACTGGGTAGAATCTCTGGCCAATCAGTAATCTTATCAATTAAATTGTTATCTATCAATGAACTACCAGGGAAGGAAGAAACCACAACGTTATGACAATAAGTACTGTTTATCAGGTTTCAGGTATGACTCAGATGCAGACAGTGTCGAATTAACAGTTTATTTCTAGTACAGGGGCAGGCAAACGACAGGTCAAGGGCAGGCAGAGGTCAGTAATCCAAAAAGGGTACAACAGGTACAGAACGGCAGGCAGTAGTTTCAGGGTCAGGGCAGCCATGGGGTCAATAATCCAGAGCGGTGTGGCAAGGTATAGAACACAAGGCACGCAGGCTCAGGGTCAGGGCAGGCAGAAAGGTCAAAACTGGGAAAAACTAGAAAACAGGAACAAGAACCGACAGGAGCAAGGGGACAAATGCTGGTAGGTTTCATGAAACAAAATGAACTGGCAACAGACAAACAGAGAACACAGGTATAAATACACTGGGAATAAATACATACAGCCCTCTTGTGGGGGGCACCATTGCAGACTATAACATTCGGAGGTAAACCCCTAGACATCATATTGGCCCTCTCAGGGGCCAGACCCATAGGAACCAAATCTCTGGCCTCTCGTGCCAAACCTGTGCACATGGGACAATAGGTAACTGCGCAACGGGATTTGCCATTGGGTCCCGCCTAAAGGTGAATGAGCTCCACGAACCAAGGCTACCTGGGCCAATGGGGGGCCACAAAAATGTCTGATAAGCCCTCCAGTTGCACCCTTTCCAAATTGGACTGAATCAGAACTACTGGTTTGCCAGAGCATCCGTTCCCAATGGGGAACTCAGGTCCCTCATCGAAAAAAATAGATGACACTGTGAGTTTTCTCTCCGATGCATAAAGAACCTCTCCCAAATATGGCCAACCACCCAGGGGCGTTGTCTCCCCCTGAATAGCAGGTCCGCACCCGAGTTGAGGAAACCTGGAACAAGCACTGTCTGAAGGGAGAGCAACGGGAGGGACCTAATCACCCCTTGTCTGTTGATGTTTGCCACTGGGGGGACCCCACCCTTGGGGGGACGCGTCTGTTGTGACCACCTTGTGGAACAACACCCATCAGAACCCCTTGTGATAGTGGCTGGGGATCCCTCCACTGATTTGGCCAGTTTAGGTGGTGAGATGCATCAAAGCATGTCACTAGTATCCAGCACTGGACGGACCGCATCAATAATGGTCCCAGGGGAATAACCACTCTCATAGAAGCCATTATCCCCAGAAGGTGCAGGAACCGGCAAAACGTACTGTTCGCCCCAACCTAAATTGGGCCAAGCCGAGCTGGAACCAGGGCACCCTCTCCCTGGATAGAAAAGCTTGATGTACTAAGGAATGGAATGCGCTGCAATGGGGTTAGACAGCTTTTTTCCTGGTTTAAAATAAAACCTAGGACTGAACATTCGATTTCAGCCTGGATGTGTGTAACACTGCTTGTTCCCTTGACTCTGCTGCTATCTGCCAGTCGTCAAGGTAGGCCAATACCCTCAGCCCCTGTCCCGTCATCGGTGCCATTGGTGACATACCTCAAATGGTTGTTTCACCCCCCATCCCCAAGCAAGGTGTGCGGGGGCTGTCTTTTCCCTGTGAGGTGTCAGGACCATCTCTCACCTCGACCCTGGAAGCAGGGTGCCAGGCATACTGGTGTTGCGCCTGGGAACCAGGCTGATCCGCTTACCCGGCGATGCTCTGACTGCCGGCCTTCTGGAAAGTGCCACCCTCGGCATCGCCAAAGGACCTCCGAGGGAGAAAAGCATGCAGCGCCTCTTCTTGCTTCTTTTTGGCCTTGAACCGACCTGTATAGCCTACAGGGCCAAACCAAGCAACCCCGTGGGAGATTTTTGGCTCACCAAGGTATGACTGTCTGTCCTTCTCGGGCACCTGCGAAACGTTGACCAAAGATGACGTTATGCCACTACAGTAGCTGCCATGCTCTTCCCGAACCCCATGAAGGAAGTTGGCCGTAACACAGGTCTCATCCAGAGCTCTGCATGGGCTCTCCTGTGGCCAAAGCCGTGACCATGTCCTCCACCAACTCAGTCTGGTAGACCTGCAACATAGTGAAAGACGACAGGACTCGGGCAGCCACCCCCTCTGCACGATACACCTTCTCCAGCTGAGCAGCCGAAAAGCGACACTGCTTGTTAGGGAACATACGATTCACATTAGCCACGCCTTTGTTACCAATAGGGTTAGGTGGCCAGCTAACTTGCCACCCCCCGGTTGCTTGTGTACCAGCCCTGCCCCCTCCATCCCTTCCGGATCCATGAAGGGGTCACACTCATAAAGCATCAGCTTAGCTGAATGAGGTTTGGACCAGGTTGTTGTCAATTCTTAGATGAAATCCAGAAACAGGGGTAGGTGGTGCTTGACTGTGGCAGCCAGAGGGGCCAGTTGCTTCCCACCGAACCTTGATGACTTCTGAAGCGGGTTTGAACATGGCCACTTCACCTTCAAATGCATAGCCGCCCTGTAGAACAATTCTATGAATGATGCATTGGATACTAGTTTTTCTTAGTGCGAGATGGTGGCTGTCCCGGAACTAAGTCCTTTTCATCACCCTAGAAACCCCTGGATCCGTCCAGAGAACCAAGTCTTTATCCGAACCTGGGCCCTGTATATAACCAGCTGTCACACTATCCCCCTGTTGGCATGCTAGTTCCACATGTTCTGACCAGAGCCCAACATCTCTCTCCGCTTCCTGCATCTCAGTCCCAGCAGAGGTACTGGCATCCTGGAAAGAAAAGTCCAAGCTTCCTCAAGAATGCTACATGTATTTCCAGGGAGTTTGCCCGAAATACGTGACAATTAACACACTGATTGGTTCGTGCAAGGGCCGCCTGAGCGTGTTCCAAGCCGAGACAAACTACACATAAATTGTGAGAATCTTTGAGAGAAATACTGACTCGGGCATGATCTCAACCCCGAGACAAACTACACATAAATTGTGAGAATCTTTCAGAGAAATACTGACTCGGGCATGATCTTAGCCATCTTACACATTGCACTAGCAAATTAAAGAATAACTATACTGAACAAAAATATAAACGCAACATGAAACAATTTCTATGATTTTACTGAGTCACAGTTCATAGAAGGAAAACAGTCATCTGAAATAAATAAATTAGGCCCTAATCTAAGGATTTCACATTACTGGGCAGGGGCGCAGTCAGGCGTGGGCCTGGGAGGGCATAGGCCCACCAACTTGGGAGCAAGGTCCACACACTAGGGAGTCAGGCCCAGTCAATTAGAATGAGTATTTCCTCAACAAAAGGGCTTTATTACAGACATAAATACTCCTCAGCACCCCCTCCCCCTCCTCAGATGATCCCGCAGGTGAAGAAGCTGGATGTGGAGGTCCTGAACTGGTGTGGTTACACGTGGTTTACGGTTATGAGGCCGGTTGGATGCACTGCCAGATTCCCTAAAACGACATTGGAGGCGGCTTATGGTAGAGAAATGAACATTAAATGATCTGGTAACAGCTCTGATGGACATTCCTGCAGTCAGCATGCCAATTGCAGGCTCCCTCAAAACTTCAGACATCGGTGACATTGTGTTGTGTGACAAACCTGCACATTTTAGAGTGGCCTTTTATTATCACCAGCAGAAGGTGCACATGTGTAATGTTCATGCTGTTAATCAGCTTCCTGAGATGCCACACCTGTCACAAGTGGATGGATTAACTTGGCAAATGAGAAATCCTCACTAATTTTGTGCACAACATTTGAGAGAAATAAGCTTTTTGTGCATATGAAAATGTTCCCATAGCTTTTATTTCAATGGGACTAACGTTACATGTTGCGTTTATATTTTTGATTGATATAATTGTTAAGCACACAATGTCCAGGGGTGAGCACGCTCTACCACTATGGAACAGTTTAGTTGTCGCAACATTTTACAGTTGTTTGTTTTAAGAGCGTGAATTGTTCCTCTTCACAGCAGGTAAAATGAATCTGAGGCTCATGCTTATCACCTGTGGAAGGCAGGGCTTCCAGCGAGATGCAAATTGAATTGGCCTTGTCAGGCGTGATTGTAGATCCTTCAACCAAAGTCGCCAGAGTGCGACTCCACATAGTATGTTGTGCTAAAATTGACTGACTGAAGGGAAGCAGCAGTATTTCGAACTTCAAGGCTTGGATGTGAGTTCAATGAGTATGTGGCACAGTGCTTCACAGTTAATGTCATCTCAAAGGGCATGAATGGAATAAAACATTTGACACTGGGAGGCAAAAATAAGGTGATATTTTATTCCATTATAGATACAAAACATCTTATTTTTGCCTCACCAGTGTTTGTTGGGTGTGAGTACCTCTGGTTAATGTTATGCTCAGAAGGGGTCGGGTGACATGGTGCAAAGGGAGACAGTATGGAAACAATGGGATAGGGTTATGATAGGGTCATCTACACAGGAACAGGGGTCCATGAGGGGTCCTCAAGAGACAGATGGCCAAGTGAATGCCTGTTCTGTTGTCTTACCATTTAAGGGAAAAGGAGATTCGTTTGGCCATTGGGGCAATGCTCTATATGGGACATTATTGTTTTGCTGCTTGTTTCTTAATGTGGTTTGGTGCAAAAACAATTTTTTTTGTGAAACACATCTCTCCGTCTCTCTTTCTCTCTATTCTTGCAACTTTTACTCCCACTGTGTACCTCGCCCCTCTTCCTTGCTATCCTTTCTTTTCTCCTCCTGTTTTCATCTTTCTTCTCAACAGACTCTTTGTTTTACTTTTCATCGCATCACCTGCTTTTACATTTTCCTTAGCATCTTTTCTCTCTCTGCCTGTCTGGCTCCATTTGTCTCTCCTGACTAGACCCAGCCTCATCTACCATCTCTCTCTCAACCTTTCTCCATGCTTCTTCCTTTCCTCCTCTCTCTCTCTCTCTCTCTCTCTCTCTGTCTGTCTGTGCATGCTTGGAGTTTTTTGGAGTTTGAGTGTTTGGTGTGGAGGGCTCTGTCCTAAGAAGTGATTGTGGTCACCTCTCTCTACCCCTTCGACAAGAGTGGTAGTTGCAAATTTTCCTCCGTTTTTTACGGATGATCAAATCAGGAAAGAGCTGAGTGTTTTTGGTAAGTTTGCTAGCGGTTTTCGTGTACTGTCGGGAGGTTTTCAGGCAGATGCCGTCAATCACGTTGTTTCGTTCCGGAGGCAAGTGTTTATGTTTCTGAATAACAATGAGCAACAGCTAAATGTGCATTTTAAAGTGAGGCATGAGGAGGGTCTCTATGCAGGGTTTGCCAGCACAGTAGGGTGTTTTGAGTGTTTTTGGGGCATAAGAGCTTTGCGTGCCCACATAAAGGCCGTAGACAAGGTGAGGGTACAAGCGCCAGTAGGGGAAATCGAAGTCAACGTGAAGGGGGTAATGAGATGCAGACAGCAGAGGCTAGGCCTACTCATGCCAGGGATGGTGGTGTAGATGAAGCTGGGCCTAGTCATGCAAGAGATGGTGGTGTAGATGAGGCTGGGCCTAGTCATGCTATGGATGGTGGGGTATCTGAGGCTGGGTCTAGTCAGGCTAGAGATGGTGGGGTAGCGGAGGCTGGGTCTAGTCAGGCTAGAGATGGTGGTGTAGATGAGGCGGGGCCTAGTCATGCAAGAGATGGTGGTGTAGATGAGGCTGGGCCTAGTCATGCTATGGATGGTGGGGTATCTGAGGCTGGGTCTAGTCAGGCTACAGATGGTGGGGTAGCGGAGGCTGGGTCTAGTCAGGCTATGGATGGTGGGGTAGCGGAGGCTGGGTCTAGTCAGGCTATGGATGGTGGTGTAGTGGAGGCTGGGTCTAGTCGGGCTAGAGATGGTGGGGTAGCGGAGGCTGGGTCTAGTCAGGCTATGGATGGTGGTGTAGTGGAGGCTGGGTCTAGTCAAGCTAGAGATGGTGGGGTAGCTGAGGCTGGGCCTAGTTATGCTATGGATGGTGGTGTAGATGATGCTGGGCCTAGTCATGCTATGGAGGGTGGTGTAGATGAGGCTGGGTCTAGTCAGGTTATGCTAGTGGATGAGGAGACTATAGTGGGGAAGTGTAAGAGACTGGGGGTGGGGGGGTGTCAAGCGGAAAAGGAAAAAGGGTGTGGTCAAAGGCACCATGGAAACTTTACCTGTTGCTGTGGGGGATGCCCTGACCAGAGAGGAAGTGCAGGTGGTCAGGATGGGAGATAGAGATGAGGAGGAACGTGAGTGTGAGAAAGAGTATGAGGAGTTATTTTTCAATGGGTCCGGAGCCGACAGCCAGTCAAGCAGAGGGGTCAAAGTACACATTGAGAGAACTGATAAGGTTCCTGAATGAGACCAAGGGAAAACAAGTCAATCTTGAGGCTTTTTTTCTGATCTGAGAACGTTTGTAAGATCAGTACAACATGCTATGAAAAATGAGGGGCATGGTGCCCTCTCACCCAGGAAACGGTTTAGGTTGAGGAAGTGGGTCACAACAGTGTGTAAAGGTTTACCTTCAGATACTGTTAAGATGTATATTTTCTTTCTGACACTGGGGCTTTTTGAGCTTTGCTATTGGTCTCTTTCTTTGCTGGCTTTTCTCCCACTTCTTATGGAGACTCTTCAGGTAGGCTCACTCAATATAAATGGCACCAGAGATGCGGGAAAGAGGAGTGTGTTGGGTGAATATGTAAAACAAAAAAAATACAGGTGTTGTTTCTGCAGGAGACACATGATGTGATGAATGAAGTCGAATGGGGGCTCTGGTGGAAAGGGGCAAATTTTGAGCCATGGGATACATTTTTGTGCATGGGTGGCAGTCCTTTTTGCACTGGGTCTGTCTGTAACAATTTGTTCCTCAAAGGAGGTGTGTAGGGTTAGGCCGCTGGTTGTAAAAGCAGAAATTAACAATATGGGTTTTGTCTTTATAAATGTGTATGCGCCTAATACAGGGAGAGAGAGTGGGGTTCTATTTGGGAGTCTTAGACAGGAACTCTCACAGGTAGCGCCTGAGGAGACGCTGGTGGTCAGAGGGGACTGGAACTGTACAATGGATTTTACGAAAGACAGAAATCGTGAAGAGCCTCATTCAGTGTCAGTGGGAGTGTTAAGGGACATCATTAATCAGTTCGACCTAGTGGATGTTTGGAGAACTAAACATCCCAACACAAGACAGTATACATGAGTGAAGGTTTTTGGTGCTAGGGTGAGTGCAGCCCGACTCGATCGGTTTTATATGTCTAGGAATCGGAGCAATAGGCTGTTGGACGCTACCATTCTCCCAGTGGGGTTTTTGGATCACCACATAACCATGGCTCGGCTGTCTATTTCACCAGGGCCCCGGCAGTCATCCTATTGGAAGTTCAATGTAAAGCTCTTACAAGAGCTTTACATTGTTGTCCCATGAACTGGCAGAGGCTGTAACCCAGATGTCCCCGGTCGTGCACCGGAGGTCGATGGACTCCCAGTGTAGTTTTATAAAAAATTCTGGGGAATAATTGGACAGGACTTCTTTTGCATGTTGCGTGAATGCGTCGGGGTAGGAGAGTTGCCGATGAGCTGTCGTCAGGAGGCTCTGACTAACCTGCCCAAAAAAGGGGACTTGTGTGAACTTAAGAACTGGAGGCCTGTGGCATTACTCTGTGCGGACTACAAGATATTTGCCAAGGTCCTCTCTAACAGACTGAAGTCCCATTTGGACTCGATAGAACATAAGGACCAAACATATTGTGTACCGGGACACCTAATTACGGACAACTTGTCCTTAATCAGGGACATGTTGGACTTGTCGAGAGGTTCTAATGTGAACTTTGGACTGGTCTCTTTAGATCAAGAGAAGGCTTTTGATAGAGTAGACCATGAGTATCTGTTTAATGTGATGTTTGGGATTGGGAAGAGTTTTGGAATTTTTTTGGGATATACGGTTGTAGAAGTGGGTATTGTTTTGGGTATTGTGATGTTGGTTTGTATCATGTGGTAGATGGAAAGGTGAGTATGGTACATGTATGCAGTATAGGATATATTTTGGTGTTATATTTTTCTCTCTCTCTCCTAAATATATACCTTTAACCAGCACTGGCTGCTGGAGTCGGTTAGACTGCTTCTAGCCTGAGGCAAGAGTAGTGGAGGAGCTGCACGATGTGGTTCATACGCTCTCCCCCTGGAGAGGCTGCGCTAGCGCCAACGTGCTAATGAGCTCAAAAGGACAATTATTCACAATTTTAATCAGCCTTGCCCTGTGCACTCACCTCAAAGTTGAGTTGTCGAGTTAACCCCTCACCGCCTATGGCCCTGCCACCAAGGTTCTGCCCCTATGTCTCCTCTGACCCCCACCTTGTGTCCTCTCTATCTCCCTAATGCAGACCTGTTTGACCTTCTGGGCAATCGCAGTGGCCAGAGAGGTTTCATAAGTTGACCTCGACATGAGATGGAGTGCGAGAGAGTAAAACTGAGAGAAAGAGTAAAAGAGAGAACGAGTGATGGAGAAGGTAGAAGAGCGAGAGAGGGAAAGAGGGAGAGAGAAAGAGGGAGATATCAATAGCAGCGGTATATGCTAAAACAGGCCACTGCCATGTCGTAATCACCCCAGTGTAGCGGTCCACTGATACTTCCTGACAAGATGTGCCATTACCGAAAACTGCTAAACGGGCACCAGAGCACATCTCTGATTCAAATATGCTTTTCCCTTTCCCTACCCCCGCAACACACACACACTCTTTCTACCTCTCTCACACACACTGACACCTTTCTCCATAACACACAAACTCTCTCTCTCTCTCTCTCTCTCTCTCTCTCTCTCTCTCTCTCTCTCTCTCTCTCTCTCTCACTGATGCAGGCAGTAGAGTGTGGAGCGTTACACCATATTACACCCACTCCCCCTCCCCGGTCTCTCTTCTCTTACTATTCATACTGTGAAGCTCACGCCAGGTTAGAGGGTTAGCATGTGGCATGCTGCCTGTGTCAGGCTGAAACAATGTGATAACTGTCAAGGGCCTTGTCGCTCCAGGCCTGCCCCAGACGAGTGAGGGGCCATGGGGCTGCTATGCCACTGCTCTCGCTGGTTATGGCTGGGCTAACATGCTAATACAGTATGCTAATAATATACTATTTTACATTGTGGCAATGGGGTTGGCATTATGGGGAGAGGATCTGATTTTAGGAGAGTATACGTTTGGGGTCTCTATCAGTGTGTACATTTGAATGGCTGTTTACTTTGGGAAACGTGCATCGATAAGAATCACATCATCCCAGCTAACAGCAAATGTTCCCACAACTTTAGAGAACGTTCCCTTAAGAATCACATGGTGTGGATAAAAAAAACGACAGAGTTCTTTTTGAGATGCTCAGCTGTCTAGAATTCTACTGATTCCCATCTTTCAATGAGAAACTCATTTGAATGATATCAGATAGGTGTGCTGTAACTGTTGCCAAATAATGACATTAACATTGCTAAGAACGTGAGAGTAGGGTGACTGTCCTAGCAGGTCTCAAACCCAGGCCACCAGGACCCTAAACACTGTCCCAACAAGGGATATCTCTAGGGCATGTGTTATTGGGCTAGTATAGTTACACCCTGTCCAGAAGAAACCCTAACCTCCTCCCTAGAAATTTGTGTAGATCTGAAACAACTTGACAGGTGTAAGCAATAGGCTGATTGCACTTTGAAGTAAATTTCAGCTTTCTTAAAACTACACTCAAGAAAAAATGTATTTATCATAGTGATTCAGGAGTGTCATTAAAACAACTTAATATGCCCCACCAATTTTGACAACTCTACAGAAAGCCCTTAAGTTGTTGAAATAAGTAAATCAAATCAATGATGAGAGAATAGTCAAATGAATGGATAACTGACACCGACACGGTGGTCGTAGCAGCATCATCTGAAAGCCATGAAACAAGAAGTTTATTAGGTACACCCATCTAGTGCCGGGCCGGAGACCCTTTTGCCTCCAGAACAGCCCATATTCTTTGGGGCATGGATTCAGGATGGTGTCAAAGTTTTTTGTTCAATTGCTCAAGGGACCTAACTTGTGCCAGGAAAGCATTCTCCACACCAGTACGCCACCAGCCTATACCAGGCAGGATGGGTCCATGGACTCCATAGCTGTTTATGCCAAATCCAGACTCTGTCATCAGCATGACGCAACCGGAACAAGGATTCGTCAGACCAGGCAATGTTTTCCGCTCCTCAGTTGTCCAGTGTTGGTGATTGTGTACCCACTGGAGCCGCTTCTTCTTGTTTTTAGCTGATAGAAGTGGAATCCAGTGTGGCTGTCTGCTGCAATAGCCTATCCTTGAAAAGGATTGACGAGTTGTGCGTTCTGAGATGCTGTTCTGCACACCACTGTTGTACTGTGGTGTTATTTGTCTGTTTGTGGAACTCTTGTTAGCTTGCACGATTCTTACAATTCTTGCCATTCTCATTCGACCTCCCTCATCAACAAACTGTTTTCGCCCAGAGGACTGCCGCTGACTGGATGTTTTTTGTTTGTCGCACCATTCTCGGTAAACCCTCGACACTGTCTGGCGTGAAAAGCCCAGGAAGGCAGACATTTCTGAGATACTGGATACGGCATACCTGGCACCGAAAATCATACAACGCTTGAAGTCGCTTAAGTCACTCGTTTTGCCCATTTTTAATGTTCAATTGAACAGTAACAGGATGCCTATCTGCCTGCTTAATATAGCAAACCACAACCATGTTCTAGATATGTTCTGCTTGACATGAAGGGAATATTCTCCTAAATTTAACACCAAAACACACTAAAAATGTTCTCCGAAGGTTTTTGTTAACATATACTGAATGAAAATATAAACGCAACATGCAACAATTTCATAGAGTTACAGTCCATATAAGGAAATCAGTCAATTGAAATACTGAATAAAAATATAAACACAACATGAAACAATTTCGAAGATTTTACTGAAATTAGTGAATTGAAATAAATTGATTATGCCCTAATCTATGGATTTCACATGACTGGGAATATAGACATGCATCTGTTGGTCACAGATACCTTACAATGGGCATCAGGATCTCGTCGATAAAATCGATAAAATGCTATTGTGTTCATTTTCCGTAGCTTATGCCTGCCCATACCATAACCCCACCCCTACCATGGGGCACTCTGTTCACAATGTTGACATCAGCAAACCGCTCGCCCACGCAACGCCATACACGTGGTCTGCGGGTGTGAGGCCGGTTGGACGTCTTGCTAAATTCATTAAAACAACGTTGTAGGCGGCTTATGGTATGGAAATTAGCTCTGTTGGACATTCCTGAAGTCAGCATGCCAATTGCACACCCCCTCAAAACTGGAGACATCTGTAGCATCGTGTTGCGTGACAAAACTGCACATTTTAGAATGGTATTTTATTGTCACCAGCACAAGGTGCACCTGTGTAATGATCATGCTGTTTAATCAGCTTCTTGATATGCCACACCTGTGAGGTGGATTGATTATCTTGGCAAAGTAGAAAGGCTCACTAACAGGGATGTAAACAAATTTGTGTTTAAAATTTGAGAGAAATAATATTTTTGTGCGTATGGAACATTTCTGAGATGTATTATTTCAGCTCATGAAACATTGGACTTTGTATGTTGAGTTTATACTGTATATTTGTTCAGTGTAGATAGAATGTTTCCCTAAGTAACGGAAAACTGGACACTCAAACATTAGGGGAACTTTACAGGTAACATTCCACATTTTTCTCTCTCTCTCTCCCTATAATTGTTACCTGGGATTCTACTCCCCTCTTTTTTTCTCCCTACAGTGGTTTCTGAGCAGTCCTTAGTGTTTTTCTTTTTTTCTCTCTATCTTCTTTTCTTCTTCCCTCTCCATCACCTGCTGTTTCTCTCTCCTTGTCTCTGTCTCAATTCCCTCTCTTCCCCACCTACCTCCTGTCCCCCATCACCTGCTAAATGACTCAAATGTAAATGTAAAAATCCTGCCCAGGCTGATGTTACATGAAGCAACTCGCACGCAATCTTGACCACCTTCTGTGACGAGCCTCGTAGGCTGTTTTACGTCATAAGTCAGATGTCTTCGGTCCTAGTTCTTGAGGCATTGGTGTCTACTGGGGTTCTCTTCAACCTGTCACTTCATTCAGTGCTTCTCAATCCAATGGATGTGCACGGAACATTTTTGTTCTAGCCCAACACTAACATTCCTAACTCACCAAGCCTGTGATTAGTTCAATCTTTATTTGTTATTTTTTTAGGGATAGAACTTCACAAAATTCTTTAAGAAATACCAGGGTTTGGTGGATTTTCTGTGACGATTATGATTTAAAACATTTTTATTCGGGTGTCTGAATATGGGGCTTCCAACTGTAATATACAGGAGAGCTGTTCGAAACTAAGAAATCGGATTATTGTTTTCCAGGAACACCATCTAAAACTTGAACTTTCATGTACATTACAAAAAAACTAAAATATATTTGTTATTTCGTTTGAAAATATGACCCTTTCTCTTTTGTTTCTCCTGTGTTGACACAGCCCCTGCCAATGCCCAGATCTCACACGCGGGCCAGGCATGCGTGGTGAAGGAGGACAACATCAGTGAGAGGATCTACACTATCAGAGAGGGAGACCGCCTGGAGCTACAATGTCTGGTCAAAGGACACCCACAACCACAGGTACCATATCATAACATGACTGTGTGGCTCAGTTGGTGGAGCATGGGGCTTGCAACACCAGTAGAGAAACATGGGGCTTGCAAAGCCATCTTAGATACACCATCAAACCAACAAATCACACAATGCCAATTATCTGACCTCCACATACACACACAGTGTTCTCAACCCCCCTGTATTTGACCAAGGAGCAGATTTAAAGTGCATCTTAAAAAGCACTCTCTCTTTCTCAGATCTCACCATGTGGTGAACGCTACAGAGGAGAGCTCTGAGTCTGGTGTGAGCTGTCTGTTTTGAGAGCTCTTTTGAGCACTAATGCAGATCAAGCTGACTTTAGACTGAGTGTGAGTGTGTCTGTGTGAGTGTGAGTGTGTGTGAGTGTGTGTGTGTGAGTGTAAGACAGGTGAAAAGCAGCGTGCTCCCCTGGAATACCCACAGGTCTGGTGGCATGAGAATAAAACAGGGGTGTGTGTCTGTGCCCCCGCGCCCCCACCTCCACTGCCCACGTCATCTACTAACCCCAAACTGGCTCAGCAGATTCCTCTGCCTGATTCCCTGAGTCATCTAACCCCCTACCAACATATTTCATGTGCTGTCCTCTCAGGGACTGATGCATTTTTTCTTTCTTCCAATCCAATTTCAATTTAAGGTGCTTTATTGGCATGAAATAGCCTACATCTGTAAATATCGCTAAGGCATTCCAAAACCATAGTTTTAGAAGTCAAGTCACACAAGTCACACTTGCATCTTTCTCTCTCTCTGTCTTTGACTCCCAATCTCGCTTTCTGTTTCTTTCTCTCCGCATCTCTCTCCTTTTTCACTCTCATTCCCGCTCTGTTTTCCCCCTTTTTCTATCACTCCCTCTTCTCTCTCTCCATCGCTCTCTCATACATATTCCTTCCTATATACAGACACTTTCAGACATATTTGAATACTTTAGTTGGATCCACAGTGAAACCTTGGCAGTACAAAGGACCCAATTATTTTAGAGGTCATGCAGATGTTATACTTGGTCTTTCTTCAATCCCAAACTTTTACAGAATATATTAACTTCATACCATCACTGCTTTACTTGTGTAGAATGGTGCCTGACTCTTGTCTGCGACAAACGCACATGTACTCGCATACAACACACTTCGAACACAAGTGCACACACACGCACACAGTCTATCCCTATTTATTTAGACTTGGCTCTGAAACAAAAATGCACAAATTTAATCAAGCTTTCATTCCCTCCATATAGCCGAGTGTTAGAGAGAATAAACATTTAGGCAAATATAGACACAAGTAGGGTTCCTATCTCAGTTTGCCGAGGAGCAGTTGTGAAATTCAGTCATTTGCAACAGCAACAGCAGTTCCTTCTGGGCCTGTGGCAGTCATGTATTTTGAATAATGATTATATTGGTCACGCTTTCCGAAAGTAAAACAATAATAACAATATTACATTCACTATCAGCGCTGGTATTGCCTTGGGCTATGGTGCTCAGCAGCGTTTCAATTCTAAGTGTGTTTGTGAGTGTTTGCCTGTGCATGTGTGAGAGTGTGAGAAGGAGGCACACACACACACACACACACACACACACACACACACACACACACACACACACACACACACACAAAGGAAGCTAGAAAAAGTCAGTCTAGTCAAGGTGAGACAAAGGGTAGACATGATTTGGGTTGGCTGTCTTCTCTGGGGAGTGTTTGAAGAAAGTTTGCTATCGTTAGATCTGCAGCAGTGAGGGCTTGGCTATATAGTGTACATGGTGTCACCTAGGCAACGTGTTAGTATTAGAACTACTTGATAATGAGTGATGAGGTCTTGAGGCAGTTCTTAGTGTGGTTGATGAAAGCAAGAACATTACTGTATTCCACCTTACTTATTAACTACAGGAGGTTGGTGACACCTTAATTGGGGAGGATGGGCTTGTTGTTATGGCTGGAGCGGAATATGTGGAATGGTATCAAATACATCAAACACATGATTTCCATGTGATGCCATTCCATTTGCTCCGTTCCAGACATTATTGTGAGCCGTCCTCCTATCAGCAGCCCGCTGTAATATGAACATACTTGAACACCAGCAAGCACACACATTTTCTTTAGGAAATATCCATTTTTAGTTAAATTAAATATTGCATGGTAAATCATAGTGAGATTAAGAGCAAGGTTTAGGAAAACAAATGACTTTAGTTTTTCTACATTAACTGTCAACTTTTAAATGCATCGAGGATAGAGGGAGGAGAGAGAAAAAGTGAGAAATAGTGAACTGAGAGAAATAGAGGTAGGGATCGACAGATAAAAACCAAGAGATAAAGGAAGATACTGTCGATGGAGTGATAGAGAGAATGAACGAGACACTGTGTGTTAGAGAGAGAGAAAGGGAGAGAGAAAGATGGAGTGTGTGAGTTGTATGAGTGTTTTCCCTACTGAGGAATCCGATGGCAGATAATGCAGAGTAGTGTGAGTGTGTGTTTGTGTGTGTAAGTAGAGTACCATGGTGACCTCCATTCAGCTCTCCCCTCCTCTTGGTAGTGTCTTAACTGAGGCATTGCCATGGCAACCTGGCACGCCACCTGCCTTCCATTCACGGTCGGAATACGAATATGGACACACACACACATACACACACACACGAATGTCACTATCCCATTTAGCTTCGAACTCCAGGATGTTTATCTTATATGTGACCTTTAACCTGCAATACAATTGGCGGTTTGAAAACGTTCCAAAATCTCTTCCTTCTCTCATTCAAAAGGTGCCACCATGAAGTGGGTTTAATCGTTATGAGATCAGATCAGTTAAGCAAAATAGCCATGAATAGGGAGCTCATGTTTTTATTTTTGGGGTTGCATAAAAAAAAGACAGTTGTGACCAGCTGCGAAAGGGGAAATTATGAATTATGACACACCCACAGAGAGAGACAGCAATCGGACAGACGGCAATCAATCAGGCATACGAACAGACAGACAGAAGGGAAATCAGACATATTAACAGACGAATGGACAGACAGAATTACAAGTGATAGGTGCAGTACTTCTTCTATTTCAGAGATGTACTGTTCTTGTACCCTCTACATTGTGAAGCAGTGTTGTGTCTGGACTGGAGTTCCTACTTCCCTAGAGTCAGATTCACTTGTGGATACATTTGTATGTGTCTGGGGAAGTAGATAAAGGGCCTCATTGCCAAAATCCTGAAGTATCCATTTGAGACATGTATGCTCTTCACTACATATTGAAGGGTTTTGAGATGAACACATAAGGGACGGCTTCTTTGAACAGCTGTCAAATGTCAGCGAAATACACTGTATCCATATGATGGGATGTTGTGTCCGATTTTCCCTCTCCGTTGGAATGTGTGACCTGATGATGTCATGGCGTTTGACGGGGCACTGCGGGAGTCTGTGCCGCGTCCCACCGGGACTACTAA
This sequence comes from Oncorhynchus nerka, assembly GCF_034236695.1. Classification (NCBI taxonomy): domain Eukaryota; kingdom Metazoa; phylum Chordata; class Actinopteri; order Salmoniformes; family Salmonidae; genus Oncorhynchus; species Oncorhynchus nerka. The sequence goes on from NC_088423.1 coordinate 55,396,414, forward strand.
GTTTCTCCTGCAGTGGCAATCTGAGGGCTATCTGAAGATAACTGATCCCCAATCAACCCCTCTACTCCCTTCTCCTTCTCTCCCTCCGTCATCTTATGCATATCAGCAAACTTCCCATAAACTGGCCACCCTGGTAGAGAGCAGTTTGTCGATATGCAGTTTGCGTGACATAACATGTAATAAACATGTTATACATTTTTTAAAAACATTTTAGTCATTTAGGAGATGCTCTTATCCAGAGCGACCTACAGTAGTGAGTGCATATGTTTTCATATTTGTTCGTACTGGTCCCCCGTGGGAATACGAACCCACAACCCTGGCGTTGCAAGTGCCATGCTCTACCTACTGAGCCACATGGGACCACTCATATAAACACACATATCCTGGACATACTGAGCCGTAAGCAACAAACTTATAATCAACTGTTGGACAGACTTTTCAGTGGAGTAGATGTGTCTAGCATGGTAAATGTATATTTTTTGAAGCAGTTGTAAAACACTCGATGTGACAAGACAGACAGCCTGTTAGATTTGACGTTTCCCGATTAGTTTCAGAGTTATTCGGTGGATCTCAATAAGTCAGTTTGGAAACGTTTAACAAACAGAGATAGTCAGCGGCTCTGGAGTTGTTAGGAGATCATTCTCAGAAATCTAATTTGTCAATTGTGCACCACTTAATTTTAACATCGGAAGTACCAGTGACATGCTCAATATGGAAGTGGTCCGATGAAGCAGACGCGAGGCTACAAGACTGTTTATGCTAGCTTCGAGGAATACAACACTGAGTCTTGAGTGAAAGCCCCTGTTGTTCCGGATGACTGTGTGACTCGCTCTCCGTGGCCGACGTAAGTAAAACCTTTAAACAGGTTAACAGTCGCAAGGCCGCCGGGCCAGACGGAATACCAGGGCACGTCCTCAAAGCATGCGCAGACCAGCGGGCAAGTGTCTTCAGACATTTTCAATCTCTCCTTGTGCTAGTCTGTAATCGCATGTTTCAAGGTGAACACCATTGTCCCTGTTCCCAAAGAACCAAAGGTAACCTACCTAAATGAGTATCGCCTTGTAGCACTCACATCTGTAATTATGAAGTGCTTTGAAAGGCTGGTCATGACACACATTAACACCACCATCCCAGATAATGCAATCTCAATTCCACTTCACACAGCCCTCTCCCACCTGGACAAAGGGAGAAATAACTATGTGAGAATGCTGTTCATAGACTATAGCTCAGCGTTCGACACCATTGTCACCTCCAAGCTCGTTGCCAAGCTGGGGACCCTGGGACGGAACACCTCCCTCTGTAACTGGATGCTGGACTTCCTGACGGTACGGCCCCAGATGGTGATGGTAGGCACAAGACCTCCGCCATTCTGACCCTCAACACAAGGACCCCTCAAGGGTGTGAGCTTAGTCCCCTTCTGTACTCCCTGTTTACCCACGACTGCTTGGCCACGCATGACTCCAACACCATCATCATCATCAAGTTTGCTGATGACACGTCAGTGGTGGGCCTTATCAGTGGTGGGCCTTATCAGTGATGGCGATGATACAGCCTACAAGGACAAGGTCAGAGACTTGGCAGTGTGGTGCCATAACAACAACTTATCCCTCAATCGTTAAGATCAATGAGCTGATCATGGACTACAGGAGAAAGAGGGGAGAGCACACCCCCATCCACATCGATGGGGCTGTGGTAGAGCGGATAGAGAGCTTTACGTTCCTTGACATCCACATCACTAAGGACTTAAAATGGTCCACCTACACCCACACAGTCGTAAAGAGGGCAGGACAGCACCTCTTCCCCCTCAAGAAGCTAAAAAGATTTTTCATCGGCCCTCGGATCCTCAAAAAGTTCTACAGCTGCACCATGGAGAACATCTTGAATGGCTGCATCACCACTTGGTATGGCAAATGCACCACCCTCGACCGCAATGCGCTAGAGGGTGGTGCTTACAGCACATTACATCACTGGGGCCTACCGCCCTGCCATCCAGGACTTCTACAGTATATCAGGCGGTGTCAGAAGAAGGGCCTAAACATTGCCAAAGACTCCAGCCGTCCAAGCCATAGACTGTTCACTCTGCTATGATCCGTCAAACGGTTTCGGAGCATTGGCTCTCGGACCAACAGGCTCAGAGACAGCTTCTAGTTCCAAGCCATAAGACTGCTAAATAGCCATAAGATTGCTAAATAGTTAATGAATTGTTACCTAGACTATATGCACTGTCCCTATCTTGCACTGACTCCATGCACACTCACAAGACTAAAAATACACACTGTATACACACTCACATGCACACACTACACTGACACTCACACAAAACTCACAAACATTCACATACAGTCAACACAAACAAATACACATACCCATACTAACACAACAAACCAAAATCAAATCAAATTTGTTTATAAAGCCCTTCTTAAAATCAGCTGATATCTCAAAGTGCTGTACAGAAACACAGCCTAAAACCCCAAACAGCAAGCAATGCAGGTGTAGAATCACGGTGGCTAGGAAAAACTCCCTAGAAAGGCCAGAACCTAGGAAGAAACCTAGAGAGGAACCAGACTATGAGGGGTGGCCAGTCCTCTTCTGGCTGTGCCGGGTGGAGATTATAACAGAACATGGCCAAGATGTTCAAATGTTCATAGGTGACCAGCAGGGTCAAATAATAATAATCACAGTGGATGTCGAGGGTGCAAAGGTCAGCACCTCAGGAGTAAATGTCAGTTGGCTTTTCATAGCCGATCATTGAGAGTATCTCTACCGCTCCTGCTGTCTCTAGAGAGTTGAAAACAGCAGGTCTGGGACAGGTAGCACATCCGGTGAACAGGTCAGGATTCCATAGCCGCAGGCAGAACAGTTGAAACTGGATCAGCAGCACGGCCAGGTGGACTGGGGACAGCAAGGAGTCATCAGGCCAGGTAGTCCCGAGGCATGGTCCTAGGGCTCAGGTCCTCAGAGAGAGAGAGAGAGAAAGAAAGAAAGAGAGAAAGAAAGAAAGTGTTAGAGAGAGCATACTTAAATTCACACAGGACACCGGATAAGACAGGAGAAATACTCCAGATATAACAGACTGGGCCTAGCCCCCCGACACAAACTACTGCAGCATAAATACTGGAGCCTGAGACAGGAGTGGACGGGAGACACTGTGGCCCCATCCGACGATACCCACAGACAGGGCCAAACAGGCCGGATATAACCCCACCCACTTTGCCAAAGCACAGCCCCCACACCACTAGAGGGATATCTTCAACCTGCAACTTACCATCCTGAGACAAGGCCGAGTATAGCCCACAAAGATCTCCGCCACGGTACAACCCAAGGGGGGCGCCAACCCAGACAGGAAGACCACGTTAATGACTCAACCCACTCAAGTGATGGACCCCTCCCAGGGAGAGCATGGAAGAGCACCAGTAAGCCAGTAACTCAGCCCCTTTAACAGGGTTAGAGGCAGAGAATCCCAGTGGAGAGAGGGGAACCGGCCAGGCAGAGACAGGAAGGGCGGTTCGTTGCTCCAGTGCCTTTCCGTTCACCTTCACACTCCTGGGCCAGACTACACTCAATCATAGGACCTACTGAAGAGACGAGTCTTCAATAAAGACTTAAAGGTTGAGACCGAGTCTGTGTCTCTCACATGGGTAGGCAGACTATTCCATAAAAATAGAGCTCTATAGGAGAAAGCCCTGCTTCCAGCTGTTTGTTTAGCAATTCTAGGGACAGTAAGGAGGTATGCGTCTTGTGACCGTAGCGTACGTGTAGGTATGTACGGCAGGACCAAATCGTAAAGATAGTTAGGAGCAAGCCCATGTAATACTTTGTAGGTTTGCAGTAAAACCTTGAAATCAGCCCTTGCCTTAACAGGAAGCCAGTGTAGAGAGGCTAGCACTGGAGTAATATGATCAGATATTTTGGTTCTAGTCAAGATTCTAGCAGCCGTGTTTAGCACTAACTGAAGTTTGTTTAGTGCTTTATCCGGGTAGCAGGAAAGTAGAGCATTGCAGTAGTCTAACCTAGAAGTGACAAAAGCATGGATACATTTTTCTGCATCATTTTTGGGCAGAAAGTTTCAGATTTTTTGCAATGTTACGTAGATGGAAAAAAGCTGTCCTTGAAAAAGTATTGATATGTTCGTCAAAAGAGTGGTCAGGGTCCAGAGACGACTGTACAACCATCAAGATGAATTGTTAGATTCAACAGAAGATCTCTTTGTTTCTTGGGACCTAGAACAAGCATCTTGTAACGACGTTCGTCTGTAGAAGGAGAAGCGGACCAAAATGCAGCGTGGTGGTTACTCATGCTCTTTAATAGAAAATGAACGATACATGAAATAACTTATATCTACAAAACAAACGGAACGTGAAAACCTATACAGCCTATCTTGTGACAACAAACACAGAGACAGGAACAATCACCCACAAAACACTCAAAGAATATGGCTGCCTAAATATGGTTCCCAATCAGAGACAACGATACACACCTGCCTCTGATTGAGAACCACTCCAGACAGCCATAGACTGGTCTTGATAAAGGATTGGTAACCTAAGTATGGAATCAAGCTTTAGGATGTTTTTAACATAAAACTTAATTAATGTTCCAACCGGACAATTCCTTTGTCTGCACAAATGAAGTGGAACGTAGCTACCTTTCACATGAGCGCGCCAGGCTGTGGCACTCTGCCAGACCACTAACTCAAAGAGCCCTTATGAGCCCCTCCATTAGAGTAGAATCCTCAAAACAGGTTCTAAATACTGTTGACATCTAGTGGAAGCCTTGGGAAGTGAAACATAACTAATTTCACCCTGTTTCTTCAATGGGGCGGCAGGGTAGCCTAGTGGTTAGAGCGTTTGACTAGTAACCGGAAGGTACAAATCTGTCGTTCTGCCACTGAACAGGCAGTTAACTCACTGTTCCTAGGCCGTCATTGAAAATAAGAATTTGTTCTTAATTAACTGACTTTCCTAGTTAAATAAAGGTAAAAAAAAATGAGGGCTTAGTTGAAAAACTACAAACCTCAGATTTCCCACTTCCTCTTTGGATTTTTCTCAGGTTTTTGCCTGCCATATGAGTTCTGTTATACTCACAGACATCATTCAAACTGTTTTAGAAACTTCAGAGTGTTTTCTATCCAATACTACTAATACTATGCATATATTAGCATCTGGTACAGAGTAGCAGGCAGTTTACTCTGGGCACCTTATTCATCCAAGCTACTCAATACTGCCCCCCTGTCACCAAGAAGTTAAAAGTATGCATTATGACATAACTTAAAAACAATATCCTGCTGCGATTACCACCAATTTAAAAGACAGAATTCTGCATGCCAACAACAGCCATTGGAAATTGCACCATGAGTCTTCCCGAAATTGGGAAGAGAGCAAGGGCACCATCCCATTCTCCCCATCTCTCCCCTCCCTCTCATTCTCCGAGAGGATCCAATTTAGCCATGTTAGCCTGGGCAATAAAGGGATTGCTTTACAGAGAATGGCTCTGATTGAGGATTTATCCAATCCTTTATCAAGACTGATTGTTTACCTTCGCCCCAGAAGATTGGATTGAAAACGGGGTCACGCCGTAATCCATACAGAACAGAGAGGAATCCAATCATTTCTCCACCTATCTCTCTATCCTTCCCACATTTAGGGACAAGCGGGTGAAACAGGCAAAAAGCCCTACATCAAGTCAACAGAGATTTGATTCACCCTCCAAGATCCGGAAGGGTCAAGGATTTGGTTTAGTTAGGTGGATAAGAGAGGAGGGGAGATAGAAGGGGGGGGGGGACTTGAATAGTTCTTTAGGGACTGGGATATTTTGTCATTTACCTTTTATTTGTAGGGTTTCATGTTTTTTAAATGTTTTTATGTATTTTCAAGGAATGGAAGATGGAAGGCATTGACAAGCTTTTAGCCTCAGCTCCAGGATTCACTGTTGTTGTTCTTGAAATACCTTCATCCCAAAGGGGAGGTGAAAGCCTGTGGAAGAGGCTAGGTCTGCATTGACTCCTAAACTGCACAGCCCATTCCACTTGTGTCACCGCTGGTGTCCCTGTGCTATTCAACTAATCTAGTCCAGCGGATAGGTAAAATAATTGTTCCATTTTATGATACAAAATATCACACTTGGAACACTAATACTTAATGCCTTAAGCAACATTTTAAAGATTGGAGGCAGTCTCAGAAGCCTGCCGGTCAACCAGGGTGGCCATTTTCATAAAATATCTGCCATCTGGATTTCCTGTTAGAAGGAAATAGGGTAAAATCATTCCAAACCACATCAAAATGACCTGCAATAATTCCGATCATAAAATACTGGAGACCTTCATGGAGGTCATATTGAGGTAACTTTTACAATAGTCTTGCAGCTATGGGAAACAATTCTGGAGCTGTGATAGAGCCACTAAAATTAACACACAGATAGAGCATATCTTAATAACTATTGTTGGCTATAGTGACATTGCAGAATTTGTCCGTTATCCCACTGGCTTTCATTTCCAATATGAAAAATAAGGTAAGAAACCCAAGATCGGTAACTTGTTGGATACTTGTCACCAGGGGTACTCTGCTCGGGTCAGTGAGCAAGCAAACAAACTTACTCTTTACTTTTATAGGGTAGGTCGCAGCATTCGGGAATTTTGGATGAAAAGCGTGCCCAAAGTAATCTGCCTGCTTCTCAGGCCCAGAACCTAGGATATGCATATAATTGATAGATTTAGATAGTGTCACGCCCTAACCATAGAGAGCCTTTTCCCACCTGCAATGTGGGATACTGTTTTGTTTCGTATTAGTGCCTAGGTGCGCTACGTATTGCACGCTCGTTAATTAGTTGTTGTTTTGGGAAGTTTCGCCTTGGTCCACTTATTTATACAACGATCGTGACAGAATATCCCACCATAGCAGGACAAGCAGCGTGCCCAGGAAGTGAAGGAGATTTGGACATGGGAAGATATACTGGGTGGATGCGAGCTCCTTCCTTGGCGGGAGTCGCCGAGGAGTAAAGGAGGACAGCGACGACGCCGGGGTCCGTGGCCACAAACAGCCCAAGGGCAACCCAAAGAAAATCTTGGGGGGGCACACACAAGTGGCAGTCGGCCGAGGTGAGGGGAGAGCCAGAGACGGTCTGGGAGTCGATGGAGGAGTTTGAGGAGGGATATCGGAGAGAGATGTTGGCTAGGAGTATGCTGTAGCGCAGGCGTTTTGAAGGGCGTGACATCAGTCTGGTGCAACCTGTGCCGGCTCCACGCACCAGGCCTCCAGTGTGCTTTCCCAGCCCGGTACGACCTGTGCCGGCTCACCGCACTCGCCCCGAAGAGCGTGTTATCAGTCCGGTGAAACCTGTGCTGGCTCCATGCACCAGGCCTCCAGTGCGCCTGCCCAGCCCGGTACGTCCTGTGCCGGCTCACAGCACTCGCCCTGAAGAGCGTGTTATCAGTCCGGTGAAACCTGTGCCGGCTCCCCGCACTCGTCCACCAGTGCGTGTACAGTCCGGAGTCTCCAGCGACAGTCTACAGCCTGGAAACTCCAGCGACGGTTCATAGTCCAGAGCTTCCAGCGACGGTTCATAGTCCAGAGCTTCCAGCGACGGTTCAAAGTCCAGAGCTTCCAGCGACGGTTCATAGTCCAGAGCTTCCAGCAACGGTTCATAGTCCAGAACTTCCAGCGACGGTTCATAGTCCAGAGCTTCCAGCGACGGTTCATAGTCTAGAGCTTCCAGCGACGGTTCATAGTCCAGAGCTTCCAGCGACGGTTCATAGTCCAGAGCTTCCAGCGATGGTTCATAGTCCAGAGCTTCCAGTGACGGTTCATAGTCCAGAGCTTCCAGCGACGGTTCATAGTCCAGAGCTTCCAGCGACGGTTCATAGTCCAGAGCTTCCAGCGACGGTTCATAGTCCAGGGCTTCCTGCACCGGTGCCATGACCGGAGCCTTCCACTGCGCAGATGCCCAGTCCAGGCACGGCGTCCAGTCCCGCTCCATGGCCGGAGCCTTCCTCTGCGCCGGTGCCCAGTCCGGGCATGGCGTTCAGCCCGGCTTCATGGTCTGAGCGGGTGCTACGTCCCGCACTGGAGCCACCACCGACGCTAGTTGCCCACCCTAACCCTCCCCATCTAGTTTCAGGTTTTGCCATTGGAGTCCGCACCTTTGGGGGGGGAGCCCTCGGAGTTCTCTATGGTGTTTTAGTTCAGGGCGTGACTAGGGGGGTTCTAGGTATTGTGTTTCTATGTTGGTGTCTGGGTATGGTTCCCAATTGGAGACAGCTGATAATCGTTGCCTCTAATTGGGGATCATACTTAATTTGTCCTTTTTCCCACTTGCGATGTGGGATACTGTTTTGTTTCGTATTAGTGCCTAGGTGTGCTACGTATTGCACGTTTCTTAATTTGTTGTTCTTTTGGGAAGTTTCACTATAATAAATATGTGGAACTCTGCTGACGCTTCGCCGTCCACTTATTTATACAGCGATCGTGACAGATAGAAAACACTCTAAAGTTTCCAAAACTGTTAAAATAATGTCTGTGAGTATAACAGACGTGATATGGCAGGCGAAAACCTGAGGAAAATCCATCCAGGAAGTGCCAACATTTTGAAATGGCTGTTTTTCCAATAAAAGCCTATTCGTCATTTAAAGGGAGAGGACCCAGATTCCGTTCCCTGTGGCTTCCACTAGTTGTGAACAGTCTTTAGACATTGTTTCAGGCTTTTATTCTGAGAAAGGAGGGAGAATTACCACATTGAGTGAGTGGACCCTGGGATGTCCCCAGAGCTGGTTACTGTGCACGACTGAGAGCGCGCCTTTCTTGTTTTTCTTTTTTATTGACGACGCTATTCTCCGGTTGAAATATTATCGATTATTTAGGCTAAAAACAACCTGAGGATTGATTATAAACAACATTTGACATGTTTCTACGAACTTTACGGATACTATTTGGAATTTTCGTCTGCCACTTGTGACCGTATTTTAGCCATTGGAGTTCTGAACAAAAAGGTTTTTGGATATAAAGAGGGACTTTATCGAACAAAACAAACATTTATTGTGTAACTGAGAGTCTCGTGAGTGCAACCATACGAAGATCAAAGGTAAGTGATTCATTTTATTGCTATTTCTGACTTTCGTGACTAATCTACATGGCTGCTAATTGTTTGTAATGTTTTGTGGCTGAGCGCTGTCCTCAGATAATTTCATGGTTTGCTTTTGCCGTAAAGCCTTTTTGAAATCTGACATGGCGGCTGGATTAACAACAAGTTAAGCTTTATTTTGATGTATTGCACTTGTGATTTAATGAAAGTTAAATATTTATAGTAATTTAATTTGAATTTGGCGCTCTGCAATTTCATTGGAAGTTGTCGAGGTGGGATGCTAGCGACTGGAAAGAACTGGAGAAATGGCTTGGCAGGATTTAAATACAAATGAAATATGTTAATGAGCCTATCAGGGCAATCCTGATAATTAGTGTGCGGCATTAAGAGGTGAAATCAACTTTGTTTATCAAGTTCATGTCAGTAGAACGCTGCTCCGCTCTGAGGGCTTTTATACAGCCGCAAACCAGCTGCAAAGGGCCATATTGGACTAGATTCACTTGGCCATATCGCCATAAATAATTGGTACATGCAGACCAATGATGGCTTACAATTTTTTAGGGTGTCTGGAAAACACAAAGATGCCATACATACGTATCCGTCACGCCTGCTCCCGCCCCCCCTCCTTGGCACTCGAAGACGCATTACGCACTCCTGTCACCATCATTACGCACACCTGCCTTCCCCACCATCACACGCATCAGAAATTATTGGACTCATCTGGACTCAATCACTGTCATTTACCTCCCCTATATCTGTTCCCCGCTTCAGGATTGATGTTCGTTGTTCATTTTTGTTTCCTGGTTCTAACGCTGTTCCTCATTAAACATTCAACTCCCTGTACCTGCATCTCTTCTCCAGCGTCGGTCCTTACAGTATCCTTTAAATCTTTTGTATAGAAAACGTATGCCAACTTACAGTTTTTTGCAAATGTGATTCACCCGTTCATCACAAAGATACAGACATCATTCCTAACTCAGTTGCAAGAGAGGAAGGAAACAGAGATTTAAACATGAGGCCAATGGTTAGTTTAATGGCTGTGATAGGCGAAAACTGAGGCTAGATACTTAAATATTTTGTCTTGCCCATTCACCCGCTGAATGGCACAAATACACAATCCATGTCGCAATTGATTCAAGGTTTAAAAATCCTTCTTTAACCTGACTCCACCCCTAATCTACACTGATTGAAGTGGATTAAACAAGTGACATCAATAATGGATTATAGCTTTCACCTGGATTCACCTGGTCAGTCTGTGTCATGGAAAGAGCAAGTGTTTTTAATGTTTTGTACACTGGAGTTGTTCATATACACTGGAGTTGTTACCAAGAAGACAGTGAATGTTCCTAAGTGGCTGAGTTAAAGTTTTGACTTAAATTTGCTTGAACATCTATGGTAAGACTTAAAAATGGTTGTCTAGCAATGATCAACAACCAATTTGACATAGCTGGGGGAACTTTCAGAAGTCTGAACAAATGTTGCACAACCCAGGTGTGCAAAGCTCTTAGAGGCTTACCCAGATAGACTCACAGCTGTAGTCACTGCCAAAGGTGATTCTAACATGTACTGACTCATGGGTGTGAATGCTTATATGAATGGCAAATTTCTGTATTTAATTTAAAACATTTGCAATCATTTCCGAAAACTTTTTCACTTTGTCATTGTGGGGTATTGTGTGTATATGGGTGAGAAAAATAATCTATTTAATCTATCTTGAATTTAGGCTGTAACACAACAAAATGTGGAATAAGTCAAAGGGTATGAAAACTTTCTAAAGGCACTGCATCATTGCAATCAGTAGAATTCAAGGAACACCCATATTACTCTATTGACACTAGCCATTAAAACATTTATGAAAACAGTAATTTTGTCTTCACCACTTTTCTCCTAAAAGTTTAAAGGATACGTGATATGGCATTTTTGGGCCACTGTGTTTTCCAACCCCCCTCAAACATTTTACGCCATTTTAAGTAAGACCATAACTTTTCACGCATTTTGTTACTTTACAGCTTTATTCTAAAATGGATGACATGATTTTTAATCTCTCAATCTACACAAAATAACCCATAATGAAAATGTGAAAACGGTTTTAGATATCTTTTGCAAAAAAAACAAAAACGAAATTGCTTATTTACATACGTTTTCAGACCCTTTGCAATGACACTCGAATTGAGCTCAGGTGCATCCTGCTTCCAATGATCATCCTTGAGATGTTTCTGAAACTTGATCGGAGTCAACCTGTGGTAAATTTAATTGATTGGAAAGGCACACACCGGTCTATGAAAAGGTCCCACGGTTGACAGTGCATGTCAGAGCAAAAAACAGGATTGTGTCGACACACAGATCTGGGGAAAGGTGCCAAAAAATATCTGCAGCATTGAAGATCCCCAAGAACACACTGGCCTCCATCATTCTTGAATATAAGTTTTGAACCACCAAGACTCTTGCTAGAGCTGGCTGCCTGGCCAAACTGAGCAACAGGTGGAGAAGGGCCTTGGTCAGGGAGGTGACCAAGCTCAATGACAGAGCTCCAGAGTTCCTCTGTGGAGATGGGAGAACCTTCCAGAAGGACAACCATCTCTGCAGCAATCCACCAATCAGGGCTTTATGGTAGTGGCCAGACGGAAGCCACTCCTCAGTAAAAGGCACCTCCAGACCATGACAAACAATGGTTTGGTGAAACCAAGATGGAACTCTTTGGCCTGAACGTCAAGCGTCATGTCTGGAGGAAATCAGGTACCGCTCATCACCTGGCCAATATCATCCCTAAGGTGATGAAGTAAGTGGTGGCAGCATCATGCTGCGGGATGTTTATCAAAAGCAGGGACTGGGAGAATAGTCTGGATCGAGGAAAAGATTAATGGAGCGAACTACAGAGAGATCCTTTATGAAAACCTACTCCAGAGCGCTCACGACCTCAGCTTAGGGCGAAGATTCACCTTCCAACGGGACAACGACCCTAAGGACACAGCCAAGACAACGCAGGAGTGGCTTCGGGAAAAGTCTCGTGCAGCACAGGGACGCCACCGGAATGGGCTGTGCAGTTAAGGAATCAATGCAGACATAGCCTCTGCCACAGGATTTCACCTCACCTTCGGGATGAAGGTATTTCGAGAACATCAGTGAAACCTGGAGCTGAGGCTAATGCAGACACAACCTGGAGAAACTACCTGGGTGACCAATTCTGTACCTCCCAGCCAGTTTTTGCCTTTTGCTCCTCGTTGAAGTTCATTATTTTAGTCCAATAAATGGAAAAGCTTGTCAATGCCTTCCATCTTTCATTCCTTGAATATGTATACAGTGTATATATAAAAAACATGAAACCCTTCAAATACAAGGTAAAAGTCCATGACAAAGTCCCCAACCCTAAAGAACTATTCAAGTCCCTTTGTCTCTCACCCCCCCCCCCTTCTCGCTTAAGGTATCTAGTATTAGTATAAAACGTTTTATTCTTGTATCATAAAGTGGAACAATCTCGGGTATATTTGGTTCTTATCCACTGGACTAATCCTTTTACACAAAGATAAGTTGAACTCTCTTTACCCACATTGGAATAAGTATCATTCCACAATACTTCACTCTCGTAAATGCTGACTCATAAATTGTTGAAGAGCTTTTTGAAGGAGAAAGAGAGTGTGGTTCTCAGAAGGTCACAGAGAAGGTGGTGTGCATAACATTGTAGAGGTTCGACTACAGGGGCAGTACTTTTAGCTCACACAAACTGCAATAGTCTCGCTTCTCGCCACCCCTATAGCTTTTCTTGTCAATGTTTCCCCCACCTGCTCTCTCCCTCTCTACACGGCCCTTTAGAAACACAATAGGAGGGTAAATGGTTTTTCTGAAAGTGATGCCTCTTCAACCCCCCCCCCCCCAAAAACACATTATTTATTCATGGGTCTGGTCACTGCAACCTTGAGAACAGTGTGTGTCCACGTACGTGCATGCGTGTGTGGTCAGAAGACCGGAGCAGGGTTCGGGAGGGTGTATGGTGGAGTCAAGCAGTATGTAAGAGAGAGAGAGAACAAGGGATGGGGAGAGAAAAAAGCAGTGAGGGAGGGAAGAAGGGCTTGGATTTCCATCCTTGAGGGGTGAGAGGGAAACGATCGATGGAGGGCTGAAATCGAGGAGGATCCGGTGGCAGAGCGAGCTCCAAGAACTGCAAACAAGGTCACTCTGTGACCCTCTGACAAGATCATGGAGGGAAAGGATAGAAAGACAGAGGTTGAGAAAGAGGAAGCAACCATCGTTTCTGTGTAACTTCCTGGCTCCAGCATATACCTTCTCAGTACACAGACACAAGAGCTGAGACAGGATGTCTAATTGTGCCAGAGCGGATGGTAAATTACCATCACAAACAGCACGAGTGGTCGAATAACATAAAACTAGCTAGTACCTAGCTTGCCTAGAAACTCGAGTTCTACGCCAGGAAATTAGTGTTTGAGTCAGGATATTTGTTTTACATTGATAAATGCAGAGCGACAAAATGTTATATCATACACTGCATTTGAGGAACAATGGGAAAGTAATTCTGCTTTGAAGGTTGATAAACTCGTAACCTCACTTTTGAGAAAATGGCCTTTGAATGTTTGGTACCTACTGGAGAGCTCTTCTTTGTCGACACCCATTCAGCATTGTTCACACCCCTTAAGCTTCAGCCCCCACCCAAACTTACCATTTTACTCGCCCTAGCAGAGCTGGTTAGGCTTGTTTCATGTTATCCAGAACGTTGGTGACTAACTGTGATGCTGGCAACAATTTAATTGCACTTTTTTGCTGACGTTTTCTGACACCGGCCATATTCAACGGGTGTTGAGAGTTCGTAAATTCATTAGTTATTCTGCGCTCTGGCACACTCAGACGAGAGCGCTCTGAAATCGGAGTAGATGGCCAGACTGAATTTACAAACACACCTGAAATGGTTACTTGCATAGTGGGGTCTTTTGTTAAGACATGTAGCTAGCTAGCTAGACAATGAACCATAGTCCCAACTCATGACGTTACTCCCCTTGCATGAATATGCAGGTAGCTAACCAACCAAGCTAACATTAGGCTATAACTGGCCAAGCAAATGGCTCTGAGATACAAATAATAAGATCATACACGTACACGAGCCAGCCAACTTTAGCTAGCTAACAGTGCACTTTAATGTGAAATGAAACCACTTTGTTAAAATGAGAAAATGTAGCTAGCTAGACTATCTTACCAGTATACATCACAAATGGATCTTTTGTCTTTTGAATGCCATGTTTTTCCTTGGAGAAAACACCGGTTTTCATCTCTCTCCTTAGCTATCAGTCGAATTCCACTGATTTCAAAACTCGGTCCTCCATAAAGTGGAGAACACTTAAGCAGTTTTACTATGCTATAAAAAAAGTTGACCAAGGCAGGATTACCTAGACATGCTGACATACTAATGTAGAATTAAAAACAATTCAAAGTTGGGTTTCCAGGCAAGTACCTATCTAGCCACCTTTATAGCTAGCTACACCCTGGACCAGAGCTAGTGACGAATAAGCTAGCTTACTATCCACACCCTGGACCAGAGCTATACTAGAGTGGACTAGAGATAGCTAGCTACATCAAGGAACAGAGCTAGTGTTGACCAGAGCTAGCTAGCTACGCCCTGCACCAGTGCGGCTAGCTACTCGTGGACCCGAAATAGTGCGGACTAAAGCTGCTCCCTATGCCCTGGAGTGGAGCTACTAGTAACTAATATGTTCAAATCAAATTTCAAATTTTATTTTATTTGTCACATACACATGGTTAGCAGATGTTAGTGCGAGTGTAACTAAATGCTTGTGCTTCTAGTTCCGACAATGCAGTAATAACCAACAAGTAATCTAGCTAACAATTCCAAAACTACTACCTTATAGACACAAGTGTAAGGGGATAAAGAATATGTACATAAAGATATATGAATGAGTGATGGTACAGAGTGGCATAGGCAAGATACAGTAGATGGTATTGAGTGCAGTATATACATATGAGATGAGTATGTAAACAAAGTGGCATAGTTAAAGTGGCTAGTGATACATGTATTACATAAGGATGCAGTAGATGATATAGAGTACAGTATATACGTATACATATGAGATGAATAATGTAGGGTATGTAAACATTATATTAGGTAGCATTGTTTAAAGTGGCTAGAGATATATTTTACATCATTTCCCATTATTAAAAGTGGCTGGAGTTGAGTCAGTGTTGGCAGCAGCCACTCAATGTTAGTGGTGGCTGTTTAACAGTCTGATGGCCTTGAGATAGAAGCTGTTTTTCAGTCTCTCGGTCCCAGCTTTGATGCACCTGTACTGACCACACCTTCTGGATGATAGAGGGGTGAACAGGCAGTGGCTCGGGTGGTTGTTGTCCTTGATGATCTTTATGGCCTTCCTGTGACATCGGGTGGTGTAGGTGTCCTGGAGGGCAGGTAGTTTGCCCCGGTGATGCGTTGTGCAGACCTCACTACCCTCTGGAGAGCCTTACGGTTGTGGGCGGAGCAGTTGCCGTACCAGGCGGTGATACAGCCCGACAGGATGCTCTCGATTATGCATCTGTAGAAGTTTGTGAGTGTTTTTGTGACAAGCGGAATTTATTCAGCCTCCTGAGGATGAAGAGGCGCTGCTGCGCCTTCTTCACGATGCGGTCTGTGTGGGTGGACCAATTCAGTTTGTCTGTGATGTGTACGCCGAGGAACTTAAAACTACTACCCTCTCCACTACTGTTCCATCGATGTGGATAGGGGGGTGTTCCCTCTGCTGTTTCCTGAAGTCCACAATCATCTCCTTAGTTTTGTTGACGTTGAGTGTGAGGTTATTTTCCTGACACCACACTCCGAGGGCCCTCAACTCCTCCCTGTAGGCCTTCTCGTCGTTGTTGGTAATCAAGCCTACCACTGTTGCGTCGTCCGCAAACTTGATGATTGAGTTGGAGGCGTGCGTGGCCACGCAGTCGTGGGTGAACAGGGAGTACAGGAGAGGGCTCAGAACGCACCATTGTGGGGCCCCAGTGTTGATGATCAGCGGGGTGGAGATGTTGTTGCCTCACCACCTGGGGGCGGCCCGTCAGGAAGTCCAGTACCCAGTTACACAGGGCGGGGTCGAGACCCAGGGTCTCGAGCTTGATGACGAGCTTGGAGGGCACTATGGTGTTAAATGCCAAGCTGTAGTCGATGAACAGCATTCTCACATAGGTATTCCTCTTGTCCAGATGGGTTAGGGCAGTGTGCAGTGTGGTTGAGATTGCATCGTCTGTGGACCTATTTGGGCGGTAAGCAAATTGGAGTGGGTCTAGGGTGTCAGGTAGGGTGGAGGTGATATGGTCCTTGACTAGTCTCTCAAAGCACTTCATGATGACGGAAGTGAGTGCTACGGGGCGGTAGTCGTTTAGCTCAGTTACCTTAGCTTTCTTGGGAACAGGAACAATGGTGGCCCTCTTGAAGCATGTGGGAACAACAGACTGGGATAGGGATTGATTGAATATATCCGTAAACACACCAGCCAGCTGGTCTGCGCATGCTCTGAGGGCGCGGCTGGGGATGCAGCCTTGCGAGGGTTGACACGTTTAAATGTTTTCCTCACGTCGGCTGCAGTGAAGGAGAGTCCGCATGTTTTAGTTGCGGGCAGTGTCAGTGGCACTGTATTGTCCTCAAAGCGGGCAAAAAAGTTATTTAGTCTGCCTGCGAGCAAGACATCCTGGTCCGTGACGGTGCTGGTTTTCTTTTTGTAATCCTTGATTGACTGTAGACCCTGCCACATACCTCTTGTGTCTGAGCCGTTGAATTGAGATTCTACTTTGTCTCTATACTGACGCTTAGCTTGTTTGATTGCCTTGCGGAGGGAATAGTTACACTGTTTGTATTCGGTCATGTTTCCAGTCACCTTGCCCTGATTAAAAGCAGTTGTTCACACTTTCAGGTTCACGCGAATGCTGCCATCAATCCACGGTTTCTGGTTTGGGAATGTTTTAATCGTTGCTATGGGAACGTCATCTTCAATGCACGTTCTAATGAACTCGCACACCGAATCAGCGTATTCATCAATGTTGTCGTCTGACGCAATACGGAACATATCCCAGTCCACGTGATGGAAGCAGTCTTGGAGTGTGGAATCAGATTGGTCGGACCAGCGTTGAACAGACCTCAGCGCGGGAGCTTCTTGTTTTAGTTTCTGGCTGTAGGCAGGGATCAACAAAATGGAGTCTTGGTCAGCTTTTCCGAAAGGAGGGCGGGGCAGGGCCTTATATGCGTCATGCGTCGCGGAAGTTGGAATAGCAATGATCTAAGGTTTTTCCAGCCCTGGTTGCGCAATCGATATGCTGATAAAATTTAGGGAGTCTTGTTTTCAGATTAGCCTTGTTAAAATCCCCAGCTACAATGAATGCAGCCTCCGGATATATGGATTCCAGTTTGCAAAGAGTCAAATAAAGTTTGTTCAGAGCCATCGATGTGTCTGCTTGGGGGGGAATATATACGGCTGTGATTATAATGAAAGAGAATTCCCTTGGTAGATAATGCGGTCTACATTTGATTGTGAGGAATTCTAAATCAGGTGAACAGAAGGACTTGAGTTCCTGTATGTTGTTGTGGCCACACCAAGTCACGTTAACCATAAAGCATACGCCCCCGCCCCTCTTCTTACCAGAAAGATGTTTGTTTCTGTCGGCGCGATGCGTGGAGAAACCAGCTGGCTGCACCGTCTCCGATAGCGTCTCTCCAGTGAGCCATGTTTCCGTGAAGCAAAGAACGTTACAGTCTCTGATGTCCCTCTGGAATGCTACCCTTGCTCGGATTTCATCAACCTTGTTGTCAAGAGACTGGACATTGGCGAGGAGAATGCTAGGGAGTGGTGCACGAAGTGCCCGTCTCTGGAGTCTGACCAGAAGACCGCTTCGTTTTCCCCTTTTTCGAAGTTGTTTTTTGGGGTCGCCGGCTGGGATCCATTCCGTTGTCCTGGGTGAAAGGTAGAACGCAGGATCCGCTTCGCGAAAGTCATATTCTTGGTCGTACTGATGGGGAGTTGACGCTGCTTTTATGTTCAGTAGTTCTTCTCGACTGTATGTAATGAAACCTAAGATGACCTGGGGTACCAATGTAAGAAATAACACGTAAAAAAATCCATTCTTCATTTTTGGGTCACACATCCGACATTCAAAAAGACCAGTGGCTAATATAAATTATAACGGTTTTCTAATGGTGAAGGAGAGTCGGACCAAACTGCAGCATGTAGATTTCGATCCATGTTTAATAAAACAACTTAACACGAATCAAAACACAAACTCAACAAAACAATAAACGTAATGAAAACCGAAACAGCCTAAACTGGTGCAAACTAACACAGAACCATGACATCAAGACACTAAGGACAATCACCCACAATACACCCAAAGAATATGGCTGCCTAAATATGGTTCCCAATCAGAGACAACGATAACCACCTGCCTCTGATTGAGAACCACTCCAGACAGCCATAGACTTTCCTAGAACACCCTACTAAGCTACAATCCCACTAACATACACACCAAAACCCCCAGACAAAACACACCACAATACAAAAACTCCATGCCACACCCTGGCCTGATCCAATACATGAAGAAAAACACAAAATACTTAGACCAGGGCGTGACATAAATGTATTAACCAATGGCAAATAGACAAAAATACAGCAAATATACAAAACAAAACTTGTTGTGGACCAATTTACCTGATTGAGATTAAATACATGCAGCAGTGAGTGAATGCATAGCAATTACATGAATGGCAACTGACAAGCTCCTCTGCTACACAAACACTTGGGGAAGAGTGAAGTTAGAGAGCTTGCAATATGGAAGCCATAGATGTGAGGAAGCTACAAACACAGATACCCTGTTAAAATTATGTAACAAAAATTTAACCACATGTAACATATGGATTTGATTTAGGATACACATCAAAGTTTCATCTTTATTACATAAACCGATCAGAATTCTGAAGAATGCCGAAGTCATGTTGGAAAATTTTCTGGGGTGTGATGTAATATGGAGGACACGGCAAGCCAGCCTCTTTCCTATAATGTAAACTCCAATTTTTTTTACTTCAAATGTATAACTTCAAATTAAACCAAATCCTTTGCACTGATGACTAGTGGTTTCAATTAAAATGTCTGGCAATTTTCAATCAAATACTTTGAATTTATTGTTACAAATCAAGTTGCTAGTCAACTAGCCTGCTAACGTTAGCCCTACTAGCTTGCTAACATTAGCCCTACCAGCCTGCTAACATTTTGTTAGCAGTGCATGAGTCAGCCAGTTGCTATCAACATCTAGCTTACAGCTACATTAAAGTTAACCAATATTTTGAAAACGCCATCTAACCAATTATCAAAGAATGCAGTTATCTTAGCCAGCAATCTAGCCAGCCAGCTAACATTAGCTATTTATCCAACTAGCTATTAGCCTAGCCAACCACCGCGGTTGTGGTCGGCATGCTAGAGCCCAACTACTGGAGAACACAACTAACTAAACACAACCGCAGACTTACAAATTGATGGCTGGGGCCCATCCGATGGTAGAACTTTTGAAGAGTACATGCTGAGTTAGCTACCAAAGTGATGGGGAGGCGGGCAGTTTGGGAGGGAGAATCAGGGAAATCCGAAATAGATAGATTCCAGATGTCCATCAGCTAGCATGCTAGCACTAAGCCAAGGTGAAATGAGTTGCAAAACTTCTGTGGCACTACTTCACAGAGAACATTCCAAAAAATGTGGAAAACATAGAGAACAGACAAGTACTACCCAATCAGATCAAGTAGGTTCGATCCCAGGCTGTGTTACAGCAACTTCTTGTGGTAGGCTGTGTTACAGCAACTTCTTGTGGTGGGCCAAGCTCCTGCAAGCTGACTTCGGTTGTCAGTCGAATGGCGTTTCCTCCGACACACGTGTGGCTGACTTCCGAGTTTAGCAAGCAGTGTGTTAAGAAGTAGACGACCAGGCGGCTCATGTTTCGGAAGATGCACGTCTCGACCTTCTCCTCTCCTGAGCCCATTGAGGGGTTGCAGAGATCAGACAAGGTCGTAACGATGGGGTAAAAACGACAATGGTAATGGGTTCTAGCCGCAAAGTCCGAAGAGCATGCTGCATGGCTGCACGTGCCGCATCTGCTCCTTGTTTACATCCCACTTCTTCATAATTGGTGGATTGTAACTCAAAAACAAGAGAAGCGTCTGGACATGAGAACATAAACAGAGACAATAAAGCCTGACAGGAAATGGGATATATAGTGGGATATATATACATATATATGGGGTAGTAATCAGCGAAGTGATAAGGTCCAGGTATGCCTAATGATGAGGCGCGGGTGTGCGTAATGAATGGTTGCCAGGTGTATGTAAAGATGGGTTGCCAGGACTCGTGGTTAGTAGACAGGTGACCTCAAGCACCAGAGAGGGGGAGTGGGAGTAGACGGCCCAGAGGGCAAGGAGTAGGCCAGTCCGGATGGCAGAGGTGGAATTCTCAAGTGATGTTGGGATCTAGAATGTCCTCAAACGGAACCCAACACCGCTCCTCTGGACTGTACCCCTCCCAGTCTACCAGGTACTGAAGCCGACCCCCATGACATCTGGAGTCCAGAAGGGATCTGACAGCATAGGCTGGACCTCCCTCGATGTCCAGATGAGGCAGAGGGTTGTCGTGGGGGATGGCCAGGAGACCAGGAACCACCGGCCGAGGAGAGAATCATGAAAAGGTAAGATCTGGTAGTTAATGAGAAGCTGTAACCTATAAGCCACCTCGTTGACCCTCGGACGCCCTTGAAGGCCACCACAAACCAGGGTCTCAGCTTCTCACAGGGAAGGAAGAATGGGATGTTACTGGTGGAGAGCCAGACGCAATCACCAGGATGGAACAAGGGTGCCCCCCTGCACCTTCTGGCGACAGACGGCACATACAGGAGCCTCATGTGAGCGTCACTCCAAACTTCCTCTGTGGGCCGGAACCATTCGTCCACCGCAGGGGCTTCGGTCTGGCTCGGAGTCCATGACGCCAGGGCTGGCTGATAACCCAGGACACACTGGGAGTACGCCCAGTGGAGGAGTGACATAATGAATTCTGGGCATATTTGCCCAAGGAAGGAGTCGGGGCCCACTCCCCTTGCCGGTCCTAGCAGTGACTCCTCAGGAACCCCCCCAGCTCCTGGTTCATTCTCCACCTGCCCTTTGGATTGAGGCTGACCGTGACCCCCAGTTTCTCCATGAAAGCCCCCATACCCGTGAAGTGAATTGGGGGCCATGGTCGGAGACGGCATCCTCCGGAAGGCTATAGTGCCGGAAGACTTGCTGGAACATTGCCTCAGCAACCCGGAGAGCGGTAGGGAGACCAGAGAGGGGACCGGCATGATTTTGAAAATCTGTCCACAACCAACAGAATGGTGGTGAAACAGTCAGAGGGGAGATCGGTAACAAAGTCAATGGACAAATGAGACCAGGGATGCTAAGGCACGGGAAGGGCAAGGCGCTTCCCTGCTGGAGCGTGCGGGGGGCGTTTGTTTGGGCATATACTGAACATGAGTTGATATAGTGAGCCATGTCTTGCACCAAGGTGGGCCACCAGTATTTCTCAGAGATGGAGTGAATAGTGTAAGTAATACCTGGGTGTCCAGTGGTGAGGGATGTGTGCACCCAGGTCAACAGCCTATCCCTTACCCCTGAGGGGACATAGATGGATTCAGGAGGGCAGGTAGAGGGCGTGGGTTCCCTCTACAGAGCCTGGTGGATGTCCACATCTACATCACAAAACACAGTAAGGGAGGGATAGGCTGGAGACTGGTGGGCACTATCTGGACTCTCAACAGACGTGGAACCACAAGGTGAGGGAAAGCAGGTCCTCCGGCATCCTGGTGCCCAGGCAGTGATTCTCATCCTCGACGAGGAGATAGTGGGGTTATGACGCTGAAGCCACGGGAGGCAGAGGATGACTGTGCATGGGTGCAGTGATGATGAGAAAGGGAATGCTTTCCTGGTGCATAGGTCCCACAGTGAGGGTGAGTGGTGCTGTGATGTGTGTGACATTTCCGGAATCCCAGTGGTCGATCAGCAATCGCTTGAACCGGAAATGGAGAGGTGAGCGGCTATGAGGGGATGTTCAGTTAGGAGGCAAGGACCTGGTCAATGAAATTCCCCACGGCACCGGAGTCAACTAGAGCAGTAGATACAACATTTGATGGACAGCCAGCTAGTGATATGGACACCAGAAAGGGTTTCGTACAAAATGAGGATGGTGGAATACTCACACCAAACCCAGGAGAAGGATTATCACGGGACGGTCCATCTGCTCTTGTGGACCACGGGTTGGGACATATCGGACACTGCTCACTCCTCTCGGGCAACAACAAGATGTTGAAGAATGCGGAGGACCTCATCCATAGCCATCCCCAGTTGAGCCAGCTGGTCGTAGTGTTGGCAAAGTACAGTTGAAGTCGGAAGTTTACATACTCCTTAGCCAAACACATTTATACTCAGTTTTTCACAATTCCTGACATTTTAATCATAGTAAAAATTCCTTGTCTTAGGTCAGTTAGTTTCACCACTTTATTTTAAGAATGAAATGAAAGTGAAATGTCAGAATAAAGTAGAGAATGATTTATTCCAGCTTTTATTTATTTCATCACATTCCCAGTGGGTCAGAAGTTTACATACACTCAATTAGTATTTGGTAGCATTGCCTTGACATTTAAAAAAAACTTGTAAAAATGTGTAAAAATGTCAAAAAACAGAATTCCGCTTTGACATTATGGGGTATAACGTGTAGGCCAGTGACAAAACAATCGAATTTGATACATTTTAAATTCGTGCTGTAACAACAAAATGTTGAAAAAGTCAAGAGGTTTGGAGACTTTCTGAAGGCACCTCCCCCCTGTGAGCATCAAAGCCTGAAAGAGAGGCACATAACTGGCTTTACTGAGCTCATTTTGGAGAGCTGATACACAAGCTATACATTTTTTGAGCTTATAATATCCTTTTTCCTAAATTTAGAGAGATCAAAATATATTTCGGGGTCAAATAAAAAAATAATGATGGTGCAAGTCACAGTTGAGAATCACTCTGTGATGGTTTGCTTTGGTCTGGAGTTACATCTGACCAGCATGCCTCTCTTGCCTGTCTGCTGTTTAGTTTTCACTAGATAGCGTATAGCTCGTAGCTTGTGGTCCACGCTAGTTTTGGTCTTCACTAGTGCTGGTCCAGGGCATAGCTAGCTAGTAGCTGGTACTAGCTAACTATGTAATTCCACCACCCGTGCAGTTAGAGGATGGTACATTACCGCCAGTCTGTCACCATTTAGACATCCTGTCTAAGCTGGTATGTCTCATAGCGTCTGTGCCCTGAGAAGGTATCTGCTAGAGCCAGCCCTATTGTTATTTGTGTTGTGCATTTATTTTAGCCTGTGGTCTTTTGGAGTGTAGGGTGTGTGACACATTTACGAATGCATTTTATCTCATTCAGAACTATTTTAATGGTGTTAAGAATCAACAAAAATGCAGGATAGAGACTTGAAAGCAATCACTATAACCATTTGCTTTGAAAGCAGGTCCCTAGCAACTCAACAAGCACCAGATGCTCCTAATTGCCAATCAGCCTCTACGTCTGTTTGCAAAACTTTAACTACTTGCCTTGAATACAGTTCCTCAACAAGCATCAGCTGCAACTCATTGCTAATAAGCCTCCACACCTGTCCTCACTTCCCTTGATCACCACTGCCACTCATCTTAAACCGGACCAAATTAACATGACTGTTTTAAGCAGTGCATGTCGCGTAGCATGACACTGTGCGTTTCTAGTCAGATCAAGGTTAGCATCCCAACTTCTGTCTAGTATCTTTTAGGTTCTTCCAAGGATTTCTTGGGGATATTGCCATCACTTTCCCTTTTTTGTAATTATTTGCCTACCTCCTGATGCCTTTTGCACACAATGTATATAGACTCTTTTTCCCCCCTTTTTTTCTACTATGTTATTGACTTGTTTATTGTTTACTCCATGTGTAACTCTGTGTTGTTGTCAGTTCACACTGCTATGCTTTATCTTGGCCAGGTCGCAGTTGTAAATGAGTTCTCAACTAGCCTACCTAGTAAAATAAAGGTGAAATAAAAAAAATAAAAAATAAAAAAACAGCTTACAGAAGGTAGGCAATTAAAGTCACAGTTATGAAAACTTAGGACAGTACAGAGGCATTCTACTCTGGAAAAACACCAAAATAAATATGCCCAGGGTCCCTGCTCATCTGCGTGAACGTGCCTTAGGCATGCTGCAAGGAGGCATGAGGACTGCAGATGTGACCAGGGCAATAAATTGCAATGTCCGTACTGTGAGACGCATAAGACAGCGCTACAGGGAGACAGAACGGACAGCCGATCGTCCTCACATTGGCAGACCATGTGTAACAACACCTGCACAATCCCTCCATCAGTGCTCAGACTGTCCGCAATAGGCTGAGAGAGGCTGGACTGACGGCTTGTAGGCCTGTTGTAAGGCAGGTCCTCACCAGACATCACCGGCAACAACGACTTACATGGGCACAAACTCCCTGTCACTGGACCAGACAGGACTGGCAAAAGATGCTCTTCACTGACGAGTCGTGGTTTTGTCTCACCAGTGGGGATGGTCAGATACGTGTTTATCGTCGAAGGAATGAGCGTTACACGAGGCCTGTAACCTGGAGCGGGATCGATTTGGAGGTGGAGGGTCCGTCGTGGTCTGGGGCGGTGTGTCACAGCATCATCCGACTGAGCTTGTTGTCATTGCAGGCAATCTCAATGCTGTGTGTTACAGGGAAGACATCCTCCTCCCTCATGTAGTACCCTTCCTGCAGGCTCATCCTGACATGACCCTCCAGCATGACAATGCCACCAGCAATACTGCTCGTTCTGTGCTTGATTTCCTGCAAGACAGGATTTCTGCCATGGCCAGCGAAGAGCCTGGATCTCAATCCCATTGAGCACGTCTGGGACCTGGTGGATCGGAGGGTGAGGGCTCGGGCCATTCCCCCCAGAACTGTCCGGGAACTGTGCAGGCGCCTTGGTGAAAGAGTGGGTTAACATCTCACAGCAATAATTGGCAGATTTTGGTGCAGTCCATGAGGAGGAGATGCACTGCAGTACTTAATGCAGCTAGTGGCCACCAGATACTGACTGTTACTTTTGATTTTGACCCCCCCCTTTGTTCAGGGACACATTATTCCATTTCTGTTAGTCACATGTCTGTGGAACTTATTCAGTTTATGTCTCAGTTGTTAAATCGTGTTATGGTCTTACAAATATTTACACATGTTAAGTTTCCTGAAAATGAACTCAGTTAACAGTGAGAGGACATTTCTTTTTTTGCTGAGTTTTGTTTAAGTATATGGTTTCTTAAACATGCTTTCTGCAAAAGTTCAGTGCATAATAAGTATAGCCTCTATTATTGATAGTTCCTCATTAATGAATTAAGTTGTTCCTATGTAACAACCAGGAACATTTTTCAATCTATGTATATGTATCAGTTGCTAGTTATTAAAGGGGTAAATACTGCGCTCTTACCTAGTCATTGCAGTATTGTTTCCCTGTTTCTACGTATATTCTGAACATTACCCTCTTTTTTTCAGCACTGTAACTAATGTGCTAGCGTTTTTTAACATGCACGCTTCGCTCTCTTTTGCGCTTGTGACATCATTTTGCCGACCTGAACCCTGCTGTGCTGGCTGATGTCTTTAAATTTTTGTATTGTCGTTTCCAGCACAGATATTGCAACTATTGTGGATGTGGCCAACGCGTTATAGTCGATGACCAAAATGAATAAACTAATAGGACATTTAGGGTTGTTTTTGTTAGTTGTGCTGAGAATAAAAGCATCATTGTATAAGATGCCGTTTTCTTCCTTTCATTACTGACATGACAACTCCCCGTTGCACACAAATTACTCCTTGGTGAGTTTATGCCGTCGATGCTTCGGTCAAGTCGACCTTTCTTGAGCCATTTCACTTCCTCAAGCAATGCTTTTTGATTTATAATAATTACCAAAAAATGTAAACTATTTTACTGACTTACAGTTCATATAAGGAAATCAGTCAATTGAAATGAATTCATGATGCCCTAATCTATGGATTTCATATGACTGGGCAGGGGTGTGCCTTGGGGGTGTATAGGCCCACCCACTTGGGAGCCAGGCCCAACCAATCAGAATTAGTCCCCCACCACCACTGTTACACGTGGTTGTGAGGCCGGTTGGACGTACCGAAAATTAACATTACATTCTCTGGCAACTGCTCTGGTGGACATTCCTGCAGTCAGCATGCCAATTGCACGCACCCTCAACACTTGAGGCATCTGTGTCGTTGTGTGACAAAACTGCACATTTTAAAGCTGCCTTTTATTGTCCCCAGCACAAGGTGCACCTGTGTAATGATCATGTTGTTTAATCAGCTTCTTGATATGGCACACCTGTCAGGTGGATGGTTAGTCCTGGCAAAGGAGAAATGCTCACTAACAGGGATGTTAAACAAATTTGTGCACAAAATTTGAGAGAAATAAGCTTTTTGTACATATGGAGCATTTTTTTAATTTTTATTTTCAGCTCATTAAACATCGGAACAACACTTTACATGTTGCATTTATATTTTTGTTCGGTGTATGTGTTTTCCGTTGCACTCCCGCTTCCAAAATCTTATGGTATATTTAATATGAATATTTAATTGCTTTCAAACTTTTATCTCTTTCCGTGCCAGAGGGTTTCACTTTCAGCTGATTTTGGCAGGCTGTGTACAGAATGTGTTCAGTGAATTCAGGGTTGATCTAGGGTTGAGAATCTGAGAAAATGTGACTCATCTTAACTAAATGTCCAGCGTTTTAATTGGCCAAGGGGGAGTGTGTCAAATCAAAAGAAAATGTTTTGTTACATGCTTCGTAACAGTGAAATGCTTACTTATGGGTCCTTTTCAATAATGCAGAGTTAAAGATAAGATACAACATTAAATACAAATTAGAAGTAACGACAGGAATGTAAGGAAAGTAATCGGAAACAAGACAGCAACGGAAAGGTAACTTCCCAGCTACAAGCAACGATCCAAAATGTACGTTTTTAGATTGGCCCACATACAGCATAAGTATAATGTATTTTCTGAAACAAACTCTTTCTACAAAAGTTCAAAGTACATTATTAATAAGTATAGCCTCTATTATTGATGTATATAGAGAGAAAACAGACAGAGAGAAAGAAAGTGAAAGAGCAGCATGTGTGTGTGTGAAAGAGTAAACAGACAGAAGGAGACAAATGAAGGTACAGAGCAGTGTTTTCATCAAGACGTGTGTCTCTTTTCTTTCCCTTGCCCTGATCTGTCTGCTCAGCCAGGTCACCCGTGACGCAAGTCCAGGATGACATTGAAAGCGGCCATTAGGGGCAACAGTGAGTGCTGTTACCTTTAAGTAGGTTTCGGTTTTGCTAGGGTGCTGTGGACAGGGATGGCAGATGGGCATAAGGAACTGTCTCTGATTCCAATGGTTGTAAGTTAGAAAGTTGTTTTGAATGTGTTTGTTTTAAGCCTATGCCAAACCTTAACCCTAAACTTAACCTTAAACACCTTGAAATTTGACATTTGGAACAACTTTGAAATGTGATGTTTGAGAAACATGGATGAACTTCTAATTCTGACGTGAGACTCTGAGAGCTGGTTGGTCTGCTACCCTGGTCTGGGCAATCAGCTGGCCTTCCCACAAGAGCGGCACAGTATGATCCAAAATAACAGCCTGTGCCCAGCAATGCAGTGATACATAGACAACTACACACAAACGTGCATGTGTGCACACCACACACACACAAGAAACATATTTCAGGAGTCACCCCAATTATTATTCAGTAGAGCCTTCACCAGCCAGCTCTTCTTATCCTATACAATTATCCCAAAATGCTTTAATGTTGAAATATGTCTCCACAGGCTTTGATGCTTAACTATGAACCTTTCGTACGCATTCACTTATTAATGCTGTGTTCAAAAGATGTGTATTCAGCGATGAATACAGAATTGTTATGTAGTGTGTTGAGAGAAGTAAGCATAGTTTTGAAGAGAATCGAAGACATGTATTAAATAGCAAATGACAGATGCTAGATTGAGGAAATCCCTCATCACCAATCAACTGCTGGCACTAAAGAGCTTTGAAATGTGCTATAAAGTTGTCAATCACTTCATTTAATTCGGAAACCTGTTTCACCCCAATGTTACACATATACTATGTTTTGAAGACTGGGAGATTGACGTGACACGTTTGTTGAGTGTCAGAATAGAGTAGAATATAATATAACTTTATGAGTCAGAAAGATGGGCAGACAGGCAGACAGATGGGCACACTGGCAGATAGACAGACACGCAGGCAGACAGATTGACAGAAAGGAAGGCAGGTAGATAAGCAGATAGGCGAACAGATGGGCAGCAGGCAGACAGACGGACAGACAAATGGACACAGTCAGATGGACGGACGGACCAGACAGAGACATACAGAACAAAAGGCCTTTTAGACAATTATTTTGATACTGTACATGACAGACCCACACTTCCCAGCATGCTCAGGTAACCGTATACCCCATACACCCAATCACCCCACTCCCATCATCATCTCCCGTTTCCACCCCTCCATTTCTTGGCCGGTTCATTATACTGTTCTCTCAGCTTTCTGGACACAGATCCACAGTCAGGCCTGGCATCACCCATTCGGGTCCCGTTTCCCAATTCTGCCACGCTTGAACTAAATCCCTTCGCTCGCCGCTACAACCCATCACGTCTAACAGCGACAAACTATTGAAACAGTTGAAACGGACATAGGTTTATTGACTTGGACATATTCTGTAGCCCGCTAGTGTTGTGAGTCATCTTATGCAAAGCAAATCTTTGTACCATCATGTCATATTTAAGTTTGTCAGTTTGCACAGTAAATCAAAGGGAAGCAAAGGACAGTTGTGTGGTGTGTGTGTGTGTGTGTGTGTATGTGTGTGAATGTGTATGTGTGTATGTGTGTGTGTGTGTGTGTGTGTGTGTGTGTGTGTATGTGTATGTTCAGATATACTGTTATCATCTTTTCATAAAGTTTGTGGATGGACTGACTAAAACTGGCAGTTTAGCCTGGTCAACGTCCAAGCAGGAAACCAATCTAGTATAAGATTAAGACATATTTTCCCCCATCTTTTGAGCATAGGAGCCCATTATAAATCATATGGACTATTACTTTAACCGTTGTTGTGTCAACGGCACCATTCTAGTGGAAGTTTGATATGTGTAAGGGGATCTCGAAGGACCTTGGTCAGTGGAGGGTATAGGATGTCAATGAGCCAACATGTATCGACCAGATGTATTGATCCGATATATTGCTGTGATGCCTTGTCTGTCATTCCTTTATCTGACTGGGAATACATAACTCTCTTTGCCTTAGCTTCCCCCTATCCTCTCTCTCTCTACTCCATCATTTTTCACACCATCCCATAACTGCCACTTCCAGCTAAGTGACACGATTCAAGTCGACGATCCTGGAGACAACGTTTATTACTTAATGCCCATTGTTCTCCGTGTTTAATCTCCAAGTGATCCTTTCCCTCCTCTCTTTCCCAGTGAGGGAGAATAATGAAAATGGTTATTGCCACAGTAAGTTTATTTTAAGCTCAGCAGCGTTTTATTATTTTTATTAGCAAGCGTTTGAAAAACCATGCTTCGTCAGGGATCTCTCTCCGGGCGTTGGTTGAGATCCGTGTATTTTCTCCTCCCTCCTTCCCTCCCTCTCTCTCATTCCTCTTTCTTTAGTCACACAGCAACGTGTGTGGGATTGTGCCGTGCCAATTAGTCACTCCAAATACTCTTCCAACAATAGACGGATTATGATCGGCCCATTTTGAAAGAGCATAATGGAGTTGCGCACTGAGGCGTAGCTCAGTGTGTTCACACTGTCAATTGTGTTTGAGAACAAATTCATTGAAGAATGGTATTAGCAGGACTTCACTTGATTCTATACCCCAGCCATTTTGTCATTTTGAAGCTTGTAGTTTAGCTTCTTTCCCGACCACATTACACAAGTTAATCTTATCAATAGTGAACATTCATTGAAGCACAATTAAATGAACAGTATCAAGTAGGCTGCCTTATAAAAGTAAACATATTAAGCCTAGGCCTGAACTAGACTTTCTATGTTGAACATGCTTTTTAGACCAGGACAAAGTTTAGTACCCGGTAAACCAGCCCAAAATGTCAGTGTACTATAAGTGGTAACAATTTACTTGCATACGGTACATTAACAGTAACAAGTGAGAAGCCTTAAACCCAATACAATTGTTGATAGATAGGCTAAGGGCTCGAATCAATCCATATCGCCGAAGTTCAGTGCTATAGTGCAATTGAATTTTAAGGCAATGCTCAGTCGGAAACTACCTTTAAATGTCAAGCACGCTATAGCGCTGAACTTTGGCGATACAAATTTAATCGAGCCCTACGGCTCAGTATTGTTTTAGGCCGGGTCTGTGTAGTGTACAGACCAGGGGTTGGTGTCAAATCCATTCACAGGAGGTGGATGGGACTCTGCGGGAAACCATTTCAAACACTTAACCTGAGAATTGGAGTGTGTGTGTGTGACTGCCTGTGTGTGAAAGAGTCTGTGAGCTTGTGTGCGGGACATGTCAAACACTTAACCCAGACACCGACGTGTTGTCTGCCAGTTGTTGACAGATGTTAACCTTCCTCGCCTCTCCCAGGTATCTCTTCATCACTCACTATCCATCCATATCTCACCACTCCCACTCTTTCCCTCCAAACACCCCCAAGAAGACTCCTTTTCCCCCTCATTCCCCCCCCCTTTCTTTTTCTTTCGCACGGATCGAAGCGCAACTTGTTTTTCCCTCTGTGTTTGTCCTCTGCCTCGGCGCTGCGGCAATGATCCACAACAAACATGCATAATGAGCACCTGCACTCGGCGGGTCAATACAGTTTAACCAATCTTATCCACAGATAAACCGGTGTTATGCAGTAGAGGGGTCTCGGATAGCGGGAGAGGGGGTTCGGATAGCGGTAACGGTAGCATTATCTATGTGTGCACTATGGCAGAGGGATGGATATTTGGATGGAGCAGTTGAAAGGCTTTGTAGTACTGCAAAACTTAATAGTGGAAGACACAGATTAAGCGTAACCCTGGACTAAAAAGCACTTTCAAAGGACAATGTCAATTGAGCATGCTTTTAAATCCAGGACTAGGGTCAATCTGTGACAGGGAAACCGAGCCTACAAGTACAGGGCGCTATGCTATTGCTAGGTGCCTTTCAGGGACTTAATGTCCGCTACGATTGATAGAGCTGGCTTAAACTGACGGATTAAATAAACTAAACAGACAATAGTTGACATGTAGAACCCAAATTAAGTCTATATTGTATTCAGAGAAATTCTACTTTCGGTTTGAGTTTAGAATCGTGGGGCTCCACAGGCTGGTTTCCTAGACAAGCTTAATGGAGATTTTCCATTGAAATAGCTTTTAAATCTAGGACTAGGCTTTGTTTGTGTCCTGGATGCCAGTCCCACATATCCATATTTTGTTATTGGCCAAGAGGTGTGACTGAGTGGACAAAGTCTAAGTGTTTTGTGTGAGAATTTTCACTTTAGGACCAATGGAAAAGTCTACAAATGGGCGAAAGGCATGAAGAGATTAATTGAAGTGACCCCTGTCTCAAGACCTGCTGTGCAGCGCTCTGTAGCACTGAGGGGATTGGGAGCAGAGCAGCAGAATAAGGATTTCCATATTTGATGGACTAATAAAGTACTATTATTCTGTGAAGAACTCCCCCTCAATACACAAGTACCATTGAATCACGTTCACATCCGAACCCCAGTGTCCCGAATCCCCTGTTGAATCCATCCCTGCAGTCTTACATTCTCTAGGGCTTATTGTCTCTTCTGTATGCAGTACCCCTAAGAAAATAAAACAAGTATTTGGTGAATGAACTGAGTTTCATTCATTTCTTACTTTAGTTCTTCAAATAACTCACAGGAAAGCTGGGAGGGGGTCTGTGATGAAAATCCACTTTCTGTTGAACTGCGAGACTCGTTGCATCTCCCTACTCTGGCAATAAAGGAAGGGAATAGAGGAAGATACTGTACGCTGGTGTGCC
Organism: Oncorhynchus nerka; assembly: GCF_034236695.1. NCBI lineage: Eukaryota > Metazoa > Chordata > Actinopteri > Salmoniformes > Salmonidae > Oncorhynchus > Oncorhynchus nerka. The sequence goes on from NC_088423.1 coordinate 55,428,605, forward strand.
ATCGCTCCTCCACAGGGAACTCTGGAAAAATAAAAGCTGGTGAGGAGAAAGAGGGTGATGATTTCCCATGACTAATGTCAGAGAGAGAAAGACTGCTGCTCTGCTCTGGCGTTTATCTACTTCCAGTGTATTTCTCTTTCTCCTCTCTCTTCCAATTCCTCCCTTTCTCTCTTGCTCTCTCCCGATCTCTCTCTGCAACTTCCAATGTGTTCCTCTGCTCCTTTTTCCCCTCACTTTCTCTCCCACATCCAGCATTCCCGTCCATCCCCAGTTTCAACTGCACTCTGCTAACCGGGTTCTCTCACTCACTCACTCACTCACTCAAGCCTTATTATTTCACACAGGGGTGAAGTTTTCCCTATGTACAAATCTAGGATAAGCTTCCCTCCCCCAACCTTGAACATTAGTGGGAAAAATGCTGAACTGACCCAAGATCAGCGTCAACGCAATAACAACACCTCTTTGTTTGTTCCTTAAGAGATTCTTTGAAATCTGACACAAAGTTGCTGGATAACATTCAAATCAAAAAATTTATTTGTCACGTGATCCTCAACACAGTGGCCCCTCAGGGGTGCGTGCTCAGTCCCCTCCTCTACTCCCTGTTTCACTCATGACTGCATGGCCAAGCATGACTCCAACACCATCATTAAGTTTGCCAAAGACACAATAGTGGTAGGCCTGATCACCGACAACAATGAGACAGCCTATAGTGAGGAGGTCAGAGACCTGGCAGTGTGGTGCCAGGATAACAACCTCTCCCTCAACGTTATCAAGACAAAGAAGATGATTGTGGACTAAAGAAAAAGGAGGACCGAGCACACCCCCATTCTCATCGACTGGGCTGTAGTGGAGCAGGTTGACAGCTTCAAGTTCCTTGGTGTCGACATCACCAACAAACTATTATGGTCCAAACACAACTATTGCCCCTCAAGAGACTGAAAAGATTTTGCATGTGTCCTCAGTTCTTCAAAAGATTCTACAGCTGCACCATCGAGAGCATCCTGACTGGTTACATCACCGCCTGGAATGGCAACTGCTCGGCCTCCGACCACTAGTCACTACAGAGTGCTAATGGCCCAGTACATCACTGGGGCTAAGCTTCCTGCCATCCAGGACCTCTATACCAGGCTATACCAGTGTCCGAGGAAGGCCCTAAAAGTTGTCAAAGACTCCAGCCGCCCTAGTCATAGACTGTTCTTTCTGCTACCGCACAGCAAGCGGTACCGGAGCACCAAGTCTAAACAGCTTCTACCACCAATTCATAAGACTTCTGAACATCTAATCAAATGGCTACCCAGACTATGTGCATTGCCCCCCCCCCCTTTTACGCCACTGCTAATCTGTTATTATCTGCACATAGTCACTTTAATAACTCTACCTACATGTACCTTTTACCTCGACTAACCGGTGGCCCCGCTCATTGACTCTATACCGGTACCCCCGTATTTAGTCTCGCTATTGTTTTTTTACTGCTGCTCTTTAACTACTTATTACTTTTATTTCTTATTTGTATTTTTAGAACTGCATTGTTAGTTAGGGGCTTGTAAGTAAACATTTCACTGTCATTTCACTGTCAATTTGATTATCCGTGTCGTTCAGCTGTTAATGTCTCGTTGGTAGGATAGTCTAGATCGGAGCTCATCCATTTTGTTATCCAATGATTGCACGTTGGCTAATTGGACTGATGGTAGAGGTGGGTTACCCACTCACCGTCGGATTCTTACAAGGCACCCCGACCTGCATCTCAGTTTCTTCTTTATGTAAATGACGGGGATATGGGCCTTGTCCGGTGTCTATAGTAAATCTTTTGCGTCTGACTCGTTAAAGATAAAAATCTTTGTCCACTACGAGGTGAGTAATCGCTGTCCTGATATACAGAAGCTTTTTTCGGTCATCAGATAAGGTGAAAAAACAGACAATAGCACCATTGGTTAGGAGCACGTAAAACGGCAGCCATCTCCTACAGGGCCATCTCTACAGTCTGTAACCCAAATGGCACTCCTGTTGACCAGAAGTGCATTATAATTGTATTTAGTCAACCAGGTCAAGGTTATACCATCATACCATGGTAGACAGATCGACTCGTCTTTATCATTGGTTCATCAGGGATACACACACATAAAGAGCACAGCCACACACACGCACTCAGTCACAAACCATCGACAGTACACACACATACACAAACCATTGAGTCAGTAATTATTGACAACAGGTTCCCACACCTAATTCCTAACCTTCCCCTCCTTGTCCGATCAATGAGAAACAGCTGTCTCCATATGCGCAGACAAACAAACCTGAATAAACAACGAGTGTTTAAAAGCGCCCAGCTAATCCTATAATCCCAAGTGTGCGTTGTAATTTACACATCCCAAATGGCACCCTATGCCCTATTTAGTGCACTAATAGTGCACTATTAGTGCACTATTTATACCATATGGTATCCCATAGGGCTCTGGTCAAAAGGCATGCACTAAATAGGGAATAGGGTGCCATTTGGGCTACAGCCTACACATCCCCTGTTCCTCAGTCTAGTGCTATGCTATTATATCCCAGCTCACACTGTTATCAGGAATGACCTCTCTGATAGTAGGAGGATGAAGTTAGTTGTCCTGTAGAGGTTGATATGAAAGTGTTTAATCAGGCTTTATTTGTTTAATTGATTAGTTTGTTTAATTGACATTGATCTTTGTGATAGTGTTTAGCAAAGATCAACGTATAGAGGTGGTGGGTTTTTATAGGCTCTTGATTGTCTTTTTTTACTCAAAAGAGCTTGGTTTTTAGCATGAAAAGCATGAAAAATCTGCTTTTTCACAAGATGAAAATAATGAAAGCAGTAAACAAACTGAACAAAGTGCAGAATGGATAGTACAGTGAAGGATGCCAATTTAAACATAACCTCTGTGTCTACACTCTTAGAATAAAGGGTTCTCCGGGAGTCCCCATAGCAGAACCCTTTTTGGTTCCAGGTAGAGCCTTCTTTGGCAAGGGTTCTACATAGAGCCCAAAAGGGTTCTCATACCTGGATCCAAAAAGGGTTCTTCAAAGGGTTCTCCTATGAGGACATCCAAAGAACCCTTATAGGTTCAAGATGTATTAAGGTAATATCTCCATTTCTATCTTTGTCTGGAGAAAGGCCCCTAGGCCTGAAAAGTGGACTGCTATGTCCACCAGAGCACCGTACACTTTTACCCCCATCTCCCAGATGTCAATACCTTCAAAGCGCTTCTCGTTTCAGATATTTTATTGTGAAGCATATAATATATACAATTAAACAGTGACGGGATTTTGTTTTATACAGAAGAAAATAAACATAGGGTGAATAAACAAATAAGTACATCAAAAATGGTATGCAGAGAAAAGGAAAAATCCCCTGACAGACAACCAAAATAACAAAAATATTCCTACCCAACATCACCGTAAAGAGGCACCCCTGGCAAGCTCCCCCTCCCTCTCAGGCACTCCACATGTCCCCCGCAGCTGCCTCCACCCAGCCCCCCACATTCCTCCCACTCAACTCCAATTGCTCATGGATAAAAAAAAGTGCACGTGGTTAAATTTTATTCAGCTAATATATCCTAAAGGTAGTAGAGGAAGGGTTGCCAATTCTTTTCAAATTTGGTCATTTGGGAGAAGCACTGTAGAAAGGTTATAGATCAACGTTTTTGGCTGGGTATAGTATATATTCACTCTATACTATAGTATACTATACTCTGAGCCTAACTAACCAACTCAATCCTTTGCCCCCTGCAGGTGCGGTGGACAAAGACAGCAGGCAGCGCCTCTGACAAGTTCCAGGAGACGTCCATCTACAACGAGACACTGCGCATCGAGGGCATCCAGCGGGTGCAGGGCGGCCGCTACTACTGCAAGGCCGACAACGGGGTGGGGGTGGCTGCCATCAAGTCCATCCGGGTAGACGTGCAGTGTAAGTCGGCAGGGAACGCCGCGATCGATCCCTCCACTGCCCCCCCCAATCCATTCCCAGAATGAGTCATTCTCAGAATTTATGTCTGGAATTTGGAAGGATCTTGGCAGGAAAATGGTGGCAAATTTCTAAATGGGAATGAGCTCTCTGGGAGTATCTGTTAGGGATATTTAGATGGTAAAAGGGGTGGAGGTTTTGATATTGAAGTTGTTAGCTTTGGGTGGGAAAACTTCAAAGGGACTTGGGCACGTGTCAAACTCATTTCACGGAGTGTCTTCGGGTTATTGCTCCTCCCTTGTACTTGATTGATAAATTAAGGTCACTACTTAGTATGGAACTCCCCTCACCTGGTTGTCTAGGACTTAATATATATATATATAGAGAGAGATTTTATTTTAAACAGGAGACACTAGGCCCTCCATTGAATGGGTTTGACACCCCTGTACTAGGGTGTTTGTAGGGTAAACGTTAGTTGGGTAGAAGGGAGATTTCCTTTGACTGTTTTAGTCATAGGAGAGGAGAAAGGAAGAAGATACAAATATGGATATTCCTGGAGAGGCTAGCAGTGGCGGGATCTAAAGGAGAGCATGGGAGAGTTAGTCCAGGTGGCACGTGGCCACCCTGTGAACGGGGCCTCGTGCTGCTGCCTGTTGCCGCCGACCCACTGTCCCCCTGAGTCAGGGGCCAGGTCAGGGCCCTCAGCCAGTCTTGGTATAGTGCCCCCTACTGCATTGCACAGGTGTGATATCTCTAAATCCCTTTAACATTATCCAGACCTGCCATTCACCCCAATTACAGCACAACACAGCACAGGATCAGGATAGGCACACATTATTTTTTAACCTTTGTGCTCTTTGACATTGTACATAATGTTTTCCCTACTATTACCTTGTCCATCATCCTTCAACAAAAAGCATCACAAAGATCCTATACCGCTATTGCCAGCTAGGTCTGTCTTTTAGTCTTCTGGTCCTCGGAGGGCGGTAATTGCGGGGCGAGTGAACAGAGAGAGCTGCGGTGCTGACAGGGGAGGCAGAGGGTAACCAGTAGTGACGTGTGACGCTTGTTCAATTTTCCCTCCCCGCCGCACCTCAGTGTGCTCGCCGGGTGACTTTGGAAGTGAGGGAGAGAAAGAGAGGCAGTAATTAGAGTGAGCAAGAGGGCCGGCAGGCAGAGGAGAGCCTCCACCTCTCCTCCTCTTCTGCCACCCTTACCCCCCTCTTTTTCTACACCTTGGTCTTATGGTGTGCAGAGATGGTGTGGGAGAGGAAAGGGGATCCAGGAAATGTGGGACTGAGGGGGGGGGTGGAGTTAAGAGAGAAATGGCAGATATAGAAAGGCACGGAGTAAAGAAGTAAGAGAGAGAGAAAGAGAGGGAAACAGGGAGAGAGAGAAAGCACAGAGAAAAAAAAGAGCGAAAGAGAGGAGACAGACACAGACCAAGACAGAAGAGAGTCAAGGTGAACCAGGGGGTAGGTCTGGTTTCAGGTCTCCTTTGGGAACAGTAGACAGCTGGATATCATGGGCCATAATATCATGTCCCCACAGTCAATGAAGGAGAGAGATGGAGAGCAAAAGGAGGGTAGAGGGTTCGGAGACAGGAGGGAGAGAGAGCATAGAAAAAGAGAGAAAAGCCTTAGAAAATCCACACGCTCTCTTTTCTCAGCTCTGGCCAATTTAATCCCTTTGCGACATCTGTTTACAATTATCTTTTTGAAGTTATGAGCCAGATACTTTTTCTCACTGCTGCGTCACTGCAAGGTTTGTTTGACATCATTTCACGTGCTACCTACAGGAGTTTAAAGAGACACTTGGATTTTGGCAATTGAGCCCAACCCTGCATACTAGCCATGTCTCACACCCTCTCTCTCCTTCTGTGACTGCATGCACATATGTGAGTTTGTGTGTGTGAGTGTAAGGTTGCATGTTTGTTTGTGTGACACAGGTCAGCGCGAGGTTAAAGGGATACTTCAGGATTTTGGCAGTGCCCCAAACAGTCAAGCATACACGCACTCACACATGCTCACAAACTGACATATGCTCACGCAGTCACAGAAAGAGAGAGCGAGGGTGTGAGACATGGCTAAAATGCTGGGTTGGGCTCAATTCAGAATTTTGGAATTGACTCCCATTGAACTCACAAGTTGAAATTCGCATTGAATTGGCCACACCCCACAGGATGTAGAATTTGAGTTTGAGTGACAGGAAGTATAATTTAATTCAGTGCAATTCATAGAAATTATACTCAGTCATAGAACATGAAAGAGAATATATCAAATTTCTCTGGAAACAATGTTCATTTACATTTACATTTACATTTAAGTCATTTAGCAGACGCTCTTATCCAGAGCGACTTACTTTGTCCTAGACAATCATACACTCCTTTAACGTCTGTGCTTAGAATAGTCAATTAATTTTCCACCAACCATTTAATTTGTTTGGCTTCGTTTTGAAGGCCTCAAGATCAACATGATCCTAAATTAATGCATTCTGTGAAATGTAGTATTTTTCCAATATTTAACTAAATGTAAGTGATTAATGAAATATAATATTTGCTTACAGGTTTTGGTTTTGTTTGTCCTGAAAATATACAAGTGTTTATCTTTAATGTTTGCAGATCGCAAAGAACAGCAGGAGAGATAAATACTCATTTAGAGGAAGGGAAGGGAAGGAAGTATAAAAACAAAATTGGAGGGAGTAAGCTAAATTAGACTAGCTCTGAGGGAGGAGAGTCCACTGAGAGTGATATAATACTAGCGGTTAAATCAAAATTACCTATACAATTATCAAACTATCCATCATGAAATTGTTTCTTATACTGTATGCCCCTGCCGGTGTAGTTAAATCCACCTAAAACAAATATGTTCCATTGTGTTTTAGTACAAGTTCACTTTGTTAATGTACACAAATGTACTCCAAAAAAGCAGACAGGCGTCCATGTTTACAAACTCCATCATTGTTCACGAAATCTCAATTAACCTTCATTGACAGACACCTCATTATCATTGACCTCTCACCTCTGACTTTCCATGCAATGTCAGTTGATGGCTGGCTGAACCTTGACCTTTGGCACTCTGACCAGTGAGACAATGGGCCAGTGGGCGGGCGGGAGTTTAACTTGTTGCCTCTACTGTTGGATGGACTTGGTTCAGGGACCCATGCTAAAACACCCTATAGCGCTTCCTACCTTAGCATAGCCCTCTCCAAAGACCCACCGGAGGATCCACACAGGTAAGGGGGTCTTGGAGGCAGGGTATCCCGGGATAGGATGGGGAAAGGAGGTAGGTGGTCATGCTGTGGTGGTAGTGGTGGTTCAATGGGGAAAGCTATGGCTTGTGGTATGTGGGTTGGTGTACGCCGATGAATACTGGCCTTCTAGAATAGTTGAATATAGTCCTATTATGGTACTGTACTATGGTCTATAAGGATGAAATGAGGATAAACAATTTGTCATGTCAATACTGTGACCTGGAATGAATCCTGTAGCACTCACACCACTCACACCTAGTGAGCATCGGATGATCATCAAAGGATGTCCTCTATATGTAGGCAATCACTCGGTGAGTGTTATTACATGTAACCTGAGAAAGGCTCTTTGCTAGCATGTTACCTCTCATGTGTGTTGTTGCCTGGGTTGAGCACCAACTCCGGTTTGTCCCTGGTCGCTAGTAGTTGGCATCACACTCATCCTCTGCACGCACACACGCACGCACACAAACACACGATAGCAAGAGGCACAGACCGTGGCACAGAATGGGAATGAGGAAGCCAATCACATTGTGATCCCCTTAGAACTGTGTGTGGGTGGGTACACCTAGGCTGGCGAACACACACACACAGAAAAACACATAAGGACACACAAACCGATACAAGGAATTCCATGCTCTCTCACACAACGTCCAGTGGCCAATCCTAAATTGCTGCCCACTCTCCTCAGTGTGTGTGTGTTCCACCTCCCCCCATGCTTGCAAGTATGTGTGTGTATGAGGGAGAGAGGGAAAGTAGAGGAGGAGGTAAAGAAACATAAGCTCTGACCTTTCTGTCTGAGCCAGGCTTCGGCTCTCTGAATCATGAACCAACCAGTAAAAAAAGAATCGCTGTCAAAACTTCTCCTCTCTGTCCTCTCTCTCTACTTCTCTCTCCCTCTTTTTCTGTCAGGCTGTATGACTGTCTCTTTCCTCTTTCTCTCTGTAACTTTCTCTCTTTACCCCCTCTTTCTCTCCCTACTGTATGTCTCCTCTCTTCTCTCTTTCTGTCTCATGTTCTCCTCTGTATCTCTTTCTCTACAGATTGTTCGCTGGAAATGTTTGGATACATGATAGCCAATTAGAGCATAGTATTGGAGGGTATGGGAGCTAGGGGGGCTTAAGGGGAGGGAGAGGGATTGGCAGGTACATATAAGAGTGTAAGAAAAATGGATGAGTTGAGATATGGGAAGTATATCCCCTCACTTATTACCAGTGTGGCATTTTTTAAATGTTTTTTTTTGTGAGACCTGACCGAATTCAGATAGAAATGGGAGATACAGCAGATTTCTCATTCAAAGCAAGTCTGATAAGAGATCAATCCTTTCTATGTGATATTTCTATGTTTCCCTCTTTTGTTTCTGCTTCTTTTTTTACTGTCGGTTTTATACTGTACTTCTGCTTAAAATACAAAATGTTTGGTTATTGAAAAATATATTTCATATGCATCGGTTTAGATGGTACAATGATTCTCTTTGGTCATTTTAGATTTTTTGAAATGAGGAAATGGCAGAGCATATTGCACCTTTAAGAGACCCCAATGGGAGAATGTCAACAAAGAAGAGAGACAGGATAAATAAAAGTCCCAGTCAGACAATATAACAGTATGCAACTTTTACATTATGAAACACATTCATAAAACTTTGTGGGAGACAATTTATTTTACACAGTGATTCAGTCACAACACACAACCTCACTAACTGAAAGCAATCCGTTCTTGGCAAGACAGCACAAACAGATCTGGAACCAGGCTAGCTATATCTCTGATTTCCTCTGAAGTGCCTTTGAGTTGAAAAGTGACTCACAAACTCTACTACACGTCCAGTCTTCTGTGAAAGCGGCAAATGTTCAGTGACTCTTGCCCTAAGGTGTGTTACGAATCTGACAGCTTCCCTCTGTTTTGTAACGACACTGTTCTTTTATGCCAATCTCAAACTCAGCCTAACACAGAGGATGTGCTGCAGGGTTCAAATGTGAGTGGATGTGGTTGAGAAGGTGACAGGCTGCTTGCATGTCTTGTTGGGTATGTATGGGTGTATGAGCTGAATGTTGTTTGATTATGCTGACAATCTGGCATTTTTGTCGGCCTTGATTGCATCATTACATTGTCCCGCCATGTGAACTCAGCCCTGTGTGTGTGACACTGTGTGTGTATGTGCCTTTCTTGTGTGTAAGTGCATACCTCTAAATGTGTGTACCACTTTCTGTGTGTGTGTGTACGAATTTCTGTCTGTGTGTGTGTGTAGCCAAGCAACTCGCCGTCGATGCCTCCCATGAGTTCCGCCACACGGCCACTGCGCCAATGCCAAAGCCTCCAATAAATAAACACACACACACACACACACTGAGGCAAGGTCGGGTCTAGCGTACGAGGGAGCCTTGAATCCATGAGAGCTTTGTTGCACTTACCTCCCACTCTGAGGCTTCTGCCATTGTCAGATAGAATAGCAGTGCACTGTACCGTAGCTTCGCACAGCCAGCTTAGCTGTGTTTTTGTACACACTGAAGAATAGGAACAGGGACGGCTCTTGCCTTTTGGGGGCCCCAAGCGTGACGTGGTTGGGGGGGTCCCCACTAGGCAAAACATTTTAGTAGCCCTCCTCGACGTGTTTGATCATATTTTCTGCAATTATACACATTTTGTCATGGGGTGGAGGATTTTTTTGTGCAATTTTAAAACAAATTTCCTGCAATTCTCACCATTTTGCCATGGGGTGGAGAGAAATGAGTGCATGTTAAAGCTATTTGAAAAGTGTCTTCAGAAATTATTCATACCCATTAACTTATTGCACATTTTGTTGTGTTACAGCCTGAATTCAAAATGCTTTCAATCAAATTTTTCTCACCCATGACAAAGTGTAAACTTGGTTTTAGAAATTGTTGTACATTCATTGAAAATTAAATACAGAAATGTCATTTACATAAGTATTCACACCCCTGAGTCAACACCTTTGGCAGTAATTACAGCTGTGAGTCTTTCTGGGTTAGTCTCTAAGAGCTTTGCCCACCTGGATTGTATAATTTTTTAAGTTAGTTGTTGATCATTGCTAGACAGCTTGTAGTGGCTTCCTTTAGTCTTTACCATAGCCACTGCCCAAGCCTGAAGCGGGGATGTTTGGTACGCATACAGTCCACACTCAAGGTTTCCAAACGGCCAAACATTCAATGACATCCAGGGCACCAAAAATGTTTATTCTTCTTATATCTAACAAATAAATGATTCTCCAATCAACTTAAAGCCTCGAATACTTGATATGGAAGATACATATTATGACCTGTCTGTATGGTCAAAACAATACCGCTCCCGCATCTAGCAAGGACTCCCTCTCCCGAAGGCCCAACTTCGTGCCTTTATCCTAACACACTTACCACAATACAATGCATAGGCAAGAGAGGGGGGGGGGGAAACTGAGTTACACTAACAACAAATGAATATATCTCAATCAGGTAAATATAAATCATAAAGGTACGTACCTAATATTTCATAATGTACATTAATATTTCATATATTTACACAAATATACATGGATGTTCAGTCTTTTATACAAATATGTCCAAATCGGCTCTAACATACCAGCCCCTAATTGTTGACTGCACTGAATGCACAACAATTACTTAATATTCAAACGTAGAGCCAACACACAAAACATTCTATACCAGAGCACTATTACAGTTCATAGCTATATACAAATATACAAGGTGCCATATAGGAAAATAGTCCATAGATCTCAGTCTGAGTGTAAGTGTAAAGGTTTTCAACTTCCAAAAATGTCAAGTTTGACGTCCAAAAATGTATGACTATGACATCAAAGAATGTAAGAGTACGACATCAACGAATCAGAGGTGCACGTGAATCTAAGATGGAGCACTGTGTGTGTGTGTGTGTGTGTGTTTCATCATCCAGTACTTGCTCTTTAAGGACTGAATAGAGGATCTTTTTCACCAGTCGGATCAACCACTCCCATATCCCCCCATGGTGGGCTCCAGAGGGAGGGTTGAATGACCATGTCACTCCTTCCTTCAGTAATTCATTTTGAATCTTGTTGTGATCCAGCTCTTTCATAGCTTCTCCTAGCTCTGTGTGTGTTCCAACAAAGTTAGTGCCATTGTCTGTTCTGATACTTGTTACTGGGCCCCTTCGACAGATGAACCTGCTCAGGGCATTGATGCAGGAATCAGTATCCAGATAACTAGCAACTTCTAGATGGACAGCTCGACTCACAAGGCAAGTAAAGATCACACCATACCGCTTCACATGAACGCGGCCTCGCTTCACCTGTATGGGGCCGAAGTAATCTATGCCCACATGGGTGAAAGGCGGCAAATCAGGTGACACCTGATCTTGTGGAAGGTCGGCCATCTTCTGTTCTCCAGCTCTAGCTTGCATCCGCCTGCAGAAGACACAGCTCTTAAGGATCTTCCTTGCTAAAGAGTTGGCACAGGGTATCCAATATCGCTGGCGAAGTCTAGAAAGCATGTGACCTTTCCCAGAGTGGCCAACCTGCTCATGGATGTGGAGTAAGATCAGTCTAGAGATGTAGGAGTCTTTGGGCAGGATCATAGGATTCTTTAGTTCCGTAGGCATAGCAGCTTTGCTTAACCTTCCTTTGTCAACAATTGGATCAAGCTTACAGATTAAGCCGCTTCTCTTGGCACATTGTTTTCCTTTCACAACTAGTGCAATTTCTTGTTTAAAGTGCTGTCGTTGTTCAAATCGGATGATGACCTTTTCTGCTTCATCTAGGTTATCCACAGACAGACTTTCTTATCCAAACGTCAGTTTGAACTTGTCAATTTGTTCCCTCAGTGAGTTTGTCAGACTCTGATCTGACCTTGGATCAGTTTGAGAGAGAATTTTCCTTTTCTGGCTTAACTGTAGAAGACATTTCTTCAGTTTAAGCATCCAGGCAACTGCTTTCTTCAAGCTGTTCCATGTTGAATAGTACTCAATCAGTTTGCTGGTTGGACTCTTTTCTTCCACACTTGTACTGTTTACGATTACGTCTTTTCTCACCTCTGGATCGTCCAGAGGGATGGAGCTAAGCTCCTCGGGGACTTTCGGCCATTGAGTTTCTGGTTTCTCCAGGAATTCTGGTCCTTTGCGCCATCTCTTTGAGTTCAGGAACATTTCAACATGTAATCCTCTTGAGGCATCATCGGCTGGGTTGTGTTTGGAGTTCAAATACCTCCACTGTTTTGCTTTCGATAGGTCACGGATCATAGCAACCCTATTAGCCACAAAGGTAGGGAATCTCTTGGTATCATTGCGGATGTATTTTAGCACAGACTGGCTGTCCGTCCAAAAAGTTGACTCCTCAAGTTCAATCTGGAGCTCCAACCTTAACATCCGGTCCACTCGCACTGCCAATGTTGCTGCAGCAAGTTCCAGTCTGGAGATTGTCATCTGCTTGAGTGGAATCACCCTTGATTTCCCCAGTATGAATGCAATGTGAACCTTTTCCATACCGTTTGTGAACCTAATGTAGCTTGCCGTGCCATAACCTTGTTCACTTGCATCACCGAAGTGATGCAGCTGTGCCGTCTTGACTTGACCAAAGTTCTCAGGCATCATACACCTGTCTATCTGGAATCTGGAGAACTGGTCCAGCTCTGAGAGCCATCTCTGCCATGAAATAGAGTGTTCTTCAGGGATGACTTCGTCCCATCCACACTTTAGCTTGCAGAGCACTTGAAGAATTTGCTTTGCCTTTAATACAAATGGGGCGAGGAAACCTAATGGATCATAAATAGAGCTGACAGTTGAGAGAATACCTCTTCTTGTAAGGGCTCTGTTCTTGACAGTGACTCGGAAGGTAAATGCATCACTTTCAATGTTCCATCGGATTCCAATTGCTCTTTCAACAGGCAGCTTTTCTCTGTCCAGGTCCAGTTCTTTTATCTGCTTGGCTTTGTGTTCATCAGGGATAGAAGCCAGCACAGTGCGGCTGTTGCTGACCCACTTGGTCAATTTGAACCCACCCGGAGAGCACACATCCCTGAGGTTTTTTGTGAGAGCTAAGGCTTGTTCTTCTGTGGCCACAGACTTGAGGCAGTCATCAACATAGTTGGACTTGACTGTTTGAATCACCTCTTCATTGTACCTCTCACAGTTGTCTTTCGCAGTGCAAAGTTTGCACAACTTGGAGAGGATATAGCACCGAAAAGATGAACCGTCATTCTGTACTCCTCCAATCTTTTGTTAGTATCACGGTCTGGCCACCATAGGAATTGCAGGAAGTCTAAGTAATCTTCATGGACACGTCCTTGATGGAACATTCCTTCGATGTCTGCCATCATCATCATCATTAGCAAGACTCCTATAAGCGTGTTTGCCAGGTCAGGGCCTTGAAGGAGTTCACTGTTAAGAGATGTACCTTTATAGGATGATGAACAGTCAAACACTACTCGTATCATTCCTTTGCGCTTATGGTGAATGCCATGGTGTGGTATGTACCATACCTTGCCTTTCTCTCTGAGGAGCTGTTCTTGTGGTACCTTCTCGGCGTAACCTTTTGTTATCATCTCTTCCACGAAGCCTTTGTACTCTGCAGCGTAACCTTTGTCCTTCTTGATCTTCCTGATAATATTTAGAGCCCGCTGCTTTGCAATGTCACGCTTGTTTGGCAGGACTACATCTTTTTTGTGAAAGGGCAACGGTAAGTAGTAGTGATGGTCTTTGAGGGTTATGGAGCTTGATACGATCTCCATAAACCTACGATCCTCAGCTGACATCTCACTTTTCTCTTCATACTCTCTTTCAGGGAAGTCATGATTGTACTGATTTACAAGAAGAACCCCCAGGTCGGCCATTGAGATACGATTGGCCATCACCGTAGGATGCCCAGATTCTTCTGCCATGGTACAATTGTTAAGAGGACCGTTCATCACCCATCCAAAGAGGGTTTTCACTGCATACGGTCCGTTGCCTTGACTGTTTATGATTTTCCAGGGTTCCATTGCCTTTGGAGCATTTACGCCAATCAGGAGTTCGACCTCGGCATCAATTTCCTTCAACTGAATCTCTTTCAGGTATGGCCACCTTTTGAGATTTTTCTGAGTGGGAATATTCTCCCTTGTCACTGGGATCTTATTTTGGGTGTAGACCTTTGGTAATGCAAGAAATGTGTCACCTTCCACATTGCCAATCTCTAATCCAGATATCTCAAAGCTCTTGGTAGGACTCTCCTGCCCCATTGTGCGTAGCAGAATTTTAGTCTCACTGCCTTTCGCTTGCAACTGCCTCGTAAGTCTCTCCGTACAAAATGTTGCTGATCTACCAGAATCGAGAAATGCATAGGTTAACGTAGACTTGCTTCCATTTGCCATCTTTACTTGAACTGGCACAATCGCAAGTGCACAATCTGTACCGGCCCTGGCATCTTCACCAGCTTCCAGTGAAACAAGAGCACTGCTGACAGTCTCCTCCCGCTTTACTGCTACACCCCTCGTATCTGCCTTCAGAGATCTAAATATCTCTCTTCCTTCAATGTGCAGGATAGTGGGGTGCTTTCTTTGACATTTCTGACAGGTCATCCTTCTTTTACATTCTTTGCTTAAGTGTCCTCTCATCAAACAGCCAAAACAAAGGCCTTTTGATCTCAGAAACCCAACCTTGGCTTCGTGTGGCTGTGCCTTCACCTGTTGGCAGTCGACCAAGAAATGCTCACCAGCGCAAAATACACATGAGATACTGGGAGCATCAGAAGGGTAGGTGCCTGGTTTCTTGACTTTGAATGTTTGTGACCCTGAAAAACCTCTAAAAGAACAATCTGCCACTACAGCTACTGCAGTGGCAAAGCTGCTTCCCCTACTCTTGGACTTGAACTGGTGTTTAAAGTCAGCTTCTATTTTGGTTTTCAAAAACTTTTTGTTGGTCAGGGGATCGTGGATATCTCCGTACAACGGATCCTGCAATATTTTGGCCTGTTTTTCCATGAACGTCACAAGGTCACTGAACTGGGCCCTCAGGTGGCTTCTCTCTAAAATATCACATGCCGTAGACCTCTTCCCTTAGTTTGTAGGGAAGTTTTGACATGATCAACTTTATGTTGGAGGGAAGATTAAGCTCTTCCATGTTCTGTAGGTCTTGCATAGCGTTACAGCAACCTCTAAGAGTGCATATCCACCCAGTCCCTTTCCATCATCCGGTTTGATGTTTATCCAGTTCCAAGCTTTTTCCATGTAAGCAGTGGTGACTTTGATTTCATTGCCAAAGTGTTCCTTTAACAACCTCTTAGCCTCTGCATAGCCTCTTCTGGCTTCCATATGCAGACAACTACGGACCAGATCCTTGGGCTGACCAGAGGTGTACTGTTCCAGGTAATAGAGCCTATCCTGGTGACTGTTTGTCTTATTTTCTATACCATGCTCAAATGCACGCATAAATGGCCTAAAGTTTAGAGGATCACCGTCAAACATAGGTATCTCCCTAACAGGGAGTGTGGCCTGTTTGTGCTGTAGTACAAGGAGGTCAGCAATTTCATTCTGCCTTTGCATGACAGTAGAGAGGTTATCATGGCTGGTATTATGGCTGATACCCGCAGTATTGATTCTGTGTTGATTGCTAGACCTTGATGTTGGCTGCTGAAGGGTGTGGTTTATGACTGTTTTCTGAATAGGTTTTGATGGGTTTGTGGTCAGTTGTTGTAAAACTCTTTGTAGTGGGGTCTTTGGAACTGCACCTAATGCAGCAAACTCAACAGGTGATGGTTCAGGTTCCTTATAGACATCGGGTTCCTGGTTCTCAAAATAAGAGTTCATTCCATCTTCTTGGCTTAGAAAATGTGCTGCCACAGCATGGGATTGAGAAGTGGACTCAACACTCTCCAGAACCTTCAGTTTGGCATTACATGCTGCTATGTCCGTTTCCAGTGCCATTTTTTCCATCCTAACATTCAGTTGAGCTTTCTGTTGTTCCAGTTGAGCTTTCTGTTGTTCCAGTTGAGCTTTCTGTTGTTCCAGTTGAGCTTTCTCCAGTTCCAATGCATGCTTGTCCTCTAATGATGCTTGGCGAGCTAGTAGAGCTGCTCGCTTTGCCTCAGCTTTTAGGCGTGCAGAGGACACTGAGGAAGCAGTCTTAGAATATTTTGTTTTACTTTATGTTTTTGACACATTGGAAATGCTGTCGTGTGGTTCAATGAGGGTTTGTGGCTCGATTTCAGCTTTTTTCCATATTTCCACCTCTTTCAGGAAATGTTCATAAGTTCTCATTCTTGGTTGATAATAGTTAATGCTCTCCTGTTCGTGTTCCTCCTCTGTGACCAGCTCTAGCACAGAATCATGAGCATTCTTAAAGTCGTTGAGAACAGCATGAAATGCTTCAAGACTCTCATCCACAGTTTCAATGTTTCCTCCATCAACAAGAAGGGCTTTTAATTTCATTCATTTTGCATGTACACACTCCAAGTTTGCCTCTCCGGGCTGCATAGAGTGAATTTAGATGCTCCTCTGCCCTCTCCAGTGGAGTCTTATTTGGGATTTCATCCTCCATCATTCACTTTTAGTTCACTAAATTTACAATGACACAGTTGTTGGTTTTTGATTGTTAAACGTAATGCCCCTTTAGATCTCCTTTAATGCTTTAAAACACAGTCCTCCATTTCAGCATATTGACTCATTTTGAATTGCACATGTGCAAGTTCGGCATTTTAGATGCGTTTTAAACATTTCATCCCATTATAAGTTGTCCCTTTAATGAAGATTAAACACGCAGTATCTTTAGATCCTTAGATTGCATTCGTTGCGTTGATGCATTGCATTTCCACGTTAGGCCAAATATTACACATAAGATTAGGCTACATTGTGCGTAGGATCTCAGTGTTTCCCAAACTTAAACTTCTTAATTGTTTTCACAACGCTGTGTTTTGAATTCCATTCCCAAGTTTATCAAACATTCCAACTAAAAGCACATTTGCGCTTCCATAATATGCATGATCAAACGATCGCATTGAACAGGGCAGCTCATTCATTTGCAGTGGTTACTCACGGCTGGCGAATTCCAGGAGTTCAAATCCTTCCAAGCAAGCTGTCCCAATAGAACAATATCCAGCGTGTGTCCGAACCGGAGATTTCCTTCGGATAGTAATCCTTCACTGAGGTTTTTGACTTGATTGTAGTGGCTTCCTTTAGTCTTTACCATAGCCACTGCCCAAGCCTGAAGCGGGGATGTTTGGTACGCATACTCAAGGTTTCCAAACGGCCAAACATTCAATGACATCCAGGGATATGGTGCAACAAAAATGTTTATTCTTCTTATATCTAACAAATTAATGATTCTCCAATCAACTTAAAGCATAGAATACTTGATATGGAAGATACATATTATGACCTGTCTGTGTGTCTGTATGGTCAAAACTATACCGCTCCCGCATTTAGCAAGGACTCCCTCTCCCGAAGGCCCAACTTCCTGCCTTTATCCTAACACACTTACCACAATACAATGAATAGGCAAGAGGGGGGGCCAAAAACTGAGTTGGGGGCCCTAAGTGACCGCTTATGTCACTTGTGCCTGGAATCTGAATAGGACTTGTAGCACCGCTCTGAAAAGACAGCTGTACGTACGTGAGAGGAAAGCTGTAGCATATATGTATTGCATGAGCGTGTAGTGTTGTTTGTCAAACTCTGTGTATTTACCACCCGTGAAAAAAGTCAGTATTCGACATACATCCATGTCTGAGGATGTTGGGAGATGACTTGGAAACCGGCCACTAAGGGCTACAGTGAGCGCTGTTACCTTCAAGTAGGTTTCGGTTTTGCTAGGGCGTTGTGGATAAAGGATGGGCATAAGTATCTGCCTCTGGTGTCGAAGCCTGCACATCTGAATCCAGCGATAGAAAGGAGTTTGAGATTTATTTTTCAGCCTATCCCAAACCTTATCCCTCTCCTGGTATAGGGGACGCTTGCCAAAAGCCAGGGAAAATGCAGTGCGGCAAATTCAAATAAAATGATATAAAATTGAACTTTCATTAAATCACACATGTAAGATACTAAATACTTGAGGTTATTTTAAATGTTAATAATCGATCAAATTGAAGACAGGTCTATCTGTTTTCAATACAGGAAGACAACATACCAAGCTACTTTTCAAGTCTTACGCAACTCTCAACAGTGTTACGCAGTTCCTAGATTGCCGTACTTCTTCATTGCACAAAATAATAACCTCAATCCAATTCCAAAGTGACATCCAGTGGAAGCGGTAGGAACTGAAAACAAGTTCCTAAGAAATATTGTTTCCCAATGAGAATTCACTGAACAGACAGAGACCAAAAAAAATAAAAAATCTGAACGGTTAGTCCTCGGGGTTTTGCCTGCTACATAAGTTCTGTTATACTCACAGACATGATTCAAACAGTTTTAGAAACTTCAGAGTGTTTTCTATCCAAATATTCTAATAATATGCATATTACTTTGAAAAAAACTTTGACATTTAAGAAAGATGAATGAACGTCTAATTCTGACGTGCCAATGTGAGAGCTAGTTGATGTGTACAGCGGTCGGTCTGTGTGTAAGATTGCTCTGTTTTGTCACCGAGAAGGAGAAACATCATACACACACAATGCAGTCATTTTCCATTTGCTCTTCTATTCCCAGTCTGCATAACCTTCCCTCCTTATTCCTCTTTGTTCACTCTGTCCTCTCAGAGCCCCCCCTCCCCTCCCACACGCACACACTGTGCAGCCATTGAGCATCGTGTTTGAGAGCTGTTTGGGCAAATCACGCAACATATCTCCCACTAATTGGCACCCGACAGGAGCTGGCGAGCATTTTTGCATGCCACCTCTGGTGCCAATCTCACCCCATAACACAACAGCCCCATCACACGCACCCAGAGTCACACGCACACACAAAACAAACTGCCATGGCTCTCCGCTGCTGCTTCCTGCCTAGCGACCCAACGTACCTCTCACCCAGGCGGCCCTGATGAAAGGGAAATACTTCCTTAGCTATGGAATTTTCATAGCCGCCTAATAAACAACCCCCAGCCTTGTTAAAGTTATTCACTTAGTTAAAAAAAATGTGTCAGTGAGTTCCAGGCTCTGCGTATACAGTTAGCTAATTGTGCTAATGCGAGCTGCGCTCGTGTAGCAAAATTAGGAGTTGGTTTAGCCCTCTGTCGACCAATGTGAAGTGCAATGTAGGAAGATTTTAACAAGGAGTGTAGAAAAGATGCAGTGGCATATTAATGGGGTGTGTGCATTAACAGTTAGCTAATTGTGCTAACATAAGCTATGCTAATTTAGCAAAATGTGGAGTTGGTTTAGCCCTCTAAGAAATGTAAAGTGCAAAGGGGGTAGTCTCTGGAGTGTGTATGTGTAGGATTTTAATGAGGAATTTATAGGGTGCAGTTGTGTTTTAGTGGTGTGTGTGTACAGAAACAAGACTGCATGCTGTTGCCATGTGTTGTATATTATATCACTCATATGCAGAGAGGAGCTTGTGAGCTTGGATGAATATGTACCCCACATATTATAATATATCAACTTTATCAAAATATTCACTTGGTTGCTGTTTTTTTAGTTGATGAGAATGACAAATAAAATGCTGTTTATAGTTCCTTTGGAAAGTATTCAGGCTCCTTGACTTGTTCTACATTTTGTTACATTACAGCCTTATTCTAAAATGTATTAAATTGTCCCCCAATCAATCTACACACAATACCCCATAATTATAAAGCAAAACCAGGTTTAGAAATTGTGGTAATTTATAAAAAATAAAATAAATGAAATTTCACAAGTATTCAGACCCTTTACTCAATACTTTGTTGAAACACATTTTGCAGCGATTACAGCTTCTTGGGTAGGACGCTATAAACTTGGCACACCTGTATTTGGCGAGTTTCTTCAATTCTTCCTGATCCTCTCAAGCTCTATGAGGTTGGATGGGGATCATTGCTGCACAGCTATTTTCAGGTCTCATCAGAAATGTTCGATCGGGTTCAGGCCCAATGCTCTGGCTGGGTCACTCAAGAACATTGAGACTTGTCCCGGAGCCACTCCTGCGTTCTCTTGGCTGTGCATTTAAGGTCATTGTCCTGTTGGAAGGGGAACCTTCGTCCTAGTCTGAGGTCCTGAGCGCTCTGGAGCAGGTTATGTAGGATCTCTGTACTTTGCTCTGTTCATCTTTGCCTCGATCCTGACTAGTCTCCAAGTCCCTGCCGCTGAAAAACATCCCCACAGCGTGATGCTACCACCACCATGCTTCACCATAGGGATAGTGTCATGTTTCTTTCAGATGTGACACTTGGCATTCAGGCTAAAGAGTCCAATCTTGTTTTCATCAGACCAGAGAATCTTGTTTCTCGTGGTCCGAGAGTCTTTAGGTGCCTTTTGACAAACTCCAAGAGGGCTGTCGTGCCTTTTAATGAGGAGTGGCTTCCGTCTGGCCACTCTACCATAAAGGCCTGATTGGTGGAGTGCTGCAGAGATGGGAGAACCTTCTAGAAGGACAACCATCTCCACAGATGAACTCTAGAGCCCTGTCAGAGTGACCATGGTGTTCTTGGTCTCCTCCCTGACCAAGGCCCTTCTCCCCCGATTGTGCAGTTTGGCTGGGAGGCCATCTCTGGGAGGAGTCTTGGTAGTTCCAAACTTCCATTTAAGAATGATGGAGGCCATTGTGTTCTTGGGGACCTTCAATGCTGCAGAAATGTTTTGGTACCCTTTCCCAGAGCTGTGCCTCAACACGATCCTGTCTTGGAGCTCTACGGACAATTCCTTCGACCTCATGGCTTGGTTTTTTCTCTGACATGCACTGTCAACTGAGGGACCTTTATATAGACAGTTGTGTGCCTTTATAAATCATGTCCAATCAATTGAATTTACCCCTGATGGACTCCAATCAAGTTGCAGAAACTTCTCAAGGATGATCAATGGAAACACATGCACCTGAGCTCAATTTTGAGTCTCATTTCAAAGGGTCTGAATGTTTGTTTATTTTTAATACATTTGCAAACATTTTCGCTTTGTCATTATGGGATATTGTCTGTAGGTTGAAAAAAAACTGCAATCCATTTTAAAATAACTTGACAAAATGTGTAAAAAGTCAAGGGGTCTGAATACTTTTCGAAGGCACTGTATATAAAGCCATACCTGTGGTAAGTAGGGGTCTACACTACTTCAGGAAGGAAGGAGTGATGCTAACATAGCCTAGCCTGGCAGACGCGACTCATGGTACACAGCGCGGGAGAACTGATAACTGGTCTGTACAGAAGTCTGTTTGTCGGTGCAATATTCAGGCAAAAGTTGGCTTAAGTTTTGATTGGTTCTTACATGCAAGATAATTGAATTCACAACACCCCTGCCGCCCTAGTCAATTCGCTTCGCTTCAGTAAAACATAGGTTATATCCAATAAGCGTAGGACACCACCTTGAAGTCCCCTTCATGATTAACACATTTTACCGAAAACATCAAAAGAGCCTTTCCAGACTGAAGACGGCAGCACTTTGAGTTAGATGTCTATGTTTAGTCTGGCTGACACCTATTGTGTGCATGCATGCTTGTGTTATACAAACATTTGCATTGTACATTATTTTACTGTACATTTCAGCACATGTTGCTTCAATTCATAATAAGAGGTCTCAGGTTCCTTGGTGCTTGCACAGTTTACTGTGAACCCATTTTTACTCCACCCAACACAAGATTTAATGTTTTCTAGAACACAATCCCAACATAGAAGACCACGACATTTAAGTATGCTCAAGGTCAGTTTTATTTTAAATTCATGGGTTAACATGGATCGGACCCAGTTTCCCTACAGCAGACTGCATGATTTCCCAGACTGTGTCGACACAATAGAGGGTAACCTTCCCATCAGATAGGTTACCCTCCCCCTGATTGCCTCAGGTAAATATCAGGCATGCAAAAGTGACACTGCAACATACTGCACACTGAATTATTCTGATATGGCACTTCAAACAATATGTTAAATGGCAATACAATGTCACTCTGTTGCTGCAAACCATATGGGACCCACCCTTGGTCCAACTCTACTCTTCAAACCCCTCTATAAGACTCTACTGCTACAGCTGAAGTCGGAAGTTTACATACACTTAGGTTGGAGTCATTAAAACTTGTTTTTCAACCACTCCACAAATTTCTTGTTAACACACTATAGTTTGAAGCACGGGGGTTTCAGCATCATGTTGTGGGGGTGCTTTGCTGCAGGAGGGACTGGTGCACTTCACAAGATAGATGGTATCATGAGGGGAGAAAATTATGTGGACACATTGAAGCAACATCTCAAGACATCAGTCAAGTTAAAGCTTGGTCGTAAATGCATCTTCCAAATGGACAATGATTCCAAGCATACTTCCAAAGTTGTGGCAAAATGGCTTAAGGACAACAAAGTCAAGGTATTGGAGTGGCCATCACAAAGCCCTGACCTCAATCCCATAGAACATTTGTGGGCAGAACTGAAAAAGCGTGTGCGAGCAAGGAGGCCTACAAACCTGACTCACACCAGCTCTGTCAGGAGGAATGGGCCAAAATTCACCCAAATTATTGTGGAAGGTTGTGGAAGGCTACCCGAAATGTTTGACCCAAGTTAAAGGCAATGCTACCGAATACTAATTGAGTGTATGTAAACTTCTGACCTACTGGGAATGTGATGAAAGAAATAACAGCTGAAATAAATCATTCTTTCTACTATTATTCTGACATTTCACATTCTTAAAATAAAGTGGTGATCCTAACAGACCTAAGACAGGGAATGTTTACGAGGATTAAATGTCAGGAATTGTGAAAAACTGAGTTTAAATGTATTTGGCTAAGGTGTATGTAAACTTCTGACTTCAACTGTATGTGACAAAATAGGGAGGGGGAAAGAGAGATAAGACAAGGGTGGGGATAGGGTCTAAATTTCCCAACGAGGGCCCAACGAGAACCGTATTCCCATAAAATAAATGTCTCTGTATGGCAATATCCAGATCCGCACAGCCCCCTGTCCTGAAATGCACCTGGTCTGAGACTGCTTGGCAACGCCACGGATGGGCCCACCTCCGGTGCGAAACGAGAGGAAGACAGACTGCAGGGAAAAGTGGCAGAGCTAAAGCTCCTAGATGTGCCTTGTACCAATGCCTCACTCGGTCCTCTGCTCTCAGATCAGCTCCACAGCCCCAGTTCGTCATCAGCGCAGCCTCCCACTTCCTCACTTGAATTCGTCAGTAAGACTACTCGTCCCGCAGACACTGGTCCAGTGCGATCACAGCAAACAGACAAGCCATGGACTCTTGCATAGGGGTCCGATCCCCAAGAAGAGACATTCTCCACTCAACTCCCAGCCCCCGAACACCACAAAACACAGGGCTTTTAAAGGAAATTACAGCCAATCCCCAGCTACCTGTCTAATTAGCTCACTCTCTGCAGGTGCGTCTGATCACACCAGCCCCTCCACCCACTTATCTACCAATCCATCTCGTGACAGTACCAAAGAGGAACACTGTCTCACTGTCAATAACAACACAAAGCAACTCGGCATGAAAGGTATTATGTACCCATTTTCTTCTCTATCCACTACCTTACAGCACCTGAATACAGATCACATGAAGTCTGACAGGACCTTGTGGTCCTTTTGGTATTTATCATAAGGCCACACTGTCGCTGAACAATATTGTCAACAGACATTACTGTTGAAAAGGAAATAGGTCACTTATTGTCTATGTACCAAATGTCACTATATTTCCTATATAGTTCTGGTCAAAAGTGGGTGACAAAATAGGGTATAGGGTGCTATTTGGGACACAGAAAAGTGGGAGGTTCATTTGTTTGGTTGATGCTCTTGAATAGAAGGACTGTCACTTCACCTAATATTTGTTGGGTTGCACAAAATGACATACCTATAATCAATATGTCTCTGTCACAAATGGCTCTCTATATTGTGCACTAATTTTGGCCACATACGGCTCTGGTTAAAAGCAATGCACAACGTGTGGAATAGGGTGCCATTTCTGCGGCAGGCAATATAACTACAGCGAATACCGTGGCCCGATTGAGAGATAAATATCTACTTTATTAAAGGTCCTTATTAAACAGTGGGCTAGTGTTATTGGCAGCTGGAACCTGTCAGAGGATGGTTATATGGCACTGTTGAATTATAATCTTAAATCATAAGAGACAGTTACTCTCAGTATAGTCTTGTGCCACAGA
This sequence comes from Oncorhynchus nerka, assembly GCF_034236695.1. Classification (NCBI taxonomy): domain Eukaryota; kingdom Metazoa; phylum Chordata; class Actinopteri; order Salmoniformes; family Salmonidae; genus Oncorhynchus; species Oncorhynchus nerka. The sequence continues at coordinate 55,452,917 of NC_088423.1, forward strand.
CCATATTCTTGCATTGTAGATGCATACATGGTTGGGGGTAAGTTGACTCCCAGTATCATTATCAGTACTTTACTTGCAGTGGCCAGTCTTACACATGGACAGGACCATTTAAGTGGGACTTGCAATGTATTCAACTCATGTTCCAAGGTGGACATATTGTAGGACCATGTGTCCCCTGTATGGACACAAATATGGTACATGCTCAAAGTGCTTAGTAACAACAACAAAAATGTATTCATGTATGTATATAAATGTATATGTAAATATCTGTATATTTTGTACGTACTCTATTCACTGTGTCTGATTTACCTGTTCATTCGTGGACTTGCTTGCTTAATAAGTTACTATTTCTAGCAACTCAGTTTGCACAGTGCAGTGGTGTAAATATCAGGGTGTTCCTCTAAAGGTTTGTCAGATGAGACAGTTGAGTCTGGTGGTGTGTACTGTACTTATGGGTTGAACCTGTGGTCCATCACTGGACTTGTAAGCACTAGCGGTTCTGCGGTTCTTGTGACAACAATTTTGGACCCCCTCGTGGCCCCCTTCAATGTGGAGTATGAAATAGGTTTTACGTGACTAATATTTGCTATTGTTATTTTTTTACATCCGTTATTAGACAGTGAAAACGATGATGATTATGAACATGGTCTTTTGCCTGTTAATGCCTGCAATGCAGTGAAGAAAACGATATGACAACAATGTAACTGGCCCCTCTAACAGTACAACTGGCCCCAGCTTGGCCCCCCCAGTTGAAATGGTCTAGAAACATCATTGCTTGTAAAGATATAGACTTGTTTAAAATACTATGTGAAATTCCTCACATGGAGAGATGGTCACTTCTGAATCAGGTGTTCTTCATACACGCTCATGTTGAGTTTGATCTAAGGGGTTCTCATATCTATTGTGTCCTTCATAAATATAAAAAATATAATACAAATAATATATACAGTACCAGTGAAACAAAGGTTTATACACACCTACTCATTCAAGGGTTTTTCTTTAGGTTTACTATTTCTATATTGTAGAGTAATAGTGAAGACATCAAAACTATGAACAAAAAATGTGTTAAACCAATACAAATATATTTTATATTTGAGATTCTTTAAATTCGCCACCCTTTGCCTTGATGACAGCTCAACCAGTTTAATGAGGTAGTTACCTGGAATGCATTTCAATTAACAGGTGTGCCTTGTTAAAAGTCCATTTGTGGAATTTCTTTCCTTCTTAATGCGTTTGAGCCAATCAGTTGTGTTGTGACAAGGTAAGGGTGGTATACAGAAGATAGCCCTATTTGCCAAAAGACCAAGTCCATATTATGGAGAGAACAGCTCACATAAGCAAAGAGAAACAACAGTCCATCATTACTTTAAGACAGTTGTTCCCAAACTTTTTATATTCCCATATCACCTTCAAACATTCAACCTCCAGGTGCGTCCCCCCTCTAGCACCAGGGACAGCACACTCTCAATTTTTGTTTCTTGCCATCATTGTAAGCCTGCCACACTCATTCTTATGTTTAATAAATGTATTGTATAGTTTATACAATACATTTATTAACCATAAGAATGACTGTGATTTTTTGTCATAACCAGGCTCGTGAGAAGTGACAAAGAGCTCTGTTTGGCCCAAAATGTTTGGCCCAAGTTAAACAATTTAAAGGCAATGCTACCGAATACTAATTGAGTATATGTAAACTTCTGACCTACTGGGAATGTGATGAAATAAATAACAGCTGAAATAAATAATTCTCTCTACTATTATTCTGACATTGCACATTCTTAAAATAAAGTGGTGATCCTAACTGACCTAAAACAGGGCATTTTTACTGGGATTAAATGTCAGGAATGGTGAAAAACTGTTTGCAAACTTCTGACTTCAACTGTACAACTGTAAAATCGTTACATGGTCGCTGCCCATATCATTGCATAATGCCGAAAATACACGAGAGTTCAGGGGCCTTGCTTTGACAAAGTTAACCATTTTTACTGTAGTGTCCAAAACGTCTTTCAAGCTGTCAGGCTTTCCCTTTGCAGCAAGAGCCTCTCGGTGGATGCTGCAGTGTACACAAGTGGCATTGGGAGCAACTGCTTGCACGTGCATTACCACTCCACTATGTCTCCCTGTCATGGCTTTTGCACCATCAGTACAGATACAAACACATCTTGACCACCAAAGTCCACAAAGCTCTCCAGTAATTGAAAAATGTCCTATCCTATTGTCCTCGTTTCCAGTGGTTTGCAGAAGAGGATGTCATCCTTAATTGACCCCCATAAACGTAATGGACATATAATAGGAGCTGTGCCAGGCCCGCCACGTCTGTTGACTCATCCAGCTGTAACGCATAGAATTCACTGGCTTGTATGCGAAGCAGTAATTGTTTCAAAACATCTCCTGCCATGTCACTGATGTGTCTTGAAACAGTGTTGTTTGATGAAGTTATTGTCTGCATAGTTTTTTCGTTCTTTTCCCCCAGCATTGTCCCAGCCATATCCGTGCCAACAGGAAGATTTAAGTCCTCAACAAGAGTATGGGGCTTGCCTGTCCTAGCCACTCATTAGCTCACCATTTAAGACAATTCTAGCCCATTCTTATTAATGGTATCTGTTGCTTTTATACATGTCTTACTACTCAAAAGTCATATTCATTCCCACTCAAAAAACACCCGCGGCTTATTTTTCAAATGTTCATGTTTCATTTCAAAATGTCTGCGCAAGAGTAAATGTTTCCACCGAGAGAGTAATGGTTAATGTGATTGGATGTTAATAATTTTACTAGGCTACCTGTATTTGACATTGTGCTGTTATTTCGCTGAACACTAGATGGTTTAATTTTATTTTTGGCAGTGAAACGAGGCTACTCAGGCGAGGAAAGAAAACTCACCCAAATGTATAGCTCCGTTGGAAAATATGAATCACATTTTTATTTGGCGTACCTCCGATAGCATTGTGCATACCACTAGGTGTACGCGTTGCCCAGTTTGGGAATACCTGTCCTAGAGATACCTATAGTGGTGAGAGGAAATTGTTTGCGCCAGACAAAGCGTTTTCCTTGATGGCCAAAAAGCTCAATTTTAGTCTCATCTGACCAGAGTACCTTCTTCCATATGTGTGGGGAGACTGCCACATGTCTTATGGCGAACACCAAACGTGTTTGCTTATTTTTTTCTTGAAGCAATGGCTTTTTCTTGCCACTCTTCCGTAATGCCCAGCTCCGTGGAGTGTACGGCTTAAAGTGGTCCTATGGACAGATACTCTAATCTCTGCTGTAGAGCTTTGCAGCTCCTTCAGGGTTATCTTTGGTGTCTTTGTTGCCTCTCTGATTAATACCCTCGATGCTTGGTCCATGGGTTGTGGTGGGCGGCCCTATCTTGGCAGGTTTGTTGTGGTGTCATATTCTTTCCATTTTTTAATAATAGATTTGATGGTACTCTGTGGGATGTTCAAACTTTGGTTTGAACTTTTGTAACCCAACCTTGACCTGTACCTCTCCACAACTTTGTCCCTGACCAAGTTGACTGTGACTTTAAACAGCTTAGAAAATTCCAGAAAATTATGTCATTTAGAAGCTTCTGATAGGCTAATTGACATCATTTGAGTCAATTGAAGGTGTACCTGTGGATGTATTTCAAGGCCTACATTCAAACTCAGTGCCTCTTTGTTTGACTTCATGAGTAAATTAAAATAAATCAGCCAAAACTCAGAAAAATAATTGTAGACCTCCACAAGTCTGGTTCATCCTTGGGAGCAATTTTCAAATGCCTGAAGGTGCCATATTCATCTGTACGCAAGTATAAACACCATGGGACCAAGCAGCCGTCATACCGCTCAGGAAGGAGACGCGTTCTGTCTCCTAGAGATGAACGTACTTTAGTGCGAAAAGTGCAAATCAATCTCAGAACAACAGCAAAGGACCATGTGAAGATGCTGGAGGAAACAGGTACCAAATTATCTATAGCCACAGTACAATTTGTCCGCTATCCACATAACCTGAAAGGCCGCTCAGTAAGGAGGAAGCCACTGCTCCAAAACCGCCATAAAAAGGCCAGACTACGGTTTGCAACTGCACATGGGGACAAAGATCATACTTTTTGGAAAAATGTCCTCTGGTCTGATGAAACAAAAATATAACTGTTTGGCCATAATGACCATGGTTTTGTTTGGAGGAAAAAGGGGGAGTCTTGCAAGCCGAAGAAAACCATCCCAACCATGAAGTCAGGAGAAGTGGCCCAAAATTCACCCAACTTATTGTGGGAAGCTTGACCCATATTTAAAGGCAATGTTACCAAATACACCCAATAAGTATTTAAACTTCTGACCCACTGGGAATGTGATGAAAGAAAGAAAAGCTGAAATAAATAATTCTCTCTACTATTATTCTGACATGTCACATTCTTAAAATAAAATAAAGTCGTGATCCTAACTGACCTAATTTTTACTAGGTTTGAATGTCAGGAATTGTTAAAAACTGAGTTAAGTTTACTTGGCTAAGGTGTATGTAAACTTCCGACTTCAACTGTACATATGCTAATATCCAGTGACAGATCATGTGACACTTAGATTGCACACAGGTGGACTTTATTTAACGAATTATGTGACTTCTGAAGGTAATTGGTTGCACCAGATCTTATTTAGGGGCTTCATAGCAAAGGGGGTGCACCACTTTTTATAAAAATAAAAAAATTAAACACGTTTTTTCATTTCACTTCCAATTTGGTGTCACGTTGTTCGTAATAATGATGATCGGACCAAGGCGTGCATAGAGTTCAACATGTTTAATAAAGAAAGTGAATGTTAAGCTAATACAAAACAAAATAAAGAATAAACGAACTGTGATGACAATGTAGTGCGAACAGGCAACTAAACATAAACAATATCCCATCACCCACAGGTTGAAAAAAATGCAACTTAAGTATGATCCCCAATTAGAGACAACAATTACCAGCTGCCTCTAATTGGGAATCATACACAAACACCAACATAGAAAAATAAATCTAGAACCCCACATAGAAAGAATAAACTAGACCTACTCTACCATAAAAAATTCAGGCTTTCTATGGTCAGGACGTGACAGTACCCCCCCCCCAAAGGTGCGGACTCCGACCGCAACACCTGAAACAAAAAGGGAGGGTTGAGGGGGGGATGTCTAGTGTCAGTGGCAGCTCTGGTGGGGGGTGAAGTACCCACTCATTCACCAGCATCAGGGGCAGCTCTGGTGCGGGACGAAGTACCCACTCATCCTGCGGATCCAGCCATGGACCCAGGCTGAACACTTTGTCTGGACTGGGCATCGGTGGGGGAAGGCTCCGGCCATGGAGCTGGAGGTTCCAAACCGTTGACCGTCGCAGGAGGTTCCGCACCGTGGATCGTCTCAGGAGGTTCCGGACCGTGGACCGTCTCAGGAGGTTCCGGACCGTGGACCGTCGCCGGAAGCTCAGGACTGGGCACTGTCGCCGGAAGCTCTGGACTGGGCACTGTCGCCGGAAGCTCTGGACTGGGCACTGTCGCCGGAAGCTCTGGACTGGGCACTGTCGCCGGAAGCTCAGGACTGGGCACTGTCGCCGGAAGCTCTGGACTGGGCACTGTCGCCGGAAGCTCTGGACTGGTCCTCGTCGCAGGCAGCCTGGTGCGTGGGGCCGGTACAGGTGGAACTGGACTAGTGACATGCACTTCAGGGCGAGTGCCGGGAGGGGGCACAGGACGTACTGGACTGGGGACACGCACTCCAAGGAGAGTGCGAGGAGCAGGAACAGGACGCACCTGACTGGGAAAGCGCACTTGAGGGAGAGTGCGAAGAGCAGGAACAGGACGTACCGGGCTGTGGAGACGTACTGGAGACCCGGTGCGTATAGCCGGCATCAATTGTTCCGGAACTTTAACACACTTCTCAGGACGAGTACGGGGAGTTGACTCAGGTGGCACCAAACTGACAACACATTCCTTTAGTCCAAATCCGTGCATCCTCCACCAACTCAACAAATCTCCCATTTCTCTCTCCTCCAAATGCACCTTCTTCTCCCAGACTGGCTCTGTTTCACTCCTTGGCTCCACCGGCTGCTCCATGTGCCTCCCCAACATTTTCTTGGGGTTTCTGTGGCCTTCCTCCCCGACTTCGTCGCTGTCCCTCCTTCGCTGGTTCCGCCTGCTTCCATGGCAGGCTCTCCTCTCCTGCCATTATGTCGTCCCAAGTCCAGGATGTTCTCTCCCTAATCTCCTCCAAAGACCAGGATGCCATTACCTCCCGGGCATTCTGCTTTGTCCTTTGTAGATGGGATATTATGTCACGCTGTTCGTAATAATGATGATTTGACCAAAGCGCAGCATACATAGAGTTCTACATGTTTAATAAAGAAAGTGAATCTTAAGCTAATACAAAACAAAATAAAGAATAAACGAACTGTGATGACAATGTAGTGCGAACAGGCAACTAAACATAAACAATATCCCATCACCCACAGGTGGAAAAAATGCAACTTCAGTATGATCCCCAATTAGAGACAACGATTACCAGCAACCTCTAATTGGGAATCATACACAAACACCAACATAGAAAAATAAACCTAGAACTTCAAATAGAAATAATAACCTAGACTAGTCACGTCCTGACCTACTCTACCATAGATACAGGCTTTCTATGGTCAGGACGTGACATTTGGACTAATTTGTGTACGTCCATTATATGAAATCCGAATAAAAATCTATTTAAATTACAGGTTGTAATGCAACAAAATAGGAAAAACGCAAAGGGGATGAATACTTTTGCAAGGCACTGTAAATAAAATAAAAACAGTAAGGTGAGTTTCTATGATATTTTTCAATAGAGCTGTTTGAGACCTTACTGTTGTTTGAAATGAGAGCCAAGATGACAGCCATTTTTGATTATTTTCTATGTAGAAGTTTGGGAAGGTGATTGAATCTGACAGCATATTTGATTTGAAGATGTCTTTCCCCAAACAGATATAGACATTTCTTTCTGGTCTGTTGTATATGCTGCATTATTGTATTAACAGTGATACACTCAATAATGGTTTCAACAGTTTTTGGGGAAAGATGCTTTGCAAATGTTGAGTTCAAGATGTTAATGTTCGCTTACACATATTTTGCAGGTGTAGCAACATGCGTATGTTCCTAGCTCCAGCAGTGCAGTAATACCATACATTACAAAATAATATATACAAATCCCCCCCCAAAAAAACATATTAAGAAATATAGAAATATTCGAATCGAGCAATGCCAGAGTCCGGAATAGAAATATATTTGTATAGGACACTATATGAATCGAAAAGGTGTGTCCAGCAGTAGTTATATAGGATGAGCCTTGACTAGAATATGGTATATACATATGAAGGAGGTAAACAGTTGGTAAACATTATTAAAGTGACCAGTGTTCAATGACTATGTACATAGGGCAGCAGTCTCTAAGGTTCAGTGTCGAATACCTGGTGGTGGCCGGCTAAAAGCAGTGGTGACTATTGAACAGTCTGACGGCCTGGAGATAGAAACAACATTATTTTTGGGTCAAGGGAAGTGGTCAGAAGAAGCACTGTCTAGTTCTCTCAATCTGCGTGGGAGGATATAGTATGTTTGTCTGCTCATTCGCTACTTCACGCATGTTTGCACCTGCAACCAATATATTGACGTGGGGGGGGGGGTGAGACTACAACAACCCTTCCCTAATCCCAAACCAAATTGGTTTAAGACATATGGGGGAATTGTAATGAGACATTGATTGCCTTTAAAACCAGGGCAGTGCGGTATGTATATTCTTTGGCCTAATGAACCGTTCTTCAAACAGAGGGGCAGAGTTTGGGGCCTAATCAGTGTCATCGCCTGTGAGCAGCTTGTTGACGCAGCATTAGTCTCCCCTGACGGATCGTTAACGTCCCCGTAGCTTTACATAGCACTTAAGCCTCCTCCTCGGTTGTTGTGTTGTGTAAAATGGCTGCCAAAGTTGTTACAATGTTGAGCTCATAAAAGTCTATTTGGGAGTTTATCAGTTAATCTGTAGCATTGCTAGCGTAGTTTTGCATAGCACTTCAGCCACCTCCACTGCTTTTCAAAATGGCTGTCAAAGTTGCTATGATGTTGAGCTCATATAAGAGTCTAATCTGTAATGTTGGTACTTTGCTATATCTTGGCTTTCTACATATTTTGCCTATGAACAATGTAGAAAGCTTTACTAGGTATGTGAGTTTTCCATTTACACAATAATGCAGTCTTTACACAAGAATGTGCACCTAGCATCAAATCCATAACATTGCTCACTTTGTAGCATCATCGTCATTGCATAGCATTACTTACCCTGTAGTGTCGTTGTCCTTGCATACCGGCGCTAGGGTCCTCGTCATTAGCACAAATGTAAAACTATGCTATCAAATACCATAATTACAGAATGGCCTCAAAATGATATTGTTGCTAGGCTAGCTCGAGATAGCATTTCTTCCACAGTGAGTAGGAAACTAATCAAGAATCTGCTCATTGTTTCCCATTAAGGTTAATTCATCTGTACTTAGCACAGCCCCCTGATGCTACGCAGGCCGACCTTGGAGTTATTTCCAGAGGCAAGAAGAAGGGAGAATGGTGTGTTACTGTCATGTTCTGACCTTTATTTCCTTTGTTTTGTCATTATTTAGTATGGTCAGGGCGTGAATTGGGTGCGCAGTCTATGTTTGTTTTTCTATGTTTTGGGGTATTTCTATGTTTCGGCCTAGTATGGTTCTCAATCAGAGGCAGGTGTCATTAGTTGTCTCTGATTGAGAATCATACTTAGGTAGCCTGGGTTTCACTGTGTGTTTGTGGGTGATTGTTCCTGTCTCTGTGTTTTGCACCAGATAGGGCTGTTTTGGGTTTTCACGTTTCTTGTTTTTGTTAGTTTGTTCATGTGAAGTGATTTATTAAAACATGAATCAAAACAACCACGCTGCGCTTTGGTCCGCCTCTCCGTCAATGGAAGAAATCCCTTACAGTTACATCCTGACCATCCTTGGTGGCCCCACTCCCATTCTTTCAATTTGTTTGGTGAAATATGTACTTGATTTGTGTACAGGCCCGAATTCAGGGCCTACAGCCATTTTGTCGAACAGAGGATACTTTCTACGTGGGTAATGTTGATGTGTGCCTGTGTGTGTGAGTGTATTTCATTGTGAAGTGCTTGTGTGTGTCTGTGGCTTTCATTGACGTGTGTGTGCGTGTGTGTGCAAGCATGTTTGTGTCAGGTTGGTAATTAAATAATGAATAATTAAGAACATACTTTGCATTTTCACTATCACTAGCATCTCTGTATAATCCTAAAAATTTTCAACATGGTATGTCGTAGGGCCTCCCGGGTGGCGCAGTGGTTAAGGGCGCTGTACTGCAGCGCCAGCTGTGCCACCAGAGACTCTGGGTTCGCGCCCAGGCTCTGTCGTAACTGGCCGCGACCAGGAGGTCCATGGGGCGACGCACAATTGGGCTAGCGTCGTCCGGGTTAGGGAGGGTTTGGCCGGTAGGGATATCCTTGTCTCATCACGCACCAGTGTCTCCTGTGGCGGGCCGGCCGCAGTGCACGCTAACCAAGGTTACCAGGTGCACAGTGTTTCCTCCGACACATTGGTGCGGCTGGCTTCCGAGTTGGATGCACGCTGTGTTAAGAAGCATGTTGTGGGTTGTGTATCGGAGGAAGCATGACTTTCAACCTTTGTCTCTTCCGAGCCTGTACGGGAGTTGTAGCGATGAGACAAGATAGTAGCTACTAACAATTGTAAAATAAAAAAATAAAAACATGGTATGTCGTAGAAAAGGTTGTACATAAAACATGTACATTTCAACATAGTTCAGTGGGTCATGTGACCAATGATATCTTCCCACCAATAAAAATAAGCCTTGAAAGTAGGGCTCCAATACATAATTCAAACTCAATCTATGAGCAAATCGCTGTTAGATGCCCCAAAGCAAACGATCCACGGTCAGTTTTGTATTGTAGTAGTTAATGTATTTTCATAGTTAAGGGTACGGCTTAAGTAGGGTTAGCTGATCTGGCAAGTATAGTCGTCCAGCCTGGTATTTTTTATTTTATTTATTTTATTTCACCTTTATTTAACCAGGTAGGCTAGTTGCGACCTGGCAGTTGTATCAACTGATAAGCATCAGTACTGTGATACTTTTGTAAACTTTCACAATTATGACACATAATTGACGCAAGAACATATGCATCAAAACATATGCATCAAAGGTATTGACAGATATGTGTCAAGAGTATTGACACATAAGTCAAGACATTACATTCAATGCAAAAAGGTTGATGATAAATTTGCATAGCTGTATGAAACTTTCACCTATTTACCCATTGCATCTTTATCACCAACTTTTTTGCGTTGAAAACAATGTATTGACTTATTCTTCAATGATTCATACCTTTTATGCATATCTATACTTCAATACCCTTGACCATATATTTTAGCAAAAGCTTCACAGTACTGACACGCATCAATGATATCAGGTTGAGTCGTCACAATGTTGAAGTGGTCAAATAGAAGAGATACATTTTACATTTCCAACTCTGAGCAACAATGACTGGGAAAAGCTACTAATGAATTCATTAAGAACGAAACTTTGTGTCATTATGGCAAACGGTGCTATAATAGAGGTTACATTTACATATTAATGCCTCTCTTCATGCTATTAATGCAATCTCCATATTGCTGAATTCTAATGTCAGACACTATTTACCATTTAAACAAATTGATATGACCCAATAGGACATTCTAATATTCGTTGTCTGGCAAATATTACTTACACTCAATTAGTGACCTTTTCCCTTTGTTTGCACTCGATGGGTTAAGTAACCCTCAAGATTAGAAAGCTCTTTCTGTGAATAATAATGACCTAGTGGGCAAAACTGCTTGTAATGACATCATTATGTATTTTATCGACAGGTCGGGTTGTACATTGGTTGTGTAAGCATGTTTTTTTTTACATCGTTTTAGCAACCTGATGAATACATCTTTACCTGGTTGGAACAGAGACATTCTGAGTTATAATCTGGTTATATGATGTCTTCTCAAGCAAAAAACTGTTTACAACCAGAAATTGATTCAATAAGAAGTAATGTTACAATTGTTGTGCACTGGGTAGTTGTAGGAGGGATAGTTTTCCATGAACCACCTTTGTATAGGCCTACTGCATAGCTTTTCACCGCATATAAAATGGCTTTTATAACATGGTTATTATAACATTAGTAACACACCATGGTTGTGTTTTACAGCCTAAAAGAATTCATGAAATCTATAAATGCATTTGAAAGTATTACAGTTTCATTACAGAGTTAGTTGGATTTGGAATAATGAGGCCATGCAACAATAATATAGTTGGCTGGTACATTACTAAACCAGATCTGGGCAGGATCTATATTCATAAAACATCAATATTTTGATAAACAAATTAGGCACTTTGGGGCAGACTTGATACAACATTTTGAGCAGAAATGCAATGACTCATTGGATCACTCTAAAACTTTGCGTATACACTGCTGCCATCTATTGGACGAAATCTAAATTGAGCCTAAGCTGGAATAATACATTGTGGCCTTTCTCCTGCACTTCAAAGATGGTAGATGCTGGGGGAAAAAAACATGTTTTTTCTTTTGTATTATCTTTTACCAGATATAATGTGTTATATTCTCCTACGTGAATTTCACATTTCCAGAAACTTCAAAATGGTGTCAAGAATATGCATATCCTTGCTTCAGGTCCTGAGCTACAGGCAGTTAGATTTGGGTATGTCATTTAAGGTGATCCTTAAGTGTAATACCTTTTCAAGTTCATAACTGTGTGCTTTCCTCAAACAATAGCATGGTATTCTTTCACAGCATTAGTTACTGTAAATTGGACAGTGGAGTTAGATTAACATGAATTTAAGTTTCCTGCCCATATCAGATATGTCTATGTCCTGTAAAATGTTGTTACTTACAACCTCATGCTAATCACATTAGCGCACGTTAGCTCAACCGTCCCGCGGAGGGGGGACACCAATCCTGTAGAGAACTCTCCAATGATTCAGCCATGAGCTGCAGTCACAGGGTAATAACAGTTAGGTTTATATTGCCCAATGAAGGGAAGGCAAAAAAAATTCTCAAATTAGAATATTTATGGCGACTCATAAATGGAGCATATTAAATATGTAAGAGATTATCGAACATGGTCTGACTATTTAAAGTAGGCCATCACACAGCATATGCATGGATTTAGTCATTAGTTTTCAATGAAGAGACTGAAATGAAGATTCAATGGATGACTTGATGAGGTATGCTATTTACCATCAACAAATGAGAATAGATGTGGAAGGAATGGAGTAGTGTTGCTGTAGGAACATTTTTTTCCCCCTATTTCATCTACCATCATATACAAAAGCTTGTGTGAACTTGCCACAGTAGTATACCAAGGTAGTTGATCAATTTGTTGCATATCCAACCAAGTATTTCACCCTTGTGTGCATTTATAGGTTGGTAGTGGTCTACATTCGCCATAGTGGTCCATATTCATAGACTAATCCTCAATATTCTATATTAAGAAGAGTAACATTATTATTTAATAATAATGTTATAAATATCCTTGACCGCTGTTTAACAAGACCTGCTTATTCTCGCTGTCAGAGAGTGTTTGTCTCATGGTCAGGAGATACTTTAAAGCTAAAAGCAGCTTTTCTAAAAACTGACATATATATTTCCTGACCCGTTTATCTATGTCATCTCTTCGGCAAAAATAAAACATGAGTCAAAAAAGTCCTTGTTGAGGTGAATCCCAGCCAAAGCACACAGCAAAAAGCACTCACCACCCCACACAATTTTTGTTTTGACCAGAGAGTAAAAACAAACAAAAAACATGAAAAGGTTTCTCTGTGGAAATCTAAATGGCTACTAAACATTCAGGGAGAGTAGAAAATGCGTATATCTCAATGTGGGCTACATTGGGAGGTGGTGAGAGGTGGTTGGATTGCTCTCCGTGGACTGCCCTCCAACTCCCCCTTTTTCACCCCCGTTATGGGCTGTTTTTCACAGCCCTCGTGCAATCTATAGCGATCCATAGCCTCCAGGCTGACAAGCAGGGCGATTGGTGTTAGGGCAGACGCTGGCGGATGCCCCCCTTTCCAGGCACCCAACCCATACCCCATACCCTAACACCAATATCTCAACATGGGCTTGCTTACCTACTGAGAGGGGGTTGTGGAGATTGCTTTCCATGGATTGCCCTCTTTCAGCCCCCCTAGGCCGCTCCAGTCCCCCAGCACCTGACTTAACACCAATCGCCCTGCTTGTCAGCCTGGAGGCTATGGATCGCTATTGATTGGCCCCACTGACGGGCTGCGCGAGGATCGTGAAAAACAGCCCATGACGGTGAGGGCAAGTCATGTCGTCTGCTTCCTAATTAGCCATCGTGTCTTGCTCAGTGTGCATTCCTTTTCAGTCGGTCACTCGGTATTAGATAATATGGGGATCAAAGACCAATCACATTCACTTGAAAAAAATAAAAACATGGCCAACTGACCAATGAATGCAGAGTCCACCCTCGGAAGCCCCGTCTTTCTGGCTATAACACCGGGACTCAAATTTATTTCCTAAATTCTTCGCTCTTCAGCTCGACTGAAGGAGAACGTGTTAGGCAATTTACAAACTTTTCAAGCACACAAAGACTACTGGATTCAGCTCTGACTTAAGTGTCTGTTAATGGGGAGGGAGTACAAGTCCCCCTAGATGTTGTGAGTTTTGGGTCTTGGTATTGTTTTTCGAGTTTGCTTATAGCTAACTACTTTCTGCTCTGCTTGTGTAGCTATATCGCTTCCTTGCTTGGTTAGGATTTGTGTTTTCTAAGGGAGTGAACGTTATTAATAATTAGGTTTACATGGAGAACCGGACCTCTGAAATTAAAATGGATGGCCCTCCTTTCAGCAAAATATATTTTAGCTAAACCTTCCCTTGAACGCTTGAAATAAAAAGTGACCCTCCCCTATACCCAAAATAATAATTAAAACAAAGTGAATAGCAGATATGTCTACTGTTTATCCTCACTTCTTGGACAGACCAGAGCATTAGATATGCAGTTTTAGAAACTTTGTCCTGTAAGCATTACATGGCAATGCAGACATTTTGATTGTGCAAGGAAGAGGCTGCGAGACATAATTTGACATATTAGCATCATTTTTTAATACCACACAAATTACTGAAATGATAGGCTGAGAATGGACAGAGAGATAGGCCTATGTGTTCATTTTATCATATTTCTCCAATGCCAAATCTGTGTCTTGTTTGTCCCTGTTTACAAATAATTAAATCTGAGATGTCATTAGGAATCTGAGCATGGTACTGTCAAAAGTTAGGCCTACCTTTCCACCCCAAACAGAATAATGGAAGCTTTAACTCTTGGCTACTCTTCTTCCGTGGCTTAACCCAACGAGAGAAGATCACAAGTGTTTCCCTAAAAGCTGTCTGTGTTTAAAATTCTTCTACTGTACAGAAAGTGAATAGCTTAAGTGAAAGAATTTGATTTACTTCCCAAGCAAAGTCAATGTTTTGTCTCCTCTGTTATAAAAGGTTGTAATTGAGCCGACAAATCTATGGATATAGCAGTCTATAGCCTAATTTCGTCTGTCAAACAGGTAGGCCTACATCTTATTTTTTAAATAAGAAGAATTAGGCTGCAACACAAAGCCCTCTTGTTGTTAGTAAAGTGTAATTCAAATTAAGATGGTTTAAATTAAATTAACACAGCAAAGCCATTGGTTAGGCAGCAAACAAAAAAGTTTTTGATCAGCAAGAGCAGGCCAGGGCAGGGTTGGAATATCCATTGCACAGTACTACATAGAGCCATAACTACATGGAACTCTATTCCACATCAAGTAACTCAAGCAAGCAGTAAAATCCATTTAAAAAAAAAATGATAACAATTCACCTTATGGAACAGCGGGGACTGTGAAGAGACAAACAAAAATGGGCACAGACACACGCATACACACACACGATAACATACTGTATGTACTATACACACACGTACATATGAGTTTTGTGTGGATATGTGGTAGTAAAGTAGTAGCCTGAGGGCACACACTTAATATGTTGTGAAATCTGTTATGAAATGTATTGTATATAACTACTTTTGTTTTGCTGGACCCCCTGAAAAGTAGCTGCTGCCTTGGCAGCAATTAATAGGGATCAGTAATAAATACAATTCAACTTCTATTCCACATTGGTTCAACGTAATTCATTGAAATGACATGGAAATAACGTTGATTCAACCAGTGTGCCCAGTGGGACACTGCCCATGCAGCATTCAGACTGTCATGTCTGGGAAGGAGGGAGGGCTAAACCACAAAATGAGTCTGCACTCACACACCCCCAGGCATGATAAAGATGGAAATAGACAGACACACAGACACCTCGGAGGTAAAAATGGGAGTAAATGTGGGGGAAATAAGCCGGTCCTCATACTGAGCCCTGATAAGATCTGCTTGTCCACATTGCTTGGCCAAGCTTTATCTAAAATGAGTTTTATCACCAGTTTATTTATGTCCTTTCTCCCCTCCATGAAGGTTAGGTACACAATTCAGCGTAAAGCAAAAATGATCTTGACCTTACACCAGCTTCTGTTGCCAGAATTAGCTGGTATAAATCATGTCATTCAATCCAAGATGGCCACCTTAGTAGATACTTGAGACCTAATTCTCACAGATGAAAAGGTTTACTGGCTTCTCAAGGGCTGCATTGGGATACTTTTTTGGGGCAAGGTTTCAAGAAATATATCTGGGATTTTTTTTGTGGTTCGAGTAAGTTCGTTAATTCACCTTTAATAGTGAAGAATGACCTTGTGTTTTTCAATTGTGTTTGTGTAACACGATTGAAATGTGATATAATTGCATTACAATGACCAAGGCAGTAATTAAGAAGACAGAGGTCGATTCAATATCCTCAAATCAATAGCCTTATCAGATTTAAACTGGCTACTTTTCAATCTGCTATCATCATATACGCTATATATACAAAAGCATGTGAAGGTACTTTCAAATGGGTGGATTCAGCTATTTTAGCCACACCCGTTGCTGACAGGTGTATAAAATCAAGCACACAGCCATGCAATGTCCATGGACAAACATTGGCAGTAGAATGGACTTATTGAAGAGCTCAGTGACTTTCAGAGTGGCACCGCCATAGGATGCCACCTTTCCAACTAGTCAGTCGTCAAATCTCTGCCCTGCTATAGCTGCCCCAGTCAACTGCTGTTGCTGTTATTGTGATGTGGAAACGTCTAAGAGCAACAACGGCTCATCCGCGAAGTGGTAGGCCACACATGCTCACAGAACGGGACCACCATGTGCTGAAGTACCTAGCACGTAAAAATAGTCTCTCCTTGGTTGCTACACTCACTACTTTTGGAAGTAACATCAGCACAATAACTGTTTTGTCGGGAGCTTTATGAAATTGGTTTCCATGGCCGATTAGCTGCACACAAACCTAAGATCACCATGCACAATGCCAAGTGTCGGCTGGAGTGGTGTAAAGCTCGCCGCTATTGGACTCCGGAGCAGTGGAAACGCGTTCATCTTTGGGATGAATTGGAACGCCAACTATGAGCCAGGTCTAATCGCCCAACATCAGTGCCCAACCTCACTAATGCTCGTGTGGCTGAATGGAAGTCCCCGCAGCAATGTTCCAACATCTAGTGGAAAGCCTTCCCAGAAGAATGGGGGTAGTCATAGCAGCAAAGAGGCAACCAACTCCACATTGGCAAATCCTTGAAGAGGATGAAGAGAAATTATAGATAAAGTGTATCGGTGCTCATCGGCCATTGAACATAAACATTACACAACAACGAAAACTTGACTTCAATTAGTTCAAGACAACTGGCAACTCGGAATTGGGAATCTGGCCTTTTTCTAGAGCTACGATCTGAAGATCAACAACGTCTTCATGATTCGACCTTGTATTTTTCCAAGTTCCCAGTTGTTTGAATGCACCATAAATCCAGAGAATGCCAGACTTTGATGACACATTTATGTTTTTTTGCCCCACAAAGATTTACATGCTAAATAGCCACTGGGTGTGTTCCCAATCTGTCTTGCGAAATTATTCATCCCTTGGCATTTTTCCTATTTTGTTCCCTTACAACCTGGAATTAAAATAGATTTTGTGGGGGTTTGTATCATTTGATTTACACAACATGCCTACCACTTTGTGAAACAAACAAGAAATAAGACAAAAAAAACTGTAAAATTTAGCACGCATAACTATTCACCCCTCAGAAGTCAATACTTTGTAGAAATACCTTTGGCATTATTACAGCTGCAAGTCTCTTGGGGTATGCCTCTGTAAGCTTGGCACATCTAGCCACTGGTATTTTGCCCATTCAAGGCAAAACTACTCCAGCTTCTTCAAGTTGGATGGGTTCCGCTGGTGTACAACAATCCTTAAGTCATACCACATATTCTCAATTGGATTGAGGTCTGGGCTTTGACTGGGTCATTCAAAGATATGTGAATGTTTCCACTTAAACCACCCAAGTGTTGCTTTAGCAGTATGTTTAGGGTCATTGTCCTGCTGGAAGGTGAACCTCTGTCCCAGTCTCAAATATCTGGAAGACTGAAACAGGTTTACCTCAAGAATTTCCCTGTATTTAGCACCATCCATCATTCCTTCAATTCTGACCAAAGACCTGTTGGGTTTTCGCCAGACGTAGTGTTTTCCTTGATGGCCAAAAAGCTCATTTTTAGTCTCATCTGACCAGAGTACCTTCTTCCATATGTTTGGGGAGACACACACATGTCTTTTGGCGAACACCAAACGTGTTTGCTTATTTCTTTCTTTAAGCAATGGATGTTTTCTGGCCACTCTTTGGTAAAGCCCAGCTCTGTGGAGTGTACGGCTTAAAGTGGTCCTATGGACAGATACTCCAATCACTGCTGTGGAGATTTTCAGCTCCTTCAAGGTTATCTTTGGTCTCTTTGTTGCCTCTCTGATTAATGCCCTCCTTGCCTCGTCTGTGAGTTTTGGTGGGCGGCCTTATCTTGGCAGGATTGTTTTGGTGCCATATTGTTTTCATTTTTTAATAATGGATTTAATGGTGCTCCGTGGGATGTTCAAAGTTTCAGATATTTTTTACAACTCAACCCTGATCTGTACTTCTCCACAACTTTGTCCCTGACCTGTTTGGAGAGCTCCTTGGTCTTCATGGTGCCACTTGCTTGGTGGTGCCCCTTGCTTAGTGGTGTTGCAGACATACGTATATATACTGAGATCATGTGACAGATCATGTGATACTTTTTTAGCTAATTATGTGAAGGTAATTGGTTGCACCAGATATTTTGGGGGGCTTCACATCAAGGGGGAAGAATACATATGCACGCACTACTTTTCCGTTTTAAATTGTTTGAGAATTTTTGAAAGAAGTTTGTTTTTTCATTCCACTTCACCAATTTGGACTATTTTGTGTAAGTCCATTACATGAAATAAAAATACAAATCTATTAAATTAAAGGTTGTAATGCAACAAAATATGAAAAACGCCAAGAGAGATAAATACTTTTGCAGGGCACTGTAGCTCGCTGAGCTAAATCCTAAACATTGTTATATGAAGTGGATTGTTCACAGCAAAACACTCTGTCTGGGTTGTCTCTTTTGGAGTATAATTTTCCTCCATCCTTTGTTGAAGGTGTAACAAAGCAATGGTGTTGCAAATGTGATCGACTGGGTTTGAACTTCGGAAGTCTGAACGCCACAAGACTGATAGCCCTTTGCGCTATAGCCTATAAGCATTAGCTCAGAAATGTCTACAGATAGGTTCTACTCAAGGTTACTCATTGCAAAAGCGTAGTTCCTCGATATTAAGCAATTGCCAGAGGTTGCGTTCTCTCGTAGACCATTGGCATCGAATTGCTTTGGGATGTGAATGTAGTCATAAACTACCATCTCACAGTTGTCCTCGCAGGCAAGATGGCCACCATTCCCATTAGCCAAGTCTCATATCCGAAGAAGCCTCCACTGGGCAACATTCATATTCATCAAAGCCATAAGGCCAGACCAATCCAAATATTATTTTACGACCATGACATTTTTCATCTGCCCAGACCCCAATAAATCCAGACTTAGATTAATGTCTTTGCGCTTCCTCTTTCTCTGACTTTCTCTATATATTTCTCTCTCTCTCTCTCTTCATCATTATATTCCACCCTCTCTTTCTCCCTCACCCCTTTCTCTGATTATATCTAACTCTCACACTCTCTTTATCTCTCTCTCATTCCCTCTCTCTCTGACCATCTCTATATATCTCACTCTCTATTGCTTTCTTTCTTCTCTCCCCTCCCACTGTCACCAATAGACTTTTCCTTCCACTTCGTCATCCTCCTCCTTTCTTCCTTCCTTCCTCTGCCCTCATATTTTAATTTAAAGCTAGCAGAGGCAGACTAGATAATGAAGAAAGGGTTATAAAGTATAGGAAGGGCCCCAAGCCCTAGAGATGCCCTCATATTGGCATCGAGAGATTGAAAAACAGAAAGAGGGTCTGATGGAGACAGGCACACAAAAGGACTGGAGCAAGGAAAAAGTTTGGCCGTGACCTGTGAGAATACCGTATATAACACTCTGAAAAATACCCCAGCTCATGTGAAAGACAAAGGGAGCTGCCAGATAAATAAGTAAATAAAGGAGCGAATAAAACACAGAAAAAAAGTAAAATGGTGTCCAGAGGGCTCAGACCAAAGGCTACTAAATTGTGTTAACAGTTGCAGGCTGAGGACAGCACTTTTTGTACTGTGTGGCTCTGGGTGTATGAGAGAACACAACACAAATCAGGTAAGAAAGTATGGAGTAACTATAGGGAGTTGGCGGGAGAGTTGGTCTTCTCACACTCACCCAGAGAGCTGTCTGATAAGTTCAGTGCGATAAGTTCTTGGCAATTGAGTTGTAGCTAATGTCTTGAGCTTGGTAAGGTCCCCAGTTATATTGGCACTTAGCGGGCCAGGAGTAATAGGAGTAATATTGGAGAGCTTTAGCTAAATCACACTGCATACACATTTAGAAATCACTACCTTAGGCTCATGGCTGCGAGTGTTCTACTATGAGAGGAAAACAAATTCAATACATTCATGGAACCAGGCTTGAACCAGGAGCACAAAACAATCTCCAAATTCCTGTACCATCTACACACATTAAAGTGTGACACTAACCACGTTTCCATCCACAGTTGTTATGCGAGTAAAGTCATATTTTATTTTTTTAAATCACGACAACAGTGATGGAAACAGGAAGTTTCGATGTAATTTTTAAAATGCCGACACATCATTTGTTCGTTCGACATGGTGGGATCTTTTTGTACCTTTTACTGCAGGGCCTAAATCAGGGTCACTGAGTGTTTCTTGGTTGTCTTAAACAAATCTACTTTGAAACTAAACAAAATTATACACCTCACACACATGGATAAGGGCTTAAAAAGAAGACACCTGTATCATGTCAGATATAGAGTTGAAATGTATTCAATTTTGAGTTTGCATCCCGATATTACTCTTTATATACATCACAGAAGACTGAAATATAACATAACCGTTTGACATAGAAACACCATATTTTCTGCATGGTAACATTTATTAATTATGAAATAATGAAATATATTAAAAACATTACACTCATGAGGCCACTAGGTCATTTGACTGCAGGAAAGGGACACTTACGTGGGAAATGGCGGTAGAAACCTTTATGCTCAAATATGGATATAATAACCATCATATCGAAGTCAACCCGGATGTCTTAGCTGTGTCTGAATCCTGGCTTAGGAAGCCACCAAAAACCCTGAAATTTCCATTCCTAACTATAACATTTTCCACCAAGATAGAACTGCCAAAGGGGGCGGTGTTGCAATCTACTGCAGAGATAGCCTGCTATCCAGGTCTGTGCCAAAACAATTCGAGCTTCTACTTCAAAAAATTCTCTCACCTTTGCCGCTTGCTATAGACCACCCTCTGCCCCCAGCTGTGCCCTGGACAGCATATGTGAATTGATTTCCTCCATCTATCTTCTGAGCTCGTGCTGCTAGGTGACCTAAACTGGGACATGCTTAACACCGTCCGACAATCTAGGCTTGATGCCCTCAATCTCACACAAATTATCATTGAACCTACCAGGTACAACCCCAAATCTGTAAACATGGGCACCCTCATAGATATCATCCTAACTAACTCACCCTCCAAATACACCTCTGCTGTTTTCAACCAAGATCTCAGCAATCACTGCCTCATTGCCTGCATCCGTAATGGGTCTGCGCTCCCTAATGGGTCAAACACTTCCTAAAACACTGCTGCCTTTCTAATTGACCTGCCCGGGGTATCCTGGAATGATATTGACCCTACCCCATCAGTAGAGGATGCCTGGTTATTCTTTAAAATTGCCTTCCTCACCATCTTAAATAAGCATGCTCCATTCAAAAAATGTAGAACTAGGAAAAGATATAGACCTTGGTTCACACCAGACCTGTACCAGCACAAAAACATCCTTTGGCGTTCTGCATTAGCATCGAATAGCCCCCGTGATATGCAACTTTTTAGGGAAGTAAGGAACCAATATACACAGGCAGTTAGGCAAGCTAAGGCTAGCTTTTCAAACAGAAATTTGCAGCCTGTAGCACAAACTCAAAAAAGTTCTGGGAACGTAAAGTCCATGGAGAATAAGAGCACCTCCTCCCAGCTGCCCACTGCACTGCGGCTAGGAAACACGGTCTCTACCGATAAATCCACTAAAATTGGGAATTTCAATAAGCAATTTTCTGCGGCTGGCCAGGGTTTCCACCTGGCTACCCTAACCCCGATCAACAACCCTGCACTCCCCACAGCAACTTGCCCAACCCCCCCCCCCCACTTCTCCTTCACCCAAATCCAGATAGCTGATGTTCTGAAAGAGCTGCAAAATCTGGACCCCTACAAATCAGCCAGGCTAGACAATCTGGACCTTCTTTCTAAAATGATCTGCTGAAATTATTGTAACCCCTATTACTAGCCTGTTCAACCTCTCTTTTGTATCGTCTGAGATTCCCAAAGATTGGAAAGCAGCCGCGATCATTCTCCTCTTCAAAGGGGGAGACACTCTAGACCCAAACTGCTACAGACCAATATCTATCCTACCCTGCCGTTCTAAGGTCTTTGAAAGCCAAGTTAACAAACAGATTACCAACCATTTCGAATCTCACCGTACCTTCTCCGCCATGCAATCTGGTTTCAGAGCTGGTCACGGGTGCACCTCAGCCACGCTCAAGGTCCTAAACGATATCATAACCGCTATCGATAAGAGATATTATTGTGCAGCCGTATTCATCGACCTGGCTAAGGCTTTCGACTCCGTCAATCACAACATTCTTATTGGCAGACTCAACAGCCTTGGTTTCTCAAATGATTACCTCGATTGGTAAACCAACTACTTCTTCGATAGAGTTCAGTATGTTGTCCGGACCTCTGGCAGTCTCTATGGGGTGCCACAGGGTTCAATTCTCAGGCCGACTCTCTTCTCTGTATACATCAATGATGTTGCTCTCACTGCTGGTGATTCTTTGATCCACCTCTACGCAGACGGGGTTATACCCTTTGAAGAGGGGGATAACCGCGGGCACTTTCCAATCCTTGGGGATCTCAGATGATACGAAACAGAGGTTGAACAGGCTGGTAATAGGGGTTGCGACATTGGCGGCGGATAGTTTCAGAAATAGAGGGTCCAGATTGTCAAGCCCAGCTGATTTGTATGGGTCCAGGTTTTGCAGCTCTTTCAGAACATCTGCTATCTGAATTTGGGTAAAGGAGAAGCTGGGGAGGCTTGGGCGAGTAGCTGCGCAGGGGGCGGAGCTGTTGGCTGAGGTTGGAGTAGCCAGGAGGAAGGCATGGCCAGCTGTTGAGAAATGCTTGTTGAAGTTTTGAATTATCATGGATTTATCGTTGGTGACCGTGTTACCTAGCCTCAGTGCAGTGGGTAGCTGGGAGGAGGTGCTCTTGTTCTCCATGGACTTTACAGTGTCCCTGAACTTTTTGAAGTTAGAGCTAAAGGATGCACATTTCTGCTTGAAAAAGCTGGCGTTTGCTTTCCTGACTGACTGCGTATATTGGTTCCTGACTTCCCTGAACAATTGCATATCGCGGGGGCTATTCGATGCCACAGGATGTTTTTGTGCTGGTCGAGGGCAGTCAGGTCTGGAGTGAACCAAGGGTTATATCTGTTCTTAGTTGTGCATTTTTTGAACGGAGCATGCTTATCTAAGATGGTGAGGAAGTTACTTTTAAAGAATGACCAGGCATCCTCAACTGACGGGATGAGGTCAATATCCTTCCAGGATACCCGGGCCAGGTCGATTAGAAAGGCCTGCTCGCAGAAGTGTTTTAGGGAGCGTTTGACAGTGATGAGGGGTGGTCGTTTGATCGCGGGCCCGTAGCGGATACAAGCAATGAGGCAGTGATCGCTGAGATCCTGATTGAAGACAGCGGAGGTGTATTTGGAGGGCAAGTTGGTCAGGATGATGTCTATTAGGGTGCCCATGTTTACGGATTTAGGGTTGTACCTGGTTGGTTCCTTGATGATTTGTGTGAGATTGAGGGCATCTAGCTTAGATTATAAGACTGCCGGGGTGTTAAGCATATCCCAGTTTAGGTCACCTAACAGAACAAACTCTGAAGCTAGATGGGGGGTGATCAATTCACAGATGGTGTCCAGGGCACAGCTGGGAGCTGAGAGGGGTCGGTAGCAGGCGGCAACAGTGAGAGACTTATTTCTGGAGATATGAATTTTTAAAATTAGAAGTTCGAACTGTTTGGGTATGGACCTGGAAAGTATGACATTACTTTGCAGGCTATCTCTGCAGTAGATTGCAACTCCTCCCCCTTTGGCAGTTCTATCTTGACGGAAAATATTATAGTTGGGTATGGAAATCTCAGGATTGTTAGTGGCCTTCCTAAGCCAGGATTCAGACACGGCAAGGACATCAGGGTTGGCAGAATGTGTTAAAGCAGTGAGTAAAACAAACTTAGGGAGGAGGCTTCTGATGTTGACATGCATGAAACCAAGGCTTTTTCGATCACAGAAGTCAACAAATGAGGGTGCCTGGGGACATGCAGGGCCTGGGTTTACCTCCACATCACCCGAGGAACAGAGGAGGAGTAGGATGAGGGTGCGTCTAAAGGCTATTAAAACTGGTCACCTAGAGCATTGGGGACAAGGAATAAAAGGAACAGATTTCTGGGCATGGTAGATTATATTCAGGGCATAATGTGCAGACAGGGGTATGGTGGGGTGCGGGTACAGCGGAGGTAAGCCCAGGCACTGGGTGATGATAAGAGAGGTTGTATCTCTGGACATGCTAGTTATAATGGGTGAGGTCATCGCATGTGTGGGAGGTGGGACAAAGGAGGTATCAGAGGTATGAGGAGTGGAACTAGGAGCTCCATTGTAAACTAAAACAATGATAACTAAACTGAACAACAGTATACAAGGCATATTGATATTTGAGAGAGACATACATAAACAGAATGGAGTACCGTGATTAATGGACAGTCCAGCGGGCATCAGCTACTGTATGTAGCCAAGTGATCATAGTATCCAGGGGGCAGCAGTAGACGGAACAGGGAAGCCACACTACGCTAGCACGCGGGCGACACGGTGTTTAAAGTTAGTAGCCCGGGGCTAGTAGGAGCGTCTGCTCCGAAGGAGGCCGGTTGAAGGCACAGCGGATGGAGTGTTCGTCGGCAGACCAGTCGTGGTGGTGCGGCGGAGCGCCATGTCGATAGAGAATCCAAGCCAGATGGCGAAAGAGGTATTGTAGAATTTAGTTTGCTAGCCTGAAGATGTGCCTGGCTCACGGCTAACTGGTGCTAGCTTCGTGGCAGTGGCGTTAGCCTCTATAGCCAATCGGTAGCAGCGGTGATCCGGTGCCAAGGTCCAGAGTTTACAGCAAGGATCCGGTGGAGTATTGGGCTCTAGCCATGTATGACTGGGGTTCGGGTGAGCAGCTGAGTAGGCCGGGAGGTGGGCCTCAGGGATAGCTTCGGTACTGGGTGCAAGCTAGATGTGAGGATCAGAAGTAGTGGTCCAGAGATTACGGCAGGACTCCGGCTTTGTTGTGGAGAGACAGTCCGATATTGGTAGACTGGCGAGTATTATCCAGGCTAAAAACAGGGCTGGCTGTGCAGAAGGTAAAAGCCGCTAGCAGTGGCTAACAATGACTAAATAGCTTGTAGCTAATTAGCTGGTTAGCTTCTGGAGGTTCTTGAATGTGTTCTAAAAATTAAAAATAATAGCGATTCCGTATCACATTGGGTGAGGCAGGTTACCGGAAGGTATAATCGAATTAAAAATCGAAAAGAGATTGAAAATCAAATTGAAATATATGTACAAAAAATATGAAGAATACAAAAGTACACGAGAGGACGAACAAAACCCGTCTTCACTGCTACGCCATCTTGGATATATTTAAAGGAAAATATTTATTGGTAGAGTTGAAATGGATGGAAACACATCTAACTTTTGATTTTTATTACATATAAACAAAAATAAATTTTCCGTGCACGATTTCATCACACACTGATTTGGAGGAAATCTACCACTGGTGGGAATATCTGAATATTTTCTTCATGCGGATTCGAGAATATTTGCATGAAAATCTGTCGCCAATTGGATGGAATCCTAGCGAATTTCATGAATGCATAACTTTCCCAGTTGGGTTGCTTACGTTCATTAGGAAGATATATTCCGGTGTGCAATTGCTCATAAAGCCATTCAACTAAGTTGTGCTATGAATGTAGTGCAGTCTGTATGAACCTGGCATACAAATGTAATACAGGTGCCTATGTCCCAAATAGCAGCCAATTCCCTAAATAGTGCACTACTTTTGACCAGGGCCAATAAGGCACTATGCAGCGAATAGGGTTCCATTTGGGACTCAGCCTGTGTTTCTTCAGTTGGTCTTAATGTCTTATTGACTGTATGGTAACGTCACAGTTGACAGCCTCAGAGTCACAAGGACTTGGTGTCAGTATCTCTGTAACTTTGAGGCTGTTCTAATATGGCCACAGTTCAAGGTTGTTATCTGATGTGTTATCTGCGGTCAAGGCTTTTGCATTGTCCTTGTATGCCATGTATATGGATGATTGCAATGCCTTTAGGCTAGGGCTCAATTGCTAAATGTTTAAAATAAAAATATATACATAATTTGCAAAATGGGCAACATTATAGATTTTCTCTCCCCCCTTGGGGCTCCTCCTTTAACCTTTACTCACTGCCCTGCTCTCTTCTCTGTCCCCCAGCACAAACTATGGGATGTCTGAGAGAATTAATTTGATAATTAGTCTTCTTATTTGCGTTATGGTAACGGAGGTAGACCCCTTACTAAATCCTTGAGTATGGCCACTTTGCGGTGGTCATTAAATTTGCGGTCTAAATACCCCCCTCTTAGGTCGATTATGACCCACTGCTTGAATAATGGCACAGCCGCCAAAATGTCTCTGCAGAGCAAAACAAGTCAAACCAAACTGAGACGGGCCCAGGCTAGTCAAACAAGTCACTGCACCGTTATCCACTTGAGCACTGCATGGCAATTGGGGGGAAAGCTGCAGCAATAGAGGATGAAACAAAACAGTCAGAACAAAATGGAGGCGGCTAGTATTATGGGAGGTGGCTTTTTCCCCAGAAAATGTGGCCCTTTTTCACTGGTCAAAGTTTTTTTCACTCTGTGTACTGTTTGCACTTCATCTCGTTTGGTTCCAATTGTCAAGCATTTTTGGTGTATTTTTCCTAGTTATTTGGAAATGATGCAGACAATTACACTGATAGAAGCCACAATCTACTTGCAATATTAAAGCTGATCAACCTCACCCGCAAACAAAACATCCTAACACTTCCAGTTCCTATGTGTTCTTGAGAATAGAACCATTTTTTGTTTATAAGCAAACGTCACACTAAAGTTATGCGCGTACATCCTTGCAACAAAGAGCTCTGTAGCATGATTGTTAACGCTGATGTCGCGACCCTGACAACTTAACAGTGAGTGAGTGATGACCATGAAAACATGCAAGACTGATGGCTTTAGTTATGTTCAAAAAGTATTATACTTCTGGATTTATCTAGATCTATTTATGATATTTTACTTTGCCTCGTTGGCTTGCAAACTTGCTAGTAATCAATCCTCGGATGACATCTGCGCTCTTGTAGACCAGGGGTGCTTAAATACTGTTTCAAAAAGTCCGGTCACACATATTTCCTACAGTGCCTTGCAAAAGTATTCATCCCCTTTCCTATTTTGTTGCATTACAACCTGTAATTTACATTTATTTTTATTTGGATTTCATGTAATGGACATACACAAAATAGTCCAAATTGGTGAAGTGAAAAAAACAAACTTGTTTCCAAATATTCTAAAAAAAATAAAAAATAAAAAATGAATAGTGGTGTGTGCATATGTTCTCACCCCGTTTGCTATGGAGCCCCTAAATAAGATCTGGTGCAATCAATTATCTTCAGAAGTCACAAAATTAGTTAAATAAAGTCCACCTGTGTGCAATTTAAGTGTCACATGATCTCAGTATATATAAACACAGTTTGTTTTATATATATGAATCCAACCTAAGTATATGTAAACTTCCGACTGTACACCTGTTCTGAAAGACCCCAGAATCTGGAACACCACTAGGCAAGGGGCACCACCAAGCAAGTGAAACCATGAAGACCAAGGAGCTCTCCAAACAGGTCAGGGACAAAGTTCTGGAGAAGTACAGAGCAGGGTTGGGTCATAATAAAATATCCACAACTTTGAACATCCGACAGAGCACCATTAAATCCATTATTAAAAAATTGAAAGAATATGCCACCACAACAAACCTGCCAAGAGAGGACCGCCCACCAAAACTCACGGAGTAGGCAAGGAGGGATTTAATCAGAGAGGCAACAGAGATAACCCTGAAGGAGCTACAAAGCTCCACAGCGGAGATCGGAGAATCTGTCCATAGGACCACTTTAAGCCATATACTTCACAGAGCTGGGCTTTACGGAAGAGTGGCTAGAAAAAGCCATTGCTTATAGAAAAAAATAAGCAAACACGTTTGGTGTTCAGAATAAAAGGCATATGGGAGTCTCCCCAAACATATTGGAAGAAGGTACTCTGGTCAGATGAGACTAAAATTGAGCTTTTTGGTCATCAAGGAAAACGCTATGTCTGGCGCAAACCCAACACCTCTCATCATTCCAAGAATACCATCTTGGCAGGGACTGGGAACTGGTTAGAATTGAAGGAATGATAGATACAAGGAAATTCTTGAGGAAAACCTGTTTCAGTCTTCCAGAGATTTGAGACTGTGACAGAGGTTCACCTTCCAGCAGGACAATGACCCTAAGCATACTGCTAAAGCAACACCTCAATCCAATTGAGAATCTGTGGTATGACTTAAATATTGCTGTACACCAGCGGAACCCATCCAACTTGAAGGAGCTTGAGCAGTTTTACCTTGAAGAATGTGAAAAAATCCAAGTGGCTGGCTATATGTGCTAAGCTGATAGAGACATACCCCAAGAGACTTGCAGCAGTAGTTGCTGTCAAAGGTGGCTCTACAAAGTATTGACTTTGAAGTGGGGGGTGAATAGTTATGCACGCTCAAGTTTTCTGTTTTTTGTCTTATTTCTTGTTTTTTTCACAAAAAGTATATTTTGCATCTTCAAAGTGGTATGCATATTGTGTAAATCAAGTGATACAACCCCCCCCCCCCCCCCCCAGAAATCTATTTTAATTCCAGGTTGCAAGGCAACTAATAGGAAACATGCCAATGGTGAATACTTTCGCAATCCACTGTAGGTGGCAAAGGTCTGGATATAAAAAATAAATATCAGCTTAGTAACAAACCCCCACCTCGTGACCCATACAACCCCAATAGATAACCGACATACAGTAATAGGCTACTGTTGTCTTTTTGATGAAAGAGAGACTGGACCTTGGTGACGGGTCAGGGGTCTAGACCCAGGAAAACTTCATTCACACTTCAAGAAATGTCACAATGTTAGCCCAATTAGCTGGAGAGAGTGAGAACATTCTGCAACCACAAGGTCCTGAGAGATTGCTAGCCAGTGGGGAATTCTGACAATTTGGGTAGGGCCCTGGTGGCTGTGACATCACTTCTTCCTGGCTACATCAAAGACTTTGACCCAGTAGGTCACTGGTAATATCCTGTCCACTGTACATATTTAGAGCCTCGCGGTAAACAATAACACATTATTAACATTGCTTTAGGGTATAAGTTAAGGTCAATGGGCTAGGGGTCAGTCTCTGGAATGTGGTATGCATCCCAAATGGCACCCTATATAGTGCTTTACATTTGACAACCGCCTGAGGATGTGGTCAAAGGTGAGGATGTAGGAACTAAGGTTGGGAAGTGAACGAGGTCTGATAGGAGCTGATGACATCTGGCATTCGGTAAGATGCCTAAGCACTGCAATACCATGCAGCGTGCGAATCAACACATTGCAATGATATCCATCTATTTTTAGTTATATCATGGTATACAGTACCAGTCAAAGGTTTTGGCACACATGGTCATTCCAGGGGTTTTCTTTATGTGTCTATTTTCTACATTGTAGAATAATAGTGAAGACATAAAAACTATGAAATAACACATATGGAATCAAGTAGTAACCAACAAAAGTGTTCAAAGTAACCACCTTTTGCCTTGATGGCAGCTTTGCACACTCTTGGCATTCTCTCAAACCAGCTTCATGAGGTAGGCACCTGGAATGCATTTCAAGTAACAGGTATACCTTGCTAAAAGGACATTTGTGGAATTTGTTTCCTTCTTAATGGATTTTTGCCAATCAGTTGTGTTGTGACAAGATAGCCCTATTTTGGTAAAAGGCAGAGTCCATGTAATGGCAAGAACAGCTCAAATAAGCAAAGAGAAACGACAGTCCATCATTACTTTAAGACATGAAGGTCAGTCAATGAGCAGACTAGTCTGTTACTTTAAACCGTTAAGGTCAATCTGAAAATGTCAAAAACTGAAAGTTTCTTCAAGTGGAGTCACAAAAACCATCAAGCGCTATGATGAAACTGGCTCTCATGAGGACCACCACAGGAAAGGAAGACCCAGAGTTACAGACCCAGAGTTGCTGCAGAGGATACATTTATTACATGCTGTCCAAACCAGACACGCACAAGTTGATTTTGTTCACCCACTCCAGAAGCGATCAGGACACGTAGGTTGAAATATCTGAACCAATTATATTAATTTGGGGTCAGGATGAAAAGCATTATACATTTACAATTTGTAAGTCGCTCTGGATAAGAGCGTCTGCTAAATGACTTAAATGTAAATGTAAATGTAGCTTGCTGTTGCTAGCTAATTTGTCTTGGGATATAAAGAGTGGGTTGTTATTTTACCTGAAATGCTCAACTCAACCTGAAGCTCCTCAACTCCGATAATTAATCCACAGATAAAATGTAAATCAAATTTGTTTCTCGTCATATCTCCTTCTTCCTTCAGGCTTCTTTTTTTCATTGGACTTTATTTGACGTTTGACAACCAACTTCACGGTGCATTACTACAACCGACTGGAGTGTGGATGTCAGTTCATCTTTCAAAAACAAATGAGGATATGGCAAGTGGGTAAATGCTTCTAAAAACTAATGAGGAGATTTGAGAGGCGCGTTCAGCGTCACAAATAGAGCCAACTTCTATTTTAACGCCTGGCCACACAGATGCTCGCTGTCGCGCAATGATTGAATAACGTATACATTTATTTTGCAACGCATGCGCACGCGACGTGAGCGGTGTGGTCAGCATGTTAGAGTTAACTGCAACTCAGATTGCAGCCCAAATAAATGCTGCAAAGAGTTCAAGTAACAGACACATCTCAACATCAACTGTTCAGAGGAGACTGCGTGAATCATGGCCGAATTGCCGCAAAGAAACCACTAAGAACAATACTAAGAAGATACTTGCTTGGGCCAAGAAACACGAGCAATGGACATTAGACCGTTGGAAATCTGTCCTTTGTTCTAATGAGTCCAAATTTGAGATTTTTGGTTCCAACAACTGTGTCTTTGTGAGACGCAGAGTAGGGGAACGGATGATCTCTACATGTGTGGGTCCCACTGTGAAGCATGGATGAGGAGGTGTGACGGTGTGGAGGTGCTTTACTGGTGACACTCTTGATGATTTATTTAGAATTCAAGGCACACTCCACAGCGTTCTGCAGCGATACGCCATCCCATCCGGTTTGCACTTAGTGGGATTATCATTTGTTTTTCAAGAGGACAATGACGCATCCCACCACCGGGCTGTGTATGGGCTATTTGACCAAGAAGGAGAGTGATGTAGTGCTGCATCAGATGACCTGGCCTCAACCCAATTGATATGGTTTGGGATGAGTTGGACTGCGGAGTGAAGGAAAATCTGTCAACAAGTGCCCAGCATATGTGGGAACTCCTTCAAGACTGTTGGAAAATAATTCCATGTGAAGCTGGTTGAGATAATGCCACGCTTGTGCAAAGGGTGGCTACTTTTAAGAATCTAGCATCTGAAATATATGTTTATTTGCTTAACACTTTTATGGTTACTACATGATTCCATATGTGTTATTTCATAGTTTTGATGTCTTCACTATCATTCTACAATGTAGAAATGTGTAAAAATTAAGAAAAACCCTTGAATGAGTAGGTGTGTCCACACTTTTGACTGGTACTATATTTTATTTTAGCACAGCTGTTGTCCCCTTTACAATAGGGTTGTGTTCATTATGCTCCAAATTAAAGAAAACCGCTTGAAACAAACTGAGACTGGACCAATAAGAAACACACATTTTCGGTTTCACCTGCGAAACTTTAAAAAACATTTTCAGTTACGTGCCCTAATGAACTTGATCCACTGGAGCAAGTGGCCTTTAATAGACCTCACAAAGAGAGGGGGAGTCAGTGGTATTTAAATACAAGTCTCTCTGGAACCTGGACCAAGGCTGAGAGTTTCCTAAAATGGACATTATTCACCAGTATCATGGCTGAGGGGGTCCTACAATGTGCCCCGTACCTCACATGGTTGCAGCATGTTGTCCTCAGATGTCCATATGGCTCCCAAGGACATGATGAGGCGATATATATGGGCCACATTTTTCAAACATGAGCTCAGCATTTCCCACAGGGGTTGTGTTGAGAGATGCATCAGTTACAGACTATGCCCTATGGCCTGCAGGCAGGAGGAAAACAATTTTCAAACAAATTGTGTTTTTGAAGGAATGTTCCGTACATTTTTTACCAAACATTTGTTATACAGATTACGAACATGTAGGAGTGTGAAAATCGCGTCCAAACGCGTTCTGCATATCAAAAGCTATGTATGGTAATTCTTCCAGATTTTACCCTCCGTGACGGATTTGGTGATAATCACATTTTCTGTTTCAAAACTACAACAAGCTTTAGATTTCCTGATCTCTGTTTTTCCCACCCCCTGAACATGGGGAATTTTTAAAAAAGTTGGCGTTCCTAGTTAAAACAGCCATGAGAGTGTAGTTCTGTGTCAGTCAGAGAGCTTCTCTTTACAGTCAGATAACCTATAGTTTATAGAATGACTCCTGCAGATTTGGATGATTACAACTTATATTAAGTGTTGTTGAATAGTCAGAATCACCTTTATTTGCCAAGTACATTTACACATATCTGGAATTTGACTTAGTGAGAAGGTGCTGCCAGCAATAGACAATGTATAAAACCAGTGGAGGCTGCTGAGGGGAGAACGGTTCATAATATGGGCCCGAACGTAGCAAATCGAATTGCATTAAACACCTAAAACCCATGTGTTTAATTGATTTGATACCATTCCACTGACTCCGCTCTAGTTATTACCACAAGCCCTTCTACCCAATTAAGGTGCCACCAACCTCCTGTGATAAAAACAGAATACAGTATCAGAACAGTAAACATTCAACTCTGTAGTTTGTCAGTTTTGTTGGTGAGTGAACACTGGAGTCAGAGGAACAAGCCAGGAAGGGGAGCACAGAGGTCCCGTCTCCCAAAGCGCAGGAGAGCCCCGGCGTGCGTCCCCCTTCTCCTCCAGTGTAGAGCTCCATAGTCTTGGCTAGTAGACTGACTTGTAGTTATGACATGTCCTTTCGCAATATTTTGATGCATGAAGACAGCATTTCGGGGCACAAACCAGTTGGCAATGAGTCCCCAATATTCAGTAGCTCATCCAGAGTGAAAGTAGTCCGCATATTGATGCAAATCCAGGAGTAAAATAATAATAATAATTTGAACAGCAACAAAAGCTGGGGAGGTTCGTACGAACACTAACTGTGGAAACTGCCCTGACAGTAATGCCTACAGAGACAGCGTTTGTTGTAATGTGTAAGACAATGCACAAAAGGCTGGAGAAAACAGCCTAAATCATCTGGGCCAAGAGAACAGATGACAACAGACAATGTTTTGCTCCTGCTAGCTAATGTTTTTGTATCGGCATAATTGAATATAGTGCTGTTGTGTATCGTTAGACTGCTATCGCTACTAGATCATTTTCGAGTTCTGCCTGGTTTGTGTGTGTCCAGCTAGTGTCCATCTTGCCAGAAGATACCAACTCTACGGATACACTTGTTTAAACTGAGCTGCACTGAAGTCGGAACGCAATCATGGTTACATTAAGACACCATGGAGCTTGCGTGAGATGTAGGTCTGAACATTTACCTCAATGCAGGGATGTGATATGCCACTCTACTCCAAATTGGACCTTTATCCACATTGCTCCATCGAGAAGATTGAAATACTGCTAGTTTTCCCGGAAAACTGCCATTTTCGTCCTTATGCTAGCTAGCAATAACCATAGCAGCCATTATGGAATGGCACGTTGTGTTGAACAATAAAATAGCTGGTTAGCTAGCATGAGTATGAAAATGGCAGTTTTCCTGGTAAACTAGCAGTATTACAATCTCCTCGATGGAGCAGTGTTTGGTGCGGAACATTTTTATTCCTGAACTTATTTAGGCTTGCCATAACAAAGAGGTTGAATATTTATTCTGCCCTACAAAGGCAAAACACAGAAACTATACTTTTGGTCCAAATTGAGTTATGACTGAAATCAGGCTTTGTAGTATCTGTTTTATCTTGTGACAAAGTGTCCTGGTTCAATTATGTTCAATTTCAGAGAAAATGTAATGTGTAAGTTACTGCACTTTGTTCCACCTTGTTCCACTGGCTTTGTTCCACCTTGTTTTTATTAATTCAGTTACCCACTCTACCATACAAAGGCAAAGAGCAGTAACTACCCAAATAGTAAAACTGAGAAAAATGTCTTGAAAGTTTATTTGCTGTCCAGCCAAATATGTTGTAGGTACATAAGTGATAATGCACTGATGCATGAACTTATTATGAAGTAGTAATTATGCACATCAACCATGACCACTGATTTCACCCCTAAGTCAACTAAACGACCATACACATTCCAGTTGTGGAAAGCTCTTAGAGACTTACCAAAAACTTCTCACAGCTGTAATCGTTGCAAAGATATTTCTGCAAAGTATTGACTCAAAACGTATGTAAATTAGATATTTCTGAATGTAACTTTCAATACATTTGCTAAAATATCAAAATAATACATGTTTTCACATTGTGTGTGGGTGTAGATGGGTGAAAGTAAAACAAACATTTCATCCATTTTGAATTAAGGCTGTAACACAACAACATGTGGAATAAAAGTCAAGGGGTAGGAATACTTTGTGAAGGCACTGTTCTCAATTAAAAAATGACACCAATAGACGATGTATATGAGGCAAACCATATACCAGATTTTGTGTGTGTTGTTTAATTGCTGACATACAATCGTTTGGTGCAAATCCAACCCTTGTAATTTAGGTACAGTATGAAAATAAGGAGATGACAATTGGGCTACAGGTGATGAGCAATTCAAGGTAACATTATGAGCTTCCTTTTATTCTATACATTTTAGTAAGGTTGCTTGCAAAAAGGTTGCAGTTGTTCCCATAATAGATAGACCAGGGGTATTCAACTTTTACCCTTCGAGGTCTGGAGCCTGCTGGTTTTCTGTTCTACTTGAAAATGAATTGCATCCACATGGTGTCCCAAGTCTAAATCAGTCTCTGATTAGAGGGTAGCAATGAAAAAAAGCAGTGGAACTGGCTTTGTGATCCACAGTTGAATTTGAGGGAGATAGACAGTACTGTACGTGGTGACCTATGTATCACTTACCCTGGATAAGCTAGGCACTGGGCTAAAGTTAGCTAAACTTTTAGGTCAATAATATGCTGTTTTTATTAACATTTTGTTGGCTTTAAAATCATGACAGATATTGAACTAGCTAGTTATACTGTACATACTGTAGGTAGCTTACAAGGTTAGCTGACTTTTCATTGTGGCTAGCTACTTCTTATCCCCTATGCTAGCATGCACAGCCAAATATCACTTCAGACATGTCAAAATTTTTTTTTATATGGCTAGCATTGTAGACCATTTCTCCCCTCTTGCTGCAGCTTTAGCTCATCTTGAAATAACAGGAATGCGTGTGAAAACCAGTGTGCTCCAAACGTTCTAAAAGGTTTTGTCAGCAGTGCTTGACAATTTTAGTCCTCAATTTTAGTCCTCAAGGACTGTTGCTCCTGTGTCACTCATCTGGTGAGCACCTTCGGTACTCTGCCCAAGCAAGGCATTTGATTGGTTTGAGGTGTTGCGAGACATCACCGATTTACACCTGGGCGTCACTGATTTTAAAATGAAATGAAATCAAATTGTATTTGTCACATGCGCCTAACTGTGAAATGCTTACTTTACAAGCCCTTAACAATTTCCCAACCCCCACATGCAAAGCCTCAAGGAAGCTGTAATAATCTCATAATTCTAACAAATTACTTCCTTGTTCGATAAAAGGCTATTTCTTCACTTATTTGTTCAAATTTGTTTACATTTCTGGGCAATTTGGATAACTAGGGCCACTAACAAGTTTTTTTGTGGAGGCAAGTTTCTTTAATGATGTAATTTCTATCAATTGTGCCCGCTGTGATATTTACCAACAATCAATTTTTTGACTTGGACAGAGTTTCTCAACCCTGGTCCTGGAGTAGGCTAAACCCACAAGATTGTACATTGTTACCCGGGGATGGGAACTCCAGTTCTCAGGGGCCTGATTCGTGTCACACTTTTTCCCCAGCCATATAGCTAACACACCTAATGAAACAAATTGCATTCTAAACTGAATATAATTCGAGTCAGGTGTGTTAGCTGTGGAGTAGTTGATTATTGGGGTTAGGTGTGTTAAGTTAACCTAGACATACATTACACAACAACGCAAATCTTTACATTGTCAGAATATTGTTGTCATCCTGAGGTCTGCAACCGGTGTGCTCACATTACACGAGTTTGCTCACATTGTGAACTGTCTAGACACCTCCCTGTCCTGCGACGATTTCCAGATGTGCCGTGGCATCATTACCAAAAATGGTTTAGAAACTCTGTCATTATGCCTCTGACTCTGTGGCTGTAGTCAAGAATGAGCTGAGTAATAGAGGGAACAAGTCGCATCGTAGCATTACCCCTCACTACACAAGATACGACTGAAAATGTCTGGAATGTCAGAAAAATTGTTGGGACCTAAAATGCGTATCAAGCGTGTGCAATACCTATAATCACGTCTTTCACTCAATCACAATTATGTGACCTATGACATCTTGGTCGGAGCCTACAACTTTACATTTAACTATGATCCCAGAAATGTGTTGTGGGATCGCAAAATTGCATTTTGAAATCGTGTAATGTATGGCCAACTTTAGCTGGAGCGGGGGCAAAGTATGTCAATCAGACCCCATCCATGTTATAGCCCGTCCCAAGCACAACTGATTCAACTAATGAAGGCTTCTATTCAACTACGTAATTATCAAGGTGGGGGGCATGAATGAGGTGTGCAACCTTGGGAGGACAAACTTCTCTGAGAAATTATACTCTTGAACAAATTAAGTCATAAAAACCAGAAACTCTTTCCCATCCACCTTTGTTTGGCAATTCAGCATTCTATTTCATTCCATTGTATGACGTGCAAAGTCACCTGCGCTGTAATTTCAGCTTGTTTGCCAAGGAGTCGAGAGAACAAATTAGTTTTCGCAACAGGCAATATGAAAGTAAGTGTCACTCCACAATGACAGCTGCCGCCTTGCATCCAATAAGTCTACTTATTATTGGTGGGTTGTTTTCAGGCATTTGTTCTTTATTGTTTTAGAAAATCGACAGAGGAAATAATATTATCAATCCAAACACCTGAAAAGTGATGATTTATGGAACAAAATGCTAAAAGAATATAGAGCTTCAGAACTGTGGAGGCATTTGATCAAATTCCACAGCCCCTTGAAACACTTGGTCACTCTACTCTATCTACTCCATGCTCCACCTAGCTCTCCTAAACCTTTCTTATCCGTATGGTTTTCAGCGATTAACGTTTAGAAACATCAATACTCATTGCATGTGAAACAGTTTTTGAAGCATATGCTGAAATGCCCCTTATCTTTCAAATAAATAAGATACACCTACTGTAGAAGTTTTGCACAGATCCATAGACTGTGTGTGCCTCCAGTTGACAAACTACACTTCCTCCACTGTTACGATTACACACAGGTGTTAGGAGCACTCTAGATAACTAATTAGTACATGTGGCAACCTACATATCTGTCTTTCGTAAACAAGTGCTGTAAAATGGAGATATGGCTGTGTGGGAACACTTAACCTATAAATATGTGTAATAATTTAACCTTTTGTTTTTTTAAAATAATTTCTTACAGATATGAAAGATATAATTCCTATGTTTCCAAAACTGTACCACAAGCAAAGCGTTTTAACGTTCAGAACGAGCATCGGGGCTCTTAACAAATTTCCCCAGACCAGAAGACTCTTATCGTCAATAGGTGCTAAATGTCGTTAGCGTCTGTGAATGGGCAAGCGACCACCCAAACTTTTTTACTTCGACTCCTTCTCCAACAAGTGAGTGATGATCACATAAAACTGTTTGTCATAAACGGCTCGTAGGATATGTGCACAATATATCAAAGGGCGTTGAGGAAATGAATAATGCTGGTAAGTATAACATTGACTTGCAGTATTCTTGGTCCTATATGCTGAGGCAAGGGAATCTGGAAAGTCAAGGAAAACTCGCTCCCCACGAGTCTTGATTCATAGCGGTTGAAAAATCACCAAACAGTTCTGAAAAGGAGCTCAGAAAACAGTCCAAAATGAAACTACTTCTTAGCTTTGCATTTTAAACTCAGATCAGTGTTCTCATTATTTTCCAAATGTAGGCCTTGTGCTTGTTTTTATGCTCTCTTTAAGGCTATGTGTGGATTCTTGAATAATTGACGAGGCGCTAGCTGGATCAAACGCGGATGCCAGCCTCTGTTTGAGAATTTGCTTGAAAGCACAGAGTGAGAGAGAGCGAGCGAGAGAGAGAGAGAGAGCAGTATTTTTGTGGTTCTGTACAAGCCTGTTTGTGTGTGTGCATACGTTCTAGTGCTGGGATTATTACCATCACTGAAGCTATTACAAATACTGGGTTTCTCTTTCTCCTTTCTCTTGCGTTATTTCCCTCCCTTGCATGCCCAAATGCGGTTTTCTAGCTGGCCTCACAAAAAACATCTAATTTGGTGTTCGATTTCATCCATCCTCATCTGTATGATACCCTAACTTACAGATCTGCTTCACTAGACAAAATGATTGACATACCACCAAAATAAATCTCTAGAACAGGTCATTTTATAAACACTACTGGATATGGCCAACCTGCGCCAAATACAAATAGGCCAATACTTTCAATTACATGAGGTGCACTTGATTTAACTCGGCCTGATTAAACAGGAAAGAAAAGTGTAAACTCTGCCAATCCTGCGTTTTATCAAGCACACCTTCAGTATTTGAAAGTAGGCCTATTTGACATAGTATCACCATACATGGTTGAAAGTTGAGAGGGAAGAGAAAGTGATATTCATCAGTTTTTTTTGTCTTCATCCCTATACCCCACCGCCGCGCAGTTGTCTTCTACTGTACATAGGTTAAAAAGTAGAGGGAAGAGAAGAAAGGAGGGGAGGGATATTCTACACCAGGGGTATTCAAATCTTATCCTATGAGGTCCGTACCAAAGATGGTGGATAATTAAAGATACTTCACTCAGGCCGTTTACCATCATGCAGAATTTTTTTAATTTTTTTTACATTTCAGGTGAAAAGTTGTGGGTGGGGGGAATTGCTCCTATACATTACGACGGTTGTCGTAACATAGCTATCATTAATGTGATGACGGCTATTCATTGAGTAATTACATCCTACGTTTAATTAATACCCTATTAAATTAATAATGTAACAATTAACTCATTAGTAACTTGGGGAACCACGGAAAACGTTTGTTTAATGAGTTACCGTTTCCCCAATTCATTCAAGAATATATCAGAATATATCGATATCATTCCAGTCATCAATTAATCATTTCCTCATATCAGTCTCATTCTGAACATCGTTGACCTCATAAATATGCACAAACCCTATTCTCAGTGATGATTCAGCGATACACAAATTGGCTTAATTATTTATTTACAAACTAACGAAATAATCACACAGAAATATATAAGCACACACAGCATAGATTATATTGATTACTACCATAATTCAATGAAGAGTCCCTAGTGGACTAACCTGATATGACGGCTTGTACACAATGTAGGGGTTGGAAAAAAGAGAGTGGGAGACACAAAGAGAGTGGACTTTTCGTACATGCATTTGGAAAATATGCTCATCATAAATATGGATATTTAGCACCCTAACAACCACCCATTCGGTTTTTGGAAATGCAAAATATATTTACGCTTAGATGTCTTTCTCTGTCGTCTCTCTGTTGAAACCACTCGTCTGTCTATGGTGAGTAGTTCGAGGAATGTAAGACTCTGGTTTGTCGACCAGAGGTCACCATGTTCTTTGTAGTTGTAGGCTTCTTTCGTTAGAATGGGTAAATCAGAGTACCACACGGTGGTGAGAGGGAAATGTTCTTTCCCTCTCGTCTTCGGACGAGTTTCCTAGACTACCAGTACTTAAACAGCTGCAGACTGTAAGTGTTCCGGTGTAGTCTTCATCTTCTTCACTCGTCGAGAGTTTCAGAAGATCTTACCATTTTCTGGTCTTGTAGTTTTAAACCATTTGTCATGTATTCAGCTCACGCTGCACGGAGACTGGTGTCAATGGTTGATTATTCAGGGTACAGCTAGAACCACTTTACACACCAGCAGCAACCTGGCATGTTTTGGTCTCATGTAAATTTCGTTACGAGTCCTTTGGTTCAAAGGGGGTGTTTCATCAAGCCGGCATAATGTCTGTGCTCACAAAAGTATTCTTATACTTAATCATTTATTTCATAAAACATTTAGATGCAAACCTGACAACAGGTATCTTGTTATACTATCCTTAATGACATCACAAAATACAAAATTATATGACATGATAATTGATTTGATCCCAACGAACCATTCCAAATGTTTGGATTTCAAAACTAATGTTCCAATGTCCAATCTTTTTATGTTAAAGTTGCAACACTCAGACATTACATTATTCATTAAAAATCCTACAATGTGATTTTCTGGATTTTTATTTCTCATTTTTTCTGTTGAAGTGTACCTATGATGAAAATTACAGGCCTCTCATCTTTTTAAGTGGGAGAACTTGCACAATTGGTGGCTGACTAAATACTTTTTTGCCCCACTGTCGGTATTGCGTACTGTATAATAACCCGCACGTTTGGACACACCTACTCATTCCATGGTTTGTCTTTATTATAGAATTTTCTACATTATAGAATAAAAGTGAAGATATCAAAACTATTATTCCATACCGTTGAAGTCAGAATATTACATACACCTAAGCCAAATACATTTAAACTCAGTTTTTCCACAATTCCTGACATTTAATCCTTGTAAAAATTCCCTGTTTTAGGTCAGTTAGGATCACCACTTTATTTTAAGAATGTGAAATGGCAGAATAATAGTAGAGAGAATTATTTATTTCAGCTTTTATTTCTTTCATCACATTCCCAGTGGGTCAGAAGTTTACATACACTCAATTAGTATTTGGTAGCATTGCCTAAAAAATGGTTTATCTTGGGTCAAACGTTTTGGGAAGCCTTCCACAAGCTTCCCACAATAAGTTGGGTGAATTTTGGCCCGTTCCTCCTGACAGAGCTGGTGTGAGTCAGGTTTGTAGGCCTCCTTGCTCGCACACACTTTTTCAGTTCTGCCCACAAATGTTCTATGGGATTGAGGTCAGGGCTTTTTGATGACAACTCCAATACCTTGACTTTGTTGTACTTAAGCCATTTTGCCACAACTTTGGAAGTATGCTTTTGGAACTCCATTTGGAAGACCCATTTTAACCAAGCTTTAACTTCCTGACTGATGTCTTGAGATGTTGCTTCAATATATCTACATCATTTCGGTGTCTCATGATGCCATCTATTTTGTGAAGTGCACCAGTCCCTCCTGCAGCAAAGCACCCCCACAACATGATGCTGCCACCCCCGTGCTTCACAGTTGGGATGGTGTTCTTTGGCTTGCAAGCGTCCCCCTTTTTCCTCCAAATATAACGATCATTAATCTAAACACAAAAACAGATGAATGAACATCTAAACACTATTTTTGTTTCATCAGACCAGAGGAAATTTCTCCCAAAAGTACGAACTTTGTCCTCATCTGCAGTTGCAAACCGTAGTCTGGCTTTTCAATGGCAGTTTTGGAGCGACCTTTCAATTTATGTCGAAATAGGACAAATTTTACTGTGGCTATATATACTTTTGTATCTGTTTCCTCTAGCATCTGAACAAGGTCCTTTTCTGTTGTTCTTGGATTGATTTGCACTTTTCACATACCAAAGTACGTTCATCTCTAGGCGACAGAATGCGTCTCCTTCCTGAGCGGTATGACGGCTGCATGGTCACATGGTGTTTATACGTGCGCACTATTGTTTGTACAGATTAACGTGGTACCTTCAGGCATTTGGAAATAGCTCCCCAAGGATGAACCAGACTTGTGGAGGTCTGCAAAAAATAATTCTTAGCTGATTTCTTTTGATTTTCCCATGATGTCAAGCAAAGAGGCACAGAGTTTGAAGGTAGACCTCGAAATATATCCACAAGTACACCTCCAATTGACTCAAATTATGTCAATTAGTCTATCAGAAGCTTCTAAAGTCATGAAATAATTTTGTGGAATTTTTCAAGCTGTTTAAAGGCACAGTCAACTTAGTGTATATAAACTTCTGACCCACTGGAATTGTGACACAGTGAATCATAAGTTTAATAATCTGTCTGTAAACAATTGTTGGAAATATTACTTATATCATGCACAAAGTAGATGTCTAAACCAACAAGACATTTGTGGTGGTTGAAAAAGAAGTTTTAATGACTCCAACCTAAGTGTATGTAAACTTCTGACTTCAACTGTATGTGTTATTTCATACTTTGTAGAAAATAGTAAACATAAAGAAAAACCTTTGAATGAGTAGGTGTGTCCAAATTCTGACGGGTAGTGTACATACAAGCACCCCCCCCCCGTCCGACACACACACACACACACACACACACACACACACACACACACACACACACACACACACACACACACACACACACACAATCAATGAAATCTGTCATGCCTATTTTCCTTACACCCCTGCC
Source organism: Oncorhynchus nerka (assembly GCF_034236695.1). Lineage (NCBI taxonomy): Eukaryota > Metazoa > Chordata > Actinopteri > Salmoniformes > Salmonidae > Oncorhynchus > Oncorhynchus nerka. Next base: position 55,495,607 of record NC_088423.1, read on the forward strand.
TCCCATAATGGCTTATTTGCTCCTTCTTGCTCACAGAGCTATTATAGACACTCCGTGTTATTGGAAATCAAAGAGGATTTTGGAAATCAAGCTTCCTCCTCGGGTGATTGGAGACAGCAGAGGTCACACTGTGTTACATGATTAGAAAGAGTGCCCCCTGACCTCTGTCTGTTTCTCTCTCCCTTGCTTCGTCTCTTTGCTCCCCTCTCTCTCTAGCTGCATGCTGATTCTCCACCCAACATTTCTCTTTCGCCATCCTCCATCCATTGTCTCTCTCTTTCCTCTCTCTCTAGTTAGCTGCATCCTGATTCTCCACCCAACATCCCTCTTTCTTTCTCCTTACTATCCTCTCTTGCTTCCTTTCCATCATTTCCTCCTTGCTTTCTTTCTCCCTCTTCTGGTCCTCTGGCATTGGCTAATTAACTCTGAATTGACTGCAGCATAGCTCAGTGTAGAGACGAGTCACCCAAAGACACTGGTCTTAATGTCAGTTTTACCTTTAATTGTTAAAGTGATGCTCTGGAACTTTTGTATAATTGTAGCCAGTAGGTTTGAAAGTGGTGCTCACGAGCCAAAATGGATCCCTGTTTTCTTGTGTACTACATCATCCATTTCGTACGATATGTTACGTCCTTCAATAAAAAAATTTGGGTGTGCAATTCGTATGATATTTTACGTATCCAATTCCAAAAATATGTTAAAAGTTAGTTGTGCTTAAGATCCTGGACTCCATCTTTAAGGTTAGGATTGGGGTAGGGAAAGCTGTACCTAACAGACATTTTTCCCCGGAGCTGCAGGCCAATTATCTGTCCTTCACACCTGCTTGTTTTAATCTCATCCACCTAGCTCAGGTGTGACCCACTCATTCCATGGAGGGCCAAGTGTCTGCTGGTTTTTGTTGTTTCCTTTCAATTAAGACAAACAACCAGGTGAGGGGAGTTCCTTACTAATTAGTGACCTTAATTCATCAATCAAGTAGGGAGGAACGGCAACTCGCAGACACTCCGCCCTCCTCAGAATGTGTTTGACACGTGACCTCGCTTGAACCCTTTACTTTGGTTTAAGTATTTTTAGCAACCAGAAAAATACATCTTCACCCGTTTGGAAACAGAGACTGTTAGTTTACAAGCAATGTTAATGGCGTCTTTCAGAAGAAAATGATCCAATGTTCCGGGCTTGAGTCAAATCAAGTACAATCACTTATTTAAAGTGTATTTAGTAGTCATATCACTTTAGGTTAAACTGTAGGGTGACATGCCTCGACACCACCACTGGTGACACTCTCTCCCAGTTCTTCCTGACTAACCTTCCTGTCTAGGTACTGTTGAGGTGCCCTGTCCCTCCAAGCCCCACATAGGAGCCTCACTCTTTCCCCAGTTTACCCTAGCCAAAGACGCCCCCTTGTACACCCTCAAACTAGTCTCCAGGGCCTGTACAATAGGTCCTGCTCATCCCTAACTATCACTGAGACGTCATCAGCGTATGCTGACACTGCTACTCTATCCCTGTCCCCAACACTATGACTGGCAAACAAACCCCCTGGAGCCTCTGGCATAGCAGGCCCAGAAGAATGGGCTCGATAGCAAGAGTGTATAGCTGCCCCGACAAAGGGAATCCCAGGCAAATGCCCCGCCCTACCCAGACTGGCCTACTGAGCATCCCCCACCTTGACCATGCATGAAGCCCCATACAGCATTTTAACACAGGCCACTGCAGTGTCTCCACAACCAAAGAGAGACAGCACATTGAACAGATATTAAGGTTCATCCTATCAAAGTCTTTCTCCCAGTATAAGGAAACCAAAGTTCACATTTGAAAGCCTTGACAGGTCCAGCATTTACTGTATGTCCTTGATTATGAACAGATTGTCCGTGATTAATCGTCCAGGTACCCAGTGCATTTGGTCCTTGTGCACAACAGTGTCCAGGTGAGACTTGAGTCTGTTAGCGAGGACCTTCGCAAAGACCCTATAGTCCACAGAGAGCAATGCCACAGGCCTTCAGTTCTTTTGGTCACGAGAGTTAATACAGCCCTCCAACAGCTTAGCAGCAAGTCCCCTACCCTGACACACTTACGCAACAAGCAAAACAAGTCATGTTCAATAATTCCCCAGAACATCTGAAGGCAGACTGTTAAGCCCCGGGGCGTGGTCGGGGGCCATCTGAGAGACGGCGATAGAGAAGGTTTAGGAAGGTCCAAGAGCAAAGCCTGAGAAAACACAAGATAACAGAGTTCTGCCCTATACAAATTAGAGTACAACTCCATAGCCTGCTCCGCATCTCCCCAACAACAGAAGTTACACACACGCCCATCAGACAAATGAAAACAATGCATTTGCCTGGTGTCCCCTCTCTGATTTTCCAACCCAAAGAAAAAAGAGCTGGGAGTGTCCATCTCTTTCAACATAGAAAATCTAGCTCTTATAAGTGATCCTTTTGCTTTCATCTGAAAGAAAGCACCCAGGTCCCTGTGTAGTTCAGATAGATTTGCTTGAAGCCTCACCCTACCTTACCCCACCAGCTCTGCCTCCACCTCATTTATGCTACACTTAACTGTACTATCCTGGGGCCTCATTTATGAATCATGCATAGGCACAAATTTGTGCGTAAACCATGCATGTGTTGGATCATTTCCATGCAAAGTGTGAGATTTATCAGTATGAACGTTTGCTTGAGTGTGCATACTTTACTTGACCATGTCTACGCGCAGTGACAAGTGGTGGAATAAGGGAACTGTTGGTCAAGCTGAGAATGGAAAAAAAAAAAAAAAATCTGAAATTGTGAGAGGAATAATAAAATATTTTGCGAATACAACAGGTACAACAATTAATAATCCAACAAATAATTAAAGAGCAGCAGTAAAATAACAATCGCGAGGCTATATACAGGGGGTACCCGTACAGAGTCAACGTGTGGAGGCACCGGTTAGTCAAGGTAATATATACATGTGGGTAGAGTTGTTATTAAAGTGACTATGACTAGATAAGAGTAGTGGCAGCGTATCAGACGGGGGGGAATGCAAATAGTCTGGGTTGTCATTTGATTAGATGTTCAGTAGTCTTCTGGCTTGGGGGTAGAAGCTGTCTAGAAGCCTCCTGGACCTAGACTTGGCTCTCTGGTACCACTTGCCGTGCGGTAGCAGAGAGCACAATCTATGACTAGTGTGGCTGGAGTCTTTGACAAACATTTAGGGCATTCCTCCGACACCACCTGGTATAGAGGTCCTGGATGGCAGGAAGATTGCCCAAGTGATGTACTGGGCCGTATGCACTACCCTCTGTAGTGCTTTGCGGTCGGAGGGCGAGCAGTTGCCATACCAGGAAGTGATGCAACCAGTCAGGCTCTAGATGGTGCAGCTGTCTTTCAGTCTCCTGAGCGGGAATACGTTTTGTTATACCCTCTTCACGACTGTCTTGGTGTGCTTGGACCATTTTAGTTTGTTGGTGATGTGGACACCAAGGAACATGAAGCTCTCAACCTGCTCCACACAACCTCGTCGATGAGAATGCTCGATCCTCCTTTTCCTGTAGTCCATAATGACTCCTAAGTCTTGATCACATTGAGGGATCTTTTGGAGCTGTATGCAAATTGGAGTGTTTCTGGGATAAATGTGTGATGTCAGCCATGACCAGCCTTTCAAAGCACTTCATGGCTACAGACATAAGTGCTACGGGTCAGTAGTCATTTAGAAACAGTCCTGTACCTTAGCATCTGCTTCATCTGACCACTTTTTTATAGACCGAGTCACTGGTGCTTCCTGCTTTATTTTTGCTTGTCAGCAGGAATCAGGAGGATAGAGTTATGGTCAGATTTGCCAAATGGAGGGTGAGGGAGAGCTCTGTACACATCTCTGTGTGTGGAGTAAAGGAGTTTTTTCCCCCTCTGATTGCACATTTAACATGCTGGTAGAAGTTTGTAAAACAGATTTAAGTTTACCTGCATTAAAGTCCCAGAGCGTTTTCCTCTTTGCTTATGGCGGTATAGCTCATTGAGTGTGGTCTTAGCGCCTGCATCGGTCTGTGGTGTTATGTAGACAGCTACGAAAAATACAGATAAACTCTCTAGGTAGATAGTGTGGTCTACAGCGTATCATGAGATACTCTACCTCAGGCGAGCAAAACCTTGAGACTTCCTTAGATATCGTGCACAAACTGTTGTTTACAAAAAATACTTAGACTGCCACCCCTTACCAGATGTTGCTGTTCTATCCTGCCGATACAGTGTATAACCCGCCAGCTGTATGTTATTCATGTCGTTGTTCAGCCACGACTCGGTGACACAAGTTATTATAGAAATTACAGACTGAGATAATGAGAAATCGAATGAGAGATGGTTGATCTTGCTCTGTTGGAAATATTTGGCACACTGCATTTAGCAGAGAGCTGGGACTTTTTTTGCAGGATGTACAGATTTGCTCATCGGATATTGTTTTCCAAAATAAATCTTATAGGATGTTTGCAAAGATTTAAGACCTACTTTAAAAGGGCAAATGCATGCCATTTCCGTTGTTATCCACCCTCTGGTTTTTGGCAGTGGGAACTTGCCAATCCTGCATCTCACAACCCACAATGAGCCAATGTTTTGGATGCAAAACAAACTGTAACATACTATTTCTGTACACCATTGCACAACAGGTTGATGGCAAAGACAGGTTTCTTTGCAATTAATGGGCTCCTAAATACGAAAAGGAGCCTTGATTAAAGAAATTCAAAATGTGCAAATTGTCCAAACAGATCCTCAAGGTAGATGGATGATTTTAAATATGTAATTGGACCATAAACAGATATGACTCATTAACCCATACAGTCCAAATAATGATGATCCACACTTCTTTGAAAATCGAATAATTTATCAACCCTAAATGCAATACAAGACTCTATTATTATGGTGGGAGATTATTAATAGGGTTTAAAATACCTCTATGGACCGTAAAGAAAATCACACTACAAACTATCATCCTCATGCAGTTAGTGAGACATACATTGCGGAGGCTCAATCAAGCTAGTCGTCTTGATTACCTTCTTATGTCATTCTATCTGGCTCCAAAAGTTTAAAAAGTGCTGATAGGGGACAGAATGCGGTCGGACTATCAAATAATTGGCATATATCCACGTGGGCGAGGATATTGGAAATTTAATCAAAGCCTACTGGATGATAACTTGTTTTTAACTAGGACAGAATCATTTATAACTGACTTTTTCTGATATAACATAGGTACAGCAGATCCCCTTATTCTATCGGACACTTTTAAATGTGCGTTTAGAGGCCAAGCAATCCAGTACTGATCTTTAAAACAAAAGCAATTTAGGTCAACAAAGTCCATATTAACAAAGGAAATAGAAGGGCTAACAGTACAGATAGCAATAAAAACTGTACCATAAAGGCTCACAATAATTAGAAGAAAAACAAAAAGAAATGGAGGAACTTATTCAAGGAAAATCAAGTGTAATATATTATTATTTTAAAGCAAACTGGATGGAATATGGGGAAAAATGTACCAAATTATAGAAATGCTACCAAAAATAATTTACTCAAACTTGTTACAAATAAAGTAAAGTACTAAAAAGCATACATTTTTCCATCTGCACAATTGTTTTTCTCTATTAATAATGTACATTAACCACTGTGCAGAAAGACTCAGGTGAAGGCCAAATTACAGAGGAGGAACTTCTTGATGCAATTAACTTCTTGCGTCGAGCCATCCCGGATCCGGTATCGTGACTACAGCCTCAAGCTCATTACCATAATGCAATGTTAACTATTCATGAAAATCGCAAATGAAATGAAATTAATCTATTTGCTCTCATGCTTAGCCTTTTGTTAACATTGTGTTATGCTAATGAGCTTGCAGATAGATTTACACAATCCTGGATACAGGTCTTTTTTATAGCTAAACGTGATGCAGAAAACGGAGCGATTTGTCCTAAACAAATAATCTTTCAGGAAAAACTGAACATTTGCTATCTGAGAGTCTCCTCATTGAAAACATCCGAAGTTCTTCAAAGGTAAATGATTTTATTTGAATGCTTTTTCTGTTTTTTGTGAAAATGTTGCCTGCTGAATGCTAACGCTAAATGCTACGCTAAATGCTACGTTAGCTATCAATACTGTTACACAAATGCTTGTTTTGCAATGGTTGAGAAGCATATTTTGAAAATCTGAGATGACAGTGTTGTTAATCTACAATGTAAAAAAATGTAAAAAATAAAGAAAAACCCTGGAATTAGTGGGTGTGTCCAAACTTTTGACTCGAACTGTCAGCCAATTGGTCAGAATACTTTTACAAGGCACACCTGTTAAAACTTCTTGACGCACCCATCCCGTTAGCGGGATCATTTTCTTCAACATCCTCTGAAATTGCAGAGCGCCAAATTCAAATTAAATTACTAAAATTATTTAATTTTCATGAAATCACAAGTGCAATGTAGTAAAAAAGCTTTTCGGCGAAAGCATACCAATCGTTTATGTAAGGACATCTCTCTCAGCAGACAAAACATTACAAACAGCTAGCAGCAAAGTAGATTGGTCACGAAAGTCAGAAAAGCGATTACATGAATCGCTTACCTTTGATGATCTTCGGATGTTTGCACTCACGAGACTCCCAGTGAGACAATAAATGTTCATTTTGTTCCATAAAGATTATTTTTATATCCAAAATACCTCCATTTGTTTGGCGCATTATGTTCAGAAATCCACAGGCTCGAGCGGTAATGACGGGAAAGGATTCTAAATAGTATCCGTACAGTTCGTAGAAACATGTCAAACGTTTTTTTATAATCAATCCTCAGGTTGTTTTTACAATATATAATCGATAATATTTCAACCGGACCGTAGCTTTTTCAATAGGAGTGAGAGAGAAAATGTCTGCTCCACTCTGTTGGCGCATGCAAAACGCTGCTGGCACGCAGCCATCCACTGACGTGATGTGATCTTTCGTGCTTAATTTATCAAAATAAAGCCTGAAGCTATGTCTAAAGACTGTTCAGACCATGTGGAAACCATAGGGAAAGGAATCTGGTTGATATCCCTTTAAATGGAGGCAAGGCATGCAATGAAACAGAGAGGTTTCAGGTAAAACAGCACGTCCTGGCTGGATTGTCCTCAGGTTTTTGCCTGCAATATCAGTTCTGTTATACTCACAGACAATATTTTGACAGTTTTGGAAACTTTAGAGTGTTTTCTATCCTAATCCGACAATGATATGCATATTCTAGATCCTGGTCCTGAGAAATAGTCATTTTCATTTTGGTACGTTTTTCATCCAAACATCAAAATACTGCAACAAGTTAACTGAAATGCATTCCAGGTGACCACCTCGTGAAGCTGGTTGAGAGAATACCAAGAGTGTGCAAAAGCTGTCATCAAGGCAAAGGGTGGCTACTTTGAAGAATCTCAAATATAATATATATTTTTGTTCAACACTATTTTGGTTTCTACATGATTCCATATGAGTTATTTCATAGTGTTGATGTCTTCACTATTAATCTACAATGTATTAAATAGTATAAATAAAGAAAAACTCTTGAATGAGGTGTGTCCAAACTTTTGACTGGTGCTGTATATATTACATATCTTTTAAATATCTTTTAAAATATATTTTCCTTTATTGTTTTCCACTAACCCTACCACACTCCCCTAATTGGAGCAAACAAATGCACTTTGGCTTCTACTTCCATCTTATACATAATATATACATTTTAAAAGTTATATTTTATTTGTTTTTAGTCCCTCCTCTACCCTCAACCTCTCCCATTTATTTCTGATGTCCATCCAGTTTCATTAAAGGTAATGAGTGGAGAAAAACTAACAGGTCTGTGAGAGCTGGAATTCTTACTGGTTGGTAGGTGATCAAATACTTATGTCATGCAATAAAATGCAAATCAATTACTTAAAAATCATACAATGTGATTTTCTGGATTTTTGTTTTAGATTCCGTCTCTCACAGTTGAAATGTACCTATAATTAAAAAAATGACAGACCTCTACAAGTAGGAAAACCTGCAAAATCGGCAGTGTATCAAATACTTGTTCTTCCCACTGTATAGTTGAGTTTAACTTTCTATGGTTTGTTTTTTAAAATAGCGATATTTATGAGATTATTAACTTTTCAAATAACCGAAAGTGAGAGGTTGTAATCTGAATAAAGGGAGAGACATTCTTACTAATTTAGCGAGTGAATCAGTTTTAATCAGATTTAAGTATAACCTTTGTATGAATGACCCCTTTAGTGAGAGATCTAATGCTTTAATATATAATAAATTATATATAATTCCCTCCGAATACATATTCATTATATAAAATGGGCCCTGTTAATTTTGTCTGGCTTGCCAGTCCAAATAAAATGGAAAGTGTACAGTATTATATAGAGCCATTATTGCATGTAACTCCGTTCCATCTCATATTGTTCAAATGGACAGCAAAACAGATCTACACCTCACGGCCCAACAACTCTCCCCTATTTGACCTAGATAGTTTGTTTGTATGTATTGGTATTGATATGTAGGCTACGTATGCCTTTTTAAAATTTATTTTTTCATTGCTAGTTTGTCCATGAGCTGTTCTTGTCTATTAATTTTCCATATTACAGTGCATTCGTAAAGTATTCAAACCCCTGCCCTTTTTACACATTTTGATACGTTACAGCCTTATTATAAAATGCAATAAATTAATCTATACATAATAACCAATAAAGACAAAGCGAAAACAGGTTTAGACATTTTTGCAAATGTATAAAAAATAAAACAGAAATACATTATTTACATAAGTTTTCAGAGCCTTTGCTATGACACACCAAATTTAGCTCAGGTTCATCCTGTTTCCATTGATCATGCTTGATGTTTCTACAACTTGATTGGAGTCCACCTGCGGTAAAATAAATGTATTGGACATGATTTAGAAAGGCACTCACCGGTCTATTTAAGGTCCCACAGTTGACAGTGCATGTCAAAGTAAAAACCAAGCCATGAGGTTAAATAAATTGTCCGTAGAGCTCCAAGACAGGATTGTGTGGAGGCACCCTTCTGGGGAAGGGTACCCAAAAATGTCTGCAGAATTGAAAGTCCGCAAGAACACAGCGGCCTCCATCATTCTTAAATGGAAGAAGTTTGGAACCACCAATACTCTTCCTAGAGTTGGCCGCCTGGCCAAACTGAGCAATCGAGGGAGAAGGGCCTTGGTCAGGGAGGTGACCAAGAGCCTGATGGTCACTCTGACAGAGCTCCAGAGTTCCTCTGCTGAGATGGGATAAACTTCCAGAAGGACAACCATCTCTGCAGCACTCCTCAATAGAAGGCACATGACAGGCAACTTGGAGTTTGTTAAAAGGCACCTAAAGGACTCAAACCATGAGAAACAAGATTATCTGGTCTGATGAAACCAAGATGGAACTCTTTGACCTGAAGTCTCTTAATCACCTTGAGTGGCCCAGCCAGAACCCGGACTTGAACATCTCTGGAGAGACCTAAAAATAGCTGTGCAGCGATGCTCCCCATCCAACCTGACAGGCATTGAGAGGATCTGCAGAAAATAATGGGAGAAACTCCCCAAATAACGCTGTGCCAGGCTTGTAGCATCATACCCCTAAAGACTTGAGGCTGTAATCGCTGGGTCTGAAAGGGTCTGAATACTTATGTAAATGTGATATTTCCATGTTCTTTTTATACATTTGCAAACATTTCTACAAACCTGTTTTTGCTTTGCATTATGGGGTATTGTGTGTAAATTGATGAGGGAAAAAAGTATTTCATCCATTTTAGAATAAGGCTGTAATGTAACAACGTGTAAAAAGTTATGGGGTTTAAATACTTTCTGAATGCACTATATGTCTGTATGTCATGTTTTGTGTGGACCCCGGGAAGAGTAGCTAATGCCCCCCCCCCCCCCTTTAATCAAATACCAACTCACCGTCAGACCATTTTATTGGTAACCTACATAATATAGTATTTATCATAATTTCGTTTAAAATAGGATCTAGATCCTGAGGGATCCAAATTGTGCATTTAAAATTAACCATGAATCATCAGCGTACAATGACACCTTTGTTTTTAAGCCCTGGATTTCAAACCCCTTGATTTTATTGTTGGATCTGATTTTAACAGCTAACATTTCGATGCCGATAATAAATAGATATGCCGATAGTAGACAACCTTGTTTTACTCCTCTTGACAGTCTAAAACTTTCTGAGAAGTAGCCATTATTTACTCTTTTACACCTAGGGTTACTATAACTATAAATCATTTTAGAAGATATTCTAAAAATGTAAATATTCCAGGCATTTACATGTCTGATTAGAATGAATAATATCCGACAATAACTTTTCAATTCTATGCATATTGCTAGAATCTTTGCATAACAACTCTGAAGTGTAAGAGGCCTTACATTTTTTTAAATGGACTGTAATCTTTATATTTACCACTTGATCCTCTTTTTGTAATAATGAAATCAGACCTTGTTGAGTGTCTGATAATATACTATTTATATAGGAGTGATTAAAACATACTAATAAACGGTCCTCTGAGTAGATCAAAAAAAGGTCTGGTACACCTCCACTGGTATGCCATCCAGGCCTGAAGTTTTCCCAGACTTAAAGGCTTTAACCTCTTCAACCTATGGGGGCGCTAATGTCATTATTGGATAAAAAGACGTGCCTGTTTTAAGCGCAATATTTTGTCACGAAAAGATGCTCGACTATGCATGGAATTGACAGCCTTGGAAAGACAGAACTCTGACTTCTCCAAAACTGCAAAGATATTATCTGTGAGTGCCCCAGAACTAATGCTACAGGCGAAACCAAGATGAAATTTCATACAGGAAATGCCCCAGATTCTGAAGGCGCTGTGTTCCAATATCTCCTTATATGGCCGTGAATGTGCCAGGAATGAGCCTGCGCTTTCTGTCTATTCCCCGAGGTGTCTGCAGCATTGTGACGTGTTTGTAGGCATATCATTGGAAGATTGACCATAAGAGACTACATTTACCTGGTGTCCCGCCCGGTGTCCTGTGTGCGTAATCTGTAGGTCCATGCGCGTTCCATTTCTTCAGAAGAGAAAGTAAACTGCCACGATGGATTTTATCGTCGATAGATATGTGAAAAACACCTTGAGGATTGATTCTAAACATCGGTTTGCCATGTTTCTGTCGATATTATGGAGTTAATTTGGAAAAAAGTTAGCTTTTTAATGACTTAATATATATATTTTTTTTTTTCCTTACCCAAACGTGATGAACAAAACGGAGCGATTAGTCGACACAAATAATATTTTTTGTAAAAACGGAACATTTGCTATCTAACAGAGTCTCCTCATTGAAAACATCTGAAGTTCTTCAAAGGTAAATGATTTTATTTGAATTCTTTTCTGGTTTTTGTGGAAAATGTTGCATGGTGAAAGAGAGGCATAATACTATGCTAGGCTATCAATACTGTTACACAAATGCTTGTTTAGCTATGGTTCAAAAGCATATTTTGAAAATCTGAGATGACAGTGTTGTTAACAAAAGGCTAAGCTTGAGAGCAAATATATTAATTTCATTTCATTTGCGATTTTCATGAATAGTTAACGTTGTGTTATGCTAATGAGCTTGCGGATAGATTTACACAATCCTGGATACAGGTTTTTTTTCCGTAGCTAAACGTGACGCAGAAAACGGAGCGATTTGTCCTAAACAAATCATCTTTCAGGAAAAACTGAACATTTGCTATCTGAGAGTCTCCTCATTGAAAACATCCGAAGTTCTTCAAAGGTAAATTATTTTATTTTGAATGCTTTTCTGGTTTTTGTGGAAAATGTTGCATGGTGAAAGAGAGGCATAATCCAATGCTAGGCTAACAATACTGTTACACAAATGCTTGTTTAGCTATGGTTCAAAAGCATATTTTGAAAATCTGAGATGACAGTGTTGTTAAACAAAAGGCTAAGCTTGAGAGGAAATAGATTCATTTAATTTCATTTGCGATTTTCATGAATAGTTTATCAAAAACTATAGGTGGCGCTCTGAAATTCCGCTGAGTGATGTTCCTGCATGGGAACAGTATTCTGCGTCATCCTTAAGAAGTTAATAGCAAAGACATGACCACACTGTCTGTGTGGGTGGACCATTTCAGATCTTCAATGATGTGTACGCCGATGAACTTAAAAGCTTTCCACCTGCTCCACTGCGGTCCAGTCGATGTGGATAGGGGCGTGCTCCCTCTGCTGTTTCCTGAAGTCCACGATCAGCTCCTTTTGTTTTATCTACATTGAGTAAGAGGTTATTTCCCTGGCACCACATTCCCGGCCCTCACCTCATATCTGTCGGCTGTCTCGTCATTGTTGGTAATCAGGTCTACTACTGTTGTGTCTTCTGCAAACTTGATGATTCAATTGGAGGCGTGCGTGGCCAAGCCGTCATGGTTGAACAGGGAGTACAGGAGGGGACTGTGAAAGGACTCTTGTGGGTACCCTGTGTTGAGGATCATCGAAGTGGAAGGATTGTTTCCTATCTTCACCACCTGGAGGGAAGCCCGTCAGGAAGTCCAGGACCCAGTTGCACAGGGCGCGGTTCAGACCCAGGCACCCCAGCTTAATAATGAGCATGGAGGGTACTATGATGTTGAATGCTGAGCTATAGTCAATTAACAGCATTCTTACATAGGTATTCCTCTTGTCCAGATGGGATAGGGCAGTGCGATGACGATTGTATCATCTGTTGATCTGTTGGGGCGGTAAGCAAATTGAAGTGGGTAAGGTAGAGGTGATGTGATCCTCAACTAGCCTCTCAAAGCACTTCATGATGATGAAGTGACAGAAGTGAGTCTTACGGGGCGATAGTCATCTACTTCAGTTATCTTTGCCTTCTTGGGTACAGGAACAATGGTGGACATCTTGAAGAAAGTGGTAAACACTCTAACCAGCTGGTCTACACATGCTATGAGGACTTGGCTATGGATGCCGTCTGGGCCGGCAGCCTTGCGAGGGTTAACACGCTTAAATGTCATACGCAGGTTGTCCACAGAGAAGGAGAGCACAGAGTGGCACTGTGTTATCCTCACAGCGGGCGAAGAAGATGTTTAGCTTGTCTGGGAAGCAAGACATCGGTGTCTGCGACGTGGCTGATTTTCCCTTTGTAGTTTATGAATGTCTGTAGACCCTGCCACATACGTATCATGTCTGAGCCGTTGAATAGCGACTTCACTTTGTCTCTATACTGACATTTTGCCTGTTTGATTGCCTTACGGGGGGAATAACTTCTCTGTTGTTATTCTGCAATTTTCCCAATCACCTCGCCATGGTTAAATGCGGTGGTTCATGCTTTCATTTAGCACGAATGCTGCCATCTGTCCATTGGTTTTGGTTAGGGTAGGTTTTAATAGCAACAGTGGGTACAACATCTCCTATACACTTCCTGGTAAACTCAGTCACCATATCTGTATAATCCTCAATGTTATTCTCAGAGGCTAAGTGGAACATATCCCAGTTTGCGTGATCAGAATAATCTTGAAGTGTCAATTCTGATTGGTCAGACCAGTGCTGAATAGCCCTTAGCACAGGTAATTCCTGTTTGAGTTTCTGCCTATAGGAAGGGATGAGGAAAATGGAGGCGTGATCAGATTTGCTGAATGGAGGGCAGTGGTCGAGGGCCTTGTAGGCATCCCGGACGTTGGAGTAGCAGTGGTCGAGTGTTTTAGCAGCACAAGTACTATAGTACAGTCAATGTGTTGATTGAACGTCGGTAGAGTTTTCCTCATACAGTGGCTTGTGAAAGTATTCACCCCCCTTGGCATTTTTCCTATTTTGTTGCCTTACAACCTGGAATTAAACTTGGTTTTTGGGGGGTTGTATCACTTTACCACTTTGAAGATGCAAAATATATTTCTTTGTGAAACGAACAAGAAATAAGACACAAAAACAGAAAACGTACATAACTAATCACCCCCCTCCCAAAGTCAATACCTTGTAGAGTCACCTTTTGCAGCAATTACAGCTGAAAGTATCTTGGGGTATGTCTCTATAAGCTTGGCACATCTAGCCACTGAGATGTTTGCCCATTTTATTTATTTATTTTTTATTTATTTTTTATTTCACCTTTATTTAACCAGGTAGGCAAGTTGAGAACAAGTTCTCATTTACAATTGCGACCTGGCCAAGATAAAGCAAAGCAGTTCGACAGATACAACTACACAGAGTTACACATAGAGTAAAACAAACATACAGTCAATAATACAGTATAAACAAGTCTATATACAATGTGAGCAAATGAGGTGAGAAGGGAGGTAAAGGCAAAAAAGGCCATGGTGGCAAAGTAAATACAATATAGTAAGTAAAACACTGGAATGGCAGTTTTTCAATGGAAGAATGTGCAAAGTAGAAATAAAAATAATGGGGTGCAAAGGAGCAAAATAAATTAATTAATTAAATACAGTTGGGAAAGAGGTAGTTGTTTGGGCTAAATTATAGGTGGGCTATGTACAGGTGCAGTAATCTGTTAGCTGCTCTGACAGTTGGTGCTTAAAGCTAGTGAGGGAGATAAGTGTTTCCAGTTTTAGAGATTTTGGTAGTTCGTTCCAGTCATTGGCAGCAGAGAACTGGAAGGAGAGGCGGCCAAAGAAATAATTGGTTTTGGGGGTGACTAGAGAGATATACCTGCTGGAGCGTGTGCTACAGGTGGGAGATGCTATGGTGACCAGCGAGCTGAGATAAGGGGGGACTTGTAGATGACATGGAGCCAGTGGGTTTGGCGACGAGTATGAAGCGAGGGCCAGCCAACGACAGCGTACAGGTCGCAATGGTGGGTAGTATATGGGGCTTTGGTGACAAAACGGATTGCACTGTGATAGACTGCATCCAATTTGTTGAGTAGGGTATTGGAGGCTATTTTGTAAATGACATCGCCAAAGTCGAGGATTGGTAGGATGGTCAGTTTTACAAGGGTATGTTTGGCAGCATGAGTGAAGGATGCTTTGTTGCGAAATAGGAAGCCAATTCTAGATTTAACTTTGGATTGGAGATGTTTGATATGGGTCTGGAAGGAGAGTTTACAGTCTAACCAGACACCTAAGTATTTGTAGTTGTCCACGTATTCTAAGTCAGAGCCGTTCAGAGTAGTGATGTTGGACAGGCGGGTAGGTGCAGGTAGCGATCGGTTGAAGAGCATGCATTTAGTTTTACTTGTATTTAAGAGCAATTGGAGGCCACGGAAGGAGAGTTGTATGGTATTGAAGCTTGCCTGGAGGGTTGTTAACACAGTGTCCTAAGAAGGGCCAGAAGTATACAGAATGGTGTCGTCTGCGTAGAGGTGGATCAGAGACTCACCAGCAGCAAGAGCGACCTCATTGATGTATACAGAGAAGAGAGTCGGTCCAAGAATTGAACCCTGTGGCACCCGCATAGAGACTGCCAGAGGTCCGGACAGCAGACCCTCCGATTTGACACACTGAACTCTATCAGAGAAGTAGTTGGTGAACCAGGCGAGGCAATCATTTGAGAAACCAAGGCTGTCGAGTCTGCCGATGAGGATGTGGTGATTGACAGAGTCGAAAGCCTTGGCCAGATCAATGAATACGGCTGCACAGTAATGTTTCTTATCGATGGCGGTTAAGATATCGTTTAGGACCTTGAGCGTGGCTGAGGTGCACCCATGACCAGCTCTGAAACCAGATTGCATAGCAGAGAAGGTATGGTGAGATTCGAAATGGTTGGTAATCTGTTTGTTGACTTGGCTTTCGAAGACCTTAGAAAGGCATGGTAGGATAGATATAGGTCTATAGCAGTTTGGGTTAAGAGTGTCCCCCCCTTTGAAGAGGGGGATGACCGCAGCTGCTTTCCAATCTTTGGGAATCTCAGACGACACGAAAGAGAGGTTGAACAGGCTAGTAATAGGGGTGGCAACAATTTCGGCAGATCATTTTAGAAAGAAAGGGTCCAGATTGTCTAGCCCGGCTGATTTGTAGGGGTCCAGCTTTTGCAGCTCTTTCAGAACATCAGCTGAACAGATTTGGGAGAAGGAGAAATGGGGAAGGCTTGGGCGAGTTGCTGTTGGGGGTGCAGTGCTGTTGACCGGGGTAGGAGTAGCCAGGTGGAAAGCATGGCCAGCCGTAGAAAAATGCTTATTGAAATTCTCAATTATGGTGGATTTATCAGTGGTGACAGTGTTTCCTATCTTCAGTGCAGTGGGCAGCTGGGAGGAGGTGTTCTTATTCTCCATGGACTTTACAGTGTCCCAGAACTTTTTTGAGTTAGTGTTGCAGGAAGCAAATTTCTGCTTGAAAAAGCTAGCCTTGGCTTTTCTAACTGCCTGGTTATAATGGTTTCTAGCTTCCCTGAACAGCTGCATATCACGGGGGCTGTTCGATGCTAATGCAGAACGCCATAGGATGTTTTTGTGTTGGTTAAGGGCAGTCAGGTCTGGGGAGAACCAAGGGCTATATCTGTTCCTGGTTCTAAATTTCTTGAACGGGGCATGTTTATTTAAGATGGTTAGGAAGGCATTTAAAAAAAAATTCCAGGCATCCTCTACTGACGGGATGAGATCAATATCCTTCCAGGATACCCCGGCCAGGTCGATTAGAAAGGCCTGCTCGCTGAAGTGTTTCAGGGAGCGTTTTACAGTGATGAGTGGAGGTCATTTGACCGCTGACCCATTACGGATGCAGGCAATGAGGCAGTGATCGCTGAGATCTTGGTTGAAGACAGCAGAGGTGTATTTAGAGGGGAAGTTGGTTAAGATGATATCTATGAGGGTGCCCGTGTTTAAGGCTTTGGGGAGGTACCTGGTAGGTTCATTGATAATTTGTGTGAGATTGAGGGCATCAATGCATTCTTCAATGCAAAACTGCTTCAGCTCCTTCAAGTTGGATGGGTTCTGCTGGTGTAGGACAATCTTTGAGTCCTACCACAGAGGTATGGGCTTTGACTAGGCCATTCTAAGACATGTAAAATGTTTCTCCTTAAACCACTCAAGTGTTGCTTTAGCAGTACCTGCCGATAAAAAAACATCATGGTGTTCTCGGGGTGATGAGATTTTGGGTTTGCGCCAGACATAGCGTTTTCCTTGATGGCCAAAATGCTCAATTTTAGTCTCATCTGAAAAGAATACCTTCTTCCATATCTTTGGGGAGTCTCCCACATGCCTTTTGGCGAACACCAAACTTGCTTGCTTATTTTTTTCTTTAAGCAATGCCTTTTTCTGGCCACTCTTCCGTAAAGCCCAGCTCTGTGGGTACGGCTTAAAGTGGTCCTATGGACAGATACTCCAATCTCCGTTATGGAGCTTTGAAGATCCTTCAGGGTTATCTTTGGTCTCTTTGTTGCCTCTCTGATTAATGCCCTCCTTGCCTGGTCTGTGAGTTTTGGTGGGTGGCCCTCTCTTGGCAGGTTTGTTTAAATAATGGATTTAATAATGTATTTAAAGGTGCTCCGTGGGATGTTCAAAACCCTGATCTTTACTTCTCCAAAACATTGTCCCTGACCTGTTTGGAGAGCTCCTTGGTCTTCATGGTACCACTTGCTAGGTGGTCCCCCTTGCTTAGTGGTGTTGCAGACTCTGGGGCCTTTCAGAACAGGTGTGTGTACATATACTGAGATCATGTGACAGATCATGTGACACTTAGATTGCACACAGGTGGACTTTATTTATTTAACTAATTATGTGACTTCTGAAGATAACTGGTTGCATCAGATCTTATTTAGGGGCTCCATAGCAAAGGGGCTGAATACATATGCACTGTTTTTCTTTTTTTGAAACAAGTTAGTCCAAATTGGTGAAGTGAAATGAAAAAACTATTTTTGTTTATGTACATTACATGAAATCCAAATAAAAAATCTATTTAAATTACAGGTTGTAATGCAACAAAATAGGAACAACGAAAAGGGGGATGAATCCTTTGCAAGGCACTGTATTTGCCTCGTTAAAATCACCAGCTGCAATAAATGCGGCCTCCGGTTATGTGGTTTCCAGTTTGCATAAAGTCCAGTGAAGTTCTTTGAGGGTCGTTGTGGTATCGGCTTGAGGGGGAATATACACAGCTGTGACGATAACTGAAGATTTTTCTCTTGGGAAGTGATACTGTCGTGATTTGATTGTGAGGTATTCTAGGTTGGGTGAACAAAAGGACTAGAGTTTCTGTATGTTATCACAATCACACCATGAGTGGTTAATCATGAAACATACACCCCCGCTTTTCTTCTTGCCGGAGAGTTCTTTATTCCTGTCTGCGCGATATACTGAGAACGCAGCTGGCTGTATGGACAAAGACAGTATATCCTGAGAGAGCCAAGTTTCCGTGAAACAGAGTATGTTACACTCCCTGATGTCTCTCTGGAAGGAGATTCTCGCCCTGAGCTCGTCTTCTTTATTATCTAGAGACTGAACATTAAGAAGTAACATACACGGATGTGGTGGATGGTGTGCGTGGACTAGAAGTCCACTCCTAATACCTCTTCTCCACCAGCGGTGATTTGGATCAGCCTCTGGAATCAGTTAAATTGCCCTGGGGGGTATGAACAAGGATCCAATTCCGGAAAGTCCTATTCCCGGTCGTAATGCTGGTGAGTTACCACTCTGATATTTAAAAGTTATTTCTGGCTGTATGTAATAACGCAAAATATTTCCTGGGCTAATAATTAGATTACACAGACCCCCAAAGAATTTGAAATAATCTGACATTTTGATATGTCTTTATTATTTTGGAACTTTTGTGAGTGTAATGTTTACTGTTTCGTTTTTGTTTATTTTACTTTTTTATACTATGTACTTCTCTTGCTTTTGCAATGTTAACATATGTTTCCCATGCCAATAAAGCCCTGAAATTGAAATTGAGAGAGAGATTGAAGAGGCAGGAAAATATTGGTCCAGAAAGTGGGACAGAGAGAGTGGTGGTTGCATTACAGAAAACAACCGAGTCTGCTGATATTGAACCATTTCGGACTTTGTCCACATTCAGGCTTGAGTCCAAGCTTCAGACTCATCGTTCCCCTTTCCATCCTCCTCTTTCACCTGATCCCAGGGTGCAAAAGTTTCAGAGCCTCAGAAAAGCTGCTGATCCTGACTTTGTTTATGCCCCAAGTACCCCGCTTCTGTCAGATCCTCCACAGCACAGGACACACACACACACACACACACACACACACACACACACACACACACACACACACACACACAAAATGGATAAATGCTCACAATTACAATAAAAGAAAATACCCCAAACCACAGGCATATCAAGCCAAAACCTTCCCAGTCCATTCTCATGCAGGTGTATCAAGCCAAAACATTCCCAGTCCATTCTCATGCAGGTGTATCAAGCCAAAACATTCCCAGTCCATTCTCATGCAGGTGTATCAAGCCAAAACATTCCCAGTCCATTCTCATGCAGGTGTATCAAGCCAAAACATTCCCAGTCCATTCTCATGGAGGTGTATCAAGCCAAAACATTCCCAGTCCATTCTCATGCAGGTGTATCAAGCCAAAACATTCCCAGTCCATTCTACAGACAGGAGAAGCCTATAGCCCACAGACGATCCGGATGACCTGATTAGCTATCCTCTCCATCTCTGTTTCCTGCCAGTGTCACCTGCCAACAGAAGAGAGAAAGAAAGGGAGGGAAAGGATGACGGTGACGGGGAAAATAGGATAGAAGGTGCAGAGGTGTAGGGGAGCTGCACCGGAGTAGGTGGCAGTTAGATAGCGTCTCAGTGACTGAGCACGTCGTCAATGTGCCAATTAGGCTGGCAGCAAGTCATATATATATATATATCTATATATATATATATATATGTATGTGTGTGTGTGTATATACAGTATATGTATATATACACACACACACCTGTAACTTCCCCAGTCCTCATCAAATGTGCCAATATCACCATATAGATCATATCTTAATTTGATCATCCTGTAGTTGCAATATTTTTCCGGCACAGTATGTATCGTATTCAAGGTTGAAAAAGGCTTCTGAGGTTTGTAATTTCTAGGTTTAAAGTTTCAGACTTGATTTGCCCTCACAAAAAATGTATCAAACCCTACAAAAAATTAGAATAATTATAATCAACATAATAATTCACATTCCCTGTTGCTGCGGGATTATTTCCCTGCTGTGAGAAACTGGGTCAAATTATTCAAATTACGGTAGTAGTGGGAGCGATGGAGGGATATCGAGGAAAGACTTTCATGGACGTGAAAGCTGTTGAAATTACAACCACACTGGAAATAGGGAGATTACACTGACAGGGAGATATACAGAGATAAGATAGAAAGTACAAAATGACAGACTGAAAGAGAGAGAAGACAGTGGAAAAAGAGGAAGAAAGACAGGCAGAAGGAAAGACAAGAAAAATTAAGTAGCCTTGTCAAAATCTCTCTCGCTCCCTCTCTCTAACTTTCCCGTTAGACAGCATAATATGACATTTGATTGCAGCCTCACAATGTAACATTAGTGTCAGTTAGACACATTTTAAGAATCAGAGTTTGTGAGATTATGTTGTGCCTACAATAGTATGTTGGCTCATAGCCACCAGCAGTCAGATGTCTAGGTCCTTGCTAGCTGGGCTACACATGTACAGTGCCTTGAAAAAGTATTCATCCCCATTTGCGTTTTTCCTATTTTGTTGCATTACAACTGTAATTTAAATGTATTTTTATTTGGATGTCATGTAATGTACATAAACAAAATAGTTTTTTCACTTCACCAATTTGGACTAACTTGTTTAAAAAAATAATAAAACATGGAAAAGTGGTGCGTGCATATGTATTCACCCCCTTTGCAAGATCTGGTGCCACCAATTACCTTCAGAAATCACATAGATTGCACACAGATGGACTTTATTTAACTAAGTGTCACATGATCTGTCACATGATCTTAGTATATATACGCCTGTTCTGAAAGGCCACATAGTCTGCAACACCACTAAGCAAGGGTCACCACCAAGCAAGTGGCACCATGAAGACCAAGGAGCTCTCCAAACAGGTCAGGGACAAAGTTCTGGAGAAGTACAGATCAGGGTTGGGTTATAAAATATATCCAAAACTTTGAACATCCCACGGAGCACCATTAAATCCATTATAAAAAAATGGAATGAATATGGCACCATAACAAACCTGCCAAGAGAGGGACACCCACCAAAACCCAAGGAGGGCATTAATCAGAGAGGCAACAAAGAGACCAAAGATAACCCTGAAGGAGCTGCAATGCTCCACAGCGGAGATTGGAGTATCTGTCCATAGGACCACTTTAAGCTGTACACTCTACAGAGCTGGGCTTTACAGAAGAGTGGCCCGAAAAATGCCATTGCTTAAAGAAAAAAATAAGCAAGCATGTTTGGTGTTTTCCTAAAAGGCATGTGGGAGACTCCCCAAAGATATGGAAGAAGGTACTCTTGTCAGATGAGACATAAATTTAGATTTTTAGCAATTAAGGAAAACGCTATGTCTGGCGCAAACCCAAAACAGCTCATCACCCTGAGAACACCATCCCCACAGTGACGCATGGTGGTGGCAGCTTCATGCTGTGTGGATGTTTTTCATCGGCAGGGACTAGGAAACTAGTCAGAATTATGATGATGATAGATGGGGCTAAATACAGGGTAATTCTTGAGGGAAACCTGTTTCCGTCTTCCAGAGATTTGTGACTGGGACGGAGGTTCGCCTTCCAGCAGGACAATGACCCTAAGCATACTGCTAAAGCAACATTTGAGTGGTTTAAGGGGAAACAAATCCCAGTGGCAATGCACGCTCAAGTTCTGTCTTATTTCTTGTTTGTTTGAAAGTAAATTATTTTGCATCTTCAAAGTGGTAGGCATGTTGTGTAAATCAAATGATCCAAACCCCCCAAAAAATATATATTTTAATTCCAGGATGTAAGGCTACAAAATAGGAAAAATTCCAAGGGATGAATACTTTCGCAAGACACTGTAGGATCTTCATTTTAGGCAGTTTACTACAGCAGGAAAATAATAAAAAAAATTTAGGGGTTGATACATTTTTCTTAAGTGAAAATCAAGTCTGAAATTTCAAAGTTTAAAGAAGCCTTCTAAACCTCAAATACACTACAAGTTTTACATTTCCTGGTTGATCAAATTAAGATCCTACACCTTTATGTCCAGTTGTTCCAATGAAACAAGTCTGGACCAGGTAAGGCATTGGTAACCTAACTAGAAACCTAACTAGAAACTCAAAGGCAGCTATTTGAGGAAAACTAACTGCCTTTCATCACACACTGTTGAGTAGCCTTTGTGTAGAAAGATGGGTTAGGGTGCCTGTGTGTGTGTGAGATAGGAAAAAGAGATAATGCATTGTATACTGTACTCTTCGATCTCTTGAAGAAGAGAAGCCATGTAACCACACAATCTTTCCTGGAATAGTGGTCTGGAACCAGTTTGTTTTATTTTCGGGATAACAGTAAGGCTAATAATGAATAGCCATTTTTTTGTAGAGGTTGATAAATGTCCTGTTATGGAAAATCAAGTCTGATATTGTTTGGTGGAAATTACAAACTTTAGAAGCATTTGTAAATGGGCAGACTGATTTTTGGGCGCAAAATGATCATTACCTGGCTAATAATGGGGGCCTCAAGGAAAAACATTTACCAATGTCAGGGCCTTGAGGAAAAATGGTCCGGTGTGTTCAGTGGGCCGCCCCAATTTCTAAACCTTGAATACACTACAAGTTTGCATTTCCTACAGTGCAGAAAAATCTCTGCAAAAACAGGAACATCAAATGAAGAACTGGCATCTGTAGAGGACTGCTCCAACAGCACATAAAACAGGAAGGTAGCCAAAATGACCCGAGTCATGCACGGAAACACACACACACATTTTCCTGCTGCACCTATATGGGCAGGTAAACCTGTAGTGTAGATATTTTCCTGATTCATTTGTGGAGTGTCTCAGTAATGTATAAGGTACAGTAGGTGGAGACTGCGTAGTGCAGTATAACCATTGTGAAGAAGGTCTTTACATAACCTTGGAGTTTTGTATAGTATTTGGATAAACATATTCTTGATATTGACAAAGTGTGTGTGTGTGTGTGTGTGTGTGTGTGTGTGTGTGTGTGTGTGTGTGTGTGTTTCTAGACCTCGACAAACCCGTGCTGACAGTGCACCAGACCATCAGTGATGTGCGCGGGAGCTATTACCAGGAGAAGACGGTGTTCCTGCGCTGTACGGTCAACTCCAACCCCCCAGCCCGCTTCATCTGGAAACGTGGCAACACGCCCATAGAGCAGAGCAAGGATACCGGAGTGGACATCTACGAACCGCTCTACACACAGGTACTGTAAGAGGACCAAACACAAGCACACAAGTTCACACTCCAAATTCAACACAACCCATAGAACAGTATTAGTAACAATTTACAATATGAAGAAGACAGTGCTCTGATCATTGGCTGATCGCTCCCAACAAATAGGAATCCCCACCCTGTTGACTACTTTAAAATGCTGGAGGTCTTAGGTCTTCAATGGCAATGCCCGTGCTAAAATGGGTTATATCCATCTAGTCCTTTTATATGACCACAACCCGTAAGATATAACAAGCATAACAGTGTGCTTCTACGAGCCACTCTACACACAGGTATTGGATGTATGAGGGAAACACACAGCGTATACATAATATATAACTGGGGAAAACCGTCAACCTATTGTGAATGCACAAAGATACAGCCTCCCATAGATGGGCCTAATCACAAACATACCCATGCTCACTCATCACATCATATTGGACAAAGCAAGGATATTGGAGTGAATGTCTTTGAACCGCCATACAGACAAGTATAGGCACACACACTAACATTCCAGACTAAACGTAACAAACGGTACAGCAAGGATAACGTAGTAGAACATACTTCGTATACCAAACACAGACCTTATCCATGTGATGTGTTCATCCTTGAACACGTCACACTATGCACACATACACACAAGTTGAGATGACTATACTGCCTGGAGTTACCCTGGATTATAAACTGTCATGGTCAAAACATATTTTTTATTTTATTTTTTTTATTTCACCTTTATTTAACCAGGTAGGCTAGTTGAGAACAAGTTCTCATTTGCAACTGCGACCTGGCCAAGATAAAGCATAGCAGTGTGAACAGACAACACAGAGTTACACATGGAGTAAGCAATTAACAAGTCAATAACACAGTAGAAATAAAATGGGCAGTCTATATACAATGTGTGCAAAAGGCATGAGGAGGTAGGCGAATAATACAATTTTGCAGATTAACACTGGGGTGATAAAAGATCAGATGGTCATGTACAGGTAGAGATATTGGTGTGCAAAAGAGCAGAAAAGTAAATAAATAAATAAATAAAATTTAAAAAAACAGTATAAAAACAGTATGGGGATGAGGTAGGTGAAAATGGGTGGGCTATTTACCAATAGACTATGTACAGCTGCAGCGATCGGTTAGCTGCTCGGATAGCTGATGTTTGAAGTTGGTGAGGGAGATAAAAGTCTCCAACTTCAGCGATTTTTGCAGTTCATTCCAGTCACAGGCAGCAGAGTACTGGAACGAAAGGCGGCCAAATGAGGTGTTGGCTTTAGGGATGATCAGTGAGATACACCTGCTGGAGCGTGTGCTACGGATGGGTGTTGCCATCGTGACCAGTGAACTGAGATAAGGCGGAGCTTTACCTAGCATGGACTTGTAGATGACCTGGAGCCAGTGGGTCTGGCGACGAATATGTAGCGAGGGCCAGCCGACTAGAGCATACAAGTCGCAGTGGTGGGTGGTATAAGGTGCTTTGGTGACAAAACGGATGGCACTATGATAGACTGCATCCAGTTTGCTGAGTAGAGTGTTGGAAGCCATTTTGTAGATGACATCGCCGAAATCGAGGATCGGTAGGATAGTCAGTTTTACTAGGGTAAGCTTGGCGGCGTGAGTGAAGGAGGCTTTGTTCGTGAATAGAAAGCCGACTCTTGATTTGATTTTCGATTGGAGATGTTTGATGTGAGTCTGGAAGGAGAGTTTGCAGTCTAGCCAGACACCTAGGTACTTATAGATGTCCACATATTCAAGGTCGGAACCATCCAGGGTGGTGATGCTAGTCGGGCATGCGGGTGCAGGCAGCGTCGGTTGAAAAGCATGCATTTGGTTTTGCGTTTAAGAGCAGTTGGAGGCCACGGAAGGAGTGCTGTATGGCATTGAAGCTCGTTTGAGGTTAGATAGCACAGTGTCCAATGACGGGCCGAAAGTATATAGAATGGTGTCGTCGAGAGGTGGATCAGGGAATCGCCCCAGCAAGAGCAACATCATTGATATATACAGAGAAAAGAGTCACCGAGAATTGAACCCTGTGGCACCCCCATAGAGACTGCCAGAGGACCGGACAGCATGCCCTCCGATTTGACACACTGAACTCTGTCTGCAAAGTAATTGGTGAACCAGGCAAGGCAGTCATCCGAGAAACCGAGGCTACTGAGTCTGCCGATAAGAATATGGTGATTGACAGAGTCGAAAGCCTTGGCGAGGTCGATGAAGACGGCTGCACAGTACTGTCTTTTATCGATAGCGGTTATGATATCGTTTAGTACCTTGAGCGTGGCTGAGGTGCACCCATGACCGGCTCGGAAACCAGATTGCACAGCGGAGAAGGTACGGTGGGATTCGAGATGGTCAGTGACCTGTTTGTTGACTTGGCTTTCAAGACCTTAGATAGGCAGGGCAGGATGGATATAGGTCTATAGCAGTTTGGGTCCAGGGTGTCTCCCCCTTTGAAGAGGGGGATGACTGCGGCAGCTTTCCAATCCTTGGGGATCTCAGACGATATGAAAGAGAGGTTGAACAGGCTGGTAATAGGGGTTGCGACAATGGCGGCAGATAGTTTCAGAAATAGAGGGTCCAGATTGTCAAGCCCAGCTGATTTGTACGGGTCTAGGTTTTGCAGCTCTTTCAGAACATCTGCTATCTGGATTTGGGTAAAGGAGAACCTGGAGAGGCTTGGGCGAGGAGCTGCGGGGGCGGAGCTGTTGGCCGAGGTTGGAGTAGCCAGGCGGAAGGCATGGCCAGCCGTTGAGAAGTGCTTATTGAAGCTTTCGATAATCGTGGATTTATCGGTGGAGACCGTGTTACCTAGCCTCAGTGCAGTGGGCAGCTGGGAGGAGGTACTCTTGTTCTCCATGGACTTCACAGTGTCCCAGAACTTTTTGGAGTTGGAGCTACAGGATGCAAACTTCTGCCTGAAGAAGCTGGCCTTAGCTTTCCTGACTGACTGCGTGTATTGGTTCCTGACTTCCCTGAACAGTTGCATATCACGGGGCTATTCGATGCTATTGCAGTCCGCCACAGGATGTTTTGTGCTGGTCGAGGGCAGTCAGGTCTGGAGTGAACCAAGGGCTGTATCTGTTCTTGGTTCTGCATTTTGAACGGAGCATGCTTATCTAAAATGGTGAGGAAGTTACTTTTAAAGAATGACCAGGCATCCTCAACTGACGGGATGAGGTCAATGTCCTTCCAGGATACCCGGGCCAGGTCGATTAGAAAGGCCTGCTCACAGAAGTGTTTTAGGGAGCGTTTGACAGTGATGAGGGTGGTCGTTTGACTGCGGCTCCGTGGCGGATACAGGCAATGAGGCAGTGATCGCTGAGATCCTGGTTGAAGACAGCGGAGGTGTATTTGGAGGGCCAGTTGGTCAGGATGACGTCTATGAGAGTGCCCTTGTTTACAGAGTTAAGGTTGTACCTGGTGGGTTCCTTGATGATTTGAGTGAGATTGAGGGCATCTAGCTTACATTGTAGGACTGCCGGGGTGTTAAGCATATCCCAGTTTAGGTCACCTAACAGAACAAACTCTGAAGCTAGATGGGGGCGATCAATTCACAAATGGTGTCCAGGGCACAGCTGGGAGCTGAGGTGGCCGGTAGCAGGCGGCAACAGTGAGAGACTTATTTCTGGAGAGGGTAATTTTCAAAATTAGTAGTTCGAACTGTTTGGGTATGGACCTGGAAAGTATGACATTACTTTGCAGGCACAGTAGACTGCAACTCCGCCCCCTTTGGTAGTTCTATCTTGACGGAAGATGTTATAGTTGGGTATGGAAATCTCTGAATTTTTGGTGGCCTTCCTGAGCCAGGATTCAGACACGGCAAGGATTGATATTGATACATATTGATACAACAGTAGCTAGGACGGGGATAAGTCTGTCCATAATAAAGTGCTGCTCTGCATTCTTAACAGCACTATCAACAAGGCAGGTCCTACAGGCTCTAGTTTTGTCGCACCTGGACTACTGTTGAGTCGTGTGGTCAGGTGCCACACAAAAAGGACTTAGGAAAATTGCAATTGGCTCAGAACAGGGCAGCATGGCTGGCCCTTGGATGTACACAGAGAGCAAACATTAATAATATTCGTGCCAATCTCTCCTGGCTCAAAGTAGAGGAGAGATTGACTTCATCACTACTTCTATTTGTAAGAGGTATTGACATTTTTAATGCACCAAGCTGTCTGTTTAAATGACTAGCTCACAGCACACAGGCACCCATGCAAACCCCACAAGGCATGCCACCAGAGGTCTGTTTAAACGACTAGCACACAGCACAGGCACCCATGCAAACCCCACAAGGCATGCCACCAGAGGTCTGTTTAAACGACTAGCTCACAGCACAGGAACCCATGCATACCCCACAAGGCATGCCACCAGAGGTCTGTTTAAACGACTAGCTCACAGCACAGGCACCCATGCATACCCCACAAGGCATGTCACCAGAGGTCTGTTTAAACGACTAGCTCACAGCACAGGCACCCATGCATACCCCACAAGGCATGCCACCAGAGGTCTGTTTAAACGACTAGCTCACAGCACAGGCACCCATGCATGCCCCACAAGGCATGCCACCAGAGGTCTCTTCACAGTCCCCATGTCCAGAACAGACTGTGGGAGGTCTGCATAAAGCCATGACTACATGGAACTCTATTCCACATCAGGTAACTGATGCAGCAGTAGAATCAGATTTAAAAGAACAGATACAAAATAAATCTTATGGAACAGCAGGGACTGTGAAGCAACACAAACATTGGCACAGAAACATGCATACACACACATGATAACATGTATATGTACATGTATGGATTTTGTGTTGTAGATATGTGGTAGTGGAGTATGGGCCTGAGGGCACACACTATGTGTGTTGTGAATTATGTAATGAATGTATTGTAATGTTTTTAAAATTGTATAACCTTATTTTTGCTGGACCCCAGGAAGAGTAGATGCTGTCTTGGCAACAGCTAATGGGGATCCATAATAAATACAAATATATACAGTATACGTGTGTGTGTGTGTGTGTGTGTGTGTGTGTGTGTGTGTGTGTGTGTGTGTGTGTGTGTGTGTGTGTGTGTGTGTGTGTGTGTGTGTATATATACAGTGGGGAGAACAAGTATTTGATACACTGCAGATTTTGCAGGTTTTCCTACTTACAAAGCATGTAGAGGTCTGTAATGTTTTATCATATGTACACTTCAACTGTGAGAGACGGAATCTAAAACAAAAATACAGAAAATCACATTGTATGATTTTTAAGTATTTCATTTGCATTTTATTGCATGACTTAAGTATGCTTTGTAGTAGGAAAACCTGCAAAATCGGCAGTGTTTCAAATACTTGTTCTCCCCACTGTATACGTATGTGTATATATACGTGTGTATATATATGTACATGCACACAACACTTCATCTGTACACAGGTTAAAAATCACCTTTGACTTACATTCCACTGTCATAGCTGAGCCTCTCTTCTCAAATCACAAGGCAGCAATATGTGGAATATGTCACGTTAGTACAACAATTGAAAAGCATCCAACAACATAGCTGTGAGATAGTCCATTGTTTAACCAGTATACCCCTAAATGGAATTCAAGGTTCAGCCACTCGAAAGGGACTATAGCAGCTACTGCAGTGGGACTCGATGCTTACAGACAGCAATTCACAGATTCTGGTTGCAAACAGCACACACACGCACACAAGCAAACTCTCTTTCATACAAACATGCACACACAGGCAGCTGTTAAACTCTGAGTCAGTCAGTACACCATCAGGGTTGGTTTGGTTACTTTCTAAATGTAATCCGTTTCAGTTACCTGTCCAATATTGTAATCATTAGTGTAACTTTGGATTACCCAAACTCAGTAATGCAATGTGAGTACTTTTAGATTACTTTCCCCTCAAGAGTCATTAGAAGACAAAAATGAATATTTCCAATTGAACGACATCTATTGTAAGACAAATGTACTTTAGAGTTTACTGGCCATAAATGGATGTTGCATTTTACTTTATGGTTATGTAGGGTTCTAACCCATTGTTTTTGCTTCAGTACAGATAATACAACTATTAGGCCATCTATTTACATATTTAAAAACTCAGATTTCCAGACAGTCCATTAATTAAATACCCCTTGATCTTCAACAATAGGACTTGTTTTACCTGAACAAAAATGAACGACTTATTAGCCTACGATGTTTCTGTTTTTGTCATGGGAGGACTGATTGGGGTCATTGCTTCAAAACATGGTTGAAAAAGAAGTGATGCTCTCATGGAATGCATTTGCAATATTTATTTATTTATTTTCTTATTTATGTATTATTTACGTTTTTGTTGGTGACACCATAGAATTATGAAATTAAACACTTAATTTAATAGGACCTATGCGTGACACTTTGATATCTTGATCATTTGCAGCTGTTGAAGTCTATCAAAAGTCTGCAAGTTTAACCATGTGTCCATTAGGCCTTTGGACATTTCTTTAAATCAGCACAAATTAGATTGAGCAACTAATGCCCTACTCATGGTCTTCTGATATTAAACTTATTTTTGACAATATGTGTGAAGCACAATACCACCGAAGTTTACAAGGGAGGAACTCGCTCAAACTTTGAATCCATAGGCTGGGATACACAGCTATATGAAGCTAGTGCAACAGCACAGTTTTCACTGGCTGTCCATGGGTTGCATAAAAAATGATTGATAGGCAGCTTAGCCTACACTTTTTCTATTCAACCGTTATTGCGTTAACATACAGTTATACATTTGCGAACAGCCATCCACAAAAAATACACAAATAATTGAGAGAGCAGCAGTTTGATTCAATAAATTGCTACTGTAGGTAGATATCAATAATGGGCCTAAGTAAGTGATATCCTAACTTTAAACATCATCTATCGGAGCAGCTAACCGCTCGCTGCAGCTGTACATAGTCCATCTGTAAATAGCCCACCCAATCTACCTACCTCATCGCCATATTGTTTTAATTTACTTTTCTGAACTTTTGCACACCAGTATTTCTACTTGCACATCATCATCTGCTCATCTATCACTCCAGTGTTAATTATTATTATTATTAAGGGAGTATCAGCTTAATATTGTGGAAAGAATGTTGCTTCCAATGTAATTGTCTGCATCATTTCCAATCCCCCATATATTTTTTGTAAATATATATATCCATACACGCATGCATATATATACACATATATACATACACATACCTATATAGACATACTTTTTAAAAGAATATACCTTTATTACTATTCCCCGCAAACCCTACCGCCAATCCCCCAATTGGAGTAAACTAATAAACACTTCTGCTTTTACCTTCAATTTATACATCTTATACACATGTTATAGACACAGTCTACTTTACAATAGTTCTCTCTTGTTTGCTCTTAGTCCTTCCTCTATTTCTGATGTCCATCCAGTTTGTATTTGTAACTATGCTATTTCACAGACGTTCTGAACCTATATACATTTTACAGATCCCGTATGCTTTACATTGTTTATCTTGTTATTAGTCCCAGTGTTAATTTGCTAAACTGTAATTACTTCGCTACTATGGCCTATTTATTGCCTTAACTCCTCACTCCATTTGCACACACGGTATGTAGACTTTCTTTCTTCTCTATTGTTATTGACTGTATGTTTGTTTAATCCATGTGTAACTCTGTGTTGTTGTTTGTGTCACACTGCTTTGCTTTATCTTGGCCAGGTCTCAGTTGTAAATGAGAACTTGTTCTCAACTAGCTTACGTGGTTAAATAAAGGTGAAGTAAATAAATATCCATATAGCCCGTAGGCAACACCACTGCTGTCGTCCTTACCTTGAAGCGTTTATTCAAGTTGGTCATATAATATTTTATCCCGACAGCAGTCGCACCATTGGAAGACACAGGCTTTCACTATAGCCTACAAAATCATATTCCTGCTCTTTTCCCGCAATCCATCAAATGCATTTGGTGTGTCATCATTGTGGTTTCTGACTCGTGGTCAGACTCGCTCATCCGGAACAAACTTAAACTTGGCATTTTTTCAATGCTGATTGAATGTCATTAAGAAAAACGGAAAGGTGTCATCGTTTTTTCCCACACAAATGTCTATGCGTCTTGTTATTCCCTTAAAAGGGGAGATGGATCTCAGGCCATCACTTCTAATTCACCTGTCAGAGAATCCTGGAAGTGATCATCACATTTTTCAAAGTATCTGACATCTGATTACAATATTTTAGCTGGTAACGTAACAGATGACTCCCCGACCTCATCTAGCTACTAGCATTGTTTCCTCTGTTCTCCTTTAATTGAAATAGCTGTATGGTCTGCTACAAAGGGCCACCCTGAGAGCACAATTAGCCGGAGTAGCTCTTCCCACGCTACGACAGTGGAAGAATGAGACAGGAAAAATCCCACTCAGTCATCCAAGCCTATATCCCAAATGGCACCCTATTCCCTTTTTATTGCACTACTTTCAACAAGGGCCCACAGGGCTCTGGTCAAAAGTAGTGCATTATGTAGGGAATAGATTGTCATTTGGGACGCACACCAAGGCATAGACGGGTGGAATAGGCAGCCTTGGGAATGAAGTGTGAACTAGCTTATCTGGGAATCATTATTGGAGTAGAGTTTGTAAAGCTCTATGTAGTTCTATGGACTGCAGAGACAGATGAAGCGAGAGAGCGAGATAGTGAGAGAGGATGGACGGAGAGGGGAATGGAAAGTGAAAGAGATATATGGGAAAAAAAGATGGATTTGTTATTCTAATGATGATATTTCATTTGGCTGATGGTCTCATCCAAAATAAATGTTGAATCCTTTAATCAGATATATTCTCTCTGCTCTATGATATTAGGACATTGGTGTGTGTATGTCCACTTTCAAACACTTTTGTGTTTAACCCTCCTGTTGGGTTTGTTTCATGTTAATTTATTCTGTGTTCACGGTCCAAAATGACCGCCCAATTATAGCTGAATATAAATCCATAATAATGCATACATTATCACCTAATGTTGTGTTAGATCTTTTGATCAACTTAAGTTGTTGTGAACATTACAAAAATGTTAACTTCTATTTGCTATTTATGACCTGTAGGCCTCATTGCCGTGAGCTCATACAACTCATTTCTGAGTAAAAAAAAGCATAATCCTTGGATTATTTTGTCTATAACAAATACTCAGATGAAACGTATTGTGCTATTTATCACAGACTACTTTATGTCAAAGTTTAACAAGGACATGGACAAACAAGGACAAAACCGATTGTGCTTTTTTGTTTTTTTATCTGCGTTGTTTGTAATATTTTTTAAACTATTTTTGTACATAATGTTGCCGCTACTGTCTCTTATGACCGAAAATAACTTCTAGACAATCGCAGGACTGCGATTACTCACCATAGACTAGCAGCATCGTTTTTCTTCTTTCACGTCACTGACGAGCCCGAGGCGGAGGATATATGGCTACCTCGGGAACAGGCCCCTACCCCAGTGATCCGTGTGAAGAGGAGGAGGAGAAAGAGAGACCGGAGGGTGGGCTGCCTTCTGAGGCGTAGGAGTTAATCTAATAAACCCCCACTCCCCACAATTCTGCTCGCAAACATGCAATCTTTGGACAACAAAATGTTGTTATTGGGAAGATTAAACTACCAACAGGACATTAAAAACTGTAATATCTTTTGCTTCACGGAGTCGTGGCTGAACGAAGACAATATCGACATACAGCTGGCTGGTTATACGATATAGGATAGAACAGGCAGCGGCAGTCTATGTATTTTTGTAAACAACGCGCCGGATACACGATATCTAAGGCAGTCTCGAGCCATTGCTCGCCTGAGGGAGAGTTTCTCATAAGCTACAGACCACATTACCTACCGAGAGAGTTTTCATCTATATTCTTTGTAGCTGTTTTACATACCACCACAGTCAAAGGCTGACACTAAGATAGCAATGAATGAGCTGTATTACGCCATAAGCAAAAAAGAAATGCTCACCCCAGAGGCAGCGCTCCAAGTAGCTGGGGACTTTCATGCAGGGAAACTTAAATCAGTATTACCTCATTTCTATCAACATGTTAAATGTGCAACCAGAGCGAAAAAAAAGCTCTGGACCACCTATACTCCACACACAGAGATGCATACCAAGCTCTCCCTCGCCTTCCATTTGGCAAATCTGACCATAATTATATCCTCTTGATTCCTGCTTACAAGCAAAAATTAAAGCAGGAAACACCAGTGACTAGATAAAAAAAAGGTGGTCAGATGAAGCAGATGCTAAGCTACAAGACTGTTTTGCTAGCACAGACTGGAATACGTTCTGGGATTCCTCCAATGGAATTAATGAGTACACCACATCTGTCATTGGCTTCATCAATAAATGCATCGATGACGTCATCCCCACATGACCGTACGTACATACCCCAACCAGAAACCATGGATTACAGGCAGCATCCGCACTGAGCTAAAGGCTAGAGCTACCACTTTCAAGGAGTGTGACTCTAACCCGGAAGCTTATAAGAAATCCCGCTATGCCCTCTGACAAACCATCATACAGGAAAAGTGTCAGTACAGTACTAAGATCGAGTTGTAGTGCACCGGCCCTGTGAGCAGGGCCTGGAAACCATTACAGACTACAAAGGGATGCACAGCTGTGCGCTGCCTAGTCTCAGGAGCCTACCTGACGAGCTAAACTACTTCTACGCTCACTTCGAGGCAAAAAACACTGAAACATGTATGAGAGCACCAGCTGTACCGGAAGACTGTGTAGATCACTCTCTCCGCAGCCGATGTGAGTAAGACCATTGGTCAACAACAGGTCAACGTTCACAAGGCCGCAGGGCCAGACAGATTACCAGGACATGCACTGCGAGCTTGCGCTGACCAACTAGCAGGTGTCTTCACTGACATTTTCAACCTCTCCCTGTCCGAGTCTGTAATACCAACATGTTTTAATCAGACCACCATAGTGCCTGTGCCCAAGAACACGAAAGTAACCTGCCTAAATGACTACCGACCCGGAGCACTCATGTCAGTAGCCATGAAGTGCTTTGAAAGGCTGGTCATGGCTCACATCAACACCATCATCCCAGAAACCCTAGACCCACTCCAATTTGCATACCGTCCCAACAGATCCACAGATGATGCAGTCTCTATTGCACTCCACACTGCCCTTTCCCAATTGGACAACGGGAACACCTACAGTTGAAGTCGGAAGTTTAAATGTATTTGGCTAAGGTGTATGTAAACTCAGTTTTTCACAATTCCTGACATGTCATCCAAATAAAACTCCCTTTCTTAGGTCAGTTAGGATCACCACTTCATTTTAAGAATGTGAAATGTTAGAATAATAGTAGAGAGTGATTTTATTTCAGCTTTTATTTATATCATCACATTCCCAGTGGGTCAGAAGTTTACATACACTCAATTAGTATTTAGTAGCATTCCCTTTAAATTGTTTAACTTGTGTCAAACTCTTCAGGGAAGCTTCAAAAGCTTCCCACAATAAGAATTTTGGTCCATTCATCCTGACAGAGCTGGTGTAACTGAGTCAGGTTTGTAGGCCTCCTTGCTCACACACGCTTTTTCAGTTCTGCCCACAAATGTTCTATGTGATTGAGGTCAGGGCTTTGTGATGGCCACTCCAATACCTTGACTTTGTTGTCCTTAACCATTTTGCCAAAACTTTGAAAGTATGCTTGGGAATATTGTCCATTTGGAAGACCCATTTGGTGACCAAGCTTTAACTTCCTGACTGTCTTGAGATGTTGCTTCAATATAGCTACATCATTTTCTTTCCTCATGATGCCATCTATTTTGTGAAGTGCACCAGTCCCTCCTGCAGCAAAGCACCCCCACAACATGATGCTGCCACCCCCGTGCTTCACAGTTGGGATGGTGTTCTCCGGCTTGTAAGCCTCCGGCTTGTAAGCCCCCCATTTTCTCCAAACATAATAATGGTCATTATGGCCAAGAAGTTATATTTTTGTTTCATCGGACCAAAGGACATTTCTCCAAAACGTACAATCTTTGTCCCCATGTGCAGTTGCAAACCGTAGTCTGGCTTTTTTAAATAGCCTTTTGGAGCAGTGGCTTCTTCCTTGCTGAGCGGCCTTTCAGGTTATGTCGATATATGACTTGTTTTACTGTGGATATAGATCATTTTGTACTTTTCTCCAGCATCTTCAAGGTCCTTTGCTGTTGTTCTGGGATTGATTTGCATTTCTCTCAACAAAGTACGTTCATCTCTAGGAGACAGAATGCGTCTCCTTCCTGAGCGGTATGAGGGCTGTGTGGTCCCATGGTGTTTATACTTGCGTACTATTGTTTGTACAGATGAACGTGGTGCCTTCAGGCATTAGGAAATTGCTCCCAAGGATGAACCAGACTTGTGGAGATCTACAATTTTATTCTGATGTCTTGGCTGATTTCTTTTGATTTCCCCATGATGTCAAGCAAAAAAG
Organism: Oncorhynchus nerka; assembly: GCF_034236695.1. NCBI lineage: Eukaryota > Metazoa > Chordata > Actinopteri > Salmoniformes > Salmonidae > Oncorhynchus > Oncorhynchus nerka. Next base: position 55,531,273 of record NC_088423.1, read on the forward strand.
CACTGAGTTTGAATGCAGTCCTTGAAATACATCCACATGTACACCTTCAATTGACTCTACTGATGTCAATTAGCATATCAGAAGCTTCTTAAGCCATGACACCATTTTATGAAATTGTCTAGGTTATTTAAAGGCACAGTCAACATAGAGTATGTAAACCTCTGAACCCTCTGAAATTGTGATACAAGTTAAATAATCTGTCTGTAAACAATTGTTGAAATAATTACTTGTCTCATGCACGAAGTAGATATCCTAACCTACTTGCCAAAACTATAGTTTGTTAACAAGACATTTGTGGAGTGGTTGAAAAATGAGTTTTAATAACTCCAACCTAAGTATATGTAAACTTCCGACTTCAACTGTATGTGAGAATGCTATTCATTGACTACAGTTCAGCGTTCAACACCATAGTGCCCTCCAGCTCATCAATAAGCTAAGGACCCTGGGACTAAACACCTCCCTCTGCAACTGGATCCTGAAATTCCTGACGGGCCGCCCCCAGGTGGTAAGGGTAAGTAACAACACATCTGCCACGCTGATACCCACAACACAGGGGCCCCTCAGGGGTGCGTGCTCAGCACCATCCTGTACTCCCTGTTCACTCATGACTGCACGGCCAGGCACGACCCCAACACCATCATTACATTTCCCGATGACACAACAGTGTCACCGACAACAATGAGACAGCCTATAGGGAGGAGGTCAGAGACCTGGCCGTGTAGTACCAGAACAACAACCTCTCCCTCAATGTGATCAAGACAAAGGAGATGATTGTGGACTACAGCAAAAAGAGGACCGAGCATGCCCACATTCTCATTGACGGGGCTGCAGTGGAACAGGTTGAGAGCTTGAAGTTCCTTGGAGTCCACATCACCAACAAACTAACATGGTCCAAGCACACCATGACAGTCGTGAAGCGGGCACAACAAAACCTATTCCCCCTCAAGAGACTGAAAAGGTTTGGCATGACTCCTTAGATCCTCAAATGGTTCTACAGCTGCACCATCGAGAGCGTCTTGACTGGTTGCATCACTACCTGGTATTGCAACTGCTCGGCCTCCAACCGCAAGGCACTACAGAGGGTAATGCGAACGGCCCAGTACATCACTGGGGCCAATCGTCCTAGCATCCAGGACCTCTATACCAGGCGGTGTCCGAGGAAGGCCCTGAAAATTGTCAAAGACTCCAGCCTCCGTAGTCATAGACTGTTCTCTCTGCTACCACACGTCGGTACCAGAGCGCCAAGTCTAGGTCAAGGAGGCTTCTAAACAGCTTCTAACCACAAGCCATAAGACTCCTGAACATCTAGTCAAATGCCCCCCCCCCCTCTCTACACCACTACCACTCTCTGTTGTAATCTATGCATAGTCACTATAATACTGGTACTACATACTATCTAAATTAACCGGTGCCCCCACACATTGACTCCTCCCTGTATGTAGCCTCCACATTGACTCTGTACCGGCACCTCCCTGTATGTAGCCTCCACATTGACTCTGTACCGGTACCTCCCTGTATGTAGCCTCCACATTGAATCTGTACTGGCACCTCCCTGTATGTAGCCTCCGCATTGACTCTGTACTGGCACCTCCCTGTATGTAGCCTCCACATTGACTCTGTACCAGCACCTCCCTGTATGTAGCCTCCACATTGACTGTACACATTGACTCTGTACTGGCACCCCCCGGTATGTAGCCTCCACATTGACTCTGTACTGGCACCCCCCTGTATGTAGCCTCCACATTGACTCTGTACTGGCACCCCCCTGTATGTAGCCTCCACATTGACTCTGTACTGGCACCTCCCTGTATGTAGTCTCCACATTGACTCTGTACCGGCACCCCCCTGTATGTAGCCTCCACATTGACTCTGTACTGGCACCCCCTGTATGTAGTCTCCACATTGACTCTGTACTGGCACCCCCTGTATGTAGTCTCCACATTGACTCTGTACTGGCACCCCCTGTATGTAGCCTCCACATTGACTCTGTACCGGCACCCCCTGTATGTAGTCTCCACATTGACTCTGTACTGGCACCCCCTGTATGTAGTCTCCACATTGACTCTGTACTGGCACCCCCTGTATGTAGCCTCCACATTGACTCTGTACCGGCACCCCCTGTATGTAGCCTCCACATTGACTCTGTACTGGCACCCCCTGTATGTAGTCTCCACATTGACTCTGTACTGGCACCCCCTGTATGTAGCCTCCACATTGACTCTGTACCGGCACCCCCTGTATGTAGCCTCCACATTGACTCTGTACTGGCAGCCTCCCCCTGTATGTAGCCTCCACATTGACTCTGTACCGGCACCCCCTGTATGTAGCCTCCACATTGACTCTGTACTGGCACCCCCTGTATGTAGCCTCCACATTGACTCTGTACTGGCACCCCCTGTATGTAGCCTCCACATTGACTCTGTACTGGCACCCCCTGTATGTAGCCTCCACATTGACTCTGTACCGGCACCCCCTGTATGTAGCCTCCACATTGACTCTGTACTGGCACCCCCTGTATGTAGCCTCCACATTGACTCTGTACTGTATGGCACCCCCTGTATGTAGCCTCCACATTGACTCTGTACTGGCACCCCCTGTATGTAGCCTCCACATTGACTCTGTACTGGCACCCCCTGTATGTAGCCTCCACATTGACTCTGTACTGGCACCCCCTGTATGTAGTCTCCACATTGACTCTGTACTGGCACCCCCTGTATGTAGCCTCCACATTGACTCTGTACCGGCACCCCCTGTATGTAGCCTCCACATTGACTCTGTACTGGCACCCCCTGTATGTAGTCTCCACATTGACTCTGTACTGGCACCCCCTGTATGTAGCCTCCACATTGACTCTGTACCGGCACCCCCTGTATGTAGCCTCCACATTGACTCTGTACTGGCACCCCCCTGTATGTAGCCTCCACATTGACTCTGTACTGGCACCCCCCTGTATGTAGCCTCCACATTGACTCTGTACCGGCACCCCCCTGTATGTAGCCTCCACATTGACTCTGTACCGGCACCCCCCTGTATGTAGCCTCCACATTGACTCTGTACTGGCACCTCCCTGTATATATTGTTATTTTTTTACTGCTCCTCTTTAATTACTTGTTACTTTTATCTCTTATTCTTATTCATATTTTGTTTAAACTGCACTGTCTGTTAGGGGCTCTTAAGTAAGCATTTCACTGTAAGGTCTACTACACCTGTTGTATTCGGCGAATGTGACTAATAAAATGTCATTTGATTTGTTTTGAAACCAATTCAAATGTTTAAATAGTGTCAGGATTTTATGTCATCATCCTGGGATATGGCGTATTTCATTGGCCCTGGGGTCATCCTGATAACATTTTCAGCTGAATGCCGACTTCTCCTCTCAGGTGGGGATGAAGACCAGGACAAATTCCCATTCTTTGACCGAATGTAACAACAACCTCAGCAGGGCCCTCCTACTCATCACTGGATTGTTCCACATCGGTTGTTTCTTGGTCTGGATCATATTCTGTGTTGCCTTCAACTTCTGACACTTCCTCCTCTAATTCATTTTCACTGTTAGTTTCTTGGCCTCTCTCCTCGCCAGTGTCATAATCAAAGATATGATCAAGAGCCTCACATACAGTATATCATTAGGTCATTGTGCTGCCACAGAATGAATTGTGAGCAAGTCCTCAAAAAAGCTTTATATACCAGAGCTGTGAGAAATGTTCTATGTATTACTGAAACAATGTTGCGTTTGTTTGTGAGACTGCAAACAGGTTTGGTTCCCATGGGGGAAAGAATCTATTGGGGAAAGGTTCCCGTGGAAGCCAAGAAGGTGTGTGTGTGTGTGTGTGTGTGTGTGTGTGTGTGTGTGTGTGTGTGTGTGTGTGTGTGTGTGTGTGTGTGTGTGTGTGTGTGTGTGTGTGTGTGTGTGTGCTCAAACATACATGCATGTGGGGGTCTGGGAGAGGAACTGTGCCCATCTGATGAATGGGCATGTGCCTGAACTCAATTGTATACACTAATTGTAGTCTCACCCATTAATTTCTAATGACCAGTAATTTTTGACCGGGAACACCACAGGTGTACAAAAGTTAAACAAAACACCCAAAATGTTATGAAAATCATCAAAATGTGTTTTGTTTGTTCACATGCTCTGTGTGGACATTGTCATGGAACCTTATGACAACAGATTAAATTAACTACATTTTTCAGAGAGAAAATTCAATTTGACCGGGACACAGCAGGAGGGTTAAAAGTGCATTTAGAAATGTATTTATGGTGTGTGTCTGAGATTGTGTAAATGTACTGTGTGCTTGTGTTTTTGTGAAGATTATTCACATGCGGTCAGTGAGGGTGTGTTACTGTTATATTTGTGTGACCAGTCCATGTTTTCTGTCACGCAGGGGGAGACCAAGGTGCTGAAGCTGAAGAACCTGAGGCCAAAGGACTTTGCAAACTACACGTGCGAGGTGACTGTTCGCAACGTGTGTGACATCCCTGAGAGCTCTGTCACCTTTCGGCTCACCAATGCCACCAGTAAGCGACACATCGTCCTCCCTATCATTATTCTATACCCCTCTTTCATAATTTTATTTTAGTATGTTTTTAATTGAAGAGAAGACAGTAAAGACACAACAGTTTGTCATAGGGTTCAAATCTGTGTGGTTAGGAAGAGCATACAGTACCAGTAAAAAGTTTGGACACACCTACTCATTGAAGGGTTTTTGTTTTTTTATTATTTTCTACATTGTAGAATCATACTGAGTACATCAAAACTATGAAATAACACATATGGTATCAGCAACCAAAAACATGTGTTAAACAAATGAAAATATATTTGAGATTCTTCAAAATTGCCACCCTTTGCCTTGATGACAGCTTTTAACACTCTTGGCATTCTCTCAACCAGCTTCTTGAGGTAGTCACCTGGAATGTATTTCAATTAACAGGTCTGCATTGTTAAAAGTGAATTTGTTGAATGTATTTCCTTCTTAATCCGTTTGAGACAATCAGTTGTGGTGTGACAAGGAAGTGGTGGTATACAGAAGATAGTCCTACTTGGTAAAAGTCCATATTATGGTAAGAACAGCTACTATAAGCAAAGAGAAATGCCAGTCCATCATTACTTTAAGACATGAAGGTCAGTCAATGTGGAAAATTCAAGTTTCTTCAAGTACAGTCGCAAAAAACACCAAGCACTATGATGAAACTGACTCTCATGAGGACTGCCACAAGAAAGGAAGACCCAGAGGTACCTCTGCTGCAGAGGAAAAATTCATTAGAGTTACCAGTCTCAGAAATTGCAGTCCAAATAAATGCTTCACAGACTTCAATTAACAGACACATCTCAACATCAACTGTTCAGAGGACTGTGTGAATCAGGCTTTCATGGTCAAATTGCTGCAAAGAAAACACTACTAAAGGACACCCATAAGAAGAAGAGATGTGATTGGGACAAGAAACACGAGTAATGGACATTAGACTGGTGGAAATCTCTCTTTGGTCTGAATTTGAGTCCAAATTTGAGATGTTTGGTTCCAACCTCCATGTCTTTGTGAGACGTAGAGTAGCTAAACGGATGATCTCCACATGTGGTTCCCACCGTGAAGCATGGAGGAGGAGGTGTGATGGTGTGGAGTTGCTTTGCTGGTGACACTGTCAGTGATTTATTTAGAATTCAAGACTCACATAACCAGCATGGCTACCACAGAATTCTGCAGCAATATACCATCCCATCTGGTTTGCGCTTAGTCCCAGTGTCATTTGTTTTTCAACAGGACAATGACCCAACACACCTCCAAGCTGTGTAAGGGCTATTTGGCCAAGAAGGAGAGTGATGGAGTGTTGCACCAGATGACCTGGCCTACACAATCACCCAACCTCAACCCAATTGAGATGGTTTGGGATGAGTTGGACCACAGAGTGAAGGAAAAGCAGCCAACAAGTGCTCAGCATATGTGTGAACTCCTTCAAGATGGTTGGAAAAACATTCCTCATGAAAGCAAAGGGTTTCTACTTTGAAGAATATTAAATATGAAATAAACACTTTTTTGGTTACTACATGATTCCATATGTATGTGTTATTTCATGGTTTTGATGTCTTCATTATTATTCTACAAAGTAGAAAATAGTACAAATAAAGAAAAACCCTTGAATGAGTAGGTGTTCTAAAACTTTTGTCTGGTACTGTATGTGTTGAAGGGGGTGGTGTTTACCACTAGACCACCCCAGACAACACCTCTCTCTCCTTTAATCTCCCTTTTTCTGTGTGAATCCATCCCTCGCTCTCCTATTCCTCGTCTTGCTCTGTCTCACTGAACCATGCTCTGCTTTTCCCCCTTCCTCTCTTTCAAATCAAATACAATTGTATTTGTCACATGCACCGAATTCAACAGGTGTAGACCTTACCATGAAATGCTTACTTACAAGCCCTTAATTAACCAACAATGCAGTTCATATTCAGACACTCCATCTCATCCTCCCTCTCTCCCACTTTCCCCCTCCTGATATCTCATCTCTCGCTCACCCTCTCCAGTTCTCTCCAACTGCCTCTCTTTGACGATTGCACTCCATCTCTTCTCCTACTCTCAACTCACTCCGTCTCCCCTTCCTTTTCCCTCAATGTCCATACCCCTCACTGTCTCTCTCTTTATTTTCTCTCCTCCTCGTTGACATACATCTCTCACTCCCTTGCTCCTCTCCTCTGTGTGTTACACTGTCTATCCGTCTTGTTATTCCCTTGCTGGGAGACACATCTCTGGCCCTCACTTCTAATTCACCTGTCATAGAACTCTTTTATCTCTCTTCACTCCGGCCCGTCTCCACGGCGATGTCATGTTACCACCGGCAAAGACGTTGCCGTTGACAACGCTGTCAGTTAGACTGCAGCCTCCCTCCGAAGGCCGCTTGCTCGGCAAACGAGAGCCAGAATCCTATCTTCTTTTTCATTCCCTTTCTTTTCTGTTTTTGCCGCATTTCAAATGTCATCAGACGAACCTCCCCTTCCAAGAGCTGACCTATTCGTCTGTTTTAATGCAGCCTATATTTTTCTTTCTTTACAAGAATTGAAAGGCCATGATTGATGATAAGATAATACAGCTAATGTTGGGGTTTGAAGTACCGGACAGTTAAATTAAAGGGTTCAAAGGATGCTCATTTGCATAATTAAGAGTCAATTCAGAAGAAAAAATATGGGGTGGATGAGGTTAGCACCAGTCACGAGGCTAAATGTTTGGAAATCAACGTTTATTCCGGTCATTAGTGGTAACAAAAAAAGCAGGCGACGCAGCCAGAAAACATTTTGTAACACCTAATAAAGGGGAAAGTACCAGAGAGATGAGCTCTCCATTAACAGACAATGTTGGTTTTGTGGTATTCTCGCCGTCTTACTTTGGCTGAGAACCCTTGTTTTGGGGGGGCTGTGAACCCTTTGTCAAATTAGTGGGCTGAAAATGTATACAGCTTCAAACTGCGAACACATTGTTCTTTACGTGTGGGATTCACTGAAGTAAAATGCACAGATTCCCCCCCCCATCCCATAAGAGGCTGTGTGGCAAGCTTGCGCGCTCTCTCTGACTGAGGAGAATTGTGAAAGGAGAGTAGGACACACAGGACTCAATACTTCTGTACCCTTGAGGATACCCACTCTGAAAAACAGACAAAAACAAACTCGCTTCCCTTAGTCCACAGCCAAGGCGAAAGCAAAAGAACAACAACACAAATTGGAATTTGGATCTGGTTTTAAGAGAGAGGCATAAAGCCGGATAAAGATGCAGAGGGACAAGAGGAATCAATCACATATTTTTTTGTTTTGTTTTTTGGCTTTTTATTTTACTTATTTGCTGTTGGACATGCAATTGAAACAAGGAATACAAATGGCCCATATTTCATCTTCCAAGCTCTGATGCAGGTCGGCACAAAGCAACCAATGAGAGCACTTGAATAAAATAAGCAAAACCCTTCAAGTTAGATGTACCTTTTTATTTTGTACCTTGTTTTATACTACTATACAGTGCCTTCAGAAAGTATTCACACCCCTTTACTTTTTCCTTCTTTTTTTGTTACAGCCTGAATTTAAAATGGATTGCATTGAGATTGCGTGTCACAGATCTATGCACAATACCCCATGATGTCAAAGTGGAATTTTGTTTGAAGAAAATGTTTGAAATAAAACAAATATGTCAATAAGCATTGAAACCCTTTGTAATGACAAGCCTAAATAAGTTCATTCTCATTCTGTTGTTCAATACTAGTGGTTGAATGATTACCCAATCTCTGTACCTCACACATACAATTATCTGTAAGGTCCTTCAATCAAATAGTGAATTTCAACCACAGATTCAACCACAAAGACCAGGGATGTTGTCAATGCCTCGCAAAGAAGGACACAGATTTGGTAGATGTGTAAAAATGTAAAAAGCAGACTCTGAATATTACTTCATGGTGAAGTTATTAATTACGCTTTGGATTGTGTATGAATAAAGCCAGTCACTACAAAGATACAGGCATCTTTCCTAACTTAGTTGCCAGAGAGGATAGAAACTGCTCAGGGATTTCTGTGAGGCCAATGGTGATTTTAAAACAGTTTGAGTTTAATGATTGCGTTATGAGAACAAGCCTAAATGGAAGAGAAAGAAGAACAAAGCCTGTACATAATTAAAATATTCCAAAGCATGCATCCTGTCTGCAACACAGCACTTACAGTACCAGTCGTAAGTTTGGACAGACCTACTCATTGCAGGGTTTTTGTTAATTTTTATACTATTTTAGAATAATAGTGAAGAGATAAAAACTATGAAATTACACATATGGAATTATGTAGTAACCAAAAACATGTTAACCAAATCAAAATATATTTAAGATTCTTCAAAGTAGCCATCCTTTGCCTTGATGACAGCTTTGCACACTCTTGTCATTCTCTCAACCAGCTTCATGAGGTAGTCAACTGGAATGCATGTTAAAAGTTTTTGTGGAATTTCTTTCCTTCTTAATGCGTTTTAGCCAATCAATTGTGTTGTGAAAAGGTAGGGGTGGGATACAGAAGATAGTCCTATTTGGTAAACAGCCAAGTCCATATTATGGCAAGAAGAGCTCAAATAAGCAAAGAGAAATGACAGGAAAAGGAAGACCCAGAGTTACCTCAGATTGCAGCCCAAATAAATTCTTCACAGAATTCAAGGAACAGACATATCTCAACATTAACTGTTCAGAGGAGACTGCGTGAATCAGGCTTACATGGTTGAATTGCTGCAAAGAAACCACTTTTAAAGGACACCAATAAGAAAAAGAGACTTGCTTGGGCCAATGGACATTAGACCAGTGCAAATCTGTCTTTGGACTGATGGGTCCAAATTTGAGATTTTTGGTTCTAACCGACTTGCCTTTGTGAGACGTAGAGTAGGTTAATGGATGATCTCTGCATGTGTGGTTCCCACCGTGAAACATAGAGGAGGAGGTGTATGAGTGCTTTGCTGGTGACACTGTCAGTGATTTATTTAGAATTCAAGACGCGCTTAACCAGCATGGCTATCACAGTCTTCTGCAGCGATACGCCATCCATCTGGTTTGCTCTTAGCAGGACTATCATTTGTTTTTCAACAGGACAATGACCCAACACACATCGAGGCTGTGTAAGGGCTATTTGACCAAGAAGGAGAGTGATGGAATGCTACATCAGATGATCTGGCCTCCACAATCACCCGACCTCAACCCAATTGAGATGGTTTGGGATGAGTTGGACCGCAGAGTGAAGGAAAGTAAAGCAGCCAGCAAGTACTCAGCATATGTGGGAACTCCTTCAAGACTGTTTTGAAAAACATTCCTCATGACGCTGGTTGAGAGAATGCTAGGAGTGTGCAAAGCTGTCAAGGCAAAGGGTGGCTACTTTGAAGAATCTCAAATATAAAATATATTTTGATTTGTTTAACTATTATTTTTGTTAGTACATGATTCCATATGTGTTAGTTTGGATGTTTTCACTATTATTCTACAATGTTGAAAATTGTAAAAATAAAGGAAGACCCTTGAATGAGTAGGTGTGTCCAAACGTTTGACTGGTACTGTAAGTAATACTGCGAAAAAACATGTGGCAAAGAAATGAACTTGTTGTCCTAAATACAAATTGTTAGGTTTGGGGCAAATCCAACACAACATGTCACTGAGTACCACTCTTAATATTTTCAAGTATGGTGGTGGCTGCATTATGTTATAGGTACAGTGGGGCAAAAAAGTATTTAGTCAGCCACCAATTGTGCAAGTTCTCCCACTTAAAAAGATGAGAGAGGCCTGCAATTTTCATCATAGGTACACTTCAACTATGAGACAATATGAGAAAAAAAATCCAGAAAATCACATTTTTTTCATTTTTAATTAATTTATTTGCAAATGATGGTGGAAAATAAGTATTTGGTCAATAACAAAAGTTTATCTCAATATTTTGGCCCATTCCTCCATGCAGATCGCTTCTAGAGCAGTGATGTTTTGGGGCTGTTGCTGGGCAACACAGACTTTCAACTCCCTCCAAAGATTTTCTATGGGGTTGAGATCTGGAGACTGGCTAGGCCACTCCAGGATCCTGAAATGCTTCTTACAAAGCCACTCCTTCGTTGCCCGGGCGGTGTGTTTGGAATCATTGTCATGCTGAAAGACCCAGTCACGTTTCATCTTCAATGCCCTTGCTGATACATGGTCCCATTCATTATTTCCTTTACACGGATCAGTCGTCCTGGTCCCTTTGCAGAAAAACAGCCCCAAAGCATGATGTTTCCACCCCCATGCTTCACAGTAGGTATGGTGTTCTTTGGATGAAACTCAGCATTCTTTGTCCTCCAAACACAACGAGTTGAGTTTTTACCAAAAAGTTATATTTTGGTTTCATCTGACCATTTGACATCCTCCCAATCTTCTTCTGGATCATCCAAATGCTCTCTAGTAAACTTCAGACGGGCCTGGACATGTACTGGCTTAAGCAGGGGGACACGTCTGGCACTGCAGGATTTGAGTCCCTGACGGCGTAGTGTGTTACTGATGGTAGGCTTTGTTACTTTGGTCCCAGCTCTCTGCAGGTCATTCACTAGGGGTGAGATCTTGTGTGGAGCCCCAGATCGAGGGAGATTATCATTGGTCTTGTATGTCTTCCATGTCCTAATAATTGCTCCCACAGTTGATTTCTTCAAACCAAGCTGCTTACCTATTGCAGATTCAGTCTTCCCAGCCTGGTGCAGGTCTACAATTTTGTTTCTGGTGTCCTTTGACAGCTCTTTGGTCTTGGCCATAGTGGAGTTTGGAGTGTGACTGTTTGAGGTTGTGGACAGGTGTCTTTTATACTGATAACACGTTCAAACAGGTGCCATTAATACAGGTAACTAGTGCAGGACAGGGGAGCCTCTTAAAGAAGAAGTTACAGGTCTGTGAGAGCCAGAAATCTTGCTTGTTTGTTATTGACCAAATACTTATTTTCCACCATAATTTGCAAATAAATTCATTAATAATCCTACAATGTGATTTTCTGGATTTTTTTTCTCTCATTTTGTCTGTCATAGTTGAAGAGTACCTATGATGAAAATTACAGGCCTCTCTCATCTTTTTAAGTGGGAGAACTTGCACAATTTGTGGCTGACTAAATACTTTTTTTGCCCCACTGTATGCTTGTCATCGGCAAGGACTAGGGAGTGTTTTTGGATAAAAATAAACAGAATAAAGCTATAGGCACAGAGGAACTTGGTTCAGTCTACTTTCCAACAGACACTGGGGGACAAATTCCACCTTTCAGCAGGACTAAAACCTAGAACACAAGGTCAAATGTACGCTGTCATTTAATGTTCCTGGGTGGCTTGAAAATCTATGGCAAAACTTGAAAATGGCTGTTTAGCAGTGATCAACAATCAACTTGACAGAGATTGAACAATTTTTTTAACAGTAATGGGCAAATATATATTTTTTACAATCCAGGTGTGCAACGCTCTTCGACTCAGAGCTGTAAACCCCGCCGAAGGAACTTCTACAAAGTACTGACAGGGGTGTGAATACTTATGTAAATGACATTTCTGAATTAAATTTTCAATACATTCCCAAAGATTCCTAAAAACATGTTTTCACTTTCATTATGGGTTATTATGTGTGGATGGGTGAGATTTTTTTATTTATTTAATATATATATAATATAGTAAAATGAGTCCAATATCGACATAACCTGAAAGGCCGCTCAGCAAGGAAGAAGCCACTGCCCCAAAACCACCATAAAAAAGCAATACTACGGTTTGCAACTGCACATGGGGACAAAGATTGTACTTTTTGGAGAAATGTTCTCTGGTCTGATGAAACAAAAATAGAACTGTTTGGACATAAGGACCATTGTTATGTTTGGAGGATAAAGGGGGAGGCTTGCAACCCGAAGAACACCATCAGGTGGGGTGGCAGGGGGGTGGCAGCATCATGTTGTGGGGGTGCTTTGCTGCAGGAGTGACTGGTGCACTTCTCAAAATAAATGGCATCATGAGGAAGGAACATTATGTGGATATATTTAAGCAACATCCCAAGGCATCAGTCAGGAAGTTAAAGCTTGGTCGCAAATGGGTCTTCCAAATGAAGAATGACCCCAAGCATATATAATATATTGTAACACAATAAAATGTGGAATCAGTCAAGGGGTTTGAATACTTTCTGAAGGCACTGTTTATATGCACCTGTAAAATAATCCTTGTTCCATTCATTCAAGTTATTTTGACTTGTGAATTTACACAAAGGTTAGTACACTCGAGGTTGCGAACGACATTTGCCCTCATTCATTGTACACGTTCCTTTTGTATTCACTGTCAAACACTTCCTGTATTCCACTCAATGGCTTTGCCTCAGGCACGTCTTCCTTCTGAAGGTCAAAGGCAGCACAAAGAAAATGTACGCCACTTAAGGAAGGATTATCATAATTACATCAGCTCTGTATTATTCTCCACGTCACTAAGGAGCCTGCTTTTTATTCACGTGACCCTGGCACTTCTAATGGCAATGGTTATAAGAAGGTCACAAGGTCACCTGTACGTCGCTGACTTTTACAATAGATCAATGATGACCTGTTTTATATGCCAAAGACTTATTATTCATAAGCCTTGGCAGGGAGAACTGAAGTCACATCAGCATTTTTGATGCTGTCTGCCAATGGCATCTCTGATAGCACTCACTAAAGTCAATGTTAGGTTGTAATCAAGTTGAGTGAAGGTCGTGGCTCTCTCCATAAGCTTAGGGAAGCCAACTATTCTGGTGTCTGCCATGTCATCTCCTAAATCACTGGGGCGGCAGGGTAGCCTAGTGGTTAGAGCGTTGGACTAGTAACCGGAAGGTTGCAAGTTCAAACTCCCTAGCTGACAAGGTCTGTCGTTCTGCCCCTGAACAGAACTGACTTGCCTGGTTAAATAAAGGTTAAAAAAAAATCAAGGTTAGGTTGGAATTAGGTTGTTTGGAATCCCATTGAATGGAAGTTGTGGCTTTCTACACAGTTTGGACACTCATCGGTATCTCACAAGTCATGCAACCAGAGGTCTCTTTACAGTCCCCAGGTCCAGAACAGAGGCTGGGAAACACACCGTGTTAAATAGAGCCATGACTAAATGGAACTTACTGCCACCCCAGGTAATTCAAGCTAGCAGTGTGCTATGCACTAGCTATGGGTTACTCTGGATGGAAGCATCTGCTGAATGGCTAAATGTAAATGTATATTATGTATTTTATTTGCTATGTTGTATCCTTTTTGGTCCCCAGGAAGAATAGCCACTGCCTAGGCAGCAGCTAATTGGGGTTCCTAATAAATACAAAAATATACAAGCTTAAAAGAGCCAAGTACTCTGGTGACTGCCATGGCATCTCTGATAGCACTAAAGTCAAGGTAGGTTGGAATTGTATTGAATGACGGTTGTAGGTTGGAATCATGTTGAATGGAAGTTGTTTATCTCCACAAGCTAATACAACACAAGTATTCTACTCAACCCTCAGGTATGTCTCTGAAATGTGAAAGATGGGGGAGATGCATAGGTTTAGGGTTGAGAGAAAGAGAAGAAGAGCGAGAGAAAAAGAAAGGGTGAAGCCAGAGTGAATGAAACAGTTGAGGCCAGGTGAGTAAGAAACATGAGAATGGAAGAGCAGGATCGAGTGAGACATTAAGCAAACATGGCATGAAACTAATGAGGAAGAGTGGAACAAAAATAGTTAAAAAGAAAACAGATTTCTGGGAAGAAAAAGAGTCTTACCAATTAATTTAGCTTAACTGGTGCAATGGGAGCCAATGCAATAGTCCCAAAAATATAAACCTCGGCAACCTGAGGAACTACATAATACCATTTTGACTCAGGTGGTGGAGAGTAAGGGAGGAAGGAGAGGAACAATTACACCACACTCAGGCTGGGTTTAGCGCCTGAGACTCCAGCTGACAGGATGCATTGGGACCCAGTGGTGTGTAAGAGTAAGGGCGGATTCTCTGCTGTTTTAGGTTTTGTAGTTTCTTTCCCTCAATCAAGGGTAATCTATTGGTTGATCAGTATGATAGAGGATGATGCCTCCTCAATGTCCAACGTAATCACCGAAGACTTGACATGGACCAACCACTCTTGTCAAGAGGGTGCAACAGCATCTCTACTTTCTAAGGCGGCTGAAGAAATGTGGCATGCCACCCCAGGTCCTCTCCAAATACTACTGCTGCACCATCGAGAGCATCCTGACTGGTTGCATCATGGCCTCGTACTGGAATTGCTCCGTTCACGACCAGCGGGTGGTGAAGACGCCCCAGTACATCACTGGGACCTTGCTCCCAACTATACAGAACATCTACTTGAAAGCAGCACAAATCGACACAAATTCCCTCAAAATGTATGGGATTGCAAAATGGAATGCTTGTAACTGAAAGAGTCACCCTACCTTGATACTTAATAAAACCTAAATATATACGGTCATTAAAACCTTTCTAGGGCAGGGTTTCCCTACATACATACCCGAACCAGAAGCCATGGATTACAGGCAACATCCTCACTGAGATAAAGGGTAGAGCTGCCATTTTCAAGGAGCGGGACTCTAAGCCGGAAGATTATAAGAAATCCCTCAGATGAATCATCAAACAGGCAAAGCGTCAATACAGGACTAAGATTGAATCGTACTACACTGGCTCCGACGTTTTGTCGGCTGTGGCAGGGCTTGCAAACTATTACAGATTACAAAGGGAAGCACAGCCGAGAGCTGCAGCAGAGACACGAGCCTACCAGACGAGCTAAATAAGAACAAAGTTAGAAACTACACCATAAATATTCACTTACCTTTGATGATCTTCATCAGAAGGCACTCCCAGGAATCCCAGTTTGACAATAAATTACTGATTTGTTCCATAAAGTTCCATCATTTATGTCCAAATAGCCACTTGTTGTTAGCGTGTTCAGCCCAGTAATCCATCTTCATGAGGCACAGGCACTTCATCCAGACAAAAACTCAAAAAGTTCCTTTACAGTCCTTTAGAAACATGTCAAACGATGTATGGAATCAATATTGTGGATGTTTTTAACATAAAACATCAATAATGTTCCAACCGGAGAATTCATTTGTCTGAAGAAAAGCACTGGAACGAGAGTTAACCCTGTCGGGAGCGCGCGTCATGAGACAAAGGCACTCTGCCAGACCACTGAGGTCTCATGAGCCCCTCCTCAATAGTAGAATTCTCATTCAAGTTTCTAAAGACGGTTGACATCTAGTGGAAGCCATAGGAAGTGCAACTTTATCCATATCTCAATGTGTATTCGGTAGGCCAAGCTTTGAAAAAGTACAAACCTGTCCCACTTCCTGGTTGGATTTTCTCAGGTTTTCGCCTGCCATATGAGTTCTGTTATACTCAAGACTGCTCAGGGGACGAGAGGTCGCGACGAAGAACAGAAAAACGCAAGTCCAATTCAATGACTGTAATTTTGTCAAATCGTCACCATAATAAGAGTTAAAAATGTCCAGTATTTCTGTGTTTATATTTTATAAGAACATTTGGATTCTTTAGACATTCAGAATGGTGAAAAAATTAATGCGGAGTACAAATATACTAACCCAAATACAGTGGGGAACAATGAGAGCCTTCTATGCTTTCAGAGAAGCCTAAGGATTTATAAAATAATAATAATAATATATTCAATGGCGTTCTGATTTAATCTCTTACATTTTTGTTAGAAATGTAAGAATATTTTAAAATAATACACAGCGTAGAGGACTAGAGGTCAATAGGGAATTAACAATCGATGGAAATAGTGTTTTTTCTGTAATAGGGAATTAATGATCAATGGGCCAGAGACATGGGAGGAATTTGTCTATATATGCAGCCTGAAACAGGATTCTTGTAATCTGGCCTTTGGGCCAACTTTACTGCAAGGAATTCTAATTGGTCAGCCACAGGCCAGGGTTGGGGGTTATAAATTACATCCGGGCCTTTGTTCTGTGGAGAGAATCACTGAGGACAGGGGAGAATGAATCTCCCTCTCAGCATAACATCTATGATTTGTCTTCTGAATAAACCTATTATTTTTCTCCCCCTGATTTGCTTTGGGGTCTGTGTTATTGGAGAGTAAAATCAACTGCTAACAGACAGGAAAAGGTTAACACTGAAGGGAAAAAATATCCAATCAGGATTTTTCTTTGGTGGTCTCATGGCAGATAAATCTAGCTAGCTAAGTCAGACATTGGCTAGGGCAGCAGAAGCTTGATAGAAGGCATCTGCCATTCAACTGTATTAGGGCAGAATTTTGGAGTGAGAGTGGAATCAACCAATCACATTGACTTGTAATTGCCAAGCTATTGAAGGCCAACAGGTCACTGCAACAGTGAGCACGGTCTAGCTAGCAAGCTTTTATTTTAGGCCTGTTTGCAGTGGCTGCAGCAGGTGTTATCGAAGATGAGGTTTTTGCTAATTTGTAAGCTTGTCCCTTTTCAAGAATAACTTTTAACAAGAAGTTACGTTTCATCATCATCTGGTGAGTGGAACTATGTTTTTTATTGCAGCTTGCATGCTGTTGTTGGCAAACTCTTTGAAAGTAAGTTGTGTGTGAAACATTTTTGGTTATTTTGTGTGATAAATGTGAATTGTTTTTCTCAATGGGAAGTAATTGTTGTACGTTTAGATTGGGAAATGCTTAGTTGTGATTTTGTATTATTATTGGGACCTACCGGCTTATTATTTCAGAGTGAATGGACTGGTGTCTTTCCAACCGGCCCTATGCAGTGGTGTAGTGGTTCCTGGACAAGTGGGTCCAGTGTGAAGAAAAGGTGTCCTGTATTAATTTTCTTCTCTTCAGATTTTCACTCTCAAAATCACTCTTTTAAAAAATATATAAAAACACAAAAATGTGATGTTCTAAGTCCACAACAATGCTTAAACGACATCATGCTCTGAAACAACCCCAAAGTAAGGTTTGAGCCTGTTGTAGTGTACCACAGCACAATAAGGTCCATTACACTGTATTACTTCATGCAGCACCTCTGACAGTTTATTTGCAGTTTTGAAAGGACCCTTGAATTTATTTCTCAGTTTTGGTGACATCCCCTTTTTCCTCTGGTAGTCCCTAAGCCACACAACTATTTTTCTCATACCTCTGGGGTGTCACATTTAGATCAAAGTATTGCTTTTGTTTACCTGTGTCTTTCACCAGGAGATTTCTCTTTACAGCTTCCGTTACAGTGCTTAGATACCCTTGCACCTTTTGCACATACTGAGAAACATACTGTTTCCCTTCATATTCTTGTGTTTCCATAAACACATCAACTGATAAAGTAATTTCAGTACTGACCAGCATGATATGATGTAAACCCTGTGGAGGATGAACACTACTTTTGTATGCCATCATCACATATGGCAGTAATCTCATCCCAATTTCTTTGATTGTCATCAACAAAAAGTGACAGCATGTTGATCAGAGTTCTGTTCATTCTTTCCACTAAACCTGATTGTGGGTTGTACAGAGTGATTCTTGTTTTGTTCATTTGTAAAAGATTGCACATCTCTCTAAAAAGAGTAGATTCAAAATGTTGCCCTTGGTCACTATGGATAGAGCTAGGAACACCTAGCTTCAACAAAAATTAAACACAAAGTTTCTTGGCCACTGTTACTGCTTCCTGATTGGGTATGGCTTATGCCTCTGACCTATTAGTATCATAATCCGACACTACCATAATATGTTTGGTACCTCGTCCTGTCTCTGTAAACGGACCAATTAAGTCTACAGCTCTCCTCTCAAAAGCGCGGCCTGTGATAGAACTTGTCATGGGCGCTCTGAGGACTGGACCCTGTAACTTGCATGCAGCGCACGCCACACAGCCCTGACACCACTGCTTTATGGCTCTCTGCCAGCCTGGCCAATAAAATCTTGCTCTGATTTTACTGGTGAGTTTTTCATCTCCTAATTGGTCTCCTGTTCTATCATTGTGGATAAAGGTAAGTATCTTATGAACGAGCTCATCTGGTACAACCCCTCTCCAGATGGTGTCATCCGTCTCATAGTTTTGACTCTCAAGGCAAAACAGCCCATTCTTTACATGTAATGCCCCCCACTCTTGTTTGAAATGCCTGAACTTTGGCTCTGATTGAAACTCCATAGGGAGCTCTGCTCTAACCTCTTTTTTCAAAGTCTTTAACTGGGAGACCACTGGGTCTCTATCTTGAGCTTTCAAAAGGAAACGGCATTTGTGGGGACTGCCTGGCTTGTTTGAACTCCAAATACAGGCTCAATCGAGACATCCTGAGGCTTGTTTACGAAACCTCTCAGATTGACTGTGGCCTCCTGTGAGTCGGCTGTGTCTACACTCTCTGTCTGTGTGTGTCGGTGTGACACACCATCTGCGTTACCGTGCAGTCTCTCTCTGGCCTGTGGACAATATCATAGTCAAACTGATTCAGTTACTCTAACCATCTAACTGTCCCTCAGGTTGTTTGAAGTTACTCAGCCACCTCAGTGAGCTGTGATCAGTTCTCAGTAGAATTATCCCCAGCAAAAAGTGTCCACTGGCTAAGTCTAAAGTAAACAAAACACTGAGCAGTGGATA
This sequence comes from Oncorhynchus nerka, assembly GCF_034236695.1. NCBI lineage: Eukaryota > Metazoa > Chordata > Actinopteri > Salmoniformes > Salmonidae > Oncorhynchus > Oncorhynchus nerka. The sequence continues at coordinate 55,550,299 of NC_088423.1, forward strand.
AGAATATTTTACAGTCTTCACATTTAACCTTCTGTAATCCACACAGAACCTGATTGAGCCGTCCTTCTTTCTTCCTAACACCTCGCTGCTGCTCATGGATTGCTGGATGTTTGTCAAACTCTGCTTGTTTGATAGGCCTGCTGTCCACTGTGTCAATCCTATGCTGGACTAGTTTTGTGCAGCCCAAGTCAAAATCACCAGTGCTTAACACTCCCACATACATCCCCACCATTTCCTTTACAGCTCTCAGTTTGGACCTCCGTTAGCTGGCTGCAATCTGTCCAGCTCTACGTCCCACTTTGCTGTGGTGGGAGAGTATGGTGGCTGGTTAGAATCCTGTTGGCTAGCAACGGTAGTGTCTTCACTACCCTTCTCCCTGATAGAGAAACCCCCCAGTTAAATGCCCTCCCTCAGGAACTGTGATTCCGGAGTAACATTCATCACAAGCACTGGCAGTTTCCCCTTCACTGAGCTGCACATGCTACATGCTACCAACAAGTTACTGTATCATTGACTTCAACACAGGGCTCAAGAAGACCCTCTGTTTTGTCATCGTCTACTGTACCCTGTACCCTGTACTAGAGGGAATAGATGTCATTCATCAGCACCACTTTACACACTTCCCCAGCCCCATATTTTACCAGGAAGTCTGTTCCTATCAGAGCACACTGGTCGGCGTCGCTAGCGACTACAAAATCCCTGGTCAGTTTCAAACCGTCAATGTTCATGACTGTGGACCAGCACCCCAGGACTGAGAGAAACTGTCCATGTGCTACTTTAACCGTGCTGTAGCATTTCTTCCTACCTATTTGTATACCATGGAAAACGGGGCTCCCGAGCCCACCATGACTTCACACTTGAAGTCAGCAATTTTGCACTCCAGGTAAACCTCATTACCCACAACACTTGACGTAATCCTTGTTGTGGGCTGGACAGCTGTGCATGTAGTTGAAGCTTATAATGCGCTATCTTTTTCCATGTAAGATTTTTTTTTTTTTCATGCGCAACCACAGTGCCAGCAGGCCCTGCTACTGGTCGACACAGGTTGTCCTCTGTCTCTCCTGGGGAACCTAGACCTCCCTCTCCCCTGGTCCCGTCTGTATCCTCCCGCGGCATCCGCCTTAGCTTCTGCAGAACACCCTGGAAACACTCTTATGCTTTGGTATGTCTCTCTCTGATGTGGCACCTCGGTCCGCAACTGTACAACCCTTTCACACAATTACTGAAACATCTCTTTTGGAACTCTGACACTGTCTCCAACTGGAGGCAGAGTGACCTCGCTTGTACCACACATGTCCACTTTGTAATGTGCAGTGTATTTTCTTTCCAGGGATTCTAGCTGCCTTATCTTATCAAGCTCTGTAGCAATGCTAATTGCCTCTTCTAACGTTTTTGTTACCGCCTTGCGCAGGTGCCTACGAAGACCACTGCACCCAATGTGTGTGATAAAATGGTCTTGTGCCAGCAAATCACGTGTGCTTGCGCTATAATCTGGACAAGCCCGTCAGCAACAGCATGAGAAAGTTCAAACGATCTGACACACACCATCCATTCACTTGCACTGCTAACTCAAATTGTTCCATCCCAAACAGTTTCTGGCATGAACACTGGCCGGTCAATCTGCCTGTCCACGGCACCCGGCTGATCCACCACCGGTTGTCAGTCGGTCGCTGGTTGTTGATTGCTGTCCTGTGTTGTTCGACTTCTCTCTCCATTTTCCCACACAGCTGACCAGCTAGAGTTAACCAAGCTCGCAAGTGGCTGTTAGCTAGTTGACGTGCTGATCCCACCGCTGCCACCAATTTGTAATGAACCTGTAAGGCCATTGAAACTCACACATAGTTTGTTAACTAGCGTAAACAGTCTAGGACTCTGATTTGTCATGAAGTAATCAACTTGTATTTTATTTGGATGAACACAGTCAGTGCACCCCAGCACTGACTCACCGCACGAATCACATTCCCAAAATCTCTCCCTCAGCATGCCCCAGCATCCTCGCATACAGCAACTCATTTACATAACATTGTGTGATAGGCTGAGAGACTTCTGAATGTCTCTTTTCAGCGCTTTCATGCACTGACTGAATGGAAGCTGATAATTATGAGTTTTTTACTCCGCTGGTCTCGGGAAGAAATAAGAATCCTCTCTGTCCAAGACTGAATAAAAATGTACTACAACACTGTCTTGATCCATGTTGGATCTAATATCCCTAGTGAATTGATGTTGATCTTCTGTCATTGTCTGCTTGATTTACAGCAAGTTCTCATTAGATTTATCAGAGAAATCATTAAGGTAATGAGTTAATATTTTCAATATTTTTTTCATTACCTCAGATTGGCCACTGAGTCTACTGTGCACAATTGTGTAGGATGGAATATTGCAACACCCAGCACTATTTATCTTCATTATTCTGGATATAATGACAATAAATATGATCTGGTAATGAAATAACATAACAAATACATTTTGGTTTCCATGTTACACCTGCAATTTTAAGCAATACAGGGGGCTCCAACAGTGCAGTAATGTCTAACAATATACTCAATCTAAAGTAAAGGAATGGAATGAAGAATATTTAAATGCAAAGACACATTTCAATTGAAGGCATTCAGTTGTACAACTGACTAGGTATCCTTTCTCCTTTCCCTTTCCCTAGTGTTCCATTATTAAAAGTGGCCAGTGATTTCAAATTAGAGCAGCAGTCTCTAATGTGCTAGTGATGGCTATTTAACAGTCTGATGGCCTTGAGCTAGAAGCTGTTTTTAGTCACTTTGTCCCACCTATACTGACCTCGCCCTCTGGATGATAGCGGGGTGAACAGGCAGTGGCTCTGGTGGTTGTTGTCCTTGATGATCTTTTTTTTCTACGATTACATGGACACAACAGTATGATTATTGTGAAAAGTCAGATTAATATAACAGTTTGATTTTAAACGTTTACATGCTCTACAATATCAATTTCCCTTAGAGCTAGGCATCCCGCTAGCAGGACAACTTCTGGTGAAACTGGAAGGGCACAATTCAAACAAATAATCATAAAAATTATGGATATTAAACATTTAGGTAAATATAAGTGTCTTATATCTGCTGAAAGCTTAAATGATTGTTCCTCTGATTTGTCATCCAAAGTGTTCCAGCTATAACATGTAGTGTCGTTTTGGTAGATAAAATCCTTCCTTATATCCCAAAAAGTATGTTTAGTTGGTGCCATCGATTTGAGTAATCCACTCGTTCAACTGTAGAGAAAGGAATCCAAAAATCTACCCCTAAACGTTGTTTCAACAAGTCAAAATATGTTTCTAATTACTCCTCAGATTCCCTAAAATGTAATCAAACTACAATATTTCTTACGTAAAGAAGTATGTTTAATTGGAAACCAATTTTAGCAGGTGCTTCCTGTCTTCATGGTACTAGCAAACACAAATTTCCAAGACTGTGTCCCTGTACTAAGACTGATTTTTGTTTTTGAAGTTACAAGCCTGAAACCTTGAACATAGACTGTTGACACGCTGTGGAAGCCATAGAAATTGCATCCAGGGAGCTAATTTTCAATATGACCTTGTACTTGCCATTCTAAGAGGATGGTCTCTCAATTTATTTTAAATTCCGGTTGGTTTTCTTTGGATTTTCTCCTACATTATTTTAACATTTCTACAAACTTCAAAGTGTTTTCTTTCCAAAGTTACCAATTATATGCATATCCTGGCTTCAGGGCCTGAGCAACAGGCAGTTTACTTTGGGCACGTCATTCAGGTGGGAAATTTAGAAAAAAGGGGCCTAGCACCAAATAAATATATATTATAATTATTAATAACCCTGTTTACATGGACAGACCTGAAATCAGGCTACTCGATGGGACTTCAAAAATGCAGAAAATCAACCACAGCAACCATGTTTTTGTGAAGCCTATTTGATTCTGAATTCGGACATGTAAAGATTCTATGTGAAACTATTTCTAGGTGCATACTTTTAGTTTTTCCAAACTCATTTCACTCGCACAAAAGAAGGAAGCTGCTCGTGATAAGCATACTGCATGCACAGATCAAATTCACACGCTGAGGCGTTTACATGTCCTAATCATTTGAAAGTTTGTCCAGAAAACCATGTGTTTTAATCGGCATATGCTTACTTTGATTATAATCGTATGCTGATTAAGATAAGCAGAGTAAGGTGTTTACATGCACGAGTGGACTGGGACCAAAAATTGTCCCTGGCATTTCTAACACACCAGACCATTTTTCCTCAAGGCCCTGATATTGGCCCATTTTTCTTCCCTTGAGACCAGATAAAGATAATTTTGCGCACACAAAAAAGTTTGAGAGGCCCACTGGGCTAAAAACGGACCAGCCAATGTGAAATTTGCTCAAACTGCCACATGGCCTTTCCCCCCCCCTGTTTACATGACTAATGCCATACTCGGACTACTGTCATCATATGTTTAACATCCACATTATTGGTGTGTATGTAAACGTAATCATTGTTTCTGTTTGTGGGGAGTAATTTGTCTGGAATACTGTACATGGATGTATTTTTTGGTTATTTTGGTGTTTATGTATTTCAGGGTTTACTTGACGAGTTGTTATTTTTGTGGTCTCTTTGTGTGTGTGTGTGTGTCCACCTTTAGGTGCCTGTATGCCGCCTCTGTGTGTGTGTGTGTGCGTGTATGTGCGTATGTATGTATGTGTGTGTGTGTGTGCTGCTGTTTGTGTGTACCTGTACTCTGCATTAGCGACAGAGCTAAGACCAGGGCTTTGTTTTCTCCCGATGCACGGCAGGTTCCCCAGGTTCACAATGCTCTGTCCTTGTGTCATCAATTGCTGTTAGATGAGATTTTTCCATGTAGGTCAGGAAAGCGCTGGTGATTCAGAAACGGAGGACAAGAGGATTGATAGATTTTTATATCATAATCCTCGCTTGGGATTAGGGCTGACTTGTTCCGTTAAGTGACAATGCCAAATCCTCTTTCCCCCCATAAAACAACAGGCATAAAGCTAAACCCTAGATTCTGGGGCGTGGTTCCTCCTGCCCCAACTGGAAGGACCCAATAAGGGCATCCTAGAATCTGCCTGAATCGGCCTTCGGCTGAAAACTATGAATGCCATAGGAGTCTTAAAGGTTTGTGTTTGTGTCCGCTTAGGATTAGTTTTTTCTCTTCTTATACAGTTACACACACTCCTGCAGAACAAACCAATGTACAGCAGGATGTCGTACTGTGTGCATGTCACACATGTCCGTTGTGTGTGTGTGTATACACAGAAAAAGGTTCCAAAAGGATTCTTCAGCTGTTACCAATTATGAACCCTCTGTGGAAAGGGTTCTACAGATATAGGATCTTAATTTGAGCCAGTTTGCTATAGCAGGAAAATTATTCTGCAGCAACAGGAAATGTGAAATATTATGCAGATTAATTAATAGGGTTGATACATTTTTCATTGGGGCAAATAACATTTTAACGTGTAAATTAGAAACTTCAAAACCATTTTTAAACCTCTAATACACTACAAGTTTGTGTCCTGCTCCGCAGGAAAATTCTCAGCTACAAAAGAGTAATCAAATTAAGATTCAACATCTGTACCTTTAACCAAAAAGGGTTCTTCAAAGGGTTAACAGCCAAATAACAATTTTAGGTTCTAGAGAACCTTTTTTCTAACAATGTATATGTTTTAAATGAGTATTTCAACACTCGCCTTTTAAAATTCAGACATAGATCTGCTCTTAAGACACCTGAACAACATTCAGTTAAGACTGTCTCTCTCCTCCCTTCAGACTCTCGGTCCACCAATGACTGCCTATTCCTCTCAGGCTTTATGGTACTGTGTTAGAACTAGGCTAATAAACGGCTAGTTAAGAAGCCATCTAAATGCGTCATTTAACCGCGTTAATCTCCCCTCCAAATTAGCCGCTCCCCGATTATTAATAATTGACTGGGCTCCCTAATTAACTCTTTGCAAACGGAAACCATTTTCCCCATTAGCTGGGGACGATAGATGGTGTCACGACGTTCCCAGTCCCAGTTGCCATGACGATATGAGTGGACGGAGAATACTCACGACAGAGACACTATAAGATGAGCACAGTAGATAGAGTTCTCAGGACCCAGAGATAATGGTGTGGGTTTGTCCTCTGTGTCAAGTAAATAAAAAGTTATTGTTTCTTTTGATCATTAGCATACAAGATACAGTATTTGATATACAGTATAGTGATATTCTCAACAGAACAATGTGACACTTTTAAAAACTAAACATCTCTTCCTCATTGCTTTCTGCTCTATGACTCTGAAAGATCCTGGCCAGATTTAATAACTGGGCTGCTCAAAAGTAGTGAATAAATGGTGCCATTTGGTACACAGTCTAAGTGAATGAAGGGTCTTCACACACACATAAAAGAGATGGAGAGAAGATTGTAAATCACAAGGGAGAGGGCAGAGGGAGATATAGTGTATCTCTTATTATAAACTGGGTGGTTTGAGCCCTGAATGCTGATTGGCTGAAAGCAGTGGCATATCAGACCATATACCACAGGTATGACAAAACATACATTTTTACGCTTCTAATTATGTTTGTAACCAGTTTATAATAGCAATATGGCACCTCGGGGGTTTATGGTATATTGCCAATATACCACGGCTAAGAGCTGTATCACTCACTTCCGTCTTCATGAAGAACAGCCCTAGTCGTGGACCATATCACCTCCACCCTACCACACCTCCCCTATGCTTTATTTATCACATTTCAGTTAAAATCCAGATGCAGACAGTGTCGAAGAAACAAAAGTGTATTACTAGTACAGGGGCAGGCAAACGACAGGTCAAGGGCTTTCAGAGGTCTGTAATCCATATAGGGTGCAAAAGGTCCAGAACAGCAGGCAGTCTCAGGGTCAGAGCAGGCAGGGGTCAATAATCAAGTGTGGTGTGGCAAGGTGCAGGCAGGGTCAGGGCAGGCAGAAAGGTCCAAACTGGGAAAAACTAGAAAACAGGAACAGACAGGAGTAAGGGGAAACACGCTGGTAGGTTTCCTGGAAACAGGAGACAAAGGGCTGTGAGACGGGATTCATTCTGGACATTGGGATGTTTACGGAGGGCATGGGGCAACAGAAGATGAACAGCAGAGGGGCTAATGATCTTGGAGATGGGGAAATTGCCGATAAACCGGGGGGAGAGTTTGTGGGATTCCACCCGGAGGGGCAGATCCCGGGTGGACAGCCATACCTTCTGCCTGAGATGATACCGGGGAGCCGGGGTCCGGTGGCGATCCGCTTGTTGCCGATACCTGGAGGTGGTCTTGAGAAGGGCCGACGGACTCTCTTCCAGGTATGATGACAGCGGCGAACAAACATCTGGGCCGAAGGAATGTCAACCTTTTTCTCTTGCTCAGGCAAGAGCGGGCTGATATCCCAGGGAACACTCAAAGGGCGATAGACCTCTGGCAGAGCATGGAAGGGTTTTGCGGGCGTATTCGACCCACACTAGTTGCTGGCTCCAGGTTGTGGGGTTGGCGGAGGCAAGGCAGCGCAGTCGTCTACAGGTCTTGATTCGCTCGCTCCGACTGGCCATTGAACTGGGGGTGGAACCCGGAGAACAGGCTAGCCGACAACCCAATGAGTGTTCAGAATGGCTTCCAGGACCAGGACCAGAACTGAGGACCCCGGTCGGAGAACATGTCCACTGGCAGTCCATGGATTTGGAAGACGTGCTGCACCATGAGCTGGGCTGTCTCTTTGGCAGAGGGTAGCTTAGGAAGAGAAATGAAGTGGGTGGATTTGGAAAACCGATCCACTACGATCAGGATGGCAGTGTTGCCATCAGACAGGGGAGAGACCCGTAACAAAGTCCAGAGATATGTGAGACCAGGGACGGTGAGGGACAGGGAGAAGTTGAAGGAGACCAGCCGGAGCTTGCCGAGGAGTCTTATTCTGTGCACAGATCGTGCATGCAGCGACGAACGAGGAGACGCCAGGAACCATGGTAGGCCACCAATAGCGTTGTCGCACAAAGGCCAGGGTCCGAAGGGAACCTAGCTGGCAGGCAAGCCTGGAGTGGGCCCACTCAGATGCGGAGGAACAAACATGGTGAGGAACAAACATCCGGTTATCATGGCCCCCACCGGGGTTCGGCTGAGATCAATGCACCTCACGAACCTGCTTCCCTATTCCACAGCTAAGTGCCGTCTCCAGGCACGAGGTGGGAAGGATGGTCTTAGGTTCATGTAGCCATGGGGCTATAGCGGCGAGACAGCGCATCCGGCTTGACATTCTTGGATCCCGGCCGGTATGAGAGGGAGAAGTTGAACTGGGTGAACAGCCTGTTTCAACTGGATATGAGACGCTTAGCGGTGCGGAGATATTCAAGGGTCTTGTGGTCGGTACACAGGAATGAAGCCATTGCCTCCACTCCTCCAACGCCATCTTCAAGAGAGAAGCTCACAATTCTCCACATCATCATTCCTCTCCATAGCGTTGGGGCAGTGGGAGAAGGCACATGGATGTAACTTTAGGTCTAGGGCAGATCGCTGGAACAGGACAGCCTCCACTCTGACATCCGAAGCATCGGCCTCCTCCACAAACTTGCGGGATGGGTCAGGATGAACTAAGATCGGAGCTGTGGTGAAACAGTGTTTGAGATCCCGGAATGCCCGGTCAGTAGCTGGGGACCACGTGAACAGAACCTTGGAAGATGTGAGTGCAGACAGGGAAGAAGCCAGGGTGCTGTAGCCCTGGACAAAGTGGTGATAAAAGTTGGTGAATCCCAGGAAAGGTTGCATCTCTACACGACGTAGGCCGTGGGAAATCCACCATCACCTTCCCGGAATCCATCTGTACACTTCCTGCAGCGATGATGTGACCCAGAAGGGGGATGGTGGAGCGATGGAATTCGCACTTCTTCTGCTTCTACGTTAAGCTGGTTCTCCAGGAGGCATTGGAGAACCTGTTTGACGTGGAGCACGTGTTCTTGGGTGGAGTGGGAGAAGATGAGGGTGTCATCGAGGTAAACGAACCGGTTCATCATGTCAAGGAACAACATTAACCAGAGTCTGGAACACAGCATGCGTGTTGGTAAGGCCAAATGGCATGACCAGATACTCGTAGTGACCGCTGGCCATGTTGAAGGCAGTCTGTACATGAATAGGCTACATACACTGTATGACATCCGCCAGCTCAAAGCCAAACAGTGAGACAAAGCCTGTGTCCAAAATGGCACCTAAACTCCCCCTACGGGCCCTTCTCGAAAGTAGTGCACTATATAGGGAATAGGGTGCCATTTGTATACCAGTTCTCTTCAGGTGGCATTGAGGAAGAGGCGTAACGCTATCAAGACAAAATAAAATAAAATAAAAAACATGAATATTCATCGCACAAACGGCACAATTTATTGAAGTATTTGCTAATTCAGACAGCCAGCATCGAGTCACTTCTTATGATACATTGCGTTATTGAGGTTGTTGTCGTGTCTGTGTGTGCATTAATCACTTTTGAGCTGTTGCTGTATTCAGCTATTTTCGGTGTGATTTACAAAAGGCTTTCCCCCTGTCAAGATGTACTCTATAAGGTGACTTCATAGTAAAGAGTTCTTATGTTCAGTGGTGGAAAAGTACCCAATTGTCATACTTGAGTAAAAGTATAAATACCTTAATAGAAAGTAAAAGTAAGCCACCCAGTAAAATACTACTCGAGTAAAAGTCTAAAAATATTTGGTTCTAAATATCTAATATTTCTAGAGGACAACACACCATATCATCGGTTGGGGATTGGGGGTGACCAGTGAGAATACCTACTGGAGCGCGTGCTATGGGTGGGTGTTGTTATTGTGACCAGTGAGCTGAGATAAGCTTTACCTAGCATAGACTAGGTGACCTGGAGACAGTGGGTCTGGCGACGAATATGTCGGGGTGGCTTTGGTAACAAAACGGATGGCACTGTGATAGACTGTATCCAGTTTGCAGAGTAGGGTATTGGAAGCTATTTTGTAGATGACATCGCCGAAGACGAGGATCAGTAGGATAGTCAGTTTTACTAGGGTAAGTTTGGCGGCGTGAGTGAATGAGGCTTTGTTGCGAAATACAAAGCCGATTCTAGATTTGATTTTGGATTGGAGATGTTTAATATGAGTCTGGAAGGAGAGTTTACAGTCTAGCCAGACACCTAGGTATTTGTAGTTGTCCACATATTCTAAGTCAGAACTGTCCAGGGTAGTGATGCTAGCCGGGTGGGCGAACGGGCAGCGAATGGCTGAAAAGCATGCATTTGGTTTTATTAGCATTTAAGAGCAGTTGGAGGCCAAGGAAGGAGTGTTGTATAGCATTGAAGCTCGTTTGGAGGTTAGTTAACCTCTTCCCTCTACTCGGGACGCTTGCGTCCCAACTAGAGCTCTGGAAATGCAAATGTGCTACGCTAAATGCTAATAGTATTAGTTAAAACTCAAACGTTCATTAAAATACACATGCAGGGCATCGAATTAAAGCTACATGGCGTTGTGAATCCGGGCAACAAGTCAGATTTTTAAAATGCTTTTCGCTGAAAGCATGAGAAGCTATTATCTGATAGCATGCAACACCCCAAAAGACCCACAGGGGACGTAAACAAAATAATTAGCATTTCAGGTGGCACAAACCGCACAAATAAAATAAAAAAATTCATTACCTTTCACCATCTTCTTTGTTGGCACTCCTAGATGTCCCATAAACACTATTTGGGTCTTTATTTCGATTAAAGGTTGTATAAAGCCTAGATATCATTAATATGTAGAGCTGTTGCTGATATTCAGAAAAAAACATTGTTTTAACGTCATTTTTTTAAATTCAAAAAGTCGATGTATAAACTTTCACAAAAGTTTCGAAATACGTTTGTAATGCAACTTTCAGGTATTAGTAAACGTTAATAAGCGATAAAATTCATCAGGAGGCGATGTAAAGATCATTAAAAGTCTGTCCGTCTAAAAAATGTCTGGCTAGAAACTCAACGAAAATATCGGTCCTAGACCGGAGGATATGCTGGGTGTCCTGTATGTGTTTGACCAAGAAAAAACTCGAAGGGAAATGACAAGACTCTAGACACCGTGTGGAAGCTGTAGGTACTGCAACCTCAGTCAATTAATTGTGGTTCACGTTTATCAGTTGGGTTCAAGTAGGCATGGATATATTTTCCCATTTTCAGTGATCAGTTTTTCCTGTGTTTTCGATGTAAATGCCGTTCTGGTAAAGCCACAGCATTTGATTTTTGGATTGGAGATTTTTAAACGTCTGAGTGTTTTCTATCCACACAGACTAAGCAAATGCATATACTATATTCCTGGCATGATGCTAGCAGGGCGCTGAAATGAATGCTGAAAAGCATGCATTTTTTAACAGAATGTTCAAAAAAGTAGAGGGTAGAAGCAACAGGTTAACACAGTGTCCAAAGAAGGGCCATATGTTTACAGAATGGTGTCGTCTGCGTAGAGGTGGATCAGGGAATCCCTGCAGCAAGAGCGACAATTGATATATACAGAGAAAAGAGTTTGCCCGAGAATTGAACCCTGTGGTATCCCCATAGAGACTGCCGGAAGTTCGGACAACAGGCCCTCCAATTTGACACACTGAACTCTGTCTGCGATGTAGTTGGTGAACCAGGCGAGGCAGTCATTTGAGAAACCAAGGCTATTGAGTCTGCCGATAGGAATACAGGGATTGACAGTCGAAAGCCTTGGCCAGGTCGATGGCGGTTATAATATCGTTTAATACCTTGAGGTGCACCCGTGACCAGCTCTAAAGTAAATGTAATTACTAACATATACTTAAGTATCAAAAGTAAAAGTATAAATCAAATTTATTCTGTTAAGCAAAGCAGGCGGCAATATTTTCTTGTTTTTAAAATGTATGGATAGTCAGGGGCACACTCCAACACTCATAATTTACATAATTTACAAAAGATGCATTTGTGTTTAGGGATTCCTTTTGATCGGAGGCAGAAGGGATGACCATGTGTTGTCTTGATAAGTGTAACATGTGCGCTGAGAATCGGCAAGCAAGTTTAGAAAGTGAGTGTTTTAATTTTAAAAAATGCAACGTAATACAAGTCTGATGACGCGCAACGATGGTGACAGGTGTGTGCCATAACGAGCACCCTGGTGACCTAGAGGCCGGAGAGGGAGCACACAATAAGTGCATGAATTGGACCATTTTCCTGTCCTGATAAGCATTCCAAATAAGTACTTTTGTCTGTCAGGTAAACTGTATGGAGTAAAAAGGTCATTATTTTCTTTAGGAATGTAATGAAGTAAAAGTTGTTAAATAAATAGTAAAGTACAGATGCCCGCAAGCAGTACTTAAGTAGTTGTTTAAAGTATTTTTACTTAAGTACACCACTGGTAATGCTTGCTCCACAACAACTTCTAAATGAGAGCACCACCACCAATCAGTTTACGCAGAGAGGAAGAGGCAACGCAAGAGGGATAATTGGGCCCAAAATATATTTTCTCCAGCAGATGGCATTTTTTTTTTTGCTCACCAAGGGAGAAGTTTTTGTATGGAGATCAATGAGAGTGTCAATTTTGGTCCCCCAAAAATTGAATGGCTTATTTGCTAAGTGAGGCTTATTTGATCGAATAGAAGTGTGTGACGCTTAGGTTGTTACTAGTGTACTGGTATAAGTAGGACACGTAACATCCCAGCAAAAACCACTTTATTATCGGCGTTGCGCCGGTTGTTCACATGAATATCTGCCCTCGCTTTGGCTAGAATGGTCCCAACGGATCTTGCCTCCTCCCGACTGCCTTCCATTTTTTAAATACCTTTTTGAAGACAATTATTTTCATTTTTAATTAGGCCACATGATTATCTGGTCAATAACATGGGTAATCTGTGGTTTACGGCACTGCGCAAACACCCACTATTACAATGGCAACTAGTGTAGCCATATTAGCAAATGACTACAGTCTGAATTTACACAAATCCCATTTGGTCACTTGTAACATGCTGTTTGGACAGTCACTAGTCGAAAGCGGATTTGAAAAACAAAACTGGTTTGAGCATTAAGGCCTGCAGTGTGAGAGGTGGCACATTGTTGAGACCAAATCTGTAGTAAGTGTAGTTTTGACGGATTGGGGGACTTCCCCTATGAGGGATATCAGTCTTAAGAAAGGTGGCATCAGGACACTTTTAATAACACTCATGAAGTATTGTGTTCATTAAATAATTATATTGGACCTTCGCTCTAGTGGACCTGGCACATAGGGTGCATCCCAAATGGCACCCAATTCCCTATCTAGTGCACTACTTTTGAACAGTGACCATGTGGCTCTGGTCAAAAGAAGTGCACTAGATATGGAATAGAGTGCCATTTGGGACAGATCCAGAGACTGATGTTTAAGAGCTCATAAGATCAGGGAAATGGTGCCCCTTGCACCATTCTATTAAATGGATGTTTCAAGGTGTTTTTATTTTTTCTTCAAGCAAGAGAAGGTTCTCTTCTGGGCTCTAATAGTTTTTATTGAGGACCAATATGGCTTCAGTTTCCAATATTCTTTCTAGTTACATAATAAAGAAAGTCATGATTTGGTGTATAACTTGGAAATACATGGCTATAAACGTATAATATTAACTCAAACCTTGACATACATGCATGAATAACTATGAAAATCTGTTGCTCCTCCGAAAATAATTAACAATGAGTTAGTTGAAGAGGTATAGCAAGATGTTGGATCTGTGTTTTGTGAATGTGTGTGTGTGTGTGCCTGTCTTCAGTTGTGATGTGTCTGTCTGTGCACATGTGTCTGTGTGTGTGTGTCAGTTCCGATGTGTCTGTGTGTGCACGTGTGTGTATGCGAATCTGTGTGTCCGTGTCTGTCTCATGTGTGTTTTCCTCCCCAGCTGCCAGCCTCCCCACATGCTCTTTTCATTACTGCGATGGAAATCTGGTGAAGAGAGGAAGATTATAGACTAAGGGATATGAGGTCTCTCTAATAAATAGGTTCCTATTTTTTGCGGGGTCTCGATATGAGATTATCCCTTTACTCTGAGAATTCAGGGGCTAAGAGAAAAGCTTTAGCCCCCCACTGTGTTCCCCACCACTTCCCATAGAAAGGGGTAAGCATATTGGATTGGAGTGGGGAGCGAGGTTATTACTGTGCGGATGGATGCATATCCTCCATCTCACTCTCTCACCTGTCATTGGATTAGAGTGGGAGTCAGCTCTCACCATTGACCTTTGACCCAGCACTCCATTGGGTAGATTCATGACGAGTATTAGCGAAGAGGGGGATATATTCGGTGAGGAAATGTTCTGAGTGTTGCAGAAAAGAAATGTAATGAATAAAACTGTCATGCTGTCCAATTCGGCATTATTGTCATACAGCATTTGTACAATGCGTTTATATCTGAATATTCTGTAATGTTGCACCCTTCTGAATAGACCAGTGGTTCTAAATGAATACTTATGCATAACGTCTGAGCGAAATGTCATGAAAAGAGCTGACATGATGCCAAATTCTAAGTCATATATGTTCTAGACAATGCATTTCTATCTGAATGTTCTATGACATTGCACCCTGAACATGCCAGTGAATCTAAATAAAAAATTGTTACTATCCAGGTAATATGTGTTCGTTAGTCCAGTAAGTGGGGGTTTGGACTTAGTTTGTACTTTGAATCTGACAAAGCAGCTCTATTCTATTAAGTAAAATGTGCACTTTCATCTCAGTATATAGAATATGTAACGATGTGCGCTGAGAGTCAGGAAGCAAGTTCAGGCAGTGAGTGTTTTAATAAATAAACACAACATAAAACAAAACAAGAAACATTAACAACTCACAGACCAGAAACAGAAACAATAACCCCTGGGGAAGGAACCAAAGGGAGTGACATATATAGGGAAGGTAATCAGGGAAGTGCTGGAGTCCAGGTGAGTCTGATGACGGCCAGGTGCGCTTAATGATGGTAACAAGTGTGCAGCTTGGTGACATAGAGGCCGTAGAGGGAGCACACATGACAGAATAACTAATTATCTTCAAAGTAATGACTCAATGTCGGTTGTTAGATGAACGCTTATTTTTAGTAATAATACTTGTTCACGTTATATTTTACCACTTCAGATTCTACAAAACAATTTAAAGAAAGTTGCTAGCGAAAGCCAGGGTAATCACTTGTCACTTGTACATAACTGGCACATTCTTATTTTTTTTTTAACTTCCTATAGCAAGGCATTCTGGTACTAACTGACAATAGCGTAATCCAATACTAAACAATACAACATAAATATGTACATAGTTCTCTCAATTTCCATCACTCTTACATATGTAAATTGATACAGCTCAATGAATTAACTGTAAACATTATCTCTGTAACCCATTAAAGTTACAACATCCTCCCCCCAATGAACCGCTGTGTTCATCTAAATCTCTAAGCAGTATATCAACTGAATAGGCCTTCTCAACCAACAAGTCCATGAGGCAGTACAAACTGAACATGACCTAACTAGGCCATTTCAGCCTGGAAACAGTTCCTCAAACTTTCCTAGTTTCCAGGTTAGTCTGGGTGTGTTATCTTATCTGATGAGTGCAACATCACCCACATTCAGTGGGGTGGGCTGTGGTGTGTCACAGCGGTGTGCTGACTATAGATCCAGTAAGTAGACTCTTTGCCAGCTGTTCCAGAAGCTGGTCACAAGTCTCTGTCTGTACTTCCATCTGGGTGTCATTTCCTCCTTGTTTAGCGTTGGGTACTGAGTGTCAGCTGGAAATGGCTTGGTCGGCAAATAGGTTAGTCTTTTACCCACCAGGAAGTGTGCTGGTGTCAGGGGTTGTGGCTCATCCACTTCATTGTGCACAAAGGTCAGAGGCCTAGAATTTAGGACAGCATCAATCTCTGTCAGAACTTTGCTTAAATCTCATCAAAGTTGAGTGAAGCTCTCCCAAGAACCTTTCTCAGGCATGTTTTCACTGACCTGATGAGTATTTCCCAGCATTGGCTAAGGATCTCTCTATCCAGGCGGTCACTCTGAACACTCTTTTCAGTTTTCTGTACCTTTCAAGCTCCAACACGCGTCCAGTGATGTCTGTGCTGTTTGCTGCGAGCGGTACAGTGACCTGGCAACTGGGCTTTTGTTCTGTATTCACTTCTTCTGGAACCTTGTTATCATCAGTCTCCTCTGACTCCCACATTTCCTGGAACATGTACTTGATCTTGATTGTGAAGGGGGTCAGGAAGCCAAGAGGGTTGAAGATGAGTGCAGACGACTGCAAAACACTTCACGTTGTGTTTTTCTTTTGCTTTAGAATGGTCAGTAACACAAAGTCATCTGTTCCCAGTCTCCACACTAAACCTAAAACTTTCAGCACTACCCCTTGTATTTCTAGCACCAACGGGTGGTCAGTTGTCATAATCTCCTCCCATTTGGTTTCAGTTCAGGAGAATTGGTCATTCACAGGTCCGTGCCTGCAGTCGACAGCATTCACTTTGCAGTTGTCACAAGGTCAGCCTCTTCAACATCGCGTGAACTTCCAATGAAGTCATCTACATAGAGTGACTCTCTCAATGTCTCTACAACTTCTGGTTGTTCTGTTTTATATTGTTTCAGGTGCTTCCTGATTGTAGCTGCATGCAAGAATGTACTTGGGGAAGCTCCAAATACCACTCTGTTCATCCTCGGCACGCACAGTTCCTCTTTATTTTCTCCCCTTGTTGGGCCTGTGAGCCACAGGAATCTCACAGCGTCTAAGTCTCTCTCTGCTAGGGATATCTCTAGGAAAGTCTTCTTGATGTCTGCCATGAATGCGATCTCATGTAGTCTGAACGCTGAGCAGATCTGGATTCGGGTTAGGTTCTGTGAGTAGACAGTCATTGAGTGATGGACAGCCATCTTCATAGGACGAGGCATAAAACACCACTCTGTGTTGTCGTCACATTGTCTTCTCTGAGTACTGCATGGTGAGGTAAGTAGTATTTCATGTTGCCTGTGCTTGATGCAGTGTCCTTGGGCATGTCCTCTCCCATATCCTGTTGTAAGTAGTCCTCTATTACTTCATTGTATCTTCTGTACAACGTCACATCCTTCTTCAGTCCTTCAAACCATTTCTTAGCAATTCTGCAGTTGTCTTGGATTTCTGGCATTTCTCATTTCCATGGCAACTCCGCATGGTATCGTCCATCTTTGAAGGTGGTTGTTCTCTTGAACCTCTGTAGAGCCTAATTTTCCTCTTCGTTTTGTGTTTTCTCACTTGTGATACCCAGAGACTCAAGCTCCCAGAATGCATGCAGTTGTTTGGAGACTAGTGTGTCTTCATCATGTCAGATGAACATGCATGTTGCCTCAGCGACACTTGACATGGACACTGGTTCCTGCAACAACCATTCAAAGGTGCTCTCTAAAGCCACCAGTGTCTCTGTCAGTCGCTCCACTCGGCCTGATACTATCTGCCGGTAGTAGTCTGCTCCTTTCAGGACAGAAAGTTCAATATCATTGTCATCTCCCGAAAAGTTTGCGATCTGCAGTCCCTTTCTATAGAGCTAATGTTGAATCTGCTCACTAGGAACCTTCATCACAGCTGTGCACACTTGTGAGGTTTCAATTGCCTCTATTTCAATTCTCTGCTGTTTGTCCCAGACATTCTCCAAGATGACTTTCACTGTGTTGCGTTGGGACGTTGCTGGAGCAGAGGACCCAAACTTGTGAAGAGTGAGTGCCTCTTGTCTGATTACTGGTAGCTTCAGGCTCTTCACAAGGTGTTCATGTATGAAACTTCAGACTGCCTCCATCTAAAAAGCAACGAGCTATCTTCCTGCCCGATGGGCCTTCTTACCCATGCCTTTGTCGTTTATAGCTATTCAGTGTTCTGTTAATCTGGTTTCATCTTCACTGATTGGGGAATAACTGAGGAAGCATCATCATCTGCAGAAACAGTATGATCTCGCATCTCACTCCTCTTACCGGTACACACAGCAATTTGATGTTTGCTTCCACATGTTGCACATGACATGTCTTTGACTTTACATAATTTTGCTATGTGTTTCTGTCCTAAACATACAAAGCATCTTTCCATTTTCTTTCATTTCTCTTTGCGTGCTTCAATATTGTGGTCAGGGCAGTTTTCTGATTTGTGGTCTGCACTGTCACAGAATAGACAGTGTTGTGCCGCAGCAGATTGCATGTTGGGTCTTTCTGTTTTCATTTCATTGGAGGAGCATGACTTGTTCCATGGTTTGCTCTCTTTCTGTTGGTTTCATGATCTTGTCATTTGTAGCGCCCTCTCCCTGCTCTGGACCTCCTTCTGTAGGAAACTGACGATCTCAGACATTTTCCATTCATCATCTACTCCCCTCTGACGACTATATTCAAGAGCTATGTCCTCTGGAATCATCTGCAGTAAGATTGGGCATAGAAGACTTCCATAGGTTTCTGACACTACACCCAGCGATTCCAAGCTCCTAACCTGAATGTCACATTCCTCATATAGCTGCCTCAAGGCATTTAGGTCAGAGGATATCTTCACGGGAGTGAGATTCAGCAGCTTTGACATGTGAGCACTAATCACAAGATCTTTCCTTCCAAATCTGCTCTTGAGCAGAGCGATTGCATCATCATAGTTACTGCCTGTTAACATCAGTCCTGCTACTGCCTTTGCAGCTGGTCCAGTGAGATATGTTTCCCGGTAGGTAAACTTATCTTTATTGCACAGTGAATCATTTTGTGAATAGCAGTCTGATACTGGCTCCAAAACTCCTGCCACATATTGACATCTCCATAGAATTTCTCAATAATCAACTTTGGTAGCCTTACTGATTGTCTCTGAGATCTGTCTGAGTTAGCATCACTCACCTGTGCTGGTAATAGATTGAGATCCTGTTTTTTTAGGACTTATTTTCTTCTCATTTTCTCAAACAAGCTGTCCTCCTTAGCTAACAGCAATTCCAATAATGTACTCAAGTGATCGGTATCCGGACTTGACTGGGTTATTTCCACGTCAGTTTTATTCAAAAGTCTGCGTTGTGGCACCTCGGATGGTACCCCGCTTTCGTTGCATTCTTTCTACTTTCTACTTTCTACTATTCTTTCTTTCCCTCTGATCTTCGTCGCAGTTCATACTCCCGGGTTTCGGCACCAAAAATATAGAATAACTATCTTCAAAGGTTGTGAGATGAAAGCTTCTTTTTAGTAATAATACTTGTTCACGTTACATTTTACCACTTTAGATTCTACAAAACAATAAAAGAAAGTTGGTTCGGAAGCCAGGGAATATAACTTGTCACTGGGCTTGTTCACATTTTTTTTACTTCCGTAATCAAATACAACAGAAATATGTACACTCTCAATCTCCTTCACATGAATTCTAATACAATGACTCTTACATTTGTAAATAATTGTAAAATAAAATATCTATAGATACAGCTCAATGAATTAATGGTAAACAATTAACTCTGTAACTCATTAAAGTTACAACACAGTAAGACTGTTGGCGTACCAAATAGCACCCTATTCCCTATATAGTGCACTACTTTTGACTGGAGTCTTATATCCAAAAAGTGGACACATAAAGTTGCTAATTTAAAAACTTGATCAAATAAAAGCTATTGCACTCTCCCAAATCTAAAACCTACCAACGTTTTGTATTTTTTGTGAATTGTAAAAGGTTTGTAAGTCCATTATTGTTTTTTGTTTTTTTAAATGTGGTTAACCTTGACTCTTGTTATTCCTGGAAGCATGGCAAATGTATGGCAAATGCATGGCAAATGTATGGCAAATGCATGGCAAATGTGAACATAGACAGATCTCAGAGACACAAAATATATCTGAAATACTTTACTTCATGGTGCATAGGGCATTCATAACGCCTTCATGAAATAATTCAGGACCGTATTGCAGTATCATTCATAACAACCTCCATAATATGTCCTACATTTTATTCATACCAACAAGTATTTGATTTATTTTTACCCCCTTTTTCTCCCCAATTTCGTAGTATCCAATTGTAGCTACTATCTTGTCTCATCGCTACAACTCCCGTACGTACAGGCTCAGGAGAGACTAAGGTTGAAAGTCATGTGTCCTCCGATACACAATCCAGCCAAGCCGCACTGCTTCTTAACACAGTGCGCATCCAACCCGGAAGCCAGCCACACCAATGTGTTGGAGGAAACATCGTGCACCTGGCAACCTTGGTTAGAGCGCACTGCGCCCAGTCCGCCACGGGAGTTGCTGGTGCGCGATGAGACAAGGATATCCCTACCGGCCAAACGCTCCCTAACCCGGACAACTCTACCCAGAGTCTCTGGTGGCACAGCTGGCACTGCAGTACAGCGCCTTTAACCACTGCGCCACCCGGGAGGCCCTTGGCATACCATCAAGTATTAACACACTTTCTGTATGCACTACTATACTCCACAGCAAACAAGTTCTGCCCATTAGGGATGTGTGACTCCATGGCCTGACGGAAAAGCCGTCCACAGCCATTCTTTCCACCTTAAGTCCGACGGCTAGGTTTGTGTGTGTTCTGTCAAAACGACAACTTTGATGATTAATGTCCCTTTGGACTTACCCGTTTTTTCCTCCTTTGTCTGCTCTACAGTATTTTGTTCCACTCTTCCCAGCTTTGCCCTCTGTATTTCCAATGTGTTGAGCTGCTATCGATCTCTGTCTGGTGTTCTGGAGTGTTTTGCCCTCTGCGATGTTCTCGCCATGCTGTATTTCAGGTCATTCTACTCTTTTTTTTTTTAAAGGACAGCTATGAAACAAGAACTTCACTTTGTGCTAGTTTTGGTAGCTTGTCACTTAGCATGGCTGTCACAATGTCTGCCGTGAAACTTGTCTTAACATGCAATTAATTTGCAATTAGCCTCTACGGGACCCCTCTTTTCAGATGATGGAAACAATTTTTTTTTACGAATGTATTATCTTTTACCAGATCTAATGTGTTATATATGCATATCCTTTCTTCAGGTCCTGAGCTACAGGCAGTTAGGTTTGGATATGTCATTTTAGGCAAAAATAGAAAAGGAAGGTGTGATCCTTAAGAGGTTGCTGCTACTAAAGTACTACAAATGTTAATACAATTATGTTACTAGTTGTACTACAAAGGTTTAGGAGCAACTTCATTTAAAGTATTCCCGACTAATGCTCTAAGGAGAGTATAACTATAAAGAGACCAGGAGGACACAAATCTATTCTAAATGAATGCCTGTTAAAGTGACTAAATGATATGCGCACATTCTTTCCGTCTACCTCTTATGTATATTGATCTAGAGACAGAGGTGTCATTTAATAGAGCTTGCTTTCCAAATCAATACAGATAGATCCAATGAGTCAACTGTATCTTCGAAGCCCTTTCAGATACCGCGCATTTGCATTTTAGTCATTTAGCGTACACTCTTATCCAGAGCAACTTACAGTACAGGAGCAATTAGGGTTAAGTGCCTTGCTCAAGGGCACATCGACAGGCTGCTATTTAGTTGTTCACACAGTCAAATTGTGAAGTGAGCCCACTGCTACAATCTTACCTTCTGAAAAATGATATTGATTTAGCCCGAAGCCATCTAAAAGCGTGTCTAGTTGTTTGGGTACTCCTGGAGAGGTAGTTGTAATGGAGTCGTTAATGAATGTGGTTAAAGATTGACACAGAGCTAAAGATATAAGCTACAGCTAATGTCTACACAGCTCTGGGTTTAGAGTAGAACATGCCTGGAAGGCAGATCTGTGTGTGTATGTGTGTGTGCGCGTGCGTGAATCTGTGTGTTATCACTATCAGTGTGTCCACTCACATGTGTGAGAAGTCAAAACGGAACAAGAACTAGCTACTGGCAATGTACATACTAACACCTTCTCCTCTCCCCCTCTTCTCCTGAGTTCCCCTGCTCTCTGGCTGTCGGTCAACTAGCCAACATCCTAACAACAATGTAGACAACTCACCGGACGCATATTTTAAACAATGACAAACTCACACATTTTCCACTCTTCTCACCCTCCTCTCCCCTCAGCTCCCCCTGCTCTACGGCTGTCGGTCAACGAGACCTTGGTGGTGGACCCCGGGAAAGACGTGACCCTGTCGTGTGAGGTGACCGCCGGATTCCCTAAGCCCACTGTCACCTGGTCGCGCTACCCCAACCCATTGCCGAGAAACTCGTTGGTAAGGAATGGGACTCTGACACTGCGCTCGGTCACGCCCGCCGACTCAGGCTTCTACAACTGCACAGCGGTCAACAACGTGGGGAACCCGGCCAAGAGGAACGTCAACCTCCTCGTCCGAAGTGAGTGTGTGTGTGTGTGTCTATTTGATATACAGTCAGAGACGGAAGAGAAAGGGGTACATCTGGCTTTCCAATTTTTTCTGATCTGGGCGGGGCCACTCTGGTCTACTTATTGCCGCATAGCGAGACATCTCACTGTCAAATATTTCTGCTCAGGGCAGGTGGGGCGAGTGGGGAGGGAACAATAAGTAGACTAGAGCCAGCTGTTCTCTCACGTGAGCATGCCAGATATTATGGAGGAACCGTGAGCTCATGCAAGAAAGGGAACACCCACTTACACAGACAGGAACCTTCAAAAAAAATTATATAGTAAAGCTGTTCGTCTGAGATATACACCACATTTTTTTATAATATTTGTATTTGTTTTCTTTAAAAGATAGGTGTCAAAATGATTTCTACCCCAAAAGATCCTTATAAATAAAATCAAACTAAATTAAATCTGCATTAACATTCTACTTGAAAACAAAAGTTAATCTAATTTTAAGGGACTATATTGTGGCCTTCCATGGCTTTCACTTGGGTATAACATTTTTGTAATACTTTTGGTCCGCTACAAAAAGTGATGGAATTTCAAAACAGTTTATGAAATTACCCTCAAATTAAAGCTGACATTCTGCACTTTACCCTCATAGTCATTATATCTTTTCAAATCGAAAGTGCTGGACTGCAGAGCAAAAACAACACAACATGTGTCAGTGTCCCAATACTTTTGGAGCTCACTGTAATATGAAATTTGTTAAGGCACGCCATACTGAGACAGCTTCTCAGAAAACCAAGAGTAGGCTTATTTCTCATGTTACTCACTGCCCAGTGACCTCGCTGAGGCAAGATGAACTTGCCATCTTGGTAAATTAAAAATAAGCTACTCATCTAATGCTGTGCCGTAAATCACCACATGGTAAACTGAAACGTCAGTACTTTTTCGATACTAGAACACGAAAAAAAGGTTAGGTACTAGAATTTTTGTTAGTTTCGGTACTTCTGTGAAATGTGTCTCACGTCATATATGGATTGATAGGATCGAGTGTGTCATTCTAAATCTTCAATGGGGCAGTAGTAAGCCAGCCAGGCTACTTGTGCATGCAGCTGACACAGCGCAAGCCACTTTCGAGAAGCAAGCGAGAGGATAGAGAAAATGCAGACAGCATGGCTTCTTCTAACGAAGTGAACTATGGGAATACAAGTAAGAAAAAGGTGTTACATTATGCAAGGGGGTTTTAGTTCCAAAACAACATAAAAAAAATATTTCACCCATGACATTTGCATTGTACATTATTTTACTAGCAACTAAATTCTAATACATTTTGCGAGTGAGCATTATAATTATAGTGTGATTACAAACCAAAAGTCATATATTTAGACTACATTGTCAGGGCTGTACTTGCTAGCAGTAACCACTAGACATCTAGCAGCCCCGGACAGAGGATTGCACCCTGGGTGTTGAAATGGGAATCGTAGTATGCTGTCTAAAAACCAATTGTATTTATATGGTGTGTAGACCATTGTAATATAGACGCTTCAAGAAAGGAGCTTCAGAGTGTTCTTTAAGTTTTGGAACTAAACTATTCAGTTAATACATTAAATGATTAAGCTGTAATGAATAATGAATCCTAGGTCTAATGAATGTCATTTGACCCAATATTTTGGCCATAGATGAGCAAATTAACCCCACATTTTAAAACAGTTAAGATTCAATTGTACAATTATTTTGTATGATCGGATGTGTCATATGGTTTTGCATAAGGAAGGGTTAGGATGTTCATCTGTAATTAAATATAGTGTTTTATTTTTTTAAATAAATGTAATATACTGTAGAATAGAATATATTATATTTGTTACTTTAGTTGTTCTACCAGTTATCAACACATTGTTTAAAAAACCTAGTGGTTATTCTGACTTTAGATAATATGTATCATTTTAGTATCGAGTATTGTGATACTAAGGGCTCTATTCTACACCATTGCTTTAGCGTGAAACTACAACTTGTACTACTGAGAGAGGAGACATACTCTTTGATATGAAAGTTGGTCGCTGCTCTGTAGGCCATGAAGAATAGGTAGTCAGGTGGATTCCTGGGCAGACTACAAACCGATGAACTGAAAGCCTGCCATCGGGCCATTGATAAGGAAGGTTGCATTTGCCAGACAGATGTGGAATAGAAAAGCATACCTGGTTATATAAACAGAACACATTATACAGAGAGAAGAGCAGACATCAGACTGGTTCACAGCAGCACAGCTCAGCCATAACATGCATTATCATCAAAAAGCATAAAACTACATACAATATACTAACAAAACCCCAAAACAGCAACCAATGGTGGCTACGTATAGCATATTCACATTACAGCTGCTAGCACTAACCCTAACCTTAACCCAAAACCATTTTCCTCAAATTTCAAGTTCTTACCCTGGACCTTAGTGGGGAAGCTGACCCTATATTGTGGTGCAATGACCAAACAAGGCTAGCTATAGCTTCCAGCTGTGTTGGATGGCTGTTGATACTAGCATTACCTAGCATGCTGATGGCTTGTTAAACACCATATGGTGATCAGCAGTTGGCAATCAAGCGTTTTATCACCTTTAATGAAACGTTCTGTTTGAGAGAGCTTATTCTAGACAACTCTGATTAGAAGCGACCCAGTAATAATGTCAGCCAGCGACAGACACCATCCAATTAGCACAAGATATCATGCTGCTCTCCTGCTGAACGGTGCACATAGCGGACCAAAGCATTTTGCCAACATGATAGTGTCAGATATGAGTTTACGCTCAGCCAGTATGCAGAAAGCTCATGACCCACAGCATTATAAAATGACTATAGCAGAGTGAGCGGTATAAGGGTATAAGACACTTTGCATACACACAATGTACAAGCATGAATGATATGCACGCGTAACTAGGCCTACTACTATCCTTAAATATAGGACACCTAAGATATTGCCTAACCTTGATGTTTTATGTGCATGACAGCTATGGATGACTGTAAAACCATAAGCTACAGGGTTTGTGTGCAAACACATGTTTACAACAATAGAATAAAGCACACTACAAGCAAGTGCCCAGACATCCAAAGTGTTTTGGGAGGCTCAGGCCAGGCATTGATGGGGCAATAGTGAAACAACAAAGCATTAGGAAATACAATCTCAACGTGTGCTCTGCCAGCGATACAAGCAACATGCCAATAATGTGCAAATGATACAGGGACATAAGCTAAATCATGAATTAACATGAGCATTCACCTTGGCAGTAAGAGTTGCAGGGTGATTACCACGGCAGTAGCAGTTGCAGCACAACACATGATAGTTCCCGTGATTAAAAATACATAAAACATGATGGCCCTCCCTACATACCCTTTGGAGCTCCTACCTGACTCTACTGGAAGAAGATAGACACGGAGTATACCAAACATTAGGATCATCTTCCTAATATTTAGTCGTGCCCTAAGAATAGCCTCAATTTGTTGGGGCATGGACTCCACAAGGTGTCAAAAGCGTTACACAGGGATGCTGGCCCATGTTGACTCCAATGCTTCCCACATTTGTGTCAAATTGGCTGGATGTCCTCGGGGAGGGGGGGGGGGGGCATTTTTGATACACACAGGAAATTGAGCATGAAAAACCCAGCGGTGTTGCAGTTCTTGACACCAACCGGTGCTCCTGGCACCTACTACCATACCCTGGTTTTTCTTGCCCATTCACCCACTGGATGGAACACGTACACAATTCATATCTCAATTGTCTCAAGGCTTAACAATCTTTAACCTGCCTCTGCCCCTTCATCTACACTGATTAAAGTGGATTTAACAGGGGATATGAATTCAACAGGGGATTATAGCTTTTACATGGATTCATCTGGTCAGTCTGTCATGGAAAGAGCAGGTGTTCTTAATATTTTGTACACTCAGTATAATTTAACTCGATGATTTAGACAGTTTGTAAGACATAATTTATTCCAATATGAAAGCAGATTAATAAATAGCAGAAGGTAATATGTAACAAGAATGAAGCAATCATATATTTAGTGTAAGAGTATACATAGAGAAACATAGAGAATGCATTAAGACAAAAAATGGGAAGGGAAGTTCAGAGTCCAGTGTTGTGATCTGTCTGGTTGCGAGCTGAAATACCCCACAAATGGCAAAAGGAATGGACAGAATGGGGGAAAAGAAAGGTATGAACATTTCATCCACCCAAAGTCCATCAATATCTAGGAAAACACAACACAGGTTCATGTCCCAACTGTCCAGCTGCAGAAACCACAGATGATGTCCTGCTTCACTGTCATGCATACTAACATCAAAGGCAGACACTCAGAAGAAAATCACATCCATGGGAATAAACTTCAACCTCCCCAGTTTACTCAAAGCCCGTCCAGAACAAACTGAAATACACGCAGCACACATTTATTTCCTCCACTCATGTAGACTAGAGAACAGAATTTAGAACATGTCCATAGTCTCCAGGGAAATCCAGCCCGGTAGGTGGCGGTAATGTACCTAATATTGGTCGGTACACCACCATTATAATCCAAAGAAGAAGAGAAGTTAGTGGAAGCACATGACATGGAAATATAATTGTGTTGAAGTTATATGAAGAACATACAAGTCAAGAGAATGCCTGATTATTCATGTAACACGTTTACATTGTTATACTAGCATTACAATACAATAGCAAATTACTGGAATCTTTTTTACTAGAATAAACAGACGGACTGACAAGAGGGACTAATTATGTAAAATGTATGACACATAAGTAAAAACATGGATAAAACGTAAAGCCTATCCCACTGGGCACACACTGGTTGAATCAATGTTGTTTCCAGGTCATTTCAATTAAATGGCATTGAATCAATGTGGAATAGACGTTGAATTGATATCTGTGCCCAGTGGGAACCTACTTCTGCAGATAATGATGCTATAAACTAACAATGTGACTAAAATAAAATCATTAAATCAAGATGTTAAATGTATTGCTAGTAGTGTTACAGCTGTCTCGTGAGCTGTGCAACACACGAGGCTACTAGGCTAGGCTACTATCGATATTAAAGGGATAATCCACTCAAACCACGAATTAATATGATTAACAGTGTTAAACCGTGTTAAAACCCCCTAGAGTTGATGTCCGCGCCCCCACTGAAAATAGTTAGCATAATAAAAAATCCCCATAAAAATATGTCTGTTTAAGCTAGAGATACTGTATCTTTGCATGGGCTGCGTATTAATCCACCACATCCGGATTGGATTAAGGAGAATGTTATCTTTGAAATGGTGTCTAATACTTGAATGTTTGAGAAATTTGAATTATGAGATTTCTGTTGATTTGAATTTGACGCCCTGCAATTTCATTGGCTGTTGGCGAGGGGTTCCGCTAGCGCAACGGGGTTCCAGTACTAGACAGGTTAAAGTAATGATGGACAGTCGTTTCTCTTTGCTTATTTGAGTTGTTCTTGCCATAATATGGACTTGTTCTTTTACCAAGTAGGGCTTATCTTCTGTTTACCACCCCTACCTTGTCACAACACAACTGATTGTCTCAATCGCATTAAGAAGGAAAGCAATTCCACAAATTAACTTTTAAGAAGGCACACCATTCAATTGAAATGCATTCCAGGTGACTACCTCATGAAGCTGGATGAGAGAATTCCAAGAGTGTGCAAAGCTGTTATCAAGGCAAAGGGTGGCTACTTTAAAGAATGTCAAATATAAAATATTTGTTGATCTTATTAGCACTTTTTTGGTTACTATGTGATTCCATATGTGTTATTTCATAATTTTGATGTGTTCACTATTATTGTGCAATGTAGAAAATAGTAAAAATAAAGAAAAACCCTGGAATGAGTAGATGTGTCCAAACTTTTCACCTTCCTACGACAATCCAATGCTGGGACTAAGACCACCATCAACAAGCTGTATAAAGCCATAAGCAAATAAGATACATGGTCATCCAGAAGAGGCACTCCTAGTGGTTTGGGACATTAACGCAGGGAAACTTAAATCCATTTCTACCTAATTTCTACCAGCATATTACATGTGCAACCAGAGAAACTCTACACCACCTTTACTCTACACACAGAGACATGTAGAAAGCTCTCCCTCACAATCCATTTGCTAATCTGACCATAATTATATCCTCCTGATTCCTGCTTACAGGCAAAAATTGCAACAGATTGTACCAGTGACTCGCTCAATAAGGAAGTGGTCAGGTGAGGCAGATGCTAAGCTACGGGATTGTTATGCTAGCGCATACTGGAATATGTTCCGGGACTCATCCAATGGCATTGAGGAGTGTACCACACCAGTCACCGGCTTCATCAATAAGTGCATCGATGACTTTTTTCCAACAGTGACCGTAAGTACATATCCCAACCAGAAGCCATGGATTAAGGATTAGCTAAAGGGTAGAGCTGCTGCTTTCAAGGAGCGGGACTGTAACCCTGAAGCTTATAAGAAATCCCGCTATGCCCTCAGACAAACCATCAAACAGGAAAAGTGTAAATTCAGGACTAAGATTGAATCCTACTACACCGGCTCCGACGCTCATCGGATGTGACAGGGCTTGCAAACTATTACGAACTACAAAGGGACGCCCAGCCGCGAGCTACCCAGTGACACAAGCCAACCATACGAACTAAATGACTTCTATGCATGCTTCGAGGCAAGCAACACTGAAGCATACATAAGAGCACCAGCTGTTCCGGATGTCTGTGTGATCCCGCTCACCGTAGCCAATATGTTTAAGACCTTTAACTTCTTCGATATAGGGGGCGCTCTTTTAATTTTTGGATAAAAAAACGTTCCCGTTTTAAACAAGATATTTTGTCACAAAAAGATGCTCGACTATGCATATAATTGACAGCTTTGGAAAGAAAACACTCTGACGTTTCCAAAACTGCAAAGATATTATCTGTGAGTGCCACAGAACTGATGCTACAGGCGAAACCAAGATGACATTTCAAACAGGAAATGGCCCAGATTTTGAAGGCGCTGTGTTCCAATGTCTCCTTATATGGCTGTGAATGCGCCAGGAATGAGCCTACACTTTCTGTCGTTTCCCCAAGGTGTCTGCAGCATTGTGACGTATTTGTAGGCATATCATTGGAAGATTGACCATAAGAGACTACATTTACCAGGTGCCCGCTTGGTGTCCTCGGTCGAAATTATTGCGTAATCTCCAGCTGCGTGCATTTTTCCATTTGCTTCAGAGGAGAAACCCAACTGCCACGAATGATTTATCATCGAATAGATATGTGAAAAACACCTTGAGGATTGATTCTAAACAACGTTTGCCATGTTTCTGTCGATATTATGGAGTTAATTTGGAAAAAAGTTTGGCGTTGTAATGACTGAATTTTCGTTTTTTTTCTTAGCCAAACGTGATTAACAAAACGGAGCAATTTCTCCTACACAAATCATCTTTTTGGAAACACTGAACATTTGCTATCTAACTGAGAGTCTCCTCATTGAAAACATCCGAAGTTCTTCAAAGGTAAATTATTTTATTTGAATGCTTTTCTTGTTTTTGTGAAAATGTTGCCTGCTTAATGCTATGCTAGCTATCAATACTCTTACACAAATGCTTGTGTAGCTATGGTTGAAAAGCATATTTTGAAAATCTGAGATGAGTGTTGTTAACAAAAGCCTAAGCTTGTGAGCCAATATATTTATTTAATTTCATTTGCGATTTTCATGAATAGTTAACGTTGCGTTATGGTAATGAGCTTGAGGCTATGATTACGCTCCCGGATACGGGATTGCTCGACGCAAGAAGTTAAATAGGTTAACATTCACAAGGCCCAGGGCCGGACTGATTTCCAGGACGTGTACTCCGAGCATGCGCTGACCAAATGGCAAGTGTCTTCACTGACATTTTTAAACTGCCCCTGTCTGAGTCTGTAATACCTACATATTTCAAGCAGACCACCATTGCTCCTGTGGCCAAGAACACCAAGGTAACCTGCTTAATGACTACCGACCCGTAGCACTCATGTCTGTTGTTATGAAGTGCTTTGAAAGGCTTGTCGTGGCTCACGTCCACCATAGTGCCCTCAAAGCTCATCACTAAACTAAGGACCCTGGGACAAAACACCTCCCTCTGCAACTGGATCCTGGACTTCCTGATGGGCCGCCCCCAGGTGGTAATGGTAGGCAACAACACATCTGCCACGCTGATCCTCAATACGAGGGCCCCTCAGGGGTGCATGCTTAGTGCCCTCTTGTACTCCTTGATTCACCCATGACTGCGTGGCCAAGCATGACTCCAACACCATCATTAAGTTTGCATTGACAACCTCTTTTACACTACTGCTACTCGCTGTTTATTATCTATGCATAGTCACTTTACCCCTACCTACATGTACATATTACCTAAATTACCGCGACTAACATGTACCCCCGCACATTGACTAGGTTCTAGTACCCCCTCTATATGGCCTCGTTATTGTTATTTTATTTTTGCTCTTGTTTTTTTTGTTTATTTAGTAAATATTTTTCTTAACTGCAATGTTGGTTAAGAGCTTGTAAGCATGTGAAAAATTTGATTTGATTTAATATTCAATGCTGTCTAATTTGAGTATAATGCAGCCTGCTTATTTTTATGTTTTCTGTCCTCAGATACAGAGATTTGTGAAACCCTGTTTGCATATGACCCCTTTTTTTCAATTTTCGCCTAAAATTACACACCCAAATCTAATTGCCTGTAGCTCAGGATGCAACAGAAAGATCCCACATCTGCCACCACTCTGGTTGTAATTCCGATGGTGTCCACAAGATGGAAGCAAACGGATAACTTGAAGTATGGGCAAACTATATGACATTTAGTGTGAAGTCACCCAGGTAGATTTGGGCAAATCGTGAAGGAGACATTTACATTCACATTACATTTTTCTGCAAGAATATAGTCAAATCTGTACTTGGACTTTGACTTAGCTTTTCCAGTATTTTGTGGTTGGTTAACTGATTTTTGTACTCTGACGTCCTTGGGTAGGCGGATGGAGTCTGGAAGGGCATCTAGGAATCTTTGGGTTCTCCGAGAATTTATAGCACAACTTTTGATGATCCTTGGTTGGGGTCTGAGCAGATTATTTGTTGCGATTGCAAACGTAATAAAATGGTGGTCCAATAGTCCAGGATTATGAGGAAAAACATTAAGATCCACAACATTCGTTCCATGGGACAAAACTAGGTCCAGAGTATGACTGTGACAGTGAGTAGGTCCAGAGACATGTTGGATAAAACCCACTGAGTCGATGATGGCTCCGCAAGCCTTTTGGAGTGGATCTGTGGACTTTTCCATGTGAATATTAAAGTCACCAAACATTTTAATATTATCTGCCATGACTACAAGGTCTGATAGGAATTCAGGGAAATCAGTAAGGAATGCTGTATATGGCCCAGGAGGCCTGTAAACAGTAGCTATAAAAAAAAGTTATTGAGTAGGCTGCATAGATTTCATGACTAGAAGCTTTCATGACTAGAAGCACTGTTATCATGCAGATTTGGATAGCCACTCAGCTGTTGTTGTCGAAATAATTCATGCGGTGGACTCCCAACATGGATGCCAGGTGGTGTTGTACATCAACTGGCAACCCTCTGTAACGCATTCTTGTCATGCTATGCAAGAGCTCACATTTAAGGATACAGTTGAAGACGGAAGTTTACATACACTTAGGTTGGAATCATTAACTCATTTTTCAACCACTCCGCAAATGTATTGTTAAAACCTCTTTGTGCTATACGTGCCGCTAGCGAACTCGACAACATCCGGTGAAATCGTAATATTAAACATTCGTGAAAACACAAGCGTCTTACATGATTTAAAAACGTAACATTTCCTTTAACATTCTGTGTTGTGTTCATATTATTTTTTATAAGTGATGAATGCTTATAAATTCTTTATGAATGGGTAAATTGTAATGACAGTACAATGACTGCATAAAATTCAGGCAGGTGGGATTGACTGCATGAAGTTTCCCCTGCTGGCCAATATAGGCCTGGAGGGGAAATTTCATGCAGTGGGGGTGGTACAGTATATATCAGCATAATTTTCAAAACGTGGTTTGCCCATTTGGCCATTTGGCATATTCACTCATACATACTCACACTTTGCTGTCATTGTAATGATGCATCTATTAAGATACCTACATATGACACATAGCATAACATGAATGCACTAAAGATATGCTATGGATATATTTCATTAAGGAAAATGGAAAGGGGGCTACCTAGTCAGTTGTACAACTGAATGCATTTAACCCAACCCCTCTGAGTCAGAGAGGTGCGGGGGGCTGCCATAATCGACATCCACGTCTTTTGGCACCTGGGGAACAGTGGGTTAACTGACTTGCTCAGGGGCTGAACGACAGATTTTTAACTTGTCAGTTCTGGGAATAATGTGGTTTGCACCTGTTTTAACATGTTCAGGAAATGCTTTAGATGTGTAATAAATGTGTTATGGATATGTAGTCAACGTATACCATTACCCAGTATTTGTATTATTTATTTCATTCATTTTTTCCCTCATCTTTATTAAGGGAGCCAATCATTTTGGATGTGTCTGTAACTGTGTGTGTGTGCGTGACCTTTTTCCACATGTCTGTTTTGACATATAGAGGTCTTAACTAGTTTGTGTAACATACGGTATAATATGACTACATTACAGTACATAAGTACTGTAAGTAAGCATTTGTGAGAGGTTATCATTTCTGTCATATTTACATCATCTTGTGCAATGAAGTGTAGCCAACATATGTGTTTGGCTCCGGGGTGAAATACCCCCTACTGTAGGTGCAGATCTAGAATCGGCTTCCCCTCCCCCAATCCTTACCTTAAACTGTAGTGGGTAAAATTAAAAAGTGATCCCAGATTAGCTTTTAGGGGCAGCATCACCTTACACATCTGTCTGTGGACATTAATGGATGCAACTTTGCATGTGAACCAACTAAGTCAAATTTACATTGGTTAATGAACTATTCCATGTAACTGACATTGTGAATTACAATAGCTGTATACTCTTGAGCACAGTTGTCTGTGTGCGTGCGGTTGCATTTGCTGTGTGTGGTGTGTGTGCCTAAGCATTACCTGGGAATATAATGTCTACATGTGTGTGAACGTCATCCAGTTGATCTGTGATTAGCTCTGGTTTCTATACAATCATGTCAAGACTCTAGATTAACTCTAGATTACCCTGCCCATTAAACAAACTCCTTTATTCAGTGGCCCGCCGCCGGCTATTTTTATCGCTTTTAATAATCTTTATTTACTCAGATTAATTGGAGCCGAGATGGAAGTAATTAGAGGAGCTGATAAAGTGCGCGTGTGTGTGGTAGAAGGGGGGTAGGTGGGTGTGGGTGTTTGTGTGTGTGCATGTGTGTATATTGTACATAATGAGTGTGTGTGTGTTCATATTTGTGTGTATTGAACATATGTGTATGTGAGTGTGTTTTCCCCTTCCCTGTTAATGGGCCTGAGCAAGTCACATGAGCCCAGGTGGTGATAACACCACGCAGACGAGTACTTCGTAAGTGCCTCGCTGAAGTATAAGGCAAAACATACGGTCTCCGTCCGTTTGAGCGCGGTGGGCTAGCCATATGGCGGTGAGGACGATCAAACATATGGTCTCCCATCCTCACCAACCCCACCTGCCGAGCTAGTTAGCATGCTTGGCGAAGCGTAGACTTACAAGATTTTTCTCTCTCCTCTCCTGCTTATATTAGTTGCTATGTCGTTTGCCAATGGAGTTTTGTATTCAGAACAGGGCCAATTTGTCAGGTTCTGGAATTAAATCGGACCAATCAGTGTCTAGTGTTTAGGATGGTTAAGGTAGATATCTCTCCTTCTTGCTCAGTTTTCTTTTTGTCTTCTTCTTCTCCATCTCCCTCCTTCTTACTTCATCACTTTTCTTCTACTCTTTCCTCTTTCTCCCTCTTCCCATCCCCTGTCTTATGTTCTCTCCCTCCTCCTCCACCACTCTCTATCCTCCTCCTTACTTCTTTCTCGATTATACTCTCCCCCTCCTTCTCTCACCCCCTTCTTTCTTATCCATCTCCCCCTTTATTCTTCCTCCTTCCTTCCTCTCATCCCGACTCCCACCCCCTCCTAACACGCTTCATCCCTCCCTTTCTTCCTCCCTCTCCACTCCCTCCCCTCAGGTATGGGCAACCTCACCTTCCAGATCACACCCGACTCCAACAAGGACAGTGAGAGCATCCAGATGGGCCGCGATCTCAAGCTCTCTTGTCACGTGGACGCACAGCCCCAGGACAAGGTCAACTGAATAATACTATTAGTAATAATAATATTAGTAGGGTGTGACCCCTTCATAATAATCTCATAATGATGCCGAATAAATCAAAATAGGTGAGACGGATGAACATTTTATGTAAAGAGATACATAAGCATTGTTAAAGGACATTATAAATATTTATGCATGCTTAATACAAGTTGCAACATATTATGGAAAGTATATAGGCTATAGCAATATATTAATATAATAAAATAACATATTGCTATTTTATATTATTAGGTCAACTACACATGGTACAAGAATGCGGCACTAGTCTACAACTCGGACAGCTTGATCGTGCTGCGCAGCGACCCGGACATGGCACCGGGCACAAGTAGCCTGGAGATCGTGGACATGAAGTTCCGTGACCAGGCCACCTACAGCTGTGTGGCCAACTTTCCTGGGAGCACGGTGCCCGAGTTGAGGGTAGATGTCAACATTACCCAAAGCAGCGGTGAGTGGACTGTTTCTTTGTTCTAAGTACCTAACTAGTCATTTGTTATGCTAACTAGCTAGCAAGAGGTTGCATAGCAACAGCATCAACTTCCGGTAGAGAAGTAGAGAAGGCAAAGAGAATGTATGCTCAACTGAAAGTTGTGCCCCTTAGATATTAATTTAGGATACTCCAATCTTCTTATGCTGTGGCCTACTCCCGACCGTCACGTTGTACAGAGCCATATTTTTCATTCCATCCTAACGGAAACCTTGAATGTTTATTTTTTTCTCAGAATAGAAACACCATAATATTAAATTAATTAAGACAAATTAATTAAAATAAATCCCGTATGCTATGTTATTACAAAAAAGGTTTCAAATTCTCTGGCAATGCCAATATGGAAGACTATCAAAGGCTTTTCAAAGATGCCCTCTGGTGGTCAAACTAGCACTAAATTGCATTTAAAAAATGGCTGACAATTAGATAACGTCCCACAGTATGACGCAACTTTGAAAGGAGGAACCACTGTACAAAGAACATGGGCTAGGGTTAGGGTACCTCCTGATTTGACTGGATTGAATTGGAATGCTTGTTGACTTGTTTAGCCAATTGGCGTGAAAATGCTGCTGATAGAAGTGCATAAAAATATAAGAAAATAATTTTAAAAATGCTCAGATTTGCAACACGGAAGGTATCCAAGAACACACTGGTCTCCATCATTATTAAATGAAAGAAGTTTTGAACCACCAAGACTCTTCCAAGAGTTGGCTCCCCAGCCAAACTGGGCAATCGGTGGACAATGGCCTTGGTTTGGGAGGTGACCAAGAACCTGATGGTCACTCTGACAGCTCCAGTTCCTCTGTGGAGATAGGAGAGACTTCCAGAAGGACAACCATCTCATCACCTGGACAACCCTGCTCATCACCTGGCCAATACCATTCCTACGGTGAAGCATGGTGGTGGTGGCATCATGCTGTGGGGATCTTTTTCAGCTACAGGGAGACTAGTCAGGATTAAGGGAAAGATGAACAGTGCAAAGTATAGAGACGAAAAACCTGCTCCATAGCGCACAGGACCTCAGACTGGGGCAAAGGTTTACCTTCCAACAGGACAATGACCCTAAGCACACAGCCAAGGCAATGCACGATTTGCTTCGGGACAAGTCTCTGAATGGTGGTTGTTCAGGTGATGGTCAGCGACCTTGGGGATATTGGTTTGGCCCGGAGTGATGGGACCTCCCACTCCTGCGATCTCGCCCTCCTCTCATCTCCCCAGGTTCTAGAACTGTTGTTCTTTTTCTCCCTTCAAATGTTCAGTAACACTTTATTTGATGTATGTATGTCATGTCCTAATGTTCTCACGATAACCGGGGTGATGATATCTCTCTGGCTTGACTCGATCATCGGTTGTGGATTGGTGTTGCTTTCTTTCAGTTTCTCTCTTTCTCTGTGTCACGATCGTCGTAGTGAGGAGACCAAAGCGCAGCATGATGTGAATACATGCCCAAACCTACCTGGCTGAATGCTCCCCGTAGCCAGGCCAATGCGGCGAGGTGGAATAGCCCGCACTGGGCTGTGCTGGTGAACCGGGGACACTGGAGACCAGATGCGCTGAGCCGGCTTCATGGCACCTGCCTCGATGCCCACTCTAGCCCGGCCGATACGAGGCGCTGCTATGTACCGCACCAGGCTATGCCTGCGCACCAGGGACAACGTGCGCCTCATGGCATAACACGGTGCCTGCCCGGTCCTTCTCTCTCCACGGTAAGCACGGGGAGCTGGCTCAGGTCTCCTACCCGACTTAGCCACACTCCCCGTATGCCCCCTCCAATAAATTGTTGGGGCTTCCAACCGTGCTGCCTTTCTGCCTCCTCATACACCGCCTCTCGGCTTTCGCTGCCTCCAGCTCAGCCTTGGGGCGGCGATATTATCCAGCCTGTGCCGAGGGTCCCTTGCCGTCCAGAATCTCCTCCCATGTCAAGGAGTCCTGAGATCGCTGCTGCTGCCCGTTACCACGCTGCTTGGTCCTTTGTTGGTGGGTGATTCTGTCATGATCGTCGTAGTGAGGAGACCAAAGTGCAGCGCAATGTGAATACATACTTTTAATGTAAGACGAATGAACACGAAGTACAATAAACGTGACCGCTATAAACATGCAACATCACATAGACATAGATAATCACCCACCAATTACCCAAGGAATATGGCTGCCTAAATGTGTTTCCCAATCAGAGACAACAATAAACAGCTGCCTCTAATTGAGAACCACTCTAGGCAACCATAGACATACAAAACACCTATTCTAGTAAACAACCCCATAAACATACAAAAACCCTAGACATAATAAAAACACAACAAACCACCCCTTGTCACACCCTGTCCTAACCAAAACAATAAAGAAAACAAAGATAACTAAGGTCTTTCTCCATCTCTTTCGATGTCCTTTTCTTTGACTACCACAGACAGTCTCAATCCCCCTCCGTCCCTATCCCTTTTTCAATCTATAAAATGGAAGCACTATGGTGTAAGGTCTACCACTACACTGCTTATACCTGTCCAGAGAGCAACGGGAACGTTGTAGTGAGTGTTTTGGGACTCATATTGGCCAGTCTGCGTCTTTTTAATCTCGTTCCCATACTCACCTCCGCCTAAATGCACGGAGACTCTGGTGGATAGGAGCGTCAATAGCCAATCAGAAAGACGTGAGAAACTCCTGGCATGATAGTCATTGGCTTAATTGGCTTCATCTTCCAACCAGTCATCTCCCACAACACTCCCCCCCCATGTCTTGGGCACATCTACATTCAGAAGCAGCTGCTGAGCTGACTCGATACTGGACTGTCTCAAGGCATTAAAACCTGTTCATTGTATTTTATGACAATGTGATTGGCTCAGGCATAACATTAGAGATGTAGCCTGGGTGTTTGTGTACATTATAATACTTCAGAAATACTGCTCATTCAAGCACTAAACTCCTAAGCTAGATGTAACATTTATTTAGTTACAGAATGCTGACTTATTCTGAAAATGTTGTTGTTGTTGCTAGGTAACATTCTGAGATTCATGGGAAGAAGTTGCCAAGGGAACCGATTTGCAAAAATGTAATGACAAATACTTTACTCAGTAGGTCACTCCCATATACAGTGGGGCAAAAAAGTATTTAGTCAGCCACCAATTGTGCAAGTTCTCCCACTTAAAAAGATGAGAGGCCTGTAATTTTCATCATAGGTACACTTCAACTATGACAGACAAAACGAGAAAAAAAATCCAGAAAATCACATTGTAGAATTTTTATGAATTTATTACTTCTTTTTATAAACCCTGTTTGTCTTTTGGGCAACCCCTCCTTAAATATTTTATTTTGTCCCCCCTAACCCTCCTTCTTTCTATATCTCCCTACCTCTAACTCCCCCTTGCTCCACTCCAACTCCTCTCACACTCCCTCTCTCTCCCTTTCTCCAATTTCTCACCCCTACAGTCACTCCCCCAATTTTGACGGTGCCGGCAGGGGGCCAGGTGGTGAGTGTGAGGGAGGGAGGCTCTGCCGACCTGGTGTGCCTGGTGGATGGCAAGCCCCGTCCGCCTGTGCTCTGGTCACGCGCCGACAAGGACCTGCCTATGCCCACGGGTGAGTGGGCGGTGGAGACACGCAACGGGCGACTCCGGCTGACCAACGTCACCCGTGACCTGATGGGTTCCTATCGCTGCCAAACGGCGCCCTACAATGGCCTCAACATCAAGCCACGCCAGGCACAGGTGCAGCTCAACGTGCAATGTGAGTAGTAAAGTACTACATTTCCTATGAGTCATCTGTTTATTGAGCTCTGAGTATTATTGCGTTTGTTCTGTTCTGGTCCTGTTGACCTACATGGGGTGCAGGCTTTTGTTCCAGCCCAGTAGTAACACACCTGATGAATGAATTGAGTATGTTTTTGAGTAGATGAATCAGCTGTGGTAGTGTAACGGAGATCATTCTGAACCATGCTCACGTGATGAATAACCTTGACTGAGACCTGAAGACTTGCTTTTGTTCACCCAGGTAATGCCTACATTGTAGCTCAACAGTCAGGAGACCTGAGTTCGTACCCTGGTCAGTCAAATTAGCACTTGGCCGGTTCAAAACTGCCAAGTTGAGTTCAACTTTTG
Source organism: Oncorhynchus nerka (assembly GCF_034236695.1). Classification (NCBI taxonomy): domain Eukaryota; kingdom Metazoa; phylum Chordata; class Actinopteri; order Salmoniformes; family Salmonidae; genus Oncorhynchus; species Oncorhynchus nerka. The sequence continues at coordinate 55,589,364 of NC_088423.1, forward strand.
TCTTCAATCTTCATTTTTCTCACCAGCACTACATGCCTCTACATTTCCATTAAAAAAACGATTGAAAGGTGAATTTCAACAACATTATCAGTCATTACAACTCAACCATCAATTTCTTCAAATCGATAGCTAGCACTACTAGATTAGCATTGACTGCTGTCTCAATTCAATTTAAAACTCACACTGGACCGGAGTATGCTAACGGTAACCCCCAAACGGGGTTGAATGCAGTCTTACTAACAAACAAGGTCACTAATTAACAAATGGTATAATGCCACTCAGAAACCAATGCTGCTAAGTGAACAAACCTTGTTTATTGTTTACGCGAGCCATTAGTGATGACGCTAGCTAGGCTATTAGCGAACTCTCCCCTTGGTTATATTTACACTTTGTGCTCAGTAAAAGTGCTTATGCCTGCCACACTTCAATAATGCTTCCATTATGAAAGGGGCTCGTCCATAAAGTTCAGAACCCTAAAAGCGTCAGAATTCAACACCATTTCTCTTCGCTTCCCCATTCACTAACTGTAGCCTACAGTAATTGATGTTGCTAGAAGCTCGTGAAAATCCAGCTCCTGACTTTCCAGTTTCAAAATAGTGCCACTGAAGGTTGTTTTGCCATTGTTTTGTCTTCAATGCGGGCTGTGCCATGACAGCCAATGTTGAATAAAACTCTCACTGTCCTAGAAGGCTCTTCTTTAGAATGTGTTTGTGTGTAAATTGTAAAAGGAAGGTGATGCACTTTGGTGGATGGAGCGAACAATACACTCATGGCTAATAGTGAAACATAGAGGCTCAAAGAATAGCCCTGAAGCCCACATAGCTTAGTATAATATCCCTTTACATCCATTCTTTAGAATTTTTTTGTTTACAGCTTTCGTTCCAATGCCTGTATTTCCCATTAATTGTGAATGCAACATTAACAATGTGAGAAGATGTATGGTCCTCCATGTATCCTGTGATATATTCAAATAATTCAAACTTTTGATAGAGGACTGTCCATCTGTCAATGTATGAGCCCCATTGAAAAACCATTAATCTGTGAACGCTGTAGTTTCCTTTAATTGACCTGGAGTGACTACTCTATTGGGAAGCTTATGAGCCTTGAAGCCTAAACATCACAAAACAAACCTAAGTCCTAGCCCCTGCCCCCTAGGCACTTATGTAGATCTGAGAGAATTGGCCTCTGATATGCTATATGGAATTGTTGTTGCGGACACTTATACAATCCTCTCATTTCTCCACAAGTGCCTTGTGGGTAGGGACTAGGAGTTGGTTTGGGATTCAATGTAAGGGATATGCCCACACTAGCTTGCTTAGCGAATTAAACAACACTTTTAGAATAAAAGTTGCTCAGGTGCTTCAGTCTGTCCCAATAGGTGAACCCTTTTTGGTGCTAAAACCCTCTATGCAGGGTTCTTCATAGAACTCCCTGTAAATGTTTCTACCTAGAACCCTCTGTGAACATTCCTAGCAAGAAGCATTTTTTCCTCTAAAGGTTCTTCCTAGAATCCCTTATGAACAGTTCCACCAGCCTTATTCCCATTTAAAATGTCATTATTTATGACAATACATTACATATATCATAACAACACTAAGGTCATTTACACCGCCAAGTTTTATGTTAATTGAACTCTTGAATCAACACTAGAAATGTTACACAGAAAAATCTACATTAGGTTAAACTGGCCAATTTGCTATGTAATATGCAGTACAAAAATACACTGCTGGTTCACTCATACTTCCTTCTATTCTCCTACTCTCTGCTCAATAAAACAGAAAATACTAATTTGAAAGACAGAAATCATGGCAAAGATATAAATTATGTCAGTACTGTAAATGTAAAAGGGTTAAGGGAATACCAGATACGTGCACAAATATTCCTATATACTCTAGGTACAGTTAAAAATATTCTCACACCTATCTTTTTAAATGTATCAAATTACTCAAACTCCTGATCTTAAAGTTTAAACACTGAAGTAAACATTATTGCTCAGGCACTATTTAAAAGAAAGGACAAGTATTACAATAAAAACGTTTATTCAGATTCAGAAGCAGAATCCTTTTTTGCCTTCGAAAGAATCCTTCTAGCCTCTCAAAGAGACCTTTCTTCTAAAAATGGTTCTTAAGGATAACAAATGTTTGAGGTAGAACTCTCTGCCTTACAAAGAACCCTTCTCTTCCAAAAGGGGTTATTCAGATGAAAATGGTTCATGGTAGAACCCTATCCCTCCACATAGAACCCTATTGGAACTCCTTTTTGTAAGAGTGTAGCTTAGCGCAGAACGAATGCCAGCTTAATTAAAGACCACTATGACCGTGGAGCTGACATTCCAAATCCTCCCAACCCCCATCCACCATCCGTCCACATGCTTACAAAGATACTACTAGATTTACAAGGCTTGCTAATGCAGGCGGGCGGAAGGACGACACTTTCAGATGCTCGTCTAGTCCAGTCCACTTCAATGATTTATTGGCCAGGTGGCCACCCCAGTCTAGAAAGACAGAAATAAAGAGAGAGAGAAACTGAGTGTGACAGATGGATGGAGGAAGAGAGAAAGACAAACTGGGAGAAAGAGAGAGTGACAAACAGAGAGGAAGGGTTTTAGTAACAAGCAAGAGAGGGAAGAAGAGAGAGAGACAGAGAGACGGAGAAAGAGACAGAGGGAGAAAATAGAAAATGAGGGAGAGAATTATGAACAGAGAGAGGAAAACAGAGATAGGTAGATGTTGCAGAACCCCTTTTCCAGGGAACCATAGGTGCTTTGGAAACCAACGATTGCCCTTTCCTTCCCTGGATTTCTTCACTGTACCCAAACCAAAAACAGATTTAATGCATTGCTCAGTTATGTATAGAGCCATGTCCTCATGGAAGGCTCTGCCACCAGAGGTTACTCAAGCAAAAAGCAAGTTTAACTTTAAAAAAACAGATTTAAAAAAAACATTGTATCACAGCGCCTCTCTTCTTTCTAAAGATTTAATTGAACTCTTATTGCCTATCAAAGTATGAATATGTGCAGAATAAATTAATAGTGTCTAATTAGTATTTTTGTTGTCTCTTGTTGTCTTTCCAATATATAACTCTTATTTTATGATTTTTTACATTTTAATTAATGTCATATCTTATGCTGTTTTTGTATATAATTTGTCATGTATTTATACGTTTTATGTGGAACCCAGGAAGAGTAGCTGATGCCTGTGCAGCTAACGGGGATCCGAATGAACTTAACTAAACGCTCCTTCCCTCCTACTTTGTATTTATTTGTTTAGTTTATCAGGTTAGTTTTTCAACCCTTCATTTAGCACCGTTGATCGATACGCGGGAAGATGCTATAATTTTTTTTACTGTGCCTATAAGTGGACAACCCTCTTTATCTCTTCCTGCCTCCTTCTCTCCCTTTCTCCTCTTCCTCATTTTATTCTCCCTTGCCTTCCCTTTCTTTATCACTCCTCTCACCGTGACATGGATGTTCTTCTTCATTGCTATTCTCATCATCATCAATCAGACGGCATCTCACCGCATCTCTCTGTCACTATCCTTCTCCCTCTCTCTTTGTCTTTCTTTCCCTCTCTCCTATTCCCTTGCCACCTCACTCTCTCTTCTGTGTCCCTTTTGCTCTTCCTCCCTCCCTCGCTCCGTCTGAGCTCCTCAGTCATGTGCAGTCTTTCTCTCTTTCACTCTTACACCACACATGCTCTCCGTCATCTATCTTTCTCCATCACCCCCACCCTTTCTCCCTTACACTTGATGCAGATCAATCTCCCTGGAGTGTACCGTACTATAAATGTCATGTCTTCATGCATTACTACAAGAGGGTAGTGTACAAACCTGACTAACACGCTGGGAAAGCTGCGTGTGTGTGTGTGTGTGTGTGTGTGTGTGTGTGTGAGAGAGCAGATATTTGTTGTCTCCAATAAGACGGACGATGATTCTGTTTACGGGGATTATAGCATCGTGAAATTGAAACATTCTAGCGTAGCACGAGCCGCCAAGGAAAATAGATAGGGGAGACAGTAAGGCCTGTTGCGGAGTCATTTTGTCAGTGGTCCCATCCGTGCACCACGTTTCTAGGATGAAGACACCAACTGCTGACTGGCAAGATACGAAGCCACCACTACATAACTTTATCAACAAGCCTCACCTTACGTCTCTCTGCCCCCTGTTCTGTCGCTTTTCCTCCTCTCTCTTTCTCTCTCACAGCCACCTCTATCTTTTCCTCTCTCATCTCATTTATATTGTATATCTTTTTTTCCCTCCCTTTCGCTTGCTCATGGTCTCTCTCTAGGGGCTTCCACTGTTCCCATTCTCTCAATTCCTCTCAATCTTCCTTTCTTTTTTCCCTCTCTCTGACTCTCTCTCCAGAGGTTACTCCTGTGTCCTACCTCTCTCCCTCACTCACCCTCTTTCTAATTCTTGCTCTCTATCTCTCTCTCTCTCTCAATTCAATCCAATTCTCATGACGTAACAATAGACAGACATATTACCAATTTGCAATATTAACATAATTAAAATAATAATAATACATATTGTCAACGGGACAACAGTAACAGCAATAATCAAGGGTCAAAATAGCCATTCAGTGAACAGTAACAAAGGCAGAGAGGACATGGGCAGGTTTGTTGGTCTGTCAGACATTGACCCTCATTTTATGGCAGGCAGCAATGTAGTGCGCTGCCAACCCACAGCTCTCTGCATCCTCCCCCAACAGGACGGGTAGCCTATTCTCATCCGAGTGGTCTTTGAAACCTTGAATAAGGGTTTCAAATTTGGAGAAATGACACTCTCTCATTGTTTTATATTTTTTACATTTTGTCAGGAAATGCAGCTCTGTCTCGTGTTCTGCTATGGTTGCCTTTCCTCTACAGCAGCTATTCCCAAACTACACCAACTAAAAATGTGATTCACGTTTAAAAAAATATAATTAATCACATTTAAAAAAAAATCTTCATATTTTCAAACAGTCCATTTATATTTTCCAACGGGGCTATACATTAGAGTTTTTTTTTTATCTTGCCTGAGTTTCACTGCCAAAAATAAAATTATACCATCAGCCAATTTGAAAAATAAGCCACAGGAGGTTTTGACTGAGAATTAAGACGACTTTCAAGTACTAAGGCATGTATAAAAGCAACAGATACCATTAATAAGAAGGGTCTAGAAGTTAGGGTCTAGGAGCTACCGAGTGGCTAGGACAGGCAAGTCCCAAACTATTGTGGATGACTTAATTATTCCTGCTGCCACGGTTATGGCTGGGACAATGCTGGGGGAAAAGGCAAAAAGAACGATACAGACAATGCCTTCATCAAACAACACTGTTTCACGACGCATTTAGTGACATGGCAGGAGTTGTTTTGAAACAGTTACTGCTTTGCATACAAGCCAGTGAATTATATGCTTACAGCTGGATGAGTCAACAGACGTGGCGGGCCTGGCACAGCACCTGGTATATGTCTGTTACGTTTATGGGCGGTCAATTAAGGAAGACATACTCTTCTGCAAACCACTGGAAACCAGGACAACAGGAGAATATAATTTTAAAGTACTGGAAAGCTTTGTGACATAAATTGGACTTGGAATGGAATTGGAGGTCAAGATGTGTTGGTATCTGTACCGATGGTGCAAAAGCATGGACAGGGAGACATAGTGAAGTGTGTAATGCACATGCAAGCAGTTGCTCCCGACACCAATTGGGTACACTGCAGCATCCACCGAGAGGCTCTTGCTGCCATGGGAATGCCTGACAGCTTGAAAGACGTTTTGGACGCTACAATGAAAATTGATAACTTTGTTAAAGCAGGGCCCCTGAAATCTCGTGTATTTTCTGCACGATGCAATGATATGGGCAGCGACCATGTAACACTTTTACAACATACAGAAGTGCGCTGGTTTTCAAGGGGCAAGGTATTGACATGTTTTTTTAATTGAGAGACTAGCTTAAAGTTTTCTTTACTGACCATAATTTTCACTTGTCTGACCGCTTGCATGATGATGAGTTTCTCACACGACTGGCCTATCTTGGTGATGTTTTTTCTTGCCTGAATGATCTGAATCTGGGATTAGGGAGGGACTCTCCGCAAGTATTTTAAATGTGCGGGACAAAATTGAGGCTATGATTAAGAAGTTGGAGTTCTTCTCTGTCTGCATTAACAAGGACAACACACAGGTCTTTCCATCATTGTATGATTTTTTTGTGTGCAAATGAACTCAAGCTTATGGACAATGTAAAATGTTATATAGCAAAGCACCTGAGTTGGGTGTGCAATTACGCAATACTTTTCCGAAACGGATGACACAAACACCTGGATTCATTATCCCTTTAATGGCCTGCCTCAAGTCCACTTACCGATATCTGAACAAGAGAGCCTCATCAAAATTGCAGAAAGCGGTTCTGTGAAAATTTAATTTAATCAGAAGCCACTGCCAGGTTTCTGGATTGGGCTGCGCTCACAGTATCTTGCATTGGCAAATCGCTCTGTTAAGACACTGATGCCCTTTGCACCTACGTACCTATGTGAGAGTGGATTCTCGGCCCTCGCTAGCATGAAAACTAAATACAGGCACAGACTGTGTGTGGAAAATGATACTCTTCAATTACAACCCAACATTGCAGAGCTATGTGCATCCTTTCAAGCACAACCTTCTCATTAACCTGTGGTGAGTTATTCACAATATTAAATTAACAAATACAATTTAATATGTAAGATGGTTGAATAAATAGCAAAATGATTGACTATTATTATTTTAATTTGTGCCCCGGTCCTATAAGAGCTCTTTGTCACTTCCCACGAGCCGGGTTGTGACAAAAAAATCACACATTCTTATGTTTAATAAATGTATCGTATAGTGTGTGTGTGTGGCAGGCTTACAATGATGGCAAAAGACAACATTTGAGAGTGCACTGACCCTGGTGCTAGAGGTGGTATGCAGCTGGAGGTTGAATGTTTGAAGGGATACGGGACTATAACAAGTTTGGGAACCACTGCTCTACAGGGAGCCAGGCATTCCTGTGTCTACCCTTCTCAGTGGCAAGGCTGTGCCCACTGAGCCTGTACTTTGTCAAGGTTTTTCTAAGGTTTTGATCTTGGTCAAACCATCTTCCACGGTGTACAGTACTGTCAATTTAGGGCCAGGTAGCACTGCATTTTGCTTGTGCTTCCTAATAAATAATGTAATTTTGTTTTGACTGTGTTGTGTTTTGGTTTATTCTGATTGACTGGATGTTCTTGTCCTGAGGCTTCAGTGTGTTAGTAGAACAGGTTTATGAACCAGCTGGATGTGGAGACTATATTCTTTGCTCAAATCTTGTCATTGCAGGACTTGGTAATGTTAATGTATTTTAGATGTTTCCAAAACTGTCATGAAGTGCAATTGGTTCAATGACACATTCAATTAGTTTTAGCCAAATTTATTTACATTTGAATTAGTTTTTAGTGGTGTAGAATGCCCTGCATGCTTTCTCTCAGTTCATTCACTGCCTCATTTAGGTGTCCAGTTGAGCTCATTTTTAAACATAAGAAATTGTAGTGTGTGCAGTACTCTATATATGTTGTACTAATTGAGCATTCTGGTCTAATTCCCTGAGATCTGGATATTCCCTGGAAAATCATTATTTTTGACTTTTTGGGGTTCAGGCTCTGCTGTGGGTGAGAGCAGGCACAGGTCATCTGCGAACAGCAGACATTTAACCTCTGAATTGTGGTGACTAGCACCAGGGGCTGAGGATTTTTCTAGAATTGTGGCCTAGACTGCAACCCTGGCGAAGGCCCCGCCCCTGGTTAAAGAATTGTGTTATTTTCTTGACAATTTTGATGCCGCACTTATTACCAAAATACATTGATTTAATGATAGAATCAAATTATTTTCGGAAGTCGATGACTCGAGTGTACATTTTGGTATTATTTTGGTGGAGTGTGTTGGGTGTAAATATGATTGGTCGTGCGATGTTTTGGTATAAATCAAATTAGCCTTTTATTCAAGACATTGTGCTTTTTAAGGAAGTTTAGAACTCTTGTAATTATAAATCTACAGAAAACCTTCCCCAGGTTACTGTTCACACAAATGCCTATGTAATTTAAATTTGTCTCCGTTCTTAAAGCTTGGGGTTATGCGTCCTTGATTCCAGATGTCAGGGAAATAACCTACACTCAAATTAAACAGTTTTAATATAGCCAATTTAAATGTTGCACTAGTGAATTTGATCATCTCATTTAGGATTCCATCAGGTCTGCATGCTTTTTAAAATTTGGGGGCCTGACATTTCTTATAGAGCTCCTGGTCAGTAATTGGGTAGTCCAATGGATTTTTCATGAATTTTGCATGGTTCTGCGTTTGCATCAGTTTGAACGGTGTTGTAGAGTGTTTTAAAATGGATTGTCCAATATGTCACCATTTTGTATTGTTAATTTCTCTAGTTTAGATTTTTTGTAGGTTTTTCCAATTTTGCGAGAAGATGTTTATGGACTCCTCAATTAGTGTCAAATGTTTGAAGTTGTACTGTGCATTTTTGGTTCTGAGTGTACAGTACATTTATAGTTTTAAAGTCTCACAGTAATTAGGGTGTAATTCACCATCATTTGGGTCTCTGTGCTTTTGGCTTAATACTGTTTACATTTTTTTCTTTATCATTTGACAATCTGCATCAAACCAGTTTTCATCTGTGGTCTTTTTTGGTTCATTTTTTATCAATTTCAGTTGTGCTTCTTTTGCCGTTTTCCAGAATATATTGTTGATGTTTTTTATTGCTAGATGTATGCCTTCTTTACTGTTAGTGGATGTGGTATCCAGAAAACTATCTAAGAGTGTTTGAATTTTTTGGTTACTGGTTGCTTTCTGCTATTCTTATGTGCTGTTTTGGGCCCATCTGTATGAATTTTTGATTTTGTAAAGCTTACTGGGCTGTGAATGTGTGTTTGTTTCCATGTCTGTTCTTTTGAGGAACAATGTAATTTGGCTGTAATCAGACAGAGGTCTTAGTGACTTGACAGTGAAGGAGCTGGGAAAGAAAGGGTCTATGTCTGTAATCATATAGTCTACTGTGCTGTGGACAGGAGGTGAGCAACAGGTGAATCTCCCCAAAGAGTAACCTACCTTTGACAAAGTAGAGACCCAGGCTTCGACAGAGCTGCAACAGATCTCTTCCGTTTTTGTTGATGGCTCCGTCACTGTTTCTATTGGGAAGATTACGACAGTTGGGAGCAGTATGGCCTGTAAGAACGCCCTCCCCTCGTGTGGTTGTTAGAACGGGAAGTGTTCCTGTTCGCTCATTTATGTCCCCATAGACAAGCACATTTTCCTGGGACTGGAAATGGCACGTCTCTTCCTCAAGGATGGGAAATATCTCCTCTGAGTAATATGGGGATTTTGGGGGGAATATATTGTGCATAAGAACACATTTTTCTGTCAATACAAATGTGATATTTACCCATTTTGAGGGGATCAATTTGATTTTGTAGTTTGGTTTTGTAGCAAATGATCAAACCTTCAGATTCTCTGCCTCTATTGACAGAGCTGTGTTTGTGACGGCAAAATTACCTTTCTGTAGCCTGTGGGACAGTGACTGACAATGTCTGCCTTACACCATGTCTACTGCAGAATGACGACATCAACATGTTTAAGATTTTTTTACTACAGTGCTAAACTCTTTGGTCCAAAGGTTGATGAGTTCAGGCTCTCAATGTTCCACATGCTCACTGATAGCGATTTCATGTTACAAAAAGAAAGAATAGCACAGTCAAAAAATAAAGTAACTACTAACTACTATGTTGTTAATAAGAGTGAGATAAACAGGAAAACAGCAAACATTTGTTATCGTTTTCTTCATTGAACAAGTAAACTTGGAGGAGCTGTTTAATCTCACTCAATCCTACAGAGTTCTCCTGTCCACTGAGGGCCTCTGCATAATTGCACTGTTCCTGCTTTTGGGCCCTGTGGAGGGAAGGGGGGCAAGGTCTGGGTGAGTGTGGGTCAGTGGGGCGTAGCGGTGTTCGGGGTGGTGAGGGGTTGCAGCTTCTCTCTCTCATCTCTCCCTCATTCTTGCCTTCCAAAGAATAAATATTCTTCCAAAAATGGTTCTTAAGATGTTAAAGGTTCTATATAGAACCCTTTGCCTTACAAAGGGGTTCATCTGATCAAAACAGTTATTGGTAGAACCCTATCCCTCTTCAAAGAACCCTATTGGAACCCTTTTTTCTAAGAGTGTAGGTATTCTGCTCTAAGGAAGTGAGTGATTCTTACAATGAGAAGATTCAAGCTTGCGTACTCAGATATAATAATAATAATTTACTGGATTCCAGTATCCCAAAGCACTTTACCTAGGCTAGCACTGACAACTTCTTTATTGAGGTAAATGTACTTACTACGACTGTGATATGTGGTTGTCTCACCTAGCTACCTTAAGAGGAATGCACTTACTCTAAGTCGCACTGGATAAGAGTGTCTTCTAAATGACAAAAATGTCAAATGTACAATTACCAGGCCTTGGTATCAACTCCACAATCTACACTTCATCTCCCTTATCGTCCAGGTCTCTTTGAAACACGGCCAAAACATAGTCTATAATTACACAGCCATTGCCAATAAAGACAAAATTCAATGGTGGCTTAAGGCTAACGTCGTGTGAACCCTAACGTTTGTGACCCCATACGTAACGTGGCATCGTTAGCTCTGCATTAGCATCCTTTGCTAATAAGTAGCCTATTAGCTTAATGGCAGCGCGGGGTGATTTGCAGCAGTATAATTCTGCTACGGTGCTAGCCATTGGACCTGGAGGCTAGTCAGTCATTCTCCGTGGATAGCTTCTGACATGTTAATTACACACGATTAGTGCTTAGCACGACGCTAACGTCTGCGCCTCGTGGCGTCCGATCCATCATGTCGACATATCAGTTTTCACATGTCAGGTGTGACGTCTCTCTTGCTCCTTGTCTTTATTCTCCTGCAGGGTACTGTATGCAGGGAGAGGTTCCTGGGATAAGCTGTAGAGGCCAGGGTTTTATTCCACAAAATTCATTGATTATCAAGCGGCTTAGTATTGTTTTCTTACGTCTTAAGGCGTAAAGAACAATACTAAACCACTGATCATGATTCAAGGTTTCTCCTCCTTTCATTATGTTGCTGGGACCATTGTTGTGAAGACACCTATCTCCTTTTCTGCTTTCTTACTCTTCCCTCCACCCTCTCTCTCTACCTCCCTTTCTTGCATTATTCCATTAAAGATCTGTCTTTCTCAAAAACTGTGAGAGGAGGCTATTTGGGAACACTTTATTTGAAGGCTACCTACATAAGGATGTCATAACACGTTTATAACCCATACATAACTTATTAATTAACACTATTTTCCTCCTTCACTCAGACGCTCCAGTCCTGGACCCGGTCTTTCAGGATGTCCGTTCACCCAACTACCAGTTTGTGACGTTGCGCTGCCTCATTCAGAAGTCCAACCCGGCACGAGTGGCCAGTGTCCGCTGGGTCCGAAACGGCGAGCCCCTGTCCTCCCTGACCCCGAACCCGCAGGAGAACCCGCAGCTGAAATTCAAGCTGGACCCCAGCAACAACGGCACATACGAGTGTCGCGTCAGCAACGGCGTGGGCAGCTCCACCTGCACCTTCAACGTCTCGTGTGAGTACCAGAAGAGGTTGGAGTTCCTGGTAGTGTTAGGGTCAATTCCATATCAATTCAGTCCTTTCAGGATGTCCAATTTAGGATTGCAGTGTTTGGTTTTCAACAGACATAATGGGACCCATATGGTTATGGCTACAAGATGAAAAGAGAGCAGTTTCTCATGTCATAAAATATAGGACTGAAAATGAAGTGCATTACAACTTTTAAAACATTTACAAATGGGCGTCTGACCCTCTGATACACAAATGGGCGTCTGACCCTCTGATACACAATTCATAAAGTACCAAACCAACCAACCAAAACTCCCACTCCCTCTTCTCCTTCTTCTTTCTCCCTCCTCCAACACTGTAGCCCGTCCATACAACGCAGAGTTTTACTTTGATACGCCCAACCCCATCCGCATTCAGAAGGTCAACAACTACTCCTACAACCTCCAGTGGACCCAGAGAGAGCCGGCAGCTACAGACCGCATCATCGGCTACTGGGTCAACGTCCGCACGGTGGGTCACACACACACACACACACGCGCGCGCACACGCACACTGCTTAAGGAGCCTCACACACACTGCAGAAAGAGTCACACACACATTGCAGAAAGAGTCCCCCACACATTGCAGAAGGAGCCTGCACACATGCGCACACACACACACTCACTCACTCACTGACCCACTCACTCAGGAGCACTATATTGAGTGTTGTGTGAAGTGAAATAAGTGAACGTGGGCCTTCATAATTTGAGCCAGGGGAATAGCTGAGGCTGTGTTGGGAGTGGACAGTGGATCGATGGGAGCTACTGCATTAACAACACTCTCTGAGCAGCCAAGATCCAGAGTGACACCTCTCTCCACCCTTCTCTTCCTCTCCTCCTAGCTACATGCCTCTCCTCTCCCCTTTCCCCTCTTCCTCTCTATCCTCCCCTTTCCCCTCTTCCTCTCTATCCTCCCCTCTCCTCTCCTCTATTTTATTTTCTTGTCCTCTCCTCTATTATCCTTTCACTCCCTTCTCCTCCTCTTTCCTCCTCTCCTCTTCCACTTTCTTCTCTATTCTCCTTTCTCCTCCTCTCTGCCTCTTCTCCCCTCATATTGCCCATCTCCACCTCTCCTCTTCCTCTATTCTCCTCTCCCCTTTCTTCTCCTCCCCTTCTCTCTTCCTCTACTCTCCACCCTCTCATCCCCTCTCCATTCCTCTCATCTCCTCCACCCCCCTCTCCTCATGCTAATTGAGGACAGATACTCTCTGACAGATACAACTTCTCTTTATAAAGTTGGCAGTCCCACCTCCAGCCCCCCTATTCCAGTCTCCTGCTCAAAAGTCTCCTGCTCAAAACGCATATCCTCCCTAATCATGACAGTGGCAGTGTCACATGGAAAATGACTCCATTGTTGTAACAGCAGGGTGGGCAGTTTCAAACGTCGCAGGTTGACGTTTATTATCATGAGTCTTGCCCTGGAGGTAGAACTGAGTGGTTTCCACTAGATGGGCCAGAGCCAAAGTCAGAATTGACTATATTAGATACTAGATACAAGTGTTATTCACAGAATTAAAGATAGACTTTTCCTTAATGCAACAGCAGTGTCAGATTAAAAAAAACTTTACGGAAAAAGCATAATCTGAGAACGGCGCTCAGAGCCCAAAACAGCCAGAGAAATATACAAATATCCATTTTGGAGTCAACAGAAGTTAGAAATACCACCATAAATATTCACTTAACTTTGATGATCTTCATCAGAAGGCACTCCCAGGAATCCCAGTTCGGCAATAAATGACTGCTTTGTTCCTTGAAGTCCATCATTTATGTCCAAATAGCCACTTGTTGTTAGCGTGTTCAGCCTACTAATTCATCATCATGAGGCGCAAGCACTTCGTCCAGACAAAAACTTCCGTTACAGTCCTTTAGAAACATGTCAAACGATGTATGGAATCAATCGTAGGATGTTTTTAACATAAAACATCAATAATGTTCCAACCGGAGAATTCCTATGTCTGAAGAAAAGCACTGGAACGAGAGGTATATCTGTCGGGAGTGCGCATCACGAGCCTGAGACACTCTGCCAGACCACTGACTCAAAGAGGTCTCACGAGCCTCTCCTTTATAGGAGAATCCTCATTCAAGTTTCTAAAGACGGTTGACATCTAGTGGAAGCCGTAGGAAGTGCAACTTGACTCCATAGACACTGTGTATTCGGTAGGCCAAGCTTTGAAAATCTACAAACCTCAGATGTCCCACTTCCTGGTTGGATTTTTCTCAGGTTTTCGCCTGCCATATGAGTTCTGATATACTCACAGATATCATTCAAACAGTTTTAGAAACTTCAGAGTGTTTTCTATCCAATATTAATATTAATATGCATATATTAGCATCTGGGACAGAGTAGGAGGCACTTCACTCTGGCCACGGTATTCATCCAAAAGTGAAAATGCTGCCCCCTATCCCAAAAAGATTAGAAGAAACCTCCAACAGTATGGTATAAAGCCTTAACAAAATGACAGCTAATTACAGCTACAACCAAAGTTTCTCAATGTACAGTATACGTACAGTACCAGTCAATAGTTTAGACACACCTACAGTACTTATTCCAGGGCTTATGTTTATTTTTACTATTTTCTACATTGTAGAATATTAGTGAAGACATCAAAAACTATGAAATAACACATATGGAATCATTGTAGTAACCAAAAAAAGTGTTAAAAAAATAAAACATATATTTTATATTTGAGATTCTTCAAAGTAGCCACTCTTTGCATTGAGGACAGCTTTGCATACTCTTGGCATTCTCTCAACTAGCTTCATGAGGTAGTCACTTACTCATGAATGAATTTCAATTAACAGGTGTGCCTTGTTAAAAGTTTATTTGTGGAATGTTTTACTTCTCAATGCATTTGTTTCAATCCGTTGTGTTGTGGCAAGGTAGGGTTGGTATATAGAAGATGGCCCTATTTGGTAAAAGACCAAGTCCATATTATGGCAAGAACCGCTCAGATAAGCAAAGAGAAATGACAGTCCATCATTACTTTAAGACATGATGGTCAGTCAATCAGGAAAATGTCAAGAACTTTGAAAGTTTTATGTGCTATGATGAAACTGGCTCTCATGAAGACCGCCACAGGAAAGGAAGACCCAGAGTTACCTCTGCTGCAGATGATACAAGCATTAGAGTTAACTGCACCTGATTACAGCCCAAATAAATTCTTCACAGAGTTCAAGTAACGGACACATCTCAACATCAACTTTTCAGAGGAGACTGAGTGAATCAAGCCTTCATGGTCGAAATGCTGAAAAGAAACCACTACTAAAGGACACCAATAATAAGAAGAGACTTGCTTGGGCCAAGAAATTTCTGATCCATATTTGAAATTTTTGATTCCAATCGCTGTGTCTTTGTGAGACGTAGAGTAGGTGAACGGATGATCTCTGAGTGTGTAGTTCCCAATGTGAAGCATGTGATGGTGTCGGTTTGCTTTGCTGGTGACACTGCCAGTGATTTATTTAGAATTCAAGGCACACTTAACCAGCATGGCTACCACAGCATTCTGCAGCGATACGCCATCCCATCTGGTTTGCGTTTAGTGGGAATATCATTTGTTTTTCAACAGGGCAATGACCCAATACACACCTCCAGGCTGTGTAAGGGCTATTTGACCAAGAAGGAGAGTGGTGGAGTGCTGGATCAGATGACCTGGCCTCCACATGGTTTGTGATGAGTCGTACCGCAGAGTGAAGGAAAAGCATCCAACAAGTGCTCAGCATATGTGGGAATTCCTTCAAGACTGTTGGAAAAGCATTCCTCGTGAAGCTGGTTGAGAGGATTCTAAGAGTGTGCAAAGCTTTCATCAAGGCAAAGGGTGGCTACTTTGAAGAATCTCAAATATAACATATATTTTATAACATGTACTTTTTGGGTTAATGCATGTTTCCATATGTGTTCTTTAATTTTTTTGATGTCTTCACTTTTTTTTTCCTTTTTTTTTTTTTTTTTTTTTACATTTTACCCCCTTTTTCTCCCCAATTTCGTAGTATCCAATTGTTAGTAGCTACTATCTTGTCTCATCGCTACAACTCCCGTATGGGCTCGGGAGAGACTAAGGTTGAAAGTCATGCGTCCTCCGATACACAACCCAACCAAGCCGCACTGCTTCTTAACACAGCGCACATCCAACCGGAAGCCAGCTACACCAATGTGTTGGAGGAAACACCGTGCACCTGGCATCCTTGGTTAGCGCGACTGCGCCCGGCCCGCCACGGGAGTCGCTGGTGCGCGATGAGACAAGGATATCCCTACCGGCCAAGCCCTCCCTAACCCAGGCGACGCTATGCCAATTGTGCGTCGCCCCACGGACCTCCCGGTCGCGGCCGGTTACGACAGAGCCTGGGCGCGAACCCAGAGTCTCTGGTGGCACAGCTGGCGCTGCAGTACAGCGCCCTTAACCACTGCACCACCCGGGAGGCCCGATGTCTTCACTATTATTATATAATGTAGAACATTGTATAAATAAAGAAAAACTCCTGAATGAGTAGGTGTGTCCAAACTTTTGACTGGTACTGTATATTTAACACAAAACAAGCATAGACTTACATAAGAAAACAACATGAATGTATGTACACTGAACAAAAATATTAACGCAACATGTTTTGTTGGTGCCTTGTTTCATGAACTGAAATTGAAATCAGAGACATTTTCCAAATTCACAAAAAGCTTATTTCTCTGTCTGCAACAAACCCTTTTGTGGGGAAAAATATATTCTGATTGGCCTGCCCAGGCTCCCCAGTGTAAACCCACAGTTCCAAGGCTATGCTTGCACATTACATTACAAAATAATACTCTCCAAAATGACAATGAAAATATTCAAAGTTCACAAAAAGAATAATCCACCACTTTAGGTAAGTAAGTTAATAAAGAGTTGCTTCAGAAGGCATAAAGTGCTGTTAGAATGAAGAGGATTACACCAAATTGTTGCAGACAATACCTGTGTTCCAATACTGATAATAACCGCACTAACCATATAATTTGTGGCGTAAATTGAGTATATAGTATACTTATTGGTCACAGTATGGATATCGTTAGTATGCCAAAAGTAAAACTAAATTCGTCAAAATATGATGTATGCACGCAGAGGACACATTTTCTGTACTTTAGGGCCCATAATGCAATTCTTCAGGAAATGGGCATGACTATACATCGTTTTCAGATTTGAAGAAAATGAGAGCGTATACAAATTCATTGCTTTAACTAATTATGACAAATGTTAAGAAAATGTTGAGCAGTGTAATACAGTCGCTTGCGAAAGTATTCACCCTCTTGGCATTTTTCCTATTTTGTTGCCTTACAACCTGGAATTAGAACAGATTTTTGGGGGGGTTGTATCATTTGATTTAAACAACATGCCTATCACTTTGAAGATGCAAAGCAGTTTTTATTGTGAAACAAACAAGAAATAAGACAAAAAACTGAACTTGAGGGTGCATAACTATTCACACCCCCAAAGTCAATACTTTGAAGAGCCACCTTTTGCAGCAATTGCAGCTGCAAATCTCTTGGGGTATGTCTCTATCAGCTTGGCACATCTAGGCACTTGGATTTTTGCCCGTTTTTCAAGGCAAAACTACTCCAGCTCCTTCAAGTTGGATGGGTTCCGCTGGTGTACAGCAATCTCCAGGACATTTAAATGTTTCCCCTTAAACCACTTGAGTGTTGCTTTAGCAGTATGCTTAGGGCCATTGTTCTGCTGGAAGGTGAACCTCTGTCCCAATCTCAAATCTCTGGAAGACTGAAACAGATTTCCCTCAATAATGTCCCTGTATTTAGTGCCATCCATCATTCCTTCATTTCTGACCAGTTTCCCAGTCCCTGCCAATAAAAAAAACATGTCACCACCATGCTTCACTGTGGGGATGCTGTTCTTGGGGTGATGGGAGGTGTTGGGTACGCGCCAGAGAGAGTGTTTTCTTTGATGTCCAAAAAGCTCAATTTTAGACTCATCTGACCAGAGTACCTTCTTCCATATGTTTGGGGAGTCTCCCACTCCCCTTTTGCAGAACACCAAATGTGTTTTCTTATTTATTTCTTTAAGCTATGGCTTCCAATCTTCGCTGTGGAGGTTTGCAGCTCCTTCAGGGTTATCTTTGGTCTCTTTGTTGCCTCTCTGATTAAGGCCCTCCTTGCCTGGTCTGTGAGTTTTGGTGGGCGGCCCTCTGTTGGCAGGTTTGTTGTGGTGCCACATTCTTTCCATTTTTTAATAATGGATTTAAGGGTGCTCCATTGGATGTTAAAAGTTTCTGATATTTTTTTATAACCCAACCTTGATCTGTACTTCTCCAGAACTTAGTCCCTGACCTGTTTGGAGAGCTCCTTGGTCTTCATGGTGCCACTTGCTTTGTCGTGACCTTTGCTTAGTGGTGTTGCAGACTCCGGGGCCTTTCAGAACAGGTGAATATATATATATTTAGATTATGTGACACTTAGATTGCACACAGGTGGACTTTATTTAACTAATTATGTGACTTCTGAAGGTAATTGGTTGCACCAGATCTTATTTTTTGGCTTCAAAGCAAAGGGGGTGAATACATATGCACGCACCACTTTTCTGTTTTTTATTTTTTCAATTCATATTTTGAAACAAGTTATTTTTTTCATTTCACTTCACCAGTTTGGACTATTTTGTGTATGTCCATTACATGAAATCAAAATGAAAAATCCATTTAAATTACAGGCTGTAATGCAACAACATAGGAAAAACACAGAGAGGGATGAATACTTTTGCAAGGCACTGTAAAATAATTTATTTTCAAATAAGTTATCTTACACGTTATGTTGGCTGACAATTTGTTAGCTACTCTGTTCTAACGAATCACATAGCATATCATTACAGCAGTATGTAGCATTATGTTAGCTAGCTATGTTAGTTGGCTACTTATACATCAAACTTGCGAGTATATTAACTATAGGCTATCTAACTACACAACGTTTGTTGACTTGATTATACACTTCATTCTTAGCTAAATGGTATGCGTTCTCAATGGACATTTGGCTGCTTTCGTAAATTCGCTCTGGCTATCTTCTCCAATTTCAGAGCACTCTCGTCTGTATACCAGAGTTCAGAATAATGAATATAAGAGCGCTCAACACCCGTTGAATATGGCCGGAGGCAAAAAGGCGTAATTAAATTGTTGCCAGCAGCACAGTTACAGTCACCGACGCTCTGGATAACATGAAACGGCCTAACCAGCTCTGCTAGGGCGAGAAAAATGGTCAGAGTGGTCTCATTTGTGTCTGGAAGTAGCTAACACGCTAGTCAATGTTAGCTTGGGTGCTTGAATGCCGTTGCAAGGTCAGAACGCTCAAATCAACCCACTCCTCGGCCAGAGCATCCAGTGTGCGCTCCATGAGCGAAACGCTCTGAATTTACAAACACACAATTTGATAACACTCTGAATTAACGTGAGCACTCTGGCACTCCACATTGCATTTAAGAACACACCCGAAGTCGTAAAATGTCTAACTAGTCATTTATTATGCTAACTAGCTAGCAAGAGGTTGCATTGGAACAGCATCAACTTCCGGTAGGGCAAAGAGCTAGTACGCTCAACTGAAAGCATACTGTTAGTTTACTGTATACTAAAATTGATTAATAGTGTATAGCATATAGTATATACTCATGAATTAAGTATGTAGTATACAGTATGTTAGTATGTGTATTCGAACACAGCTAATAAGTGAAAGGAGCTCTGCATTAACACACCATCACTTCCTGATTAGCCATGTCACATGACAGAGGTCAGGGTAACATTAACTGAGCATATTGCAAACAGCCAGCAGGGGGAGACAAGCATCTTAAAGGTGAGCATCAATGCCATTGTAACAGAACAGACCATATCGTAAAAATGTCTGTCTTAATTTAAGGTTAGGATTAGGCATTAGTGGTAGCAGTGTGTTTAGGGTTAGGTTTAAAATAATATTGTATTACTTTATGGCTGTGCCAGCTATTAACCACGCTATAGAGCTGCCTCCAGTACATGAGTCATCTTAATAAATGCCAAATCTGCTTTGTTTTCGCTTCTTCCTCTTTCTTCTTCCTCTGTCTTCTTCCTCTGTCTTGAAGCCTGTGATGAATATACCCCCCCCCACCAGCCACTAACTATTGGTATTGGTTGTTGCAGTAAGGGAAACACATATGAGAGTGTGTAGGGCTATGTGTACAAATTGGTTGTTTTACTTGACTGTTAATATTGAGGTTGTTTTACGTTAATGTATTTCCTGTCTTGGAGCTGATATGTCATGACATGACATGTGCTATTAAATGTATACTCTACATAGTATGCAATGCAATAACTACAAATAGCTACTGTAAGCAAAATG
This sequence comes from Oncorhynchus nerka, assembly GCF_034236695.1. NCBI lineage: Eukaryota > Metazoa > Chordata > Actinopteri > Salmoniformes > Salmonidae > Oncorhynchus > Oncorhynchus nerka. Next base: position 55,609,338 of record NC_088423.1, read on the forward strand.
TCGACCCTACATAGTTGCATAGCACAAAAATGCAGATGTGTGCAGTCCCGCAATTATAAACTCGACGTAAGTATACAGTATGGCCAGAGAGACGGAGAGGGTAAGGGAGGGATAGCGGAACAGAGCGGGAGTGAGAAGAAGAGAGAGAGAGGAAGAGAGGAAGTATCTTGATGAATTATATAAGAGCGGCAGGATTCCTCCCCCAAAAAGCACACACACAATCACACAAGGACACACACACACACCTGGGGGTCAGATTGGGTAGAGAGGAAATTGGGGGGCGGAATTAGCCAGCTTGCATTTGTGCGGCTGAATAGCTAATCGTCAGGTCTTTAAAACTCATACCTTACAGTAAGTAAGCGTCGGCTGGGAAACATGGGACTTAGCATCTCCCTAGTTGGCAGGATATATTTTTTGAGTGAGTTTGAGCGCTCCTTCTGCTCTTCAATGTGTATAGTTTTTGGGGTTGTTGAATGATAGCGTGATAACTGAGAGATGGAATACACCACTGCCAATTTGGCCAATTGTCTTTGCTAGGAAGTTCATCAATGTATAGTACGTAAGGAAGAAGCAACTCTAAAAGGACAATAGAACTAAGGTCCAGGTAGAAGATAATGGAACCTACACACTAAAAACGAATGGTTCTATATATGGTTACAACACTTATTGGGGCTCTAAATGACCCCTTTTATGGTTCTATAAAGAACCTTTCTCAATCTTAAAGGTTCTTTGTAGAACCTTTTGAATAACAATACATTTTAAAAGTTTTTTTAGGTTAGTAAGTCCATGGATATTATTTGTGTGTTAATTGAAGTTGAATCAGGCTCAATGGGTTCTTTGAGTCATCATTGTTCCACATAGGACTATCACCCTCCCCAAAGAACCCTCCTTTCTTAGTGTGTATCAGATATTTATGTAGTTGTTGCTGTATATCATCTCAAGGATCGGACCATTTTTTCAATTTTAATCTAAAATGACATACCCAAATCTAACTTCCTGTAGCTCAGGAATCGAAGCAAGGATCTAAACTCAGCAAAAAAAAGAAACGTCCTCTCACTGTCATCTGTGTTTATGTTCAGCAAACTTAACATGTGTAAATATTTGTATGAACATAATATTCAACAACTGAGACAAACTGTTCCACAGACATGTGACTAACAGAAATGTAATAATGTGTCCCTGAACAAAGGGGGGATCAAAATCAAAAGTTACAGTCAGTATCTGGTGTGGCCACCAGCTGCATTAAGTACTGCAGTGCATCTCCTCCTCATGGACTGCACCAGATTTGCCAGTTCTTGCTGTGAGATGTTACACCAAGGCACCTTCAAGTTCTGGGACATTTCTGGGGGGGAATGGCCCTAGCCCTCACCCTCCGATCCAACAGGTCCCAGATGTGCTCAATGGCATTGAGATCCGGGCTCTTCACTGGCCTTGGCAGAACACTGACATTCCTGTCTGGCATGAAATCATGCACATAACGAACAGTATGGCTCGTGGCATTGTCATGCTGGAGGGTCATGCCAGTATGAACCTGCAGGAAGGGTACCACATGAGGGAGGAGGATGTCTTCCCTGTAACGCACAGCGTTGAGATTGCCTGCAATGACAACAAGCTCAGTCCGATGATGCTGTGACACACCGACCCAGACCATGACAGACCCTCCACCTCCAAATCGATCCCGGTCCAGAGTACAGGCCTCGGTGCAACGCTCATTCCTTGGACGGTAAAAGCGAATCCGACCATCACCCGTGGTGAGACTAAAGTGCGACTCGTCAGTGAAGAGCACTTTTGCCAGTCCTGTCTGGTCCAGTGACGGTGGGTTTGTGCCCATGGGAAACGTTGTTGCCGGTGATGTCTGGTGAGGATCTGCCTTACAACAGGCCTACAAACCCTCATTCCAGCCTCTCTCAGCCTGTTGCGGACAGTATGAGCACTGATGGAGGGATTGTGCGTTCCTGGTGTAACTCGGGCAGTTGTTGTTGCCATCCTGTACCTGTACCGCAGGTATGACGTTTGGATGTGCTGATCCTGTGCAGGTGTTGTTACACGTGGTCTGCCACTGCGAGGACGATTAGCTGTCCGTCCTGTCTCCCTGTAGCGCTGTCTTAGGCGTGCCACAGTACAGACATTGCCATTTATTGCCCTGGCCACATCTGCAGTCCTCATGCCTCCTTGCAGCATGCCTAAGGCACGTTCACGCAGATGAGCAGGGACCCTGGGCATCATTCTTTTGGTGTTTTTCAGAGTCAGTAGAAAGGCCTCTCTAGTGTCCTAAGTTTTCATAACTGTGACCTTAATTGCCTACCTTCTGTAAGCTGTTAGTGTCTTAATGACCGTTCCACAGGTGCATGTTCATTAATTGTTTATGGTTCATTGAACAAGCATGGGAAACAGTGTTTAAACTCTTTACAATGAAGATCTGTGAAGTTATTTGGATTTTTATGAATTATCTTTGAAAGACAGGTCCTGAAAAGGGTTGTTTCTTTTTTTGCTGAGTTTACATATTATTGATACCATTTTGAAAGGAAGCACTTAAGTTTTTGGAAATTAATGTTGGAGAATATAACACATTAGATCCCCCCATCATCTTTGAAATGTAAAAGAAAGGTCAAAGTGTAATATTCCAGGTTTAGGCACAGTTCTGTTTTTGGCCGCTAGATGGCAGCAGTGTATGTGCAAAGTTTTAGACTGATTCAATGAACCATTGCATTTATGTTCAAAATGTTGTATCAAGACTGCCAAAATGTGCCTAATTGGTTTATTAACCTGTTGCTTCTACTCGGGACGCTTGCGTCCCAACTAGAGCTCTGGAAATGCAAATGCGCTACGCTAAATGCTAATAGTATTAGTTAAAACTCAAAAGTTCATTAAAATACACATGCAGGGTATCGAATTAAAGCTACACTCGTTGTGAATCCAGGCAACAAGTCAGATTTTTAAAATGCTTTTCGGCGAAAGCATGAGAAGCTATTATCTGATAGCATGCAACACCCCAAAAGATCCACAGGGGACGTAAACAAAATAATTAGCATTTCGGCGTTACACAAACCGCACAATAAAATAGAAAACATTCATTACCTTTCACCATCTTCTTTGTTGCCACTCCTAGATGTCCCATAAACACTATTTGGGTCTTTATTTCGATTAAATCGGTCCATATAAAGCCTAGATATCGTTATATGTAGACTGTGTGATAAACGAAAAAAACATCGTTTCAAAACGTAACGTCATTTTTTAAAATTCAAAAAGTCGACGATAAACTTTCACAAAACACTTCGAAATACGTTTGTAATGCAACTTTAGGTATTAGTAAACGTTAATAAGCGATAAAATTCATCAGGAGGTGATGTAAAGATCATTAGCTGTCCGTCTGGAAAAATGTCCGGCTAGAAACTCAACGAAAATTAGATACGGTGTCCTGCATGTGTTTGACCAAGAAAAAACTCGAAGGGAAATGACAAGACTCTAGACACCGTGTGGAAGCTGTAGGTACTGCAACCTCAGTCAATTAATTGTGGTTCACCTTTATCAATGGGTTCAAGTAGCGCATGGATATATTTTCCCATTTTCAGTGATCAGTTTTTCCTGTGCTTTTCGATGTAAATGCCGTTCTGGTAAAGCCACAGCAGTGATTTAACCATTTTTTGTAACGTCTGAGTGTTTTCTATCCACACAGACTAAGCAAATGCATATACTATATTCCTGGCATGAGTAGCAGGGCGCTGAAATGTTGCGCGATTTTTAACAGAATGTTCAAAAAAGTAGAGGGTCGACTGAAGAGGTTAATACACTTTCAAGTTCATAACTGTGCACTCTCCTTAAACTAACAAATCATTTTTCAAGTTAGAACCCATATAATAGTTATTAACATTGTACAATTTATGTTCTTCCCATATAAAAACCACAAAGACTGCATGAAAGCCCCGAACACAAGATATCAGTGTTATGTAGATGGAAGACGTTAGTTAAACGCGGTAGCTCTATAACTAGCTAACGGTAGCAAGCTAGCTTAATCACTAGCTAACGGTAGCAAGCTAGCGCTATCACTTCCATGCTCACAGAAGCCCTTGACAATGCTCTGTCTCTGCTGGTGCTCCTGGCTGTTTGAAATGCTTTAGAAGCCACGTTGATGGTAAGGACAGCATCGACTTTGAGAAGCAACTTCTTGCTGAAGCCCTCCTTCCATTGTTGTTAGCCGTGGAAGTTCTCAGGGATAAAATGTGCAATTGCTAGCTAGCTCGATAGTTTTAAGTCTTTAACCTACGAGTATACGCTACACTCGCAGTAACATCTGCTATCCATGTCTAAGTGACCAATAAAATTTGATTTGATATGAAAGGTGAGAATGGATTTATATTTCCCCACCATGTGACGCTGAGCGCGGGGCATTGTGGGATTGGTTACAAAGTTAGAGTTGATTTGGAGAAAAACTCAAAACAACATTGCAATATTATAAAAAAAATATTTAAGAGTTTGTAATTTAGGAATGTTTTCGTCAGGCAGATTGTTCAATAGGGACTTTGAAATTGGAAGTCTATCCATGTCCTGAGGACATTGGGAAATGCCTTTAAAACCAGGTGATAAAGGTGCAACAGTGAGCGCTATTACCCTCAAGTAGGCTTGGGTTTTGCAAGGCTGTTTTGAACGGGGTTGGATGCTCGTAATCCCATGACTCTGGATCAGAAGAATGCGTGTTTCTTCTAGTGGTGGACACTTGTTTATTTTTTGTTTTTATTTGAACTATATCCCAAAACGTAACCCTTACAGTAACCATTCGGGAATGAGTGCCTAAACTTAATGTTTTAACCCTATCCAAAACCTTAACCTTCTAAATTTGACATTTGGAGCAACTTCTACATTTTACATTTGGAGAAATGTGGATAAACATTTAATTCTCCAGTGAGACTGTGAGTGCTTGTTGAAGAATAATACAAGAGGAGGTTTGAATAGCATGAGCTGTGAAATTTCAATTTTGGTTATTTAGTCGCGTCCCCAGGTTCTTTCGTGAAGAGATTAGTGGAGTTCACAAGGTGTCACACACACATAAATACACACACACACACACACACACACACACACTAAGGAGTGAAGTGTGTCGTTGCACAGGTGCGCTTGTGTGTATGTTCGTATGTGCTGGTGTGCATGCATACGTGTGTGTGTTCATATGCATGACTCCAGATCTGCAGGAACAAAGCTGCCTATTTGGTTGACAATACACAGGCCATACATTGGGTTCACATACATACAGTGCTTAGCAAAAGTATTCATCCCAATTCGCATTTTCCCTATTTTGTTGCATTTCAACCTGTAATTTCAATGGATTTTTGGGGGATTTCATGTAATGGACATACACAAAATAGTCAACATTGTTGAAGTAAAAAAAAAAAAGACTTATTTCCCAAAATGCAAAGAAATAAAAAATGGGGAAAGTGGTGCGTGCACATTTATTCACCCCCTTTGCTATGAAGCCCCTAAATAAGATGTGGTGCGACCAATTACATTCAGAAGTCACATAATTAGTTAAATAAATTCCACCTGTGTGCAATCTAAGTGTCACATGATCTGTCACATGATCGTTGTAAATATATATACCAGTTCTGAAAGGCCCCAGAGTCTGCAACACCACTAAGCAAGGGGTACCGCCATGCAAGTGGCACCATGAAGACCAAGGAGCTCTCCAAACAGGTCAGGGATAAAGTTGTGGAGAAGTACAGATCAGGGTTGGGTTATAAAGAAATATCAGAAACTTTGAACATCCCACAAAGCGCCATTAAATCCATTATAAAAAAATGGAAAGAATCGGCACCACAACAAACCTGGGGTTTCTGTCTCCCCAGTTGCCTTACGCGGTAATTGATTGGTCCCAGCTTCTCGATCACCCCGTATGGCCCATGCCATGTTGCCAGGAACATACTTTCGGCCGTGGGGATTAAGACCAACACCCTGTCTCCCACCTGGAATTCTCGGGGCTGGGCACCCCGATTGTAGACCTGGGCTTGGGCACTTTGGGCCTTCTCCATATGTTCCCTCACGACTAGCCATATGGCTGTCATCTGCTCCCTCGTCATCTCCATGTGCTCTACCACGCTGCGTAAGGGGGTTGGTTGGGCTTCCCACACCTCCTGGGTGAGGTCCAGTGGGAGGCGTGGCCTCCTCCCGTAGAGGAGTTCGAAAGGGGAAAACCCAGTGGAGGACTGTGGTAATTCTCTGAGAAAATTAGGTGGGGTAGTAGCTGGTCCCAGTTCTTCCCGTCCTGCTCGATGACCTTCTGCAACATTTGTTTGAGCGTTTTATTGAAGCCCTCGACGAGCCCATCCGTCTGCGAGTGAAAGACGCAGAGTCCGGATCTGCTTGATCTGCAGGCGACCACACAACTCCTTCATTAGGCGGGACATAAACTCAGTACCTTGATCTGTCAGGATCTCGTTCGGGATGCCCACCCTCCTAAAGAGGTCGAACAGCTCCCGGAGAATTCCCTTGGTTACCGCCGCCCATAGGGGAATAGCCTCGGGATACCGGGTGGCATAGTCTACTGTTACCAGGATGTACTGGTGTCCTCCTGCTGTTTTACCAGGGATCCCACTATGTCCATGACGATGCATTCAAAGGGCACCCCGGTGATCGGTAGGGGGGGGATCATTGGGTTTCGGAAGTGGGCCTTTGCGGCAGTCATTTGACACTCTGGGCAGCTGTGACAGTAGTCTTCCACGGCCCTCATCATCCCGAGCCAGTGGAACAGGGCGTCGATTCGTTCCCGGGTCTTCTCCATTCCCAGGTGCGCCCCCAACAGGTGGGTGTGGGCCAGCTGAAGAACGGTTCCCACGTACTGTCGGGGCAGCAACAATACCTCTCGAATTTCCCCTTGTTGGCGCGACACCTGACACAAAAGGTTATTCTTGATTTGGAAATGGGGGTACCACCAGTCACTAACCCCTTGAAGTAGCTGTCCATCCACCGCTATCACTTGGGCTGCGGCGGATTTCAAGTTCGGATTCTCCCACTGGGCCATCCCGAATTGTCCCCTCAGTTGGTCCCCAGCGGGTGACTTGACTGGCCCCTCTTCCTCCCATTTTTCCCCGGGGGGAGTCGTGTTTCCGGCACCCCCTCCAAGTCTGACTCCGGATCTGTAGATACACGTTGGTCAACAGTTTGCTTCCGGGCCGCACAGGCGATGGGTCATCCTCGCTCTCGTCTTCAGCCAGCTCGTACCTTCTTCCTCAGCTCGTGCCCCCACAGGGCCGTGAACAGCGGTTAATCTCGTCCCATTAGGAGAGGTACCGGCAACTCTGGTACTGCACCAACCATCATCTGGCAGCTCCTTGTGGCATCATGATGTTGGCCAATATGGTTGGATACCGCTTTGTGTCCCCATGAACACAAGAAAACGACAAATCCCTACCACGTTCGGTCTTCTGGTTCAGCAGGCACGTTGTTACGAGGGTAACCATACTTCCGGAGTCTAATAGAGCTTCTGTGTCGTGTCCGTCAACCTTCACTGGGACCATGGGTGCAATTGATTTGTGGTGTGCCCAACAGGAGGTGACGTAGTTCACTGCATGACCCACCTCGCCTCCGGGGCTTACTCCTCTCGAGCCGAGCAATTCCAGGCAATGTGCCCCTGGGTGCCACACTCAAAACACCTCCGTTGGTCTCCATCCACCTTGGGTCGTTGGTGGCGGGTAGGCCCTACCCCAGCCGTCTCCCCAGGGGTTTGCTTACCTTTGACCCTGCCAACTGTCGGTTCGGGGTACACAGCAGTGGGGTTGTCCTTTCGACTACTCGAACAGGTCGGCAACTCGGCCTGGCTCCCACTCAGCAGGGCCTGAGTGTTCTGATGCATCTCCACTGCTTCCAGGAGGCCCTCCAAGGTCTGGGGTGTGCATAGACTTGCTGCCCTCTTCATGTCGTGGGGTAGTGCCCATTGGAAGCGATCCAGGACCACTTTGTCTAGGATGGAGAGGGTGGATACGTTGGTTAGGAGCCATCCCCTGGTGACACGCAGTAGGTTTCTCGTCTGGGCTCGGGGGGGATGTGTCGGCTACGAACCTGCAGTCGTGGAATAGTTGAGCCTGATGGGCCAGGCTGTACCTGTAGCGGCTGAGTATCTCCCGTTGTAGTTAGCCGCCTGTTCATCGTTTAGGTCCCTATATGCCTTTTGGGCATTCCCAGAGAGGAAAGGGGCCAGCAGACTGGCCCACTTCTGCCTTGACCATCTGTCCTGTAGTGCTATCCGTTCGAACGTACAGAGGTAGATTTCGATATTGTCTTCTTCTATTAGCTTGATTAAAAACTTGTTTGGATGTGATTCAGTAGATGCTCCTCCTTGTAGCTTCCTGATTTCCTCAATGAGGCGAACGTTTTGTAGCCGTTGTTCCTCCAGCGTTCGTTCCTGAACCGCCTGTTGGGCTCGTTGGGCCCGGATGAACTGAGCTATCAACTCGTCCATGCTGATGCTGCATAAACATAAACTCTGATCTGACCACGTTATCAGAGTGCCCGCATTCTCCGCCACTTGTGGCAGACCAGGGGGTTGGGTCAAAACATGTACACAGATCAGACACAGACAGAGTAGTATTAGCTCAGTTTCAAAGGTGTTTATTAAAATAATAGTTCAAAAGAAAAGAATAGGTCTCCCCCATGAGACCCTCTCCGGGATACCATCTTCTGGGCTCCGGGTCTGGCTGTATTCTGTGGGGATCAAAAACTGAACTCACTCCTGTTACCTCTGCAACCATCCCCAACTATACGGGAGTCCTTTCTTCCCCCAGTCTCTTTCCTGTGTGCTGCCCTTCTGGCAGCTTTGTGGGACTTGTACAGCTGGTGAGCAATCAGCCCTTGATTACTCACCAATCCGCAATCAGCCCCAATTAGTCCTGGCCGGTGGGCCCGTCCAGACCTGGCACGTCCAGCAGATGGAGCCATCGCCTTGAGATGTATATTCCATCTGTCACCAGGCCTCGACGAGTCTCCCCTGGTGGCTGACCTGCTGTTCGCCACAGTAAACTTCTGACCCACTGGGAACTTGATGAAAGAAATATAAGCTATTTTAAATCATTCTCTCTACTATTATTCTGACATTTCACATTCATAAAATAAAGTGGTGATCCTAAATGACCTAAGACAGGACATTTTTACTAGAATTAAATGTCAGGAATTGTGTAAAACTGAGTTTAAATGTATTTGGCTATGGTGTATGTAAACTTCCAACCTTAACTGTACATTTGCAAGACACTGTACTGTGTATTCAAGTATGTGTGAACACACACACACCCACACACAAACAAGCGCACACACACACACACACACACACACACACACACACACACAGCTTTCCCAGCGCGTTAGTCAGGACAGTACATTACCCTCTTGTAGTAATGCATGAAGACATGAAGGCTAACCCCAGCTGCTAGTCTTCAAAGGTGCACGACTGATGCCGATGGCTGCTTTGACACCTCTATCCCAACAAACATCTTAACAAAAATCCCTGAGTGAGAAATGATTGACTGAGAAGAGTCAATCTTCACCCTGTGAAGGCTGACCCTTTTTGTGTGAAGATCTGTCGGCACATGCTTGAGTAGATAATAAACACACATGTATAGTATGTTTATCAAATCAAGCCAACTTGACACAACTGTGGGAAGCACTGGAGTCAACATGGGCCAGCATCCCTGTGTAAAACTTTTGATACCTTGTTGAGTCCATGCCCCACATAATTGAGGCTGTTCTGAGGGCAAAAGGGGGTGCAACTCAATATTAGGAATGTGATCACACAGACACACACAGAGACAGATACACACACATACATAGGTGGGGTGGGGTAAAAACTTGACATTTAAGTTTGGGATAATGTATATGAGGGCCTTGCACTGGGATTGAACCCGCGATCCTTGGAGCCGTAGCTTGCACCCTAGCAAGCCGCGAGCCTACTAGATAGTAATAGGCGCTCAGGTTGCCTCTAGTGGACGGTATCGATGGCAACTCTTGATGTCCTGGGGACCTGGACAAACGTTGATTACTGAAGTAGATCTGGTGTGACCTGGCTGCATAGACACATTATATTGTAAATGAACACACACATATGAGAACGCATGTTAGTACTACCAGTGGTGGGAAAAGTGCTCAGTTGTCATACTTGAGTAAAAGTAAAGATACCTTAAGTATCAAAAGTAAAAGTATAAATTGTTTCAAATTCCTTGTATTAAGCAAACCAAATGGCAACATTTTCTTGTTTGTTTTTATTGACAGGGGCACGCTCCAACACTCAGACATAATTTACAAATGCAGAATTTGTGTTTAGTGAGTCCGCCAGATCAGAGGCCGTAGGAATGACCAGGTATATTCTCTTGATAAATGTTTGAATTGGACCTTTTTCCTGTCAAAATGTAACAAGTACTTTTGGGTGTCAGCGAAAATGTATATAGTAAGAAGTACATTATCTTCTTTAGGAATGTAGTGAAGTAAAATAAAAAATTGCCAAAAATATAAATAGTGAAGTACAGATACCTAAAAAAACAACTTAAGTAGCACGTAAAGTATTTTTACTTAAGTACTTTTTTACACCAAGCAATTTCCATATACTCTGATGTAGAGTTCTAAATCAAGATTAATACCCTTTTCACAAACCAAGGAGCTTGTTGTGAATTCCATTCTGTGAACGGTGGGGCAGACAAGGCTACTTAAGTACTTTACACCACATTGTATTTTTTGTTGTTGTACATTAATATTGATAACTGCATTGTTGGTTTTACAGGAATTTTACTGTACTTGTGCATTCAACATTAAAACTTGAATCACATACATGACTTCCTCACTCAAACATAAACCTACATGACAGTACAATAAACAAAGAGTTGGACACACACAACCGACTCACCTGTCTGGCCAGCTGTGTTATCTTCTGGTGTGAGGGTGATAGTGACACAGGCTTGTGTTAAGCTAGAATGAGGAGGGAGAATGAGTTACGTCTAAATATAGCTGTGTGAACTTCTGGCTGTCTGCCTGCCAGGGGCCATGCTAACACACACTCCGACGGCCTCTCTTCTCATTACCTCACCTGGATAAATACTGTGTGAGTGAGTGAGTAGGTGAGTGAGAGAGTGAGTGAGTAGCCAATTATGAAGGCTTTATTGGATGGTATTGGCGATGATGATGAAATTGCCAAGACATGAGGATCCAAGCTATTTCCACATACTCTGATGTAGAGTTTTAAATCAAGATAATATCCTTTTCACAAACCAAGGAGCTTGTTGTGTATGGAATTATATTATGTGAGTGGTGAGGCAGACAAGGCTACCAGTCACACACACTGAGAGTGTGTGGAGCAGGGAACTGTCCATTACTTGTGTAGTGCTGAAATGTTATAATTTGTCCATTTGCCGAGCTTATGTTCTGTCTTCCCATCTGAGAATACGTTGCCAAGTTTACTTTCCCTGGATACACTAGCTCACGGGACAATGGCTAACGTAGACCTAACCGGAGATATAAAAAGAAAGATTATATACTGAAAATATATAATATATGTTGCGTATATATATATAAAATATATATATATACGCAACATGCAACAATTTCTAAGATTTTCGAGGTACAGTTCATATAAGGAAGTCACTGACTTGAAATAAATTCATTAGGCCATAATCTATGGATTTCACATGACTGGGAATAAAGATACGCATTTGTTGGTCACAGCCACCTTAAAAAAAATGTTGATGGCGTGGATCAGAAAAACAGTCAGTATCTGGTGTGACCACCATTTGCCTGGAACACAAATCAAATCAAATCAAATTTATTTATATAGCCCTTTGTACATCAGCTGATATCTCAAAGTGCTGTACAGAAACCCAGCCTAAAACCCCAAACAGCAAACAATGCAGGTGTAAAAGCACGGTGGCTAGGAAAAACTCCCTAGAAAGGCCAAAACCTAGGAAGAAACCTAGAGAGGAACCAGGCTATGTGGGGTGGCCAGTCCACTTCTGGCTGTGCCGGGTAGAGATTATAACAGAACATGACCAAGATGTTCAAATGTTCATAAATGACCAGCATGGTCGAATAATAGTAGGGCAGAACAGTTGAAACTGGAGCAGCAGCACAGTCAGGTGGACTGGGGACAGCAAGGAGTCATCATGTCAGGTAGTCCTGGGGCACGGTCCTAGGGACACACTGTCATACACTTCGATCCAGAGCATCCCAACCATGCTCAATGGGTGACATGTCTGGTGAGTATGCAGGCCATGGAAGAACTGGGATATTTTCAGCTTCCAGGAATTGTGTACTGATCCTTGTGACATGGGGCCGTGCATTATCATGATGAAACATGAGGTGATGGCGGTGGATGAATGGCACGACAATGGACCTTAGGATCTCATCACGGTATCTCTGTGCATTCAAATTACCATCGATAAAATGCCATTGTGTTCGTTTCCCGCAGCTTATGCCTGCCCATACCTTAACTCCACCTCCAATATGGAGCACTCTGTTCACAACTTTGACTTTAGCAAACCGCTCGCCCACACAACTCCATACACGTGGTCTGCGGTTTGAGGCCGGTTGTACGTTCTGCCAAATTCTCAAAAACGACGTTAGAGGCGGCTTATGGTTGAGAAATGAACATTAAATTATCTGGCAACAGCTCTGTTGGACATTCCTGCAGACAGCATGCCAATTGCATGCTCCCTCAAACCTTGAGACATCTGTGGCATTGTGTTGTGTGACAAAACTGCACATTATTAGAGTGGCCTTTTATTGTCCCCAGCACCAGGTGCACCTGTGTAATGGTATTTATTCAACTTCTCGATATGCCACACCTGTCAGGTGGATGGATTATCTTGGAGAAGGAGAAATGCTCACTAACAGGAATTTAAACACATTTTTGCACAACATTTGTGAGAAATAAGCTTTTTGTGTGAATGTAACATTTTGGGGATCTTTTATTTCAGCTCATGAAACATGGGAGCAACAATTTACATGTTGCGTTCATATTTTTGTTCAGTGTAATAAGGGAATAAATAGGCTACAACATCATCATGGAAGCAGGTTCGAGTGAAATCCCCAGTTTGGAGGGACAATCACAAAGTATATGGATACACATCCTGCACAGTGTGCAAGCAGGTATTTACTTTCAATAATTCAGCTAATTATCAGTTAATTACAGCATTAATTAAAGTGTAAACCTGTGCGGCTGGTAAAAGTTAGAGTAGCCTAAATCAATGTAGACAATTTTTGCAGGCTATATTCGATTCTGCAAATTGTTTATTTAAGTTTGAATTAGTCCTAAACTATTTGATGATCTAAAATGTAAAGCTATTGTTTTGTCGGCTATAGTCGGCTATTGTCTTTCAGTAGCTAAGAAGGCTAATTAGAAGGCTATTTTTCTATAAAGCGATTTGAGTGACGAATCACGTTTTGAAAATAAATAGATATTCTTAATTTATGAAATGGTTTCCTATTGTCCAAATGTTGAATAGACATGCAGACAAAATTAATTCATGCAGGCAAGGGGAATAGTAACAATAGCCTAATAAAAAGTATTAGCACTCAAAAACTATTCAATGAATGGATGTTATGTGGCGGGTAACGCATCGGCTCTTGGAACAATTATATGCGGGTGGTTCGGGTTGCGGAAAAAAAGGTGTCCTGATGTCGGGTATCAAGTGGGGTTCTCAATTGATGTGGCCGGTGTGGTGCGGGTTCAGCTCCAAAAAACAGACCAGTGCAGGACTCTACATTGATGCTATAACCCACCTGCTATGAATCCCAGTCTAAACACACTTTCTGTCTGGAGTGTGGGAGTAGTGTCTGTAAGTTTAAGTCCACTGACAAATGTTCCCCCTGAGCCCAATCCATCTGTCCACTGTCTTGAAGTGTGTGTGTGTGTGTGGCATCTGTGAGTGGCTGCATCCCCCTGTGTTCAGACACATTGATCCCTCGTCTGCTAACCACATGCTGACCCAAGGGTGTGTGCGTGTGTTTGCATGCATGTGTGTGTTTGTCTGTCCCTGCTCGTCTGTCCCTGCTCTTAACTGTCAAGTGCTCAGAATTGCAGGGATGTCACATTCCCACTGCACACACCCACCCCTATAGCAGTTAACCATAAACAAACACAATAACAGATGGAAAAAACACGCTTTAAAAAACTGTCATATACATCCATGTACATAATACATTCAGATTATGTTCATATGATTATGCATATACTGTGCAATGCATAACAATGTTGATATTGATGAATTTAAATATATGAATAATCAACTCCTATGTACACATCCACACACCTAGTTAGATGTGGTCAGGGCCGGTTCTGGACGTGCAGAATGGCACTTTCGAAACTTTTCCACCCAGACAAACAACAGAAGTGCTTCCCTAAAAGCTGTCTGGGTTTAAACAAACATCTTCTGTTTTCAGAAAGAGAAAAACTAAATTAATAGGGGCAGAATATTATAGGCTACAGTTCAGCTTCAGATTGTTATAGAGAGGAATCAATATACCCCATATGCATCGGAGTCACGTCTTTCGTGGGCATTTTAGAGCTTCTTTCTACCATAAGACATCACAGAGTTAAGCATTGTTATAGAACGCTTGATATAATCTGGATACGTTTTATGTATTTATTCACAAATATAAAGCAAACAATAGATATCCTTTTTGCCCTTTTCTTTAACAAAGGGTATATGATACCCTCACTCAGTTCAAGCCCTGGTTGTAGTCAAAAACACCAAGCCCTTCCCAGACACGGAGGTATTTAATCAGTGTGTGCGTGTATTGGAGTATTTAGCTATACCGACATCTATGGACAGGATAATTGTGTCTGTCAAACAGGTAGACTTACCACTTGTTTTTTTTGGAAGATGAAGAAATAAGCTCAAATTATCTCTGTAATTCTATGTTTATGCCTATAATAATGTTTGGTGCATGCGTGCACATATAGGAGGTCCCTTACCGGGCAGAAGGGAATGTTACCTTAACCCCTGCATCGCAGAGTTACAATGTTGCTATCTTATGCAACCTACTACCTATAGTAGGAAAACTAGTTTTTTATTAATAATATCCCACTTGTTATCACACATGGCACGACCCAATAATTATTACAATAAAATAACATTTGTATATAACATATTTAACATATTTTAATATTCCTGTAGAACTGTAAAACAGAGTAAGATCATTTGAGCTTTGGAAATAACTGGTATGCACTCATAAATGCATGGCGGGGCCTCATTTCGCTGTAGCAGTGTAAAATAAGCTTTATGTCAATGACCCAGGCTTAACGAATTTCGTTTATTTACATATCGAATTTGATTGTCCAACATCAGTTTGAACATTTATTTATTTTGTCTCCACCTAGAGTGGCCTCTTTCCTCTGCTGTGGTGCTGCATTGCATTCAGCGATGTTTCCTCTCGTTAGATGTCCATGGTCCTGAAATCAAATCATCTGAGTTTGCTTGGACACCAACCAGCTTAATCTCCAGCTCCTTCCATCTCTGGAAACTATCTAGGTCATGCGACTTCTCATACGAGCTGAGGAGGTGGCACAGATTCTTCCAGTCCCTGGTTCCTTCCCTGACCAGCGCAGATTTGCACTTGTGTGAAAAAACTTTGCACAAAAAACAGAAGGCTGCATCCTTTTGCTTGGCATAGACAAGCCTTGATCTCCACTCTCTCCCCGTTCGCCATCCTCCTATTGCAGAGGGCCACCGAAAACCTTCGTTGCCCCTCCTCTCTTAGGAAATTCCCCTCCTTATCATAATGTGGCCCTGCCTGCACTAACATATCCCGTTAAGATCCATTCATATGCACGACCGGTCTAAGTTTTAGAACACCTGCTCATTCAAGGATTTTTCTTTATTTTGTTTTACAATTTTCTACATTTGTAATATAATAGTGAAGACATCAGAACTATGAAATAACACACATGGAATCATGTAGTAACCAAAAAAAGTGTTGAACAATATATATTTTATATTGGAGATTTTTCAAATAGCCACCCCTGACCGGTCTGGGGATGTGGAGGCCAGGTCATCTGATGCAGCTCTCCATCACTTTCCTTCTTGGTCAAATAGCTCTTACACAGCCAGGAGGTGTGTTGGGTTATTGTCTTGTTGAAAAACAGATAGTCCCACTAAGGCAAAACCAGATGGGACAGCGTATCGCTGCAGAATGCTGTCGTAGCCATGCTAGTCAAGTGTGGACAGAGACTGACGGAGAGCTGTCATCATCGGTGGAAGTGCATGGCTCGGACTCCTTTGGTTCGCTGCTAGAATCAGCGAATGGGGCTTGTCGTTCTCGACGAATGAATGGCATGTCCTCGTAGGCTTGTCATTCTCCACACCGGCTGATGGACATTGCTGCACGCTGATACATTTCACGAGCAAATTTGTTTTGCTAGTGATAGTTTTTGTCTCTTAGATATGATAGCAAATAGTTTCAAATCTCTATTGATTACTTTTAGCAAAAATTATATCCACAAGTTGTAGCTAGCTAATGTTAATAGGCTAGGTTAGGCTACTGCTTTAATCACTAATCGTCTTCGTCTCACACAAACATTAAAATATACAATCACTTAATTGGCAGATTCATTTTTAATGTTTCACAATTGGATAATCTCATATAAACACACACATCACCATAGCTACCAAGGATAGTGGGAGTGAACTTTGGGAGAAGTGGGAATGGAGTGGGGGCGGGAACTGCAACAATGTTTTGAGCTTGTTGCTGGTGTGCCGCGGGCGGTGTAGTAGCCAGTCAAAATGCCGCCACAAATTCAAGTGGTGGCCTAATCTTGCCTAATGGGAGGGCCGGCCCTGACTGTGATCCCGTGTGGCTCAGTCGGTAGAGCATGGCTCTTGCAATGCTAAGTGGCATGAGTTTGATTCCTGCTAGGGCCACCCATATGAAAAATATATGCATGACTGCAAGTCGCTTTATGATAAAAACCTCGGCTAAATGATATATACCTTATATCTGTATTTTCTTATTCTAAGTGATGCACACCTAGCTAAAAGGATCTGCCCTTTTTTTAAATGTTCTCCTAAAATGACAAACCCAAATCTAACTGCCTGTAGCTCAAGCCCTGAAGCAAGGATATGCATATTCATGATACCATTTGAAAGGAAACACTTTGAAGTTTGTGGAAATGTGAAAGAAATGTCGGAGAATAACACAATAGATCTGGTAAAAGTAATACAAAGAAAAAACCAACCATTCTTTTGTATTTTTTTTACCATCATCTTTGAAATGCAAGAGAAAGGCCATAATGTATTATTCCATCCCAGGTGCAATATACATCATGGCCACTAGATGGCAGAAGTGTATGTGCAAAGTTTTAGACTGATCCAATGAACCATAGCATTTCTGTTCAAAATGTTGTTTCAAGACTGCCCAAATATGCCTTTTTATGTTCAAAATCTCCTCAAACAATAGCATGTCATTCTTTCACTGTAATATCTAATGTAAATTGGACAGTGTAGTTAGATGAACAAGAATGTAAGCTTTCTGCAAATTTCAGATATGTCCATGTCCTGGGAAATGTTATTTTTACTAACAACCTCATGCTAATCGCATTAGCCTATGTTAGCTCAACCGTCCCGTGGAAGAAACACCTGTCCCGAAGAAGTTTTAAATGACAACAATGTGATTCAATGCGTCAGATTTGACCCTCTGAAATGTTTGTTTTAATAAAATGAATAAAAGTAATAAAACACATGAAGTAAGCCTAATAAAAACAGAGATGGCCGCCTCGCTTCGCGTTCCTAGGAAACTATGCAGTTTTTTTACGTGTTATTTCTTACATTGGTACCCCAGGTCATCATAGGTTTCATTACATACAGTCGAGAAGAACTACTGAACATAAGAGCAGCGTCAACTCACCATCAGTACGACCAATAATATGACTTTCGCGAAGCGGATCCTGTGTTCTGCCTTTCACCCAGGACAACGGAATGGATCCCAGCCGGCGACCCCAAAAAACGACTTTGAAAAAGGGGAAAACGAAGCGGTCTTCTGGTCAGACTCCGGAGACGGGCACATCGTGCACCACTCCCTAGCATTCTCCTCGCCAATGTCCAGTCTCTTGACAACAAGGTTGATGAAATCCGAGCAAGGGTAGCATTCCAGAGGAACATCAGAGACTAACGTTCTTTGCTTCACGGAAACATGGCTCACTGGAGAGACGCTATCGGAGACGGTGCAGCCAGCTGGTTTCTCCACGCATCACGCCGACAGAAACAAACATCTTTCTGGTAAGAAGAGGGGCGGGGGCGTATGCTTTATGGTTAATGTGACGTGGTGTGGCCACAACAACATACAGGAACTCAAGTCCTTCTGTTCACCTGATTTAGAATTCCTCACAATCAAATGTAGACCGCATTATCTACCAAGGGAATTCTCTTCGATTATAATCACAGCCGTATATATTCCCCCCCCCCACGCAGACACATCGATGGCTCTGAACTTTATTTGACTCTTTGCAAACTGGAATCCATATATCCGGAGGCTGCATTCATTGTAGCTGGGGATTTTAACAAGGCTAATCTGAAAACAAGACTCCCTAAATTTTATCAGCATATCGATTGAGCAACCAGGGCTGGAAAAACCTTGGATCATTGCTATTCCAACTTCCGCGACGCATATAAGGCCCTGCCCCGCCCTCCTTTCGGAAAAGCTGACCACGACTCCATTTTGTTGATCCCTGCCTACAGACAGAAACTAAAACAAGAAGCTCCCGCGCTGAGGTCTGTTCAACGCTGGTCCGACCAATCTGATTCCACACTCCAAGACTGCTTCCATCACGTGGACTGGGATATGTTCCGTATTGCATCAGACAACAACATTGACGAATACGCTGATTCGGTGAGCGAGTTCATTAGAATGTGCTTGGAAGATGTCGTTCCCATAGCAACGATTAAAACATTCCCATACCAGAAACCGTGGATTGATGGCAGCATTCGCGTGAACCTGAAAGCGCGAACCACTGCTTTTAATCAGGGCAAGGTGACTGGAAACATGACCGAATACCAACAGTGTAACTATTCCCTCCGCAAGGCAATCAAACAAGCTAAGCGTCAGTATAGAGACAAAGTAGAATCTCAATTCAACGGCTCCGACACAAGAGGTATGTGGCAGGGTCTACAGTCAATCACAGATTACAAAAAGAAAACCAGCACCGTCACGGACCAGGATGTCTTGCTCCCAGGCAGACTAAATCACTTTTTTGCCCGCTTTGAGGACAATACAGTGCCACTGACACTGTCCGTAACTAAAACATGCAGACTCTCCTTCACTGCAGCCAACGTGAGGAAAACATTTAAACGTGTCAACCCTCGCAAGGCTGCAGGCCCAGACGGCATCCCCAGCCGCGCCCTCAGAGCATGCGCAGACCAGCTGGCTGGTGTGTTTACGGACATATTCAATCAATCCCTATCCCAGTCTGTTGTTCCCACATGCTTCAAGGGGGCCACCATTGTTCCTGTTCCCAAGAAAGCTAAGGTAACTGAGCTAAACGGCTACCGCCCCGTAGCACTCACTTCCGTCATCATGAAGTGCTTTGAGAGACTAGTCAAGGATCATATCATCTCCACCCTACCTGACACCACTCCAATTTGCTTACCGCCCAAATAGGTCCACAGACGATGCAATCTCAACCACACTGCACACTGCCCTAACCCATCTGGACAAGAGGAATACCTATGTGAGAATGCTGTTCATCGACTACAACTCGGCATTTAACACCATAGTGCCCTCCAAGCTCGTCATCAAGCTCGAGACCCTGGGTCTCGACCCCACCCTGTGCAACTGGGTACTGGACTTCCTGACGGGCCACCCCCAGGTGGTGAGGGTAGGCAACAACATCTCCACCCCGCTGATCCTCAACACTGGGGCCCCACAAGGGTGCGTTCTGAGCCCTCTCCTGTACTCCCTGTTCACCCACGACTGCGTGGCCACCCACGCCTCCAACTCAATCATCAAGTTTGCGGACGACACCACAGTGGTAGGCTTGATTACCAACAACGACGAGACGGCCTACAGGGAGGAGGTGAGGGCCCTCGGAGTGTGGTGTCAGGAAATTAACCTCACACTCAACGTCAACAAAACTAAGGAGATTATTGTAGACTTCAGGAAACAGCAGAGGGAACACCCCCCTATCCACATCGATGGAACAGTAGTGGAGAGGGTAGTACGTTTTAAGTTCCTCGGCATACACATCACAGACAAACTGAATTGGTCCACCCACACAGACCGCATCGTGAAGAAGGCGCAGCAGCGCCTCTTCAACCTCAGGAGGCTGAAGAAATTCGGCTTGTCACCAAAAGCACTCACAAACTTCTACAGATGCACAATCGAGAGCATCCTGTCGGGCTGTATCACCACCTGGTACGGCAACTGCTCCGCCCACAACCGTAAGGCTCTCCATGCACAACGCATCACCGGGGGCAAACAACCTGCCCTCCAGGACACCTACACCACCCAATGTTACAGGAAGGCCATAAAGATCATCAAGGACAACAACCACCCGAGCCACTGCCTGTTCACCCCGCTATCATCCAGAAGGCGAGGTCAGTACAGGTGCATCAAAGCTGGGACCGAGAGACTGAAAAACAGCTTCTATCTCAAGGCCATCAGACTGTTAAACAGCCACCACTAACATTGAGTGGCTGCTGCCAACACACTGACATTGACACTGACCCAACTCCAGCCACTTTAATAATGGGAATTGATGGGAAAGGATGTAAAATATATCACTAGCCACTTTAAACAATGCTACCTAATATAATGTTTACATACCCTACATTATTCATCTCATATGTATACGTATATACTGTACTCTATATCATCTACTGCATCCTTATGTAATACATGTATCACTAGCCACTTTAACTATGCCACTTTGTTTACATACTCATTTCATATGTATATACTGCACTCAATACCATCTACTGCATCTTGCCTATGCCGCTCTGTACCATCACTCATTCATACATCTTTATGTACGTATTCTTTATCCCCTTACACTTGTGTCTATGAGGTAGTAGTTTTGGAATTGTTAGCTAGATTACTTGTTGGTTATTACTGCATTGTCGGAACTAGAAGCACAAGCATTTCGCTACACTCGCACTAACATCTGCTAACCATGTGTATGTGACAAATAAAATTTGATATGATTTGATTTAATATATAGTGACTTGGGAAAGTTTCCCGACACCTTTAGTTATGTTACAGCTTTCTTCTAAAATAGATTAAATAGTTTTTTTCCTCATCAATCTACACACCCCATAATGACAAACTAAAAACAGTTTATTAAAATAAAAAAGGAAATATCACATTTACGTAAGTATTCAGACCCTTTACCCAGTACATTGCCAAAGCACCTTTGGCAGCTCTGTCAGGTTGAATGTGGAGCGCTGCTGCACAGCTATTTTCAGGTCTCTCCAGAGATCGATCCGGTTCAAGTCTGGGCTCTGGCTGGGCCACTAAAGGACGTTCAGAGACTTGTCTCAAAGCCACTCCAGCGTTATCTTGTCTGTTTGCTTAGAGTTGTTGTCCTGTTGGAAGGTGAACCTTCACCCCAGTCTGAGGTCCTGAGTGCTCTGCAGCATGTTTTTTTTTTATCAAGGATCTCTCTATACTTTGCTCCGTTCATCTTTCCCTCGATCCTGACTAGCCTCCCAGTTCCTGCCACTGAAAAACATCCCCACTGCATGATGCTGCCACCATTCTTCACCGTAGGGATGGTGCCAGGTGTCCTCCAGACTAGACTCCTGGCAATCATCAGAACAGAGAATTTTCTTTATCATGGTCTGAGAGTCTTTAGGTGCCTTTTGGCAAACTCCAAGCGGGCTGTCATGTGCCTCTTACTGAGGAGTGGCTTCCGTCTGGCCACTCTACCATAAAGGCCTGATTGGTGGAGTGCCTCAGAGATGGTTGTCTTTCTGGAAGGTTCTCCCATCTCCACAGAGGAACTCTAGATCTCTGTCAGAGTGTCCATTGAGTTTTTGGTCACCTACCTGACCAAGGCCCCTCTCTCCTGATTGCTCAGTTCCAAACTTCTTCCATTGAATAATTATGGAGGACACCGTGTTCTTGGGGACCTTCAATGATGCAGAAATGTTTAAGTACCCTTCCTCAGATTTGTGCCTCAACACAATCCTGTCTCGTAGCTCTACGGACAAACCTCATACCTTGGTTTTTGCTCTGAAATGCACTGTGGGACCTTATATGGACAGATGTGTGCGTTTCAAAATCTTATCCAATCATTTGAATTTACCACAGGTGGAATCCAAACAAGTTGTAGAAACATCTCAAGGATGATCATTGGAAACAGGAGCTCAATTTTAAGTTTCTAAAACAAAGGGTCTAAATGCTTATGTAAATAAGGTATTTCTGTTTTTAATTCTTAATACATTTGCAAAAATGTCTAGAAATCTGTTTTCACTTTGTCATTATTGGGTATTGTGTGTAGATTGTTAAGAATTGTATTTATTGAATCCATTTTAGAATAAGGCTCTAAAGTAACAAAATGTGGAAAAAGTCAATTATTTCCGAATGCAGTGTACCTAGTGTACATACAGTAGCTACATGCACTCAAATGTTCATGCAAGCTCTGGAACATGAGGAAGCTAATGTTCGAATGTGTGTGTGTGTGTGTGCGTGTGTGATTTGAACTCTGCTCTCAACCAGATGTTCTCTAGGTGGGCATGAATCTGCACAAACACTCACATACACTAATGGCATGTACTAGAAATATAGAGTGGTGTACACATTACAAAGAGAGTGGGGGATGCAGCCACACACACGCGCACACACACACACACACACACACACACACACACACACACACACACACACACACATCTTTACCAGTGTTGGTGTATTAGTTTGAAGTGGTGTGCCTAATGCGTTGCTGGGGCCTTGTTCCTTAATGCCGGGGTCTCATAGCTGGCCTTTATCATGATACATAATTACATTCATAACAAATGTGTTTGACTCCACTGTGGGGGTTAACTGTGTGTGTATTTGTGTATTTGTGTGTGTGTGTGTGTGTGTGTGTGTGTGTCATCTGTGAGTGGCTGCATCCCCCCTGGATTCAGACACATGGATCCCTCGCAAAACACTGCCACTGGCCACTCCAGCCGCATTTGTTCTTGTTTTGAGGAATTGAACATCCAGCATCATGGTTAACAAAATCGTAGTACATACTCAAATCAAATTGTATTTGTCACATGCGCCGAATACAACATGTGTAGACCTTATAGTGGGGTGTTTACTTACAACAATGAAAATGTATGAAAATACCTATAAAAAAGTAAGAAATAAGAATAACAAATCATTAAAGAGCAGCAGTAAATAACAATAACGGGGCTATATATAGGGGGTACCGGTTCAGAGTCAATGTGCAGGGGCACCGGTGTCGAGGGAAATGAGGTAATATATGCATGTAGGTAGAGTTAAAGTGACTATGTATGCATAGATAATAAGAGAGTAGCAGCAGCGTAGAAGAGGGGGGGGGGCAATGCAAATAGTCTGGGTAGCAATTTGATTAGATGTTCAGGAGTCTTATTGCTTGGGGGTAGAATCTGTTTAGAAGCCTCTTGGACCTAGACTTGGCGCTCCGGTACCACTTTCCGTGCGGTAGCAGAGAGAACAGTCTATGACTAGAGTGGCTGGATTCTTTGCAAATTTTAGGATCTTCCTCTGACACCGACTGATATAAAGGTCCTGGATGGAAGGAAGCTTGGCCCCGGTGATGTACTTGGCCATATGTATGTACTACCTTCTGTAGTGCCTTGCAGTCGGAGGCCAAGCAGTTGCCATAACAGGCAGTGATGCAACCCGTCAGGATGCTCTCGATGGTGCAGCTGTTAAACTTGAGGATCTGAGGACCCATGCCAAATATTTTCAGTCTGCTGGGGGGGAATAGGTTTTTCGTGCCCTCTTCGTGTGCTTGGACCATGTTAGTTTGTTGGTGATGTGGACGCCAAGGAACTTGAATCTCTCAACCTGCAACACTACAGCCCTGTAGATGAGAATGGGGGCGTGCTCGGTCCTCCTTTTCCTGTAGTCCACAATCATCTCCTTTGTCTTGATCACATTGAGCGAGAGGTTGTTGTTCTTGCACCACACGGTCAGGTCTCTGACCTCCTCCCGATAGACTGTCTCATTGTTGTCGGTGATCAGGCCTACCACTTTTGTGTTATCTGCAAACGTAATGATGTGTTGGAGTCATGCCTGGCTGTGCAGTCATGAGTGAACAGGGAGTACAGGAGGGGACTGAGCACGCACCCCTGAGGGGCCCCCGTGTTGAGGATCACCATGGCGGATGTGTAGTTACCTACCTATACCACCTGGAGCGGCCCGTCAGGAACTCCAGGATCCCTTTGACGAGGGAGGTGGCCCCAGGATCCTTAGCTTAGTGATGAGCTCTGAGAGCACTATGGTGTTGAACGCTGAGCTGTAGTCAATGAATAGTTTTCTCACATAGGTGTTATTTTTGTCCAGGTGTGAAAGGGCAGTGTGGAGTGCAATAGAGATTGCATCATCTGTGGATCTGTTTGGGTGGTATGCAAATTTAATTGGGTTTGGGGTTTCTGTGAGCCCTGGCCAGCCTTTCAATTCATTTCATGGCTACAGACGAGAGTGCTATGGGTCGGTAGTCATTTAGGCAGGTTACCTTAGTGTTATTGGGCACAGGGACTATGGTGGTCTGCTTGAAACATGTTGGTATTACAGATTCAGACAGAGAAAGGTTGAAAATGTCAGTGAAGACACTTGCAAGTTGTCCAGCGCATGCTCAGAGCACACGTCCTGGTAATCCATCAGGCCCTGCGGCCTTGTGAATGTTGACCTGTTTAATGTCTTACTCACATCGGCTGCTGAGAGCGTGATCACACAGTTGCACTCATGCATGTTTCAGTGTTACTTGCCTCGAAGGGAGCATAGAAGTTATTTAGCTCATCTGGTAGCCTCGTGTCACTGGGCAGCTCTCAGCTGTGCTTCCCTTTGTAGTCTGTAATAGTTTGCAAGCCCTGCCACATCCGACGAGTGTCAGAGTACAATTCGATCTTAGTTCTATATTGTCGTTTTGCCTGTTTGATGTTTTGTCGGTGGGAATAGCGAGATTTCTTATAAGCTTCCGAGAGTCCCGCTCCTTGAAAGCGGCAGCTCTACCCTTTAGCTCATTGCAAATGTTGCCTATAATCCATGGCTTCTGGTTGGGGTATGTACGTACAGTCACTGTGGGGACGACATCATCGATGACTTATTGATGAAGCCAGTGACTGATATGGTGTACTTCTCAATGCCATTGGAAGAATCCCGGAACATTTTCCAGTCTGTGCTAGCAAAACAGTCCTGTAGTTTAGCATCAGATTCATCTGACCACTTTTTTATTGACCGAGTCACTGGTGCTTCCTGCTTGAATTTTTGCTTGTAAGCAGGAATCAGGAGGGTATAATTATGGTCATATTTGCCAAATGGAGGGCGAGGCAGAGCTTTGTACGCATTTCTGTGTGTGGAGTAAAGGCCGTCTAGAGTTTTTTTCCCCTTTGGTTGCACATTTAACATGCTGATAGAAAACTGA
The DNA here is from genome assembly GCF_034236695.1 of Oncorhynchus nerka. Classification (NCBI taxonomy): domain Eukaryota; kingdom Metazoa; phylum Chordata; class Actinopteri; order Salmoniformes; family Salmonidae; genus Oncorhynchus; species Oncorhynchus nerka. Next base: position 55,634,905 of record NC_088423.1, read on the forward strand.
TATAAGGTTCCCTGCATTAAAACCTGTTGTGCCTATAGGTTCCAGCGGGAACTACACCCCCCCGTTGAACTCAAACGGTGGCACAGGGAATGCAAAAATATTCTTAGAAATATTTAACCTCCACACATTAACAAGTCCAATACCTCAAATGAAAGATAAACACCTTGTTCATCTACCCAGCATGTCAGATTTTTTAAATGTTTTACGGCGAAAACACAGCATATATTTATGTTAGACCACCACCAAAACAAAGAAAAAACGTAGCCATTTTGTCCAACAAAATATAAATTGACAAAAGTTTTTTTTTTAATTATTCACTAACCTCTTGAAAATCTTCATCAGATGACAGTCATATGACATGTTACACAGTACATTTATGTTTTGTTCGATAATATGCATTTTATATCCATAAATCTCAGTTTACATTGACGCCATGTTCAGAAAATTCTCCAAAATGTCCGGAGGAATTATAGAATGCTACGCCAGATAACAGAAATACTCATCATAAACTTTGACTAAAGATACATGTTCTACATATAATTAAAAAGATACACTGGTTCTTAATGCAACCGCTGTGTCACTTTTTTTTTTACGTTACGGAAAAAGCCTAACATTGCAATAATCTGAGACGGCGCTCAGACGTAACAATATTTCTCCGCTATGTTGGAGTCAAAAGAAATACAAAATTACAACATAAATATTCCCTTACCTTTGATGATCTTCCATCAGAATGTAGTGCAAGGAGTCCTAGTTCAACAATAAATCGTTTTGTTTCATAATAATCAAATCTAGTGTCCAAGTAGCAGCATTTGCTACCACTTTCAGCTCAAATGCCCAAAAAATGACTTCTGGTCCAGGATAACTTTGCATCAAAACTTCCAAATTACATATTACAGGTCGACGAAACTAGTCAAACTAAGTGCAGAATCAATCTTCAGGATGTTATAATCATACAGATCGAATAGCATTCCAACCGGACTATTCATGTTCATCTGGGGCTGATTGGAACAGCCGAAGCACTCGAACGCAAACGCGCGTTCAAGCACATGGAAATCTTTTGCGACACTTACTATTTTCCTTCCCATTAGGTCAAAGTTAACAGTAAATGCTCCATTACACTTTCTACTGAATGAGGACATCTAGTGGAAGACATAGGAAGTGTTTCCAGATCCATAACTTGTTGAGAAGGGAGGGGCGATGACGTCAAAGTTGCCCCAACTTTCAGGATTTCAAAACTAGTTTGGAAGATTGCCTGCCCTGTGAGTTCTGTTATACTCATAGACATAATTCAAACGGTTTTAGAAGCTTCAGAGTGTTTTCTATCCAATATTAATAATAATATGCATATATTAGCAATTTAGGACAGATTTGTATGCAGTTCACTATGGGCACGCAATTCATCCAAAGGGGAAATACTGCCCCCTATCTCTAACAGGTTTTAAATCTGCTTCAATCAGTATAGATGAAAGGGAGGTGACTGGTTAAGTACGGCTTTTTAAGCCTTGAGATAATTGAGACATGGAATGTGTATGTGTGCATTTCAAGTGCCCTTGAACGGGGTATGGTAGTAGGTGCCAGGTGCAACGGTTTGAGCGTGTCAAGAACTGCAACTCTGCTGGGTTTTTCACGCTCAACAGTTTCCCATGTGTTTCAACAATGTTCCACCACTCAAAGGACATCCAGCGAACTTGATAACTATGGGAAGCATTGGAGTCAACATGGGCCAGAATCTCTGTGGAATGCTTTTGACACCTTGTATAGTCCAGGGCAGAAGGGGATGCAACTCAATATTAGAAAGGTGTTTCCAATGTTTTCTAGAGTTATTGTCAATATTCAGGATTGCAGGGATGCCACACTCCCACAGCCACCCCTACAGATGTAGGATCTTCATTTGAACCCATTTGCTACATCAAGAAAATAATCTTGCAGCAACAGGAAATGTTGATTATAATTAATGTTTTGTAGGGGTTGATGCATTTTTGCATTAGTGCAAATCAAGTCTGATATTTTAAAGTGGAAATTATAAACGTTAGAATCCTTTTTAAACCTCAAATACACTACAAAATAGCATTTACTGCTGTGCAGGAAAATTCTGAGCAATAAAATAGGTATCAAATTACGATCCTATATCTGTAAGTACTTAAACAAGCACAACAACACATGGACAAAGACATGCATTAACAAACTGTCATATACAGTACATCCACATACATAATACATTGACATTATGTTCATATGATTATGCATATACTGTGCAATGCATATTAAGAAATATAAACATAATTAACTAACATGCACATTAATTACTTAAAAATCGTACAATGTGATTTTCTGGATTTTTGTTTTTCATTCCGTCTTTCACTGTTGAAGTGTACCTATGATAAAAATGACAGACCTCTACATGCTTTGTAAGTAGGAAAACCTGCAAAATCGACAGTGTATCAAATACTTGTTCTCCCCACTGTATATGTGCAAACACTTAATTAACTGTGGTCCTGTGTGGCTCATTGAGTAGAACATGGCTCTTGCAATGCCAAGGGTCATGGGTTTGATTCCTACTCGGGCCACCCATGGGGAAAAATGTATGCATGCATGACTGAAAGTCACTTTGTACCTCTGCTAAATGGCAAAATATGATTCTGTTTTTTTGTTCTAAGTGACGCACACCTAGCTTAAATGACAGCTCAATATGTGATTCAATACATCATATTTGACCCTTTGAAATGTATGTTTTAATAAAATGAATAAATACAATAAAATACATGAAATAAGCCTTTCATGAGGACGATAACATTTGTGTGTGTCAAATCTCACTTTATTTGTCACATGCTTCATAAATAGCAGTTGTAGACTAACAGTGAATTGCTAATTTATGAGTTATTTTCCAACAATGTAGAGTTAAAGAAATACATTTGAATGAAAATTGAAATAGTGACACGAGGAATAGATACACAGTGAATAACAAAAAACTATAAAGAGTAAATATAACAGGGCTATATACAAGGATTACCAGTACCAAGTCAATGTGCAGGGTTACCAAGCAATTGACGTAGCTATGTACATATACAGTTGAAGTCGGAAGTTTACATACACTTAGGTTGGAGTCATTAAAACTTGTTTTTCAACCACTCCACACATTTCTTGTTAACAAACGATAGTTTTGGCAAGTAGGTTTGGACATCTACTTTGTGCATGACGCAAGTCATTTTGCCAACAATTCTTTACAGACAGATTAATTCACTGTATCACAATTCCAGTGGGTCAGAAGTTGACATACACTAAGTTGACTGTGCCTTTAAACAGCTTGGAAAATTCCCAAAAATGATGTGATGGCTTTAGAAGCTTCTGATTGGCTAATTTACATAATTTGAGTCAATTGGAGATGTACCTGTGGATGTATTTCAAGGCCTACCTTCAAACTCAGTGCCTCTTTGCTTGACATCATAGGAAAATCAAAAGAAATCAGCTAAAACCTAAAAGCTACAAACCAATTGTAAACCTCCATAAGTCATGGTTCATCCTTGGGAGCAATTTCCAAATGCCTGAAGGTACCACGTTCATCTCTACAAACAACAGTACGCAAGTCTAAACACCATGGGACCACACAGCCGTCATACCGCTCAGGAAGGAGATGCGTTCTGTATCCTAGAGATGAACGTACTTTGGTGCGAAAAGTGAAAATCTGTCTCAGAACAAAGGACCCTGCTGGAGGAAACAGCTTCCAAAGTATCTATATCCACAGTGAAACAAGTCGATATAACTTGAAGGGCCACTCAGCAAGGAAGAAGCCACTGTTCCAAAACCATCATAAAAAAGCCAGACTACAGTTTGCAACTGCACATGAGGACAAAGATGGTACTTTTTGGAGAAATGTCTTCTGGTCTCATGAAACAAAAAATGTAACTCTTTGGCCATAATGCCCATCGTTATGTTTGGAGTAAAAACTGGGGGCCTGCAAGCCGTAGAACACCATCCCAACCGTGAAGCACAGGGGTGGCAGCATCATGTTGTGGGGGTGCTTTGTTGCAGTAGGGACTGGTGCACTTCACAAAATAGACAGCATCATGAGGAAAGAAAATTTCATGGAGATATTGAAGCAACATCTCAAGACATCAGTCAGGAAGTTAAGGCTTGGTTGCAAATGGGTCTTCCAAATGGACAATGACCCCAAGCATACTTCCAAAGTTGTGGCAAAATGGCTTAAGGACAACAAAGTCAAGGTATTGGATTGGCCATCACAAAGCCCTGACCTCAATCCCATAGAAAATGTGTGGGCAGAACTGAAAAAGCGTGAGTGAGCAAGGCCTTACAAACCTGTCAGGAGGAATGGGCCAAAATTGACCCTTATTGTGGGAAGCTTGTGGAAGTCTACCCGAAGCATTTGACCCAAGTTAAACAATTTAAAGGAAATGCTACCAAATACTAATTGAGTGTATGTAAACTTCTGACCCACTGGGAATGTGATGAAAGAAATAAAAGCTGAAATAAATAATTCTCTCTACTATTATTCTGGCCTTGAATCTATGGATATATGGTAACACACACACACAAACACACACATTTGGTTTACTATACTTGTGGGGACCAAACAATTTATTCCCATTCAACATCCTATTTTCCATAACCCCCAACCTTACCCCGAAACCATAACCCTAATTGTATCCCTAAACCTAATCCCTAAGCCTAAAATAGCCTTTTTCCTTGTGTGGACATTTTGATGAAAATGTATTTTTTCAAATGGCTTTATATTACAGTTCTGCCAGTTGAGCCCACCATCATCATGGTCCCATTTCCCCTCTTTTCTATCCCTCTCTCTGTTTCCCCCAGATTAAGCAGAATGACAAGATGAACCAGGTGAACATGTTCTCCAAGCAGATCGACAAGAAGGAGCCCGTGAAGGGCAGCCTCATGTCCTACACCCTGACTGACCTGAAGATCCCTGTCTCCTATGAGATCCGCCTGGCCCCCATCACCACCTACAGCACCGGAGACTATGTCAGTCGCACCATCCAGTACTCAGAGCGTGAGTAGCAACTTGCTTGCGCCTGGAGCCAAAGTGGCCACTCTGATGATACTAATATTAATAATAATAATCAATAACTGGCCAAGTAGGCCTTTTTTGTGTTCATTTTGGCATTTATTTAAATACATTTTTTAAATGAGTACCACTACAGTTATGTAAAAGGGTATAGTGATAATCTATGTGTATTTCCTTTTTCACAGCCTACATTTACCCAAGACCTTCAGGTAAGAATATCTTTATTTCTTTCTTCCCCCCATTCTCTTTCACTCTTCCTTTTTTCCCCCACTCCGCCCTCTCTCTGTTTCTCTCCTCTCGTCAGGCAATTTGGTTCAATTACGCCGCTCAGGCAGGGGAAGTGGAGAGTGACGCCAAACGAGCACAATTAAAATCACATTTTCTCCAACCACGCAGATTGGAGAACAACAGAAAACAAATTGAGGAAGTGCACGTACGTCGCTGAGTGGGACATGAATCATAATAGATTATGTTTCTATCATAACACCAATGTGAATGGGGTACAGGCTTCATCCCAAATCCCCTATTTAGTGCGTTACATTTGACAAGGGCCCTGTTCAAAAGTAGTGCACTATGGAGGGAATACGGTGCACATTTGGAATGTACCTACAGTCAATGGCTGACAGTGTGTGGCTAGCGTAATTTGTATGAGTATGTGTTTGTGTGAGCGTGTGTGCGTGTTTAACATGTAGCAATGTTAAAGCTTTTGATGGGTATTATTGCTCCAGAGCATAAATGAAGTGCCTGTGTGTCCAGTTGCATTTGGTGTGCCTAATTGCAATGTTTCATAGTCCTTCCATTGACAATGCTTAGTGAATACCACAGCCAGCAGTGGATTTATGTAATGGGTTGAAATTGATGTGATGGTTGTGGTAGGTAGGAACCTTGTGGATTGTTGGAGGGTAGTATTAGGTTTTAGTTCGTTTGGGTGATTCAGAGATGAAAAGAACAGAGAATTGTTACTGGAATGCAAAGAGGTTCTTGAAGTGATTCATTGGTCATTTTAAAACTTCAAACTTTGTCTCTCCTCTCTCTCTCCCTCTTTTTCACCATGGCTTGGTAATGTGTCGCAATTTTGTCGCTCTTCTCTCTTTGATCCCTCACTCTTCCCTATTTCCTCTGCCTCTTTTTCCTCACTTCGTTGTGTCTCTGTCGCTATCAATGTTATTGCTCATCCTCTTCAACCTCTGTATTCTCGCTCTTTCTATATCCCCTTCTCTCTCTGGCTCTCAACAGACCACGTCTGTGGCTTTGAGGACGAGCGCATCTGTGGTTTCTCCCAGGACCGGGGTGACAAGTTTGATTGGACTAGACAGAACCACCTGACCCAGAACCCCAAGCGCTCGTCCAATACCGGCCCAGAGATGGACAGGAGTGGAAACAAAGAAGGTATCTTCCTGAAATGTACACACATCCCTTTAACCTGTTGCTTCTACTCGGGACGCTTGCGTCCCAACTAGAGCTCTGGAAATGCAAATGCGCTACGCTAAATGCTAATAGTATTAGTTAAAACTCAAAAGTTCATTAAAATACACATGCAGGGTATCGAATTAAAGCTACACTCGTTGTGAATCCAGGCAACAAGTCAGATTTTTAAAATGCTTTTCGGCGAAAGCATGAGAAGCTATTATCTGATAGCATGCAACACCCCAAAAGACCCACAGGGGACGTAAACAAAATAATTAGCATTTCGGCGTTACACAAACCGCACAATAAAATAGAAAACATTCATTACCTTTCACCATCTTCTTTGTTGGCACTCCTAGATGTCCCATAAACACTATTTGGGTCTTTATTTCGATTAAATCGGTCCATATAAAGCCTAGATATCGTTATATGTAGACTGTGTGATAAACGAAAAAAACATCGTTTCAAAACGTAACGTCATTTTTTAAAATTCAAAAAGTCGACGATAAACTTTCACAAAACACTTCGAAATACGTTTGTAATGCAACTTTAGGTATTAGTAAACGTTAATAAGCGATAAAATTAATCAGGAGGCGATGTAAAGATCATTAGCTGTCCGTCTGGAAAAATGTCCGGCTAGAAACTCAACGAAAATATCCGGTCCTAGACCGGAGGAGATACGGTGTCCTGTATGTGTTTGACCAAGAAAAAACTCGAAGGGAAATGACAAGACTTTAGACACCGTGTGGAAGCTGTAGGTACTGCAACCTCAGTCAATTAATTGTGGTTCACCTTTATCAATGGGTTCAAGTAGCGCATGGATATATTTTCCCATTTTCAGTGATCAGTTTTTCCTGTGCTTTTCGATGTAAATGCCGTTCTGGTAAAGCCACAGCAGTGATTTAACCAGTTTTTTAAACGTCTGAGTGTTTTCTATCCACACAGACTAAGCAAATGCATATACTATATTCCTGGCATGAGTAGCAGGGCGCTGAAATGTTGCGCGATTTTTAACAGAATGTTCAAAAAAGTAGAGGGTCGACTTAAGAGGTTAAGCAGTGTTAATTTTGGCAGTTACTTTTTTCGTTAGTGGTAGTTATTATCAGTCGACTTAAACTCTGGACAATTTATTTCTAGTTTTAGTCACAGCCATTTTAGTCCCATGACAGTCAGTGCATTTAAAAAAAAAATCCATAGTGTGCACATTCAGATAGCCTTTTAGGCTTTTTACTATCTCCTCATAAAACTTAGTTGGCAACATTGATATTGTAGCAGATTGATGTAACCAATGCCAGCCATAATTAGTTGGCGTTCCAATTCATCCCAAAGGTGTTCAATGGGGTTGTGGTGCATGCCAGTCAAGTTCTTCCACATCTTGGCAAACCATTTCTGTATGGACCTCGCTTTCATGCTGAAATAGGAAAGGGGTTTCCCCAATCTGTTAACACAAAGTTGGAAGCACAGAATCCTTTAGAATATCATTGTATGCTGTAGCATTAAGATTTCCCTTAATTTTCCCTAATGGACCTAGTCCGAACCATGAAAAATAGCCCCAGACCATTATTATTCCTCCACCAAACTTTACAGTTGGCACTATTCATTCGGGCAGGTATTGTTCTCCTGGCATCCGCCAAACACAGATTTGTCCTTCAGACTGCCAGATGGTGAAGTGTGATTCATCACTCCAGAGAACGTGTTTCCACTGCTCCAGAGTCCAATGACAGAAAGCTTTACACCACTCCGGCTGACGCTTGGCATTGTGCATGGTGATCTTAGGCTTGTGTGCGGCTGCTCGGCCATGGAAACCCATTTCACTAAGCTCCCGAGGAACAGTTATTGTGCTGACGTTGCTTCCAGAGACAGTTTGGAACTCAGTAGTGAGTGGTACAGACAATTTTCACGCGCTACGAGCTTTAGTGCTCGGCGGTCACACTCTACTGAGTTTGTGTAGCTTACCACTTCGCGGCTGAGCCATTGTTGCTCCTAGACGTTTCCACTTCACAATAACAGCACTTACAGTTGACCTGGGCAGCTCAAGCAGGGCAGGAATTTGATGAACTGACTTGTAGAAAAGGTGGCATCCTGTGATGGTGCCATGTTGACAGTAACTGAGCTCTTCAGTACGGGCCGAATCTTCTGCAAATGTTTACCTATGGAGATTGCATGGCTTCGTGCTCGATATTATACACCTGTCAGAAGCGTGTGTGGCTGAAATATCTGAATCGAATCATTTGAAGGGGTGTATATATAGTGTATAAAAATATTTTATTAAAATACTTATATATACACAGTACCAGTCAAAAGTTTGGACACACCTACCCATTCCAGTGTTTTCCTTAATTTTTAATATTTTCTACATTGTGTAATAATAGTGAAGACATCAAAACAATTAAATAAGACACATGGAATAATGTAGTAACCAAAGAAGTGTTAAACAAATCAAAATATATTTTATATTTGAGATTCTTCAAAGTAGCCACCCTTTGCCTTGCTCATATTTACATAAGTATTCAGACCCTTTACTCAGTTCTTTGTTGAAGCACCTTTGGCAGCGATTATAGGATCAAGTCTTTTTGGTTGTGATGCTACAAGCTTGGCACAACTCTTATTTGGTGAGTTTCTCCCATTGTTCATTGCAGATCCTCTCAATCTCTGTCAGGTTAGATGGGGAGTATCGCTGCACAGCTATTTTCAGGTCTCGCCAGAGATGTTCAATCGGGTTCAAGTCTGGGCTCTGGCTGGACTTCTCAAGGACATCAGAGACATGTCCCGAAGCCACTCCTGCATTGTATTGGCTGTGTGCATACCGGTCATTAAAAATATTAATGCGAGTAGACCACTTATTGGCCAGCTCATCCTCCTCTAGACCACTGATTGACCAGCTCATTGGCCAGCTCATACTATATCATACTATACTGAACAAAAATATCAATGCAACATGCAAAAATGTCAAAGATTTTACTGAGTTACTGTTCATATAAGGAAATTAGTCCATCAAAATAAATGAATTAGGCCCTAATCTATGCATTTCACATGACTGGGCAGGGGTGCAGCCATGGGTGGGCCTGGGAGGGCATATGCCCACCCACTTGGCAGCCAAGCCCACCCAATGGGGAGCCAGGCCCAGCCAATCAGAATGAGTTTTTCACCACAAAATGTCTTAATTACAGATATAGATACTCCTCAGCACCTCCTCCCCTCGATCCCACAGGTGAAGAAGCCGGATTTGGAGGTCCTGGGTGGCATGATTACATCTGGTCTGCAGTTGTGAGGCTGGTTGGATGTACAACCAAATGTTCTAAAACGATGTTGGAGGTGGCTTATGGTAGAGAAATGAACAGTCAATTATCTGGCAACAGCTCTGGTGGACATTCCTGTAGTCAGTATGTCAATTGCACCTCAAAACTTGAGACATCTGTGGCATTGTGTCGTGTGACAAAACTGCACATTTTAAAGTGGCCTTTTATTTTATGGATTATCTTGGCAAAGGAGAAATGCTCACTAAGAGGGATGTAAACAGATTTGTGCACAAACTTTGAGAGAAATACCTTTTTTGTGCGTATGGAACATTTTTGGGATTCTTTATTTCAGATCATGAAACATGGGACCAACACTTTACATGTTGCGTTTATATTTTTGTTCAGTGTACATGAGGAAAATGGCAAGCATTTGTTTTATGGTCTGTTTGAGATACAAGGTTTTTGAAGTGTTTTTTCCCCCCTCCAATTTATGCATTGGCCACAATAACAAGAATAGGACAGAATTAGCAGAATAGTTAACTGAATAAGAACTTTTATATGTGATATTAACACATCATCTACAGACTGTACCACAGATGGCCATAATTAAAATGTCCAGCGATGTGAAATCTCTGATGCTGCAGTCACAAAGAGGGATGGCGTTTTCTTTGCCGCTTGTGTTGAATAACATAGGTATAGGTATTTCATGGCACTTACAACTGTCATACCTATTTGCGGCATGCAGAATTCACCAGGATTTACCGATAATCCCAAATGTAAAATGGGATCAAAACCACCGTCTCGAACCATATGTGTCTCTCCCTCCCCTCTCCCCCTTCTAGGTTACTACATGTACATCGAGGCCTCTCGTCCACGGGTCGCTGGGGACAATGCCCGTCTCCTGTCCCCTCTCTACAATGTTACTGCTACCAGAGGCCCCAAGGGCTCCGGTCGTCTCCCCTACTGTGTCTCATTCTTCTACCACATGAAGGGCAAGCACATCGGTGAGTACCTGAGCCACATAAGTTCAGAAGTAAAAGTAAGTAGCCTTGTCCAAGCCATAATGTTTCTATAGCGTGAGGCAGCTTGACGTACAAGTACACCCCCTGACAGGAGGCTAGTATCACAGGGCCTTACTCCCAATCTATGGCGGTCCTAGTCCGAGCCCTAATGTTCTTAGCACCATTTTGACATTTTGCCATTTTTGAGGTTGTTAGGGTCAGTGTTGAAAAGCTATTGTAATATAGGGGTTCAAGCGTCAGTGAGGGGTCTGTGTGTTTGAGTGAGTGAGGTGAATGAATGAGTGGTTGAGTGAATCCTCATCTGTGTTTGTGCACGTGTGTGTGTGTGTGTGTCAGCACTTTCCTTTCCGCCCATGTCGCATCAGGGACAACTGCTCTCAACTGCTGCCCTGCACATCCCCAAGAATGGCACAGCTGGCACACACTACCCCTACACTGCTCCCCTCACCAGGTGGCCTTGCCGACCTCACCCCTCCACACACTCCACCTGGCACAGATGATGCCTCAGCCGACTCAGCATCACACACACGGGCGTGGGCATACACGCACATACACACACACATGCACATGCATGCACGCACACACACACAGGCATGCACAAACACACAAATATACATACACGCCTGCACAAGCATGTACATACATACACACAGGCACAACCACACACACAGGCAGACAGACAGACAGACACGCTCTTACTCACGTGGCACACACTAACACACGCACGCGCACTTACACCCACACATACACACACACACACAAGGCAGACTGGCATAGCCCTAGTTGCTGTCGTGAGACCCACGTATGAATGTCTACCTTGCCAGGGAAAGGTTGGCATGCTTACTATATCATTGTCTTACTAGGACTGGACAATAGATGACAATAAGCACAATGAGATAGATTGTGGGAAAACTGTCAGTTTCAGAACCATAAGCTTTATTTCTCCTCTGTCAAAAGCCCACCTCCACCACACTCCACTTGTAGAGTGTGTTTCAGATACACCCCATCTGTGTGCGTGTGTGTGTGTGTGTGTGTGTGTGTGTGTGTGTGTGTGTGTGTTGTTTGTGTGTGTGATTACGTGCGTACATGTGTACAGTTTTTCTGTCAGTTTGTGGGTGTGTGTATGTGTTCCTGTATGCGTGTGTATGTACTCCTCAAGGGCAGGGTGGTGGTGGGAAGAGAAGGGGCCAGAGGGGGTGTCGCTGGGTGATTTACGAGAGGGGGTGTGACGCAATCAGTCACTGGGGAAGTGGTTCATCATAGTGCGTGCTATCAGATGGGTTTATCAAGTGTATAGATCTCATGGCACACTTCGTCTATGTCAACAACCGGGCACTGGTGATTTATGGGTGTGGAGGGTGTGTGTGTGTGTTTTTGGTTTTACAATCCTTGTGGAGACCAGAAGTCCTCACAAGGATAGTACAGATGTCGGCTCTTAATATGACCCATCAGTTTCCACCTCATTTTGTGGGCAGTGTGCCCATAGCCTGTCTTCTCTTGAGAGCCAGATCTGCCTACAGCGACCTTTCTCAATAGCAAGGCTATGCTCACTGAGTCTGTACATAGTCAAAGCTTTCTTTATTTTTGGGTCAGTCACAGTGGTCAGGTATTCTTCCACTGTGTACTCTCTGTTTAGGACTAAATAGCATTCTAGTTTGCTCAGTTTTTTAAATGTAATTATTTCCATTGTGTCAAGTAATTATCTTTTTTGTTTTCTCATGATTTGGTTGGGTCCTGGGGCTCGATGGGGTCTGATTGTGTTTATATACAGAGCCTCAGGACCAGCTTGCTTAGGGAACTCTTCTCCAGGTTCATCTCTCTGTAGGTAATGGCTTTGTTACAAAACGTTTGGGAATCACTTCCTTTTAGGTGGTTGTAGAATTTAACAGCTCTTTTCTGGATTTTGATCATTAGCGGGTATTGGCCTAATTCTGCTCTGCATGCATTATTTGGTGATTTACATTGTACACAGGATATTTTTGCAGAATTCATGGCACTTCTACACCCCCTTCCCCTCTCCAACATCACCTGTTTACTAACCACCGGTCCTGGCAACCATCATTACGCGTACCTGGCATTAATCATTACGGACACCTGCACTTCATCATGAGGCACACCTGGACTCCATTACCTCACTCATTAACCCCCCTTTATCTGACACTCCCTTAGGTTCATTCCCCAGGCAGTATTGCTTCTGTTTCATGTTAAAACGCTACGCCGATGGTGTATTGTTCTTTGTTTTGTTAAACTTACAACCTGCTTCTCGACTCCCAGTGTCTACGTTACAATTCTACATGCAGTTTCAATTTGGTGTTTGTCCCATTTAGTGAATTCTTGGTTGGTGAGAGGCCAGACCTCACAACCATTAAGAGCAATGGGCTATATAACTGATTCAAGTATTCTTAGCCAGTTCCTAATTGGTGTGCCAGATTATATATTTCTTTTTGATAGCATAGATGGACAATCTTTCCTTGTTTCTCTAATCGTTCACATCTTTGTGGAAGTTTCCTGTGGCGCTGATGTTTAGGCCGAGGTGTGTATAATTTTTGTATGCTTTAGGGCAGGTATTCCCAAACTGGGGTACGCATACCCCTAGGGGTATGCCAAGGGAATGCCTGATAGCTTGAAAGATGTTTTGGACACTACAGTGAAAATGGTTAACTTTGTTAAAGCAAGGCCCCTGAACTTTCGTGTATTTTCTGCATTATGCAATCATATGGGCAGCGACCATGTAACAGTTTTACAACATATTGTGCTGGTTATCAAGGAGCAAAGTATAGTTAGCAAATTATTTTATTCTTCAATAACAAACTCCAAAGCAAATCGGATGGAGGAAAATGGGTTTATTCAGAGAGGACAAATCAAGATGTTATGCTGGAAGATAAATGTTCAGTCTCCCCTGTCCTCAGCTTTTCCCCACCGAAAAAAGGAACAGGATTCCATTTATAACCCCCCACCCCAGCCTGGGGTTGACCAATCAGAAGTCCTTGCAGTACAACGTCAAATAAGTATCTTACTCTCGACTCATTGTACAGACCAATGAAAACGTGGCACACGTAGCACACGTCGCTCTGAAATCAGGAGTGATATTCCACAGATTCTGAACAGATGTTGAACTGAAACCCAACTCCTATTTACATTGACAATTCCCTAGTGATCATTAATTATAGTACTCTCGTCCTCTCGAACTCTGCATTGTGTATTTATCTTCAAAATATTCTTACAGTATTAACAGGTTTTTTTTAATTGAGAGACTAGCTTAAAGCTTTTTTACTGACCCTAATTTGCACTTGTCTGACCGCTTGCATGACGACGAGTTTCTCACACGACTGGCCTATCTGGGTGATGTTTTTTCTCGCCTGAATGATCTGAATCTAGGATTACAGGGACTATCCGCAACTACCCTACCGTTCAAAAGTTTGGGGTCACTTAGAAAATGTCTTTGTTTTTGAAAGAAAATCAATCAATTATTTTGTCCAGTAAAATAACATCAAATTGATCAGAAATACAGTGTAGACATTGTTAATGTTGTAAATAACTATTGTAGCTGACAATGGCCGATTTTTATGGAATATCTACATAGGCATAGAGGCCCATTATCAACAACCATCAGTCTTGTGTTCCAATGGCAGGTTGTGCTAGCTAATCCAAGTTTATTAATTTTAAAAGGCTAATTGATCATTAGAAAACACTTTTGTAATTATGTCAGCACAGCTGAAAACTGTTGTGCTCATTAAAAAAGCAATACAACTGGCCTTCTTTAGACTAGTTGAGTATCTGGAGTGTCAGCGGGTTCGAATACAGGCTCAAAATGACCAGAAACAAAGACATTCTTCTGAAACTCGTCATTCTATTTTTGTTCTGAGAAATGAAGGCTATTCCATGCGAGAAATTAACAAGAAACTGAAGATCTCGTACAACGCTGTGCACTACTCCCTTCACAGAACAGCGCAAACTGTCTCTAACCAGAATAGAAAAAGGAGTGGGAGGCCCCGGTGCACAACTGAGCAGGAGGACAAGTACATTAGAGTGTGTAGTTTGAGAAACAGACACCTCACAAGACTTCAACTGGCAGCTTCATTGGATAGTACCCGCAAAACACCAGTCTCAACGTCAACAGTGAAGAAGCGTCTCCGGGATACTGGCCTTCGAGGCAGAGTTCCTCTGTCCAGTGTGTGTGTTCTTTTGCCCATCTTAATCTTTTATTTTTATTGGCCAGTCTGAGATATGGCATTTTTTTGCAACTCTGCCTAGAAGGCCAGAATCCGGGAGTTACCTCTTCACTGTTGATGTTGAGAATTTGGTTTTGCGGGTACTATTTAATGAAGCTGCCAGTTGAGGTCTTGTGAGACATCTTTTTCTCAAACTAGACACTCTAATGTGCTTGTCCTCTTGCTCAGTTGTGCACCGGCAACTCTCACTCTTTCTATTCTGGTTAGTCTCCCATCTATTCGGGACCAGCTGCAAGAGTCGCCAGTACGAGGTCGGAAGTGGGCAAAGACTATGGTGGAGTGGATCATCAGATCACCAGATCACCAGATCATCAGCAAACAGACATCAGACTTCCGATTTTAGTAGGGTGAGGCCGGGTGCTGCAGACTGTTCAAGTGCCCTCGCCAATTCGTTGATATTTATGTGGGGCTTAATCTACATCCCTGTCTTACCCCACGGCCCTGTGGAAAGAAACATGTTTTTTTTGCCAATTTTAACAGCTCACATAATGTTTATGTACATTGATTTTATAATGTCGTATATTTTTCCCCCACACAACTTTCTATCAATTTGTATAGCAGACCCTCATGCCAGATTGAGTTAAAAGCTTTTTTTAAATCAACAAAGCATGAAAATACTTTGCCTTTGTTTTGATTTGTTTGTCAATTAGGGTGTGCAGGGTGAATATGTGATCTGTCGTACGGTAATTTGGTAAAAATACAATTTGACATTTGCTCAATACATTATTTTCACTATGGAAATGTACAAGTCTAATGTAAATGATAATGCAGAGAATTTTCCCAAGGTTGCTGTAGACACATATCCCACAGTAGTTATTGGGGTCAAATGTGTCTCTACTTTTGTGGATTGGGGTGATCAGTACTTGGTTCTGAAAATCTGTGAAGATACCAGAGCTAAGGATGGTGTTAAATAGTTTAAGTATAGCCTATTGGAATTTGTGGTCTGTATATTTTATCATTTCATTTAGGATACCATCAACAGCAAAGGCCTTTTGGAGAATCCAGTGGGTTCTGGTAGACTTTAATAGTTGATTTTAAGATTTATATTTGATCATGTATACGTTTTTGCTGTTTGTTCTTTGTAATAGGGCCAAAAAGATTGGAGAAGAAGTTTATCCATTTTGGATAGATAATTCTTCATGGTTTTTGTTTAGTGTGTTCCAATTTTCCCAGAAGTGAGAATTATATTGAGCTGATTTCTGATGTGCTGGTCCTTCTTTTTCCATAGTGTATTTCTGTATTGTTTTAGTGATTCACCAGAGTGAAGGCGTAGACTCAGGTTTTTGGGTCTCTATGTTTTTGTTTGGATAGGTTTCTCAATTTCTTTCTTAGGTTTTTGCATTCTTCATCAAACCATTGTTCATTGTTTTTCATTTTCTTAGGTTGTAAGGCTGGAATCTGGGCTTAATGGCCATGTACTCTTATAATCTCCACCCGGGACAAGCAGAATAGAACTTGCCATCTGCTGTAAAAAGGGCTTTATAAATACATTTGATTGATAGACATTTTTTATAGATTTGATAGGTCAAATATACTATTTAGGCTTTCTACTGCCAAGTTTACACTTTCACTACTACAGTGAAATGTTTTGTCCAGGAAGTTGTCTAAAAGCGATTGAATTTGTTGTTGCCTAATTGTTTTTTGTTAGGTTTCTAAACTACTTTCCTTCCATCTATAGCATTTCTTAATATTGTGCAGTTCCTTTGGCTTTAATGCCTCATGATTGCATATTGCTCTGTTCGGGAAGACTGTGATTTTGCTGATAGGGGTGTTAGTGGGCTGACTGAACACTCTGACAGAGTCTGGATTGAGGTCAGTGATAAAGTAATACAGTCGTGGCCAAAAGTTTTGAGAATGACACAAATATACATTTTCACAAAGTCTGCTGCCTCTGTATGATGGCATTTTATATATATTCTAGGATGTTATGAAGCGTGATCAGATGAATTGCAATTAATGGAAAAGTCCCACTTTGCCATGCAAATGAACTGAATCCCCCAAAAAACAAGTCCACTGCATTTCAGCCCTGCCACAAAAGGACCAGCTGACATCATGTCAGTGATTCTCTCGATTACACAGGTGTGAGTGTTGACGAGGACAAGGCTGGAGATCCCACTGCCATGCTGATTGAGTTCTAATAACAGACTGGAAGCTTTAAAATGAGGGTGGTGCTTGGAATCATTGTTCTTCCTCTATCAGCAATGGTTACCTGGAAGGAAACATGTGCCGTCATCATTGCTTTGCACAAAAAGGGCTTCACAGGCAATGACATTGCTGCCAGTAAGATTGCACCTAAATCAACAATTAATCGGATCATCCAGTTCTTCAAGGAGAGTGGTTCAATTGTTTTTGAAGAAGGCTTCAGGGTGCCCAAGAAAGTCCAGCAAGCGCCAGGACCATCTCCTAAAGTTGATTCAGCTGCGGGATCGGGGCACCACCAGTACAGAGCTTGCTCAGGAATGGCAGCAGGCAGGTGTGAGTGCATCTGAATGCACAGTGAGGTGAAGACTTTTGGAGGATGGCCTGGTGTGAAAAAGGGCAGAAAAGAAGCCACTTCTCTCCAGGAAAAACATCAGGGACAGATTATTATTCTGCAAATAGTTTGGACTGCTGAGGACTGGGGTAAAGTCATTTTCTCTGATGAATCCCCTTTCCGATTGTTTGGGGCATCCGGAAAAAATCTTGTCCGGAGAAGACAAGGTGAGCGCTACCATCCGTCCTATGTCATGCCAACAGTAAAGCACCCTGACCATTCATGTGTGGAGTTGTTTCTCAGCCAAGGGAGTGGGCTCACTTACAATTTTGCCTAAGAACACAGCCATGAATAAAGAATGGTACCAACACATCCTCAGAGAACAACTTCTCCCAACCATCCAGGAACAGTTTGGTGACGAACGATGTCTTTTCCAGCATGATGGAGCACCTTGCCATAAGGCAAAAGTGATAACTAAGTGGCTAGGGGAACAAAACATCGATATTTTGGGTCCATGGCCAAGAAACTCCCCAGACCTTAATCCTTTTGAGAACTTGTGGTCAATCCTCAAGAGGCGGGTGGACAAACAAAAACTGACAAAGTCTGACAAGCTCCAAGCATTGATTATGCAAGAATGGGCTGCCATCAGTCAGGATGTGGCCCAGAAGTTAATTGACAGCATGCCAGGGCAGATTGCAGAGGTCTTGAAAAAGAAGGGTCAACACTGCAAATATTGACTCTTTGCATCAACTTCATGTAATTGTCAATAAAAGCCTTTGACACTTATGAAGTGCTTGTAATTATACTTCAGTATTCCATGGTAACATTTGACAAAAATATCTAAAGACACTGAAGCAGCAAACTTTGTGGAATTTAATATTTGTGTCATTCTCAAAACTTTTGGCCATGGCTGTATACAGTACTACTGCCAAGGGATGAGCTGTAGGAGTACCTACCATAGACGTCTCCTCAAAGCCTATCATTGACTACAGACCCAGCGTGCCACAGAGCTGCTGGAGTTGTGACCAATTTTTGTCGGTTGTTTTGTCATAGTTGTGTCTAGGGGGGCATATTTCGGAGGGAATAGTGTCACCTCCAGATAGATGTTTTTACTTCCCTCCCTCCCTCCCACTCCCTCTTTCTTTCATTCTCTCTGCCTCCCACTCCCTCTATCTCTTTCTGCTGGATGCCAGACCAGACACCAGACACACTAAAGAAAGATCCTCCCTCCAATCCGAGGCATTAGCGACTCACTTCTTAAAGCTCTACCTTATTTAAAGTAATTATTTATTAATAAGGGCTGATTCTTTAAGTCGGACTGCCTCGACCCTAGAAGCCAAGGAAGATCAGGTGGTGAAAATGAAAGTGGAGAGACAATAGTCCATTAATCTGGGTCTTTAATTTGAAGGGGATTCCCCTAGAGGGAAAGGAATTTTCATTGGGTTCTGATGGACCAAAGGAGGGTGTCTGGCTTTTTTTGTGTTTGTCGGTTGGAGTCCGTGCCTGTCTTAAAATCAAGAAGTGTGACTTTGCACATTAATAACATATACATTTGTCAACCTTGACCTATCATGGTATGACGGTCGGATAAATGTTCGATTGACAGTTCCATTAGAATTGAGCCACGCCATCTCAGTAATTATTGTGGTAAAATATAGTGGTTACATTACGATTCTCTACCTCTCTCCCAAAGTGTACACTCGTACACTCCCCCTCATGGATTTAAAAGGAATAGACAAATCCAAGGACCAGTAAGGATTATTCCAATGCTTTTAAATGCATGAGGGGGAGTGAGCGAGTGCACAGTTCTGGAGAAGGGTGGAGAATTGGAATGCAGCTAGTGAGTTCCCTGCAGTTCTCTTCAGCACTCACTCACTAATTCACTCACACTCTCTCTCTGTCTTTCCCTCCCTCCCTCATAATTACCCATAAGCCCTGTTTCAGTGTCTTTAGGCTCTGGCGGCAGCATTAAACAACATTTAATGAGCTTTGGTTTCCATTAAACAATATTTTGAAGTGTCCCGGTTTGCCGAGAGCGAGAGCTGCAGGGCTGCCGAGGAATCATCACTTTGTTTATCACCTTCTATTAATCACCCCTTCTAACACAGATGGAGGGAGAAGGAGGGAGAGAAAGAGAAAGCGAGAGAGAGAGGGATAGGGGGAAGGAGAGAAAGAGGAAAAGAGAAAGAAAGAGAGGGGGTAGAAAGAAGAGAGAAGGAGGGAGAGAGAAGTGAAAGACAAACTGGAAAAGGAATTGGAGAGAGAAACATGAGAATGAAGCAAAGAAAAGGGAGAAGGAGCGACAAACAGGAGAGTGAATTGTGGAGAAGAAGAATGAGACAAAGAAAGAGAAAGAAGGAAATAATTAGTAGAGAGAAAGTGACAGAGAGAAAGGGAGTAAGTGAGAGAGAGCCTAAGGGCTTCTGCATGCTTCCCAGACAAAACAGTTCAGAACAGTTCATGCATATATTATGTTAGTTTTGGACTTCGACAAGGTGTTTTTCAGCTGACCGTGACAGCTTTTTTTTCCCGAGCCATGTCTACGCCCCCTCATCAGTGATTGGTCACAAGTAACTGTCAATTATAGATTTCTTGAGTTATCTTAGATTCATTCTGACTTTTTAAGAGGAAGTATATATTGGCTCCCGCGTCTCAAAAAGTACAAACAGAACTATTGCCACTTTTTTCTCATTTTTCAAGTGAATGTCTTTTAAGGGACTATGCGAGCACAGTAGCCGAACTGTGACACCACCACTGACACTCACTCTTCCTCCTCCTCCGCTCCATCCTCCTCTGGAGCAGATTGTTGCATTCCTCCAAGAGTTGTCAACAGAACACTAATAAGAGCCATACAATTTGTTATCTAGCTCTTCAGTCCCTTACAAATGGGTTTTCTACGGATCAAATGCAGCATCGTTTTTTTATCAATTAGGGCGTTGTACGCGGCTCGACAAACAGCCCTCGTGTGATGTCATATTCCCGCTACTTGAAGGACACAGTGGATATTAATAGAATAGAGTAGCGATAATGATGTTAATGTGTATGGCCATCTCTTATGCTGTCATATATTATGGAGGTACCGTGACAAAGGTTGAATAAGAGTGGGAGATTGGCAGAGTGTGTGTGGCACAGCACTTGCATTTTTAACCTCTCTTGCCATGCTTTCAGAGTGAATGAGAGAATGGAGGCCAGGCAACGCAAGACTATTAGTCCATTGGCAACTTGCCTTTTGGGAACTGTCCTCACTTGTTATAATACTATCTTTCGACCTGCAGCCTTTGAACTTATTAACTAGGCCAGTGAAAAATAAGTCTCCAAAATTTGTCAGACGTTTTTCAGATGTACAGATGTATGATCTTAATTTGATCACTCAAATTTTCTTGCACTGCAGGAAATGCAAACGTGTAGTGTATTTAAGGTTAAAAAGTTTTCTAAAACTTGTAATTTCCACTTCAAAGTGGAAATCCAGTCTTCTTTTCACCCCATTTAACACCTGATTTACTTAACAAATGCGCATCTCAATAAGTGCTCCAGATATGTCAAGTAGGGGGTGGGCCTTTCCTCTTTTATTCTCTATTTCTCCTTAACCAAGGGGGGATGCCAATGACATCACTGACAGAAGTTGAAGTTTGCAGGTGTGTCTAAAATAAACACTATTTTGCTCAAAACAATTTTTGTTTACCTTTAGTGTGTGCACTTTACTGTATTTATACTTGGGATATCACTTTTCAACAGTAAAAGTTCAAAATCAATGGAGGACATCTTTAACATTTCAGACAGATTTGCCCTAACTTAAAATGTATCAAGCTCTACAGAAAAATGTCAATTTAATTATAATCCACATAATAATTCCCATTTCCTCTTGTTCCATGATTATTTTCTTGTTGTAACAAACTGTCTCAAATTAAGATCCTACATCTGCAGTTGTCTTACAGAGCGCTCAGACTTGGAGCAGTAATTAGCAATCAAGGCCGGAATTCAATCCGGACCCTGGAAGGTCTACGTTGTAGCACAGTGAACGTTTAAAGGTCATTTCCGATTGAGCCGACATCTGCAGTGTTTACTTTGAATGCGATCTCCGCGACCGCTATAACATTGCCTTTCAATGATGCATAGCAGAAATGTTATCCCGGCCCAAGTTGTTGAAAATCACCCCCGGTGGGCGTATCCTTTAAACGGCTTGCATGATGGCAGTTTTGTGGTTAGCCAATGTCAAAGCCTACTAGTAAGACCTGCCCTTTCCCAATCAGCTGTCGTGCGATTCCGTAGCTGAAATTTGCATAAAATTGGGACATTTTCAATGATGGTCGCTAGCTCACTCGCTGCTGACAGTTAAGTTGTTGTGTGTCTCCTCGTGTCTCCTTTCATTGAAAATCACTGGTCGCTGGTAGCGAGGTTACTTACTATTGCTTCAAGTCTGAGCCAATTGTTCCACGCCGTCTGTTGTGAACATCAGCTAGTCCTAAATTAACATGAAAGATGAGCAATGCTGAATGGTTTCAGCTAGCCGACTTAAGCCGCTTCCTATGGAACACATGAAGAGTTCCGTTCCAAAATGCTTACTGTTCTCAGATTTTTTATGAATAAATTTTAGATGTGTATTAATATCAGTTTTGTTGCAAAGCACTATATATCCATTGTTTGGCTGAAATGGAATTTTCGTATTCTGTATATTTGACTGTCATGTGTGGTTGTCTCACTTAGCTAGCTATTTTAAGATGAATGCACTAACTGTAAGTCCCTCTGCAAAATGACTAAAATGTCAAATGTAAATATTTTACATACAGATCTCATATTACTCTATTGATTTATAAAACATGTATCTTTATTAAACATGTATTTATTTCATTTGACTGTGTGAAACCTAGCAGTAATCCTGAGAGTGAGGCTGATTTTTATTGCATTTAGGATCCCTGTTAGCCGACACCAACGGCTACAGCTCGTCTCACTGGGTTCCGACACGTAACGGAAAAAGACAAGACAAAATACTTTCCGATTGACATACATTTAAACATGAACGTGTAGTGTGTCTGTGTGTTTGGATCAGTTACACATGCATGTCAGTGCATACACACAACAAGTAGGTCACATGGGGAGAGGCATTGTGCTGCGAGGTGTTGTTTTATTTATTTTTTAAAGCCAAGTTTGCTCTTCACTTGCGCTATGTGAGATGGAAGGGAATTCCATGCCATCATGGCGATGTATAATACTGCACGTTTCCTTGAATAGTTCTGGACCTGGGAAGAGACCCCTGATGGCATGTCTGGTGGCGTAAGTGTGTGTGTCAGTGTTGTGTGTAAGTTGACTTTGCAATCAATTTGAAATTTCCAACACATTGTTTCTTATAAAAAACAAGATGCAATGCAGTCAGTCATTCCTCAACTCTTAGCCAAGAGAGATTGGCATGCGTAGTATTAGCCCTCTGATTACAATGACGAGCAAAACATGGCACTCTTTTCTGGGCCAGCTGCAGTTTAACTAGGTCCTCCATTGCAGCACTTGACCATATGACTCGACACACGCCAAGATAAGATGACACTAGAGCCTGCAGGACTTGCTTTGTGTGTGGTGTCAACAAAGCAGAGTATTTCATTATCACGGACGTTCCTCCCCCCATCTTCATAAACATGAATAAAACAGAGCACCCTTTATTATGGATAGACCTCTCCCCATCTTTTCAAACATTGAATCAATATGTTTTGACCATGACAGTTTACAATCTAAGGTAACACAAAGTAATTGAGTCTCCTCAATTTGCTCGACGGCCACACCATTCATTATCAGATTCAGCTGAGGTCTAGAACTTATGGAATGATTTGTACCTAATACAATGCTCTTAGTTGTAGAGATGTTCAGGACCAGTTTATTACTGCAACCCCTATTCTAAAACTGACTGCAACGTTTTGTTTAGGGTGGAAGTGATTTCACTAGCTGTGGTTGCTGGTGTGTATAGAGTTGAATCATCAGCATACATGGACACACAGGCTTTGTTTAATGCCAGCGGCAGGTCATTGGTAAAAAAAAAATTGAAAAAAGTAGAGGGCAAAGAGAGCCCTGGGGTACACCACACTTTACATGTTTAACATTAGAGAAGCTTCCATTAAAGAAAACTCGGTTTTCAATTAGATTGCCATATTGTGTATTCAGACATTTCTGAGGTTGAAAAGCCATAACGCATTCATTTTTTCAACAACAGGCTACGGTCAATGATATCAAAGGCTGCACTGAAATCTAATAGTACATCTCCAACAATGTTCTTATTATCAATTTCTTTCAACCAATAATCAGTCATTTGTGTCATTACAACTATGTTGGAAATAAATTGTTTTTCAACAAAACATTATTTTTTGTCTCTCTAATTTGAAACAAATACATGTGTCATTGAACAACCCCATGCAATGACCTTGACAAACTTAACAAGTTGACAAACCTTGACAAACCGCACCAATATATCGTCCAAACACCGGCTTCTCAGGCAGTATCACTTAAATGTTCACATGCATCTTCAAATGCAGCTCATTAAAATGGGTTAACAACCTATTCAAATAATGATTGACATATTTTAATAAAAAATAATATTTTGATTAATATACTAATACTATTTCATTCTTCCACAAGATATAGTCCCGATACAAATCTAGGGTTGCTACCCTAGCCGGCTGGTCATTCATTCTATCGGTTTGGTCGTTTTATCGGTTTGGTTGTCTTTTTGATCTGTATCTATGGACACAACCCAGTCGTTTCTTCTAAATGTTCCATTGCCATACTGGCTGGCAACGTTCTTATCCCTTGCTTTCTAGCTAGCCAACTATGGCTAACTTGCAGTCACGTCAAAAAGTGCAGCCAGAATAACAGCAAAGTAGCCGCATTTGCATTTGTTTTACCTGTTCTCTAGTGATATTTATTTGGTTACATTCATAACAATGAGCTAACGAGGCATGATTTCACCTGGCATAGAAAATGTGCTCTCTAGTCAGGACATTGTTGTTCAGAGCCACTAGCCAACATCACAGCTAACACAATCACTTCAAACTGAAGCTGGAAAGACTGCAAACTGCTGCACATTTTCCATTTATTTTTATTTTTATAAATCCCCAAAATTATGCTAGCTCATTCAAGATTTCGACTGGCTGAGAAACGCTGCCTGCCTGTCTTGTCCCGACACTTACTATGGGACAGCTGGAGATTTAATTTGAAGCTTGAGACAATGTTGCAAATGTTGTGGAGACAGACAGCAAGGTTTATACAAATCTAAGCTGTTGGAAACTAAATGTTAGTCTAAAAGAAATGTGAGATAATGTCTAGATGCTTTTCATCGTGGAGATCAAGTTTATAAATGCCTGGCTGGGCAGATGGAAAAGAGTAAATAGACGTTTAAGCATCATAGATTTAGCCGGTGGTCATTTGTAGAATAGACACCGGCTGGAAAGCAGTTTTAACCAATCAGCATTTATGATTAGACCGACCCCGGTGTATAAATACTGTATATCCACTGCTAGGTAAACAATCCAGTCCACTGCTATTTCAGCATAATCTCTCTTCCTTTCTTTCCAATCTGTCTTTATCCTAACTAATATAAATAAAATGACTGCCCCACTCCTTTAAAAAAGGTGAGGTAAAGTGGAATTGCAAAAGCATAAAAAGTTTATACAGTATAGATGTTAATTAGATGTTATATTCTAGAGGTAAAGGTACTTTTTTAAAGGTACTTTGTCCATTTGTTGTCCATTTTAGTACATCCAGGTACTGTACACATAGAAAACCCTGCCATATTGGAGGCTAGGAAGAAGGATGCACCTCCATGTACTAATACATGTAGGCCCTCCCACGCCTCTATCGTCACACCTCCTCCTCCTCATTCTCTCCTCACTCCCCAGGACAGCTAGCCTGATAGAGCTGTGTCTAGCCCTTCTCCCTCTCTCCCCACCTGACTCTCTCAGAGACAAGCTTTATTGCATTACTTCAACCGATCGATAAATATTTTACAGGGCTCCACTTTCTTTTCCTTAAGAGAAGGAGAGGGAAAGAAAAACAAAGAGAAAGAAATCCCCTCAGCTACCCTGTCATGGCAGATGGGGGGATGAGAGGAGGATGGGCGGAGGAGTGAAGTGAGCTTTGATAAATGCCCTCCGAGTGGGAGGCTCGCCAAATAAAGAAATAAAGAAAAGGCCAGCGCGCTTCGCATTAAACCATTAACAGGGTCGGGACGGAACTGAGGAGGAGACAGGGTGTTTGATGAAAGGAGTGTGTCAGCGTGTGTGTGGGAAGGAGTGTGTGTGTGTGTGTGTGTGTGTGTGTGTGTGTGGGAAGGGGCTTGTGCGTGTTTGTGTTTTTGCTCTAAGTTTTTCTCATCTTCAGACTATCAGGAAGGTCAATAGCGAATGAACCATCTCTATTTACAGCGCAATACTCAGGCTCACTTATGGTGTTGGATGCTTTGTTTGTGATAGACACAGCCAGCTGTTACACAGAAGTAGCTAAACAACAGCTACATGTTGTGAGTTGAGACATGGCCACATGTCTGCCTGCGTTTTTTGTGCTGTGTATCTATGACTGAGGAAGCCTTTCTTTATTTCTTTATTTCTTTCTTTCTTCTCCATAGCAGTGGACAGATATCCCCAGTTAAGATTTCAAAATGTTGTGCAACCCGAAAACAGAAACAGGAGCTTGTTATTGGACCTGCTCGTTTTGGACAGTTTCTTCCATTTTGTGCCTATTGAACATGACCCAACTACTACATGTTACAACATCACTGCCCACACACTATTCACAGCTCACACTGGTCACCATTAAATTTGGAGGACTTGCCCCTTGACACTAACGTTAGCACTTTTTAAATGTTTCCACATTTTACGTTTTGCTTGGTCCCCACACTATTTGATCGTAAACAAATCTAACAGAGTGTGAGTTTCAAGGTTACTATTTTAGATCTAGCTGATTCTAGACGTGTCTAAGGGCATCTTCTACCTCCCTGCCCGCATTCAACCTCATCACACAATCGAGGATCACCTAAAGATGCTTGCTCTGTATCGACAAAGCAGGGCTGTTGCTTATAGCCTCCTAGCAAATTTCCTGTTTGGTCAACATTGAGGCTTTACAATTCAATGTACCTTGATTCCTAGCATCCTCTCTCCTTGCCTCCTTCTTAAAAACCATCAGAGAAGAATGTCAGAGGGGCGGGACCATGGACCTTCTCCAATATTGTTCGGAAGGGATCGAGGAGATAGGATGTGATGAATCACAGAAGGACAAATTGCACACACGCGCTTGCACCCCCCCATCACTGTGCACAAGGACCCCGTCACACACTCACACACACACTCCGCCAGTGTATTTGTTTAAGAGACTGGTGCTTGTTAGTGCTCCAATTAAGTGCTCGGAAAGACTGCCATTAAGAAGATGAATGGCTGTTTGGGATGAGTCAAGACGCCTTTGAAAACGTTACACAGATTAACATTTTTTTCTATCACTTCAACAGGATGTTTGTTTTCTTTTACAGTTCTTACTTCTTCAGGGTGATGGATTTATTTGTTGATACAGAATCTTCAAGGAACTAGTGCAATGCCTACTTGTTTCCACTGCCCTTGAGCTACCTGCTACAGTGGGGCAAAAAAGTATTTAGTCAGCCACCAATTGTGCAAGTTCTCCCACTTAAAAAGATGAGAGAGGCCTGTAATTTTCATCATAGGTACACTTCAACTATGACAGACAAAATGAGAAGAAAAAAAATCCAGAAAATCACATTGTAGGATTTTTTATTAATTGATTTGCAAATTATGGTAGAAAATAAGTATTAAGTCAATAACAAAAGTTTATCTCAATACTTTGTTATATACCCTTTGTTGGCAATGACAGAGGTCAAACATTTTCTGTAAGTCTTCACAAGGTTTTCACACACTGTTGCTGCTATTTTGGCCCATTCCTCCATGCAGATCTCCTCTAGAGCAGTGATGTTTTGGGGCTGTTGCTGGGCAACACAGACTTTCACTCCAAAGATTTTCTATGGGGTTGAGATCTGGAGACTGGCTAGGCCACTCCAGGACCTTGAAATGCTTCTTACGAAGCCACTCCTTCGTTGCCCGGGCGGTGTGTTTGGGATCATTGTCATGCTGAAAGACCCAGCCACGTTTCATCTTCAATGCCCTTGCTGATGGAAGGAGGTTTTCACTCAAAATCTCACGATACATGGCCCCATTCATTCTTTCCTTTACACGGATCAGTCGTCCTGGTCCCTTTGCAGAAAAACAGCCCCAAAGCATGATGTTTCCACCCCCATGCTTCACAGTAGGAATGGTGTTCTTTGGATGCAACTCAGCATTCTTTGTCCTCCAAACACGACGAGTTGAGTTTTTACCAAAAAGTTATATTTTGGTTTCATCTGACCATATGACATTCTCCCAATCTTCTTCTGGATCATCCAAAAGCTCTCTAGCAAACTTCAGACGGGCCTGGACATGTACTGGCTTAAGCAGGGGGACACGTCTGGCACTGCAGGATTTGAGTCCCTGGCGGCGTAGTGTGTTGCGTGGAGCCCCAGATCGAGGGAGATTATCAGTGGTCTTGTATGTCTTCCATTTCCTAATAATTGCTCCCACAGTTGATTTCTTCAAACCAAGCTGCTTACCTATTGCAGATTCAATCTTCTCAGCCTGGTGCAGGTCTACAATTTTTTTTCTGGTGTCCTTTGACAGCTCATTGGTCTTGGCCATAGTGGAGTTTGGAGTGTGACTGTTTGAGGTTGTGGACAGGTGTCTTTTATACTGATAACAAGTTCAAACAGGTGCCATTAATACAGGTAACGAGTGGAGGACAGAGGAGCCTCTTAAAGAAGGGTCTGTGCGAGCCAGAAATCTAGCTTTTTTGTAGGTGACCAAATACTTATTTTCCACCATAATTTGCAATTAAATTCATTAAAAATCCTACAATGTGATTTTCTGGATTTTTTTTTCTCATTTTGTCTGTCATGGTTGAAGTGTACCTATAATGAAAATTACAGGCCTCTCTCATCTTTTTAAGTGGGAGAACTTGCACAATTGGTGGCTGACTAAATACTTTTTTGCCCCCCTGTATCTATTGTATATTGAAATTGCTACAGTATGTCACTGTCCACACTAAGTAATAGAATAGAATATTACTTAATTGTCCTTTGTGGAACTGACTGTCTGTTTATTCCAAGACACCACAGACATGACAGACATTTACAGATATGAGAGGCTGGAAGATGCAAAACCTCCATAGGCATTGCCCGTCACGTCAATACAACCCTTACAGTATATTATTCAGCCGTGCTATTCAACCCTCTTTATATGCAGTAGCTTGCTCCCCTGACCTCCCCTTGTGGTTCATTGTCACTAACATGTCAACCTGTTATGTGGTCGCAATGCTTGTGACTTATTGCTCTCAGGTGAAGTATCTGATCGCCATACTGTCACTCCCACCCCACTCCATTTCTTCCCTCCCCCCTCCATCCCTCACTGCATGCTCTCACCTGCTCTCCCGTGAGTGAATGGGGTCACTATATTAACGGCGCCTCAGGGCAGTCACAATGGAAGAGTTGCATATTTCCTCCACCGCATACAGGTGTGTGTGTGTGTGTGTGTGTGTGTGTGTGTGTGTGTGTGTGTGTGTGACATAGTTGTGCTAATACTATTCTGGGTTCAGATGAGGATAGCAGGCCAACGCAGTCCGACTCCGTCCCTCTCCAGAGATGAGATCTCAGTCAGTGAATAAAAGAACAGGAGATTATGATGGTCGTCATATCAGCATAGGGGTGGTAGGGGGTGGATTGTGACAGCGCAACTTGACAGTCGGGGACCTCGTATGAGGGAGAAGTGTTGATGGTACATACAGGCTGTGTGTCTGATGCCTGCATGTGGGGATTTCTGAAGGTAGATAATGTGCCCCACATTCCTAAGTTTCTGAAACGTCTATGTGGGAGCTGAAAATCTGGTAGAGCAGTGTTTCCCAAACCTGGGCCTTGAGAACCCCCAACTGTACACATTTTGTGTTGTAACCCTGGACAAGCACACCTGATTCAACTTGTCAACTAATCATCAAGCTCTCAATGAGCTGAATGAATGTTTTGCCAACACTGTGGTAGAGAATCAAATCAAATTTAGCAGATGTTATTGCAGGTGTAGCGAAATGTTTTTGCTTCTAGCTCCAACAGTACGGTAATATCTAACATTTTCACAACATATTCCCAAAATACACATACAGTAAGGAATGGATTAAGAATATATATACGGGCCTCCCGAGTGGTGCAGTGGTCTAAGGCACTACATTGCAGTGCTAGCTGTGCCACTAGAGATTCTGGGTTTGAGTCCAGGCTCTGTTGCAGCTGGCCGCGAACGGGAGACCCATGGAGCGGCGCACAATTGGCATCGTCCCGGTTAGGAGAGGGTTTGGCCAGCAGGGATGTCCTTGTCCCATCACGCACTAGCGAGTCCTGTGGCGGGCCCACCCCAACTCACGCCCTGACCAAACTAAAATAGAGACATAAAAAAGGAACTAAGGTCTGGACGTGACAGTTGGAGCGGCATTGGACTAAGATACAGTGGCATAGTATAGAGTACAGTTTACACATATGAGATGAGAAATGCAAGATACGGAGACATTATTAAAGTGGCTAATGTTTAATTTCCTGAAAGTGGCCAGTGATTCCTAATCTATGTCTATAGGCAGCAGCCTCTGATGTGCTGGAGATGGCTGTTTAACAGTCTGTAGTGTAGTGTAGAATACATTACAGTATATACATACAGTTGAAGTCGGAAGTTTACATACACTTAGGTTGGAGTCATTAAAACTCGTTTTTCAACCACTCCACACATTTCTTGTTTTAACAAACTATAGTTTCGGCAAGTTGGTTAGGACATCTACTTTGTGCATGACACAAGTAATTTTTCCAACAATTATTTACAGACAGGTTATTTCACTTATAATTCACTGTATCACAATTCCAGTGGGTCAGAAGTTGACATACACTAAGTTGACTGTGCCTTTAAACAACTTAGAAAATTCCAGAAAATTATGTCATGGCTTTAGAAGTTTCTGGTAGGCTAATTGACAATTGGACGTGCACCTGTGGATGTATTTCAAGGCCTACATTCAAACTCATGCCTCGTTGCTTGACATCATGGGAAAATCAAAAGAAATCAGCCAAGACCTCAGAAAAAAATTGTAGACCTCCACAAGTCTAGTTCATCCTTGGGAGCTATTTCCAAACTCCTGAAGGTACCACGTTCGTCTGTACAAACAACAGTATAAACACCATGGGACCACGCAGCCATCATACCACTCAGGAAGGAGACGTATTCTGTCTCCTAGAGGTGAACGTACTTTGGTAAGAAAAGTGCAAATCAATTCCAGAACAATAGCAAAGGACCTTGTGAAGATGCTGGAGGAAACGGGTACAAAAGTAGCTATATCCAAAGTAAAACTAGTCCTATATCGACATAACCTCAAAGGCCGCTCAGCAAGGAAGAAGCCACTGCTCCAAAACCGCCATAAAAAAGCCAGACTACGATTTGCAACTGCACATTAGGCAAAGAAAGTACTTTTTGGAGAAATGTCCTCTGGTCTGATGAAACAAAAATAGAAATGTTTGGCCATAATGACCATCATTATGTTTGGAGGAAAAGGGGGAGGCTTGCAAGCCGTTTTTCATTTAAACGTATTTGGCTAAGGTGTATGTAAACTTCTGACTTCAACTGTATGAAATGGGTGATGCAATATGTTAAGTGTGGTGGCGATTGTATTGTCTTTGGATCTATCAAGGCTGTAAGCAAACTGAAGTGCGTCCTAGGGAGGCAGGTAAGGTGGAGGTGATATGATCCTTGACTAGTCTCTCAAAGCACTTCATGATGACAGAGGTGAGTGCTACGGGGCGATAGTAATTTAGTTCAATTATCTTTGCTTTCTTAGGTACAGGAACAATGGTGGACATCTTGAAGCATGTGGGGACAATCGACTGGGATAGAGAGAGATTGAATATTTACTTTACTTCAGGTAGAGACTTCAGAGACTAGCTATGTGACACAAGGTTTAAGAGGACATCTAGCATTTTAGATAACCCTTCCCCTAACCTTAACCCATAACCCATAGCTTAGCTAAAGTTAGCCACCTACCCACCTAGCTAATGTTCGCTACAACAAATTGGAATTGATAACATTATCATACATATTGCTAATTCATAACATATTTTATGGCGAGGGGGACAGGGGGAGCAGGTAGATGACTCCTGGTGGCTATCCATTATCCTGATGGTCTTTGGTAGAAGCTATTGGCCAGTCTGTTAGTTTTAGCCATGATGCTCCTGTACTGCCCATGTCTGAGTGGTGGAAGCAGGGAGAACAGGCTGTGGCCTAGGTGTCTGATGTCCCTGAGGATGTTCTTGGCCTTCCTGTGACACCTTGTGTTGTAGGTGTCCTGGAGGGAAGGCAGTGTGCACCCAATGGTGCATTCTGCTGAGCGTACCATCCTTTGTAGTGCCTTGCGGTCAGCGTCGATAGAGTTGCCATACCACAACAGTATGCACTCATGGTGCTCCTGTAGAAGACTTTGAAGGCCCTTGGGGACAGGCCAAATATCTTCAGCCTCCTGAGGTTAAAGAGTAGCTGTCATGCCTTCTTCACCACGGTGTCTGGGTGATTTGACCATTTCTGCTCCTCAGAGAAGTGTACATCGAGGAACTTTACGTTTTTGATCGTCTCCACGGCAGCCCTGTTGATGAGGATGGCGGCATGCCTGGTTCCACAATCAACTCCTTTGTTTTGCGACATTGAGGGAGAGGTTGTTTATCTGGCACCACACCGTCAGAGTGCCTACCTCTTCCCTGTAGTCCATCTTGCCAGGTTGGGATAATGGGTTGTCAAGGGTTGATGAATCTGGTGCCACACTAGACAAGAAAAAACAACAGAAACAAAATGACAGTTAAGTACTAAAGTCTGTGTGTGACTATGTGCTGGTCTGTATGCACACGTACAACGCGCATACATGCATCTGCATATTTGTGTGCATGAGGAAGATTGTACACTGGTAAGACAAAGAATGTGAAATAGCAACAAAAAGAAAGAGCAAATGTTTATACTCTTGCTGTGTTCACAAGGTGCATGTGTGTTTCAATGTTGTTGTTTTTGCCCAATCTCAGGGTACATTCTTAGAAATAAGGGTTGGTATTGTTCCCTGCAGTACCAAAAAAGGTACACAATGGTGTAATCTCACATGGTGTAATTCGCTATCTGTGTGGATAAAGAGTATAACGGTACATGTGCGTACTCCATATTTTCAATGTGAATGTACATATTTTCCCTAATACGGTACAATGAGGATTTTTTCAAGGAACTTAAGTCTTTGTCACTGGGGTAGTACCCTAAAAAGGCACATTTGTACCATTATTATCATTAACATATTCCCCAGCATGCACTACCACAGGTAAAAAAAAGGATTGTTTTTAATATCTGTGTTTTTGCATATACATTGATTGATTAATCTTATGCTACACAAAGATAAATAATATACTAAACTAATTTAATCAGTTAGTTTGATTTTTTTTTTTGCTGAAATGGTTGTTCTAGTTTAAATGGCTTAGGTAGTCTCCTCAATATGTTCTTAACCCTACAGTCATTATGAATGCAGGTTGCAGGTGAACAAAAAATGGTTGGATATCCTAACTGTGGCTGGATTCCAATAGGAATTACAAATCAATTAATGTAATTTTCAGGTAGGGTTGCAAAATTCTGGTAGCTTTCCCAAATTTCCCAACGTTCCAGAAATCCCAGTTGGAAGATTCCTGGAATTGGGAGGGATTATGCAGGAAATCATTCAACCATGATCTTTTTTAAAATCTGGTAGCCTACTTGCAGACCTGATGTGGCCTGTAAACCATGAGTTTCAGGCCACTGTATTAGGGTAAACTAGGCTGCAAAATAAGGTCTTATGAGATATGCAATCATAAAGTGTAATTATAATGATAACATACGCCTAAGAATTCACTTGGTAAATGCCACAGGACTGAAAATGAACAATTTCAACAACAACATACACAATCATGGTTGGTAACTCTACAATTCACTCAGCAAGACATGCATACTGTGGAATTATATTGTAGGCGTGGTTTGTGGGGCGTGGCTTTCAGATAGTTATTTTTGGCCACCAATGAGTGGAAAGTTTAAGTGGTCTATGGTGGAGGTGCATTTACATTTACAAGGGGAAAATGGCTTTGTTTCTGTGTTGGTACTATACAGTATAAAGGCACAAAGCCTGCTTTTGTACGTGTGGAGAAAGGTACTTTCTAAGGTATGAACTGGGTTACAATTATGTATGTACCTATAACTAAAAAAACAAAGGAGGACCTTCCAGGGTGCCACCCAAGTGACAAGCGCTTGTAGCCCTTTATTTCTGAGAGTATATACGTTTATTTTCCCTTTCACCTGAGAACACTTTCCTTTGTTTCTGCACCCAGCTGAGATTTGTGAATAATATATTGGTTTCTCCTAAACACAAGCCGTAGTGGTATTTCAATGCATAACTTAGGTTGGTGGCTTTCTCCCTAGATCTCAGCTCCCCACCTTGAAATTATATTATCCTAACACCAGGGTGTGATGAAAATAATATACAGTACTTAATATGTATATTGTATGCATGTAAAGTCAAAGTATACGCCTCAAATACAAATAAATCACAAGGTACCGGCATTAACGTAAAGAGACAGATACACACACTTACAAACACATACACCCTCTCCAAAACCCCTGAACTTATCCCTGGCCCTCCTTTCTGCCTCCGCATCTAGGTTCCCTGAATGTGTGGCTGAGGGTGAAGAGCATCGCCTCTGTGGGCGATCGGGTCTGGACTCTGGATGGGAACCAGGGTCCTGACTGGATTCAGGCCAACATCAACGTCAACCCCAGCGGACCCTTCCAGGTACAGCTTTCTGTGAGCATGCCGAGCCAAAAATGTACCCTATTGACAAAATATCCATATCCTTGAAAAGGTTTGTTGTAAAAGTTGTAGTTTTCAAATAAACTTGAGAATAAGAAACTTTCACAGCACATTGGAGGGGATAACTACTTTCAATTGATGTAAAAAATGTAATGAACAAAAACTCTGATACAAGGTTTGTATAGGACACCAATGGATTATGTAGAAAATGGGTAATCCACAGAATGTCCAGTGCTTTAATGTACAAAATGAAGTTCTGGAAATATATATAATATAATAATCTAAATCTTTCTGGTGGGCACGTTATGGAGGTCCACTTGTCTCCACAAGGGCCTACGTTGCACCTTACTCCCACTATGGTGTCTGGCGGGCTGAAGTGATGACTCAGTGTTCTGTGTGTGTAGTGTGCAGTGATTACCACTCAGGGCTCCGTCTCATCTCCCCAGGTTGCCCGTTTATGCTGAGTCAAGTGTGTGTGTGTGCATGTGCATTCTTGAGTGTGTGTTGGTGCGCATGCATGTGTGAATGTCTTTGCGTTCTTGAGTGTGTGTGTGTGTGTGTGTGCATGTATCTGGGTCAGTAAGAGTGTGGATATCAGGCTCTTCTTTGTGTTTACATGTGTGTGTTTGCACGTGTGTATTTACAGTAGAGGAACGTGTAGATATGGGTTTGCCTGTCAGCAACCTTGTTTATAGGCTGTCACTTCCCTCTAAGACTGCTTGTGTGTGTGTTGGTGGGTGTGTCTTTGTGTGTGCGTGTTTAAATGCGTGGGATGTCCACCTCGGAAAACATCACACAGCATACGGAGTCACCTCGCCCCACCAGAGAGAGTGAAAGAATAAAATAATTACTGAAACAACCCGCGACACCCAGAAACAACCCAGTCCAGAGTAAATATAAACCAGTCCAACGGTCCAATCTCAACCAGTTGTTTGCCACCCATTAAGCAACCTTGTCTTCTTCTCTCCCTCGGCCACAGCCCTGAGAGCAAATTAAACGCGATCGTTCCACATTGGTCTGGTTTGTAGGCCCCATAGTCTCAACACCAAAGAATGGTAGGTTTAGCAGCAATGCGCACGCTCATCCACACACATGCCAAGACACACACACACAGACACACACACCTGCTTGTACATACACAAATGCACAGACATTCACATGCACACACACAGATAGATAGACATTTTCTTTCACACACACACACACACACACACACACACACACACACACACACACACACACACACACACACACACACACACACACACACATACTCCCAGTCTCCTGCCCCCTTCAGCAATTAGTTATGACAGGTCAATTACCAGGAATATTTATGCGGTAGACAAGGCCTCCTCGTTGTTTTTGTAATGATTCCAGATACTGTGTGTGTGTGTGTGTGTGAGGAAAAATGGAATCAATGATGAATGCACTGAGAAGAAAAGGAAGAGGGCTGGAGGGGAGGGGGGTCAGATTGCTTGCTTGGGTGTGTAATTTGTTATGCCTGCGCGACAACATGTTGTTCCATTCAGTTTCCTGTTTGCAAACAGTTTTAAATTCATTTAACCATGCGAAGTCAGGGTCAAGTTCCTCAGCATGGTCCGACAAACGAATTAAGATAAATCCTCAGCTTGCATTCAGCTTTAAAAACAGACATTTATAAACGCAATGCAACCATTTCAAAGATTTTACTGAGTTACAGTTCATATTGTGATCAACTGTGGGGTATTGGGTTGAGCGCACAGAGATGGACACAGAGAGGTTCTAGTGAGAAAACACGACTTCACTAGGCAACAAAAAATATTCATATTCGGCTCCGTGCCTCCGGGAGTTTCGTTCCCCTCTATCGGCTCCCTCCTTCTCTCTCACGTTTTCTCTCCCGCTGTCTGCCACGGTGCTCCATTCATGTGGCCTGCACGGCTGGTTGGCACTCTCCCCTAATTACCCCTAATTGGTGCCATCAGGGTCAGGGTGCCCAGCCCGGGTACTCCCAGCAGAGACTCCCTTACGTTGCGGCACCTACCTCCCCTCTATCACCAAACCTCGGGGTGGAGAATGTCGTCTTCTTCCGGGAAGAAGCCAGCACCGCTTCATCAGGTCTAGAGTGCTGTCGTAGCTTGCCTTCCCCAAGCAGTTCATCCGCCTGGGCATGGGGTAGGCATAGAATATACTGACCTCATTCAGGCCCCAGATGTAGCTGCAGAAGTGGACGGTTCTGCCCGGATTTGGTACCAGCACTACAGGGCTAGACCACTCACTGTGGGACACTCCCAGTACCTCCCCAGCATTATCGTCATTTCCCGCTTTACTGCCGCCCTCTGGGATTCTGGTGTCCAGCATGGCCGTTTACGCACTTTTTCTCCCGGACGTATTGATATGATGTTCCACCTGATCCGTGCAACCCGGTGCCTCGGAGAACACGGCCGTATTCTGCTGGACCAACTCTCGGAGCGCTTGTCGTTGGGTCGGACTGAGGTCTATCCCCATGGAACTTAGACGGAGGGCAGGTTCTGCTTTGGCCGGGCCCACGTTGCGCACAGCTCCTCTCGTGCGTGCCATCTCTTCAGTAGGTTCACATGGTAAAGCTGGAGGGGTTTTCCCCGCCTCGGTTGGCGGACCTTATAATTGACGTTGCTTACCCGCTCAATGATGTCTTAGGGACGATGCCGCGTAGATATGAATTTGTTCTCTATTGTTGGGATCAGCACCAAGACCTTCTCACCCGGGTAGAACTCTCTTGGTTTGTCTTCCCGGTTGTATGCACGCTCCTGGGTGAGTTGTGCCTGGGCCATGTGCTCCCTCACCACTGGCCGTATTGTCCTCATCTTCTCCCTTATCTCCTCAATGTATTCCACCAAGATGTCAAGGGGGGTTGGTTGGTCCTCCCAGACCTCCTTGGTTAGGTCCAGCAGTTCATGGGGCCGACAGCCATACAGGAGCTCAAAGGGGGAAAACACAGTGGACGCTTGGGGTACCTCGTACACCGAGAACATCTGGTGGGCCAGAAGCTGGTCCCAGTTCCTCCTGTCTCTCTCGATGACCTTCTTCATCATCTGCTTTAGGGTCTTATTGAAGCATTCTACTAGCCCATTTGTTTGAGGATGTAAAAGCTGTCAGGATTTCCGACCGGATAACCACCCAGCTAGATAAATGGAAGAACTCCAGTGTGATACCTTTCGCATCCTTCTCCTTCCTATCTCACACGCGCACCTCCCCAGGTCCCTCCTCCATAGTGCCTGGAAGAGAGTGCCATCTCTACCGAGGAGAATGGGCATGGGCACATTAGAAACTGCCCCACGTGCTTCTGGCACGCCCCCCTCAGGGTGGTTATCTGCACTGGCATGGTTGGGTACCTCTTCATGTCCCTGTGTACACAGGAAACCATTATCTCCGTGTCCCCCAGTTCGTCTTTCCCCTCTCATGTGTGCCACTGTGGTTGGGCCAAGGTCACCATGCTACAGCAGAGCATAGTGTCAATGCCATCGATTCGTACTGGAACCATCGGAGGGGCCGTCTTGGTGTTTACCCAACAGGAGGTGACCCCTGAGCTGGTGTCCCGGATTGCCGTACTCACAGCAGCGCCTCTGATCTGGGTCTAGCAGCGGACGTCATCGTCAGTTCGAGTCTCCCTCCTGCTCCACGGCCTCGGCTGGTTTCGTCCAGGCCCCCTTCAGCTCCTAACCTCTCTCTGTGCTTTCCATCCCCCACCCCGCGTCCGCTCTCTCCGCCCGGGCCCTCTTTCAGCAGGTCCTGGGTGTTCTGGTGGGTTTCCACCACCGTCAGCAAATCCTACAGGCTTTGGGGGTTCTGCATTCTCACTGCCTTCTTCATCTCGTAGGGGAGGGCTCGAAGGTACCTATCCAGGAAATCCTTATTGATTATCGGGAGGGACGGTACATCGGTCAGTAGCCAGCCATTGGTAAGATGCACCAGGTCGCTCATCTGAGCACAGGGAGAGTTGGTAGAATTAAAGGCCCAGTCATGGACCAGATCTGCAAGGCTGAATCCATAACAGCTCAGGATCTTGCATTTGAGTTCCTCATAATTCACTGCCTGGTTGGCATTCAAGTCCAAATTTGCCTTCTGGGCCTTCCCGGAGAGGTAGGCTGCCAAAAGGCTGGCCCACTTGAGTTTGGGCCACCCTTCCGGGAGCTTCATCCCCCTCTCTCAGCTCACTCCCTGCCTTTCTTTTTTTTTCTCCTGCCACGGTGCTCCATTTATGTTGTTTGCACTGCTGGTTGGCACTCCCCCCTAATTACCTGGTACTCCCAACAGAGGGAGCCAACATTGCCAAACGTACTTCCCCTCTATCACCAACCTCTGGGTTAGACCTCCCGGGATACCACAATATGAGGAAGTCAGTCAATTGAAATTAATTCATTAAGCCCTAATCTATGGATTTCACATGACCGGGAATACAGATTTTCATCTGTTTGTCACAAATACCTTTTAAAAAAAGGTAGGGCATGGATCAGAAAACCAGTCGGTAACTGGTGTGACCACTATTTGACCCATGCTTGAGTGATACATCTCCTTCACTTAGAGTGGATGAGGCTGTTGATTGTGGCCTGTGCAATGTTGTCCCACTCCTCTTTAGTTGCTGTAGGAAGTTGCTAGATATTGGCAGGAACTGGAACCGGCTGTCGTACACTTCGATCCAGATCATCCCAAACATGTTTAATGTCTGGTGAGTATGCCATGGAAGACCTATGAAATATTAAACTTCCAGGAACTGTGTACAGATATGGGGTTGTGCATTTTCATGATGAAACATGAGGTGAAAGTGAAAGTGTGTGTGCCCACACACAAATGCATACTGACGCCCCCCACACACACTCACACACTCACTTACTAACTCACACACACTTTGATGAATAGCAGGGGGATGAATAGCATGACAATCTCATCACAGTATCTCTGTGCATTCAAATTGTCTTTGAAAAAAGGCAATCGTGTTTATTGTCTGTAGCTTATACCTGGCCATACAATAATCCCACCGCCACCACGGGGCACTCTGACAACGTTGACATTAGCAAACCACTCGCCCACTCGCCTACCTGTCTGACATCTGCCCAGTACAGTTGAAACCAGGATTCATCCTTGAAGACCATACTTTCCTAGCATGCCAGTGGCCATCGAAGGTGAGTATTTGCCCACTGATGTCGGTTACGATGTTGAACTGCAGTCAGGTCAAGACCTTAGTGAGGAAGACAAGCACACAGATGAGCTTCCCTGAGACGGTTTCTGACAGCTTGTGCAGATATTCTTCAGTTGTGCAAACCCACAGTTTCATCAGCTGTCCAGGTGGCTGGTCTCAGATGATCATACAGGTGAAGAAGACGGATGTGGAGGTCCTGGGCTGACATGGTTACACATGGTTTACATATGTGAGGCCGGTTGGACCTACTGCCAAATTGGAATTGTGTTTTGTGACAAGATTGCACATTTTAGAGTGGTCTTTTATTGTCATCAGCATAAGGTGCACCTGTGTAATGATCATGCTGTTTTATAAACTTATTGATATGCCACACCTGTCAGGTGAATGGATTATCTTGGCAAATGAGAAATGCTCACTAACAGGGATGTAAACTCATTTGTGCACAAAATCTGAGAGAAATAAGCGTTTTGTGTATGAAACATTTCTGGGATCTGTCATTTCAGTTCATGAAACATGGGACCAACACTTTACATGTTGCTTTTATGTTTGTGTTTATATTTTCCCACGTCACCTACCTCACACAACACCATACCTCAAGGACTCGACTTCACACAGACAAATGTGTTCATTACAGGGGCACCTTTAGTGTCTTTAGCGTTTGTGGGGGGAGAAAAGGTCTGTGTCCCAAATGGCACCCTCTTCCCTTTATAGTGCACAACTTTTGACCAGAGCCATATGGGTCCTAGTCATAAGTACTAGACTACATAGGGAAGAGGGTGCCATTTGGGACACAGTGTTCTTTCTTCTTCCAAATGTTTCATATGGGTTTCAAGTGTGGGTTTAAACTGTAAATTGGGCCCGACACTGTCTTGGCCGATAATGAATAGAAGTATAAGTCATTAATAAAGCACTGCTTCCTTCTTTCAAAACTTGTTTAAAGTTTAATATTCATCCCCCTCCCCACTCCTACACCATTTGTTTTTGACAGAGGAGAGGAGGGGTGTCAGAAAGGGGGTGGGTTGGCGAATAGGGTGGATATGAGAGAGTAAAGGTGTTGGCTCAGGGATTTTGTTTTTGTGTGTTCTTGTTTTCCTTACTATCGGCCACAATCATATAACGTTAGGTTCGTTGATGTTAGTTGTGCTTCCTCTTTGGTGTAGATGTTCAATAGTGGGACTGAATCAAATGTTGTTTATTAGTAAGACGTTTACATTAACTAGTTAGACATTTACATGAATGTGACTTTTCAAGAATAATTTATGTTTCCGTTATCACAAACACAATATCACTTATATTATACTTCAGTGCCTCCACACCAAACTGCCACTATCCTTGTGTTTGGGCAGTACGGAGTGCAAGGGACATTGAGTCCAGACTGAAGCCAAATTACAATTCTCCCTCATCTCATTGAAGTGATCACTCGTTTACTTTCCTTCAAGGATTTACAAGCATTGGATCGTGTTAGACATACGGTAAATCAAATCAAATCAAATTGTATTACACATGGTTAGCTGATGTTAATGCGAGTGTAGCGAAATGCTTGTGCTTCTAGTTCCGACCATGCAGTAATAACCAACGAGTAATCTAACCTAACAATTTCTCAACAACTACCTTATACACACGATTGTAAAGGAATGAAGAATATATACGTAAAAATATATGCATGTGGGATGGTACATAACGGCATAGGCAATATGCAGTAGATGGTATCGAGTACAGTATATACAGTGGGGCAAAAAAGTATTTAGTCAGCCACCAATTGTGCAAGTTCTCCCACTTAAAAAGATGAGAGAGGCCTGTAATTTTCATCATAAGTACACTTCAATGCCTATGGAGGTTTTGCATCTTCCAGCCTCTCATATCTGTAAATGTCTGTCATGTCTGTGGTGTCTTGGAATAAACAGACAGTCAGTTCCACAAAGGACAATTAAGTAATATTCTATTCTATTACTTAGTGTGGACAGTGACATACTGTAGCAATTTCAATATACAATAGATACAGGGGGGCAAAAAAGTATTTAGTCAGCCACCAATTGTGCAAGTTCTCCCACTTAAAAAGATGAGAGGCCTGTAATTTTCATCATTAGTACACTTCAACAATGACAGACAAGATGTGGGAAAAAATCCAGAAAATCACATTTATTTATTTATTTGAAAATTATGGTGGAAAATAAGTATTTGGTCACATACAAACAAGCAAGACTTCTGGCTCTCACAGACCTGTAACTTCTTCTTTAAGAGGCTCCTCTGTCCTCCACTCGTTACCTGTATTAATGGCACCTGTTTGAACATGTTATCAGTATAAAATACACCTGTCCACAACCTCAAACAGTCACACTCCAAACTCCACTATGACCAAGAGCTCCTCTGCTGCTAAAGTGGGCCTACAGTGCCTTCACACAAGTATTCACACCCCTTAACTTTTTCCAAATGTTGTTGTTTTACACAGCAGGATTAAAATGGATTTAATGTAATGAAATGTTCTTGGGG
Source organism: Oncorhynchus nerka (assembly GCF_034236695.1). Lineage (NCBI taxonomy): Eukaryota > Metazoa > Chordata > Actinopteri > Salmoniformes > Salmonidae > Oncorhynchus > Oncorhynchus nerka. The sequence continues at coordinate 55,676,902 of NC_088423.1, forward strand.
TCAGCGATCTACACAAAATACTCGCTAATGTCAAAGAGGAAGAAAACATGTAAAACATTTATGAAAAATAAAACACTTATTTCTTGATAAGATAAGTATTCAGAACCCTTGACTTTTTCCACATTTGAGCCTTATTCTAAAGTGTATTAAGAAAACATTTTCCTCAGCAATCTACACACAATACCCCGTAACAAAAAAGCAAAAGGTTTAAGAAATGTTTGAAGATGTGTGTGTATATATATATATATATATATATATATATATATAAAAAAACTTGCTTGCAAAAGTATTCAGAGACTCGAAATTGAGCTCAGGTGCATCCTGATTATTTATCAGTAGAAACAGAGTTGTTTCTACAACTTGATTGCAGACCACCTGTGGTAAATTTAATTGATTGGACATGATTTAGAAAGGCACACACCTGTCTATATAAGGTCCCACAGTTGACAGTGCATGTCAAAGCACAAACCAAGCCATGAGGTCAAAGGAATTGTTTGTAGAGCTCCGAGACAGGATTGTGTCGAGGCACAGACCTGGGGAAGGGTACCAACAAATTTCTGCAGCATTGACGGTCCCCAAGAAACCAGTTGCCACAAGCATTCTTAAATGGAAGAAGTTTAGAACCACCAAGACTGTTCCTAGAGCTGGCTGCCCGGCCAAACGGAGTAATCGGGGGAGAAGGGCCTTGGTCAGGTAGGTGACCAAGAACCCGATGGTCACTCTGACAGAGCTCTAGAGTTCCTCTGTGGAGATGGAAGAATCTTCCAGAATGACAACCATCTCTGCAGCACTCCACCAATCAAGCCTTTATGGTAGAGTGGCCAGACGGAAACCACTCCTCAGTAAAAGACACATGACAGCCCACTTGGAGTTTGCCAAAAGGTGCCTAAAGACTCTCAGACCATGAGAGACAAGATTCTCTGGTCTTATGAAACCAAGATTGAATTCTTTGGCCTGAATACCAAGCGTCAAGTCTGGCTGAAACCTGGAACCATCCTTACAGTGAAGCATGGTGGTGGCAGCATCACGGTGGGGATGTTTTTCAGTGGCAGGGACTGGGAGACTAGTAAGGATCGAGGCAAAGTTGAACAGAGCAAAGTTCAGAGAGAACCTTTCCTACAGGAAATCACAGACTACACAAACAAAAACAGCCACGTCACGGACCCTGACGTCACGCTTCCAGACAATCTAAACACCTTCTTTGCCTGCTAACAAAGACTGCGTCCCAACCTGCTACTTCTCCGTGGCTGATGTGAGTAAAACATTTCAACTTGTTAACCCTCTCAAGGCTGCTGGCCAGATGGCATCCCTAGCCGCGTCCTCAGAGCATGTGCAGAACAGCTGGCTGGTGTGTTTACGGACATATTTAATCGCTCCCTATCCCAGTCTGTTGTCCCCACATGCTACAAGATGGCTACCATCTTTCCTGTACCCAAAAAGTCAAAGATGACTGAAATGAATTTCCCTTAGAACTAATGTCTGTCATCATGAAGTGCTTTGAGAGGCTAGTCAATGATCATATCACCGGCAGCCTTGCCAGCCACCGTAGACCCACTTCAGTTTGCATACCGCCCCAACAGGTCCACAGATGACGCAATCACCATAACACAGCACACTGCCCTATCCCATCTGGACAAAAGGAATACCTATGTAAGAATGCTGTTCATTGACTAGAGCTCAGCATTCAACACCATAGTACCCTCCAAGCTCATCATCAAGCTGGAGGCCCTGGGTCTCAACCCTGCCCTGTGCAATTGGGTCCTGGACTTTCTGACAAGCCACCACCAGGTGGTGAAGGTAGGAAACAACATTTCCACTTCGCTAACCCTAAACACTGAGGCACCACCAGGGTGTGTCCTCAGCCCTCTCCTGTACTCCCTGTTTACCATGACTGCGTGGCCATGCACGCCTCCAACTCAATCATCAAGTTTGCAGACGACACAACATTAACTTGGCTTGATCACCAACAACAACGAGATGAGGGCTGAGGTGAGGGCACTCGGAGTGTGGTGTCAGGAAAACAACCTCTCAGTCAACGTCTACCAAAAAAGAGATGATCGTGGACTTCAGGAAACAGCAGAGGGAGCACCCCCCTATCCACATCGAGGGGACAGAAGTGGAGAAGGTGGAAAGTTTTAAGTTCCTGGGCATACACATCACAGACAAACTGAAATGGTTCACCAACACAGTGTGGTGAAGAAGGCGCAACAGCGCCTCCTCTACCTCAGGAGGCTGAAGAAATTTGGCTTGCCACCCAAAACCATCACAAACTTTTGCAGATGCACAATCGAGAGCATCCTGTCCGAGAGCATCCTATCGGGCTATATCACAGCCTGGTACAGCAACTGCACTGCCCTCAACCGCAAGGCTCTCCAGAGGATGGTGCGGTCTGCACAACACTTCAACGCGGGCAAACTACCTGCCCTCCATGACACATACAGCACCCGATGTCACAGGAAGGCCAAAAAGATCATCAAGGACAACAACCACCCGAGCCACTGCCTGTTCACACTGTTATCATCCAGAAGGCAAGGTCAGTACAGATGCATCAAAGCTGGGACCGAGAGATTGAAAAACAGCTTCTATCTCAAGGCCATCACTGACTCAGAGAGGCTGCTGCCTACATTGAGACCCAATCACTGGACACTTTAATAAATGGATCACTAGTTAATTTAAACAATGTCACTTTAAATAATGCCACTTTAATAATGTTTCATATCTTACATTGCTCATATCACATGTACTGTATATACTGTATTTTATACAATCTACTGCACCTTGCTTATGCCGCTCGGAAATTGCTCATCCATATACTTATATGTACATTTTCTTATTCACCACTTTAGAGTTGTGTGTATTAGGTAGTTGTTGTGGAATTGTTAGATTACTTGTTAGATTTGTGTGTATTAGGGAGTTGTTGGGGAATTGTTAGAATACTTGTTAGATTTGTGTGCATTAGGTAGTTGTTGGGGAATTGTTGTATTACTTGTTAGATATTACTGCATAGTCGGAACTAGAAGCACAAGCATTTCGCTACACTCACATTAACATCTGTTAACCATGTGTATGTGGCCAATAAAATTTGATTTGACAACGAATGGGTTGAATACTGGTTGACTTATTTCAGCTTGACATTTTTCTTATTAATTTGTAAAAATTCATTAAAACATAATTCCGCTTTGGCATTATGAGGTATTGTGTGTAGGCCAGTGACCCAAAAAACTGATGGGATGTGAATACTTTGAATGCACTCTACAATCCGTAACATTACAAATAGAGATTTTAAACAGAACAGACTTGATCTGAGCACGGGCAAGTGGAGGGATGCTTATACGAAGGCTTTGTATAGTCTCTCTCTCTCTCCACTTTCTCGCTTGTATCAGACAGACTTCCTGTACTCTAGGTTGCCAGCAATGGAGCTGAGGCAAAACACCTCCCTTTCCTCCCTCCCTTGTACTTTCTTTCTTTTCTGTTCTGTCAGACACCTGTTTTCTCACCAATCAATGATAATGACTGAGAAGGGCTCATTCCGACAGTGGGAATTTACCCAAGTCAGTGTTGTTTTTGTTTTTTTACGGTTTGGGCTCTCTGGTTTTATTTGGCTATATCTGTCTCCTTCGATCCTCGACTGCAGCGTATATTAAGTGGACATTTACTAAGTTAATGGGGCAAACTGTGATTGCGACATTCATTTTTGCACTTAATTTATTGTGAAATATAATATATAGCCATTGATACTTGAAGGATGTAACATAAATTCCTAATGAGCTTAGTTCAACTGTCTCAAAGTTCCAACTAACGGGACATTAAAAACTGAAATATCTTATGTTTCACCGAGTAGTGGCTGAACGATGACGCTTCCGCCTGGTATGGCTAATGCTTGGCTTCCGACTATAAGGCGCTACAGTGCGTACAGCCCTGTACATCACTTGGGCCAAGCTTCCTGTCATCCAGGACCTATTTACTAGGCGGTGTCAGAGGAAGGACCAAAATATGGTCAAAGACTCCAGTCACCAGTCATCAAGTCATAGACTGTTTTCTCTGCTACCGCACTGCAAGCGGTTCCGGAGTGTCAAGTCTAGACCTAAAGGCTCTTTAACAGCTTCTACCCCCAAGCCATAAGACTGCTGTGTTATGTGTGGCGGAGCAGGTGAACCCAAGTGCAGACTCAGACAGACCGGGACATGGTAAATAAGATATTTATTGAAAAGTGTGTGTGGGGGTGCAGGCCAGGAGAAGCTTGGACAGGTAGCTGGGAACCAGGACTTGAGGCAGGGGGAGTAGGGGCAGGGTAAGCAGGTCTGGAGCGGAATCCAAGGAAGCAGTAGAGCGGGGGTCCAGGGCAGGGAAGCAGGACTGACGAGACGAGGGACTGGAGACAGGAACCAGTCAGAGCAGACGGAACTGTAGAGAGGAGAGAAGCGCAGCGTCAGGCTAAGGAGGAACAGGCACAGGATAACAAGATCTATGCCGGAACAGGTGGCTTGAAAAGCAGACTGACTGTGCAGAGGCTACGGACTGGCAGCATGGAAGTGGCAGGTCTGAGTATTCGTAGGGGTCTTGGTTATGGAACAGGTTACAGCTGGTGGCTATCTGCTCTGCCTCCAGCACACCTGTCTCAACTCACACAATCACATACACCCACAGAGAGGGGGAGAGCACTGGGGGTGTGTTGGCAGGTTAGGGAGACACAGGATGAGAAGTAGAAGGCGTGGCATGAGCAGATGTAGGCATGCTGAATCACTAAACTAATCAAATGACCACCCGGACTATTTACATTGAATGTCCCCATTTGTTTTTACACTGCTGCTACTCGCTGTTTATTATCTATGTATAGTCACTTCACAAATGACCTCAATTAACCTGTACGCCCACACATTGACTCGGTACTGGTACCCCCTGTATATAGCCTCCACATTGACTCTGTACAGGTACCCCCTGTATATAGCCTCGTTATTGTTATGTACATATCTTGTGTTACTTTTTGATTTATTAATTTTTTTATTTTAGATTATTTAGTCAATATTTTATTAACTCTATTTCTTGACCTGCATTGTTGGTTAAGGGCTTGTAAGTAAAGTAAGGTTGGTGTATTCGGCGCATGTGAAAAATACAATTTCATTTGATTTGAAATGCTACCCCATCAGAACCCAACATTATAAGCTTGTTTTACTGTAAACAACGTAATCATAATCAAACACTGTATAGATTCAAAATATGGGTAAAACTACAAGTTTTATCTTATGGATGGTCTGTCCTTGCATGCATAGCTCTGTCTATGAATTTGAGAGTGGTTGCATTTCTATAGCCCTATCCCTCAGCTGTTTACCAAAAAAAAGGTTGGTAGATGACCGCGTTGTTTTGAATCCTGAATTGCCCCTTTAAGGGGTTGTTCCCTCAATGCTAGATGTAAGAAAAAAATGCAATTATATCCACTTTGAGGCTAGCCTCACATATTGCAGTATCAGCCGGTATTGAGTGGAGAGGAGGTGGCACCGCAAGTTGTTAGGAAGCAAAGTGTATGTCTTTGTCTGAAGAGACTACATGTATCTCGGATTCGATCTAATGGAAACAGTTAGTATAAATAAACCTTCCCAGATAGTAGAGGAGTTAATCTGAGAGAGAAAGAGTTTGAGCAGGAGAGAGAAGTCAATGAGTTGCAGTAGGGTCTGGCACACAAATTCCACTTTTTCCTCATAAATGAGTCACGCTAGAAAGACTTTGTGCAAGCATTGTTTTGTTCTTCAACCTTAGACCAAGTCTGACACTTTCATTAATGTGTTTCGGATACATACAAAGAGGTTTTTTCGTCAGGATTTTCTACAGTACCTCTGTGTTTCCCTTTCCTCCTCTCCATTGCAACTCTTCCCCAGGTTGTTTCTGTAGAAGAAAATGACTTTTCCCTGATGCACTATCCTTTTCCAGAAGTGTGCACTTGCGCAATCCCCGTCATGGATTTAAAAGCACAGGATTAGAGTAAAGCATGGGTTGGAGGGAATTTACACCATGCAAGTGGTGCAAGTGGGGAGAAGGTTGGAGAATGTGTATATCTTGTAAAATAAGGGTTAATAAATCCTTCCAGCCTCATTTCAGTCTGACACGTTGTGTCGTTAGTATTTTCATAAATACAATATAGCAACATTCTTTGTTGATTAGCATGGATAACCCAATCAAAGACTCGACAATTTAGGGATCTCGTACTGACAGCTCACCCGCTGAGACTGGCAGTGCCATGCAGGAAGATTAGATAAACGTTGGCAGCCATCTTTATTCATGACACCAATTATGAATTATGTAGTATCAGACTAATAACGTTATGCTAATTATGTTATGTAAAATTGGAAGCTGTTTCATGGCATGGAAATAATGATTCAAGACAGAAAATTATTTTATAGAGTTGGTCAATAGTTGTCCTGTATAACAAAGAGAGAGAGTGATGGCTTCTACAGTGCATTTGGAAAGTATTCAGACCCCTTTAGTTTTCCATATTTCGTTAGGTTATAGTCTTATTCTAAAATTGATTAAGTATGACGCTAGAAGCTCCCCTGTATTTGGGGAGTTTCTCCCATTCTTCTCAGCAGGTCCTCTCAAGCTATGTCAGGTTGGATGGGGAGCGTCGCTGCATAGCTATTTTCAGGTCTCTCCAGAGATTTTCGATCGGGCTCAAGTCCGGCCTCTGGCTGGGCCACTCAAGGACATTCAGAGACTTGTCCCAAAGCCGTCCTGCGTTGTCTTATGGTTGTCTTATGGCTGTGTGCTTATGGTTGTGGTCCTGTTGGACGGTGAACCTTAACCCCAGTCTAAGGTCCTTAGCGTGCTGGAGCAGGTTTTCATCAAGGATCTCTCAGTACTCTTTGCTCCGTTCATCTTTCCCTCGATCCAGATGAGTTTCCCTGCCGCTGTGAACCATCCCCACAGCATGATGCTGCCACCACCGTGCTTCACCGTAGGGATGGTACCAGGTTTCCTCCAGATTTGACAATTAGCATTCAGGCCAAAGAGTTCAATCAGACCAGAGAATCTTGTTTCTCACGGTCAGTGTCCTTTACGTGCCTTTTGGAATACTCCAAGCGGGCTGTCATGTGCATTTTACTGAGGAGTGGCTTCCGTCTGGCCACTCTACCATAAAGGCCTGATTGGTGGAGTGCTGCCGAAATGGTCATTCTTCTGGAAGGTTCTCCTATCTCAACAGAGGAATGCTGGCGCTCTGTCAGAGTGACCATCGGGTTCTTGGTCACCTCCCTGACCAAAGCGCTTCTCCCCCGATTTCTCAGTTTGGCCGGGCGGCAAACTCTAGGGAGAGTGTTGGTGGTTCCAAACTACTTCCATTTAAGAGTGATGGAGGCCACTGTGTTCTTGGGGTCCTTCAATGATGCAGAAATGTTTTGGTACCCTTCCCTCAGGTGGACTCCAGTAAAGTTTTAGAAACATCTCATGGATGACCAATGGAAACAGGATACACCTGTTTTGTTGAAAAGTAAAGCATACTGTACTGCCAATCCAAACTCGAGATGAAATGACTGTAAGCCTACTGGTCATTACTGCTGTAAAGACATTATGACCTAGCTGGCATGTACTGTCGTCAACTACTGCTCATCTCTGTCATGGCTATGGTTGCCTACTTATGCACAGAAATAAAGAACAATTGGCATCACACTAGGCTGATCAATTCACCTTCGGCACATCTTTTGATGTTGTGTTAAATCGCAACCTGCTTGTCACTTTACATAATAAACAGTCTACAACAGCCGTGATGTTAGCGAGGATTCACCAAAAAGACTATTGCTAAAAATACAAGTTACTCCCCAAAGCAACTTGCAAGCAGAAAAAAATGTCTTAAAACGACCGCAATCAAAAATAAAAACATTTAAGAAGGAAGATGCGAAGAGAAAAGTTGTCGAAACATCTTGGCCGGTTGAGACGACGCTTACCCAGAGGCCATCTTTGTTCCTTCCTTACTGCAGCCCAATGATGTGCCTCTGGGTTTATTGGAAAACAGGGCAACCCACATTTCTCCCATGCTGCACTGCGCTGTATGTTCTCTCTCCCTCCTCTTCCTCTTTCTGTCTCTCTCTTACTCTCTTACTTTCTCTGTCTTAATTTCACTCTCTCTCTTGCTTGCTCTCTATTGCCTCTCGCTTTCTCACTCGCTTTCTCTTCTGCATGTTTACCCCCTCTCTCTCTTGCATCCCTTTCTCTCTTACTAGCTTACTCTCTCTTGTGCATTCCCCCCCTCCTCTCTGTCTCTTTCGTTCTTTCACACACACACACACACACAGCACTTCAAAGCGGGGCTCCCTACAGGCTGTTTCCCCCCCTGGCGTATTCTGTGCAGGGCCACAGATCAATGCACCACATTAAAGGTTACAAGTGGAGGCAAAACACCACGTTCACGCCGCCCACTGTACTTCCTGTCAAAGGAAGTGGTACGGCCAGGAACAGGTTGGCACGGCGATGTGAGAGAGGCACTATGGGAATTATAGGGACGGATCCCTCAGGGGGAGGCAGGACGAGAGTAGGAGAGAATGGGGATTGTTTGAAGTGAGTGGATGGCAGCGATTTTGTAATTAGCTCATTGTTAATGGGTGTTGTAAAGCAGAAAGTGGGCCACATTGAAATACTTTTAAAATGCATCTTTCCTTCTTTCCTTCCTCGCTTCCTTTCTTCCTTACTCCCTTGAGGTTTAACATGTTCTATTGCTACAAATGTATCACCTCCAGCAGGAAAATACAAAATGAGCATAGTAATTAAGACACTTACACACACGCACACATACACACGGCTTGCAAAATCTCACACACACCCCAAACTTTACAAAGACTAACCACACACATCAATAACGACTAACAAACACACACACACATCCAGCTTTTTAACTGTGTAATTCAGGAGGGTTTGGCAGCTTTCTTTCTATCTCTCTTCCCACTCCCCTTTCTCTCTCTCTCTCTTTCTCTTTCCCTTTCTCTTTTACTCATGTCTCCCTTCAATCTTCTCCTTTCTACCCCTCACTCTCTCTCTCGTGGCCATAGTGCATGTGTATTTGAGTGTGTTCGTGTGTGTGTGTGTGTGTGTGTGTGTGTCTGTGTTTTCAGAGCCCCAGGTGAGGCTCTTCTGCCCTACAATAAATCAGGCTTGCACTTTCGGCAAACGCTGGCCTCTGCCTTTTAGAGAAGGAGATTTACAAGAAAGAGCCATGGAAGTGAATACATAAATAAAAATAATAACTAATAGCAAGAGCTGGCCTGCTGCAGACACAAACACACATGCACACAAGAATACAGAATGCATTTAGGAGGTGTGTGTTTGTGTGTGCGCACCTTCGGTGTGTGTCTGCATATATAACAGTGCAGTCTAATATTGTTGAGTATAATCGAACATCGTGACCAGGCTCTTACGCCTGACAGTGCCCGTCCGCCACGGCCCTTTGGCCAATTAGCCTAGCCACCCCTCATACCTTGTTCCCCTGTGTTCCCCCTAGCAAGCAAATCAAATCAACCTTCCTCACAAATGAGAAGACTGGCCAAATCTCACTCCTCCACCCCTCCACTCCCTCCATCCCTGTCAAAGCCTCCTCTCCAGGCTTTCTTTATTTATTCAAAGGAGTCCTTCGTTCAAAGGAGTGTATTCAAGGATTAAATTAGAGAATAGCAGAGAGAGATGCGCCGTCCGCCTGTTTGGCTCCTTCCCTTTGTGTGTAATTGGAGAAGCTCTCTCTTTCTTTCTCTTTCAGTAATAGAGAGCTTCGATTACCTACTCAGCTCTCTGACCACTCTCTCTCCCTCTTCTTCTCCCATCTTCCTCCTCTCTCGCTTCAGGCCGATACCCACTAATTATCAAAATCCAGAAAATAGCCGTTCAATTCTACAACCACCTAAAAGGAAGCGATTCCCAAACCTTCCATAACAAAGCCATCACCTACAGAGAGATGAACCTGGAGAAGAGTCCCCTAAGCAAGCTGGTCCTGGGGCTCTGTTCACAAACACACCCCACAGAGCCCCAGGACAGAAGCACAATTAGACCCAAGCAAATCAATAGAAAACAAAAAGATAATTACTTGACACATTGGAAAGAATAAACAAAAAAACAGAGCAAACTAGAATGCTATTTAGTCCTAAACAGAGAGTACACAGTGGCAGCATACCTGTCCACTGTGACTGACCCAAACTTAAGGAAAGCTTTGACTATGTACAGACTCAGTGAGCATAGCGTTGCTATTGACAAAGGCCGCCATAGGCAGACCTTGCTCTCAAGAGAAGACAGGCTATGTGCTCACTGCCCACAAAATGAGGTGGAAACTGAGCTGCACTTCCTAACCTCCTGCCCAATGTATGACCATATTAAAGACACATATTTCCCTCAGATTACACAGATCCACAAAGAATTTGAAAACAAACCCAATTTTGATAAACTCTCATATCTACTGGGTGAAATTCCACAGTGTGCCATCACAACAGCAAGATTTGTGACCTGTTGCCACAAGAAAAGGGCAACCAGTGAAGAACAAACACCATCGTAAATACAACCCATATTTATTTTCCCTTGTGTACTTTAACCATTTACATTGTTACAACACTGTATATATACATAATATGACATTTGTAATGTCTTTATTGTTTTGAAATTTTTGTATGTGTAATGTTTACTGTTAATTTTGATTGTTTATTTCACATTTGTATATTATCTACCTCACTTGCTTTGGCAATGTTATCACATGTTTCCCATGCCAATAAAGCCCCTTGAATTGAATTAGAGAGAGAGAGAGAGCGAGAGAGAGAGGTTGGGAGAAGGAGGGAGAGAGAGAGGTTGGGAGAAGGAGGGAGAGAGTTTGGGAGAAGGAGGGAGAGAGAGAGAGAGAGAGAGGTTGGGAGAAGGAGAGAGAGAGAGAGGTCAGAGAGCTGAGTGGGTAATCAATGAGTCCCTGGTCAACCACGGGTCAAGAGGCTATACACTAACATGAATGAGCGCACACACACACAACTTTCCGCTCTCACACAAAAAACTTGACTTTCATCATGTAACATGGTTTACAAGGACAGCAAATGTTCTATCATGATATGAAAACACCATGTGGAAACTGCCTGGTAGAAAATAATAACAGAATTTGTTGCACTTCAACATAAACAACAAGCACTTTCTTAATTGAAACGAGAAAACAAAAAATGGATACTGTATATCCATGGCGAATGATTGCGGAAGATTACAAATGAATTAGCCTCCAGTCTGAGTTGAATGCCATTACGGATGAAAGTGTGCTCCTTGTTGTTGTGGTGGTTTTTTCCTTTTTTTCACCAAATGGAATACACTCCATCTTTGATTAGCTCGGTGGGATGGGGTTTGGGGACGCAGCTTTCCACAGTAATTAAGCTGTCAATCCAAAGCAAGGCCTTCTGGGTAAAAACGGTGAGCCAAACGTAAACGTTTCTGAACAGGTGGCCAGGAGGGTTTCGAGCAACAGCTTGTTGCTTCCGCCACAATATCTGGCCTAGTTTTATTTTAGGACGTTTGTTCTTTCCCCTCCCTTTTTTCAAATGGCCTCATAACATGGCCTTAGAGAAACTCTGTCACTCTTTTACAATTCTTCATTACTAATTCCAGTACTACAGACTGGAATTACAAACAGACTATACTAAACAAGTTAAGTGTCTTACCACACACATAGCTATGTGTATTCGGATACCGGGTACCGCAATTTCACACCAAATAGCCTGAAGTCAGAGGGCTCTCGTCGCAGTCTCTATTTCCCTATGTGGGAGCGTTGCAAACTAGAGATAGGGATTTTTTACCTGGTTAGATGTACATTGTACAAATTAGCAGCTTTTCAGCACAGTTTTTTATTTCTGTATAATAAAAAATCAACAAAGAATTTGGCTATTTTTCAATGAGGGCCAATGGTGGCGTAATCTAGAGGAATTCCTTCTTATGATGTGAATATCGACTGGGAGTATAGCATAAAGGAGGAAAGTGAGGAAAGTGTTTTGGGAAGTGTTAAAATGTAAAACATATTCGGTATTCTGAGTGTGATAAATCACTTGTAGGTCTCCATATTCTTGGAAGCAATTTGTAACAACACTTTGGTGCTATTCACAAACCGAAGCATTCAAGTACGTCTCCTGAGTAGCAAGTGGACGTTTATTTTCTATGGAAATACAAGTATTTTTCTTTTTCCCTGTTCAGGTGATGTTTGAGGCTATTCGGGGATCGGGCTATGAAGGGGACATTGCCATCGATGATGTCTCAGTCACCAAAGGGAAATGCAAGCAGGAGAACTCTGTCTCCAACACAGGTACTGTCTGTATGTCACAATGTTACTGTAGGGTGAAGTTTATCCAAGACGCTGGTCTTGGGTAAGTTTGCATTTAATTTACATTTTAGTAATTTTGCAGACGCTCTTATCCGGAGCAACTTACAGAAGAGTGCATAAGTGGATTTGACTATTTCAGCCACACGCATTGCTGACAGGTTTTTAAAATCGAGCACACAGCTATGCAATTTCCATTGACAAACATTGGCAATATAATGGCCTTACTGAAGAACTCAGTAACTTTCAAAGTGGGACCGTCATAGGATGCCACCTTTCCAACAAGTCAGTTCATCAAATTTCTGCCCTGCTATACCTGCCCCGGTCAACTGTAAGTGTTGTTATTGTGAAGTGGAAACGTCTAGGAGCAACAACAGATCAGCCATGAAGTGGTAGGCCACACAGAACGGGACCACCGAGTGCATAAAAATTGTCTGTCCATGGTTGCAATCAGGACAATACGTTTTCGTCGGGAGCTTCGTGAAATGGGTTTCCTTGGCCGAGCAGCCTAAGATCACCATGTGCAATGCCAAGCGTTGGCTGGAGTGGTGTAAAGCTTGCCGCCATTGGACTCTGGAACAGTGGCAATGCGTTCTCTGGAGTCATGAATTACACTTCACCATCTTGGAGTCCGACGGACAAATCTGGGTTTGGTGGATGCCTGGAGAACGCTACCTGCCCCAATGCATAGTGCCAACTGTAAAGTTTGGTGGGGGAGGAATAATGAATGGTCTGGGGATCTTTTTCACGGTCCGCGCTAGGTCCCTTAGTTCCAGTGAAGGGACATTTTTACACTACGGCATACAATGACATTCTAGACTATTCTTTGCTTCCAAATGTGTGGCAAAAGTTTTGGGAAGGCCCTTTCCTGTTTCAGCATGACAATACCCCCGTGCACAAAGCGAGGTCCACACAGAAATGGTTTGTCGAGATCTTTGTGGATGAACTTGACTGGCCTGCACAAAGCCCTGACCTCAATCCCATCGAACACATTTGAGATGAATTGGAATGCCGACTGCGAGCCTGCCTAATTGTCCACATCAGTGCCCGACCTCATTAATGCTCTTGTGGCTGAATGGAATCAAGTCCCCACAGCAATGTTCCAACATCTAGTGGAAAGCCTTCCCAGAAGAGTGGAACCTGTTATAGCAGCAAAGGGGGGACCAACTCCATATTATTGCCCACGACTTTGGAATGATACTTTTGGCCATGTAGTGTATGTGACCATCATCAGAGATCTACAAGTGAGTAGTAAGGTCAAGAGAGTGGGTTCTATGCCATTCAATCAGAATCTGTTTGTCAATCTTTCCAATTCACTGTAGGCAGATGCAGTCTCACTACAATACAAACCAGACAAGGTATAGGAATAAACTGTTCTGTGTCACCCAGACATTGTAGAGAGCTTGCCAAAGCTATAGCTTTCAACCCTCTACACTCTGCTGTATGGTTACTTTAAATATTTAATATGCAATACATGAAACGCTTGCTGCAACAGGTGGATCATTTTCATACTTTTCAAATGATTTGGGGAAACCAGAGACAGCAGAGAGAGAGAGAGATAGAAGGGGCAACAATCGCAGTGAATAAAGCAGAGAAGAATAGTTGACCTAGAGAGCGGAAACCCTAATTATGAAAACGGGTGGCAGAATGATAGTAATGAGGAGAGAGAGAGAGAGATTTAGGAAGAGAGAGCAAGAGATTAAGGAACAGGGAGTGAGGAGAAAGAGGAGAAGAAAACAGGTGACACATTGATAGTAATGAGAGAGAGTGTGAAAGATAAACAGTGACAAGGAGAGAGAACAGCACAGTGAACATGAGGAGAGATAGAAAGTCAGAGAGGAGAGGAGAGAAAGAGAGCAGTGAGAGCTGTCAGTGCAGGGGCTGTGGAGGCAGCTGGACTCCCTTCCTCTCCCTGCCACGTGGGCTATAGCCTGTGGAGGGCTTGAACCCCACCTTCCCCAGCCTCCCTTCCTCTTCTCCCCTCACCATTCCTCTCCTCCCCCGTTGTCACTCCCCATCGCCCAACATGGCAGAGGGCACCAGGACGCATTGGCGTTATGAGGTGGAAGCGTTGGCACCGTATTTTCATTGTAAACTGTGGGCAATGGGCACAGATACAGCCATGCAGGGCTGGGTGCCAGGATCTAAGATAGGATCACTTCCCGGGCATCTGTTCAGGTCGAGGCCTCCTGTCCTGGAATCCTGACCCACAGGCCACCGTGATAAAGTAACCAGACTCCACATTTCCGTGTCCCGGCAAATTGTACAGTGACATCAGGCTGGAGGCTGCAGTCTGCACCCTAAATACACAGTGACACTGAGCAGAGCCTGTAATCAAATTCTTCCTTGTGGCTTTTTCACAGCATCAGCTAATTTGCCCCGGACAAACGGAATGCGCTTTGACACATTTACATTACATTTAAGTCATTTAGCAGACGCTCTTATCCAGAGCGACTTACAAATTGGTGCGTTCACCTTAAGACATCCAGTGGAACAGCCACTTTACAATAGTGCATCTAAATCTTTTAAGGGGGGTGAGAAGGATTACTTTATCCTATCCTAGGTATTCCTGAAAGAGGTGGGGTTTCAGGTGTCTCCGGAAGGTGGTGATTGACTCCGCTGTCCTGGCGTCGTGAGGGAGTTTGTTCCACCATTGGGGGGCCAGAGCAGCGAACAGTTTTGACTGGGCTGCGCGGGAACTGTACTTCCTCAGTGGTAGGGAGGCGAGCAGGCCAGAGGTGGATGAACGCAGTGCCCTTGTTTGGGTGTAGGGCCTGATCAGAGCCTGGAGGTACTGAGGTGCCGTTCCCCTCACAGCTCCGTAGGCAAGCACCATGGTCTTGTAGCGGATGCGAGCTTCAACTGGAAGCCAGTGGAGAGAGCGGAGGAGCGGGGTGACGTGAGAGAACTTGGGAAGGTTGAACACCAGACGGGCTGCGGCGTTCTGGATGAGTTGTAGGGGTTTAATGGCACAGGCAGGGAGCCCAGCCAACAGCGAGTTGCAGTAATCCAGACGGGAGATGACAAGTGCCTGGATTAGGACCTGCGCTGCTTCCTGTGTGAGGCAGGGTCGTACTCTGCGGATGTTGTAGAGCATGAACCTACAAGAACGGGCCACCGCCTTGATGTTAGTTGAGAACGACAGGGTGTTGTCCAGGATCACGCCAAGGTTCTTAGCGCTCTGGGAGGAGGACACAATGGAGTTGTCAACCGTGATGGCGAGATCATGGAACGGGCAGTCCTTCCCCGGGAGGAAGAGCAGCTCCGTCTTGCCGAGGTTCAGCTTGAGGTGGTGATCCGTCATCCACACTGATATGTCTGCCAGACATGCAGAGATGCGATTCGCCACCTGGTCATCAGAAGGGGGAAAGGAGAAGATTAATTGTGTGTCGTCGTCTGCATAGCAATGATAGGAGAGACCATGTGAGGTTATGACAGAGCCAAGTGACTTGGTGTATAGCGTGGTGAGGAGACAGATTCTCGCCACGCCACCTGGTAGGAGCGACCTGTCAGGTAGGACGCAATCCAAGCGTGGGCCGCGCCGGAGATGCCCAACTCGGAGAGGGTGGAGAGGAGGATCTGATGGTTCACAGTATCGAAGGCAGCCGATAGGTCTAGAAGGATGAGAGCAGAGGAGAGAGAGTTAGCTTTAGCAGTGCGGAGGGCCTCCGTGATACAGAGAAGAGCAGTCTCAGTTGAATGACTAGTCTTGAAACCTGACTGATTTGGATCAAGAAGGTCATTCTGAGAGAGATAGCGGGAGAGCTGGCCAAGGACGGCACGTTCAAGAGTTTTGGAGAGAAAAGAAAGAAGGGATACTGGTCTGTAGTTGTTGACATCGGAGGGATCGAGTGTAGGTTTTTTCAGAAGGGTGCAACTCTCGCTCTCTTGAAGACAGAAGGGACGTAGCCAGCGGTCAGGGATGAGTTGATGAGCGAGGTGAGGTAAGGGAGAAGGTCTCCGGAAATGGTCTGGAGAAGAGAGGAGGGAATAGGGTCAAGCGGGCAGGTTGTTGGGCGGCCGGCCGTCACAAGACGCGAGATTTCATCTGGAGAGAGAGGGGAGAAAGAGGTCAGAGCACAGGGTAGGGCAGTGTGAGCAGAACCAGCGGTGTCGTTTGACTTAGCAAACGAGGATCGGATGTCGTCGACCTTCTTTTCAAAATGGTTGACGAAGTCATCTGCAGAGAGGGAGGGGGGGGGGGATTCAGGAGGGAGGAGAAGGTGGCAAAGAGCTTCCTAGGGTTAGAGGCAGATGCTTGGACTTTAGAGTGGTAGAAAGTGGCTTTAGCAGCAGAGACAGAAGAGGAAAATGTAGAGAGGAGGGAGTGAAAGGATGCCAGGTCCGCAGGGAGGCGAGTTTTCCTCCATTTCCGCTCGGCTGCCCGGAGCCCTGACACCTTACATGGACCATGGTCAGATGGTCATCATGTTACACGGACCATGGTTTAAAATGCCATCATGTTACTGTGTGAATTGTAAATGAAACACTGGCATTTTTCTAGTGTGCAATGTCGCCTAGCACGGTCTGTAGTGTTATAGTGTACACTCAATCCACTGTAACTTTAAATACTGAAGAAGACCAAAAAATAAGAAATAGTAAATCCCCACAATGGTATGATCCTTTCTGAAGTGTTTAATAAGACAAGGACATTTCGACCCCAAACTGGGATTTCATCAAGACAAAATACTGACCACTCACAAAAATGCAATACCACATCGCAAGGCTGAAAGCTCTTGACCTTCATTCACTCATCCTGACACTGCTATAGGTTTCCTCCAAGTTACCCACACCAGTCTCCATGCAGTGGCTCCATAGATCACTGACCATAGCACTGCCCATAATTGAAAGAGCTCTTCATCGCCAATATATGGACAGCCACAATTGAACAACTCCACACGATGGCTTCTATTGACAATTACTTACCCCTAAGTGAGAAAGCTTCACTGTCAATGTATAATTGTGGCCGTTGACCCCCACTGACAACAGTGATTGCTCGGCCTCCGTCCGCTAGGCACTTCAGAGGGTAGTGCATCACTGGTGCAAAGCTGCCTGCCATCCAGGACCTCTACACCAAAGGTTACCCGGAATATTTGCATTGTGTACCCGCCCCCCCCCCAACCCCTCTTTTACACTGCTGCTACTCTCTGTTTATCTTATATGCATAGTCCCTTTAACTATACATTCATGTACATACTACCTAAATTGGCCCGACCAACCTGCATTGTGTCCCACCACCTGTCAACCCCTCTTTTTACTCTTCTGCTACTCTCTGTTCATCATATATGGATAGTCACTTTAACGATACCTACATGTACATACTACCTCAATAAGCCTGACTAACATGTGTCTGTATATAGCCTTGCTACTCTTTTTTTCAAATGTCTTTTTACTGTTGTTTTATTTCTTTACTTACCTACACACACACAATTTCTTTCCCCCGCACCATTGGTTAGAGCCTGTAAATAAGCATTTCACAGTAAAGTTAACACCTGTTGTATTCGGCACACGTGACAAATAAACTTTGATTTGATTTGATTGAATCAAGCCGTCACTAATCTGTTTTGTAGCTCCCCCTGACTTCAAGTGCATTCTGGGATATATTGCAGCCGATAGTCAGTTTGTAGAGCCACATTCCTCAATATTTCATTCCACCCACTGATAGAAAACCATAAACATTGTGTTTGTAAATGAATGCGGGATCTTAGGAAATGGTAAATGATTCAAGATAAAGCTACTGTACTATCTTAATGTACTTGCTGTATCGCGAGATCAAGGTAAACAGACTACAATTGGGGGGTGTTCCCAAGAAAATGATCTGGTACAGTGTTGGTATTTGTGTATTTTTTACCACTCATGAGGGTGCCTACATCATTTTCAACAGTTATGGGAGTGCCCTACTTTGTTGTGGGAGTGTACCCCTGTAATTCCAACCTAACTGAAGGCACCTGCACTCCTTCACATATCAAATTGGGTGGTACTAT
Organism: Oncorhynchus nerka; assembly: GCF_034236695.1. Lineage (NCBI taxonomy): Eukaryota > Metazoa > Chordata > Actinopteri > Salmoniformes > Salmonidae > Oncorhynchus > Oncorhynchus nerka. Next base: position 55,695,184 of record NC_088423.1, read on the forward strand.
AGCTTAGGCAAGTCAAGAGGCCTCCAAAAGCAACAGGCCAAGACAATCAACTCCCCCCGAGACATCATCCCTTTCTGCTCACTTTCCCCCCGAAGATGGCTGCAAAAACAAAACAAGGCTAAACAAATCAGGAGACGTTGGTGGGTCGGTAAATAATTAACGAGAAAAACCCTCTGCCTCCCCCCAAAAACCCCTCATCTGAGAAAGCAGCAAAAGCAACGAAAGAGCCGAGAGCTAGCGGGGATCCTAATGTAATACAGTGAATTATTGATGGAGGGTGTAAACAGGAAGCCAGGCTACGCTAGCCTGTGGGGCCGATGCAGCGCTGCACAAGACAGCTAGCCGAGACAGATGGGTAATTATTGGTTAGAGGAGATTGGGTAGAGGAAAGACCCAGCTCACACACCTGGGTCACCTCTATGTATTAGCAGACACGACGATAAGGAATAATGTATGTGGGTAAAACAATATAGGCCTGTTTCCCAAACATAGATTAAGCGTAATCCGCGACTATGAAACATGTTCAATTGAGATGCTCTATTTATATGGGGCCAGTTTTACCAAACACATAATTAGCCTAGTCCTGTACTAAAATACTTATTTTCCACAGAGAATCATTTTTAGTCCAGGCTAAATCTGTTTCTGAGAATCTGGCCCATATTGTTTGCCCCACAAACATTAGTATTAACCTGTAATAACCAACTGGCTTCTGCAGTTGTAATTCTACATGATTTAATCACAATACTAGTAATGAGCCAGCCAGCGTGATAGTTGTGTTATAGCATAGAACATTTCAAAGCAGGCATAACCGATTACAGTACATCAAAGTCACTAATGGGTGGAATAAAGAGTCAGACACTTTGTTCATAAATGTATGATTGTATGTTTTCTGTGTGTGTGTGTGTGTGTGTGTGTGTGTGTGTGTGTGTGTGTGTGTGTGTGTGTGTGTGTGTGTGTGTGTGTGTGTGTGTGTGTGTGTGTGCGTGTGCGTGTATATGCAGGTCTAAATCTGTATGCTAGTGTGCCAGAGAGTGTGCATCATGTGAGCAGCCAACCCTCCCAGGAGTTTTTGCTAGCGAGTGTGCCCAGCTGTAATACCCAGCTGATGCAGCTCACGTCGGCCTTCTAAATAGTACCCTAATCCCTATAATAGTGCACTACTTTGACCAGGATCTTGTATTTGCTCCTGTCAAAAGTAGTGCACTATGTAGGGAATAGGGTGCCATTTGGGATGCAGGCCACCTGTCCCTCACACACTCCATCTCTCCCCATCACACACGCACACACAAACATGCGCACAAACACACACCCTGTTTCCCCCCAACACACATCACACGCACATATAAACACGCTCACATACATACACATACACGCTCACACACACACACATCTCACTGGGCTAGCTGTCTGATGGGGTGTAGCACAGGGGACTGCGGAACCGTGTGGCTCTCCTAAAATTAATGATGATTGCCTCTGACATGTTGTGTTCAACTAACTCCACATTCATAAATCATAGGAATGACTGGAACCTGGCTCTGGGGCTGAAGTGTGTGTGTGTGTGTGTGTGTGTGTGTGTGTGTGTGTGTGTGTGTGTGTGTGTGTGTGTGTGTGTGTGTGTGTGTGTGTGTGTGTTTGAGAGACAGACAGAGAGAGAGAGAGTGTGTGTGTGTGTTTGAGAGACAGACAGAGAGAGAGAGTGTGTGTGTGTGTTTGAGAGACAGACAGAGAGAGAGAGTGTGTGTGTGTGTGTTTGAGAGACAGAGAGAGAGAGAGAGTGTGTGTGTGTGTGTTTGAGAGACAGACAGAGAGAGAGAGAGAGTGTGTGTGTGTGTGTTTGAGAGACAGACAGAGAGAGAGTGTGTGTGTTTGCTTGTGTATAACAGAAAATGTGTAGGTGCCTGCCTGGCTATGTAAGTGTGTCTATGTCTGCGTGTGCACATTTCCATGCATGTGTACGTGTCTTAGCTATGGGTGAGTTCGACAAGGGAATTGTTGCACTGCACACCGTTCACTGCCCTCCCTCCTTTCCTTCCTTCTCCCTCCTTTGTTCCACTCCCCTTCTTTTGATCCTGTAAGGGGTGGCTTACAATACTGTCTGGATCCCACGTCGGCGATGACTCAAGTCCCCGCGTTTTAGCCCCAGACCCCCTGGTTCTCTATCCCCTCGGTCACCCTGTGTGGCATGCAACACTCCCAGATCCCTGGTGGTCCCACACTGTTGTTGAAATTGCGAAAAGTATACATATGCATATGGTCATATGCACAAGATACAGTGTAGTGTACACAAGATACAGTGTAGTGTACAGTACAATGACATGCTTACTTGCAAGCTCTCCTCACAAACTGTGCAGCAGCTACAAAAAGTATTCAATACAAAATATAGTTAGGAAACACAATATGAGACCAATGAGCACAGAATCCATGCAGGGAAAAAGAAAGACAAATATAGTATTTCATTATTCCCTATAAGGCAACGCGCCTGTTTACTGGAGTTGACATTGCAGTCATGGGTTCAAACGCATGGTTATTAAGTATTTGTATTTGAACTACTTATTTTCTGTGTATTTGAGTATTTTTCAATAATATGGCCTAATCAACTTCTTCAATTTAAAAGTATTTTCAAATAATTTCCTATAAATACTATTTGAATCTATTTTAAAATACTTGTTTCCAAATACATTACACATGCCCCTTTACCAAACATACCTGTGTTCAAATGCATGGAGGATTTAAATATCTGTATTTGAAAATATTATATTTGTATTTAAGAATTTTCAAATACATTCCAATACTTTGCAAATACATTCCAATATATAACTACTTGTATTTTAATAAAATAAAAACATTCTAAATACTTACTTCTAAATGTATTTGAAAGTAATTGAAATACAATAAATAGCATTTGAACTGAGGTCTGATCTTGAGCCAACTCCCATATCTCTGGTAGTCCATTTAGTGTGGGTTGGATGTTCTTGGATGTGCAAGTTGAAGTTGAAGCCACAGAAGAACAGGGCTCCGGGCAGCCGAGCGGAAATGGAGGAAAACTCGCCTCCCTGCGGACCTGGCATCCTTTCACTCCCTCCTCTCTACATTTTCCTCTTCTGTCTCTGCTGCTAAAGCCACTTTCTACCACTCTAAATTCCAAGCATCTGCCTCTAACCCTAGGAAGCTCTTTGCCACCTTCTCCTCCCTCCTGAATCCTCCTCCCCTCCCCCCTCCTCCCTCTCTGCAGATGACTTCGTCAACCATTTTGAAAAGAAGGTCGACGACATCCGATCCTCGTTTGCTAAGTCAAACGACACCGCTGGTTCTGCTCACACTGCCCTACCCTGTGCTCTGACCTCTTTCTCCCTCTCTCTCCAGATGAAATCTCGCGTCTTGTGACGGCCGGCCGCCCAACAACCTGCCCGCTTGACCCTATTCCCTCCTCTCTTCTCCAGACCATTTCCGGAGACCTTCTCCCTTACCTCACCTCGCTCATCAACTCATCCCTGACCGCTGGCTACGTCCCTTCTGTCTTCAAGAGAGCGAGAGTTGCACCCCTTCTGAAAAAACCTACACTCGATCCCTCCGATGTCAACAACTACAGACCAGTATCCCTTCTTTCTTTTCTCTCCAAAACTCTTGAACGTGCCGTCCTTGGCCAGCTCTCCCGCTATCTCTCTCAGAATGACCTTCTTGATCCAAATCAGTCAGGTTTCAAGACTAGTCATTCAACTGAGACTGCTCTTCTCTGTATCACGGAGGCCCTCCGCACTGCTAAAGCTAACTCTCTCTCCTCTGCTCTCATCCTTCTAGACCTATCGGCTGCCTTCGATACAGAACCATCAGATCCTCCTCTCCACCCTCTCCAATTGGGCATCTCCGGCGCGGCCCACGCTTGGATTGCATCCTACCTGACAGGTCGCTCCTACCAGGTGGCGTGGCGAGAATCTGTCTCCTCACCACGCGCTCTCACCACTGGCGTCCCCCAGGGCTCTGTTCTAGGCCCTCTCCTATTCTCGCTATACACCAAGTCACTTGGCTCTGTCATAACCTCACATGGTCTCTCCTATCATTGCTATGCAGACGACACACAATTAATCTTCTCCTTTCCCCCTTCTGATGACCAGGTTCGCATCTCTGCATGTCTGGCAGACATATCAGTGTGGATGACGGATCACCACCTCAAGCTGAACCTCGGCAAGACGGAGCTGCTCTTCCTCCCGGGGAAGGACTGCCCATTCCATGATCTCGCCATCACGGTTGACAACTCCATTGTGTCCTCCTCCCAGAGCGCTAAGAACCTTGGCGTGATCCTGGACAACACCCTGTCGTTCTCAACTAACATCAAGGCGGTGGCCCGTTCTTGTAGGTTCATGCTCTACAACATCCGCAGAGTACGACCCTGCCTCACACAGGAAGCAGCGCAGGTCCTAATCCAGGCACTTGTCATCTCCCCGTCTGGATTACTGCAACTCGCTGTTGGCTGGGCTCCCTGCCTGTGCCATTAAACCCCTACAACTCATCCAGAACGCCGCAGCCCGTCTGGTGTTCAACCTTCCCAAGTTCTCTCACGTCACCCCGCTCCTCCGCTCTCTCCACTGGCTTCCAGTTGAAGCTCGCATCCGCTACAAGACCATGGTGCTTGCCACGGAGCTGTGAGGGGAACGGCACCTCACTACCTCCAGGCTCTGATCAGGCCCTACACCCAAACAAGGGCACTGCGTTCATCCACCTCTGGCCTGCTCGCCTCCTTACCACTGAGGAAGTACAGTTCCTGCGCAGCCCAGTCAAAACTGTTCGCTGCTCTGGCCCCCAATGGTGGAACAAACTCCCTCACGACGCCAGGACAGCGGAGTCAATCACCACCTTCCGGAGACACCTGAAACCCCACCTCTTTCAGGAATACCTAGGATAGGATAAAGTAATCCTTCTCACCCCCCTTAAAATATTTAGATGCACTATTGTAAAGTGGCTGTTCCACTGGATGTCTTAAGGTGAACGCACCAATTTGTAAGTCGCTCTGGATAAGAGCGTCTGCTAAATGACTTAAATGTAATGTAAATGTAAGCCCAGACACTGGAACATGGAGGACAGTTTCAAGCTGTTGCATTTATCAGGATTCAGCTGAACTGTGTTGGCCCCCTCTCATACACACCATAAGAAAACAACAAAGCACATTCACAAAGCTTTCAGAGTTGGAGTGCTGATCTAGGCTCAGGTCCTCCGACTCCTTATTTCCACATGATATAAAAGGCTAAACTGATCCTAGAATAAGCACTCCTATTCAAAGACCTTTGATACATACAGCCACAGATATTTTATCCATCGCCAAACCCAACCAAACTTTCTGTGCTTCACCCCCTTCAAAGATCCTTGAGAGAGAAATCAGGGCTGGCCCCTGTGCCAGGCACTTAACTTGTTCTCTATGGGAGAGGACGGGAGGAATAAAAAGCTTGATTATGATTACATAGATTTTCTGCCAGCGAGAGAAGCCCCTTAATATAAATGTATATTGATTTCTTAAATACAATACCTGCCTTACTCTTTATTTATGAAACTCATTCCACGGCTTACATGCGTAATGCGCTGTTGACTTTGTGTAAGTGCAGTGTCTGTGGGTGGGCGGGGGGTGTTGTGTATGCAATTAGTGTGTGTGTGCGCGCATCTGTGTTTGCATGCACTTCGACAAAAGAAGAGGGAGGGTCGCAGATGTCTCATGTACAGGTGCTTTTGTGATGCTGTTTCATATGAGTACAAGAAAACACAATGGCAGTTTCCGAATACCCATGCTAGCGTATTGCATACATAAACTGCATTCTATTTACTCATCGTCGCATACTATTTAGCACATACTGTTAAGTAAAAAGTATACAATATGCCATGGCCGCAACGCAGTAGCAGCTCCTGATTGGCTGAGTAGATGGGGCGGGCCGAGTGCGGGTGGAGTTTTTCAAATTCAACACACATGCATCGCATTAAGCAGCTGATAACAGCTCATTTCCAATTTGATTCATTTTCTTTAAACTATGAATGGAATAGGAATGGAGTTATATGCCTACTCAGGGTGTAGGCAGATATCACATTCAAGCTATACCGTAGTAGCCCATCTTTCCTTTTTAAAAAGGATTGAAGACAGAACAGATCATTTGGTTCCATTTCAACATATTTCTTAGTGAAATAAATTAAATCAAATGTTCAAATCAAAAGGCTATTGCACAGACAAACGTGGACAGACGGCTGCATCACAAATTCAGAACCGCTGGACAGGAACATAAACTAAAGCACTGATCGTAGGGAACGCGATCAGAATGAATGTTGAGGCTTGATACATCCATTCAAAAATGGAATATGTAGCCTACAAAACTAAAACATTCCATGTGTTCAAATCAAAAGGCCTGATTAACATGCCATCAGTAATGCAGCCACGTACCGAGTCCCCGGTGCAGACACATTCACAAATTAAAAAATGGTTTAGAATTTAATATAAAAGCTCAGATGAAGGCCAAGAGAACAATAAACACTTTTTAGTGAGAAAACAGAAATCCACTTTAGAATTTTTTTTTTAAGACTTATTTTTTCAAAGATGTAGCCTACGATGTAATACCCGTGATCATTTTAATGAGAACAAAAACGACTTAGCCTATATTTTACACGACTACAGAAGCTCCGTTTTTTTGTTAGGCCCTAGCTCTCTTCACGTAGCCAATCACTTGCAGTCTACCTCTTCCAATGCATTGTGGAAAAGTGTGCAACATATTCTACTAGATGAAGAGCCAATATGATTATAACATCCTGGCATTTAAACCATACTCAATTTTCTAAATGTCGCATACTATTAAATATTCTATTTTCGCATACTGAGAATACGTCATGTCATTGTGCTGTTTCCCACTATTCATTGATTTCTTTTGCGCATCCAGTAGAGTATGACATCTGGGCATTTAAAGTATACTAGATTTTCAAAATGTTGCATACTATTTATTAAACAAATTATTTCTCATACTCAAACAGCCTACTATTTAGGACACAAGTATGGGTATTCGGAAACGGACAGTGACATTACATACATTTAAATAAAAACACAGTACATCAACTGTACTATGAGCTTCAAATTCCCTGCCGAACACACAATCTATTCTTTGATTCGGCTCAGTTTAGAGATCTTCAAGAGGCGAGAGGCGAGCAGTTTGATGATGACATCAATGAGCAACTCGTCTCTCATATGCTATCTCAAAGCACTTATGACACACATCCAATCTCCATTGTGAACCCTGCCTCTGAAGTGATAAAATACATTACTCCCTTATGCCAGTCTCAGGCTTTTAGTGCCATATCCCTCCACTCTTTCTCTCTTCATAAGATCTTGGGATTGAGTTACAGTATCTTACAAGGCTTTACTGTAAAGGTCTCCCATACAGTTTTTAAATATGGGTTACTAGACTAGATAAAACTATTGTACATTTAACAAAATCTCAAGATGTTTCACATTTTCATCTCTTTTTATCAATGTGACTTGTGGGTTGTGGACAATAGCCTATTGAGCCCAGACCATTCAGTTTGTTCTGTTTGTGTTTTCCACAGTTTTGATTGGGGGAGCCCCAGGTCTGCGCTCGCTCCCATTGGTCGCCTCACTGACCTTCGCCCTCTGCTCATATCTACTGCTGCTCTACAGATGATGAGCACAACGCACAGCGTCCCCTGTCTGCCGAGACAGGCTACTGCCCAGACTTGCTCTCTCTTCTTCTCTCCCTGTGTCCCTCGCTACCTCTCCCCACTCCCCTCCCTTCTTCCTCTCACATTCTCCATCCACCTTTTAGTTTTCATCTCCAGCCCTGTTTTCGATGACAATCCATGCTTCACTTCTCCCATTACACCTGGGTTATGCTTGTAACTGACTGTCATTTGATTGACTCTCTCTCTCTCTATCATTTTCCTTTTCCACAATCACCCCTTTACAGTCGTATGTGGCTGTGTTTTTTCTTTCAACCAATCACACTATTTTTAACTGAGGCAAAGTCGCAAACTCAATGACCTGACCTTTGACACCCAATATCACTCAATCCAACCCCTCACAGCAGACACACTTCATTCTTCTATTCACTCTCACACACTCTTCCGTCACCCCCCTTTACTCTTTCCAACCCCCCCAGCGACCACCCGTATCCCTGACACACCAAAGTGTCGGACACTCTACCAAAGATGCTGAAGAACCTGAGGAAGAAAGGGAAAGGATGGGTGGGGGGAGGGGCTGAGAATAATAGGATGACAAGGGTAGGGGGGTTCCCCCCCTCCTTATTGAACCCTCCCCTTCGCCTCCTTGGGTTGGGCGCCAGGGAGCTGCCGATCACAGCAGACTGAGTGACTGACAGACTAAGGAGGCTAGGAAGGAAGGAAGGAAGGAAGGAAGGAAGGAAGGAAGGAAGGAAGGAAGGAAGGAAGGAAGGAAGGAAGGAAGGAAGGAAGGAAGGAAGGAAGGAAGGAAGGAAGGAAGGAAGGAAGGAAGGAAGGAAGGAAGGAAGGAAGGAGTTCCCATTTGCCTCTCCTCTACCGGTCATAGCCGTAGATGACTTGTGTTGGATCATACGTGTACATTTCTCTATATATGATATATTACAAAAGTTTAAATAAATAAAACGTTTAAAAAAAACACTCATGGACATGAGCAACGTTACAGGCTGCAACAAAGCAAATCTACAGAAGCACAAATTTATACAATCTACTCCCTTTTATTTGGGGTTTTCCTCCGTGTGTTGTTGCTGTATGTTGTCCCAATCTAACTATTTGTGTTCTTATGTTTTTTTGGGGGGCGGATGTGAAAAAAAGAGAGTGGTAACATTTATGTGGAAGAGATATGTGGATGTGTTGGTTGGTACCTATGACACCCTTCGCCTATAGCCCACTTGAGCACTCGTGGCAGTGATGGGCCAGTCACCTCCATTATGCCCACCACCACACTCTCCACCCCAAAAAATGACTTGACAGAGACTACGACTAGCCTCCCCTACTCATTCACCCCAGCCAGCCACATCCCCTATCTTCAAAGTCCAGCCAGTAACAGCATCTCTCGGACTTCCTGCGGTCTACAGACAATGGACCTCCTGCTTCCTGTACAAGGAGAAAGTGGAGGTGGAGCATGATTGAAATCAATTACGCCAACCACGTCGATACGCATCATTTAAATGAGGCATGGATGTAGTATATTGGGGGCAGGGCGTCAAAATCCAAGAAAATTACCAACAGGGTAAGGAGAGGGGGTGTGCAGATCCGATAGATGGATTCTATTTCACAGGTTTCCGATGATGAATGTCATGTATAGGATTCTCGAGAAATAATTGAATCAACAACATTTGGAAGGCAGCAGGTCCAATTTCCTACTACAACTGTATCAGCCGATCGAGGTTGAATGTCTTCGATGTAACCATAGTTTATTTAAGATGATTACTCATGTAACATTGTTACAGTATGATTGTGTTTCTCTGTGGAGCAATAATCATTCACTATCAGCTCACATAGTTAGCCCGAGCACATCATGATTGATCAAAGTCTACATCCTGCAAATGCACCTGTTCGCCCAATTAAGGTAGAGATTCCAATGAGCCCCAAGCACATTGTTGCACAAAGGTACAGATTCAATCCGGTCATAGATTCTTGACAACGCAGCTTTTAAAGGCAATGTTCATGTTCACAGTAAATGCTTCAGATGTCCGTTCAAACAGAAATCACCTTTAAAAGCTGCATTGTCGACCATGCAATCGGATTGAATCTCAGCTAAAATAATTGGTCACAATCTAAGAACAAAACAACACACTAACCTAACTGATGATGCAGAACACATGTAACTGGCTCGTTCTTCCTCTCAAGATTAGTTTCCAAAAGTCCCCTGAATCGTAAACCGCAACATACTACCCCTAGGCACTTGTAAATCTGAGAGGGTTGGATAGGTGTAAGCACGATGGTGGGAGCTCCATCTTACCATCTGATACGCCAGGTGGAATTGTTGCTATATTGCTTATACCTGTCCAATCCTTTCATATCTACGCAAGTGCATGGGAGCAGGGACTAAGGGTTGATTTGGTATACATGGATACTGTTACATCATTCTTCTCCAAATAAGTGTTGTACTTTTACTGCATGAGGCTTTTTTTTATCGTATCGGTTGCCGATATTACTTAATTCAGCTCTCACCTTCAACTTCAAGTTCTCAACAAGGGAACCTTGTTCATATACATACACAGAACATGGATATCAAACTGTGTGCCTCTCAAGACTTGCTTCCATAATCTTCCTAAATTAAAGCACTTGGTAAAAATCGGGTGTGGACACTCGATTTCAGATGTAAAGTGCATTTTGGCTGTCTTTTTGACATCCCTCATAGTCACATTGTAATAGCTACTTAGGTCCATACTGCATTGCAAGCTCATGAGAAGCATTGCTTTATTAAATGTATGTCATTGTGATCTGGGAGCCATCTTGTGTGGTCCTAACCTCATGCTTGCTTGTACACTTCGCTCGCTCACTTTAACTGTAACACCCATATGTATGTAACAGCAGCTCATGTCTTAGCGTAGATGCTCTCCAACGGTTGTTGGAGTTTTGGCATCTCAGGTCATGTCTTGAGCCAACATGGTGTCACAGGGGGTAAGGTGTCTTATCTCAGCTCTGTGGTGTTCATGTGCTACTCACAACCAAGAAACTCTGAAATATCCAACTGGGAAACTCGGTAGAAGAGTGCTTGATTCATCACTTGGAAGCTTTGGACAGCAGAAGCTCAGAGTTATGATGTGTGGGCAATTTAGGGCTATTTTTTTGTTCCAAGATTCTTTCAGAGTTTACGATAACTCTGGTACCACATAACAGCAGTTACTGTCTTGCCGACTATCCATTTCCCACCTCCTTTATACAGTAAGCTGTGCATTTCGTAAGCATTTTTGGCAAAGCGCTGACCATTTGCTAGCTACTATATTTAATGTATATTTACAACTATCTGTAAGTATAGGCAGGAGATATGCAGGGTGGCAATGCCTGAATTAGGACATAACAATGATGCATCAGAATCAGATGCAACTGAAAGATAATTATCAAAGTACCTTATCACATGATTTTAAATGATAATGTTTCATTAGGAAATTTTAACTCATGTTCTACATGACCCCAAATAATTCAGAGGCTTGGTGCAATTGATGTTCACTTGTTGTTTTATTTCATTTGTGGTTTCTTCACACATCTAGAGTATTTGGCAATTATGAAGTTTTTAAAAGGAAGATCAATTGTTTTCCCTTTTATTTGTATTTATTTTTGTAAATGTTTTTTTTTTCTTTCTTTCAAACCAAGACTACAATATCAAGCTAAATCAATTTGAGACCACACACATTCCTGTCCATTGTCACATACTTTACTAGGAAACAAATGAACTTTAAATGGAGTTCCACAATAATCATATATGTGTAGCTAAGCACCTACAGTATGTGTAACATTACAATTAGTCTCAACACACTGAGCGTTTGAAACACAACACGTGTAGATGTAACCGGATCCTACTATACCTGTACTCTGCTGCTGTGTTCGGGAGAGCGTGGGAGGGTCCACTTCAAAATATATTATACAGTACTGCAAATACATCGCTGACACTGATTACAATTATTACAGTTGAGTAACCTGCATAGAAATGCCCAGGGCATAGACTGATCATGTTAAATACCCAATGGAAGAAAAGGTACAGCACAGAAATAGAGAACTATAAACCTTGGATTAAATTTAATGTAATAAGAATTTATCTTTGTGTCTTCTGTGTTCTTTATTATAGAATAGTTCTCAACCTTAACACTGCTGTAAAATCAGGTGGATTCCTTGTCAATTAAATATGTGGGTAGGAATACTATGAAATGTGGGCAAGAACATTATTTTGGGGGAAATAAGCATTAACCAATATTATATTTATTGTTGAGGGGAGAATTGTAAATGATGAATTTTGATCTTATGACATGATGGTTGAAGTGCCTCCATTGATCTGAACCTGACCTTCAGTATTGGTAGTACTATTTGGTTGTTTGAATTCATGGTCTTTCTTTCCAAAACTCCTATATGAATTGAGTTGTACATTTTTGATATTGACAAACGTTACACAGCCTACCCTTAGGTTGTCTTTACTGTCACAAGATCAATTGGAAATTAAACTAACCTGCATACTTCAAATGAAACCAAGAAATGCCTGAAAGTGAGGACATTTTGTTTTGACAAATCAGATATATCCAATAGTTGGCCATTTGAAATCTATTCACTTGTGTCCAGAAAGGAGTATGCACCTGTTCGGTCTGAGGTATAATTCATTGTGCTGCTTTTCATGCACTTTAATGTGTGTAAAATGTATGCCATTTGACACCCATTGTGTACTAATGCTCGTTTTTTTAGTACTTCATGATTGTCACATCACTCCCTCATTAGCTGAGGTTGTCCTAAAATCTACACCGTACTCTATATTATTGCAGACTGGTTTAAAGTGTAGATTATCATTATATTCCTCTAGGATACAAGACCGAATGGGAGTTCAGTTCACTGGTATAGTCCCTTAGGTTTGCACATTTCTGGAACCTTTCTGACTACCAGTTCCCTCCCTGCTTATTATCTTCTGATTTCAGGAATTCTACAACCAAGATTTCTGAAAAGAGTGGGAATTTGGTAAATAAATGTGGCATTGCCACACCTCCAGTTATGATGTTTTTACATGATCCAGGTTTTCCCTTGACCACCTAAAGGGTCCCCAGTTCATGCAGAACATTTTCAAACCTCCACTACAAGTGTATGTACTATCACAATGTTTTGTTGTAGATTATCAATCTATCATCTTTTGTCCATTATATCCTTGTAGTTATCTGTCTAAAACAAGAACGTTAGAAAGGACCCCCGACATGCAGGTTAGAGATCAAATAAGCAAGTGCCTCACAACTGCTATTCCTCCATGAGGTGACTTTCCATCCATGAAAACCACTTTAGCCAGTTAGCGTAGTGTCCAAGCAATATCTGTGGCAATGTTCAGAAGGGGTGGCCAGTCACTCAGTCACTAAAAATGAACCCCTCTTCCATTAGAGACATCCCGGCACACACCATTGATGCTCTACGTATTCAACAGCAGGACCGACTGACTGTTACTGTATAGGTTTTCACATCACTGCCTCACTGCCAGTGCAGACACTTTGTCCACTCACATAAAGGGTGCGTTCCAGATTCAGTGATTTTGATCAGGGCTAAGTTTCCCAAAGACATCTTTAGCATTCAATAATCATTGTTTGTCCATTGCCTAACCTATGGATTTAGGATGATCTTAGTGCTAAAGATTATAGCCATGTTATTGGGAAAGTCACCCCAGATCTTTATAATGCCTTGGAGAAGTATTTTATGTATGATCAACCACATCAACATGATGTGATCATCCTATAATCTACGCAGACCTGTGCAGGATCTGTGTATCTGGAGCGCAACCAAATGACTGAACCCTCCCCAATGCAGTCAGATTGGTCAGAGTAACTTCACAGCTCCTGCCTGGCTGTGCAGACTTGTGCAATGTGTGCGGATCCGAGACAAAGACGGTGTGTGTGTGTATATGCACCTTAATGAACGCGCGAAGAACGGTGTAGCAGTGCTGGGTGTTGTATATTCTCTGTCATGTACTGAAATATTTTAGAGGAAAAATATATTTGAAATATGACTCCAAAATGTATGAATAAATAATCATGAAAGAACAAAAAGAGATGATTTTTGTCTTATTTTTTTCATCTTCTCCAATACACACAGTGGGTTCTCGCACATGTTGTCACCATCACACGTACATAATGATTTCACCATAAAAACACCTCTTGGGGACTTGTTATGCAGTGTAAAATGCAGAATTCCAACTCCCACACTATCCTCTATCCACCAGTTTGTATTCAAGCCTTGCATATTACCAGCATCACAGTGAATTTAGTAATCAGACCTCATTCACATCCTGTGGCTGTAAGTAGCATTACAGACACCTGCGTTCTCTCCTCCTGGCATATCAAATAAACTCCAAAATGAGATTCCCATAGCAATTAGCAAGCACAAATCATTATTCAAATGTCTTGTCGTATGTCATGCAGTTTCGGAAGTTATTCACATCACTCGGCTGTGTTTTCGCTGTATAGGCAAGGGAAGTTGGAAGCAATGTTCATATAGGAGGCCCAGCACTTTTGATCATTGTAGAATTTCCCACTACCTTTACACGACTGCAATTTGCAATTATCCTCTGTTTATGCTCCGATACTGTACACGTACTGTACTTTTTTTTATAGGAGATCCAGGGCTACAGACATGTAGGTTCAAGTATAGGCCTCGTATCATTACACACATACAGGTTCACAGGAAACCGGGTCGGACTCTAAGATATACACAGAGTGTACAAAACATGAGTTGCATTCCCTTTTTCCTTTCAGAACAGCCACAGTTGAGCGTGAAATACTCAGAAGCGTTGCAGTTCTTGACACACTCTAACCAGTGAGCATGGCACCTACTACCATACCCAGTTCAAAGTTACTTAAATATTTTGTCTCACCCATTCACCCATTGAATGGCATACATACACAATCCACGTCTCAATCGTCTCAAGGCTTAAAAATCTGTATTTAACCTGTCTCCTCCCGTTCATCTACACTGATTGAAATTGATTTAACAGTTGACATCAATAAGGGATCATAGCTTTCACCTGGATTCACCTGGTCAGTCTGTCTTGGATAGAGAAGGTGTTCCTAATGTTTTGTATGTTCAGTGTACATTTACTAAACTGCTACTTTATATTTAGAGCACCTACAGTTAACAATACCTGTCTTGGTAGGTCAATCAACTTTGACCTAGAACCACATACAATACTTTTGCTGAGTGACATAATCCTGTTCTGGTATGAACACTTCAGTTGTAATGTTCTAAAACCTAATTTGTCATAAGTTTAAAATTAGTAGTAGTGACACTAAAGCACATTATTGTAACATGTCCTACACAGTCTCCTGGGCAACACATTTCAACATGTCTGGCATTGTAACATGTCTGACCACGGTCTGTACAATTTTTTAGGTGTATCTCTGCAAGCAACAGTTTAGTGTAATGCCCCAAGGCTCCGGCGTTACTAGATACTAGACAGGGTCTGTTATTCCGGACCCTTATCCATTGCTCCTGGGCAGCTTTGACCCCTGACCTCATCAGGGAGAGCCTTCTCACTTCAGGACAAGGAAACGATCTGACGGGTCCAGCTGAGTGTAGTGGAAGAATACAAAATGTGTCAAAGTCGGAGGGGATGGGAGGAAGGTGGTAGTGATGGTGGTAAAGGGAGCGACAGAGTATCATTAAGATAATTCCCATGCAGCCTTGTTTACAAGTTCTAACACTGGAATGTGAGTTGTAGCACTTTCTCATTCTGAACTTGTTGGCTACCACCAGTTAACGCTTGATCTGATTGAATCTAGGAAAAAGACCCAGCTGGGTGCACGGTCCAGTGCGCTTCGCACATTCCACACACTCGGCAAGCTCCACGCTCTCTGTCATTTCCCCCCTCCTTCCCTTTCTCTCCACCTAACCCTCCACCCCTCCCCTTTCTTCCTTACTGTCTTCTCACAAGGCACAATGGCGGGGCCCAAAAGACGCCAACTCGTCTGCATTTTCATGATCTGTGACGGAGATAGATATAGGGCTAATTAAGCTGCTCTTGTTCTAGACATGGCTTATTGGTGGGTTGGTATGATCCGGTTGATTCAGATGCTGACTCTCGTTGTTTTAGGCTCTCGTCTCAAGTCATTCAAAAAAAAAAGTTACCTTTACTTAACTAAGTTAATTCCCAGGTTGTTTCTCTTGTCCTATTATGAAGGCAGTGAGACTAGCTGTTCTATGCTTTCTTTCATTATCCGCTGAGTACAGGCTACTTTTCATGATTAGTGTAGGATATTTTAGTTTGATCATAAACCTGGGAATATGACTTGGATACTCTGTGACACCCAAATAAGTAGTGAGTGTGGTTGTTTTCTAAACAAGAAGTTAAGGTATAATGATCATAATTAGAAATTAACTTATGTTGTTTAATAACTCTGTGACTTGTTGGAATATACTTTTCCCATCTAGAGTGTTACTTTTCCTGTGAAGGACTTCATTCTGATTCTCAAGACTGTTAGAAATCTGGAATGCAGGTAAAATATAGTTCTTGTTTCATAAATGTTTCCACAATGAATTTTGAGACAACACTCAATATTGTATACATCTATTATTCCCCATCTACAGTGCCTTAAGAAAGTATTCAAACCCCTTGACTTTATCCACATGTTGCCTGCATTTAAAATTGATTACATTTAGACTTTTTGTCACTGGCCTACACACAATACCCCATAATGCCTAATTGGAATTATGTTTTTAGAAATTTGTATAAAAATTTAAAAAATTAAAAGCTGAAATATATTGAGTCTAGGATTCAACTCCTTTGTTATAGAAAGCCTATATAAGTTCAGGAGTAAAAATGTACTTAATAAGTCACATAATAAGTTGCCTGGACTCACTCTGTGTCCAATAATAGTGTTTAACATGATTTTTGAATGACTACCTTATCCCTGTAACCCACACACACAATTCCTCAGTCAAGCAGTGAATTTCAGGTAACACTTTACAATAAGTTTCCATTTGTAAAGGGTTTGGAATGACGCTATTGACATTCATTTATAATTTTCAGTGATTGCACAGTTAAACAATAGTTTTTTTCTCACTTTTGGGTGTGATGCATTGTTGCTTTGTCCCAGGAAGTTCCTCGGCGTACATATCACTAACAAACTGAAATGGTCCACCCACACAGACAGTGTGGTGAAGAAGGCGCAACAGCGCCTCTTCAACCTCAGGAGGCTGAAGAAATTTGGCTTGTCACCTAAAACCTTCACAAACTTTTACAAATGCGCAATTGAGAGAATCCTGTCGGGCTGCATCACCGCGTGTTACAGCAACTGCACCACCCACAACTGCAGTGCTCTCCAGATGGTGGTGCGGTCTGCACCCAATGTCACCCGAAGGCCAAAAAAAATCATGAAGGACAACAACCACCCGAGCCAATGCCTGTTCACCTTGTTATCATCCGGAAGGTGGGGTCAGTACAGGTGCAACAAAGCTGGACCGAGAGATTAAAAAACAGCTTCTATCTCAAGGCCATCAGACTGTTAAATAGCCATCACTAGCACAGAGAGGCTGCTGCCTACCTACAGACTTGATATCATTGGCCACTTTAATAAATGGAACACTAGTCACTTTAATAATGTCACTTTAATAATGTTTACATTTCTTGCATTATTCATTTCATATGTATATACTGTCATGACTATTATTAATGTGATTACTTATTTTATCAAATCAATTAACTACGTTTAATTATTACGTGATTAAATTAATCATTTAACAATCAACTCATTAGTAACTTGGGGCACCATGGGAAAACTTATTTAACGAGTTACTATCTTCCGAATTAAACTCTTCTAAGATATATTAATCTATAGATAAGTCACTTATTTATGTGTTATTACTTCATCGGTCTCATTCTGAATGTCATTGACTTCAGAAATCTGCACGTGATGATTCAGCGATACACAAATTGGCTTAATTATTTATTTACCAACTAACTAAATAATCACACAGAAATACATAAAGACACACACAGTATAGATTATTGATAACCTACATAAGGCAATGAGAAGTCCCTAGTGGATTATCAAAAACATGAACGTTTGGTTACACAATGATGGGAGAGACAAATAGAGTGGATGTATCATACATACCTTTGGAAAATACGCTCATCGTAAATATGAATATTTAGCACCCTAACGACCGCTCATTCGGATTTAGAAATGCAACGTATATTTACGCTTCGATGTCTTTCTATGTCGTCGAAAGTAATAGTTGAAACTACTCATCCATCTATTGCGAGGAGTTCGAGAGATGTAAGACTCTGGTTTGTCCACCAGAGGTCACAATGTCCTTTGTAGTTGTATGCTTCTTTTGTTCTGGAGTGTTCGTTAGAATGGATTCATCAGAGGTGTATCACACTGTGATAAGGAACTATTCTTCTTTCCTGTCTGCGTTGAGTTTCCTAGGTTAACAGTACCTAAACAGTTGTAGACTGTGAATGTTCCGGTTTAATCTTTAGCTTCTTCACTCGTTGACAGTTTCAGAGGGTCTTACTATTATCTGGTGTTGTAGTTTTAAACCATTTGTCAGTCGTGTAGGCACCGCTCCACGCTGTTTGATGTAATTTAAATTCAAACCACGTTCTCTGGTCTAATATGTTAATCTTTCAGCAAGTCCTTTTATGCACGCACCTTGAAGAGCAGTTCCATTATGTTGCCACAATGTCTATGGTCACATGGGCGTGGTTACTGACTTGGCAAAAGTTTTTATGAAAAACAGTTCTCATTTAGAAGGTTAAAATCACATTGCTATCTTTTCACAAATACTTTCATATTTAATCATATACGTTGTACAACATTTAGATGTACATCTGATGTCTACATTGTGAAAGCTCTTAAAGATACAGTTATTTAGTTATACCATCCTTAATGATATCACAAAACACTAAATTACATGATTATTGTTTGGATCCCCACCGACCATTCCAAACGTTTGGATTCTAAAACTGATGTTCCAATGTCCAATCCTTTGACGTTAAAGTTTTTAGCAAGAGCCTCTCTTCCGTAACACTCAGACATTCCATTCTCAAAGAGAGAAAGTTTATGACTGGCGTTAAGTCATAAAACCGGCCTTCCCCCTTCCTCTCTGGTGGGAGAGAGGGGGAGCGGGGCTATCTTTGATCCTCACCCAGGAGTGAGAGTCATAACAATACTTTATTCTGTCAAATCTAATGTACTATTTACTTAGATTTGTGTGTATTAGGTATTTGTTGTGAAATTGTTAGATATCACTTGTTAGATGTGAGCCTATAGGTCTTCTGTGGTGAACCTATAGGTTTTCAGTGGTGAACCTATAGGTCTTCTGTGAGATGTTAGTACAGTGGTGAACCTAAAATTTGGTCTTAGGTTTTCAGTGTGGTGAACCTATAGGTCTTCAGTGACAGGTTAACAGTGTGAACCTATAGGTTCAGTGTGTGACAGGTTAACAGTTGTGAAATAGGGTTCAGTGTGTCAGGTTGGTAGTACAGTGGTGAACCTATAGGTCTTCAGTGTGTGACAGGTTAGTACAGTGGTGAACCTATAGGTCTTCAGTGTGTGAAGGTTAGTACAGTGGTGAACCTATAGGTCTTCAGTGTGTGACAGGTTAGTACAGTGGTGAACCTATAGGTCTTCAGTGTGGTGTGTGAAAGGTTAGTACAGTGGTGAACCTCAGTTCAGTGTGTGACAGGTTAGTACAGTGGTGAACCTATAGGTCTTCAGTGTGTGAAAGGTTAGTACAGTGGTGAACCCAATAGGTCTTCAGTGTGTGACAGGTTAGTACAGTGGTGAACCTCAGTGGTCTTCAATGTGTGGTTATTGAAGTACAGTGAACCTATAGGTCTTCAGTGTGTGACAGGTTAGTATAATTTCAGTGGTGAACCTCACAGGTTGTTGGTGAACCATAGGTTTTCTAATATAGTGTGTGAATAGGTTAGTGACAGGTTAGTTAGTGTGAAAGGTCTTCAGTTTAGAAGGTTAGTATAGTGGTGAACCTATAGGTCTTCAGTGTGTTTACAGTGGTGAACCTATAGGTCTTCAGTTTGACAAGGTTAGTACAGTGGTGAACCTATAGGTCTTCAGTGTGTGACAGGTTAGTACAGTGGTGAACCTATAATCTTCATTTGTGGTGAACCTATAGGTCTTCAGTGTTGACAGGTTAGTACAGTGGTGAACTACAGGTTAGTTCAGTGGTGAACCTATAGGTCTTCAGTGTGTGACAGGTTAGTACAGTGGTGAACCAAAGGTTTCAGTGTGTGAAAGGTTAGTAAGTGGTGAACCTATAGGTGTTCAGTGTAAGTGGTGAACCTATAGGTCTTCAGTGTGACAGGTTAGTACAGTGGTGAACCTATAGGTCTTCAGTGTGTGACAGGTTAGTACAGTGGTGAACCTATAGGTCTTCAGTGTGTGACAGGTTAGTACAGTGGTGAACCTATAGGTCTTCAGTGTGTGACAGGTTAGTACAGTGGTGAACCTATAGGTCTTCAGTGTGTGACAGGTTAGTACAGTGGTGAACCTATAGGTCTTCAATGTGTGACAGGTGTGTGACAGGTTAGTACAGTGGTGAACCTATAGGTCTTCAGTGTGTGACAGGTTAGTACAGTGGTGAACCTATAGGTCTTCAGTGTGTGACAGGTTAGTACAGTGGTGAAAATAGGTCTTCAGTGTGTGACAGGTTAGTACAGTGGTGAACCTATAGGTCTTCAGTGGTGAACCGAATAGGTCAGTGGTGAACAGTGGTGAACCTATAGGTCTTCAGTGTGAAGGTTAGTACAGTGGTGAACCTATAGGTCTTCAGTGTGTGACAGGTTAGTACAGTGGTGAACCTATAGGTCTTCAGTGTGTGACAGGTTAGTACAGTGGTGAACCTATAGGTCTTCAGTGTGTGACAGGTTAGTACAGTGGTGAACCTATAGGTTTTCTGTGTGAATAGGTCTTCAGTGGTGAACCTATAGGTCTTCAGTGTGGTGTGTGACAGGTTAGTACAGTGGTGAACCTATAGGTCTTCAGTGTGTGACAGGTTAGTACAGTGGTGAACCTATAGGTCTGAACCCATAGGTCTTCAGTGTGTGACAGGTTAGTACAGTGGTGAACCTATAGGTCTTCAGTGTTGACAGGTTAGTACAGTGGTGAACCAATAGGTCTTCAGTGTGTGACAGGTTAGTACAGTGGTGAACCTATAGGTTTCTGTGGTGAACCTATAGGTCTTCAGTGGTGAACCTATAGGTCTTCAGTGTGACAGGTTAGTACAGTGGTGAACCTATAGGTCTTCAGTGTGTGACAGGTTAGTACAGTGGTGAACCTATAGGTCTTCAGTGTGTGACAGGTTAGTACAGTGGTGAACCTATAGGTCTTCAGTGTGTGACCAGGTTAGTGTGTAGAGGTTAGTACAGTGGTGAACCTATAGGTCTTCAGTGTGTGACAGGTTAGTACAGTGGTGAACCTATAGGTCTTCAGTGTGTGAAAGGTTAGTACAGTGGTGAACCTATAGGTCTTCAGTGTGGTGTGTGATAGGTTAGTACAGTGGTGAACCTATAGGTCTTCAGTGTGTGACAGGTTAGTATAGTGGTGAACCTATAGGGTTTCAGTGTGTGACAGGTTAGTACAGTGGTGAACCTATAGGTCTTCAGTGGTGAACCTATAGGTCTTCAGTGTGAGAGGTTAGTACAGTGGTGAACCTATAGGTCTTCAGTGTGTGACAGGTTAGTACAGTGGTGAACCTATAGGTCTTCAGTGTGTGACAGGTTAGTACAGTGGTGAACCTATAGGTCTTCAGTGTGTGACAGGTTAGTACAGTGGTGAACCTATAGGTTTTCTGTGGTGAGCCTATAGGTCTTCAGTGGTGAACCTATAGGTTTTCAGTGGTGAACCTATAGGTCTTCAGTGTGAGAGGTTAGTACAGTGGTGAACCTATAGGTCTTCAGTGTGTGACAGGTTAGTACAGTGGTGAACCTATAGGTTTTCAGTGTGTGACAGGTTAGTACAGTGGTGAACCTATAGGTCTTCAGTGTGTGACAGGTTAGTACAGTGGTGAACCTATAGGTCTTCAGTGTGTGACAGGTTAGTACAGTGGTGAACCTATAGGTGTTCAGTGTGTGACAGGTTAGTACAGTGGTGAACCTATAGGTCTTCAGTGTGTGACAGGTTAGTACAGTGGTGAACCTATAGGTCTTCTGTGGTGTGACAGGTTAGTACAGTGGTGAACCTATAGGTCTTCAGTGTGTGACAGGTTAGTACAGTGGTGAACCTATAGGTCTTCAGTGTGTGACAGGTTAGTACAGTGGTGAACCTATAGGTCTTCAGTGTTTGACAGGTTAGTACAGTGGTGAACCTATAGGTCTTCAGTGTGTGACAGGTTAGTACAGTGGTGAACCTATAGGTTTTCTGTGGTGAGCCTATAGGTCTTCAGTGGTGAACCTATAGGTCTTCAGTGTGTGACAGGTTAGTACAGTGGTGAACCTATAGGTCTTCAGTGTGTGACAGGTTAGTACAGTGGTGAACCTATAGGTCTTCAGTGTGTGACAGGTTAGTACAGTGGTGAACCTATAGGTCTTCAGTGTGTGACAGGTTAGTACAGTGGTGAACCTATAGGTCTTCAGTGTGTGACAGGTTAGTACAGTGGTGAACCTATAGGTCTTCAGTGTGTGAAAGGTTAGTACAGTGGTGAACCTATAGGTCTTCAGTGTGGTGTGTGACAGGTTAGTACAGTGGTGAACCTATAGGTCTTCAATGTGTGACAGGTTAGTACAGTGGTGAACCTATAGGTCTTCAGTGTGTGACAGGTTAGTACAGTGGTGAACCTATAGGTCCTCAGTGTGTGACAGGTTAGTACAGTGGTGAACCTATAGGTTTTCTGTGGTGAGCCTATAGGTCTTCAGTGGTGAACCTATAGGTTTTCAGTGGTGAACCTATAGGTCTTCAGTGTGAGAGGTTAGTACAGTGGTGAACCTATAGGTCTTCAGTGTGTGACAGGTTAGTACAGTGGTGAACCTATAGGTCTTCAGTGTGTGACAGGTTAGTACAGTTGTGAACCTATAGGTCTTCAGTGTGTGACAGGTTAGTACAGTGGTGAACCTATAGGTCTTCAGTGTGTGACAGGTTAGTACAGTGGTGAACCTATAGGTCTTCAGTGTGTGACAGGTTAGTACAGTGGTGAACCTATAGGTCTTCAGTGTGTGACAGGTTAGTACAGTGGTGAACCTATAGGTCTTCAGTGTGTGACAGGTTAGTACAGTGGTGAACCTATAGGTTTTCTGTGGTGAGCCTATAGGTTAGTACAGTGGTGAACCTATAGGTCTTCAGTGGTGAGAGGTTAGTACAGTGGTGAACCTATAGGTCTTCAGTGTGTGACAGGTTAGTACAGTGGTGAACCTATAGGTCTTCAGTGTGTGACAGGTTAGTACAGTGGTGAACCTATAGGTCTTCAGTGTGTGACAGGTTAGTACAGTGGTGAACCTATAGGTCTTCAGTGTGTGACAGGTTAGTACAGTGGTGAACCTATAGGTCTTCAGTGTGTGACAGGTTAGTACAGTGGTGAACCTATAGGTCTTCAGTGTGTGACAGGTTAGTACAGTGGTGAACCTATAGGTCTTCAGTGTGTGACAGGTTAGTACAGTGGTGAACCTATAGGTCTTCAGTGTGTGACAGGTTAGTACAGTGGTGAACCTATAGGTCTTCAGTGTGTGACAGGTTAGTACAGTGGTGAACCTATAGGTCTTCAGTGTGTGAGCCAGGTTAGTACAGTGGTGAACCTATAGGTTTTCAGTGGTGACACCTACAGTGGTCTTCAGTGGTGAGAGGTTAGTACAGTGGTGAACCTATAGGTCTTCAGTGTGTGACAGGTTAGTACAGTGGTGAACCTATAGGTCTTCAGTGTGTGACAGGTTAGTACAGTGGTGAACCATAGGTCTTCAGTGTGTGACAGGTTAGTACAGTGGTGAACCTATAGGTCTTCAGTGGTGACAGGTTTTCAGTGGTGAACCTATAGGTCTTCAGTGTGAGAGGTTAGTACAGTGGTGAACCTATAGGTCTTCAGTGTGTGACAGGTTAGTACAGTGGTGAACCTATAGGTCTTCAGTGTGTGACAGGTTAGTACAGTGGTGAACCTATAGGTCTTCAGTGTGACAGGTTAGTACAGTGGTGAACCTATAGGTCTTCAGTGTGTGACAGGTTAGTACAGTGGTGAACCTATAGGTCTTCAGTGTGTGACAGGTTAGTACAGTGGTGAACCTATAGGTCTTCAGTGTGTGACAGGTTAGTACAGTGGTGAACCTATAGGTCTTCAGTGTGTGACAGGTTAGTACAGTGGTGAACCTATAGGTCTTCAGTGTGTGACAGGTTAGTACAGTGGTGAACCTATAGGTCTTCAGTGTGTGACAGGTTAGTACAGTGGTGAACCTATAGGTCTTCAGTGTGTGACAGGTTAGCACAGTGGTGTAGGTTTCAGTGGTGAACCTATAGGTCTTCAGTGTGTGACAGGTTAGTACAGTGGTGAACCTATAGGTCTTCAGTGTGTGACAGGTTTCAGTGGTGAACCTATAGGTCTTCAGTGTGTGACAGGTTAGTACAGTGGTGAACCTATAGGTCTTCAGTGTGTGACAGGTTAGTACAGTGGTGAACCTATAGGTCTTCAGTGTGTGACAGGTTAGTACAGTGGTGAACCTATAGGTCTTCAGTGTGTGACAGGTTAGTACAGTGGTGAACCTATAGGTCTTCAGTGTGTGACAGGTTAGTACAGTGGTGAACCTATAGGTCTTCAGTGTGTGACAGGTTAGTACAGTGGTGAACCTATAGGTCTTCAGTGTGTGACAGGTTAGTACAGTGGTGAACCTATAGGTTTTCAGTGGTGTGTGACAGGTTAGGTACAGTGGTGAACCTATAGGTCTTCAGTGTGTGACAGGTTAGTACAGTGGTGAACCTATAGGTCTTCAGTGTGTGACAGGTTAGTACAGTGGTGAACCTATAGGTCTTCAGTGTGTGACAGGTTAGTACAGTGGTGAACCTATAGGTCTTCAGTGTGTGACAGGTTAGTACAGTGGTGAACCTATAGGTCTTCAGTGTGTGACAGGTTAGTACAGTGGTGAACCTATAGGTCTTCAGTGTGTGACAGGTTAGTACAGTGGTGAACCTATAGGTCTTCAGTGTGACAGGTTAGTACAGTGGTGAACCTATAGGTCTTCAGTGTGTGACAGGTTAGTACAGTGGTGAACCTATAGGTCTTCAGTGTGTGACAGGTTAGTACAGTGGTGAACCTATAGGTCTTCAGTGTGTGACAGGTTAGTACAGTGGTGAACCTATAGGTCTTCAGTGTGTGACAGGTTAGTACAGTGGTGAACCTATAGGTCTTCAGTGGTGACAGGTCTTCAGTGGTGAACCTATAGGTTTTCAGTGACAGGTTAGTACAGTGGTGAACCTATAGGTCTTCAGTGTGACAGGTTAGTACAGTGGTGAACCTATAGGTCTTCAGTGTGTGACAGGTTAGTACAGTGGTGAACCTATAGGTCTTCAGTGTGTGACAGGTTAGTACAGTGGTGAACCTATAGGTCTTCAGTGTGTGACAGGTTAGTACAGTGGTGAACCTATAGGTCTTCAGTGTGTGACAGGTTAGTACAGTGGTGAACCTATAGGTCTTCAGTGTGTGACAGGTTAGTACAGTGGTGAACCTATAGGTCTTCAGTGTGTGACAGGTTAGTACAGTGGTGAACCTATAGGTCTTCAGTGGTGAGCCTACAGGTTTCAGTGGTGAACCTATAGGTCTTCAGTGTGTGACAGGTTAGTACAGTGGTGAACCTATAGGTCTTCAGTGTGTGACAGGTTAGTACAGTGGTGAACCTATAGGTCTTCAGTGTGTGACAGGTTAGTACAGTGGTGAACCTATAGGTCTTCAGTGTGACAGGTTAGTACAGTGGTGAACCTATAGGTCTTCAGTGTGTGACAGGTTAGTACAGTGGTGAACCTATAGGTCTTCAGTGTGTGACAGGTTAGTACAGTGGTGAACCTATAGGTCTTCAGTGTGTGACAGGTTAGTACAGTGGTGAACCTATAGGTCTTCAGTGTGTGACAGGTTAGTACAGTGGTGAACCTATAGGTTTTCAGTGGTGAACCTATAGGTCTTCAGTGGTGAACCTATAGGTTTTCAGTGGTGAACCTATAGGTCTTCAGTGTGAGAGGTTAGTACAGTGGTGAACCTATAGGTCTTCAGTGTGTGACAGGTTAGTACAGTGGTGAACCTATAGGTCTTCAGTGTGTGACAGGTTAGTACAGTGGTGAACCTATAGGTCTTCAGTGTGTGACAGGTTAGTACAGTGGTGAACCAATTGTTCTTCAGTGTGTGACAGGTTAGTACAGTGGTGAACCTATAGGTCTTCAGTGTGTGACAGGTTAGTACAGTGGTGAACCTATAGGTCTTCAGTGTGTGACAGGTTAGTACAGTGGTGAACCTATAGGTCTTCAGTGTGTGACAGGTTAGTACAGTGGTGAACCTATAGGTCTTCAGTGGTGTAGGTGTGTGACAGGTTAGTACAGTGGTGAACCTATAGGTCTTCAGTGTGTGACAGGTTAGTACAGTGGTGAACCTATAGGTCTTCAGTGTGTGACAGGTTAGTACAGTGGTGAACCTATAGGTCTTCAGTGTGTGACAGGTTAGTACAGTGGTGAACCTATAGGTCTTCAGTGTGTGACAGGTTAGTACAGTGGTGAACCATAGGTCTTCAGTGTGTGAGCCTAGGTTAGTACAGTGGTGAACCTATAGGTCTTCAGTGTGTGAACAGGTTAGTACAGTGGTGAACCTATAGGTCTTCAGTGTGTGACAGGTTAGTACAGTGGTGAACCTATAGGTCTTCAGTGTGTGACAGGTTAGTACAGTGGTGAACCTATAGGTCTTCAGTGTGTGACAGGTTAGTACAGTGGTGAACCTATAGGTCTTCAGTGTGTGACAGGTTAGTTCAGTTGTGAACCTATAGGTCTCAGTGTGTGACAGGTTAGTACAGTGGTGAACCTATAGGTCTTCAGTGTGTGACAGGTTAGTACAGTGGTGAACCTATAGGTCTTCAGTGTGTGACAGGTTAGTACAGTGGTGAACCTATAGGTCTTCAGTGTGTGACAGGTTAGTACAGTGGTGAACCTATAGGTCTTCAGTGTGTGACAGGTTAGTACAGTGATGAACCTATAGGTTTTCAGTGGTGAGCCAGGTCTTCAGTGGTGAACCTATAGGTCTTCAGTGTGTGACAGGTTAGGTCTTCAGTGAAAGTGAACCTGGTAGGTCTTCAGTGTGTGACAGGTTAGTACAGTGGTGAACCTATAGGTCTTCAGTGTGTGACAGGTTAGTACAGTGGTGAACCTATAGGTCTTCAGTGTGTGACAGGTTAGTACAGTGGTGAACCTATAGGTGTTCAGTGTGTGACAGGTTAGTACAGTGGTGAACCTATAGGTCTTCAGTGTGTGACAGGTTAGTACAGTGGTGAACCTATAGGTCTTCAGTGTGTGACAGGTTAGTACAGTGGTGAACCTATAGGTCTTCAGTGTGTGACAGGTTAGTACAGTGGTGAACCTATAGGTCTTCAGTGTGTGACAGGTTAGTACAGTGGTGAACCTATAGGTCTTCAGTGTGTGACAGGTTAGTACAGTGGTGAACCTATAGGTTTTCAGTGTGGTGAGACAGGTTCTTCAGTGGTGAACCTATAGGTTTCAGTGGTGAACCTATAGGTCTTCAGTGTGTGACAGGTTAGTACAGTGGTGAACCTATAGGTCTTCAGTGTGTGACAGGTTAGTACAGTGGTGAACCTATAGGTCTTCAGTGTGTGACAGGTTAGTACAGTGGTGAACCTATAGGTCTTCAGTGTGTGACAGGTTAGTACAGTGGTGAACCAATAGGTCTTCAGTGTGTGACAGGTTAGTACAGTGGTGAACCTATAGGTCTTCAGTGTGTGACAGGTTAGTACAGTGGTGAACCTATAGGTCTTCAGTGTGTGACAGGTTAGTACAGTGGTGAACCTATAGGTCTTCAGTGTGTGACAGGTTAGTACAGTGGTGAACCTATAGGTCTTCAGTGTGTGACAGGTTAGTACAGTGGTGAACCTATAGGTCTTCAGTGTGTGACAGGTTAGTACAGTGGTGAACCTATAGGTCTTCAGTGTGTGACAGGTTAGTACAGTGGTGAACCTATAGGTCTTCAGTGTGTGACAGGTTTACAGTGGTGAACCTATAGGTCTTCAGTGTGTGACAGGTTAGTACAGTGGTGAACCTATAGGTCTTCAGTGTGTGACAGGTTAGTACAGTGGTGAACCTATAGGTCTTCAGTGTGTGACAGGTTTACAGTGGTGAACCTATAGGTCTTCAGGTTTTCAGTGTGTGACAGGTTAGTACAGTGGTGAACCTATAGGTCTTCAGTGTGTGACAGGTTAGTCAGTGGTGAACCTATAGGTCTTCAGTGTGTGACAGGTTAGTACAGTGGTGAACCTATAGGTCTTCAGTGTGTGACAGGTTAGTACAGTGGTGAACCTATAGGTCTTCAGTGTGTGACAGGTTAGTACAGTGGTGAACCTATAGGTCTTCAGTGTGTGACAGGTTAGTACAGTGGTGAACCTATAGGTCTTCAGTGTGTGACAGGTTAGTACAGTGGTGAACCTATAGGTTTTCTGTGGTGAGCCTATAGGTCTTCAGTGGTGAACCTATAGGTCTTCAGTGTGAGAGGTTAGTACAGTGGTGAACCTATAGGTCTTCAGTGTGTGACAGGTTAGTACAGTGGTGAACCTATAGGTCTTCAGTGTGTGACAGGTTAGTACAGTGGTGAACCTATAGGTCTTCAGTGTGTGACAGGTTAGTACAGTGGTGAACCTATAGGTCTTCAGTGTGTGACAGGTTAGTACAGTGGTGAACCTATAGGTCTTCAGTGTGTGACAGGTTAGTACAGTGGTGAACCTATAGGTGTTCAGTGTGTGACAGGTTAGTACAGTGGTGAACCTATAGGTCTTCAGTGTGTGACAGGTTAGTACAGTGGTGAACATATAGGTCTTCAGTGTGTGACAGGTTAGTACAGTGGTGAACCTATAGGTCTTGTGGTGAACCTGACAGGTTTTCAGTGGTGAACCTATAGGTCTTCAGTGTGAGAGGTTAGTACAGTGGTGAACCTATAGGTCTTCAGTGTGTGACAGGTTAGTACAGTGGTGAACCTATAGGTCTTCAGTGTGTGACAGGTTAGGTACAGTGGTGAACCTATAGGTCTTCAGTGTGTGACAGGTTAGTACAGTGGTGAACCTATAGGTTTTCAGTGGTGAGCCAGGTTCTGTGGTGTACAGTGGTGAACCTATAGGTCTTCAGTGTGTGACAGGTTAGTACAGTGGTGAACCTATAGGTCTTCAGTGTGTGACAGGTTAGTACAGTGGTGAACCTATAGGTCTTCAGTGTGTGACAGGTTAGTACAGTGGTGAACCTATAGGTCTTCAGTGTGTGACAGGTTAGTACAGTGGTGAACCTATAGGTCTTCAGTGTGTGACAGGTTAGTACAGTGGTGAACCTATAGGTCTTCAGTGTGTGACAGGTTAGTACAGTGGTGAACCTATAGGTCTTCAGTGTGTGACAGGTTAGTACAGTGGTGAACCTATAGGTCTTCAGTGTGTGACAGGTTAGTACAGTGGTGAACCTATAGGTCTTCAGTGTGTGACAGGTTAGTACAGTGGTGAACCTATAGGTCTTCGTTGTGGTGTGTGACAGGTTAGTACAGTGGTGAACCTATAGGTCTTCAGTGTGTGACAGGTTAGTACAGTGGTGAACCTATAGGTCTTCAGTGTGTGACAGGTTAGTACAGTGGTGAACCTATAGGTCTTCAGTGTGTGACAGGTTAGTACAGTGGTGAACCTATAGGTCTTCAGTGTGTGACAGGTTAGTACAGTGGTGAACCTATAGGTTTTCTGTGGTGAGCCTATAGGTCTTCAGTGGTGAACCTATAGGTCTTCAGTGTGTGACAGGTTAGTACAGTGGTGAACCTATAGGTCTTCAGTGTGTGACAGGTTAGTACAGTGGTGAACCTATAGGTCTTCAGTGTGTGACAGGTTAGTACAGTGGTGAACCTATAGGTCTTCAGTGTGTGACAGGTTGTACAGTGGTGAACCTATAGGTCTTCAGTGTGTGACAGGTTAGTACAGTGGTGAACCTATAGGTCTTCAGTGTGTGACAGGTTAGTACAGTGGTGAACCTATAGGTCTTCAGTGTGTGACAGGTTAGTACAGTGGTGAACCTATAGGTCCTCAGTGTGTGACAGGTTAGTACAGTGGTGAACCTATAGGTTTTCAGTGTCTTCAGTGGTGAACCTGACAGGTCTTCAGTGGTGAGAGGTTTTGACAGTGGTGAACCTATAGGTCTTCAGTGTGTGACAGGTTAGTACAGTGGTGAACCTATAGGTCTTCAGTGTGTGACAGGTTAGTACAGTGGTGAACCTATAGGTCTTCAGTGTGTGACAGGTTAGTACAGTGGTGAACCTATAGGTCTTCAGTGTGTGACAGGTTAGTACAGTGGTGAACCTATAGGTCTTCAGTGTGTGACAGGTTAGTACAGTGGTGAACCTATAGGTCTTCAGTGTGTGACAGGTTAGTACAGTGGTGAACCTATAGGTCTTCAGTGTGTGACAGGTTAGTACAGTGGTGAACCTATAGGTCTTCAGTGTGTGACAGGTTAGTACAGTGGTGAACCTATAGGTCTTCTGTGTGTGACCTATAGGTTTTCAGTGGTGAACCTATAGGTCTTCAGTGTGTGACAGGTTAGTACAGTGGTGAACCTATAGGTCTTCAGTGTGTGACAGGTTAGTACAGTGGTGAACCTATAGGTCTTCAGTGTGTGACAGGTTAGTACAGTGGTGAACCTATAGGTCTTCAGTGTGTGACAGGTTAGTACAGTGGTGAACCTATAGGTCTTCAGTGTGTGACAGGTTAGTACAGTGGTGAACCTATAGGTCTTCAGTGTGTGACAGGTTAGTACAGTGGTGAACCTATAGGTCTTCAGTGTGTGTGACAGGTTAGTACAGTGGTGAACCTATAGGTCTTCAGTGTGTGACAGGTTAGTACAGTGGTGAACCTATAGGTCTTCAGTGTGTGACAGGTTAGCACAGTGGTGAACCTATAGGTCTTCAGTGTGTGACAGGTTAGTACAGTGGTGAACCTATAGGTTTTCTGTGGTGAGCCTATAGGTCTTCAGTGGTGAACCTATAGGTTTTCAGTGGTGAACCTATAGGTCTTCAGTGTGAGAGGTTAGTACAGTGGTGAACCTATAGGTCTTCAGTGTGTGACAGGTTAGCACAGTGGTGAACCTATAGGTCTTCAGTGTGTGACAGGTTAGTACAGTTGTGAACCTATAGGTCTTCAGTGTGTGACAGGTTAGTACAGTGGTGAACCAATAGGTGTTTCTTCAGGTGTGTGACAGGTTAGTACAGTGGTGAACCTATAGGTCTTCAGTGTGAACCTGACAGGTTAGTACAGTTGTGAACCTATAGGTCTTCAGTGTGAGAGGTTAGTAAAGTGGTGAACCTATAGGTCTTCAGTGTGTGACAGGTTAGTACAGTGGTGAACCTATAGGTCTTCAGTGTGTGACAGGTTAGTACAGTGGTGAACCTATAGGTCTTCAGTGTGTGACAGGTTAGTACAGTGGTGAACCTATAGGTCTTCAGTGTGTGACAGGTTAGTACAGTGGTGAACCTATAGGTCTTCAGTGTGTGACAGGTTAGTACAGTGGTGAACCTATAGGTCTTCAGTGTGTGACAGGTTAGTACAGTGGTGAACCTATAGGTTTTCTGTGGTGACAGGTTTCAGTGGTGAACCTATAGGTCTTCAGTGTGTGACAGGTTAGTACAGTGGTGAACCTATAGGTCTTCAGTGTGTGACAGGTTAGTACAGTGGTGAACCTATAGGTCTTCAGTGTGTGACAGGTTAGTACAGTGGTGAACCTATAGGTGTTCAGTGTGTGACAGGTTAGTACAGTGGTGAACCTATAGGTCTTCAGTGTGTGACAGGTTAGTACAGTGGTGAACCTATAGGTCTTCGTTGTGGTGTGTGACAGGTTAGTACAGTGGTGAACCTATAGGTCTTCAGTGTGTGACAGGTTAGTACAGTGGTGAACCTATAGGTCTTCAGTGTGTGACAGGTTAGTACAGTGGTGAACCTATAGGTCTTCAGTGTGTGACAGGTTAGTACAGTGGTGAACCTATAGGTCTTCAGTGTGTGACAGGTTAGTACAGTGGTGAACCTATAGGTCTTCAGTGTGACAGGTTAGTACAGTGGTGAACCTATAGGTCTTCAGTGTGTGACAGGTTAGTACAGTGGTGAACCTATAGGTCTTCAGTGTGTGACAGGTTAGTACAGTGGTGAACCTATAGGTCTTCAGTGTGTGACAGGTTAGTACAGTGGTGAACCTATAGGTGTTCAGTGTGTGACAGGTTAGTACAGTGGTGAACCTATAGGTCTTCAGTGTGTGACAGGTTAGTACAGTGGTGAACCTATAGGTCTTCGTTGTGGTGTGTGACAGGTTAGTACAGTGGTGAACCTATAGGTCTTCAGTGTGTGACAGGTTAGTACAGTGGTGAACCTATAGGTCTTCAGTGTGTGACAGGTTAGTACAGTGGTGAACCTATAGGTCTTCAGTGTGTGACAGGTTAGTACAGTGGTGAACCTATAGGTTTTCTGTGGTGAGCCTATAGGTCTTCAGTGGTGAACCTATAGGTTTTCAGTGGTGAACCTATAGTGGTCTTCAGGTCTTCAGTGTGACAGGTTAGTACAGTGGTGAACCTATAGGTCTTCAGTGTGTGACAGGTTAGTACAGTGGTGAACCTATAGGGTTTCTGTGGTGAGCCAGGTTAGTGGTGAACCTATAGGTTTTCAGTGGTGAACCTATAGGTCTTCAGTGTGAGAGGTTAGTACAGTGGTGAACCTATAGGTCTTCAGTGTGTGACAGGTTAGTACAGTGGTGAACCTATAGGTCTTCAGTGTGTGACAGGTTAGTACAGTGGTGAACCTATAGGTCTTCAGTGTGTGACAGGTTAGTACAGTGGTGAACCTATAGGTCTTCAGTGTGTGACAGGTTAGTACAGTGGTGAACCTATAGGTCTTCAGTGTGTGACAGGTTAGTACAGTGGTGAACCTATAGGTCTTCAGTGTGTGACAGGTTAGTACAGTGGTGAACCTATAGGTTTTCTGTGGTGAGCCTATAGGTCTTCAGTGGTGAACCTATAGGTCTTCAGTGTGTGACAGGTTAGTACAGTGGTGAACCTATAGGTCTTCAGTGTGTGACAGGTTAGTACAGTGGTGAACCTATAGGTCTTCAGTGTGTGACAGGTTAGTACAGTGGTGAACCTATAGGTCTTCAGTGTGTGACAGGTTAGTACAGTGGTGAACCTATAGGTCTTCAGTGTGTGACAGGTTAGTACAGTGGTGAACCTATAGGTCTTCAGTGTGTGACAGGTTAGTACAGTGGTGAACCTATAGGTCTTCAGTGTGTGACAGGTTAGTACAGTGGTGAACCTATAGGTCTTCAGTGTGTGACAGGTTAGTACAGTGGTGAACCTATAGGTCTTCAGTGTGTGACAGGTTAGTACAGTGGTGAACCTATAGGTCTTCAGTGTGTGACAGGTTAGTACAGTGGTGAACCTATAGGTTTTCTGTGGTGAGCCTATAGGTCTTCAGTGGTGAACCTATAGGTTTACAGTGGTGAACCTATAGGTCTTCAGTGTGAGAGGTTAGTACAGTGGTGAACCTATAGGTCTTCAGTGTGTGACAGGTTAGTACAGTGGTGAACCTCATAGGTCTTGAACCAGTGTGTGACAGGTTAGTACAGTGGTGAACCAATAGGTCTTCAGTGTGTGACAGGTTAGTACAGTGGTGAACCTATAGGTCTTCAGTGGTGAACCTACAGGTTTTCAGTGGTGAACCTATAGGTCTTCAGTGTGTGACAGGTTAGTACAGTGGTGAACCTATAGGTCTTCTTCAGTGTGTGACAGGTTAGTACAGTGGTGAACCTATAGGTCTTCAGTGTGTGACAGGTTAGTACAGTGGTGAACCTATAGGTCTTCAGTGTGTGACAGGTTAGTACAGTGGTGAACCTATAGGTCTTCAGTGTGTGACAGGTTAGTACAGTGGTGAACCTATAGGTCTTCAGTGTGTGACAGGTTAGTACAGTGGTGAACCTATAGGTCTTCAGTGTGTGACAGGTTAGTACAGTGGTGAACCTATAGGTCTTCAGTGTGTGACAGGTTAAGGTGAACAGTGGTGAACCTATAGGTCTTCAGTGTGTGACAGGTTAGTACAGTGGTGAACCTATAGGTTTTCAGTGGTGAACCAGGTCTTCAGTGGTGAACCTATAGGTCTTCAGTGTGTGACAGGTTAGTACAGTGGTGAACCTATAGGTCTTCAGTGTGTGACAGGTTAGTACAGTGGTGAACCTATAGGTCTTCAGTGTGTGACAGGTTAGTACAGTGGTGAACCAATAGTTCTTCAGTGTGTGACAGGTTAGTACAGTGGTGAACCTATAGGTCTTCAGTGGTGAACCTGACAGGTTTTCAGTGGTGAACCTATAGGTCTTCAGTGTGAGAGGTTAGTACAGTGGTGAACCTATAGGTCTTCAGTGTGTGACAGGTTAGTACAGTGGTGAACCTATAGGTCTTCAGTGTGTGACAGGTTAGTACAGTGGTGAACCTATAGGTCTTCAGTGTGTGACAGGTTAGTACAGTGGTGAACCTATAGGTCTTCAGTGTGTGACAGGTTAGTACAGTGGTGAACCTATAGGTCTTCAGTGTGTGACAGGTTAGTACAGTGGTGAACCTATAGGTCTTCAGTGTGTGACAGGTTAGTACAGTGGTGAACCTATAGGTCTTCAGTGTGTGACAGGTTAGTACAGTGGTGAACCTATAGGTCTTCAGTGTGTGACAGGTTAGTACAGTGGTGAACCTATAGGTTTTCAGTGGTGAGCCAGGTTAGGTTACAGTGGTGAACCTATAGGTCTTCAGTGTGTGACAGGTTAGTACAGTGGTGAACCTATAGGTCTTCAGTGTGTGACAGGTTAGTACAGTGGTGAACCTATAGGTCTTCAGTGTGTGACAGGTTAGTACAGTGGTGAACCTATAGGTCTTCAGTGTGTGACAGGTTAGTACAGTGGTGAACCTATAGGTCTTCAGTGTGTGACAGGTTAGTACAGTGGTGAACCTATAGGTCTTCAGTGTGTGTGACAGGTTAGTACAGTGGTGAACCTATAGGTCTTCAGTGTGTGACAGGTTAGTACAGTGGTGAACCTATAGGTCTTCAGTGTGTGACAGGTTAGTACAGTGGTGAACCCATAGGTCTTCAGTGTGTGACAGGTTAGTACAGTGGTGAACCTATAGGTCTTCAGTGTGTGACAGGTTAGTACAGTGGTGAACCTATAGGTTTTCTGTGTGTGACAGGTAGGTTCAGTGGTGAACCTATAGGTCTTCAGTGTGTGACAGGTTAGTACAGTGGTGAACCTATAGGTCTTCAGTGTGTGACAGGTTAGTACAGTGGTGAACCTATAGGTCTTCAGTGTGTGACAGGTTAGTACAGTGGTGAACCTATAGGTCTTCAGTGTGTGACAGGTTAGTACAGTGGTGAACCTATAGGTCTTCTGTGGTGTGTGACAGGTTAGTACAGTGGTGAACCTATAGGTCTTCAGTGTGTGACAGGTTAGTACAGTGGTGAACCTATAGGTCTTCAGTGTGTGACAGGTTAGTACAGTGGTGAACCTATAGGTCTTCAGTGTGTGACAGGTTAGTACAGTGGTGAACCTATAGGTTTTCTGTTCTATAGGTCTTCAGTGGTGAGGTATAGGTTTCAGTGGTGAACCTATAGGTCTTCAGTGTGACAGGTTAGTACAGTGGTGAACCTATAGGTCTTCAGTGTGTGACAGGTTAGTACAGTGGTGAACCTATAGGTCTTCAGTGTGTGACAGGTTAGTACAGTGGTGAACCTATAGGTCTTCAGTGTGTGACAGGTTAGTACAGTGGTGAACCAATAGGTTTTCAGTGTGTGACAGGTTAGTACAGTGGTGAACCTATAGGTCTTCAGTGTTGAACCTATAGGTTTTCAGTGGTGAACCTATAGGTCTTCAGTGTGTGAGAGGTTAGTACAGTGGTGAACCTATAGGTCTTCAGTGTGTGACAGGTTAGTACAGTGGTGAACCTATGACAGGGTCTTCAGTGTGTGACAGGTTGTACAGTGGTGAACCTATAGGTCTTCAGTGTGTGACCAGGTTTACAGTGGTGAACCTATAGGTCTTCAGTGTGTGACAGGTTAGTACAGTGGTGAACCTATAGGTCTTCAGTGTGTGACAGGTTAGTACAGTGGTGAACCTATAGGTCTTCAGTGTGTGACAGGTTAGTACAGTGGTGAACCTATAGGTCTTCAGTGTGTGACAGGTTAGTACAGTGGTGAACCAATTGGTCTTCAGTGTGTGACAGGTTAGTACAGTGGTGAACCTATAGATCTTCAGTGGTGACAGGTTTTCAGTGGTGAACCTATAGGTCTTCAGTGTGAGAGGTTAGTACAGTGGTGAACCTATAGGTCTTCAGTGTGTGACAGGTTAGTACAGTGGTGAACCTATAGGTCTTCAGTGTGTGACAGGTTAGTACAGTGGTGAACCTATAGGTCTTCAGTGTGTGACAGGTTAGTACAGTGGTGAACCAATTGTTCTTCAGTGTGTGACAGGTTAGTACAGTGGTGAACCTATAGATCTTCAGTGGTGGTGTTAGGTTTCAGTGGTGAACCTATAGGTCTTCAGTGTGTGACAGGTTAGTACAGTGGTGAACCCAGGTCTTCAGTGTGTGACAGGTTAGTACAGTGGTGAACCTATAGGTCTTCAGTGTGTGACAGGTTAGTACAGTGGTGAACCTATAGGTCTTCAGTGTGTGACAGGTTAGTACAGTGGTGAACCTATAGGTCTTCAGTGTGTGACAGGTTAGTACAGTGGTGAACCTATAGGTTTTCAGTGTGTGACAGGTTAGTACAGTGGTGAACCTATAGGTCTTCGTTGTGGTGTGTGACAGGTTAGTACAGTGGTGAACCTATAGGTCTTCAGTGTGTGACAGGTTAGTACAGTGGTGAACCAATTGTTCTTCAGTGTGTGACAGGTTAGTACAGTGGTGAACCTATAGGTCTTCAGTGGTGAACCTACAGGTTTTCAGTGGTGAACCTATAGGTCTTCAGTGTGAGAGGTTAGTACAGTGGTGAACCTATAGGTCTTCAGTGTGTGACAGGTTAGTACAGTGGTGAACCTATAGGTCTTCAGTGTGTGACAGGTTAGTACAGTGGTGAACCTATAGGTCTTCAGTGTGTGACAGGTTGACAGGTTAGTACAGTGGTGAACCTATAGGTCTTCAGTGTGTGACAGGTTAGTACAGTGGTGAACCTATAGGTCTTCAGTGTGTGACAGGTTAGTACAGTGGTGAACCTATAGGTCTTCAGTGTGTGACAGGTTAGTACAGTGGTGAACCTATAGGTCTTCAGTGGTGAACCTACAGGTTTTCAGTGGTGAACCTATAGGTCTTCAGTGTGAGAGGTTAGTAAAGTGGTGAACCTATAGGTCTTCAGTGTGTGACAGGTTAGTACAGTGGTGAACCTATAGGTCTTCAGTGTGTGACAGGTTAGTACAGTGGTGAACCTATAGGTCTTCAGTGTGTGACAGGTTAGTACAGTGGTGAACCTATAGGTCTTCAGTGTGTGACAGGTTAGTACAGTGGTGAACCTATAGGTTTCAGTGTGTGACAGGTTAGTACAGTGGTGAACCTCATGTGGTCTTCGTTGTGGTGTGTGACAGGTTAGTACAGTGGTGAACCTATAGGTCTTCAGTGTGTGACAGGTTAGTACAGTGGTGAACCAATAGGTCTTCAGTGTGTGACAGGTTAGTACAGTGGTGAACCTATAGGTCTTCAGTGTGTGAGCCTACAGGTTTCAGTGGTGAACCTATAGGTCTTCAGTGTGAGAGGTTAGTACAGTGGTGAACCTATAGGTATTCAGTGTGTGACAGGTTAGTACAGTGGTGAACCTATAGGTCTTCAGTGACTTACAGGTTAGTACAGTGGTGAACCTATAGGTCTTCGTTGTGGTGTGTGACAGGTTAATACAGTGGTGAACCTATAGGTCTTCAGTGTGTGACAGGTTATTACAGTGGTGAACCTATAGGTCTTCAGTGTGTGACAGGTTAGTACAGTGGTGAACCTATAGGTCTTCAGTGTGTGACAGGTTAGTACAGTGGTGAACCTATAGGTCTTCAGTGTGTGACAGGTTAGTACAGTGGTGAACCTATAGGTCTTCAGTGTGTGACAGGTTAGCACAGTGGTGAACCTATAGGTCTTCAGTGTGTGACAGGTTAGTACAGTGGTGAACCTATAGGTTTTCTGTGGTGAGCCTATAGGTCTTCAGTGGTGAACCTATAGGTTTCAGTGGTGAACCTATAGGTCTTCAGTGTGACAGGTTAGTACAGTGGTGAACCTATAGGTCTTCAGTGTGTGACAGGTTAGCACAGTGGTGAACCTATAGGTCTTCAGTGTGTGACAGGTTAGTACAGTTGTGAACCTATAGGTCTTCAGTGTGTGACAGGTTAGTACAGTGGTGAACCAATTGTTCTTCAGTGTGTGACAGGTTAGTACAGTGGTGAACCTATAGATCTTCAGTGGTGAACCTACAGGTTTTCAGTGGTGAACCTATAGGTCTTCAGTGTGAGAGGTTAGTCAGTGGTGAACCTATAGGTCTTCAGTGTGTGACAGGTTAGTACAGTGGTGAACCTATAGGTCTTCAGTGTGTGACAGGTTAGTACAGTGGTGAACCTATAGGTCTTCAGTGTGTGACAGGTTAGTACAGTGGTGAACCTATAGGTCTTCAGTGTGTGACAGGTTAGTACAGTGGTGAACCTATAGGTCTTCAGTGTGTGACAGGTTAGTACAGTGGTGAACCTATAGGTCTTCAGTGTGTGACAGGTTAGTACAGTGGTGAACCTATAGGTCTTCAGTGTGTGACAGGTTAGTACAGTGGTGAACCAATAGGTTCTTCAGTGTGTGACAGGTTAGTACAGTGGTGAACCTATAGGTCTTCAGTGGTGAACCTACAGGTTTTCAGTGGTGAACCTATAGGTCTTCAGTGTGAGAGGTTAGTACAGTGGTGAACCTATAGGTCTTCAGTGTGTGACAGGTTAGTACAGTGGTGAACCTATAGGTCTTCAGTGTGTGACAGGTTAGTACAGTGGTGAACCTATAGGTCTTCAGTGTGTGACAGGTTAGTACAGTGGTGAACCAATTGTTCTTCAGGTCTTGTGTGACAGGTTAGTACAGTGGTGAACCTATAGGTCTTCAGTGGTGAACCTATAGGTCTTCAGTGGTGAACCTATAGGTCTTCAGTGTGAGAGGTTAGTACAGTGGTGAACCTATAGGTCTTCAGTGTGTGACAGGTTAGTACAGTGGTGAACCTATAGGTCTTCAGTGTGTGACAGGTTAGTACAGTGGTGAACCTATAGGTCTTCAGTGTGTGACAGGTTAGTACAGTGGTGAACCTATAGGTCTTCAGTGTGTGACAGGTTAGTACAGTGGTGAACCTATAGGTCTTCAGTGTGTGACAGGTTAGTACAGTGGTGAACCTATAGGTCTTCGTTGTGGTGTGTGACCAGGTTTTACAGTGGTGAACCTATAGGTCTTCAGTGTGTGACAGGTTAGTACAGTGGTGAACCAATTGTTCTTCAGTGTGTGACAGGTTAGTACAGTGGTGAACCTATAGGTCTTCAGTGTGTGACAGGTTTTCAGTGGTGAACCTATAGGTCTTCAGTGTCTTCAGTGGTGAACCTATAGGTCTTCAGTGTGTGACAGGTTAGTACAGTGGTGAACCTATAGGTCTTCAGTGTGTGACAGGTTAGTACAGTGGTGAACCTATAGGTCTTCAGTGTGTGACCTATAGGTTGACAGGTTAGTACAGTGGTGAACCTATAGGTCTTCAGTGTGTGACAGGTTAGTACAGTGGTGAACCTATAGGTCTTCAGTGTGTGACAGGTTAGTACAGTGGTGAACCAATAGGTTCTTCAGTGTGTGACAGGTTAGTACAGTGGTGAACCTATAGTTTGTCTTCAGTGGTGAACCTACAGGTTTTCAGTGGTGAACCTATAGGTCTTCAGTGTGAGAGGTTAGTAAAGTGGTGAACCTATAGGTCTTCAGTGTGTGACAGGTTAGTACAGTGGTGAACCTATAGGTCTTCAGTGTGTGACAGGTTAGTACAGTGGTGAACCTATAGGTCTTCAGTGTGTGACAGGTTAGTACAGTGGTGAACCTATAGGTCTTCAGTGTGTGACAGGTTAGTACAGT
This sequence comes from Oncorhynchus nerka, assembly GCF_034236695.1. NCBI lineage: Eukaryota > Metazoa > Chordata > Actinopteri > Salmoniformes > Salmonidae > Oncorhynchus > Oncorhynchus nerka. Next base: position 55,735,183 of record NC_088423.1, read on the forward strand.
GGTGAACCTATAGGTTTTCAGTGTGTGACAGGTTAGTACAGTGGTGAACCTATAGGTCTTCAGTGTGTGACAGGTTAGTACAGTGGTGAACCTATAGGTCTTCAGTGTGTGACAGGTTAGTACAGTGGTGAACCAATTAGGTCTTCAGTGTGTGACAGGTTAGTACAGTGGTGAACCTATAGGTCTTCTGTGGTGAACCTATAGGTTTTCAGTGGTGAACCTATAGGTCTTCAGTGTGTGACAGGTTAGTACAGTGGTGAACCTATAGGTCTTCAGTGTGTGACAGGTTAGTACAGTGGTGAACCTATAGGTCTTCAGTGTGTGACAGGTTAGTACAGTGGTGAACCTATAGGTCTTCAGTGTGTGACAGGTTAGTACAGTGGTGAACCTATAGGTCTTCAGTGTGTGACAGGTTAGTACAGTGGTGAACCTATAGGTCTTCAGTGTGTGACAGGTTAGTACAGTGGTGAACCTATAGGTCTTCAGTGTGACAGGTTAGTACAGTGGTGAACCTATAGGTCAGTTGTGACAGGTTAGTACAGTGTGTGACAGGTTAGTACAGTGGTGAACCTATAGGTCTTCAGTGTGTGACAGGTTAGTACAGTGGTGAACCTATAGGTCTTCAGTGTGTGACAGGTTAGTACAGTGATGAACCTATAGGTTTTCTGTGGTGAGCCTATAGGTCTTCTGTGGTGAACCTATAGGTTTTCAGTGGTGAACCTATAGGTCTTCAGTGTGAGAGGTTAGTACAGTGGTGAACCTATAGGTCTTCAGTGTGTGACAGGTTAGTACAGTGGTGAACCTATAGGTCTTCAGTGTGTGACAGGTTAGTACAGTGGTGAACCTATAGGTCTTCAGTGTGTGACAGGTTAGTACAGTGGTGAACCAATTGTTCTTCAGTGTGTGACAGGTTAGTACAGTGGTGAACCTATAGGTTTCAGTGGTGAACCTCAGGTTTTCAGTGGTGAACCTATAGGTCTTCAGTGTGAGAGGTTAGTAAAGTGGTGAACCTATAGGTCTTCAGTGTGTGACAGGTTAGTACAGTGGTGAACCTATAGGTCTTCAGTGTGTGACAGGTTAGTACAGTGGTGAACCTATAGGTCTTCAGTGTGTGACAGGTTAGTACAGTGGTGAACCTATAGGTCTTCAGTGTGTGACAGGTTAGTACAGTGGTGAACCTATAGGTCTTCAGTGTGTGACAGGTTAGTACAGTGGTGAACCTATAGGTCTTCAGTGTGTGACAGGTTAGTACAGTGGTGAACCTATAGGTCTTCAGTGTGTGACAGGTTAGTACAGTGGTGAACCAATTGTTCTTCAGTGTGTGACAGGTTAGTACAGTGGTGAACCTATAGGTCTTCAGTGGTGAACCAGGTTTCAGTGGTGAACCTATAGGTCTTCAGTGTGAGAGGTTAGTACAGTGGTGAACCTATAGGTCTTCAGTGTGTGACAGGTTAGTACAGTGGTGAACCTATAGGTCTTCAGTGTGTGACAGGTTAGTACAGTGGTGAACCTATAGGTCTTCAGTGTGTGACAGGTTAGTACAGTGGTGAACCAATTGTTCTTCAGTGTGTGACAGGTTAGTACAGTGGTGAACCTATAGATCTTCAGTGGTGAACCTACAGGTTTTCAGTGGTGAACCTATAGGTCTTCAGTGTGAGAGGTTAGTAAAGTGGTGAACCTATAGGTCTTCAGTGTGTGACAGGTTAGTACAGTGGTGAACCTATAGGTCTTCAGTGTGTGACAGGTTAGTACAGTGGTGAACCTATAGGTCTTCAGTGTGTGACAGGTTAGTACAGTGGTGAACCTATAGGTCTTCAGTGTGTGACAGGTTAGTACAGTGGTGAACCTATAGGTTTTCAGTGTGTGACAGGTTAGTACAGTGGTGAACCTATAGGTCTTCGTTGTGGTGTGTGACAGGTTAGTACAGTGGTGAACCTATAGGTCTTCAGTGTGTGACAGGTTAGTACAGTGGTGAACCAATTGTTCTTCAGTGTGTGACAGGTTAGTACAGTGGTGAACCTATAGGTCTTCAGTGGTGTACAGGTTAGTACAGTGGTGAACCTATAGGTCTTCAGGTTAGTACAGTGGTGAACCTATAGGTCTTCAGTGTGTGACAGGTTAGTACAGTGGTGAACCTATAGGTCTTCAGTGTGTGAACCAGGTTAGTACAGTGGTGAACCTATAGGTCTTCAGTGGTGTGTGACAGGTTAGTACAGTGGTGAACCTATAGGTCTTCAGTGTGTGACAGGTTAGTACAGTGGTGAACCTATAGGTCTTCAGTGTGTGACAGGTTAGTACAGTGGTGAACCAATTGTTCTTCAGTGTGTGACAGGTTAGTACAGTGGTGAACCTATAGGTCTTCAGTGGTGAACCTACAGGTGACAGGTTTCAGTGGTGAACCTATAGGTCTTCAGTGTGTGTGACAGGTTAGTACAGTGGTGAACCTATAGGTCTTCAGTGTGTGACAGGTTAGTACAGTGGTGAACCTATAGGTCTTCAGTGTGTGACAGGTTAGGTACAGTGGTGAACCTATAGGTCTTCAGTGTGTGACAGGTTAGTACAGTGGTGAACCTATAGGTCTTCAGTGTGTGACAGGTTAGTACAGTGGTGAACCTATAGGTCTTCAGTGTGTGACAGGTTAGTACAGTGGTGAACCTATAGGTCTTCAGTGTGTGACAGGTTAGTACAGTGGTGAACCTATAGGTCTTCAGTGTGTGACAGGTTAGTACAGTGGTGAACCAATAGGTCTTCAGTGTGTGACAGGTTAGTACAGTGGTGAACCTATAGGTCTTCAGTGTGACAGGTTAGTACAGTGGTGAACCTATAGGTCTTCAGTGTGTGACAGGTTAGTACAGTGGTGAACCTATAGGTCTTCAGTGTGTCAGGTGTGTGACAGGTTCAGTGTGACAGTGGTGAACCTATAGGTCTTCAGTGTGTGACAGGTTAGTACAGTGGTGAACCTATAGGTCTTCAGTGTGTGACAGGGGTTGAGGTTTTCAGGTTGAAGGTTAGTACAGTGGTGAACCTATAGGTCTTCAGTGTGTGACAGGTTAGTACAGTGGTGAACCTATAGGTCTTCAGTGTGTGACAGGTTTACAGTGGTGAACAGTGGTGAGAACCAGTGTGAGAGTTTAGTACAGTGGTCTTCAGTGTGTGACAGGTTAGTACAGTGGTGAACCTATAGGTTTTCTGTGGTGAGCCTGACAGGGTCTTCAGTGGTGAACCTATAGGTCTTCAGTGTGACAGGTTAGTACAGTGGTGAACCTATAGGTCTTCAGTGTGTGACAGGTTAGTACAGTGGTGAACCTATAGGTCTTCAGTGTGTGACAGGTTAGTACAGTGGTGAACCTATAGGTCTTCAGTGTGTGACAGGTTAGTACAGTGGTGAACCTATAGGTCTTCAGTGTGTGACCAGGTTGACAGGTTAGTACAGTGGTGAACCTATAGGTCTTCAGTGTGTGACAGGTTAGTACAGTGGTGAACCTATAGGTCTTCAGTGTGTGACAGGTTAGTACAGTGGTGAACCTATAGGTCTTCAGTGTGTGACAGGTTAGTACAGTGGTGAAGGTTTTCTGTGGTGAGCCTATAGGTCTTCAGTGGTTCAGGTCTTCAGTGTGTGACAGGTTAGTACAGTGGTGAACCTATAGGTCTTCAGTGTGTGACAGGTTAGTACAGTGGTGAACCTATAGGTCTTCAGTGTGTGACAGGTTAGTACAGTGGTGAACCTATAGGTCTTCAGTGTGTGACAGGTTAGTACAGTGGTGAACCTATAGGTGTTCAGTGTCTGACAGGAAGTGGGAACCTATAGGTCTTCAGTGTGTGACAGGTTAGTACAGTGGTGAACCTATAGGTCTTCGTTGTGGTGTGTGACAGGTTAGTACAGTGGTGAACCTATAGGTCTTCAGTGTGTGACAGGTTAGTACAGTGGTGAACCTATAGGTCTTCAGTGTGTGACAGGTTAGCACAGTGGTGAACCTATAGGTCTTCAGTGTGTGACAGGTTAGTACAGTGGTGAACCTATAGGTTTTCTGTGGTGAGCCTATAGGTCTTCAGTGGTGAACCTATAGGTTTTCAGTGGTGAACCTATAGGTCTTCAGAGGTTAGTACAGTGGTGAACCTATAGGTCTTCAGTGTGTGACAGGTTAGTACAGTGGTGAACCTATAGGTCTTCAGTGTGTGACAGGTTAGTACAGTGGTGAACCTATAGGTCTTCAGTGTGTGACAGGTTAGTACAGTGGTGAACCAATTGTTCTTCAGTGTGTGACAGGTTAGTACAGTGGTGAACCTATAGATCTTCAGTGGTGAACCTACAGGTTTTCAGTGGTGAACCTATAGGTCTTCAGTGTGAGAGGTTAGTACAGTGGTGAACCTATAGGTCTTCAGTGTGTGACAGGTTAGTACAGTGGTGAACCTATAGGTCTTCAGTGTGTGACAGGTTAGTACAGTGGTGAACCTATAGGTCTTCAGTGTGTGACAGGTTAGTACAGTGGTGAACCTATAGGTCTTCAGTGTGTGACAGGTTAGTACAGTGGTGAACCTATAGGTTTCAGTGTGTGACAGGTTAGTACAGTGGTGAACCTAGGTCTTCAGTGTGTGACAGGTTTACAGTGGTGAACCTATAGGTCTTCAGTGTGTGACAGGTTAGTACAGTGGTGAACCTATAGGTCTTCAGTGTGTGACAGGTTAGTACAGTGGTGAACCTATAGGTCTTCAGTGTGTGACAGGTTAGTACAGTGGTGAACCTATAGGTCTTCAGTGTGTGACAGGTTAGTACAGTGGTGAACCTATAGGTCTTCAGTGTGTGACAGGTTAGTACAGTGGTGAACCTATAGGTCTTCAGTGTGGTGAACCTATAGGTTCAGTGTGTGACAGTGGTGAACCTATAGGTCTTCAGTGTGTGACAGGTTAGTACAGTGGTGAACCTATAGGTCTTCAGTGTGTGACAGGTTAGTACAGTGGTGAACCTATAGGTCTTCAGTGTGTGACAGGTTAGTACAGTGGTGAACCTATAGGTCTTCAGTGTGTGACAGGTTAGTACAGTGGTGAACCTATAGGTCTTCAGTGTGAGAGGTTAGTACAGTGGTGAACCTATAGGTCTTCAGTGTTGACAGGTTAGTACAGTGGTGAACCTATAGGTCTTCAGTGTGTGACAGGTTAGTACAGTGGTGAACCTATAGGTCTTCAGTGTGTGACAGGTTAGTACAGTGGTGAACCTATAGGTCTTCAGTGTGACAGGTTAGTACAGTGGTGACAGGTTAGTACAGTGGTGAACCTATAGGTCTTCAGTGTGTGACAGGTTAGTACAGTGGTGAACCTATAGGTCTTCAGTGTGTGACAGGTTAGTACAGTGGTGAACCTATAGGTCTTCAGTGTGTGAACCTATAGGTCTTCAGTGTGTGACAGGTTAGTACAGTGGTGAACCTATAGGTCTTCAGTGTGTGACAGGTTAGTACAGTGGTGAACCTATAGGTCTTCAGGTTTTCAGTGGTGAACAGGTTAGGTTAGTACAGTGGTGAACCTATAGGTTTTCAGTGTGTGACAGGTTAGTACAGTGGTGAACCTATAGGTCTTCAGTGTGTGACAGGTTAGTACAGTGGTGAACCTATAGGTCTTCAGTGTGTGACAGGTTAGTACAGTGGTGAACCTATAGGTCTTCAGTGTGTGACAGGTTAGTTAGGTTTTCAGTGGTGAACCTATAGGTCTTCAGTGGTGAACCTATAGGTCTTCAGTGTGTGACAGGTTAGTACAGTGGTGAACCTATAGGTCTTCAGTGTGTGACAGGTTAGTACAGTGGTGAACCTATAGGTCTTCAGTGTGTGACAGGTTAGTACAGTGGTGAACCTATAGGTCTTCAGTGTGTGACAGGTTAGTACAGTGGTGAACCTATAGGTCTTCAGTGTGAACAGTGGTGAACCTATAGGTCTTCAGTGTGTGACAGGTTAGTACAGTGGTGAACCTATAGGTCTTCTTCAGTGTGTGACAGGTTAGTACAGTGGTGAACCTATAGGTCTTCAGTGTGTGACAGGTTAGTACAGTGGTGAACCTATAGGTCTTCAGTGTGTGACAGGTTAGTACAGTGGTGAACCTATAGGTTTCTGTGTGTGAGGTTAGGTCTTCAGTGGTTAGGTTTTCAGTGGTGAACCTATAGGTCTTCAGTGTGAGAGGTTAGTACAGTGGTGAACCTATAGGTCTTCAGTGTGTGACAGGTTAGCACAGTGGTGAACCTATAGGTCTTCAGTGTGTGACAGGTTAGTACAGTTGTGAACCTATAGGTCTTCAGTGTGTGACAGGTTAGTACAGTGGTGAACCAAGTTCTTCAGTGTGTGACAGGTTAGTACAGTGGTGAACCTATAGGTCTTCAGTGGTGACAGGTTTTCAGTGGTGAACCTATAGGTCTTCAGTGTGAGAGGTTAGAAGTGGTGAACCTATAGGTCTTCAGTGTGTGACAGGTTAGTACAGTGGTGAACCTATAGGTCTTCAGTGTGTGACAGGTTAGTACAGTGGTGAACCTATAGGTCTTCAGTGTGTGACAGGTTAGTACAGTGGTGAACCTATAGGTCTTCAGTGTGTGACAGGTTAGTACAGTGGTGAACCTATAGGTCTTCAGTGTGTGACAGGTTAGTACAGTGGTGAACCTATAGGTCTCAGTGTGTGACAGGTTAGTACAGTGGTGAACCTATAGGTCTTCAGGTGACAGGTTTCAGTGGTGATAGGTCTTCAGTGGTGAACCTTAGGTCTTCAGTGTGACAGTGGTGAACCTATAGGTCTTCAGTGTGTGACAGGTTAGTACAGTGGTGAACCTATAGGTCTTCAGTGTGTGACAGGTTAGTACAGTGGTGAACCTATAGGTCTTCAGTGTGTGACAGGTTAGTACAGTGGTGAACCTATAGGTCTTCAGTGGTGAACCTATAGGTCTTCAGTGTGTGACAGGTTAGTACAGTGGTGAACCTATAGGTCTTCAGTGTGTGACAGGTTAGTACAGTGGTGAACCTATAGGTCTTCAGTGTGTGACAGGTTAGTACAGTGGTGAACCTATAGGTCTTCAGTGTGTGACAGGTTAGTACAGTGGTGAACCTATAGGTCTTCAGTGTGTGACAGGTTAGTACAGTGGTGAACCTATAGGTTTTCTGTGGTGAGCCTATAGGTCTTCAGTGGTGAACCTATAGGTTTTCAGTGGTGAACCTATAGGTCTTCAGTGTGTGACAGGTTAGTACAGTGGTGAACCTATAGGTCTTCAGTGTGTGACAGGTTAGTACAGTGGTGAACCTATAGGTCTTCAGTGTGTGACAGGTTAGTACAGTGGTGAACCTATAGGTCTTCAGTGTGTGACAGGTTAGTACAGTGGTGAACCTATAGGTCTTCAGTGTGTGACAGGTTAGTACAGTGGTGAACCTATAGGTCTTCTTCAGTGGTGTAGGTGACAGGTTTCAGTGAACCTTAGGTCTTCAGTGGTGAACAGTGGTGAACCTATAGGTCTTCAGTGTGTGACAGGTTAGTACAGTGGTGAACCTATAGGTCTTCAGTGTGTGACAGGTTAGTACAGTGGTGAACCTATAGGTTTTCAGTGTGTGAGCCAGGTCTTCAGTGGTGAACCTATAGGTCTTCAGTGTGTGACAGGTTAGTACAGTGGTGAACCTATAGGTCTTCAGTGTGTGACAGGTTAGTACAGTGGTGAACCTATAGGTCTTCAGTGTGTGACAGGTTAGTACAGTGGTGAACCTATAGGTCTTCAGTGTGTGACAGGTTAGTACAGTGGTGAACCTATAGGTCTTCAGTGTGTGACAGGTTAGTACAGTGGTGAACCTATAGGTCTTCAGTGTGTGACAGGTTAGTACAGTGGTGAACCTATAGGTCTTCAGTGTGTGACAGGTTAGTACAGTGGTGAACCTATAGGTCCTCAGTGTGTGACAGGTTAGTACAGTGGTGAACCTATACGTCTTCAGTGTGTGACAGGTTAGTACAGTGGTGAACCTATAGGTTTTCAGTGGTGAACCTATAGGTCTTCAGTGTGAGAGGTTAGTACAGTGGTGAACCTATAGGTCTTCAGTGTGTGACAGGTTAGCACAGTGGTGAACCTATAGGTCTTCAGTGTGTGACAGGTTAGTACAGTTGTGAACCTATAGGTCTTCAGTGTGTGACAGGTTAGTACAGTGGTGAACCAATTGTTCTTCAGTGTGTGACAGGTTAGTACAGTGGTGAACCTATAGATCTTCAGTGGTGAACCTACAGGTTTTCAGTGGTGAACCTATAGGTCTTCAGTGTGAGAGGTTAGTAAAGTGGTGAACCTATAGGTCTTCAGTGTGTGACAGGTTAGTACAGTGGTGTAGGTCTTCAGTGTGTGACAGGTTAGTACAGTGGTGAACCTATAGGTCTTCAGTGTGTGACAGGTTAGTACAGTGGTGAACCTATAGGTCTTCAGTGTGTGACAGGTTAGTACAGTGGTGAACCTATAGGTCTTCAGTGTGTGACAGGTTAGTACAGTGGTGAACCTATAGGTCTTCAGTGTGTGACAGGTTAGTACAGTGGTGAACCTAGGTGTTTAGGTTTTCTGTGGTGAAGCCTAGGTCTTAGGTCTTCAGTGGTGAACCTATAGGTCTTCAGTGTGTGACAGGTTAGTACAGTGGTGAACCTATAGGTCTTCAGTGTGTGACAGGTTAGTACAGTGGTGAACCTATAGGTCTTCAGTGTGTGACAGGTTAGTACAGTGGTGAACCAGGTCTTCAGTGGTGAACCTATAGGTTCAGTGTGTGACAGTGGTGAACCTATAGGTCTTCAGTGTGTGACAGGTTAGTACAGTGGTGAACCTATAGGTCTTCAGTGTGTGACAGGTTAGTACAGTGGTGAACCTATAGGTCTTCAGTGTGTGACAGGTTAGTACAGTGGTGAACCTATAGGTCTTCAGTGTGTGACAGGTTAGTACAGTGGTGAACCTATAGGTCTTCAGTGTGTGACAGGTTAGTACAGTGGTGAACCTATAGGTCTTCAGTGTGACAGGTTAGTACAGTGGTGAACCTATAGGTCTTCAGTGTGTGACAGGTTAGTACAGTGGTGAACCTATAGGTCTTCAGTGTGTGACAGGTTAGTACAGTGGTGAACCTATAGGTCTTCAGTGTGTGACAGGTTAGTACAGTGGTGAACCTATAGGTCTTCAGTGTGTGACAGGTTAGTACAGTGGTGAACCTATAGGTCTTCAGTGTGTGACAGGTTAGTACAGTGGTGAACCTATAGGTCTTCAGTGTGTGACAGGTTAGTACAGTGGTGAACCTATAGGTCTTCAGTGTGTGACAGGTTAGTTCAGTGGTGAACCTATAGGTCTTCAGTGTGTGACAGGTTAGTACAGTGGTGAACCTATAGGTCTTCAGTGTGTGACAGGTTAGTACAGTGGTGAACCTATAGGTCTTCAGTGTGTGACAGGTTAGTACAGTGGTGAACCTATAGGTCTTCAGTGTGTGACAGGTTAGTACAGTGGTGAACCTATAGGTCTTCAGTGTGTGACAGGTTAGTACAGTGGTGAACCTATAGGTCTTCAGTGTGTGACAGGTTAGTACAGTGGTGAACCTATAGGTCTTCAGTGTGTGACAGGTTAGTACAGTGGTGAACCTATAGGTTTCAGTGTGTGGTGAGAACCTATAGGTCTTCAGGTGACAGGTTAGTACAGTGGTGAACCTATAGGTCTTCAGTGTGTGACAGGTTAGTACAGTGGTGAACCTATAGGTCTTCAGTGTGTGACAGGTTAGTACAGTGGTGAACCTATAGGTCTTCAGTGTGTGACAGGTTAGTACAGTGGTGAACCTATAGGTCTTCAGTGTGTGACAGGTTAGTACAGTGGTGAACCTATAGGTCTTCAGTGTGTGACAGGTTAGTACAGTGGTGAACCTATAGGTCTTCAGTGTGTGACAGGTTGTACAGTGGTGAACCTATAGGTCTTCAGTGTGACAGGTTAGTACAGTGGTGAACCTATAGGTCTTCAGTGTGTGACAGGTTAGTACAGTGGTGAACCTATAGGTTTTCTGTGGTGAGCCTATAGGTTTCAGTGGTGAACCTATAGGTTTTCAGTGGTGAACCTATAGGTCTTCAGTGTGAGAGGTTAGTACAGTGGTGAACCTATAGGTCTTCAGTGTGTGACAGGTTAGTACAGTGGTGAACCTATAGGTCTTCAGTGTGACAGGTTAGTACAGTGGTGAACCTATAGGTCTTCAGTGTGTGACAGGTTAGTACAGTGGTGAACCAAGGTCTTCAGTGTGTGACAGGTTAGTACAGTGGTGAACCTATAGGTCTTCAGTGGTGAACCTACAGGTTTTCAGTGGTGAACCTATAGGTCTTCAGGTCAGTGGTGAACCTATAGGTCTTCAGTGTGTGACAGGTTAGTACAGTGGTGAACCTATAGGTCTTCAGTGTGTGACAGGTTAGTACAGTGGTGAACCTATAGGTCTTCAGTGTGTGACAGGTTAGTACAGTGGTGAACCTATAGGTCTTCAGTGTGTGACAGGTTAGTACAGTGGTGAACCTATAGGTCTTCAGTGTGTGACAGGTTAGTACAGTGGTGAACCTATAGGTCTTCAGTGTGTGACAGGTTAGTACAGTGGTGAACCTATAGGTCTTCAGTGTGAGTGACAGGTTTCAGTGGTGAACCTATAGGTCTTCAGTGTGTGACAGGTTAGTACAGTGGTGAACCTATAGGTCTTCAGTGTGACAGGTTAGTACAGTGGTGAACCTATAGGTCTTCAGTGTGTGACAGGTTAGTACAGTGGTGAACCTATAGGTCTTCAGTGTGTGACAGGTTAGTACAGTGGTGAACCTATAGGTCTTCAGTGTGTGACAGGTTAGTACAGTGGTGAACCTATAGGTCTTCAGTGTGTGACAGGTTAGTACAGTGGTGAACCTATAGGTCTTCAGTGTGTGACAGGTTAGTACAGTGGTGAACCTATAGGTCTTCAGTGTGTGACAGGTTAGTACAGTGGTGAACCTATAGGTCTTCAGTGTGTGACAGGTTAGTACAGTGGTGAACCTATAGGTCTTCAGTGTGTGAGCCTATAGGTTAGTGGTGAACCAGTGGTGAACCTATAGGTCTTCAGTGTGAGAGGTTAGTACAGTGGTGAACCTATAGGTCTTCAGTGTGTGACAGGTTAGTACAGTGGTGAACCTATAGGTCTTCAGTGTGTGACAGGTTAGTACAGTGGTGAACCTATAGGTCTTCAGTGTGTGACAGGTTAGTACAGTGGTGAACCAATAGGTCAGGTTAGTACAGTGGTGAACCTATAGGTTTTCAGTGGTGAGCCTATAGGTTTCAGTGGTGAACCTATAGGTCTTCAGTGTGTGACAGGTTAGTACAGTGGTGAACCTATAGGTCTTCAGTGTGTGACAGGTTAGTACAGTGGTGAACCTATAGGTCTTCAGTGTGACAGGTTAGTACAGTGGTGAACCTATAGGTCAGGTTTCAGTGTGAACCTATAGGTCTTCAGGTTAGTACAGTGGTGAACCTATAGGTCTTCAGTGTGTGACAGGTTAGTACAGTGGTGAACCTATAGGTCTTCAGTGTGTGACAGGTCAGTGGTTCAGTGTGTGACAGGTTAGTACAGTGGTGAACCTATAGGTCTTCAGTGTGTCAGGTTAGTACAGTGGTGAACCTATAGGTCTTCAGTGTGTGACAGGTTAGTACAGTGGTGAACCTATAGGTCTTCAGTGTGTGACAGGTTAGTACAGTGGTGAACCTATAGGTCTTCAGTACAGTGTGAACAGTGGTGAACCTATAGGTCTTCAGTGTGTGACAGGTTAGTACAGTGGTGAACCTATAGGTCTTCAGTGTGTGACAGGTTAGTACAGTGGTGAACCTATAGGTCTTCAGTGTGTGACAGGTTAGTACAGTGGTGAACCTATAGGTTTTCAGTGTGACAGGTTGTACAGTGGTGAACCTATAGGTCTTCTTGACAGGTTAGTACAGTGGTGAACCTAGGTCTTCAGTGGTGACAGGTTTTCAGTGGTGAACCTATAGGTCTTCAGTGTGTGACAGGTTAGTACAGTGGTGAACCTATAGGTCTTCAGTGTGTGACAGGTTAGTACAGTGGTGAACCTATAGGTCTTCAGTGTGACAGGTTAGTACAGTGGTGAACCTATAGGTCTTCAGTGTGTGACAGGTTAGTACAGTGGTGAACCTATAGGTCTTCAGTGTGTGACAGGTTAGTACAGTGGTGAACCTATAGGTCTTCAGTGTGTGACAGGTTAGTACAGTGGTGAACCTATAGGTCTTCAGTGTGTGACAGGTTAGTACAGTGGTGAACCTATAGGTCTTCAGTGTGTGACAGGTTAGTACAGTGGTGAACCTATAGGTCTTCAGTGTGTGACAGGTTAGTACAGTGGTGAACCTATAGGTTTTCAGTGTGGTGACAGGTTTCAGTGGTGAACCTATAGGTCTTCAGTGTGTGACAGGTTAGTACAGTGGTGAACCTATAGGTCTTCAGTGTGTGACAGGTTAGTACAGTGGTGAACCTATAGGTCTTCAGTGTGTGACAGGTTAGTACAGTGGTGAACCTATAGGTCTTCAGTGTGTGACAGGTTAGTACAGTGGTGAACCTATAGGTCTTCAGTGTGTGACAGGTTAGTACAGTGGTGAACCTATAGGTCTTCAGTGTGTGACAGGTTAGTACAGTGGTGAACCTATAGGTCTTCAGTGTGTGACAGGTTAGTACAGTGGTGAACCTATAGGTCTTCAGTGTGTGACAGGTTAGTACAGTGGTGAACCTATAGGTCCTCAGTGTGTGACAGGTTAGTACAGTGGTGATAGGTTTTCTGTGGTGAGCCTATAGGTCAGTGGTGAACCTGACAGGTTTCAGTGGTGAACCTATAGGTCTTCAGTGTGAGAGGTTAGTACAGTGGTGAACCTATAGGTCTTCAGTGTGTGACAGGTTAGTACAGTGGTGAACCTATAGGTCTTCAGTGTGTGACAGGTTAGTACAGTTGTGAACCTATAGGTCTTCAGTGTGTGACAGGTTAGTACAGTGGTGAACCAATTGTTCTTCAGTGTGTGACAGGTTAGTACAGTGGTGAACCTATAGGTCTTCAGTGGTGAACCTACAGGTTTTCAGTGGTGAACCTATAGGTCTTCAGTGTGAGAGGTTAGTCAGTGGTGAACCTATAGGTCTTCAGTGTGTGACAGGTTAGTACAGTGGTGAACCTATAGGTCTTCAGTGTGTGACAGGTTAGTACAGTGGTGAACCTATAGGTCTTCAGTGTGTGACAGGTTAGTACAGTGGTGAACCTATAGGTCTTCAGTGTGTGACAGGTTAGTACAGTGGTGAACCTATAGGTTTTCAGTGTGTGACAGGTTTCAGTGGTGAACCTATAGGTCTTCAGTGTGACAGGTTAGTACAGTGGTGAACCTATAGGTCTTCAGTGTGTGACAGGTTAGTACAGTGGTGAACCTATAGGTCTTCAGTGTGTGACAGGTTAGTACAGTGGTGAACCTATAGGTCTTCAGTGTGTGACAGGTTAGTACAGTGGTGAACCTATAGGTCTTCAGTGGTGACAGGTTTTCAGTGGTGAACCTATAGGTCTTCAGTGTGTGACAGGTTAGTACAGTGGTGAACCTATAGGTCTTCAGTGTGTGACAGGTTAGTACAGTGGTGAACCTATAGGTCTTCAGTGTGTGACAGGTTAGTACAGTGGTGAACCTATAGGTCTTCAGTGTGTGACAGGTTAGTACAGTGGTGAACCTATAGGTCTTCAGTGGTGTGACAGGTTTTCAGTGGTGAACCTATAGGTCTTCAGTGGTGTACAGTGGTGAACCTATAGGTCTTCAGTGTGTGACAGGTTAGTACAGTGGTGAACCTATAGGTCTTCAGTGTGTGACAGGTTAGTACAGTGGTGAACCTATAGGTCTTCAGTGTGTGACAGGTTAGTACAGTGGTGAACCTATAGGTCTTCAGTGTGTGACAGGTTAGTACAGTGGTGAACCTATAGGTCTTCTTCAGTGTGTGACAGGTTAGTACAGTGGTGAACCTATAGGTCTTCAGTGGTGTGACAGGTTAGTACAGTGGTGAACCTATAGGTCTTCAGTGTGTGACAGGTTAGTACAGTGGTGAACCTATAGGTCTTCAGTGTGTGACAGGTTAGTACAGTGGTGAACCTATAGGTCTTCTTCAGTGTGTGACAGGTTAGTACAGTGGTGAACCTATAGGTCTTCAGTGTGTGACAGGTTAGTACAGTGGTGAACCTATAGGTCTTCAGTGTGTGACAGGTTTACAGTGGTCAGTGGTGAACCTATAGGTCTTCAGTGTGTGACAGGTTAGTACAGTGGTGAACCTATAGGTCTTCAGTGTGTGACAGGTTAGTACAGTGGTGAACCTATAGGGTCTTCAGTGTGTGAACCTATAGGTTAGTTCAGTGGTGAACCTATAGGTCTTCAGTGTGTGACAGGTTAGTACAGTGGTGAACCTATAGGTCTTCAGTGTGTGACAGGTTAGTACAGTGGTGAACCTATAGGTCTTCAGTGTGTGACAGGTTAGTACAGTGGGTGAACCTATAGGTCTTCAGTGTGTGACAGGTTAGTACAGTGGTGAACCTATAGGTCTTCAGTGTGTGACAGGTTAGTACAGTGGTGAACCTATAGGTCTTCAGTGTGTGACAGGTTAGTACAGTGGTGAACCTATAGGTCTTCAGTGTGTGACAGGTTAGTACAGTGGTGAACCTATAGGTCTTCAGTGTGTGACAGGTTAGTACAGTGGTGAACCTATAGGTTTTCTACAGTGGTGAACCTATAGGTCTTCAGTGTGTAGGTTTTCAGTGGTGAACCTATAGGTCTTCAGTGTGAGAGGTTAGTACAGTGGTGAACCTATAGGTCTTCAGTGTGTGACAGGTTAGCACAGTGGTGAACCTATAGGTCTTCAGTGTGTGACAGGTTAGTACAGTGGTGAACCTATAGGTCTTCAGTGTGTGACAGGTTAGTACAGTGGTGAACCAATTGTTCTTCAGTGTGTGACAGGTTAGTACAGTGGTGAACCTATAGGTCTTCAGTGGTGAACCTACAGGTTTTCAGTGGTGAACCTATAGGTCTTCAGTGTGAGAGGTTAGTAAAGTGGTGAACCTATAGGTCTTCAGTGTGTGACAGGTTAGTACAGTGGTGAACCTATAGGTCTTCAGTGTGTGACAGGTTAGTACAGTGGTGAACCTATAGGTCTTCAGTGTGTGACAGGTTAGTACAGTGGTGAACCTATAGGTCTTCAGTGTGTGACAGGTTAGTACAGTGGTGAACCTATAGGTTTTCAGTGTGTGACAGGTTAGTACAGTGGTGAACCTATAGGTCTTCAGTGTGTGACAGGTTAGTACAGTGGTGAACCTATAGGTCTTCAGTGTGTGACAGGTTAGTACAGTGGTGAACCAATTGTTCTTCAGTGTGTGACAGGTTAGTACAGTGGTGAACCAATAGGTCTTCAGTGTGTGACAGGTTAGTACAGTGGTGAACCTATAGGTCTTCAGTGGTGAACCTACAGGTTTTCAGTGGTGAACCTATAGGTCTTCAGTGTGAGAGGTTAGTAAAGTGGTGAACCTATAGGTCTTCAGTGTGTGACAGGTTAGTACAGTGGTGAACCTATAGGTCTTCAGTGTGTGACAGGTTAGTACAGTGGTGAACCTATAGGTCTTCAGTGTGTGACAGGTTAGTACAGTGGTGAACCTATAGGTCTTCAGTGTGTGACCAGGTTAGGTTACAGTGGTGAACCTATAGGTCTTCAGTGTGAGAGGTTAGTACAGTGGTGAACCTATAGGTCTTCAGTGTGTGACAGGTTAGTACAGTGGTGAACCTATAGGTCTTCAGTGTGTGACAGGTTAGTACAGTGGTGAACCTATAGGTCTTCAGTGTGTGACAGGTTAGTACAGTGGTGAACCTATAGGTCTTCAGTGTGTGACAGGTTAGTACAGTGGTGAACCTATAGGTCTTCAGTGTGTGACAGGTTAGTACAGTGGTGAACCTATAGGTCTTCAGTGTGTGACAGGTTAGTACAGTGGTGAACCTATAGGTCTTCAGTGTGTGACAGGTTAGTACAGTGGTGAACCTATAGGTCTTCAGTGTGTGACAGGTTAGTACAGTGGTGAACCTATAGGTCTTCAGTGTGTGACAGGTTAGTACAGTGGTGAACCTATAGGTCTTCAGTGTGTGACAGGTTAGTACAGTGGTGAACCTATAGGTCTTCAGTGTGTGACAGGTTAGCACAGTGGTGAACCTATAGGTCCTCAGTGTGTGACAGGTTAGTACAGTGGTGAACCTATAGGTTTTCTGTGGTGAGCCTATAGGTCTTCAGTGTTGAACCTATAGGTCTTCAGTGTGTGACAGGTTAGTACAGTGGTGAACCTATAGGTCTTCAGTGGTGAACCAGGTTTCAGTGGTGAACCTATAGGTCTTCAGTGTGAGAGGTTAGTGGTGAACCTATAGGTCTTCAGTGTGTGACAGGTTAGTACAGTGGTGAACCTATAGGTCTTCAGTGTGTGACAGGTTAGTACAGTGGTGAACCTATAGGTCTTCAGTGTGTGACAGGTTAGTACAGTGGTGAACCTATAGGTCTTCAGTGTGTGTGACAGGTTAGTACAGTGGTGAACCTATAGGTCTTCAGTGTGTGACAGGTTAGTACAGTGGTGAACCTATAGGTCTTCAGTGTGTGACAGGTTAGTACAGTGGTGAACCTATAGGTCTTCAGTGTGTGACAGGTTAGTACAGTGGTGAACCTATAGGTTTTCTGTGGTGAGCCTATAGGTCTTCAGTGGTGAACCTATAGGTCTTCAGTGTGTGACAGGTTAGTACAGTGGTGAACCTATAGGTCTTCAGTGTGTGACAGGTTAGTACAGTGGTGAACCTATAGGTCTTCAGTGTGTGACAGGTTAGTACAGTGGTGAACCTATAGGTCTTCAGTGTGTGACAGGTTAGTACAGTGGTGAACCTATAGGTGTTCAGTGTCTGACAGGTTAGTACAGTGGGGAACCTATAGGTCTTCAGTGTGTGACAGGTTAGTACAGTGGTGAACCTATAGGTCTTCGTTGTGGTGTGTGACAGGTTAGTACAGTGGTGAACCTATAGGTCTTCAGTGTGTGACAGGTTAGTACAGTGGTGAACCTATAGGTCTTCAGTGTGTGACAGGTTAGCACAGTGGTGAACCTATAGGTCCTCAGTGTGTGACAGGTTAGTACAGTGGTGAACCTATAGGTTTTCTGTGGTGAGCCTATAGGTTAGTACAGTGGTGAACCTATAGGTCTTCAGTTAGTACAGTGGTGAACCTATAGGTCTTCAGTGTGTGACAGGTTAGCACAGTGGTGAACCTATAGGTCTTCAGTGTGTGACAGGTTAGTACAGTGGTGAACCTATAGGTCTTCAGTGTGTGACAGGTTAGTACAGTGGTGAACCTATAGGTCTTCAGTGTGTGACAGGTTAGTACAGTGGTGAACCTATAGGTCTTCAGTGGTGAACCTATAGGTTTTCAGTGGTGAACCTATAGGTCTTCAGTGTGAGAGGTTAGTACAGTGGTGAACCTATAGGTCTTCAGTGTGTGACAGGTTAGTACAGTGGTGAACCTATAGGTCTTCAGTGTGTGACAGGTTAGTACAGTGGTGAACCTATAGGTCTTCAGTGTGTGACAGGTTAGTACAGTGGTGAACCTATAGGTCTTCAGTGTGTGACAGGTTAGTACAGTGGTGAACCTATAGGTCTTCAGTGTGTGACAGGTTAGTACAGTGGTGAACCTATAGGTCTTCAGTGTGTGACAGGTTAGTACAGTGGTGAACCTATAGGTCTTCAGTGTGTGAGCCTATAGGTTTCAGTGGTGAACCTATAGGTCTTCAGTGTGTGACAGGTTAGTACAGTGGTGAACCTATAGGTCTTCAGTGTGTGACAGGTTAGTACAGTGGTGAACCTATAGGTCTTCAGTGTGTGACAGGTTAGTACAGTGGTGAACCTATAGGTCTTCAGTGTGTGACAGGTTAGTACAGTGGTGAACCTATAGGTCTTCAGTGTGTGACAGGTTAGTACAGTGGTGAACCTATAGGTCTTCAGTGTGTGACAGGTTAGTACAGTGGTGAACCTATAGGTCTTCAGTGTGTGACAGGTTAGTACAGTGGTGAACCTATAGGTCTTCAGTGTGTGACAGGTTTACAGTGGTGAACCTATAGGTCTTCAGTGTGTGACAGGTTAGTTCAGTGGTGAACCTATAGGTCTTCAGTGTGTGACAGGTTAGTACAGTGGTGAACCTATAGGTCTTCAGTGTGTGACAGGTTAGTACAGTGGTGAACCTATAGGTCTTCAGTGTGTGACAGGTTAGTGGTGTAGGTTTTCAGTGGTGAACCTATAGGTCTTCAGTGTGTGACAGGTTAGTACAGTGGTGAACCTATAGGTCTTCAGTGTGTGACAGGTTAGTACAGTGGTGAACCTATAGGTCTTCAGTGTGTGACAGGTTAGTACAGTGGTGAACCTATAGGTCTTCAGTGTGTGACAGGTTAGTACAGTGGTGAACCAATTGTTCTTCAGTGTGTGACAGGTTAGTACAGTGGTGAACCTATAGGTCTTCAGTGGTGAACCTACAGGTTTTCAGTGGTGAACCTATAGGTCTTCAGTGTGACAGGTTAGTACAGTGGTGAACCTATAGGTCTTCAGTGTGTGACAGGTTAGTACAGTGGTGAACCTATAGGTCTTCAGTGTGTGACAGGTTAGTACAGTGGTGAACCTATAGGTCTTCAGTGTGTGACAGGTTAGTACAGTGGTGAACCTATAGGTCTTCAGTGTGTGACAGGTTAGTACAGTGGTGAACCTATAGGTCTTCAGTGTGTGACAGGTTAGCACAGTGGTGAACCTATAGGTCCTCAGTGTGTGACAGGTTAGTGTGGTGAACCAGGTTAGTGGTGAGCCTATAGGTCTTCAGTGGTGAACCTATAGGTCTTCAGTGTGTGACAGGTTAGTACAGTGGTGAACCTATAGGTCTTCAGTGTGTGACAGGTTAGTACAGTGGTGAACCTATAGGTCTTCAGTGTGTGACAGGTTAGTACAGTGGTGAACCTATAGGTTTTCTGTGGTGAGCCTATAGGTCTTCAGTGGTGAACCTATAGGTCTTCAGTGTGTGACAGGTTAGTACAGTGGTGAACCTATAGGTCTTCAGTGTGTGACAGGTTAGTACAGTGGTGAACCTATAGGTCTTCAGTGTGTGACAGGTTAGTACAGTGGTGAACCTATAGGTCTTCAGTGTGTGACAGGTTAGTACAGTGGTGAACCTATAGGTCTTCAGTGTGTGTGACAGGTTAGTACAGTGGTGAACCTATAGGTCTTCAGTGTGTGACAGGTTAGTACAGTGGTGAACCTATAGGTCTTCAGTGTGTGACAGGTTAGTACAGTGGTGAACCTATAGGTCTTCGTTGTGGTGTGTGACAGGTTAGTACAGTGGTGAACCTATAGGTCTTCAGTGTGTGACAGGTTAGTACAGTGGTGAACCTATAGGTCTTCAGTGTGTGACAGGTTAGTACAGTGGTGTATGTTTTCAGTGGTGAACCTATAGGTCTTCAGTGTGTGACAGGTTAGTACAGTGGTGAACCTATAGGTCTTCAGTGTGTGACAGGTTAGTACAGTGGTGAACCTATAGGTTTTCAGTGTGGTGACAGGTTTCAGTGGTGAACCTATAGGTTTCAGTGGTGTAGGTCTTCAGTGTGACAGGTTAGTACAGTGGTGAACCTATAGGTCTTCAGTGTGTGACAGGTTAGTACAGTGGTGAACCTAGGTTTTCTGTGGTCTTCAGTGGTGTGACAGGTTTTCAGTGGTGAACCTATAGGTCTTCAGTGTGACAGGTTAGTACAGTGGTGAACCTATAGGTCTTCAGTGTGTGACAGGTTAGTACAGTGGTGAACCTATAGGTCTTCAGTGTGTGACAGGTTAGTACAGTGGTGAACCTATAGGTCTTCAGTGTGTGACAGGTTAGTACAGTGGTGAACCTATAGGTCTTCAGTGTGTGACAGGTTAGTACAGTGGTGAACCTATAGGTCTTCAGTGTGTGACAGGTTAGTACAGTGGTGAACCTATAGGTCTTCAGTGTGTGACAGGTTAGTACAGTGGTGAACCTATAGGTCTTCAGTGTGTGACAGGTTAGTACAGTGGTGAACCTATAGGTCTTCAGTGTGTGACAGGTTAGTACAGTGGTGAACCTATAGGTCTTCAGTGTGTGACAGGTTAGTACAGTGGTGAACCTATAGGTCTTCAGTGTGCCTGACAGGTCTTCAGTGGTGAACCTATAGGTCTTCAGTGTGTGACAGGTTAGTACAGTGGTGAACCTATAGGTCTTCAGTGTGTGACAGGTTAGTACAGTGGTGAACCTATAGGTCTTCAGTGTGTGACAGGTTAGTACAGTGGTGAACCTATAGGTCTTCAGTGTGTGACAGGTTAGTACAGTGGTGAACCTATAGGTCTTCAGTGTGTGACAGGTTAGTACAGTGGTGAACCTATAGGTCTTCAGTGTGTGACAGGTTAGTACAGTGGTGAACCTATAGGTCTTCAGTGTGTACAGGTTAGTACAGTGGTGAACCTATAGGTCTTCAGTGTGTGACAGGTTAGTACAGTGGTGAACCTATAGGTCTTCTTGTGGTGTGTGACAGGTTAGTACAGTGGTGAACCTAGTAGGTCTTCAGTGTGTGACAGGTTAGTACAGTGGTGAACCTATAGGTCTTCAGTGTGTGACAGGTTAGTACAGTGGTGAACCTATAGGTCTTCGTTGTGGTGTGTGACAGGTTAGTACAGTGGTGAACCTATAGGTCTTCAGTGTGTGACAGGTTAGTACAGTGGTGAACCTATAGGTCTTCAGTGTGTGACAGGTTAGTACAGTGGTGAACCTATAGGTTTTCAGGTCTTGTGTGACAGGTTAGTACAGTGGTGAACCTATAGGTCTTCAGTGTGTGACAGGTTAGTACAGTGGTGAACCTATAGGTTTCAGTGTGTGAGCCTATAGGTTTCAGTGGTGAACCTATAGGTTTTCAGTGGTGAACCTATAGGTCTTCAGTGTGAGAGGTTAGTACAGTGGTGAACCTATAGGTCTTCAGTGTGTGACAGGTTAGTACAGTGGTGAACCTATAGGTTTTCTGTGGTGAGCCTATAGGTCTTCAGTGTGGTGAACCAGGTTTTCAGTGGTGAACCTATAGGTCTTCAGTGTGAGAGGTTAGTACAGTGGTGAACCTATAGGTCTTCAGTGTGTGACAGGTTAGTACAGTGGTGAACCTATAGGTCTTCAGTGTGTGACAGGTTAGTACAGTGGTGAACCTATAGGTCTTCAGTGTGTGACAGGTTAGTACAGTGGTGAACCTATAGGTCTTCAGTGTGTGACAGGTTAGTACAGTGGTGAACCTATAGGTCTTCAGTGTGTGACAGGTTAGTACAGTGGTGAACCTATAGGTCTTCAGTGTGTGACAGGTTAGTACAGTGGTGAACCTATAGGTCTTCAGTGTGTGACAGGTTAGTACAGTGGTGAACCTATAGGTTTCTGTGTGACAGGTGAGAACCTATAGGTTTTCTGTGGTGAGCCTATAGGTCTTCAGTGGTGAACCTATAGGTCTTCAGTGTGTGACAGGTTAGTACAGTGGTGAACCTATAGGTCTTCAGTGTGTGACAGGTTAGTACAGTGGTGAACCTATAGGTCTTCAGTGTGTGACAGGTTAGTACAGTGGTGAACCTATAGGTCTTCAGTGTGTGACAGGTTAGTACAGTGGTGAACCTATAGGTGTTCAGTGTGTGACAGGTTAGTACAGTGGGGAACCTATAGGTCTTCAGTGTGTGACAGGTTAGTACAGTGGTGAACCTATAGGTCTTCGTTGTGGTGTGTGACAGGTTAGTACAGTGGTGAACCTATAGGTCTTCAGTGTGTGACAGGTTAGTACAGTGGTGAACCTATAGGTCTTCAGTGTGTGACAGGTTAGCACAGTGGTGAACCTATAGGTCCTCAGTGTGTGACAGGTTAGTACAGTGGTGAACCTATAGGTTTTCTGTGGTGAGCCTATAGGTCTTCAGTGGTGAACCTATAGGTTTTCAGTGGTGAACCTATAGGTCTTCAGTGTGAGAGGTTAGTACAGTGGTGAACCTATAGGTCTTCAGTGTGTGACAGGTTAGTACAGTGGTGAACCTATAGGTCTTCAGTGTGTGACAGGTTAGTACAGTGGTGAACCTATAGGTCTTCAGTGTGTGACAGGTTAGTACAGTGGTGAACCAATTGTTCTTCAGTGTGTGACAGGTTAGTACAGTGGTGAACCTATAGGTCTTCAGTGGTGAACCTACAGGTTTTCAGTGGTGAACCTATAGGTCTTCAGTGTGAGAGGTTAGTACAGTGGTGAACCTATAGGTCTTCAGTGTGTGACAGGTTAGTACAGTGGTGAACCTATAGGTCTTCAGTGTGTGACAGGTTAGTACAGTGGTGAACCTATAGGTCTTCAGTGTGTGACAGGTTAGTACAGTGGTGAACCTATAGGTCTTCAGTGTGTGACAGGTTAGTACAGTGGTGAACCTATAGGTCTTCAGTGTGTGACAGGTTAGTACAGTGGTGAACCTATAGGTCTTCAGTGTGTGACAGGTTAGTACAGTGGTGAACCTATAGGTTTTCTGTGGTGAGCCTATAGGTCTTCAGTGGTGAACCTATAGGTCTTCAGTGTGTGACAGGTTAGTACAGTGGTGAACCTATAGGTCTTCAGTGTGTGACAGGTTAGTACAGTGGTGAACCTATAGGTCTCAGTGTGTGACAGGTTAGTACAGTGGTGAACCTATAGGTTTTCTGTGGTGAGCCAGGTTTCAGTGGTGAACCTATAGTGTGACAGGTTTCAGTGGTGAACCTATAGGTCTTCAGTGTGTGACAGGTTAGTACAGTGGTGAACCTATAGGTCTTCAGTGTGTGACAGGTTAGTACAGTGGTGAACCTATAGGTTTTCTGTGGTGAGCCTATAGGTCTTCAGTGGTGAACCTATAGGTTTTCAGTGGTGAACCTATAGGTCTTCAGTGTGAGAGGTTAGTACAGTGGTGAACCTATAGGTCTTCAGTGTGTGACAGGTTAGTACAGTGGTGAACCTATAGGTCTTCAGTGTGTGACAGGTTAGTACAGTGGTGAACCTATAGGTCTTCAGTGTGTGACAGGTTAGTACAGTGGTGAACCTATAGGTCTTCAGTGTGTGACAGGTTAGTACAGTGGTGAACCTATAGGTCTTCAGTGGTGAACCTACAGGTTTTCAGTGGTGAACCTATAGGTCTTCAGTGTGAGAGGTTAGTACAGTGGTGAACCTATAGGTCTTCAGTGTGTGACAGGTTAGTACAGTGGTGAACCTATAGGTCTTCAGTGTGTGACAGGTTAGTACAGTGGTGAACCTATAGGTCTTCAGTGTGTGACAGGTTAGTACAGTGGTGAACCTATAGGTCTTCAGTGTGTGACAGGTTAGTACAGTGGTGAACCTATAGGTCTTCAGTGTGTGACAGGTTAGTACAGTGGTGAACCTATAGGTCTTCGTTGTGGTGTGTGACAGGTTAGTACAGTGGTGAACCTAGGTCTTAGGTCTTGGTGAAGTGTGTGACAGGTTAGTACAGTGGTGAACCTATAGGTCTTCAGTGTGTGACAGGTTAGTACAGTGGTGAACCTATAGGTCTTCAGTGTGTGACAGGTTAGTACAGTGGTGAACCTATAGGTTTTCTGTGGTGAGCCTATAGGTCTTCAGTGGTGAACCTATAGGTCTTCAGTGTGTGACAGGTTAGTACAGTGGTGAACCTATAGGTCTTCAGTGTGTGACAGGTTAGTACAGTGGTGAACCTATAGGTCTTCAGTGTGTGACAGGTTAGTACAGTGGTGAACCTATAGGTTTTCTGTGGTGAGCCAGGTTTCAGTGGTGAACCTATAGGTTTTCAGTGGTGAACCTATAGGTCTTCAGTGTGAGAGGTTAGTACAGTGGTGAACCTATAGGTCTTCAGTGTGTGACAGGTTAGTACAGTGGTGAACCTATAGGTCTTCAGTGTGTGACAGGTTAGTACAGTGGTGAACCTATAGGTCTTCAGTGTGTGACAGGTTAGTACAGTGGTGAACCAATTGTTCTTCAGTGTGTGACAGGTTAGTACAGTAGGTCTTCAGTGGTGAACCTACAGGTTTTCAGTGGTGAACCTATAGGTCTTTCAGTGGTGAACCTATAGGTCTTCAGTGTGTGACAGGTTAGTACAGTGGTGAACCTATAGGTCTTCAGTGTGTGACAGGTTAGTACAGTGGTGAACCTATAGGTCTTCAGTGTGTGACAGGTTAGTACAGTGGTGAACCTATAGGTCTTCAGTGTGTGACAGGTTAGTACAGTGGTGAACCTATAGGTCTTCAGTGTGTGACAGGTTAGGTCTTCAGTGTGTGACAGGTTAGTACAGTGGTGAACCTATAGGTCTTCAGTGTGTGACAGGTTAGTACAGTGGTGAACCTATAGGTCTTCAGTGTGTGACAGGTTAGTACAGTGGTGAACCTATAGGTCTTCAGTGTGTGACAGGTTAGTACAGTGGTGAACCTATAGGTCTTCAGTGTGTGACAGGTTAGTACAGTGGTGAACCTATAGGTTTTCTGTGGTGAGCCTATAGGTCTTCAGTGTGAGAGTTTAGTACAGTGGTGAACCTATAGGTCTTCAGTGTGTGACAGGTTAGTACAGTGGTGAACCTATAGGTCTTCAGTGTGTGACAGGTTAGTACAGTGGTGAACCTATAGGTCTTCAGTGTGTGACAGGTTAGTACAGTGGTGAACCTATAGGTCTTCAGTGTGTGACAGGTTAGTACAGTGGTGAACCTATAGGTCTTCAGTGTGTGACAGGTTAGTACAGTGGTGAACCTATAGGTCTTCAGTGTGTGACAGGTTAGTACAGTGGTGAACCTATAGGTTTTCTGTGGTGAGTGACAGGTTTACAGTGGTGAACCTATAGGTCTTCAGTGTGTGACAGGTTAGTACAGTGGTGAACCTATAGGTCTTCAGTGTGTGACAGGTTAGTACAGTGGTGAACCTATAGGTCCTCAGTGTGTGACAGGTTAGTACAGTGGTGAACCTATAGGTTTTCTGTGGTGAGCCTATAGGTCTTCAGTGGTGAACCTATAGGTTTTCAGTGGTGAACCTATAGGTCTTCAGTGTGAGAGGTTAGTACAGTGGTGAACCTATAGGTCTTCAGTGTGTGACAGGTTAGCACAGTGGTGAACCTATAGGTCTTCAGTGTGTGACAGGTTAGTACAGTTGTGAACCTATAGGTCTTCAGTGTGTGACAGGTTAGTACAGTGGTGAACCAATTGTTCTTCAGTGTGTGACAGGTTAGTACAGTGGTGAACCTATAGGTCTTCAGTGGTGAACCTACAGGTTTTCAGTGGTGAACCTATAGGTCTTCAGTGTGAGAGGTTAGTAAAGTGGTGAACCTATAGGTCTTCAGTGTGTGACAGGTTAGTACAGTGGTGAACCTATAGGTCTTCAGTGTGTGACAGGTTAGTACAGTGGTGAACCTATAGGTCTTCAGTGTGTGACAGGTTAGTACAGTGGTGAACCTATAGGTCTTCAGTGTGTGACAGGTTAGTACAGTGGTGAACCTATAGGTTTCAGTGTGTGACAGGTTAGTACAGTGGTGAACCTATAGGTCTTCGTTGTGGTGTGTGACAGGTTAGTACAGTGGTGAACCTATAGGTCTTCAGTGTGTGACAGGTTAGTACAGTGGTGAACCTATAGGTCTTCAGTGTGTGACAGGTTATTACAGTGGTGAACCTATAGGTCTTCAGTGTGTGACAAGTTAGTACAGTGGTGAACCTATATGTTTTCTGTGGTGAGCCTATAGGTCTTCAGTGTGAGAGTTTAGTACAGTGGTGAACCTATAGGTCTTCAGTGTGTGACAGGTTAGTACAGTGGTGAACCTATAGGTCTTCAGTGTGTGACAGGTTAGTACAGTGGTGAACCTATAGGTCCTCAGTGTGTGACAGGTTAGTACAGTGGTGAACCTATAGGTTTTCTGTGGTGAGCCTATAGGTCTTCAGTGGTGAACCTATAGGTTTTCAGTGGTGAACCTATAGGTCTTCAGTGTGAGAGGTTAGTACAGTGGTGAACCTATAGGTCTTCAGTGTGTGACAGGTTAGCACAGTGGTGAACCTATAGGTCTTCAGTGTGTGACAGGTTAGTACAGTGGTGAACCTATAGGTCTTCAGTGTGTGACAGGTTAGTACAGTGGTGAACCAATTGTTCTTCAGTGTGTGACAGGTTAGTACAGTGGTGAACCTATAGGTCTTCAGTGGTGAACCTACAGGTTTTCAGTGGTGAACCTATAGGTCTTCAGTGTGAGAGGTTAGTAAAGTGGTGAACCTATAGGTCTTCAGTGTGTGACAGGTTAGTACAGTGGTGAACCTATAGGTCTTCAGTGTGTGACAGGTTAGTACAGTGGTGAACCTATAGGTCTTCAGTGTGTGACAGGTTAGTACAGTGGTGAACCTATAGGTCTTCAGTGTGTGACAGGTTAGTACAGTGGTGAACCTATAGGTTTTCAGTGTGTGACAGGTTAGTACAGTGGTGAACCTATAGGTCTTCAGTGTGTGACAGGTTAGTACAGTGGTGAACCTATAGGTCTTCAGTGTGTGACAGGTTAGTACAGTGGTGAACCTATAGGTCTTCAGTGTGTGACAGGTTAGTACAGTGGTGAACCTATAGGTCTTCAGTGTGTGACAGGTTAGTACAGTGGTGAACCTATATGTGACAGGTTTCAGTGGTGAACCTATAGGTCTTCAGTGTGAGAGGTTAGTACAGTGGTGAACCTATAGGTCTTCAGTGTGTGACAGGTTAGTACAGTGGTGAACCTATAGGTCTTCAGTGTGTGACAGGTTAGTACAGTGGTGAACCTATAGGTCTTCAGTGTGTGACAGGTTAGTACAGTGGTGAACCTATAGGTCTTCAGTGTGTGACAGGTTAGTACAGTGGTGAACCAATTGTTCTTCAGTGTGTGACAGGTTAGTACAGTGGTGAACCTATAGGTCTTCAGTGGTGAACCTACAGGTTTTCAGTGGTGAACCTATAGGTCTTCAGTGTGAGAGGTTAGTAAAGTGGTGAACCTATAGGTCTTCAGTGTGTGACAGGTTAGTACAGTGGTGAACCTATAGGTCTTCAGTGTGTGACAGGTTAGTACAGTGGTGAACCTATAGGTCTTCAGTGTGTGACAGGTTAGTACAGTGGTGAACCTATAGGTCTTCAGTGTGTGACAGGTTAGTACAGTGGTGAACCTATAGGTTTTCAGTGTGTGACAGGTTAGTACAGTGGTGAACCTATAGGTCTTCGTTGTGGTGTGTGACAGGTTAGTACAGTGGTGAACCTATAGGTATTCAGTGTGTGACAGGTTAGTACAGTGGTGAACCTATAGGTCTTCAGTGTGTGACAGGTTAGTACAGTGGTGAACCTATAGGTCTTCGTTGTGGTGTGTGACAGGTTAATACAGTGGTGAACCTATAGGTCTTCAGTGTGTGACAGGTTATTACAGTGGTGAACCTATAGGTCTTCAGTGTGTGACAAGTTAGTACAGTGGTGAACCTATATGTTTTCTGTGGTGAGCCTATAGGTCTTCAGTGTGAGAGTTTAGTACAGTGGTGAACCTATAGGTCTTCAGTGTGTGACAGGTTAGTACAGTGGTGAACCTATAGGTTTACTGTGGTGAGCCTATAGGTCTTCAGTGGTGAACCTATAGGTTTTCAGTGGTGAATCTATAGGTCTTCAGTGTGAGAGGTTAGTACAGTGGTGAACCTATAGGTGTTCAGTGTGTGACAGGTTAGTAGAGTGATGAACCTATAGGTTTTCTGTGGTGAGCCTATAGGTCTTCTGTGGTGAACCTATAGGTGTTCAGTGTGTGACAGGTTAGTACAGTGGTGAACCTATAGGTCTTCAGTGTGTGACAGGTTAGTACAGTAGTGAACCTATAGGTTTTCTGTGGTGAGCCTATAGATCTTCAGTGGTGAACCTATAGGTCTTCAGTGTGACAGGTTAGTACAGTGGTGAACCTATAGGTCTTCAGTGTGTGACAGGTTAGTACAGTGGTGAACCTATAGGTCTTCAGTGTGTGACAGGTTAGTACAGTGGTGAACCTATAGGTGTTCAGTGTGTGACAGGTTAGTACAGTGGTGAACCTATAGGTCTTCAGTGTGTGACAGGTTAGTACAGTGGTGAACCTATAGGTCTTCGTTGTGGTGTGTGACAGGTTAGTACAGTGGTGTAGGTCTTCAGTGTGTGACAGGTTAGTACAGTGGTGAACCTATAGGTCTTCAGTGTGTGACAGGTTAGTACAGTGGTGAACCTATAGGTCTTCAGTGTGTGACAGGTTAGTACAGTGGTGAACCTATAGGTCTTCAGTGTGTGACAGGTTAGTACAGTGGTGAACCTATAGGTCTTCAGTGTGTGACAGGTTAGTACAGTGGTGAACCTATAGGGTTTCAGTGTGTGACAGGTTAGTACAGTGGTGAACCTATAGGTTTTCTGTGGTGAGCCTATAGGTCTTCAGTGGTGAACCTATAGGTTTTCAGTGGTGAACCTATAGGTCTTCAGTGTGAGAGTTTAGTACAGTGGTGAACCTATAGGTCTTCAGTGTGTGACAGGTTAGCACAGTGGTGAACCTATAGGTCTTCAGTGTGTGACAAGTTAGTACAGTGGTGAACCTATATGTTTTCTGTGGTGAGCCTATAGGTTTTCAGGTGAAGTTTAGGTCTTCAGTGGTGAACCTATAGGTCTTCAGTGTGTGACAGGTTAGTACAGTGGTGAACCTATAGGTTTACTGTGGTGAGCCTATAGGTCTTCAGTGGTGAACCTATAGGTTTTCAGTGGTGAACCTATAGGTCTTCAGTGTGAGAGGTTAGTACAGTGGTGAACCTATAGGTCTTCAGTGTGTGACAGGTTAGTACAGTGGTGAACCTATAGGTCTTCAGTGTGTGACAGGTTAGTACAGTGGTGAACCTATAGGTTTTCTGTGGTGAGCCTATAGATCTTCAGTGGTGAACCTATAGGTCTTCAGTGTGAGAGGTTAGTACAGTGGTGAACCTATAGGTTTTCAGTGTCTGACAGGTTAGTACAGTTGTGAACCTATAGGTGTTCAGTGTGTGACAGGTTAGTACAGTGGTGAACCTATAGGTCTTCAGTGTGTGACAGGTTAGTACAGTGGTGAACCTATAGGTCTTCGTTGTGGTGTGTGACAGGTTAGTACAGTGGTGAACCTATAGGTCTTCAGTGTGTGACAGGTTAGTATAGTGGTGAACCTATAGGGTTTCAGTGTGTGACAGGTTAGTACAGTGGTGAACCAAAATACCTTCAGTGTGTGACCGAATAGTACAGTGGTGAACCTACAGGTGTTCAGTGTGAAAGGTTAGTACAGTGAACCTATAGGTCTTCAGTGTTTGACAAGTTAGTACAGTGGTGAACCTATAGGTCTTCAGTGGTGAACCTATAGGTCTTCAGTGTGTGACAGGTTAGTTCATTGGTGAACCTACAGGTCTTCAGTGTGTGAAAGGTTAGTACAGTGGTGAACCTATAGGTCTTCAGTGTGTGACAATTTAGTACAGGGTTGAACCTATAGGTTTTCAGTGTGTGACAGGTTAGTACAATTGTGAACCTATAGGTCTTCAGTGTGTGACAGGTTATTACAGTGGTGAACCTATAGGTCTTCAGTGTGTGACAGGTTAGTATAGTGGTGAACCTATAGGTTTCAGTGTGTGACAGGTTAGTACAGTGGTGAACCAAAATACCTTCAGTGTGTGACCGAATAGTACAGTGGTGAACCTACAGGTGTTCAGTGTGAAAGGTTAGTACAGTGAACCTATAGGTCTTCAGTGTTTGACAAGTTAGTACAGTGGTGAACCTATAGGTCTTCAGTGTGTGACAGGTTAGTACAGTGGTGAACCTATAGGTTTTCTGTGGTGAGCCTATAGATCTTCAGTGGTGAACCTATAGGTCTTCAGTGTGAGAGGTTAGTACAGTGGTGAACCTATAGGTTTTCAGTGTGTGACAGGTTAGTACAGTGGTGAACCTATAGGTTTTCAGTGTGTGACAGGTTAGTACAGTTGTGAACCTATAGGTCTTCAGTTTGTGACAGTTTAGTACAGTGGTGAACCTATAGGTCTTCAGTGTGTGACAGGTTAGTTCATTGGTGAACCTACAGGTCTTCAGTGTGTGAAAGGTTAGTACAGTGGTGAACCTATAGGTCTTCAGTGTGTGACAGGTTAGTACAGTGGTGAACCTATAGGTCTTCAGTGTGTGACAGGTTAGTACAGTGGTGAACCTATAGGTCTTCAGTGTGTGACAATTTATTACAGTGGTGAACCTATAGGTCTTCAGTGCGTGACAGGTTAGTACAGTGGTGAACCTATAGGTCTTCAGTGTGTGACAGGTTAGTACAGTGGTGAACCTATAGGTCTTCAGTGTGTGACAATTTGTTACAGTGGTGAACCTATAGGTCTTCAGTGTGTGACAGGTTAGTACAGTGGTGAACCTATAGGTCTTCAGTGTGTGACAATTTATTACAGTGGTGAACCTATAGGTCTTCAGTGTGTGAAAGGTTAGTACAGTGGTGAACCTATAGGTCTTCAGTGTGTGACAGGTTAGTACATTGGTGAACCTATAGGTCTTCAGTGTGTGACAGGTTAGTACAGTGGTGTACCTATTGGTCTTCAGTGGTGAACCTATAGGTATTCAGTGTGTGACAGGTTAGTACAGTGGTGAACCTATAGGTCTTCAGTGTGTGACAGGTTAGTTCAGTTGTGAACCTATAGGTCTCAGTGTGTGACAGGTTAGTACAGTGGTGAACCTATAGGTGTTCAGTGTGTGACAGGATAGTACAGTGATGAACCTATAGGTTTTCTGTGGTGAACCTATAGGTCTTCAGTGTGTGACAGGTTAGTACAGTGGTGTACCTATTGGTCTTCAGTGGTGAACCTATAGGTATTCAGTGTGTGACAGGTTAGTACAGTGGTGAACCTATAGGTCTTCAGTGTGTGACAGGTTAGTACAGTGGTGAACCTACAGGTGTTCAGTGTGAAAGGTTAGTACAGTGGTGAACCTATAGGTCTTCAGTGTGTGACAGGTTAGTACAGTGGTGAACCTATAGGTCTTCAGTGTGTGACAATTTATTACAGTGGTGAACCTATAGGTCTTCAGTGTGTGACAGGTTAGTACAGTGGTGAACCTATAGGTCTTCAGTGTGTGACAGGTTAGTACAGTTGTGAACCTATAGGTCTTCAGTGTGTGACAGGTTAGTATAGTGGTGAACCTATAGGGTTTCAGTGTGTGACAGGTTAGTACAGTGGTGAACCAAAATAACTTCAGTGTGTGACCGAATAGTACAGTGGTGAACCTACAGGTGTTCAGTGTGAAAGGTTAGTACAGTGAACCTATAGGTCTTCGTTGTGGTGTGTGACAGGTTAGTACAGTGGTGAACCTATAGGTCTTCAGTGTGTGACAGGTTATTACAGTGGTGAACCTATAGGTCTTCAGTGTGTGACAGGTTAGTATAGTGGTGAACCTATAGGGTTTCAGTGTGTGACAGGTTAGTACAGTGGTGAACCTACAGGTGTTCAGTGTTAAAGGTTAGTACAGTGAACCTATAGGTCTTCAGTGTTTGACAAGTTAGTACAGTGGTGAACCTATAGGTCTTCAGTGGTGAACCTATAGGTCTTCAGTGTGTGACAGGTTAGTTCATTGGTGAACCTACAGGTCTTCAGTGTGTGAAAGGTTAGTACAGTGGTGAACCTATAGGTCTTCAGTGTGTGACAATTTAGTACAGTGGTTAACCTATAGGTCTTCAGTGTGTGACAATTTAGTACAGTGGTTAACCTATAGGTCTTCAGTGTGTGACAGGTTAGTACAGTTGTGAACCTATAGGTTTTCTGTGGCTAACCTATAGGTCTTCAGTGGTGAACCTATAGGTTTTCAGTGGTGAACCTATAGGTCTTCAGTGTGACAGGTTAGTACAGTGAACCTATATGTCTTCAGTGTGTGACAGGTTAGTACAGTGAACCTATAGGTCTTCAGTGTGTGACAGGTTAGTTCAGTGGTGAACCTACAGGTGTTCAGTATGTGACAGGTTAGTACAGTGGTGAACCTATAGGTGTTCAGTGTGTGACAGGTTAGTACAGTGGGGAACCTATAGGTCTTCAGTGTGTGACAGGTTAGTATAGTGGTGAACCTATTGTGCTTCAGTGTGTGACAGGTTAGTACAGTGGTGAACCTATAGGTCTTCAGTGTGACAGGTTAGTATAGTGGTGAACCTATAGGTCTTCAGTATGTGACAGGTTAGTACAGTGGTGAACCTATAGGGCTTCAGGGTGTGACAGGTTAGTACAGTGGTGAACCTATAGGTCTTCACAGTGTGACAGGTTAGTACAGTGGTGAACCTATAGGTCTTCAGTGTCTGACAGGTTAGTACAGTGGTAAACCTAAGGGTCTTCAGTGTGTGACAGGTTAGTACAGTGGGAAACCTATAGGGCTTCAGTGTGTGACAGGTTAGTATAGTTGTGAACCTATAGGTCTTCAGTGTGTGACAGGTTAGTACAGTGGGGAACCTATAGGTCTTCAGTGTGTGACAGGTTAGTATAGTGGTGAACCTATAGGTCTTCAGTGTCTGACAGGTTAGTACAGTGGTAAACCTAAGGGTCTTCAGTGTGTGACAGGTTAGTACAGTGGTAAACCTATAGGGCTTCAGTGTGTGACAGGTTAGTATAGTGGTGAACCTATAGGTCTTCAGTGTGTGACAGGTTAGTACAGTGGTAAACCTATAGGGCTTCAGTGTGTGACAGGTTAGTACAGTGGTGAACCTATAGGTCTTCAGTGTGTGACAGGTTAGTACAGTGAACCTATAGGTCTTCAGTGTGTGACAGGTTAGTTCAGTGGTGAACCTACAGGTGTTCAGTATGTGACAGGTTAGTACAGTGGTGAACCTATAGGTGTTCAGTGTGTGACAGGTTAGTACAGTGGGGAACCTATAGGTCTTCAGTGTGTGACAGGTTAGTACAGTGGTGAACCTATAGGTCTTCAGTGTGACAGGTTAGTACAGTGGGGAACCTATAGGGCTTCAGTGTGACAGGTTAGTACAGTGGTAAACCTATAGGGCTTCAGTGTGTGACAGGTTAGTACAGTGGTGAACCTATAGGTCTTCAGTGTGACAGGTTAGTACAGTGGGGAACCTACCTCAGTGTCTGACAGGTTTGTGATTCTGAAAGGACAGCCACTGTAATACCATCACACTCATGTAGGAGAGTGCACTTTCTGTAAAACACAAAAGGCCAGTGGTGTGGTGGAGGTAATATGCAGATATAAGCCATATACCCACTTTTTTGGGTGGGCATTGTGTATACTCACTTTTTAAATTCCTACTGATCCATCTCAAATAAGTGTAGTGGAGGTATACGACTTATCATTTATGTAGTACAATAGAGAAATCATGCACAAAGTAGCTTACACAAACTCAAAGCACGTGAAATATATTCACATGCACGCTGAACATATTGCCTAGTTTATCATCTGCATGCAGCAAGAGCGGGCAGCTCTCAGCTGTTTTTGGTATGGAGCAGCTCACAGAAGAATAACAAGACGTTTCGACTTATGATATCTACCAGTACATGATGACAAAGGTATGGAAACTAGGTATTGACATTTTTTAGCCCGAAGTGTTATTTAGTAGGCTATTTGTGATGCACAATTGTCATCATGGCCTGTTTGCATCAGGGGCGTAGACATGGGCCCACACACTGGGGAGCCAGGAACTGACGGGCCCACCCAATCAATCAGATTGAATTTGTTTAAGCATTGTTGCACTTAGATCATCACATTTTTCAATTTTTTTCTATTAAAAAAGTGTGATTTTGAGAGTGAAAATCTGAAAAACCTACAGGACTTTTTAACACAGGGTGCCTTTCCTTTGCTGGGTGGGCCGTTTGGGGACACTTTTGAAAAATTTGCGTATACCCACTTCTTCAGGCACCACTACACCACTGCATAGGGTCGAGGGAAAGACAGCAGTCACACACAACACAATGTTAAAGCACCACTACACCACTGCATATGGCTGATGGAAAGACAGCAGTCACACACAGCATGATGTTAAAGCACCACTTCACCGCTTCATAGGGCTGATGGAAGGACAGCAGTCACATACAGCATGATGTTAAAGCACCACTACACCACTGCATAGGCTGATGGAAAGACCGCAGTCACACACAACACGATGTTAAAGCACCACTGCATATGGCTGATGGAAAGACAGCAGTCACACACAGATGATTTTAAAGCACCACTTCACCACTTCATAGGGCTGATGGAAAGACAGCAGTCACGCACAGCATGATGTTAAAGCACCACTACACCACTGCATAGGACTGATGGAAAGACAGCAGTCACACACAGCATGATGTTAAAGCACCACTACACCACTGGACAGGGCTGATGGAAAGACAACAGTCACACACAGGATGATGTAAAAGCACCACTACACCACTTCATAGGCTGATGGAAAGACAGCAGTCACACACAACACGATGTTAAAGCACCACTTCATAGGCTGATGGAAAGACAGCAGTCACACACAGCATGATGTTAAAGCACCACTACACCACTGCGTAGGGCCGATGGAAAGACAGCAGTCACACACAACGCGATGTTAATGCACCACTACACCACTTCATAGGCTGATGGAAAGACAGCAGTCACACACAGCATGGTGTTAAAGCACCACTACACCACTTCATAGGCTGATGGAAAGACAGTAGTCACACACAGCATGATGTTAAAGCACCACTACACCACTGGACAGGGCTGATAGAAAGACAACAGTCACACACAGCATGATGTTAAAGCACCACTACACCACTTCATAGGCTGATGAAAAGACAGCAGTCACACATAGCATGATGTTAAAGCACCACTTCACCACTTCATAGGCTGATTGATAGACAACAGTCACACACAGCATGATGTTAAAGCACCACTACACCCCTGCATAGGCTGATGGAAAGACAGCAGTCACACACAACACAATGTTAAATCACCAGTACACCACTGCATAGGGCCGATGGAAAGACAGCAGTCACACACAGCATGATGTTAAATCACCACTACACCGCTGCATAGGGCTGATGGAAAGACAACAGTCACACACAGCATGATGTTGAAGCACCACTACACCACTGGACAGGGCTGATGGAAAGACAACAGTCACACACAGCATGATGTTAAATCACCACGATACCACTGCATAGGGCTGATGGAGAAACAGCAGTCACACACAGCATGATGAGCACCACGATACCACTGCATAGGGCTGATGGAAAGACAACAGTCACAGCATGATGTTAAAGGATAACCAGTCCATGAACTCAGACATAATAAGCCAGTAGGTCCCAATCATAAGAATACAAAAACACAACCATTAAGCATTTCCCTATCAAAATGTACAACTCTTACTTCCCTTTGCAAATAAACATTTCACGTTCAGCACACAGTAACCAGTGGCATACATTTTAAAGTGAAACTGATTGCATTTGAACTACTTTGCAGATATGAAACAAACACACTCATAATATTAGTCAAAAATATCAAATTCACAGTTTATGCTACAAAACCAACTTTTAAACATAGGTTCTATTAGACCCAACATTCCATGACACTAAGGCGTTGTTGTCAGAATAGATGGATACAGTTCAATGCATGATTAATATAATTCACCAATACATTTCTTGGTAGTCCAAAAAATATTGATATCAGGTTGTAAATCACAGCCACCCTGGTACATTGTTTGCTTCCTCCATTCGAGATGAACTGTTTCGGTTTCAATGACTCAATATTCTAGACAAAAACGGACGAATGTAACTAAGGCTTGTAATGTCAATACAATCAAACTAGCAAGGGGCAATGATCACAAGTCATTCATAACATGGCTAATCGGCTAGCATATTTATTTATGTAACAAGCAAAAAACATGGAGTCTAATGTTAGTGAGATAGCTAGCTAGCTAGCTGCAAGGAGGATTCCATGCCATTGGATGTCATGCCTAAGTAATAGTTAGTCAAGAACGCTCTAGATGTAAACAGCCTTACCAGCTCTGCTTACGGCGAGTAAAATGGTCAGAGTGAGGTGTTCTCTCATTTGTGTCTAGAAGTACTTTAGCCAGTTAGCTCGGGTGCTTAGTTGGGACAAGCATGCAATGGCAGGCAAGCTGCAGATGAATGAGGAGGCTACAATTCCCCATTGTTCATCAGTGGAATTTCGACAGCTAACTAACTGAAAAGGTTTGAGAGGGTTTATCTAAATCCTTCGTTAGATTTGAGCTCATATTGCTCTTTCTAGCATTAGTTGTTGATGGTGTTGTTGTTGATGTGCGTAACCGAGGGAGAGAGAGCCTACCTTTTCATGGTTGTTTGATCAATGGGACTGTAAAGTTCCCAAATGTAAGAAGACTCTCGTGGTGTTTACATATTTTAAGAAATCAATTCAGGTGAATTTTTTGGCTTTTGGCAAATGTTTTAACTGCCTGTAAACATACAGTCCAGTTCAAAGTGAATGATGGCAGGCCCTACTGCCTGTAAACATGCAATCCAGTTTAAAGTGAATGATGGCAGGCCCTACTGCCTGTAAACACACAGTCCAGTTCAAAGTGAATGATGGCAGGCCCTACTGCCCGTAAACATGCAGTCCAGTTCAAAGTTAATGATGGCAGGCCCTACTGCCTGTAAACACACATTCCAGTTCAAAGTGAATGATGGCAGGCCCTACTGCCTGTAAACATGCACTCCAGTTCAAAGTGAATGATGGCAGGCCCAACTGCCTGTAAACATGCAGTCCAGTTCAAAGTGAATGATGGCAGGCCCAACTGCCTGTAAACATGCAGTCCAGTTCAAAGTGAATGATGGCAGGCCTGTGTGACAAATTACTTGTTTGTATATGGCCACTGTAGCTCTGATTTGCTATAGTGCACTGGTGTGTGTAGACTCCGGTCCTGAACAAGACAGATGTTTTTTTATTTTTTATGATTTGCTGCAGTGTCTATTAATTGTCGAAACGCATGGCCGCTTTTCTACTCTATATTACTATAGAATTTTCACAAATTTCAGAATATGGGGGGGACATGACCCCCACGTCTCCAGTGAAAATAACATAGCATTAATAAAACTCTGGCAACGAATCATTTGGTTGAATCCTATTCCCAAAGAGAGCGAAAAAGAGAGAGGGTTAATAACAGCAATTTCTTTCACGATCTGAAAATGCAGAGGTGTATGACCTGTCCTTTTAAATAATGATGCTCTTTGGCATTGTATTGAAGTTAAAATGAGTCACTGCTCTGCAATTATCACAGATATTGATTAGACACTGGTCACAGACAAGGTCATACACAGGAAGTCTCAGGGGCAGAATAAAACAGCGGGGGACAATCCCAATCGTCGTCTAACACCCTGCGGTCACGCCAATAATCTTTCCTTCCTCTTAAACTGTGCACTTGTTCACTAATCTCCACTGGATTTGATTGATGTAGCCAGGGGGAAGGGGGAGTTCCATATACCATTCATTTCCTTTCAATTCCATGAAGGAAAGTGAACAGGTGTACACTTACGGAGAAAGTAGAGAATATTGGGACGCCACCAATGATGCAAATGAGACTGCCTTCAGAAAGCATTCACACCCCTTGACTTTTTCCACATTTTATTGTTACAACATGAATTGCTAATTTAGTTTTTCACTGTCATACAATACCCTATAATATCAAAGTGGATTTATGATTTTAGAATCTTTAGCAAATTAATTTAAAATGAAATTGAGTCGGTATTCAACCCCTTTGTTGTAGCAAGCCTAAATAAATTCAGTAGTAAAAATGTGCTGAACAAGTTGCATAATAAATTGCATGGACTCACTATGTGTGCTATAATAGTGTTTAACATTATTTTTGAACGACTACCTCATCTCTTTAACCCACACATACAATTATCTATAAGGTCCATCAGTCGAGCAGTGGTATTCAAACACAGATTCAACCACAAAGACCAGGGAGGTTTTCCAATTCCTTGCAAAGAAGGGCACCTATTGGTAGATGGGTAAACATTAAAAAGCAGACATTGAATATCCCTTTGAGCATGGTGAAGTTATTAATTACACTTTGGATGGTGTATCAATACACCCAGTCACTACAAAGATACAGGCGTCCTTCCTACATGTTGACTAGGCCGAACGCACGCATGGTTCAGTGTACCATCGTGCACAAGTTGATTTTGTCCACCCACACCAGATGTGATCAGGACACACAGGTTGAAATATCAAAACAAACTCTGAACCAATTATATTCATTTGGGGACAGGTCGAAAAGCATTAAACATTTATGGCACTTTAGCTAGCTAATTTGTCTTGGGAAATAAACATTGGGTTGTTATTTTACCTGAAATGCACAAGATACTCTACTCCTACAAAAAATCCACAGATAAAACGGTCAACCGAGTTAGTTTTTCCAGTAATCTCTCCTCCTCCTTCAGGCTTCTTCTTCTTCTTTGGACTTTATATGGCGGTTGGCAACAAACTTTAAGGTGCATTACCACAACCGACTGGAGTGTGGACTTCAGTTCATCTTTCAATCACCCATGTGGGTATATGCTCCTAAAAACCAAGAGGAGATGGGAGAGGCAGGACTTGCAGCGCGTTGAGCGTCACAAATAGAACCAAGTTCTATTTTAGCGCCTGGCTTTGCAGATGCTCGCTTAGTGTGGGTGCAATAATTGAATTGTAATGTTTATTTTGCAACGCTGGTGCACGCTACGCATCCGGTCTAATCAGGGATAAGAAGGAAACCGTTCAGGGATTTCACCATGAGGCCAATGGTGACTTTAAAACAGTTACAGAGTTTAATGACTGTGATAGGAGAAAACTGAGGTTTGATCAACAACATTGTAGTTACTCCACAATACTAACCTAATTGACAGAGTGAAAAGAAGGATGCCTGTACAGAATACACATATTCCAAAACATGCATCCTGTTTGCAACAAGGCACTAAAGTAATACTGCAAAAATACATGGTGTTATGTTTGGGAAAATCCAATACAACACATTACTGAGTAGCACTCTTCAGGATAAAAATAAATATAATGGACTTAAGCACTGGCAACACACCTGATTCATTCTGCTTTCCACAAGACACTGGGACATTAATTCACATTTCAGCAGGACACTAACCTAAAACACAAGGCCAAATCCCCCCTATAAATGGACCACCAGCTAACTAAGTAATCTGACCATTGGTCTTGAGGTGTGTGTGTACCATATATAGCCTTTACGGTTATAATCTAAGCCTGCTGGTCATCTATGAACATGTTTATGAACGTATTTCTGCGTGCTCTATCCTGTCTGATTATCCATCAGTCAGACAAACATATGCGCACAATGAACAGCAACAACAAACAAACAATCTGGCCATTAAGGGATTTATAAAATTGTTTTAATTAATGATTCATTGAATCCAAATGCTGTATATCTTCATGATTTCGTTCAGTTTATTAGGAGCCTCATTAGCTACTACACATGCAGCAGCTACTCTTCCTCGACTACCACATGATTATACTGTGTGTGTGTGTGTAACACACAATTTTAAAAAGTAGTGGAGCAAGAGGAGAGTAGAGGGAAAGGGGAAGAGGAGAGTGAAGGGGAGGGTGTAATGGTATTCGTCGGCTGAAGATGAGGAATCATCGGACCAAAGAGCAGCGTGGTAAGTGTTCATGCTTTCTTTATTAAACTGAACACTATAACAAAATAACAAAAGGGAATAACCGAAACAGTCCTGAAAGGTACTAAACAGAAATTAACGACCCACAAAACATAGGTGGGAAAAAGCTACCTAAGTATGGTTCTCAATCAGAGACAACGATAGAAAGCTGTCCCTGATTGAGAACCATACCCATCCAAAAACAAAGAAATACAAAAACATAGAAAAAGGAACATAGAATGCCCACCCAAATCACACTCTGACCAAAACAAAATAGAGACAAAAAATATCTAAGGTCAGGGCGTGACAGTGGGAGAGGAGAGTGGAGGGAGAGGAACATGGAGAGGAAGAGGACAAAGAGGAATAGCTTGGTACACCCTTGTACCACACGGCTTACTTCGTGCAATTTGTCTGTCTCATTTGTTGAATTTGGTTGCATGGCATATTGCTACCTATGTATGGTAACCTGAGGGCGGCATCAGTAGACCAGTGTGGCGGACTCTGCAAAGGCCCATTCCCAGAAACCGCAGGCACTGGTCCCCGAAGGCATTTAAAATGCAGCCTGTGCATTCACTTTTTGATGGCTACAGTGGCAGGAGTGGGGAGCCAAGAGTGTGGCACCAGGGGGTGTGGACCGAGTTGTTACTCATGATTTGAAAGCAGGCCACTCCCTGGTGAAGTTTGAAGGGCACAAGAGAGTGTGTGTGGTGTGCATCAGGAGTGAGGCGGGGAAAAGAGTGGGAGATGTGAACCAATGAGGAGGACCAATGAACATGGTGGACTCAAGATAGCGGTGCTGAATGCCTCGTGAAAAAAACTAAGGAATCAATGTATTTTTAAAAACCATTAAATAGTATTGCTTTACATCCAAGCTGGATAATAACTCAAAACAACTCGTAAGGCCA
Source organism: Oncorhynchus nerka (assembly GCF_034236695.1). Classification (NCBI taxonomy): domain Eukaryota; kingdom Metazoa; phylum Chordata; class Actinopteri; order Salmoniformes; family Salmonidae; genus Oncorhynchus; species Oncorhynchus nerka. Next base: position 55,775,797 of record NC_088423.1, read on the forward strand.
GAGAATTGACATACAGTGGGGCAAAAAAGTATTTAGTCAGCCACCAATTGTGCAAGTTCTCCCACTTAAAAAGATGAGAGAGGCCTGTAATTTTCATCATAGGTACACTTCAACTATGACAGACAAAATGAGAAAGAAAATCCAGAAAATCACATTGTAGGATTTTTTATGAATTTATTTGCAAATTATGGTGGAAAATAAGTATTTGGTCAATAACAAGAGTTTATCTCAATACTTTGTTATATACCCTTTGTTGGCAATGACAGAGGTCAAACGTTTTCTGTAAGTCTTCACAAGGTTTTCACACACTGTTGCTGGTATTTTGGCCCATTCCTCCATACAGATCTCCAACAGACTTTCAACTCCCTCCAAAGATTTTCTATGTGGTTGAGATCAGGAGACTGGCTATGCCCCTCCAGGACCTTGAAATGCTTCTTACGAAGCCACTCCTTCGTTGCCCAGGCGGTGTGTTTGGGATCATTGTCATGCTGAAAGACCCAGCCACGTTTCATCTTCAATTCCCTTGCTGATGGAAGTAGGTTTTCACTCAAAGTCTCACGATACATGGCCCCATTCATTCTTTCCTTTACACGGATCAGTCGTCCTGGCCCCTTTGCAGAAAAACAGCCCCAAAGCATGTTTCCACTCCCATGCTTCACAGTAGGTATGGTGTTCTTTGGATGCAACTCAGCATTCTTTGTCCTCCAAACATGACGAGTTGAGTTTTTACCAAAAAGTTCTATTTAGGTTTCATCTGACCATATGACATTCTCCCAATCTTCTTCTGGATCATCCAAATGCTCTCTAGCAAACTTCAGACCTGCCTGGACATGTACTTGCTTAAGCAGGAGGACACGTCTGGCACTGCAGGATTTGATTCCCTGGCGGCGTAGTGTGTTACTGATGGTAGGCTTTGTTACTTTGGTCCCAGCTCTCTGCAGGTCATTCACTAGGTCCCCCCGTGTGGTTCTGGGATTTTTGCTCACAGTTCTTGTGATCATTTTGACCCCACGGGGAGTGATCTTGTGTGGAGCCTCAGATCGAGGTTGATTATCAGTGGTCTTGTATGTCTTCCATTTCCTAATAATTGCTCCCACAGTTGATTTCTTCAAACCAAGCTGCTTACCTATTGCAGATTCAGTCTTCCCAGCCTGGTGCAGGTCTGCAATTTTGTTTCTGGTGTCCTTAGATAGCTCTTTGGTCTTGGCCATGGTGGAGTTTGGAGTGTGACTGTTTGAGGTTGTGGACAGGTGTTTTTTATAGTGATAACAAGTTCAAACAGGTGCCATTTATACAGGTAACGGGGTGGAGGACAGAGGAGCCACTTAAAGAAGAAGTTACAGGTCTGTGAGAGCCAGAAATCTTGCTTGTTTGTAGGTGACCAAATACTTATTTTCCACCATAATTTGCAAATAAATTAATTAAATATCCTGTAAATGTGATTTTCTGGATTTTTTTTTTTTTTGTCTGTCATAGTTGAAGTGTACCTATGATGAAAATTACAGGCCTCTCTCATCTTTTGAAGTAGGAGAACTTGCACAATCGGTGGCTGACTAATACTTTTTTGCCCCACTGTATATTAGTAAGGCAGTCAGCTCCAACTCCAAAAGAAAAGTATGAGACTCAGTGACAGACACGAATGACCTATGCTTTTAGCCACCCGGTACGGTTTCAGTGGAAACCGAACTGCTAAAATTACAAATTAGGCATACTTGAGATAGTCCGTGCAGATATGTAAGAGCTGAAGGTGAGCCTGGGGATGAATACTATCGAAACTTGTGTTAATGAACAAAACAAAAGAGAACAAGTTTCTAAGAGAATCCTTACTTGATATACAAACTAGATCTATGTGAGAAAATCTACTGCTTACCAGAATTTAAGACAATGATGGATGGTGTTGCGAATAGAACCCAGGACAAAATCAAACTTGAACGTGTACATCGACTCGGACAGAGAGTCGCCAAGTTCCCGAAGGAAATCGCAGAACAGTGCAAAGTACTATACCCACTCTTCAAAGATAAAAAGGGAAACGTAGATCTCGTATTCGACAAGCTGTACATTGATAACCAACTGTTCGTAGACACCAGGACTACTCCATGGATATTCTAAATAAGAAAACGTTCCCATAGAAGGGGCGAATAATGGAACACCCAACACTGTACATTTTAGGGGCTAAAAAGGAAAATAATATAATGTGTTGCTATGGGATAATGATGTTAGGGATAGTATAGGATGGAATCACAAGCTGTATATAAAATGAATAATAATTGCTTGCCATAAATGTAGATTTTCTACTGCCAGTTTTAGGTAACAATCCTTCATAAGAAGTGCCTACATTATTACAGACATTGTTTGTGAATTGTGGGAATTAATTCAAATTGTGGGATTTTTTATTTATATGTATTTTTAAATAACTACATACAGCACAACTGAGGTGAAGTTGTTAGACAACTCAACTTGGGATGGGGGAGGTTTAGCGGATGGAGTATTTGTAACGTTTGTTGTTGGGAGAAAGAGAGGAGGACCAAGGTGCAGCGTGGTAAGTATTCATATTCTCTTTTAATGAAAATGAACACTCGAACAAAAACAACAAAACGAACCGAAAACAGTCCTGAACAGTGAAATACAAACACAGAACAGAAAATAAACACCCACGAAACACAGGTGGAAAAAGGCTACCTAAGTATGATTCTCAATCAGAGACAACTAATGACACCTGCCTCTGATTGAGAACCATACCAGGCCAAACTCAAAACACGACATAGAAAAACAAACATAGACAAACCAACCAACTCACGCCCTGACCATACTAAAACAAAGACATAACAAAAGAACTAAGGTCAGAACGTGACAGTATTGGAGGACAATTGAGGTTTACTCAGTCGCAGCTACAATATGTTAGTGCAAATATCATGGTACAGCTATATGGACACTGAATCATCATGGTACTTCTTAATGGTAGATTCAAAAACATATTATGGTAAGTATAATTGAAACGGGTACCTTATTATGGTAAGTGATTAAAATAGGTATAGCGAGTTATAATTGTAATGGCTTAGCAGATAACAAGAACATATAAATGCGTATTTCCTGCCTAAAAGAGTAGGAATATACTATCTATTGTTAACAATAAAAGCATTGTACATCCTTAGATGAAGTTGTGTGGAAAAAGAACAGGGGGGGGGGGTGAAATACTGTCTCCCATGGGAAACTCAACTAGGGTGATGATTAATTAACAATAATGTCCAAACAGATCCGCAAAGAAGGTGGATGTAAATATGCTATTGGACCATTAACAGATTTGGATTAATCTATACGATCCAAATAATGATGGTCCAGGCTTCTTTGAAAATATATAAAATCATTTATTGAGCTTGCAAGCAATACACGACTCTATTATAATGGTGGTGTCACGTATAGAATGGGAGTCAGGTGGGTGATTATAATACAGTTTGTGGGTGAGGATATTGAAAATATAATCAAAGCCTACTGGATGACAACTTGTTTTAACCAAGACAGAATAATTGTTTGCTAACTTTTTCCTACATAACATGTTAAGCAGATACCCTAATTGTATGGGACACTTTTAAATGTGCCTTTAGAGGCCATGCAATTCAATGCTCATCTTTAAAAGAAAAATATAAGTCAAAGGAGTTCATATTAACAAAGGAAATAGAGAAACTAACAGTACAGATAGAAGTAAAAACTGTACCATAGAAGCACATAAGTTATAGGAAAAACAAAAAGAACTGGAGGAACTTGTTCAGGAAGAGGGGGTGTCACGGCTCCTCCTCTGCATTGTAGGTGCGGTTCCTCCTCAGGCAGAGGAGGGTCGTTAGTGATTGGAGTCACCTGGGATCAGAGTATTTCAACTGTCACTATTCACTCTCTCTCTCTCTCTCCACTCCTCCAGGTATGAACCTGTTTTGTTTGTTCTTTTGTAGTTTTGCATAGTTTTCACTCAGTCATTCACACACACAGATTCACGCATCCATGCACTTTACATACACCTTACATTATGATACTTCCACACCTCATTCCCTTTTCTTAGTTTAAAGTTAATAGTTTTGTTTACAATAAATAAATAAAAATAATTGTCCTATACCTGTTGTTCGCGTCCCCTCATTTTTGCCGGCCTGTGACAAGATTAAGTGTAATATATTATAAAAATAAAACAAATTTCATGGAATATAGGAGAAAATGCTACCAAAATAACTAACAAAGTCATCCATGATTCACTCATAGCATCGGGAAGTAGGGGTGTTGAGAGTGCTTCAGCACTCCTTGAATAATCATAATATAAAAATATACATTCAACAGATTTTATACATCTTTTAAGTACACTGGGCCTTTACTAGTCCTGTATTAGCGGACCGATATAGGGCAACACATTTTCAGCACCCTCCCCCACCCCCCTTTATTAATGTACTCAATGGTCCGTTCTGAGCATGTTTAAACCACTCCTATAAAAATGGTAGAATATCAGATGCTCAGCAAGAAGGTCTGATTTCACTGTTACTGTAACAGGACCCAGGTGTTAAATATAAAGATCCAATCCACCTAAAAAGCTGGAGGCCCCTTACCAAAATACTAACAAAATGCACACCTCATAGAATTAAAAAGATAATGTTGGATATTATTCATCCTAATCAAACAGGTTTTTTCATGGATGACACATTGGAGATAAGAGAAGTACTGGAAACAATAGAACATTATGAAAAAATCTGGGATACCAGGCCTGGCATTTATAGCTAATTTTAAAAAGGACTTTGATAAAGTATGACTAGAAATGATACTGATCAAAATGTTAACGCTAATGCTCAAATTGTTATGCAAAGTGGAACAGGGAAACCCAAGAGCAGACTCAGGCGAGGAGACTGGGATGAAGTAACCAAGGTAATTATTGAAACACAGGGGGAAGATGGAGTACAGGCCAGGGGAGGCTCGGCCGGGTTGCAGGAATCCAGGTGCAGAGGCTGAGGCTGGAGCGAGAGGGGTTGGGACGGGGTAAGCAGGTCCGGAGGGGAATCCAAGGGAGCAGTAGAGTGGAGAATCCAGGGCAGAGTAGCAGGATGAGGAGGCGTGGGACTGGAGACAGGGACCAGAGTCCGAGTGGGCAGAACTGTAGCGGAGAGGAAAACCATGTCAGGCAAGGAGAACAGGCATAACAGGATCTAAATAGTAACAAACGGCTAGAAACGTAGACTGACTGATCTGAGATTATGATTGGGCAGTGTGGAAGTGGCAGGACTGATTATTTGTAGAGGTCTTGATTATGGAACAGGTGGCAGCTGGTGGGGATCTGCTCAGACTTCAGCACACATATCTCCGCCCACACAATCACACAGAGAGAGAGAGAGAGAGAGAGAGAGAGAGAGAGAGGGGGACAGGGAGAGAGTATTGGGGGAGTGACGGCAGGTCGAGGAGACACAGGATGAGCAGTAGCGGGCATGGCAGGAGCAGATGTAACACAAATGTGTTAACATCCCTGTTATAGTGAGCATTTCTCCTTTGCCAAGATAATCCAACCACCTGACAGGTGTGGCATATCAAGAAGCTCTGTACACAATGTTGACATCAGCAAACCGCACCATACATGCTGTCTGCCATCTGCCCGGTACAGTTGAAACCGGTATTCTTCCGTTACTTCTCCAGCGTGGCTGTGGTCAGCGAAGGTGAGCATTTCACCACTGAAGTCGTCTACGACGCCAAACTGCAATCAGGTTAAGCCCTTTGTGAGGACGACGAGCATGCAGATGAGCTTCCCGGAGATGGTTTCTGACAGGTTATGCAGAATTTCTTTGGTTGTGCTAGCCAACAGTTTTATATCAGCTGTCTGGTGGCTGATCTCAGATGATCCCTTAGGTGAAGCAGCCAGATGTGGAGGTCCTGGGCTGGCGTGGTTACCCGTGATCTGCGGTTGTGAGACCGGTTGGACGTACTGCCAAGTTCTCTAAAATGATGTTGGGGGCAGCTGATGGTAGACAAATTAACATTACATTCTCTGGCAATAGCTCTGGTGGGGCATTCCTTCAGTCAGCAAGCCAATTGCACACTCCCTCAAAACACGAGACATCTGTGGCATTGTGTTGTGTGACAAAAATTCAAATTTAAGAATAGCCTTTTATTGTCCCCAGCACATGGTGCACCTGTGTAATGATCATGTTGTTTAATCAGCTTCTTTGATATGCCACACCGGTCAGGTGGATGGATTATCTTGGCAAAGGGGGAATACTGACTAACAGGAATTTAAACAAATTTGTGAACAACATTTGAGATAAATAAGCTTTTTGTGAATATGGAAAATATATGCTATATATATTATTTCAGCTCATAAAACATAGAATCGGCTTCCTTCGGACCAACACTTTACATGTTACGTTCATATTTTTATTCAGTGTATTTATTATGGCCATTGAAATGTTAGCTATTAAAATCAAATCCAATAAGAATATTAAGCGGCTAGAATTCCATGGTTTAAATACAAAGTTGTCATTGTATACTGATGACTCATGTTTCCTTTTAAATCTGCAATTTGGATCCCTGCACAGCCTCACAGAGGATCTAGATCATTTATCTGACCTATCTGGATTACAACTAAACTATGATAAATGTACCTTAATACAAGTGTACCAATTTTTTAAACTTTTACATTAATGTGTAGTTTACCAATAAAATGGTCTGATGGTGAAGTGGACATACTTGGTATTCATATCCCAAAAGATTCTCACTACAATACATTTTATTATAAAGTTTGCAAAAATATGTAGATAAGATCTTGCTATCATGGAATGGTAAATACCTGTATATTTGTGGAAAAAAATCACCCTGATTAATTCTTTAGTCATATCCAAGTTTACCTATTTACTTATGGCCCTTTTTTAATTACATTATCAAAAAATATTCCACTTTATTTTGAACGGCAAGTCAGATAAAATTAAACGGGCCTATTTATATAATGAATATGAATTTGGAGGGCAATAATTATTAAATGCTCTATCCAAAATTACAACGAACTGATTGCAGCATTACCACAAAAATGGAAGAGGCAAGTGGAAGGGTGAGGAACTGTCTGTTGGCTCTGCATTGAAGACCAAAATTGGTTCCAAAAAATGTGTGATGAATAAATAAGTGTTCCAGTTCTATTTAAGGACCAAATAATTGACGGCTGAGCCATATTCGTCACCAAACCAACTGGCTCCAGGTCATCTATATGTATTTGCTAGGTAAAGCCCTGCCTTATCTTAGCTCACTGGTCACCATAGCAGCACCCACCCATAGCACGCACTCCAGCAGGTATATCTCACTGGTCGCCCCCAAAGCCAATTCCTCCTTTTCCCGTCTTTCCTTCCAGTTCTCTGCTGCCAATGACTGGAACAAACTGCAAAAATCACTGAAGATGGAGACTCATATATCCCTCACTAACTTTAAGCACCAGCTGTCAGAGCAGCTTGCAGATCACTGCACCTATACACAACCCATCTGTAAATAGTCCATCCAACTACCTCATCCCCCATACTGTTGTTTATTTTATTTTAATTTTTTTGCTCCTTTGCACCCCAGTATCTCTACTTGCACACTCATCTTCTGCACATCTATCACTCCATTGTTTAATTGTTATATTGTCATTAATTTGCCACTATGGCCTATTTATTGCCTTACCTCCCTTATCTTACCTAATACACTGGAAGGAAAGGTGACCAAAGGCAGGAATTGGCTTTGGGGGTGACCAGTGAGATTTACCTGCTGGAGCGCGTGCTACGAGTGGGTGCTGCTATGGTGACCAGTGAACTGAGATTAGGCGGGGCTTTACCTAGCAGAGACTTGTAGATAACCTGTACCCAGTGAGTTTGGCGACGAGTATGAAGCGAGGGCCAACCAACGAGAGCGTACAGGTCGCAGTGGTGGGTAGTGTATGGGGCTTTGGTGACAAAACGGATGGCACTGTGATAGACTGCATCCAATTTGTTGAGTAGAGTGTTGGAGGCTATTTTATAGATGACATTGCCAAAGTCGAGGATCGGTAGGATGGTTCGTTTTACGAGGGTATGTTTGGCAGCATGAGTGAAGGATGCTTTGTTGCGAAATAGAAAGCCGATTCTAGATTTTATTTTTGATTGGAGATGGTTCATGTGAGTCTGGAAGTAGAGTTTACAGTCTAACCAGACACCTAGGTATTTGTAGTTGTCCACGTATTCTAAGGCAGAGCTGTCCAGAGTAGTGATGCTGGACGGGCGGGCAGGTGCGGGCAGTGATCGATTGAATAGCATGCATTTAGTTTTACTTGCTTTAAGAGCAGTTGCAGGCCACGGAAGGACATTTGTATGGCGTTGAAGCTTGTTTGGAGGTTAGTTAACACAGTGTCCAAAGAGGGGCCAGAAGGATACAGAATGGTGTCATCTGCGTAGAGGTGGATCAGCAAATCACCAGCAGCAAGAGCGACATCAATGATGTATACAGAGAAGAGAGTCGGCCCGAGAATTGAACCCTGTGGCACCCCCATAGAGACGGCAACAGGTTCGGACAACAGGCCCTCTGATTTGACACACTGAACTCTATCAGAGAAGTAGTTGGTCAACCAGGTGAGGCAATCATTTGAGTAACCAAGGCTGTTGAGTCTGCCACTAAGAATGTGGTGATTGACAGAGTCGAAAGCCTTGGCCAGGTCGATGAATACGGCTGCACAGTAATGTCTCTTATCGATGGAGGTTATGATGTCGTTTAGGACCTTGAGCGTGGCTGAGGTGCACCCATGACCAGCTCTGAAACCAGATTGCATAGCGGAGAAGGTACGGTGGGATTCGAAATGGTCGGTAATCTGTTTGTTAACTTGACTTTCGAAGACCTTAGAGAGTCACCCCCTTTGAAGAGGGGGATGACCGCGGCAGCTTTCCAATCTTTGGGAATCTCAGACGATACGAAAGAGAGGTTGAACAGGCTAGTAATCGGGGTTGCAACAATTTCGGAAGATAATTATAGAAAGCGTGGTAGGGTTAAGGGAAAACAATAAAGAGGGAAAATATATTTAAAAAACAAGAATTTAATTGCTGTACAGGCCTAGTCTGTACTAAGTCTTATTGAGGTTATTTACATTTTTAAATAGTCTCTGATTAGTTGTTCATATTTTTACAGAAATAAGAATCTTTGTCAATCCAATACCCTTCTTTGTGTGGTTGCATTTGATTTTTTTTATCTGAATCCTCTCTAACACTGCATTTACTGAATTGTTGTCAATTCACGGTAGTTATAACCACTTCCGGAGGACATTCTCCAATCAATCAAAGCTTTTGCAATATGAACTGACATGTTGTCAATCAAATCATAGGATTAGGATCAGAGAATGAACTAGTGTGGCATTGTGCTGCAGAGCACTATGGTAATTCTATGTGCTGAGGAGCTAGGTGAGTTGGTTACATATTGGATAGAGATTAAGAGTGAAGAGTAATTGTTGAGGATTTTATTAAATTCAAAAATTTGCTAGCTAGGGTACCTATTGTAACTTGTGGGCACTTGGGACAGTGTTTGAGTGAGTTCCCATGTGCTCACGCAGGTGCCTGAGAGCTGTGAATACTCCAAGGGCTAACATTTTGTATGTTGTCTCTTCGTGCGCAGGGAGGTATTTTATTTTGTCTGAATTATGTTGTATATCATTTTACTTGTATTGTATTGTTATGTGCTGTTGTGCACTGAATGTGTGCAGCAGCATCTGTTATTTATTTTTGGTTGCTCTCTCTTGCCTGACCTTCAGTTAGCGAGGTGCCTGAGAGCTGTGACTGCGCCAAGGGCTCACATCATGTATGTTGTCTCTTCGAGCAAAGGACAAATAAAAATCAAACAAGCAGACCCCCAGTTGTGGCAGTGTCCTCATTAAATGACAGAACGCAGAACGAACGACGCTACATATGCGCCCTGTCCATCTGGTCAGGGTAAAGAAATTGGTAACGTTATGTATTTATCGTCCATTTGTTTGTTTCAGGGGAAAATGTGAACGTGATCAAATTTGGTATATATTGACATTTGGCAGGCTAGGCTGCCTTTTAAATGCAAATTTAGCAACTGGAATTAATCAATCAACAGAATAATGATGACAGACTGTGAGTACATTTTGTGGGCGAGATGCGCAGTCTGTGTTTGATTGTGTAAATCCTGACTTCATAGAGAAACTTGTTGCCCAAACATATGATTGCGCTGCTATAATGGAATGTAGGCAATATGCTATTTGTAGCTATGTCCCCTTCAGTTCCCTGATTAAGAGGTGATGACCACTCCGTTCCACTGCCAGTGCCAACTCTCACCAAACATGAACTGAAAAAATGCCTCAAGTGCCTTTTCATCCACTGGCACATTAAATGCTTCCTCTCCAAGCACTGTGAGTAGACCTGGCAATTTTCTCTCAATACTGTATCTAGAGTAAATCACACACACAACACACTCACATATTACACAAATGATTTTGGTCCTTTCTTGGACTAACTTAGCTCATTTGCCTAACTGTGTAGTGTGTTGTGTTATTGCTTTTTGTCTTCCCAGTCAAATCCTTTCCTGCCTCAGTGGAAGAGTTGAGCTCTTCTTCAACAGCATCCATCCATGATGAGCCTGTCCTGCACTGAAGCCTATAAACACCTCAACCACTGTCCTGCACTGAAGCCTCTGAACACCTCAACTCATGCCTCATACCCTCATTCACATCACTGTTGTGATCCCTTCCCAACACTGTGTAAGTAGCCTTCTCATTTCCGTTTCCCATAACATTGTACTATACTGTAAATGTTTTAATTAAATGCTATATGTTAAAATAGTTAGTCTTCGTCGATTTTTCAACAATGCTTTGTTGTCTCCGTGGGTTTTCCATCCTCCTAGATTATTCAAGTCACTAGCCTCCACTGAGCTGAGGGATGGGGCTGGAGAAATGTAACCACCTTCAAATCCAGACAGAGCTACAATGCAAGGATTGACCAGAATTATAGTTTTAACCATGCTTTGAGGCTTTGCTTTGTTTGTTTACATACAGTACCAGTCAAAAGTTTGTTCACACCTACTCACCTACTCAAGGTTTTTCTTATTTTTTTACAATTTCCTACATTGTAGAATAATAGTGAAAACATCAAAACTATAAAATAACACATGGAATCATGTAGTAACAAAAAAAGTGTTAAACAAATCAACATATATTTTATATTTGAGATTCTTCAAAGTAGCCACCCTTTTCCATGATAACAGCTTTGTACACTCTTGGCATTCTCTCAATGAGCTTCACCTGGAATGCTTTTCCAACAGTCTTGAAGGAGTTCCCACATATGCTGAGCACTTGTTGGATGCTTTTCCTTCACCCTGCAGTCCAAATCATCACAAGCCAACTCAATTGGATTGAGGTCAGGTGATCTGATGCAGCACTCCATCACTTTCCTTCTTGGTCAAATAGCCCTTACACAGCCTGGAGGTGTGTTGAGTCATTGTCCTGTTGAAAACAAATGATAGTCCCACTAAGCTCAAACCAGATGGGATGGTGTGTCGCTGCAGAATACTGTGGTAAACATGCTAGTTAAGTGTGCCTTGAATTCTAAATAAATCACTTACAGTGGTCAGCAGCAAAGCACCATCACCCTTCCTCCTCCATGCTTCACGATGGGAACCACACATGCGGAGATCATCCGTTCACCTACTCTATGTCTCACAAAGGCACGGTGGTTGGAATCAAAAATAAAAAATTTGCACTCATCAGACCAAAGGACAGATTTCCACCAGTCTGATGTCCATTGCTTGTGTTGGCCCAAGCAAGTCTCTTCTTATTATTGGTGTCTTTTAGTAGTGGTTTAGTAGTGGTTTCTTTGCAGCAATTCGACCATGAAGGCCTGCTTCATGCAGTCTCCTCTGAACAGTTGATGATGAGATGTGTCTGTTACTTGAACTCTGAAGCATTTATTTGGGCTGCATTTTCTAAGGCTGGTAACTCTAATGAACTTATCTTCTGCAGCAAAGGTAACTCTGGGTCTTCTTTTCCTGTGGCGGTCCTCATGAGAGTCAGTTTCATCATAGCACTTGATGGTTTTTGCAACTCCTCTTGAAGAAACTTTTAATGTTATTAACATTTACATTTACATTTAAGTCATTTAGCAGACGCTCTTATCCAGAGCGACTTACAAATTGGTGCATTCACCTTATGACATCCAGTGGAACAGTAGTGCATCTAAATCTTTTAAGGGGGTGAGAGGGATTACTTTATCCTATCCTAGGTATTCCTTAAAGAGGTGGGGTTTCAGGTGTCTCCGGAAGGTGGTGATTGACTCCGCTGTCCTGGCATCGTGAGGGAGTTTGTTCCACCATTGGGGGGCCAGAGCAGCGAACAGTTTTGACTGGGCTGAGCGGGAACTGTACTTCCTCAGTGGTAGGGAGGCGAGCAGGCCAGAGGTGGATGAACGCAGTGCCCTTGTTTGGGTGTAGGGCCTGATCAGAGCCTGGAGGTACTGAGGTACCGTTCCCCTCACAGCTCCGTAGGCAAGCACCATGGTCTTGTAGCGGATGCGAGCTTCAACTGGAAGCCAGTGGAGAGAGCGGAGGAGCGGGGTGACGTGAGAGAACTTGGGAAGGTTGAACACCAGACGGGCTGCGGCGTTCTGGATGAGTTGTAGGGGTTTAATGGCACAGGCAGGGAGCCCAGCCAACAGCGAGTTGCAGTAATCCAGACGGGAGATGACAAGTGCCTGGATTAGGACCTGCGCCTCTTCCTGTGTGAGGCAGGGTCGTACTCTGCGGATGTTGTAGAGCATGAACCTACAGGAACGGGCCACCGCCTTGATGTTAGTTGAGAACGACAGGGTGTTGTCCAGGATCACGCCAAGGTTCTTAGCGCTCTGGGAGGAGGACACAATGGAGTTGTCAACCGTGATGGCGAGATCATGGAACGGGCAGTCCTTCCCCGGGAGGAAGAGCAGCTCCGTCTTGCCGAGGTTCAGCTTGAGGTGGTGATCCGTCATCCACACTGATATGTCTGCCAGACATGCAGAGATGCGATTCGCCACCTGGTCATCAGAAGGGGCAAAGGAGAAGATTAATTGTGTGTCGTCGTCTGCATAGCAATGATAGGAGAGACCATGTGAGGTTATGACAGAGCCAAGTGACTTGGTGTATAGCGAGAATAGGAGAGGGCCTAGAACAGAGCCCTGGGGGACACCAGTGGTGAGAGCACGTGGTGTGGAGACGGATTCTCGCCACGCCACCTGGTAGGAGCGACCTGTCAGGTAGGACGCAATCCAAGCGTGGGCCGCGCCGGAGATGCCCAACTCGGAGAGGGTGGAGAGGAGGATCTGATGGTTCACAGTATCGAAGGCAGCCGATAGGTCTAGAAGGATGAGAGCAGAGGAGAGAGAGTTAGCTTTAGCAGTGCGGAGCGCCTCCGTGATACAGAGAAGAGCAGTCTCAGTTGAATGACTAGTCTTGAAACCTGACTGATATGGATCAAGAAGGTCATTCTGAGAGAGATAGCGGAGAGCTGGCCAAGGACGGCACGTTCAAGAGTTTTGGAGAGAAAAGAAAGAAGGGATACTGGTCTGTAGTTGTTGACATCGGAGGGATCAAGTGTAGGTTTTTTCAGAAGGGGTGCAACTCTCGCTCTCTTGAAGACGGAAGGGACGTAGCCAGCGGTCAGGGATGAGTTGATGAGCGAGGTGAGGTAAGGGAGAAGGTCTCCGGAAATGGTCTGGAGAAGAGAGGCGGGGATAGGGTCAAGCGGGCAGGTTGTTGGGCGGCCGGCCGTCACAAGACGCGAGATTTCATCTGGAGAGAGAGGGGAGAAAGAGGTCAGAGCACAGGGTAGGGCAGTGTGAGCAGAACCAGCGGTGTCGTTTGACTTAGCAAACGAGGATCGGATGTCGTCGACCTTCTTTTCAAAATGGTTGACGAAGTCATCTGCAGAGAGGGAGGGAGGGGGGGAGGAGGATTCAGGAGGGAGGAGAAGGTGGCAAAGAGCTTCCTAGGGTTAGAGGCAGATGCTTGGAATTTAGAGTGGTAGAAAGTGGCTTTAGCAGCAGAGAGAGAAGAGGAAAATGTAGAGAGGAGGGAGTGAAAGGATGCCAGGTCCGCAGGGAGGCGAGTTTTCCTCCATTTCCGCTCGGCTGCCCGGAGCCCTGTTCTGTGAGCTCGCAATGAGTCGTCGAGCCACGGAGCGGGAGGGGAGGACCGAGCCGGCCTGGAGGATAGGGGACATAGAGAGTCAAAGGATGCAGAAAGGGAGGAGAGGAGGGTTGAGGAGGCAGAATCAGGAGATAGGTTGGAGAAGGTTTGTGCAGAGGGAAGAGATGATAGGATGGAAGAGGAGAGAGTAGCGGGGGAAAGAGAGCGAAGGTTGGGACGGCGCGATACCATCCGAGTAGGGGCAGTGTGGGAAGTGTTGGATGAGAGCGAGAGGGAAAAGGATACAAGGTAGTGGTCGGAGACTTGGAGGGGAGTTGCAATGAGGTTAGTGGAAGAACAGCATCTAGTAAAGATGAGGTCGAGCGTATTTCCTGCCTTGTGAGTAGGGGGGGAAGGTGAGAGGGTGAGGTCAAAAGAGGAGAGGAGTGGAAAGAAAGAGGCAGAGAGGAATGAGTCAAAGGTAGACGTGGGGAGGTTAAAGTTGCCCAGAACTGTGAGAGGTGAGCCGTCCTCAGGAAAGGAGCTTATCAAGGCATCAAGCTCATTGATGAACTCTCCGAGGGAACCTGGAGGGCGATAAATGATAAGGATGTTAAGCTTGAAAGGGCTGGTAACTGTGACAGCATGGAATTCAAAGGAGGCGATAGACAGATGGGTAAGGGGAGAAAGAGAGAATGACCACTTGGGAGAGATGAGGATCCCGGTGCCACCACCCCGCTGACCAGAAGCTCTCGGGGTGTGCGAGAACACGTGGGCAGACAAAGAGAGAGCAGTAGGAGTAGCAGTGTTGTCTGTGGTGATCCATGTTTCCGTCAGTGCCAAGAAGTCGAGGGACTGGAGGGAGGCATAGGCTGAGATGAACTCTGCCCTGTTGGCCGCAGATCGGCAGTTCCAGAGGCTACCGGAGACCTGGAACTCCACGTGGGTCGTGCGCGCTGGGACCACCAGATTAGGGTGGCAGCGGCCACGCGGTGTGGAGCGTTTGTATGGTCTGTGCAGAGAGGAGAGAACAGGGATAGACAGACACATAGTTGACAGGCTACACAAGAGGCTACGCTAATGCAAAGGAGATTGGAATGACAAGTGGACTACACGTCTCGAGTGTTCAGAAAGTTAAGCTTACGTAGCAAGAATCTTATTGACTAAAATGATTAAAATGATACAGTACTGCTGAAGTAGGCTAGCTGGCAGAGGCTGCGTTGTTGACTATGTAGGCTAGCTGGCAGTGGCTGCGTTGTTGACACTACACTAATCAAGTCGTTCCGTTGAGTGTAATAGTTTCTACTGTGCTGCTATTCGGGGCTAGCTGGCTAGCTAGCAGTGTTGATTACGTTACGTTGCGTTAAAAGAACGACAATAGCTGGCTAGCTAACCTAGGAAATCGCTCTAGACTACACAATTATCTTTGATACAAAGACGGCTATGTAGCTAGCTATGTAGCTAGCTACGATCAAACAAATCAAGCCGTTGTACTGTAATGAAATGAAATAAAAATGTGATACTACCTGTGGAGCGAGCGAAATGCGACCGGGTTGTTGAGTGCGGAAGTTCTGTTCGGTAGACGTTGGCTAGCTGTTGGCTAGCTAGCAGTGTCTCCTACGTTAAGGACAACAAATAGCTGGCTAGCTAACCTCGGTAAATTAAGATAATCACTCTAAAACTACACACTCTAAACTACACAATTATCTTGGATACGAAGACAGCAAAGACAACTATGTAGCTAGCTAACACTACACTAATCAAGTCGTTCAGTTGAGTGTAATAGTTGTGCTGCTAATCGGTAGACGGTGGACGTTAGCTAGCTGGCTAGCTGCAGGGCAGATAGCAGTGTAGACTGCGTTAGGACGACGAAATACGATAATTACGCAATTATCTATGATACAAAGACGGCTATGTAGCTAGCTAAGAAGAAATTGCTAAGATTAGACAATTCAAACCGTTGTACTATAATGAAATGTAATGAAATGTAATACTACCTGCGGACCGAGTGCGGATGCGACCGCTCGCTCCAACCCGGAAGTAGACATTTTCCAGATTGACTGATCTTCATGTCTTGAAGTAATGATGTCATTTGAATTTATTTTACCTTTATTTACCACCTTAAGTCAGTTAAGAACAAATTATTATTTTCAATGGTGGCCTAGGAACAGTGGGTTAACTGCCTTGTTCAGGGGCAGAACGACAGATATTTATCTTGTCAGCTCGGGGATTCAATCTTGCAACCTTTCAGTTACTAGACCAATGCTCTAACCACTAGGCTACCTGCCACTGTTTTTGCAATAATATGGACTTTTACCAATTAGGGCTATCTTCTGTATACCACCTCTACCTTGTCACAACATAACTGATTGGCTCAATCTCAAATTAACAAGACACACCTGTTCATTGAAATGCATTCCAACCTCATGAAGCTCGTTGAGAGAATGTCAAGAGTGTGCAAAGCTGTCATCAAGGCAAAGGGTGGCTACTTTGAAGAATCTCAAACATAAAATATATTTAGATTTGTTTAACACTTTTTGGTTACTACATAATTCCATGTGTTATTTCATGGTTTTTTATCTCTTCACTCTTATGCTACAATGTGGAAAAGAGTAAAAATAAAGAAAAACCCTGGAATGAGTAGATGTGTCCAAACTTTTGATTGGTACTGTATATTGGAGTAAAATATTCTTATATTTTGGGTTCTGATGGGATATGACAGTTATATCAAGCTCATGAGGTATTTATAAGTAATATTAATTAATCAATGGGTACCCAATTTTATTATTATTATTAACTAAAGTCCAAAAATGGATATAGCAACTGCAGATTGCCTCTTTAAGGAAAATAAGATTATATATTTTTGTATTTTTATGTCCAGTTCACATAATATATTTTAAAAGTATGCATTAAGGTGTCTGTAATAGAATATGTTTGGCAAATACAATTATAGACATTAATAATTGCATTCCTATATCTTCAAAAGTATATATTTTTTTTACAATGGTGAAAGAGTAAAACATGTACTAGGGTTTATGTACATAATTGGATACAACCCATGTACGGCGTCAATGCACGTTTCATTATTACAAGACGCACACTGTTGCGTAACACCCCAGGAGCCTCCTAGCTCTCTTAATATTTTGTATTTTATTACCAGCGTAGAAAAAACAGCTTATCAACATATCAACATCAACAAGAGCTTGTTTGCATGTATATATGGTAATTTATCTTAATGAAACAGTTGGAGTCGGTTTGTGAGAGGGGAGGTTTGGAGAGGCTCAGAAACAAATCCCATTGACATAGCCCTCGAGGTGTCGTTAATAGGGAGCTCTTTGTTAAAACCCCATTTTCTCTCTCTTAAATAAAGTGCAGAGAATAGCAGGGCAGATTTGAATACCACAGTCTTCGTAGGCTAATAAATGCTTGATAATTTCCCTCCTATTTGTTCTCTTTTTGCTCTCTCTCTTTCGTTTTCGTTTTATGAGAATGGAAGAATAACTGTTTGAATTTCATCATCTAAGAAAAAGGCCTGACATTTTCTTGAGGCTTATTGCAATCGTGACTTCAACTAAACACGAGTCATCTGTCAGAAAATAGAATGTCCATGAGGAGCAACAAAACTGTAGTACTGTATTGTTATCTTATTTGTCATTTTGACATACGTAGTGTTAGAGGCAATTGGCCTTAGATATACCAGCCTATAGCGAATGGTCAAACGGGGTCACATCGGTTAATGATGACCATGACACGATTCATTTGGATGAGACTGGAGTACACTGAGTGTGCAGATGGCCGATGAGGCCAATCTGAGCCCGGAACACTCTGGCATACTGGGCATGATGTTAGCCGCAGTCTCCTGAAGGACGGATCTGTTGATACTGGTCCTTGTACTGTTGTCTATTCCACATAGCATTTTGGCCCTGCTGGTTTCAGAGGGGGTAGCACGATTCTGGATGAGATCAATGTTAATAAAGCTCTTGAGGGAGTTATTGTCTTTGTAACGTTTCTTCTGCCCACATTGTGCTCTCTTCCCACTCTTCAGCTCTCCAAAAAGATCTGCTTAGGGAGTAACAGGCATCCTGGTCTCACAGCCGGCCATCTGAGCTGTGCTTTCATGAGCGGTGATGGAATGCTCAACATGTCAGCACGGCTAAGGACTTCAATGTCTGTGATTATATCCTGCCATTTGATCCTTAAGAGCTACCTCAAACTGTTTTGGTGTAAGTGATTAAGCTTCCTGGCAGGGCATTGGTAGACTGTCCAGATTTTTCAGCCATAAGGGTTGGTATTGTAGGCTTGGGCGAAATACCATTTATACCGTATATGGGGGTATTTCGGAATACCAACGGTATGAGTTTAAATACCGTCAAAAACGTGACTTAATTTTTTGGGGGTTGGGGGCAGCCCCGCAACGTGGGGCTATGGGAGTGCGTGCTACAGCACTGCCTATAATTAACTATAAGTTAAGTATAATTATAAAAAATAAATGATATCCAGCTCAGGACTCCTGTTATGCATTTGGTTTCCTAACTTGCTAGCTAAGTCACTAGATGTCAAGATCAAGCTTCTTGGTTACAGCAGAAACATTCAATCCCCTCCTGAACGAAGGTCCCTTTGCCCATTTTGCTTTAAACAGCGCCCCTTGTGTGCACTTCCAGTAATACCATATAACCAGGTATGGTACAGAAACGGTATGAGGATACAGCCCAACCCTAGCAGCCTGGTAGAACTTCAGTTGAATTGCCAGTTTGATGCCTGTCCTTTCCCACACTGAATCTTACAGATGGCCAAAGACTGCACTAGCCTTGGCGATCCTGATGTTTATTTCATCCTCTATGTGAACAGCATGGGACAGAGTGGCAACAAGGTAGGTTATTTTTTCCACAGGTGACAGGTACTGACCTCTCACAGAGATGGTTGGGTCCACGTAAGGCTTACCATGGGCAGGTTGTTTGGTGTTTGTATTTATTATGGATCCCCATTAGCTTCTGCCAAAGCAGCAACTACACTTCCTGGGGTCCAGCAAAATGGAGTCAGTTTGTACAACTTTAAAAACATTATAATACATTCACAGATTTCACAACACACTGTTTGCCCTCAGGCCCCTACTCCACCACTACCACATATCTACTAAATCCATGCGTATGTATAGTGCGTATGTTATCGTGTGTGTGTGTATTCATGTGCCTGTGCCAATGTTTGTGTTGCTTCACAGTTCCTGCTGTTCCATAAGGTGTTTTTTTATCTGTTTCTAGATTCTAATTTTACTGCTTGCGTCAGTTACTTGATGTGGAATAGAGTTCCATGTAGTCATGGCTCTATGTAGTACTGTGTGCCTGCCATAGTCTTTTCTGGATTTGGGGACTGTGAAGAGACCTCTTGTGGCATGTCTTGTTGAGTATGCATGGGTGTCCGAGCTGTGTGCAAGTAGTTTAGACAGACAGCTCAGTGCATTCAACATTAAAAAAAAATCTAAATCAAGTTTATTTATACAGCCTTTCGTACATCAAAGTGCTGTACAGAAACAGCCTAAAACCCCAAACAGCAAGCAATGCAGGAGTTGAAGCACGTTGGCTAGGAAAAACTCCCTAGAAAGGCCAAATCCTAGGAAGAAACCTAGAGAGGAACCAGGCTATGAGGGGTGGCCAGTCCTCTTCTGGCTGCAACGGGCGGAGATTAGAACAGAACATGGCCAAGATGTGCAAATGTTCATAAATGACCAGCATGGTCAACTAATAGGTCTGCGACCGGTAGCACGTCTGGTGAACAGGTCAGGGTTCCATAGCCGCAGGCAGAACAGTTGAAACTGGAGCAGCAGCACAGCCAGGTGGACTGTGGACAGCAAGGAGTCATCATGCCAGGTAGTCCTGAGGCATGGTCCTAGGGCTCAGGTCCTCCGAGAGAGAGAAAGAAAGAGAGAAAGAGAGAATTAGAGAGAGCATACTTAAATTCACACTGGACACCGGACAAGACAGGAGAAGTACTCCAGATATAACAAACTGACCCTAGCCCCCTGACACATAAACTACTGCAGCATAAATACTGGAGGCTGAGACAGGACGGGTCAGGAGACACTGTGGCCCCATCCGATGATAACCCAGGAATGGGCCAAACAGGAAGGATATAACCCCACCCACTTTGCCAAACACAGCCCCCACACCACTAGAGGGATATCTTCAACAACCAACGTACCATCCTGAGACAAGGCTGAGTATAGCCCACAAAGATCTCCGCCACGGCACAACCCAAGGGGGGTGCCAACCCAGACAGGAAGATCACATCAGTGACTCAACCCACTCAACCCAAGAGCACCAGTAAGCCAGTGACTCAGCCCCTGTAATAGGTTTAGAGGCAGAGAATCCCAGTGGAAAGAGTGGAACCGGCCAGGCAGAGACAGCAAGGGCGGTTCGATGCTCCAGAGCCTTTCCATTCACCTTCACACTCCTGGGCCAGACTACACTACACAATCACATTTTTCCAACAAGATGTCATTGCCAAATGACAAAGTGGTTAGTATAAGGTTAGTGTTAGGCATGCTAGCGAGTGGTTAAGGGTTAGGAAAAGGTTAGAAAACAAAAACACACCTGGGTGGTTGCACCTTTGTGCTCTCATTGCGCAAAAGAGCACAGATCTAGCAGCATGATTTAATTGGCCGATTATAATGAGGTTCACAGTATTTTTTGCAGAGATCTGTGCTCTTTTGCACCATGAAAATGTACCCATCATAAATACATACAGTATTTAAAACATTATTACTTTTTCTGTATTATAAGTTGAGGTAAGGAGACCCTGCATCAAGAAAAATATATATATAAATACATGGGAAGACTAAGCAAGAACAAACATGTATGTTTGTTTATAATTATGATCAGTGAATATGTATATTCCATTTTTTGTGTTGAAGCCTACATCATGTACTGCACAAGCTACTGCCTCGATTTCAATAGTTCAATAGTTATATATTCTCTTTCTATTAGGCAACAAAAATGTTGAAGGCTATGAATCGGTCCAAAACACGATCTCCTGATCCTGACCTTGCACACCCTTGCTTAACTCTGTGATCTTCATTACTGTGTATGTAATTAGGCAGTGGTTTCATTATCATACAATTAGTTTCATATCTCTCTCATTTATTCGCATTTCATTCCAGCCTGTATTTAGTTGTGTACACACTACACTATATTGGGCAAATCAGCATGGAGCAGATAGAGGACACATCACTAAATATGTTTGCTCAACAAGGGTGTTGTTACACAGATAACAATTAATACAGTCACAAAATGGGACTGGTTTATCGTTCACCAACGCTCCAGTTGATATGAATTTTGGACAAAGCAAACAATCAATGAGGTCAAAAACTTTTTCGACTCAAGGAAGTTATATGCCGAAATACAAGGAGTACTCAAGGAAAATCTCCCCTTGAAATTACTTTGGAGACCTGTTTCTCAGAGTATAAACTTCCCTCACCCAGACTTACACTCCCCCCCCCACACACTCTTTGTCCTGCGCTCAGGGGGTGCGTTGTTTCCTCACGTGTAACCAGGCCGACGGCTGCCTTCTTCTCCTTGCTTGCTGCCGGCTGCCCCTCACCTTTCCCTCACCGTCCCCCTTGCCTTTAACAGAACTTTATTAACAGAGATTTACTCTGCCGGGCTGCTGGCCTGACTTGCATCTCAAACAGCGTGGCGGCTGTCTCCCCTGCCTCTCTGCTAAACGCCTGGCTGGAACCGCCTTGCGGCTCAATTTCAGCAACAAATTCCACTAATGGGCCTGGTTAGAGAGAGACTCCGGCGAGTTGAAGGCCCCAAATTGAACAGGAATTGGGTTTCTAACGAGACTCCAGAGCTTCAGGTTAGCATTGACAAGCGGCTTAAAAAACAACGATTAAAGCCCTCTCCGTGAACAGCAACATGAGCATTAAAGCAGGACATTGTTGGCTTCCTGAAGAAGAGAGAGTCTGGGTGTGTTCTGTGTACCATAAAAGAGATTGAAGCTACAATGAAGCCTGAGTAGTTACTTCATACACTTGACCACTGGACCTGGACCAGTTTGTCTGTTGTTGTTGGTAAAAGTTGAGGTGATTGTTATACAGTTGTTATGTGTAGATTAGGTAAGTCAATCATCCTATACATCTGATACGTTGGACAAGGAAGCGGTGCAGAGCCAATTGTCCAGTGGCAACACTACTAGCTCTAAGCACATGCTATATATTGTAACCTCAGAGACTGGGGTTCAATCTCTGCGTCCACCTTTCCCACTGTTTCTCTCCCATCTCCCCACTGTTAATGTTACAATAAAGCTTAAACAGAACAGGCTCTGCATTTGAAGCCTCTGTTTAAAGATACCGAATATAACTATCAGTCCTAGAAAAGTTGAGTCATTTTTTTATATTAACCTACCTTTATACTTCAGTTGAATAGGGTTTCATTTTTAGGGGTCTTCACACTATTGTCTAAAAAAACACTGGCAACTGTAAAACAGAGCTATGACCAAAATACCTCTTTACATCCGCAAGGGACATTATCTGTTAGGAGTCGAAACACAGTGCTTTAGATACAGTATCTACAGAACGTAACATCCCTAGATGATATAACGTGTGACATTAATTTTCATGTTTGTATTAGATACATATACTCAATTCTCCTTGGCCTTTTTGTATTTTTATATGTTTCACCATGTTATATTCATACTGTTGTATAGGTTGATAGAATATAGTAATTGTATTATTTGTATTTATTAAGGATCCCCCTTCAAGGCAGAAGCTACTCATCCTTGGGTCCAGCAACATTACAGCAGTTATAATAATAGAACACATTACATGGCATTACATTTCTTAACACTTTTCACGACACATTAATTAAGTGTGTTGCTTCAGGCCACTACTCTACTACCACATATCTCAAATACAAAACCCAAGTGTGTGTGTGTAGAGTGTGTGTGTTAGCATGTGTATGTGCATGCTTGTGTCTGTGCCTTTGTGTGTATCATTTCATAGTCCCCGTTGTTCCATACAGTGTATTTGTATCTGTTATTTAATTCCGATTCTTCTGCTTGCATCAGTTACCTGATGCGGAATGGAGTTCCATGTAACCATGGTTCTCTGTTGTACTGTGCGCCTCCCATAGCCTGTTTTGGACTTGGGGATTGTGAAGAGACCTGTGGTACCTTGTGGGATATACATGAGTGTCCGTGCTGTGCGCTAGTAGTTTGTCAATGCTTCTTACAAAAACAAGTAGTGATGAAGTCAATCTTTTCTCTACTTTGAGCCATGAGAGATTAACATGCATAGTATTAATGTTTCCTCTCTGTGTACATTTAAGGGCCAGCTTTGCTGCCCTGTTCTGACACAAATGCAATTTTCCTAAGTCCCTCTTCGTGGCCCCTGACCAAACGACTGGATAGTAGTCCAGCTGCGACAAAACTAGGGCCTGTAGGACCTGCCTTGTTGATAGTGTTGTTAAGAAGGCAGAGCAGCACTTTATTATGGACATATGTCTCCCCAGTTTAGTGACTGTTGACAGTTTACAATACAAGGTTACTCCAAACAGTTTTAGTCACCTCAACTTGCTCAATTTTCACATTATTCATTACAGGTTTTAGTTGAGGTTTAGGGTTTAGTGAATGATTTGTTCCAAATACAAAGCTTTTAGTTAAAAAAATATTTAGGACTAACTTATTTCTTGCCACCCATTCTGAAACTGACTGCAGGTCTTTGTTAAGTGTTCAATGTGATTGCACTCACTGTAGCAGCTGATATGTATAGTGTTGAGTCATCCGCATACATTTTCCTGATTCTACTGGGATTATGTTGGAGAGGTTTCCATTAAAGAACAGTAGTTGGCAATATCTGTGGGTTTTGTGATGAATTAGCAATCTGGTACAATGATGGAGCGGAGTTTGCCTTTTTGCCCAAAATGTCATTTAAGGTGCTCCAAAACTTTTTACTGTAATTCTTTATATCATTTAGATATTTCATAGTATAGTGTCTTCTTTTAATTCAGTTTAGTCACATGATTTCCACATTTACAGTACATTTTCCAATCGGTTGTGCAGCCAGACTTATTTACCATTCCTTTTACCTCATCCCTCTCAACCATAAAATGTTTAAATTCCTCATCAAACCACTGGGATTTAACCGTTTTTACAGTCATTTTATTAATGGGTGCATGCTTATTTGTTACTGGAATAAACAATTTCATAAATGTGCCAAGGCAGCTAAATGTGGTTGCTCCTCATTGCACCCCACAGACCAGCACATATTCTTTACATCAACAACATATGAATCACTACAAAACTTATTGTATGACCTCTTACACACTATATAAGGCCCAGCCTTTGCAACTTTGGTTTTCTTAGATATGGCTACTATATTATGATCACTACATTCGATGGATTTGGGTACTGCTTTAGAGCAGATTTCTGCAGCATTAGCAAAGATGTGATCAGTACAGATGTGATCAGGCCCTCTGAAACAAAGGATGATTTCATTCTTGTGCTGTTTGTAAATACATTGATAGGTAGTCACACGTACATTATGAAACACATCCTATCAGATGTGCTTAACTGGAGACAGGAAACCGTTAAGTGATAAGAGTTGAGATTTGGTGGATCTGACATGGTGTTGGTCATAGTCACCTTGGCAATAACTGGGATCAGCAGCTCACCCGGAAGTGTCTGGCTGAAAATGTAACCATACCACAAATTAAAGAAATCTTCAAGCTTTTCAGTATTGACTCACATACTCATGACACGACTGCACTGGTTCAAACCTCTGCCTAATGTACTGCCGTATGGCCACTGTCCAAAGACTATGGCCAACTCAGCCAAGATTTTGCATCGATAAACTCCATTTGAAAGGCGAGCCAGTCAGCCGCAAGCTGCATAGCCCAGATTAAGCCAAAGCGCCAACAGCGCCGGTCCCCTCGGTGACTGCCCAAGCCTAGCCTTGTTTCCCCTTGTTTTCATGGTTACTTTAATGCAGAGTAATGAATAAAGAAATCAAGTGGCAAGACTGGACTCTCTGGAAGGGGTGCTAGCCTGGACACCTGGGACAAACCAGGGAACGGGCTGTATTAGGAATGCCGCGATAAAGTCAGATTCAACGCTGGGCACTCGTGCGGAAAGGGGGGGCAGAAAAAAAACACCATCCACTTTAATTTGCAGGCCCTCTAAAACAAAGCATTGCTTAATGAATTGGAAATGGTATCATTCACTGGGGGACATGAAAGTAAATATGGAGGAGGCTCGGGTGAGTGCGACGCTGGAAATTACTTTTATTACATACGGGGAAAGAAAAGACATGGCTGTGTCCGAAATGAAACCCTACTCCCTATTCAGTGCACTACTTTTGATCAGGGTATTATTCACCGAGGTAGATTTCTGGTCAAAAGTAGTGAACCATATAGGAAATAGGGTGCCATTTGGGACAGAGCCATGGTATCACTGGAGTGTAAATCAGAAGTGGAACGTGTATTGTTTATAATTGTCAAAAGACGAAAATGGGGGGCTTTGTGGTCTCTGGAGAATCATAGGGGAGACTGAAGACTGGCTTTGGAAATCTTGCCATCTCAATAATGACAATAACATTATCTGTATAGCAAGCTCTCTCAGTATACAAACTCTTCTCTGCTCAGTCATACAGTAGATGCTGTGATTAGTGTTGTCTAGAGTTTTGTCTCAGTTTTTCACAGGACTTAAAATATCTTGCTAGCATTCTTAATAATGACAATGACATTTGATGGAAAAATGTCTCTCTTGCTAAAATAACCTTCTCTTCTCAGGCATACAGTGCAGCAGAGGTTGGAATCTAGTATGGTCTAGAGCTCTTCTCACAGTCTTTGCCAGAAAAGATCTGGATCACAGATCAATGGGAGCTTACTCTGATTTCAAAGGCACAGTGAAGAAAGACATTTTGAGGAAAAAATACCTTTTCTCTCACCTTTAGAGAAAGTCTAGGGAGAAACACTCTGATATGTAAACCACTTTGCTCTGTCAGAACAACTGGCATTGAGATGTACAGTATCACCTCCTCACGACAAGGTCAGACAGGTTGGATGTTTTCTGTGTTTGTGGAACGTTTATGGGAAAATCTACTGGAGTGTATGGAAAGTGGTTATTTGATTATCTACTTTTTTGAGGGGCCAGGGGAGTCTCAATTCCATAAGTCTCAAAACACATTGTAAAATGTACTTTCCCTTTAAGCACAGAAAGTACTTACGGTAATATACAGCACAATCATGTCAAAATCTTCATTTTTTAATAACATAAATCATGGCTAGTACACTAAAGATGGTCTATGGATGCTTTATCCATCAATACACTTTCTACTGCAACAACTTGCTTGGGTTAGGCCTCTCTCATCTTTTTAAGTGGGAGAACTTGCACAATTGGTGGCTGACTAAATAAATACTTTTTTGCCCCACTGTATGCTGAGCACTTGTTGGCTGCTCTTCCTTCACACTGTGGTCCAAATAATTCCAAATCATCTCAATTGGGCCGAGGCCAGGTGATTGTGGAGGCCAGGTCATCTGATGCAGCACTCCATCACTCTCCTTCTTGGTCAAATAGCCCTTACACAACCTGGAGGTGTGTTGGGTAATTTTCATGTTGAAAAAAAAATGATAGTCCCACTAAGGGCAAACCAATTGGTGTATAGCTGCACAGTGCTGTATTAGCCATGCTGTTTAAGCAAGCCGATTTAAGTCAAAACTGTACATGGGCCACAAATGAACGTTCAGTGTCATCTTGGTAAGCAACGTCAGTGTATATTTGGCATTGCAGTTTAGGTTATTGTCCTGCTGAAAAGTGAATTTGTCTCCCAGTGTCTGATGGACACAGACTGAAACAGGTTTTCCTCTAGGATTTTGCCTGTGCTTAGTTCTATTCCATTAATGTTTTATAAAAAACATTATCAAGCCACCACCATGCTTGAACATATGGAACTCAGCAATGTGTTGTTTTGGATTTTCCCCAAACATAACACTTTTTTCTCAGGACAAAAAGTTAATTTCTTTCCTAAATTATTTCCAGTTTTACTTTTGTGCCTAATTTCAAACAGGATGCATGCTTTAGAATATTTGTATTCTGTACAGGCTTCCTTCTTTTCACTCTTTCATTTAGGTTAGTATTGTGGAGTAACTACACGGTTGTTGATCCATCCTCAGTTTCCTCCTATCACAGCCATTAAACTCTGTAACTGTTTTAAAATCACCATTGGCCTCATGGTGAAATCCCTGAGCAGTTTCCTTCCTCTCCAGCAACTGAGTTAGGAAGTAAGCCTGTATTTCTGTATTGACTGGGTGTATTGATAAACCATCCAAAATGTAATTAATAACTTAACCATGCTCAAAGGGATATTCAATGTCTACTTTTTATTTTTACCCATCTACCAATTGGTGTCCTTCTTTGCAAGGCACTGGAAAACCTCCCTGCTCGACTGAGGGACCTTACAGATAATTGTATTTGTGGGGGGTACCGAGATGAGGTGGTCAATCAAAAATCATGTTAAACACTATTTTGCACTACAGAGTGAGTCCATGCACCTTATTATGTGACATGTTAAGCAAATGTTTACTCCTGAAATTATTTAGGCTTGCCATAACAAAGGCGTTTAATAGATTATTGTTTCAAGACATTTCAGATTTTCATTTTAATGAATTTGTTAACATTTCTAAAAACATATTTCCACTTTGACCTTTGGGGTATTATGTGTAGGCCAGTGACACAAAATCTCAATTTAATACATTTTCAATTCAGGCTGTAACACAACAAGATGGGGAAAAAGTAAAGGGGTGTGAATACTTTCTGAAGGCAGCGTAGGTGACTATCAAAATAGTTTTGTCCATAAATGTCTAAAAAGCAGCGGAAATTGCCAAAATCTTAAAGAAGACTGGGTTGGCAGGACTGAACCCAATTCTATAAACCTGAATCCTTTGCCAGAGAATACCTGAATGCATTAGCCAGACAAGACAAAAAAAGACAACTTCTGTAATATACTTCATAATCCAACATTAAGCCCTGTTTCGCAATACTGATGCATTAACTTTGGTTAGTTGAGTAAGAGTAGGAAGACAAGTTATTCTCTCGAGCCCACACCACGAGAACAGTGATCTGGGAATTGAATGCTCTTGGCTCGACACGGTAGTGTTGGTGCGCTAACCTTAAAACTTAGATGGGGTGGCAGGTAGCCTAGTGGTTAGAGCATTGTGCCAGTAACCGAAAGGTTGTTGGATTGAATCCCTGAGCTGACAAGGTAAAAATATGTTGTTCTTCCCCCGAACAAGGCAATTAACCCACTATTCCCCGGTATGCTGTCATTGTAAATAATAATTTGTTCTTAACTGACTTGCCTAGTTAAATAAAGGATAAAATATAATTTATTAATGGAGCTGACAGAGGATGAGGAACAGTCCAATTAAAGCAGGGAGAGAGGAGTAGAGATGCGGTTAGCCCCGTGGTGGGCTTTTGAGCTAGCTTCCCCATTAGCTCAACCCACCTAGTCTCATAATTGTCCGTGAAGGAGTGACGTACGGAGCTTGTGCTCGTCTGGGCATGCGGGACGTTAACCTTTCGCTTCCTCAAATGTCAGTTCTCACCACGGCTCAGATGGATATATGGATGAAGGGAATATGATTTTAGTTGGGGCTAAATTCTAGAGCAGGGGTAGGCAACTGGATTCAGCCACGGGACATTTTTTCTCTGAGATGATGTTCGAGGGTCCGGAACATAATTCTAATTTGTACAATTGAAGAGTGACCGTAACTAAGCCCAATAAGTGATTGAATAAAATAAAAAATAAAACAAGTAATACCTTGATTACATTGAGACATGATCACGGGACTATTGAACACATTTATTGACAAATTACTGGGGAATTGACAGGTCTTCTTTGACCAAAAGACAAACGCACAATTATTTTCTAAACCTCTTTTGTGAGGGGGATGGGGGGGGTTATCACTTACGGGCTGGTTTTGGCCTACGGTCCACCTGTTTCCAACCCATGCTCTAGAGCTTTGTGTGGACCAGTAAGCGGGCAGACCACTCTCCATCCCCCTTTCTTCTCAATAGCTTAATTACTGTTTGATAGACCTTTCATAGGGAAAAATGACTGGTAATTATGATTGGTAGAGTTCTTGTTTTACATTGCTGAGAGAGAGAGAGAGAGAGAGAGAGAGAGAGAGAGAGAGAGAGAGAGAGAGAGAGAGAGAGAGAGAGAGAGAGAGAGAGAGAGAGCAAAGCCGTGATAACTATGAAATAGCACTGTTTCGTGGTATGGTGGTTGTTGTGTAGTATGTAGTAGGGGGACTGGAGTGTCCCGAATAGAAACGATTTGGTTGTCATCTGGCAGCAGTCCATCTTTGCAGATGGTGTCCCAAGAAGCTCAGCTTCTCATGGTGGAACCTGCATTCTTGTTATTCAGATGCAGTTCAGCCTCCTGTTGCTTGGAAAGAACAGTCTTAAGACGTACATCATACTCAGTAGCAGTGTTTCCATACACTATGATGTCATCAAGATAGCAGTGGACACCAGGGAGATCTTTCAGTATGGTTGACATCAACATCATCTTCTGAAATGCTGATGGAGCAGCGGCTAACCCATAACATACTCTCTTATACGTGAAAAAATATATGTAATCAATTTTAGAATAAGGCTGTAACTTAACAAAATGTGGAAATGTCAAAAGGTCTGAGTAATTTCCGAATGCACTGAAATTGCTTTTAGAATAGTAAAATATATTTGAATTTAATTTGACTGCATATCATTTATAAATAGACCCTATACACTGTGTATACAATACATTAACCTCCACCAAGGTTTTCCATTGACCAAATAGACAGTCAATTGAAACTGTATTCAAGCCAAAAATGCAGCAGCATATCCACCAATGAAATTAAAAATGAAATAAAAAGATAGTTATTTTCTTTGAGTTCTTTCACAGTCTTAATAACCTTAACTAATTCTCTCTCCTCAGTCACAACTCAGTTGAAATGGATACAGTACTCTTTTGCTACTCTGAGATATCCCATTTCCCTTATTTTTTTCATGTTCTATTTAACTATTGGCAGTGGTCTATTCAACATGGCTGGAGGACACAGTGACCCTGTGACGGGTGGGGTGAGTGGGCAGGCGGAAGTCAGCCGCCCCCCTCGCAGATGTGATCACAGTGGGGTCAGAGAGGAAGCGACCGAGGGAGGGTTGCTGGTGATTGGTCAGCCAAGTCCCTGATACGGTGTGGGAGCAAAAGGTACACCTGGGTAGGCATGTGTGTCTCTGCTCTCTTCTCCCTAGTAGCCCGCCCCAGACTGGGGTCAGAAGAGGTCCGAATGATCAGGTGCAACTGTCACACCTGTGTGTGTGTTATTTTTTCCTTTTGACTGAGCATAGGCCTGCCTTTGTCTCATCTGTCTTCTTTGTGTGTGTGAGCACTTGCATGTGTGTGCATTTCCCCTTGACTGCAATTGCAGAAGGGTAAAACACAAGCAGGTTATCGAAAATGATTTCTCTCTGGCCATATTAACTCACAACACATGTTTCATTACACCACCGTGTCTAATAGCAACATTCATGTCATTAACCCATTTTCTACTATCTCTATCAAACCTCAATATATCTTCAATCGCAGAGTAAACGTTCATTTACACTGAACAGAAATATGTAAAGTGTTGGTACCATGTTTCATGAGCTGAAATAAAAGACAAAAAGCTTATTTTGCTTACATTTTATGCACACATTTGTTTACATCCCTGTTAGTGAGCATTTCTCCTTCACCAAGATAATCCATCCACCTGACAAGTGTGGCATATCAAGAAGCTGATTAAACAGCATGATCATTAAACAGGTGCACCTTGTGCTGGGGACAATAAAAGGCCATTCTAAAATGTGCAGTTTTCTCACACAACCCAAATTCTACAAATATCTGAAGTTTTGAGGAAGTGTGCAATTGGCAGGCTGATTGCAGGAATGTAAACCAGAGCTGTTGGCAGAAAATGTAATATTCATTTCTCTTCCATAAGCCAACTCTAACGTCATTTTTAGAGAATTTGGCAGTACGTCCAACCGTCTAAACAACTGCAGACCACGTGTATGGCGTCGAGCGGTTTGCTAAGCTATGGAAACTAACATTGCATTTTATCAATGGCAATTTGAATGCACAGAGATAATGTAATGAATTCTGAGGTCCATTGTTGTGCCATTCATTTGTTTTTGAAGATATCTGTGACCAACAGATGCATATCTGTATTCCCAGTCATGTGATATCCATAGATCAGGGCCTAATGAATTTATTTCAATTGACTGATTTCCTTATATGAACTGTAACTCAGTAAAATCTTTGAAATTGTTGCATTTTGAGTTCATATTTTTGTTTTATAGCCCCCAGAATGTACATAAAAGTAGTAATAATTCATTCATCAGGAAACCATGGAGTCAGGTTATTAAGGTACTCGCCAATCTCCATTGAGTTACTTGCTATCATGGCCGTAACTACATACGTACAGTATCAGACCTCTGTAATTTAATAAATAAATATATTTTGTTCACAATAAAGAAAATCATTTACGGGTCAACATTTAAATATTGCTCCCAACGTTGATCAAAGCTCAGAATGCTTATATTCTTATATTCTGACCAAGTTCTAATTGTGCCTGCGAAATAGTAGAGCCTGAGATGCGAAACAAACTACCTCGGCTTGCAGTCGGATCAAGTAGGCTACTAGAGAGTCAGACCTGCTGACAATTTTAAAACCATCCCGCAACTCCTGCTGTGTCTACAGACATACCAAAACAAACAAAAACCGACTCTCAGAGAACCTCAGTAAGTCAGGTGGCTAGCTGCCAGTAGAGACTTCTATTGTAGTAACGTTAAAAGGCTCTGGTTAGTATTACTAGCGAGAAGGATGAAGTAAGAAGATGACGTTAAACAGAGCCTAAAAAATATGTTACTAAATTCTCATAATAACTTTGCTTTACAGAGAGTAGGCCACTGAGACAGACAGTGATGTGGGGTTCAGTGGTGAGGTTGAGGCAGGCTGCAATGCATGCAGGAAGAGGCAGAGGAGACAGAGAGGAAGCAAGCAGAGAGAAAGGTTAGTACAGCGGTTACCAAACTTGGGGAAGGGTCCACGTGAGGTGCCCTGAGGAAATCTGTAATAATCTTAATAAAAAAAGTTAGGAAGATTTAACCTCTTGATCCTACCCATCCCGGATCTGGGATCGTGACTACGGCTCAAGCTCATTACCATAACGCAAAATGCAAAATAATATTCTTAGAAATATTTAACCTCCACACATTAACAAGTCCAATAGCTCAAATGAAAGATAAACACCTTGTTCATCTACCCAGCAAGTCAGATTTCTAAAATGTTTTACGGCGAAAACATAGCACATATTTATATTAGATCACCACCGAAACAAAAGACAAGCGGTGGCCATTTTGTCCCAGAAAATATAAAATTTAAAAGTAGGATTAAAAAATAAATAATTCACTAACCTTTTGAAAATCTTCATCAGATGACAGTAATATTATATGTTACACAGTACATTAAATTTTTTTTCAATAATATGCCATTTATATCCATAAATCTCTGTTTACAATGACGACATTTCAAAAAATGCTACTCAAATGTCCGGAGAAATGATGATAGCTCCGACAGATAACGTCAGATAACAAGCAATAAACATGACTAAATATACATGTTCTACATATAGTTACAAAGATACACTTCTTCTTAATGCAACAGCTGTATTACATTTATTTTTAACGTTACAGAAATCGTTCACTGGGCTATACAATGAGACGGCGCTCAGATATTAGCAGTATGTCTCCTCTACGTTTGGAGTCCACAGAAACCCAAAATAACCACATAAATATTCCCTTACCTTTGATGTTCTTCGATCAGAAGACGTATAAGGAGTCATACTTACCCAATACATTGTTTGGTTTCACGTTGTGTGTCTCTGTATTAGCATATGCTAACAGCTTCAGCTGAAATGCACCCAAAATTACTTCTGGTCCCGCACTCTTGCACATCAAAACTTCAAATTTACATATTATATGTCGACTAAACTGGTCAAACTATGTGCAGAATCGAACTTTATGATGTTTTTAACATGTAAAACAATGATCAGCGCGAACAGACAAACCGGCTTCAATAGGTGTATCTTGGAAAAGAACGTTCCCCAAATCGGCCGCGCGCAATAGAGTGCATGTATTTGGGAGTGACCCCAGCATTTTTGCCCGCCAAAAGACGAGGGCGCTCACGATTCTCGCAATGAACGCGCCATTTGAAAGCAGGCATCGCGCTGAAGAGATAGAGACTGGAGATCGGTAGCTGCCTGGGAAGGGTGGGGGCGATGACGTCAAAGTTGACCCAACTTTTCTCTTGACAAGAGAGAGTTTGGGAGAAAGGCTGCCCTGAGAGTTCTGCTTTACATACAGACATAATTTAAACGGTTTTAGAAACTTTAGAGTGTTTTCTATTCAATAATAATTATTATATGCATATATTAGCAATTTTGGTAAAACATATGTATATGCATATATTAGCAATTTTGGTAAAAAATATTTTCAGTTTACTATGGGCACGCACTTCCTCCAAAGGGGCCAGTCATTCAGCCCTAAGCTCAAGAGGATAAGAAACGTATGAACATATGAACATCTCCACATGACCTAGCTTCCCTATAGGCCTACAATAACCTGTTGCGTCGAGCAATCCCGCATCCGGGAGCGTAATTATAGCCTCAAGCTCATTACCATAACGCAACGTTAACTATTCATGAAAATCGCAAATTAAATTAAATAATATATTGGCTCACAAGCTTAGCCTTTTGTTAACAACACTGTCATCTCAGATTTTCAAAATATGCTTTTCAACCATAGCTACACAAGCATTTGTGTAAGATTATTGATAGCTAGCATAGCACTAAGCCTAGCATTCAGCAGGCAACATTTTCACAAAAACAAGAAAAGCATTCAAATAAAATCATTTACCTTTGAAGAACTTCGGATGTTTTCAATGTGGAGACTCTCTGTTAGATAGCAAATGTTCAGTTTTTCCCAAAATATTATTTGTGTAGGAGAAATCACTCCGTTTTATTCATCACGTTTGGCTAAGAAAACCCCCCGAAAATTCAGTCATTACAACGCCAAACGTTTTTCCAAATTAACTCCATAATATCGACAGAAACATGGCAAACGTTGTTTAGAATCAATCCTCAAGGTGTTTTTCACATATCTATTCGATGATAAGTCATTCGTGGCAGTTTGGTTTCTCCTCTGAAGCAAATGGTAAAATACACGCAGCTGGAGATTACGCAATAATAAGACGGAGGACACCAACCGAAGCACCTGGTAAATGTAGTCTCTTATGGTCAATCTTCCAATGATATGCCTACAAATACGTCACAATGCTGCAGACACCTTGGGGAAACGACAGAAAGTGTAGGCTTATTCCTTGCGCATTCACAGCCATATAAGGAGACATTGGAACAAAGCGCATTCAAAATCTGGGGCATTTCCTGTTTGAAATTTCATTTTGGTTTCGCCTGTAGCATCAGTTCTGTGGCACTGACAAATAATATCTTTGCAGATTTGGAAACGTCAGAGTGTTTTCTTTCCAAAGCTGTCAATTATATGCATAGTCGAGCATCTTTTCGTGACAAAATATCTTGTTTAAAACGGGAACGTTTTTTTATCCATAAATTAAAAGAGCGCCCCCTATATCCAAGAAGTTCAAATGCAATCAAAATGCAAACGTGAATCATTTCTCGTATTTTCCCACTTCAGGGAACATTACAATTGTATAGCTAATAGGCTTTGTGTTTGCTGTTCGACTGAGGTGAATAAATCTACAGCAGCTAAGCTGATAATAGCTGGGGTTGTTTTTGCTGTTCTCCAAATAGCATTTAAAGTGTTGGTTACCACCCATGGTTACGGCCCTGAGCACTTTGTTTCCAAGCTGAACATCAGACTTGATAACAAATCAAATCAAACTTTATTTGTCACATGCGGCGAATACAACAAGTGTAGACTTTGCCGTGAAATGCATACATACAAGCCCTTAACCAACAGCGCAGTTCAAGAAAAAGATTTACCAAGTGGACTAAAATAAAAAGTAATAATAAAAAGTAACACAATAAGAATAGCATAACGAGGCTATACACGGGGCACCAGTACCGACTCAGTTTGCGGGAGATCAGGCTAGTTGAGATAACCTGTACATGTAGGTTGGGGCGACTAAGTGACTATGCATTGGTAACAAATAAAGAGCTAGTAGTAGCAGTGTACAAAAGGGAGGGGGGGCAATGTAAATTGTCCGGTGGCGATTTTATGAATAGTTCAGTAGTTTAATGGCTTGTGAATAGAAGCTGCTAAGGAACCTTTTGGTCCTAGACTTGGTGCTCCGGTACCACTTGCCGTGCGGTAGCAGAGAAAACAGTCTATAACTTGGGTGAATGGAGTCTGAAAATGTATGGGCTTTCCTCTAACGCTGCCTATTATATACAGTTGAAGTCGGAAGTTCACATACACTTTGGTTGGAGTCATTAAAACTAGTTTTTCAACCAATACACACATTTCTTGTTAAACATCTTATGGCTGCAGGGGCACTATTGAGTAGCTTGGATGAAAGGTGCCCAGAGGTGCCCAGAGTAAATGGCATATTATTATTAGTATTGAATAGAAAACACTCTGAAGTTTCTAAAACTGTTTGAAGGATGTCTGTGAGTATAACAGAACTCATATGGCAGGCAAAAACCAGAGAAGAAATCCAAACAGGAAGTGAGAAATCTGAGGTTGGTATATTTTCAACCCATTCCCTATTGAAATCCCCTTGGGATACGAATGAATATTAACTTCCAAGGGCTTCCATTAGATGTCACCCGTCTATAGAAATTTGAATGAAGGTTCTACTGTGTTGTGGGACTGAATAAGAGGGGAATGAATCAGACTACTGGCAGAGAGCCAGTTCCAGGTCACGCACATGATACCTTCCTGCGTTCCGTTCCTCCTCAAGACACAAAGGAATTCTCCGGTTGGAACTTTATTGAATATTTATGAAAAAAACATCCTAATGATTGATTCTGTACTTAGTTTGAAATGTTTCTTCGACCTGTAATATAACTTTTTAAAGTTTTTGTCTGAAGAAAAGGTCGACCAGCACCAGCGTTTGGATAGGTGTACCAAACGCGCTAACAAAAGTAGCTAATTGGACATAAATAACGGACATTATCGAACAGATCAAGCATTTATTGTGGACCTGGGATTCCTGGGAGTGTATTCTGATGAAGATCATCAAAGGTATGTTGACTCCAACATGGCGGCTAATTTGACTATTGTTCTGAGGGCCATCTCAGATTATTGCATGGTTTGCTTTTTCCGTAAATTTTTTGAAATCTGACACAGCGTTTGCATTAAGGAGAGGTATATCTTTAATTCCATGTGTATAACTTGTATTATCATCTACATTTATGAAGAGTATTTCTCTGAATCGATGTGGCTATGCAAAATCACTGGATGGTTTTGGAATTAGTGAATGTAACGCGCCAATGTAAACTCCGATTTTTTTATATAAATATGAACTTTATGAAACAAATCATACATGTATTGT
This sequence comes from Oncorhynchus nerka, assembly GCF_034236695.1. Classification (NCBI taxonomy): domain Eukaryota; kingdom Metazoa; phylum Chordata; class Actinopteri; order Salmoniformes; family Salmonidae; genus Oncorhynchus; species Oncorhynchus nerka. Next base: position 55,812,512 of record NC_088423.1, read on the forward strand.
TTAACATGAAGTCCTATGAGTGTCATCTGATGAAGATCATCAAAGGTTAGTGATTCATTTTCTCTCTATTTGTGCTTTTTGTGACTCCTCTCTTTGGATGGAAAAATGACTGTGTTTATTGTGGTTTGGTGGTGACCTAACATAATCGTTTGTGGTGCTTTAGCTGAAAAGCATATTTGAAATCGGACACTGTGGTGGGATTAACAACAAGATTACCTTTAAAACGGAATAAGACATGTATGTTTGAGGAATTTTATTATGAGATTTCTGTTGTTTTGAATTTGTCGCCTGCACTTTCACTGGCTGTTTTCATATCATCCCGTTAACGGGATTGAAGCCCAAAGAGGTTTAAACAAACTGTAGTTTTTGGAGGTTGGTTAGGACATCTACTTTGTGCATGACACAAGTCATTTTTCCAACAATTGTTTACAGACAGATGATTTCACTTATAATTCACTGTATCACAATTCCAGTGGGTCAGAAGTTTACATACACTAAGTTTACTGTGCTTTTAAACAACTGATGTCATGGCTTTAGAAGCTTCTGCTAATTTAGTCAATTGGAGGTGTACCTGTTGATGTATTTCAAGGCATACATTCAAACTCAGTGCCTCTTTGCTTGACATCATGGGAAAATAAATCAGTCAATGGTAGACCTCCACAAGTCTGGTTCATCCTGGGGAGCAATTTCCAAACGCCTGAAGGTACCATGTTCATTTGTAGAAACAATTGTTCGGCCAACATTTTCCTGTAGTCGAAAACCAGCTCCTTTGTCTTGCTCACATTGAGGGAGAGGTTCTTGTCCTGGCACCACACTGCCAGTTCTCTGACCTCCTCCCTATAGGCCATCTCATCATTGCTGCTGATCAGGCCTACCACTGTTGTGTTGTCAGCAAACTTAATGATGGTGTTGGAGTCGTGTTTGGCCACGCAGTTGTGGGTGAACAGGGAATACAGGAGGGGATTAAGTAAAAACCCCTGAGGGCCCCCAGTGTTAAGGATAAGCATGGCAGACGTGTTGTTGCCTACTCTTACCAACTGGGGGCGGCCCGTCAGGATGTCCAGGATCCACTTGCAGAGGGATGTGTTTAGTCCCAGAGTCCTTAGCTTAGTGATGAGCTTCTTGGTCACTATGGTGTTGAACGCTGAGCTGCAGTCAATGAACAGCAAAGTGGGTGGGGTTATATCCTTCCTGTTTGGCCCTGTCCGGGGGTGTCCTCGGATGGGGCCACAGTGTCTCCTGACCCCTCCTGTCTCAGCCTCCAGTATTTATGCTGCAGTAGTTTGTGTCGGGGGGCTAGGGTCAGTTTGTTATATCTGGAGTACCTCTCCTGTCCTATTCGGTGTCCTGTGTGAATCTAAGTGTGCGTTCTCTAATTCTCTCCTTCTCTCTTTCTTTCTCTATCTCGGAGGACCTGAGCCCTAGGACCATGCCCCAGGACTACCTGACATGATGACTCCTTGCTGTCCCCAGTCCACCTGGCCGTGCTGCTGCTCCAGTTTCAACTGTTCTGCCTTATTATTATTCGACCATGCTGGTCATTTATGAACATTTTAACATCTTGGCCATGTTCTGTTATAATCTCCAGCCGGCACAGCCAGAAGAGGACTGGCCACCCCACATAGCCTGGTTCCTCTCTAGGTTTCTTCCTAGGTTTTGGCCTTTCTAGGGAGTTTTTCCTAGCCACCGTGCTTCTACACCTGCATTGCTTGCTGGTTGGGGTTTTAGGCTGGGTTTCTGTAAAGCACTTTGAGATATCAGCTGATGTACGAAGGGCTATATAAATACATTTGATTTGATTTTGATTTGATTTGACATGTGTTCCTTTTGTCCAAGTGAGAAAGGGCAGTGTGGAGTGCGATTGAGGTAGCTTCACCTGTGGATCTGTTGGGGCGGTATGCGAATTGGAGTGGGTCTAGGGTGTCCGGGAGGATGCTGTTGATGTGAGCCATAACCAGCCTTTCAAAGCACTTCACGGGGCGGTAATCATTTAGGCAGGTTACCTTGGCGTCCTTGGGCACAAGGAATATGGTGGTCTGCTTGAAGCATGTAGGTATTACAGACTCGGTCAGGGAGAGGTTGAAAATGTCAGAGAAAACACTTGACAGTTGGTCTGCGCATGCTTTGAGTACACGGCCTGGTAATCCGTCTGGCCCAGCACCTTTGAGAATGTTGACCTGTTTAAAGGTTTTGTTCACATCGGCTACCGAGAGCGTTATCACACATTCACCCAGAAAAGCTGGTGCTCTCATGCATGCTTCAGTGTTGCTTGCCTCAAAGTGAGCATAAAAGGCTTTTAGCTTGTCTGGTAGGCTCGCAACACTGGGTAGCTCGCGTCTGGGATTCCCTTTGTAGTCCGTAATAGTTTGCAGCCCTGCCACATCCGACGGAGTGTCAGAGCCGGTGTAGTAGGATTCAATCTTTATCCTGTATTGAAGCTTTGCTTGTTTTATGGTTCGTCTTAGGGCATAGCAGGATTTCTTATAAGAGTCCGGATTAGTCTCCCGCTCCTTGAAAGCGGCAGCTCTAGCCTTTAGCTCATTGCGAATGTTGCCTGTAATCCCATGGCTTCTGTTTGGGATATGTACGTACAGTCACTGTGGGGACGATGTCATCGATGCACTTATTGATGAAGCTGATGACTGAGGTGGTGTTTTCCAAAATGCCATTGGATGAATCCCGGAACATATCCCGGAACATATTCCAGTCTGTTCTAGCAAAATAGTCCTGTAAATAGTCCTGATTTAACTTTGCCTGCATTATAGTCCCTGGCCACTAGAAGTGCCGCTCTTGGGTCAGCATTTTCTTCTTTGCTTATGGCCTTATAGAGCTGGTTGAGAGCGGTCTTAGTGCCAGCCTCGTTTTGTGGTGGTAAATAGACGGCTACAAATAATACAGATGATAACTGTCTTGCTAAATTGGTTGACAATTCCTCAAAACTTCTTTAAAACCTCTTATGGATAGGGGAGACGCTAGCGTCTCAACTGGCCAATTGCCAGGGGAAATGCAGAGCGCCAGATTCAAATAAAATGCTATACTTGTTCACTCGTTGTGAATCCAGACATGTCAGATTAAAAAAAGAAATTGGGGTGACGAAAGCATAAGAAGCTATTATCTGATAGCCTGCATCCATCTGTACCAGCAGTAAACAAAGGAGCTAGCGTAGCAGGCGCTACACAAATGGTGAAATAAAACATAAAATATGCATTACCTTTGACGAGCTTCTTTTGTTGGCACTCCAATATGTCCCATAAACATCACAATTGGTTCTTTTGTTTTGTTTAATTTCGTCCATATATATCGAAAATGTCCATTTATAAAGCGCGTTTGATCCAGAGAAAAACAGTTTACCAAAACACAACGCCACCTCAAAATATTTCAAACTACTTTTGTAATACAACGTTAGGTATTTTTAAACGTTAATATTAGACATTGCGCACCAGCTGTTATTGACAAAAAGACACACACCCCCACCCCTTGTCTTACCAGAGGTAGCATCTCTGTTTTGCCAGTTCATGGAAAATCCCTCTAGCTCTATATTGTCCGTACCTTCATTCAGCCACGTCTCGGTGAAACATAAGATGTTACAGTTTTTAATGTCCCGTTGGTAGCATAATCATAATTGTAGGTCATCAATTTTATTTTCCAATGATTGCAAATTAGCAAGAAGGATGGAAGGCAGTGGGAGTTTACTCGCTCATCTCCGGATTCTCAGGAGGATGCCTGATCTGCAGCCCCTTTTCCTGCATCTTTTCTTCATGCAAAAGACGTGGATCTGGGCTTGTTCCAGTGAAAGCAGGATATCCTTCTCGTCAGACTTGTTAAAGGAAAAAGTTTCTTCTAGTCCGCGTTGAGTAATCGCTTTTCTGATGTCCAGAAGTTATTTTTGGTCATAAGAGACGGTAGCAGCAACATTATGTACACAATTTTTTTTTTTAAATAAGTTACACAAAACACAAAAAAATAACAAAATAGCACAATTGGTTGGGAGAATGTAAAACCTCAGAGGGTCGAAGTAGTGATAAAGTAGGTGCCGTGAGAATGTGGTTGTACTTTTAGTGCTAGTCGATTTCCCTGACCCAGATTAAGTCTATTCTTAGATTTAAAACAATGCTCAATGAATAATCTCAATTGAAAGTCCTGGAATAGGCATAATCTAGGTCCGGAAAACTAACCTTCTTATTACACTACACTTCTAATTTATTTACAAATTCCTTTGTTGTAAAGATGACAACATTTGTTTTCTCTCATCACCTTTCATCATCATTGTGGAGAGGCACATTGAGCAGTCTACTAAGTCCTTTATTGGCGTGCAAAACATCCCATGGAGAACACACACAGGCACATATTTGTATTCCAGAAGCGGTAATTAAATTTGCTCTGGTAATACAAAAAGAGAAAGCCCATCAACAAATAACATTTAAAAAACGCCTGACAAAACAAATGAAAGGGTGCACACAGACTAAACACGATGTGCAAACTCGCTATGGGGCAGATTGCATTCAGATTTAACCGATAAACCCGGGTGTGGGAGAAACATTGTATTCTGAAAAAGTGTATCATGAAGGGCTTCCCCCCCTCGCAGACTCGTTATGCTGTGTTTTCTTTAGCCTCACCTGTTTGTGAAATAACTGTGCAATCACTGATGGAAATGCAGATATGGCCAAGTTAATGAGAAATGTGAAGGCAAAAGATCTACACAAAGGCACACGGAGTAGGGTTTTTCTTTTCAGCTAGACTCCAGTAGAGGTCATTGGAATCGTTACATTTCTTTTACGGAACCTTTATTTTAACAGGGAAGACATATTGAGACATAAGTCTATTTTCAAATGCACCCTGTATAATAAAATATAAACGTACACATTATACACACCCTCCACCCCAAAAATATAAATACACATTAAAATGCAAAAACACAGTCATGGTAAGCACAAATAAAACATCACAAATCACCAAGAAAAACAGTTCCTCCACAATTAAGTCACCCATTAATAATTTAAATTGGCCGAACAGGCACCAGAACATCAAGATGAAATGTCATTTGAATTTTGTTCCAGCAATACTGTGCATTAAATCTAAAAGCAGATTTACCTACCTCGGTGGAGACCCTATGAACCTCGAGAGTTAACCAGTGAACGGTTTGGGTTAGGTGTCTATACTTCAACAGCAAAGTTAGATAAGACAAACATTTATGAAGTAGGGCCTTGTAAACAAAAAGGGGGTAATGTAGGGATCTGCGGGTCTTGAACGAAGTCCAGCCAACCTTTTGATACGAGATGCAGTGATGAGTATCAAAACTGTCACCTGTAACAAACCGAAGGGCTCTATGGTAGATGGCATCCAAAGGTTTAAGAGTACAAGCAGCTGTACTTTGATAAATTATATCACAATAATCAATAACAGATAAAAAGGGTGACTGAATCATTTGCATTCAACTGCTTAGAGAAAGGCACAATCTGTTTCTGTACTTCTGTACAGTCAGAGCAATAGCATATATAATAGTATTACATTTACATTTAAGTCATTTAGCAGACGCTCTTATCCAGAGCGACTTACAAATTGGTGCGTTCACCTTAAGACATCCAGTGGAACAGCCACTTTACAATAGTGCATCTAAATATTTTAAGGGGGGGGGGGTCAGAAGGATTACTTTATCCTATCCTAGGTATTCCTGAAAGAGGTGGTGTTTCAGGTGTCTCCGGAAGGTGGTGATTGACTCCGCTGTGTAGTATCATCCACATATATCAAATCAAATCAAATTGATTTATATAGCCCGTCGTACATCAGCTGATATCTCAAAGTGCTGTACAGAAACCCAGCCTAAAACCCCAAACAGCAAGCAATGCAGGTGTAGAAGCACGGTGGCTAGGAAAAACTCCCTAGAAAGGCCAAAACCTAGGAAGAAACCTAGAGAGGAACCAGGCTATGTGGGGTGGCCAGTCCTCTTCTGGCTGTGCCAGGTGGAGATTATAACAGAACATGGCCAAGATGTTCAAATGTTCATAAATGACCAGCATGGTCCAATAATAATAATAAGGCAGAACAGTTGAAACTGGAGCAGCAGCACGGCCAGGTGGACTGGGGACAGCAAGGAGTCATCATGTCAGGTAGTCCTGAGGAATGGTCCTAGGGCTCAGGTCCTCCGAGAGAGAGAAAGAAAGAGAGAAAGAGAGAATTAGAGAGAGCACACTTAAATTCACACAGGACCCCGAATAGGACAGGAGAAGTACTCCAGATATAACAAACTGACCCTAGCCCCCCGACACATAAACTACTGCAGCATAAATACTGGAGGCTGAGACAGTACCAGTCAAAAGTTTGGACACACCTACTCATTAAAAGGGTTCTCTTTATTTTTTACTATTTTCTACATTATAAAACAATAGTGAAGACATAAACACTATTAAGTAAGACATATGGAAACATGTAGTAACCAAAAAAGTGCTAAACAATTTTATTTATTTTTTATATTTGAGATTCTTCAAAGTAGCCACCCTTTGACTTGATGGCAGCTTTGCACACTCTTGGCATTCTCTCAACCAGCTTCACCTCAAATGCTTTTCCAAAAGCCTTGAAGGAGTTCCCACATATGCTGAGCATTTGTTGGCCGCTCTTCCTTCCCACTGCGGTCCAAATCATCCCAAATCATCTCAATTGGTTTGAGGTTGGGTGATTCACTCTCCTTCTTGGTCAAATAGCCCTTACACAGCCTTTCCATAGTTGGGTCATTGTCCTGTTAATAAACAAATTATAGTCCCACTAAGCGAAAACCAGATGGGATGGCGTATTGCTGTAGAATGCTGTTGTAGCCATGCGGTTTAAGCGTGCATTGAATTCTAAATAAATCACTGACAGTGTCACCAGCAAAGCACTCCCACACCATCACACCTCCCCCTCCATGCTTCACGGTGGGAACCATGCGGAGATCATCCCTCCATGCTTCACGGTGATTGGAACCATCAGACCAAAGGACAGAGATTGTCCATCTGTTCACCTAGTCTCTTCTTATTATTGGCTTTAGTAGTGGTTTATTTGCAGCTCTACCAAAGATTAACAGTCTCCTCTGAACAGTTAATGTTGAGATGTGTCTGTACTTGAACCAAAAATCTCAAATTTGGACTCATCAGACCAAAGGACAGATTTCCACCTGTCTATTGTCCATTGCTCGTGTTTCTTGGCACACGCAAGTCTCTTCTTATTATTGGTTTCCTTTAGTAGTGGTTTATTTGCAGCAATTCTACCATGAAGGCTTGATTAACGCAGTCTCCTCTGAACAGTTAATGTTGAGATGTGTCTGTACTTGAACTCTGTGAAGCATTTATTTGCGCTGCAATTTTTGGGGCTCTAAGTCTAAGGAACTTATCCTCTGCAGTAGAGGTAACTATAGGTCTTCCTTTCCTGTGACCGTCCTCATGAGGGCCAGTTTCATCACAGCACATGATGGTTTTTGAGATTGCATTTGAAGAAAATGTCTAAGTTCTTGAAATTTGACTGACCTTCATGTCTTAAAGTAGTGATGGACTGTCGTTTCTCATTGCTTATTTGAGCTGTTCTTGCCATAATGTGGACTTTCACCATGTAGGACTATCTTCTGTATACCACCCCTACCTTGTCCACAACACAACAGATTGGCTCAAATGCATTAAGGAAAGAAATTCCACAAATCAACTTTGATGAAGGCACTGTAGGCACCTGTTGATTGAAATTCATTCCAGGTGACTGTGCCAAGACTGTGCAAGCTGTCATCAAAGCAAAGGATGGCTAATTTGAAGAATCTCAAATATAAAATATATTTTGATTTGTTAAAACTTTCTTGGTTCTACATGATTTCATGTGTTATTTCATTGTTTCAATGTCTTCACTATTATTCTACAACATAGAAAATAGTACAAATAAAATAAAAAACCTTGAATGAGTAATCAAATCAAATGTATTTATATAGCCCTTCGTACATCAGCTGATATCTCAAAGTGCTGTACAGAAACCCAGCCTAAAACCCCAAACAGCAAGCAATGCAGGTGTAAAAGCACGGTGGCTAGGAAAAACTCCCTAGAAAGGCCAAAACCTAGGAAGAAACCTAGGGAGGAACCAGGCTATGTGGGGTGGCCAGTCCTCTTCTGGCTGTGCCGGGTGGAGATTATAACAGAACATGGCCAGGATGTTCAAATGTTCATAAATGACCAGCATGGTCGAATAATAGTAAGGCAGAACAGTTGAAACTGGAGTAGCAGCATGGCCAGGTGGACTGGGGACAGCAAGGAGTCATCATGTCAGGTAGTCCTGGGGCATGGTCCTAGGGCTCAGGTCCTCAGAGAGAGAAAGAAAGAGAGAAGGAGAGAATTAGAGAACGCACACTTAGATTCACACAGGACACCGAATAGGACAGGAGAAGTACTCCAGATATAACAAACTGACCCTAGCCCCCCGACACATAAACTACTGCAGCATAAATACTGGAGGCTGAGACAGGAGGGGTCAAGAGACACTGTGGCCCCATCCGAGGACACCCCCGGACAGGGCCAAACGGGAAGTGAGTAGTTGAGTCCAAATGTTTGACTGGTACTGTACATGCAGGTTTTTTAACAGATTGACCAATGTGTTTACATACTGTAAATAGTTAATCGAACTGGTCTCATTTTATCTCATTTTAGTGTCTAAAGCGTTGACAAGATCATTAACAACTAAGTGGTTAGTTCTATACCCAGGCCTGGTTTACATTCAAAATAAATAATAGAGAATCTTAGCTACAAAGCCTTGAAAGGGGGTGCTCATTATTAAGGTCACTACAATCCCCACCCTTATTGGGTGGCAGCACAAGAGCTGAGTTTCATATTTTTGGAATATTTCCTGATAACAATTTATTTTTAAAGAATGGGCTGTTGAGCCAACAATGATGGTCGCTGCACACTTAAGCAGACCAGGATCCAATTGGTTGGCCCCTGTGGATTTCTTGTCTGTTAGCAAAGCATCCAGGACTTATTTTTCTGTAAATAGCATAAAAGAAAAGCTTTGACTATAATTTCTCTGATCATTCAGAAAGTTTTACCTATCAGCAGCCAGCCAAATATCATTGTGAATATGCTTAGAAGTTATTTCAAATAGATAGCCTGGTGAAATAAAATGGTGATTAAATGCATCAGTGATAGCATTTTTTTCCGTAATGAGGCCAGTGTTTGAATTAATTTGTTGTGGCAGAGAGGATGTAGTAGAATCCTTCATGGATTTGGCAGATTTCCAGACTTTAGCCAGGTTCCCATTACTATCCGAAAGAGTGGTTACATAATAATCAGATTTAGCCTTTCTGATTTGTCTTACACAATGATTCCTTAGTTGCTTAAAAGCTGGGCCGAAGCCTGTGTTCCTGGCCTTGACCAAAGCACAATTTATTTTATGAATGACTTCTGATAATTCCGGAGTGTTCCAGGCATTTAACCCTTATTTTTTCTGAAGAGAGCATGATTATCCACAGTAGTATTGAAGACATCTGCAAAAAGGCTCAAAGCTAAATCTAGTTCAGGAATAGCTGAAATTACAATCCAGGTCACTGAAATAAAGATCATGTAAAAAAAAGCCTGTTCACTGATGTTTTTAAAGTTCTTTGTGATTACACGAGGCTTAGATTTTTGTACTCTCACATCTTGAGGGTTGGGTTATATAAGTTTAGTCACCAGCTGGGTTAGATTTAGATCATTACCCATTTCTTTTAGATTGTCTGAAGCCTGCATTTCACAATCATAATTTAGGTCACCCAGGAAAATAACTTCTGATTTAGTAAAAGAAGACAACAAACTAGCTAACTCCGCGAGTGCCCAAAGGTTAGCTGGGGGAGGGCGGTACACCCCTGTAACAGTTATGGATACATTTTTTCCCAAGACAAAGGCTTGAAGATAGAAGCTCACATTTTTAGGCAAAGGAAATGCATTTCAGTAAAGAGACAGAAATATATATGGTCACTCCACCACCGTCTGTCAGCTCTGAACACATTATAACCCTCAATGTTAATATCAGAGTCCAGAATGTCCAGAGATCTAAGTTTCTGTCAATACCAGAATCTTCCATTTTTTAAATCACATGGAAAGTTCAACTCAAACAATCTTTGTTCAATAGGCGGTTGCAGGCCCGGTCTGATGATTGATATCGATGTTGTTGGTATGGCTATAAGATTGGTCCACCTCTTACAAACTTTAGTTGCTGTTTCGACTCTTCACACGTTTTTGGCATTCCCCAATATAATCGGGTGCAATCACTTGGCAGATATTTATAATGTTTTTGTTGGTCAATTTCTTGGACAGGGCTCTGAGGGAAATGTAATGACTATATGCTTATGATTTTTTTATAAAAATGTCACACTAACATACTGTGAGAAGGCAGTAAGTACTAGGCAGTGATGTAGAGCTGAAATTAATGAATATCCTTGGCAGTTTTTGCCATAACGAAGTGTGTACTTCTGTCTCGGCTCCTTAAACAAAGACTCTCTTTCTTACACACAGAAACAATATCTCTCTCTTCCTGCTGCCCTCGCATCTTTACTCACAACTCCATTATGACTCGCTTTCGAGCTCACAATCAATCACCGGTCCTCAGTGGGAGGACTGAAACTTTGTGCTGTTGTATCAGAGGTGAGCATGATGTTAGGGCTGCTGTTTCACTCTAGCCCAGTCACCAAGACGTGAGGAAGAGGACACCCTCTCTATTTAAACTATATCAGCCTGAAGCTATAGCTTGATGCTAATGGAAAGAACCCTGAGGTAGGACATGCACAGTCGACAACACACACACTGACATAGCCAGAGCAACAGAAAGAGACAGATTGTCATCTCAGCTAGCACATTTGGTTCCTTGGAAGTTGTGGGAACGTACGTTTTTGGTTTCCCATCGGTTCTAGGAAAGAAGCCATAAGTTTCCTGATCGGGAAAACGGAAGTGGATGTTTCGCCTGCTGTGGGAACGTACATTTTTAGGTAAGCGTGTCTCCATCTGTCTTTAAGACATCATGCTACAGTAAAACTATATCTCAATGATGCTAAGTAGTTGGAGTAATTCAGTACTCACCATCTCATTATGATGAATCACCAATTGATTTACAGTTGTCTCCTCTTTCTTTGTCAAATCAAAAATCAAATAAAATGTTATTTGTCACATGCTTCGTAAACACCAGGTGTAGACTAACAGTGAAATACTTAATTAGAAAAATAGAAAAATAATAAAACAAAAATAAATACACAATGATTGTTGGAGAAATGATAACTTGGCTATATACATGGGGTACCGAGTCGATGTGCAGGGGTACGAGGTAATTGAGGTAGCTATAGGACAACCTGCCCACTGGACCCCATCCCCTTCTCCAGACCATTTCTCACATGGTCTCTCCTATCATAGCTATGCGGATGACGTTCAACTACTTTTCGCCTTCCCCCCTTCTGAGACCCATGTGGCGACAAGCATCTCTGAGTGCCTGGCAGATATCTCAGGTTGGATGTTGGCCCACCACCCCTAACTCAACCTGGATAAGATGGAGCTGCTCTTCCTCCCGGGCTTCCTCATAGCTTCTAATTGGGATATGTACGTTCATTCACTGTGGGACATGGCCCCCTAGCAAAATAAAAAATCCCCATTAAAATGTGTCAGTTTAAGCAAGGGATATGTTGTTTTGCATTGGATGCTTCTCAATCCACCGCATCCCCCGATGTCGCACTTTCACATCTGTGGTGAAAGGTGACAGAGCTAGAGCAGTGTTTGTCAGACCGTGAGAGATCTTGAAAATGCAGCCTTCTCACAAAACCGTCTGTAGCGTCTGACCACGGTGGTGTACTCCGTTTTGCGCTACGACCCTCACAAGCTTCTTGGGACTCGTCTGAGGTTGGTACAGCCATTGTGCCAACTTCTGTCTGTAACATCCAAACAGTTTGAGCTACACACTAATATGACCCCTCTTGTCTTGCTCTGGGATGCCCACAGCCCTCACAAGACTCATCTGAAGGTCCCCCGGTACCAGTTGAAAAAATGAATGGGAGTATACTGTATATGGAGACAGTTTAGTGCCAAAAACAAGGGGTTAAATACTTGGGGGGGACTATCTGTTGTCCCATAAACTGAATCTGTTATTAGGGCTAACAGCAGTAAGGCCAAATCATTCCATAATTCCGTATATCTAAGTAGAACCCCCCACCTGGCTTAGACTGTAATGGGTTAATGAAGCCGGTAAACTCCTCAATGTTATCGGATGAATCCCAGAACATATTCCAGTATGTGTTAGCAAAACAGTCCTGTACATTTAAAAGATATATTGTTAAATACCCTGGATTGATGCAGTGAAATGTGCTGCTTTACAGGGTCAGTCATAGTAGTAAAGCGCCCTTGAAACAAATTAGAGTTAAGTGCACATGAACGGATGTTTTTTCACCTTGTCAGCTCAGGTATTCCAACCATCAACCTTTCAGTTACTGGCCTAATGCTGTAACCGCTAGACTTCTGTCGTGTCTTTGGCTATGCCGGATTAAGTGATATGACATGCTATTCTATAAAATCCTTTCTCTGTAATTACCATTTCCTGATTGAGCTAATCGTGTAAATGTAATTAACTAGAAAGTCGGGGCAACACGAAAGTGTGTTTATAGAGCTGTTATCTTCCGAATAAACTCTTAAAGACCTAGTAATATGTTACATCAATAGCAGTCAATATTAATCGTCACCTTATTTCAGTCTCATCTGAAAGCTGTAAATTATTTTTTATCTTCACGAACCCTGGCTAACAAGTTGAATCAGCAATACAAAATTGGGTTTAATTATTTATTTACTAAATACCTAACTAATCACACAGAATTACATATACACTGAATCATACCTTGATTACAAATTATGTCATAAAGGAAAATGTCCCTAGCAGACGGAACAGATATGAAAGCTGGTTACACAAAGAAAAGGGGGTTGGGTTTGAGTGAAAGAGCAGGAAGACTGAGGAACAAAGGGAGAAGCTGTGCTATCGTAAATACAGTATCTTATGCATTCTAAATTACCGCCCATTTGGAAAAGGTAAATGCAATAAATATTTACTCTGAGCTGCGCTTTGGTAGGTTGGTCGTAGATGCTGACCGTGTGCCCAACAGAGATCTTCCTAGTCCTTTGAAGGGTGTCTTTGGTGGTAAACTGGATACTTCGTAGTAACGTTGTTGTGTAGTAGACGGAATAGGTCGTCCGCCCTTTCCTAGCCCACGTTTACAGCTGCTGTTACTAACTCAATGGCTAGGATGTCTCACTTCTTTAGTGAGTAAGATTTCAACGTTTATACCATTCACAACCAAAGCTCACACTGAGGTTGGCTTAGTTCTGTAGTTGACAAGTTAGTACTTTTCAACATATGGACCTTCGTCCTATCGTCCTCGGAACAGATAGTTACATTTTCGTCAAGGGCTTATATAGTGGAGGGAGAGAAGGGTGTGTTTCATAGTTTATAAACCATGTCTCTTCATAGGGGCGGGCCACTGATTGAGCCGAGCTCTAACTTTATGAAAACCCAAATCTCTCATTTGGAAGCTAAAATTACATTTAATCTTTTCACAAATAGTGTCATATTTAAAAATGTAAATTGCACAACAATTCCATGTGAATAACTACAATGTGTAGACTTTCCCAGATACAGTTTATGTCATCCTGTCATCAGTCATACTGTCTCAGATCACAACCGAATTTATATGGACTACATGTCTAAGGCCACAACGCAACAAGCTGCTCCACAGATAGAAGGCACAATAAGAGTGGGAAATGATGCTTGTGAATGAATAAGCACTTCAAAGATGTCATTAATGATTGGCAATAAATGCCTATTTCAAACAAGGCTGCTGAATTTGCAAGAAAATTATTATTTCATTATAATTTCGGCACAAATTAATATGTGGCACTGACTCGCTCATGTAGCCCCCGTACCACTCTGATTCAGAGGGGTTGGGTTAAATACAGAAGACACATTTCAGTTGAAGGCATTCAGTTGTGCAACTGACTAGGTCACAGGAGGTTGGTGGCACCTTAACTTCTTGGAAATAGGGGGCGCTATTTTAATTTTTGGATGAAAAACGTTCCCGTTTTAAACAAGATATTTTTGTCACGAAAAGATGCTCGACTATGCATATAATTGACAGCTTTGGAAAGAAAACACTGACGTTTCCAAAACTGCAAAGATATTGTCTGTGAGTGCCACAGAACTGATGTTACAGAAAAAACCCAGAGAAAAATCCAATCAGGAAGTGCCGCATTTTTTTAAACCGCCTCATGCCAATGACTCCTTATATGGCTGTGAAGGAGCTAGGAGTCAGCTTACGTTTTCCACGTTTTCCCCAAGGTGTCTGCAGCATCGTGACGTATTTGTAGGCATATCATTGGAAGATTGACCATAAGAGACTACATCTACCAGGTGGTCGCATGGTGTCCTCCGTCGCAATTATTGCGTAATCTCCAGCTGCAGTGTTTTTCCGTTTGCTTCTGATGAGAAGCCAACTGCCACCACTGATAGATTATTGAATAGATATGTGAAAAACACCTTGAGGATTGATTCTAAACAACGTTTGCCATGTTTCTGTCGATATTATGGAGCTAATTTGGAAAAAAGTTTGGCGTTGTAAGTGACTGCATTTTCCGGTCTTTTTCTTAGCCACTTCAATCACTGTAGATGAAGCAGATAAGATAAATAATAATTTTTAGTCTTGACACAATTGAGACATGGATTTTGTAGGTATGCCATTCAGAAGGTGAATGGGCAAGACAAAAGATTTAAGTGCCTTTGAACAAGGTATGGTAGTAGGTGCCAGGCGCACCGCTTTGTGTCAAGAACTACAACGCTGCTGTGTTTTTCACGCTCAACAGTTTCCCGTTTGTATCAAGAATGGTCCACCACCCAAAGGACATCCATCCAACTTGACACAACTGTGAGAAGCATTGAAGTCAACATTAGCCAGCACCCCTGTGGAACGCTTTTGCCACTTTGTAGTCAATGCCCTGATGAAATGACGCTGTTTTGAGGGCAATGGGGTCAACTCAATATTGGGAAGGTGTTCCTAATGTTTGCTATACTCAGTGAACTGTATATGGGACCTGCTGAATATTTTCAATCACAATGACCTTGACCTTTTGTAAATATATATTTTTTTATCTCAGCATCTACTCAAGTAATTTCTATAATGATTGTCTCAAATATGTAACATGATATTGCCTAGGGCCCACTGAAATATTGAATCACTAGTTAACGGAAAAACACTTTTCTCTAAAAATGTGGTTATTTCTGCATGCTTTAACAGGCGCAAATTCTAACATGTTGTGAAAATTGTTTGTCTCTATAAAAAAAATTGTATAAAAAAATGTGTTTTGAAATTGTGGAACTTAGGGCCCCCCATAGGGCTTAGGGAACATAGGGCAGAGGGAGCATATGGCCTAGGGAATACAAATCTGAGGGAACATAGGGCTGTGGGAATACAGGGCTGAGGGAACATAGACATGGTCCCCAAAATTACATCACGCTTTAAGCTAGCACTGAAGAAGTGTCACAAAATTAACACACGCCTTTCAGTAGTGAAAATTGACATCAGGGAACATCAAATGGCAATAGAAAGAAGTTAAGTAGTAGCTGCAGTTTTGGCGGTAGGCCCTAATCTATGGATTTCACATGACGGGGAATATAGATATGCTGTTGGTCAGAGAAACCTTTAAAAGAAGGCAGGGGTGTGCATCAGAAAACCAGTCACTATCTGGTGTGACCATCATTTGCCTCATGCATTATGACATATCTCCTTCGCATAGAGTTGATCAGGTTGTTAATTGTGGCCTGTGGAATATTTTCCCACTCCTCTTTGATGGCTGTGTGAAGTTGCTGGATATTGTCGGGAACTGGAACACGCTGTCGTACACGTCAATCCAGAGCATCCCAAGCATACTCAATAGGTGACATGTCTGGTGAGTATGCAGGCCATGGGAGAACTGGTCAACTTTTAGCTTCCAGGAATTGTGTAAAGATCCTTGCAACATGGCCCATGCATTATTATGCTGAACCATGAGGTAATGGCGGAGGATGAATAGCACAACACTGGGCCTCAGGATCTAGTCACGGTATCGCTGTGCATTCAAATTTACATCGATAAAATGCAATTGCGTTCGTTGCCCATAGCGTATGCCTGCCCGTACCAGAATCCCATCTCCACCATGGTGCACTCTGTTCACAACGTTGACATCAGGAAACTGCTCACCCACACAACGTGATACACAGGGTCTGCAGTTGTGAGGCCGGTTGGACGTAATGTCAAATTCTCTAAAACGACATTAAGATAGAGAAATTAACATTTAATTATCTGGCAACAGATCTGTTGGACATTCCTGCAGTCAGCATGACAATTGCACACTCCCTCAAAACTTGAGACATCTGTGGCATTTTAGAGTGGCCATTTATTGTCCCCAGCACAAGGTGCACATGTGTAATGATCATGTTTAATCAGCTTTGTCATATTTGGCAAAGGGAATTGCTCACTAACAGGGATATAAACAAATATGTGAACACAATTTGAGGGAAATAAGCTTTTTAGAACATTTCTGGGATATTTTATTTCAGCTCATGAAACATGGGACCAACACTTTACATTTATATTTTTGTTCAGTGTAGTTGACAAATGCAGCTCCTGTGCGATGCAAAACGAACTTGCCCCCTGTTTAACAACTCAACTACCACCAGCTGTAACTCACTGCCAATCAGCCTCAATACCTGTCCTCATCCTCCTTAATCACAGCTGCCACCAGTATTTCAACCTGACCAATCTAACATCCTCTCTGTTTTGTTTGGCATGTTGTGTTTGCAAGAATTAGGGATAACTTACTGTCCTACAGATGCAAGTTCTACTTCAAATTATACATTGCAGCTTCGGACAGCAAGCTTTTTCAAGACGCTGCTCCTGAATCTCTGGAGTCTTCCACCTTGTGGGTTGGGGACACAGGGTGCATTTTGTGGTCACATCGTCCTCCAGGCCGATTTCACCACTCCCACTCTGCACACTGGAGCTCGCCTGCCTCTCATCCCTGCTTGTGTGGATAGCGCAGGTCTCCACCATCCCGCCCATCTACAACTCCTGTCCCCTCTCCTTCCAGAATTAACAGCAAGGAACATGTACTGGCAATAGAGTGAGTCACACCATACATGTGAGTGTGCCATTAGTCACCACATACTGTACATTTGCTGTACTTGCTCTTATTCAGCATTCATAAACGGGGTGGTTCGAGCCCTGAATGCTGATTGGCTGAAAGCTGTGGTATATCAGACCGTATACCAATGGAATGAGAAAACATGTATTTTTTCTTCTCTAATTACGTTAGTAAACAGTTTATAATAGCAATAAGGCGGTATATTTCCAATATACCATGGCTCAGGGCTTTATCCAGGTACTCTTCGTGCATAAGAACAGCCCTTACCTGTGGTATATTTGCCATATACCCCACCCCCTCGGGCCTTATTGCTTTAGTATAGTAAGTGTTCCATTTCAATCAGCTTCCCTAATAAAATGATTTTGTCCAATCAGACATAAGTTGTCTTCTTCCTCCCTGACAGCTCTTTTCACCTTTTTATTAGGGACAATTCTCCAATGCATTGTGTTAAACCTTTATGTTGTGGTGTGATCTCAACTTTGACTCACCTAACCCTGAATACAACAATTCCCAAAACACCCAGGTGATGAATTACATGTTACATGTAATTGACTCATCCAGAGTGACATATAGTTAGTATATTCATCTTAAAATAGCTAGGTGGGACAACTACATATCAGTCATAGTAAATACATGTTTCCTCAAAGTAGCAGAGAAGAGCTTTGATTGGGCTGAGCGGGAGCTGCCCTGAAGTAGGAGGGACAAAAGACCAGAGGTGGCAGAACGGAGTACTTGGGTAGGGTTTGAGCATAGCTTGAAGTTAGGAAGGGTTAGTTCCTCTTGCTGCTCCATAGTGGATGAGAGTTTCGACTAGAAGCCAGTGGAGTGTGCGGAGGAGCAGGGTGACAGAGGAACGTGGGAAGGTTGAACACCAGGCGGGCTAAAGCGTTCTGGATAAGTTGCAGCAGTTTGATGGCACAATCAGAGATCCCAGTCAACAGTGAGTTGCATTAGTCCAGATGGGAGATGACAAGTTTATGAAAAGGACCTGCGTCGCTTCCTGTGTAAGATAAGGTCATACTCTACGGATGTTGAAGAGCATTAACCTGCAGGAGCGAGTCACTGATGTTTGCAGAGAATGACATGGTGGTGACCAGGGTCACGCTAAGGTTCTTTGCAATCTGGTATGGGTACACCTTGTAATTGTCCGCCGTGATTGAGAAGTCTTGGAGTGGCAGTCTTTCCAAAGGAAGAAGAGCAGCTCCGTCTTGCCAAGGGATGCTAAAAAGAGACCAGGGTTTGTAAAAGTTGAGTGCATAATAACCAGAGTGAGTATGCCAAAATATGAGTCTTAGTCCTACACTAACTATTCTTTAAAGGCCTCATTTCTGGCAAGGTTATGAAAACAGGCAAAATAACAACTAATAGCCTATTTTTCCCTCCCTTTTATTTACAGACCGTAGCCTCCAAACAAGTTGGGACAAGGAAGGCGAATGTCCCGATCATGGATGTTGAGTTTGAGAGGGACTGAACCACAGTTGGCATACTATTGTGGAGGGAAGTTAACCTCCACCCTATCACCATAGGTCGCTCCGTCTTTTTGTATTACAATCTCTAGATAAACCATGCCCCAGCCTCCATGCTGATACCTACTCCCTGTCCTGTGCTTTTTATCCCTTTCAGGCTACATGTACATAGACTCTCTTTCTCCCACACTCTCTCTCCCTACTCCGCTCCCGCCACACAATCAGGCTAATCAGGGTAATCTCACTTTTAATTCGCTTCGCATTAACCTTCTGCTATCATTTGTTTTACCATTACCCAGGAGCCTTAATTGATTTCTGAACTAAATCAGAGTTTATTTCCAAGTCATGGCTTAGATACCCCAGTTAATTAGAAGGTTTTCAATCTTTCCATCACAACAGACAAGTGTCAAGTTTCTGTCAGAACCAGTACAGTATGGAAAGAAGAGGGAGGGGTCAGGATAGGGGGGAAAGGAGGAGATGTGTTGTTGGACAGCTACAATGTTAATGGCAATATCAACTTTAATGTCCTGAAATAATATCTTGAATTTTATTAGGTTTATATTACAGCGTGTTGGTGAATTAATCAACAACCTATTGCAGTGGTAGGAAAAGTAGCTGTGTGCATTACAGTAGCTGTGTGCAATAGCAATTTCATATGAGGAGTTTATTATGCTTTATTTTACACTCAAGGGAATCCATGGGAAAGGAGAAGATATGACACCTCTGTGAACAATGACCTATGTAAATATTAAAGTGTCTTATCCAACATGTGGGAATTGGAACCTATAATGAAAAATGCCTGGCTGTTTTATCATTTGACTCAAAGATGACAGGTTTGACTACTCAAAAGCATTAGCACTTACAGTATAGGTTCACGCAACAAAGAAGGTAATTACAAGTTGACTGAAGGGACTTGACTTTTTTCACTTCCTCTTATTTCTCTCACCAAACAACAAAGTAGGACAAGAGAAAGTTTGAGAGAAAAAAAGAGCATAAAAATAATCCCCCTTTCCAATGACAGCAGAAGCTTAATAAAGAGTGTAAATATTGGTATCTAGCAGAGCCCGTTTAAATCCACCAAAACAAAGAGGCTATCGATTACCAATTTACACCTCGGGCGGCTGCTGTGCAACACAGAGATAATTATACACTGCGTGAGGCTTTGTATAATCGATGGATCTCACAATATTAGCCTTCATTCTAGATTTGGATGAGGATATAGGCATGTAAATAGAAAATGAAAGACAGACCAGTACAGTTCTGCCTCCCTATCACACCTTCCAGGTGTAGCCTATACCAATATTTCCCAAACTCGGTCCTAGGTCCCCAGAACAGAACAGACTACTGATCTACAGCTCCTAATAGTGTTGTATCCTAGTTGATTTGGATGAGGGTATTGGCATGTAAATAGAATATGAAAGGCAGACCAGTACAGTTCTGCCTCCCTATCACACCTTCCAGGTGTAGCCTATACCAAGTTTTCCCAAACTCAGTCCTAGGTCCCCCATGGGTGCACCTTTTGGTTTTTGTCCCAGCACTACACAGCTGATTCAAATAACCAGGACGGAGTTTGGGAAACCTTGGCCAATACAACATGCATTGATCCAGGGGCTGCTGACCGTTTCATCCACACTACGAGTATGGACAGGAGTGTCCTGCTGTCTTTGTTTCACCTCCTTTGACTTCTTGTTGTTGACTTAAGCAAGCCAGCTTGTGTTGTGGAGGAGTAGGGGTGACATTTCACTTAGTTGCTGATCTTGGGTCAGTTGAGCATTTTCCTCACTAATGTTTAAGGTAAGGATGAGGGAGGAGAAAATAATCCTAGAACTTTACCTAGGGGGGCAATGTCAAATAATCCCACTGAAGGCACCAACCCCTGCAAGTTTATCCAAAAAAGCAAATAATTTCCTCATAGGCTTTGTCCAACGAACCATGGTGGAGTTGGTGCTTACAAAAATATACTGTTACTATTTCTCTCTATAGGAAAGAGGGGACGAAAACAATACTATGCTGATGTTTGTATTCATTCTCACTATGCCAGTAGAATAGGAAATTAAGTGAATTATATTGTGCTTAGTGGAGGAAGTTAAACAAGCATTCAGACCAGCCTTCCTGATTGAGCCTTTGAAATAAATTTGGTGTTATCACACAACTAGTTTACCCAACTCTTTTATGATCACGGCAGCCATGTTAGCAAGATGGCCTGAATATATTAAGCTCAACGAGCAGACAGGCTCTGGAAGTGAGGGAAGGGAAAGCAGCGCATTTAAAAAATTCAGAGGACTCATGATTATAAATGAGGTCTTTCACCGCGGTAGGCGGAGGTGTTAATGCAGTGTGATCACAGGGTGGGGTGGGGGGCATGAGAAGCCGAACGAAACAAATTAAGTCTGTGGGAGTGGTGGAAAGCAAGATGAGTGTCACTTAGAGAGAGATCCCTCCATCTGTATGTACAATAGACAGGTACACCGAGCATAGCTAAGTGTTTCCCAGGTCATGGGATTCGCCAAGAGTAGTACCATAAGCGCAGTAATGGAACACTATGGGTTAGATTATAGAGGACAAGGATAAATGAAACACCTCAGGACAGGAAACACTATATGCAACAAACATTGGACTTCTATACTGTTTGGTTGTAGCCGAGTTGGTTTGGCATGACGTGGGAAGCCAGGTTGGAAATGGTAGTGGTTTTGCATAACGTGTGGGAATATCCCACAGCCAGAAATGTTATGTTGAGGTATAAGTACCTAGCCTACTTCACACAAGCCATAATCAGGGACATAGCTATTAGTACAAGTTTATCTTCTCTCATGGAATAATATAGAAGAGGAGAGCCGAACAAGCTTTTTTAAAACTTACACAAACACACACACACGCTGAACAAGCTGTCGGTTAAAGAGTATAACAGAATCCAAACACATTCTATTAGGTGTCTGAACAATTTCATCATTAGTTTAGCAGTAATTAGGTATTGCAGCAATGGAGACAGCCGAGATAACTCTTCTTTCCCCATTAGCGGAGAGAGTGGTAATATTTCCAGTGGTAATATTACTCTATTGGAAACTCACTGAACTGGATGAGAGGGAAGTGTTAAAGGTACAGAGACTAGCTTAGAGCTAAGATAAGAGAAAATTAGAGAGTATATTACATCCATACGAATTGGGCCTAACACACTTTGCTTAGGAAGGGAAGTATCCAATACGTAATATCTCGTTATTACATAGTTGAATGCCTCATATGGTTATAAAGTATTCACATTGTTTAGTTTACATTATTAGGATCCCCATTAGTTATTGCACATTCAGCAGCTCCTTTTCCTGGTGTCCGAATGTTAGTATATGGTTATTACAAAGTTGCATACATGGTTTTAATCCATAATGTAAATCCATACAGGATAAAGACATGTTAGTTACTTTCTATGCCTATTAGATTGTAATAGATTGCTGTACTCCCTTTAATGAGTGCACAATCTACTCAAGATGTAACCTGTTAAGATGATGCCCTGTACATATAGCAAGGCACATGGCATCGTTAAGAGACAACTTGTTCATTGACAATGAGAGAGGTGGGAAATATTAGGTTGGCGACACACCATGAGAGACAGTGAGTGGATGAGAGAGCAAATGACATGTGATTGTCAAACAAATGGCAAAGTGTGCTGGTGGAATGTAGATTGACTGACCGGTCTCAATCCGGTCTCTCTTTCTTCCACGATGGCTCTCATTTGTAATGACTCCACAAGGACCTTGTTACCTACCAAGCCTGCCAAAAGCTTAATGCACACGGGAATAGTCATTGTGAAATGAAACACCTCTGAGAATGACAATGGCACAGCTATCAAAGTAGCCAGAATAGAAAATGACCACTGTTGACATGTTCAGTGACTGTAATGATAGATGGCATTCTTTTACTTGGTAAATAATATGTGGAGTTGAACTCCACATGGATGTCAAATCAAAAAACTGACTTGGACAACTATCGGACTAATTATAACTCCAATTCATTTCATAAGAATGGAAATGCTATTGACATGCATTCTGTATTATGTTTTGTGTTGTTTACCAATGTTGAAAATCTATGACAAAGGGATTGTAACAGGTCTAGGGCCAGCACAGTAAAGCCACAGAGGCCTGCTTTGTATAGCCACCTCCAGCAGAATCTTTATCCCAGAACAGAGACCACAAGCACTCTTGGAGCAGCTTGATTAGAGTGGCCCTTCAACGCCTGCGACTAACAATTGCCAAAATTGCATTGATAATTCTGGGCAGACACAAAAAGGTGGTTTCAACCTTGAACAATTGCATTCGGTATATAAAATTATATTTGTTTGTTTTCTTCCCTGTAGTCCCGAAATTGTGGATGCTTATCTCCCGACTATTAGGACAAAAACCTACCACTGTACCTAACTGGCAAAGCTTTTGTTTACCCTTTGTGTTTGACTGAGATAAGCTCGATCAATCCACTCATTTGAAGTACACACCAAAGGGTACCTACCATTCAGCAGTTAGCATTGGCTTTTCTCTTCAGCACTCCCATTGCAGAGGAGAAACACATTTTTGGCCACGATAAAGGTCAACTGTTTTCGATTGTGAGAGAAAGCCAAGTATGTTCAGAGCAGGAAATAACGTTTATGGAGCGATTCCTCTATGAAAAGAGGTCAAATTAACAACTTGACGAATTGTGTGGAACATCTTTTTGAAAGGTTTAGATGGAAAGAATCTCTTTCCAGGTCCAATACTCAGTCTGATCCCCATCTTTTGGCAATAGCAACAATGTTCCTGCAAAATAGACTCATTTCCACAGTGTATGGCAAAAACATACATTGCATTCGGAAAGTATTCAGACCCTTTACTTTTACCACATTTTGTTACATTACAGCCATATTCTAAAATGTATTACCCCCCCCCCCCAAATCCATCTACACACAATAGCCCATAATGAAAAAGCAAAAACAGCATTTTAGTAATATGACATTTACATAAATATTCAGACCATTGTTGAAGCACCTTTGGTAGCGATTACAGCCTTGAGTCTTCTTGGGAATGACGCTACAAGCTTGGCACACCTGTATTTGGGAGGTATCTCCAGTTCTTCTCTGCAGAGCCTCTCAAGCTCTGTCAGGATGGATGGGGAGTGTCGCTGCACTACTATTTCCAGGTCTCTCCAGAGATGTTTGATCGGGTTCAAGTCCGGGCTTTGGCTGGGCCACTCAAGGACATTCAGATTCTTGACCTGAAGCCACTCCTGCATTATCTTGGTTGTGTGCTTAAGGTCATTGTCCTGTTGGAAGGTGAACCTTCATCCCAGTATGAGGTCCTGAGCACTCAGAAGCAGGTTTTCATCAAGGGTTGCTCCGTTCACCTTTCCCTCAGTTCTGACTAGTCTCCCAGTCCCTGCCAATGAAAAACATCCCCACAGCATGATTCTGCCACCACTATGCTTCACCGTAGGGATGGTTTCCTCCAGACACAACGCTTGCCATTCAGGCCAAACTGTTGAATCTTGGTTCCATCAGACCAGAGAATCTTGTTTCTCATGGTTAGAGTCTTTAGCAAACAATCAGGCTGTCATATGCCTTTTACTGATAAGTGGCTTCTGTCTGGCTACTCTACCATAAAGGCCTGATTGGTGGAGTGCTGCAGAGATGGTTGTCCATCTGGAAGATTCTCCCATCTCCACAGAGGAGCTCTGTCGGTGTGACTATCAGGTTCTTGGCCAAGGCCCTTCTCCTCCGATTGCTCAGTTTTACCGGGGAGCCAGCTCTTGGAAGAGTCTTAGTCATTCCAAACTTCTTCCATTTACGAATAATGGAGGCCACTGTGTTCTTGGGGACCTGCAATGCTGCAGATATGGGTTGGTGCCCTTCCCAGATATTTGCCTCTACACAATCCCATCTCGGAGCTCTACGGACAATTCCTTTGACCTCATACCTTGGTTTTTGCTCTGACATGCAGTGTCAACTGTGGGTCCTTATATAGACAGGTGTGTGCCTTTCTAAATCATGTCCAATCACTTGAATTTACCACAGGTGGATTCCAATCAAGTTGTAGAAACAACTCAAGGATCAATGGAAACAGGATGGACCTGAGCTCAATTTTGAGTTTCATAGCGAAGGGTCTGGATACTTTATTTGTAATAAATTCGCAAAAATATATATCAACCTGTTTTTGATTTCTCATTATGAGATAGTGTGTAGATTGAGGACCTTTAAAAAAAACAATTTTAGAATATGTCCGTAACGTAACAAATTGTGGAAAAAGTCAAGGGGTCTGACTACTTTCTGAATGCACTGTATTACTGAGCAACCAGGTTTCTTAGAAATGTATTATGTAGAAGAGACATTTAATTTGACCTTTATTTTACTAGGCAAGTCAGTTAAGAACAAATTCTTATTTTCAATGACAGCCTAGGAACAGTGGGTTAACTGCCTGTTCAGGGGCAGAACGACAGATTTGTACCTTGTCAGCTCAGGGATTCAAACTTGCAACCTTTTGGTTACTAGTCCAACGCTCTAACCACTAGGCTAGCCATGCCTGTCTGACATTTTGAGTAAGGCACAATGTCAATTCTATTCTTTATATTTCTATTTGCTAAGTTCAGTAGCTATAGTAATTTGCACTCCAGCATTCCCATTTTCTAATTATGTTGATTAGGATGAAGAGTCCCAGTTAAACTTGAACTCGTCGAATCATTAATAAGCCCAATTTTGAGACGAG
This sequence comes from Oncorhynchus nerka, assembly GCF_034236695.1. Taxonomy (NCBI): domain Eukaryota; kingdom Metazoa; phylum Chordata; class Actinopteri; order Salmoniformes; family Salmonidae; genus Oncorhynchus; species Oncorhynchus nerka. The sequence goes on from NC_088423.1 coordinate 55,837,865, forward strand.
CAAAGAAAAACTATGACGGATGCAAATACCCACTCAATGGATACCTCATTTACTCAACTCGGAAACGTTCTCCAACTTTCATCCAGCTTGGTCATATTCATAAGGTCAGAATTAACAGTTCCTCTGAGCTTTCTGCCTCTGGACTGCAGACATTTTGTTCCTTGAGGTTGACATGGTTCATTTCCTGGGGTCCCGGCCTAAGCTCCAAATCAGGCCCCAGGGAGGGCCTGCCTGACCTGACTGCCGCGATATGTGGGGTCTCTTGGCCACGAAACACTCGGATGGAATGGGTCGACATTGCAGGCTACGGTAATTAGCTGGTAAATCAAAACTTTCCAGGGGTTTGTGTGGTTGTGTATTAGAGCACACAGCTTTTGTGTCATGTGCCCCGTGTGTGTGTGCACCACTGTGTTTGTGTGTGTTTGTGTGTGCGTGTGCGTGTAGGGGAAAGACATCTAGAAAAGGAAAGACAGTAGTTTGAGAGGAATTCCTAACAAGCATAGACTAGAAAAAGAATGGACAAAGCCATAGGTCATGTGACACCATTCATTCCTCTGTGAAGACTCAATAGCCCATGGAACCCAAATTAAGTTGGTTAAGATGGTATCTCATGGATACATAACATGTGCAGTTTGAGCTGCTCCAGAATGTGATGTTGCGAATGTGATGTTCTGTGTGCGATTTAAAAAAATATATATGTTCAATGACATACACTACCGTTCAAAAGTTTGGAGTCAAGTACTTTAGAGTGTCTAGTTTGAGAAACAGACTCCTCACAAGTCCTCAACTGGCAGCTTCATTAAAGAGTACCAGCAAAACACCAGTCTCAACATCAACAATGAAGAGGAGACTCCGGGATGCTGGCCTTCTAGGCAGAGTTGCAAAGGAAAAAGAAAAAGCCATATCTCAGATTGGCCAATAAAAAAAGATTAAGATGGGTAAAAGGACAGAGGAAGATTGGAAAAAAATATTATAGACAGACAAAAGTTTGTGTTGTTCGAATCACATAGAAGAACATTTGTGAGATGCAGAAAAAATGTAAAGATCCTGCAGTGTTTGTCGACATCTGTCACCATGGTATAGGCAATGTGATGGTCTGGGGGTACTTTGGTGGTGGTAAAGTGGGATATTTGTACAGGGTAAAAGGGATCTTGAAGAAGGAAGGCTATCTCTCCATTTTTCAACGCCATGCCATACCCTGTGGATGGTGCTTATTTGGAGCCAATTTCCTCCTACAACAGGACAATGACCCAAGCACAGCTCCAAACTATGCAATAACTATTTAGGGAAGAAGCAGTCAGCTGGTGTTCTATCTATATTGGAGTGGCCAGCACAGTCACCGGATCTCAACCCTATTGAGCTGTTGTGGGAGCAGCTTGACCGTACAGTACGTAGAATCCAATCCAATTTGTGGGAGGGAGCATGGGGGTGAAATCTTCTCAGATCACCTCAACAAATTGACAACTAGAATGCCAAAGGTCTGCAATTGCTGCAAATGGAGGATTATTTGACGAAAGCAAAGTTTGAAGGACAATTATTATTTCAATGAAAATAATTATTTATAACCTGGTCAACATCTTGTCTATATTTCCTAGTCATTTTGTAACTCATTTCATGTATGTTTTCATTGAAAACAAGGACATTTCTAAGTGACCCCAAACTTTTGAACAGTAGTGTACATCTGGTGTATTAGATGCAATTATTGGTACAATGATTGTCTTATTATTCACCCATCCTTGTGTATATATATATATATATATATACACAATGCCTGCTAGTACTACTGTTGGCCATGAAATTCCGTGGCGTCAATGAGAGGGGGAAGTTGTTCTCCCCTGGTAACACACAATCCCAGAACCCCTATACTTCCACACTCACCGGAAACATCCCCACTATCACTTTCTGCCCAACGGCAAAATTCCTATCATTAGTTATCCTGAAACTTTAATGACTGGGGGGTAGTTGAATGCTCAGAGCTCATGTAAGAAGCAGGATAGTGGGAACCTTATGAAAGGATTTCGAGAAAAGACCAATGTTGGCCCTCAACAGGGGCCTTCAATATTCTCAATACTTGCCTTTTTTGACTCTGCACCTCCTCGGAGGCTAAGGGAGTTACGGTGAAAGTCAATAAGATATGCATGTTTAATTTGTCGGTACAGCCCCCATACAGTAGGCTACCTCATCTGCAATAAAACTGGGATAAAGCGGAGACACCCTCATGGGAAACCATTAAAACACCCTCTGTAATAGCTCTCCCTTTGCCCGGTGCACGACTGCAATTTAAAGGCACAGTAAAGGCCATGGCACTCGAAAGGTTAATTCAACAAGCCATGTTCAGTCCTGCTCGGTTCAGTGTGGCATGGGTTAAAAAATGACCTGTAATTAGTTTAATGGTGTTCGAGAATGAGTTACGCAGAATAGTAACTGCGACAGCAGCAGTTTATTAAGCACCTAAATGATGAGATCCGGAGTCAATCTCTCGGGTGTGCATTGCGTTAACCCTTTAGCCTCGAGATGAATCATACATCACAACAATGACACCAATGACAGTCAAGTCTGGACCAGTCATATATCCAGGTTTAGCCAAGGGGGAAAAATGTCCTCGCCATTTCCATTAAGAATAAAACACCAGACAAAAAAGGGGGCATGAATACGGGGGACGAGGATTTAATTGGCTGGGTTGATGGCGGAGCACAGAAGTCGGAAGCGTACGAGGCATAGATCCGCCGAATGGCGAGACTCCCAGGTGAGAACACTACTCGAGAACATTTTAAGTCTCAGAGCAATTTACTGTAAACGGAGTGAGCTCGGATAACGGATGACTTACTGTCTCCTTCTCAGACACCTATTAGCTTGCATCCCTCTCCGCTCCCTTTCCTCCCTCATAGTAACACAAGCTAGTTGAAGATAATTAGACCACAATGTGAGAGACAGAGACCCATTCACCACAGATCCCTAGCACAAACTTGGGGGTTGTACTCAACAACCCCCCCCCCTTTCCTTCTCTAGGACACTTGTTTGTTGTTTATTTTTCCAGAGTGTTTCCCAGATAAAAATAAGACCACGAGAAAGTAAATAAGACATTGTACAGGGTTCGTTCCAATCCCAAATGTACAATGTGCTGGGAAACTAGAGTAAGATTCCATTTGTGTTGTAGCTAACCGTATTCATGGAATACAAATTCACGATCCAGTTCCCCAATGGCTTTCCCCTCCATCTTATATACATACATAATTTATATAAGTATTCAATAGTTTGTAGAATCACCTTTGGCAGTGATTTACAGCTGAGTCTTTCTGAGTATGTTTCTAAGAGCTTTGAACACCTGGATTGTACAATATTGGCACATTATTATTCTTCAAGCTCTGTTAAGTTCGTTGATCATTGCTAGACAGTCTTGCCATATATTTTCAAGACGATTTGAGTGAAAACTGTACTCCAGTGTATATTTGGCCTTGCGTTGTTGTCCTGCTGAGAGGTGAATCGGTCTCCCAGTGTCTGTTGGAAAGCAGACTGAACAAGGTTTTCCTCTAGGATTTTGCCTGTGCTTAGATCTATTCTGTTCATTTTTATCCTAAAAAAAACTCCCTAGTCCTTGCCGATGACAAGAATACCCATAACATGATTGTCACGCCCTGGTCGAAGTAATGTATGTTTGTCTTCATTTATTTGGTCAGGCCAGGGTGTGACATGGGTTATTGTGGTGCGTTTTTGTCATGGGGTTTTTGTGGGGTGTCTAGCATAGTCTATGGCTGCCTGAGGCGGTTCTCAATCAGAGTCAGGTGATTATCGTTGTCTCTGATTGGGAACCATATTTAGGCAGCCATATTCTTTGAGTATTTCGTGGGTGATTGTTCCTGTCTCTGTGTAGTTTCACCAGATAGGCTCAGTCACTTGGTTTTTTTCTTTTCAATTGTTTTGGAAGAGAAGAGAACGAGCGCCATTCTCCTTGCGGAGATGGTGCTAAATACATCAACACGGTCGGTCCCTGGGATTGGGCTGGCCAACACGATTCGGTTTGCTTGGAAGGAAAAGGAGTTTGAGCCTTTAGGACGGGAATCCTTTGGAAGGATAATATTGATAGGGATTCTAAAGCTGACGGTGAAGGACGTGTTTTGTTTCCAAGGCAACTCGTTGGAGGGAGCATACGACGTTGCACTATATACAGAGGAAAAACACGATGATATCCTGAGAAGGGCAAGAGCAGTGGGAGGTGAGAGGCCGATGTGCCACTACGAAATAACAAGCCTGGCGAAGAATAACTTTAGGGTTGTAACTGTAAACATTTACAACCCTTACGTTAAGGACGAAGAGGTGAGGGCTTTTCTGGGGAGATACATGGATAACGTCTCCTCAGCAAGGCACCTCAAAGACTCCCTTGGGTTTTGGAATGGGAGGAGAGGCTTCCAGGCCCTCCTCAGAGAGGACCCAAGGGGACATGGTGGCTACCTCCATCCTCCTGCTATGTTCTCCTAGGGGCTGACAGGGGGATGTTGTATTATGCACGTCAGCCCCCATTTTGCAGACGCTGTATGGCCTATGGTCACATATTCACCTCATGCAGTGAAAGAAAATGCAGATTTTGTGCATCTGAGGATCACGAGGCGAGGGATTGTGACAAGCCTAAGACGTGCCATGGGTGTGGCTCGTCAGCACACCTGTGGAGGGGGTGCCCGGCCCGTCAGAGGTCATATGCGTCTGCGGCTGGGGGGGGAGCAGGAGCGGGGGATGGGGGAAGAAGAGGAGGGGAAGGAAGCACGCCTCATGACCAGAGTTCAGGTCCAGAGGGGAAGGCCACAAGGAAGGAGGAGGAGCCAGAAGCGATGGATGGAAGAGAGAAGGAAACGGAAGGCACGGGAGTAGGAGAACCAGAAAAAGCGGTGGAAGAAGGCAACCGAGTGGAGGAGCATGAGAGAGAAGAAAGCGAGGGAGGAGTGGTGGAGAAGGAGACGGTGGACTGGGGGGAAAGTGCCATGGTGGAAGAGATGAGGGGTATGGTGGAGGAGCTGGCGGGGGGGAAGGGTGGTATCTCTTCACTGCCGCCATCACCAAAGAAGAGTATGAAGAGGAGGGGGCGATTGGCCGACAGTGAGGGGGAAGGGATGGCCAAGAGAGTGATGGGGGCGGGAGAAACTTCTGGGTTGCTGCTGGTTTCCCCAGGCCCTCAACTTCTGTTGGGTGGGGACACACATAACAAGACTCAGGACTGGGTACAAGAGGAGGTGGGGAGTTTTTTGTTTGGGGACTCAGCCTCCCCAATTTTTTTCCAAACCAGCTGCAACACTGGGGAGGGGGAGGATTGTGGGGTAGACCCAGGGTGCAGGGCACCCCGGAGCCAAACACTATTCCTGCATCCTGGGATGGTGTGATGGAGGAAGAGGGGGGGATGTCGGGATTACGGATGGTGTTCTCACCGGTAGATATGGAGCAGGGGAGCATCGGGTGAGTCTCCTGTTTTATGTTTTTTCTGTCTGGGTTTAGAATTTGAGTGTATTACATGTATTTATTTTTCATGGAGTCTAATTTTACTTTTGTTAGTTTAAATGTAAGGGGTTTAAGGGATTTTGTTAAGAGGAGGGCGGTTTTTAGTTATTTGGAGGGTGTGGGGTTTGATTTTTGTTTTTTACAGGAGGTTCACCTGAGGGATGGAGGGGATGTTATTAGCTTTAATAGGCAGTGGGACAAGGGGAGTCGGTTTGGGGTGTTGGGGGTGCACTCATCGGGGGTAGGGATTTTGTGAGGGCACAGGGAGGTAAAAGTGGAGGATACTTTTGTGGTAATGCAGGGGAGGGTTATAGGGGTGGATGTCACGATAAGGGATTGTAAATTTAGATTAGTGGTGGTGTATGGGCCACAGGTGGTGGCAGACAGGAGGGAGATGGTGGACTGTCTGACGCCCCTGTGTGTCACAAATAGGAAATTAGTGATAGGGGGATTTTAATACAGATTTAGGAAGAGGGGGATAGCAGTGCGGGCGCCATTGCCAGGCTAATGGCTTGCCATGGTCTGGTAGATGGTGGTCTGCACACTACTCCGAAAATGGACGGTCCTACATGGCGTAACTCCAGGGGGTTGAGCGGAGGCTCGACTATATTTTTGTACCCAGGTCTTTGGGTAAGTTGTCTGGGCGGCTGTTGCCTGTTTTCTTTTCGGATCACGACGGGGTGCTCCTGCAGGTGGGGTCGCCAGTCTGCCTCTTTGGTAGAGGGTACTGGAAGCTAGATCGGGATGTGCTGGAGGAGCAGGCTTTTGTTGACGGGTTTTATGGTTTCTTTTGAGGCTTGAGGGCCTCCGGTCCATGTGCGAGGGGGTGTTAGAGTGGTGGGAATTAGTTAAGGTGAGGATTAGGGCTTTTATAATAGGGTATTGCAAGAGGAAAAAAAGGGAGGAGAGGAGGGAGGTGGATCGTATCCAGAGGTTAATTGAACTCGAATACGAGGCAGGCAACCTCGGCGGGTCGTTTGACTGGGAGAGATCCGCAACCCTAAAGGCGCAGCTCAGGGAGTTGCAGGAGCGGAAGGCTCGAGCTTTCCTTGAGCGAGCGCATAGTGGCTTTCTAGAACATAATGAGACTTGTTCTGCTATGTTCTTTAAGTTGGTTAGGGCAAGACAGAGTAGGAAGGTAATGCATGGTGTTAGGGAAGAAAATGGTAGTATAGTTAGAGAACCAGAGGATATGGTCAGGGTGACAACTGATCATTTCCAAGGTTTATTTAAGGAAAGGGAAATAGATGTAGAGCAGGGAAATGTGTTTTAGAACACTTGTCCAGGCGGTTGCCGGAGGACATTAGAGAAGTGATGGAGGCCCAGATCTCACTAGAAGAGGTTGAGAGCGCTCTTAGGAGGATGGGAAAAGGGAAGGTGCCTGGGATAGATGGGCTGAGTTTTATCTCAAGTTTTGGGGTATACTTGGACCAGTGGTCCTCGAAGTCTTGAAGGCCATCCTTGAGACGGGGTCCCGGGGGATCAATGGCTGTTGGTGTGCTGTCACTTTTATATAAGAAGGGGGAAGTAACAGACCTTGGCAACTGGCGGCCGTTGACCATGCTGTGTGTAGATTACAAGCTACTTGCAAAGGTTTTAGCAGACCGGTTGCGCACAGCCCTTCCCTACGTCGTTCATGAGGATCAGACGTGCGGGGTAGAGGGCCGCTCTATTAGATGGAACCTACAGTTAATCAGGGACTCCATCGCTTGGGTTGAAGATAGAGGTCTGCCTTTAATGGTAGCAGCGCTAGATCAGGCGAAAGCCTTCGATCGCGTGAATAGATCCTTTTTATTCGTTAGGTCGATTAGGATTTGGGGAGAAGTTTATAGGATGGATTCGTACATTATATGTCGGAGCGGGGTGCCGAGTTAGTGTAAATAGTCACTTGGGTGATGTTTTTGACCTCTCGTTTTTGACCTCATGATCTGTCCCATCGGGGAGGGAGGTAGGGGGGTACCACATTTCCCCCTCAAGCTGGACTCAATTTTTGTTTCCTTCTTGTTAACGGAGCTTGCTCAGCCAGTGATACACCCGTCCGGTTACCTCCTGCGGGTGTTTTTCTCGTATCAGGCGAGAAGCATAATGGTGTGGTCTAACACGGGTCCTCGGGCGGAACAGCTGCCGTGGCACTTTGGTCATGCGGCCAAGTGGCTGCGTGCGCACCCTGAGGTTGAAGTTGCCCGAGTAGGTTTAGATCACAGGCACCTGTACGAGGAGGTCAGAAAGGCAGGGAGTCCGGCGCCTGTAGTGGGCATCTCGGAAGTGGTCTGGGAGGGAGTGCAGGCGCGGGGTCTGGATAACAGGCTCAAGGACCTGAATTGGTTGAGCCTTCATAAGTGTTTGCCGGTACGTTCCATCTTGTACCGGTATAATTTGGTGCAATCCCCCACCTGTCTAAGATCCTCTTGTGGCAGGGAGGAGACTGTGCGCCATGTCTTTTGGGACTGTGCCTTTGCCGGAGTAGTATGGGCTAGGGCACGGGTGTTGTTAGGTTTGGTAAAGGGGATTTTGTATTGACGTGGGCCAGGTTAGAGAGGGGTGTAGGGAGAGCGAGGGACGGATAGGGACAGGTTTCTGCTCTGGCTTCTCATGAGTCTCTTTAAACGGGGGCTGTGGGAAGCAAGGCAGAACATGGTGAAGACAGGGAAAGATTGGGGGTGGAAGGGATAGTGAGGAGGGTGGAAGGAGATTTGAGGGGAGGATGAAGAGGGAGGAGAGGAAGTGGGGGCAGCATGCTGCTCGGGAGAGGTGGAAGGAGGGTTTAGGGCTGGGTGTCATTTAGATTTGTAAGAGGATAGATTAGGGACGGGGAGATAGGGAGAGGTATTTTGTAGGGTAACGGGGAAGGAAGATGCTCCCCTGAGGTTTTGTTTGTGGTTTATGTTTTAGTTTAATTAGTTTATTTAAAATACCATTATTTGTGTATGTATGTAAATTATGAGTTGTAAAGAATGAATGGTATTGAAGATAATAAACTATTTTTATAAAAAATAAAAAAAATAAAAAACAAATAGGCTGTATAGGTTTTCACATTCCGTTTGTTGTTTTTTGTATTTGTTCGTGTTTTTTCGTCTATTAAAGATGTATCGAACTAACCACGCTGCATTTTGGTCCGACTCTCTTTCGACGGAAGAAAACCGTAACAATGATGCAGCCACCACCCATGTTTTAAAATACGAAGAGTGGTAAGTTGTTGGATTGAGGACATGTAGGTCATTTCTTTGTCACATTTGTTGCAGTTTGACTTTAGCGCCTTATTGCAAACAGGATGCATGCTTTGGAATATTTATGTTGTACAGCCTTCCTCCTTTTCACTCGGTTATTTAGGTTAGTATTGTGGAGTAACTACAATGTTGTTGATCCATCCTTAGTTATCTCTTATCACAGCCATTAAACTGTAAATGTTTTAAAGTCACCGTTGGACTCATGGTGAAATCCCTGAGTGGTTCCCTTCCTCTCCAGCAACTGAGTTCGAATGGACACCTGTATCTTTGTAGTAACTGGGTGTATTGATACACCATCCAAAGTGTACATAATAACTTCACCATGCTCAAAGGGATATTCAATGTCTGTTTTTTTACTCATCTACCAATAGGTGCCCTCTTTGTGAGGCAGACCTCCTTGGTCTTTGTGGTTGATTCTGTTTTGAAATTCACTGCTCTGCTGAGGAACCTTACAATTATCTGCATGTGTGGGGTACAGAAATATGAGAGAGAATAAAGTAGACAGCACGGGTCAAAATGTTGATTTATGGCCCTGTGTCCAGATGATGTGTACATGTCCAAATATGGGACATCCTGTTCCTGTTGTCATGTGTTAGAGGGTGTGTTATTTTATATCTATATTGCGTCTTTTATTTTTAATGCATCTGCCACAGCCAATACCCCGGACATTCCTGCTTCATAGATAGCAACCATAAGGGCAATAAAACTGGGGGTGTGGGGCCATACTCTTTCAAAAGTTCAAACACAGAACCCCCCCCCCCCCCCCCCAGGTCCCTAGACATCAATCAGCATGACAACTTCAAAGGAATAGATGCAAAATAGAGGGTGTGTTATTTTATATCTAACACGTGACAACAGGAACAGGATGTCCTGGCCGGAGGCCCATATTTGGACATGTACACGTCATGTACACGTCATCTGGACACAGATATAAATCAAAATTTTGACCTGTGCCGTCTACTTTATTCTCTCTGATACGGTAGCCTTTCAAAAATAATGTTAAACACTTAACACAGTGAGTCCATGCAACTTGTTAAGAACATATTTATTCCAGAACATATTTAAGCTTGCCATTACAAAGGGGTTGAATACTTGTTGACTGAAGACATTTTAGCTTTTTATTTGAAATGTATTTGTAAAAGTTTCTAAAAACATAATTACACTGACATTATGGGGTATTGTGTGTAGACGAGTGACACAATCTCAATTGAATAAATTCAGTCTAACACAGCAACAACAAGAAAAAAAAGTCAAGAGGTGTGAATACTTTCTGAAAGCACTGTACATACAGTGGCTTGTGAAATTATTCACCCATCCTTGGCATTTTTCCTATTATGTTGCCTTACAACCTGGAATTAAAATAATTTGGGGGGGGGGGTGTGTATAATTTGATTTAGACTACATGACTACCACTTTGAAGATGCAAAATAATTTTTTTGTGAAACAAACAAGTAAGACAAAAAACAGAACTTGAATGTGCATAACTATTCACCACCCCCAAAGTCAATACTTTGTAGAGCCACCTTTTGCAGCAATTACAGCTGCAAGTCTCTTGGGGTATGTCTCTATAAGCTTGGCACATCTGCTCCAGCTCCTTCAAGTTGGAAGGGATCCACTGGTGGACAGGAATCTTTAAATCATTCCACATATTCTCAATTGGATTGAGGTCTGGGCTTTGACTAGGCCATTCCAAGACATTTAAATGTTTCCACTTAAACCACTCAAGTTTTACTTTAGCAGTATGCTTAGGGTCATTATCCTGCTGGAAGGTGAACCTCGGTCCCAGTCTCAAATCTCTGGAAGACTGAAACAGGTTTCCCTCAAGAATTTAGCTCCATCCATCATTCCTTAAATTCTGACCAGTTTCTCAGTCCTTGCCGATGGAAAAACATCCCAACAGCATGATGCACTCACCACCATGCTTTACTGTGGGCATGGTATTCTCGAGGTGATGAGAGGTGTTGGGTTTGCGCCAGACATAGCGTTTTCCTTGATGGCCAAAATACTCAATTTTAGTCTCATCTGACCAGAGTACCTTCTTCCATATGTTTGGGGAGCTTGGTGGTGCCACTTGCTTAGTGATGTTGCAGACTCTGGGGTCTTTCAGAACAGGTGTATATATACTCAGATCATGTGACACTTAAATAAAGTCTACCTGTGTGCAATCTAACTAATTATGTGACTTCTGAAGGTAATTGGTTGCAACAGATCTTATTTAGGGGCTTCGTAACAAAGGGGGTGAATACATATTCATGCACCCACCACCTTTACATAAAAAAATTTAGACAAGTTATGTTTTTCATTTCACTTCACCAATTTGGCCTATTTGTGTATGTCCATTACATGAAATCCAAATAAATATCCATTTTAATTAGAGGTTGTAATGCAACAAAATAAGAATAACACCAAGGGGGATTTATATTTTTGCCAGGCACTGTATATGTTAATATAATGAGAAAATGTCAGTTGAAAATACAGTTTTGCAATCTTCTGAAATGTACCATTGGTTTTCGTTGTGTACGTTGTGTTTTATAGCAGCTCCCAGCAAGGCTATATCTGCCTTACAAGAGCCTTGCAATTTGCCACATTCAGCTGCAGAGAGTCTTATCAGAAGCCATTTGTAATGAGGGGAATGGAAAGTAGTAATCAAAGCCAAGGAGGAGTCAGGGCATATTAAACAGAGCAAAATGGATGTTGGAACAAGGCGGCCATTTAACAGTTCAGAGAGGAGAAAAACACATTTTAAAATAAGTTTACTGTTGCCAGCTAGTTTACACGAGTAGGTAAAAAAATGTTTTATCCTCACACAAAGAAATTAACTAGGACCTTGACGACAGCAGTACTTAGAGTCAGACAATTAATAAGACATAAGTCATGTTCCAGACTGACGAACATTGACGGCCTACACCGGATGACGCCTGGCCAATTGTGCGCTGCCCTACGGGACTCCCAATCTGTAGTGACACCTCCAGCACTGAGATACAGTGCCTTAGAATGCTGCGCCACTCGGCAGACCCTCTTTGCAGACATTTCATACGCCTGCTAGATTTTACACTTGGACAGGTGTTTTAACATAGAAGCTAACCAATAACAAATAGCATATGTTTATTGAAAAGTCATTGAAAAATATGGCAATGAATATAAGTTTACCTCCTGAATTTACTTCCTTCAATTCCACCCTGCTGACTGTGCAGTTGATAATTTCTTATGGACAGACTATGTAAACATAAATGGTACCGTAGATATGTCATGATACAAAATAATGTGTGAGATAATGAGCAGCATTAGTCCCAGTGCTTTGGACAAATCACGATTTTGCAGATTTCGGAAGGGGAAATTTGTCCCCTAGACCTCCTCATAACATGTAAAGAGGCCCATAAACTTGACCATAACTTGCAAAGAGTGGAGCTCTTTGTTCTGGTTCAGATTTACTCACTTAAAGTGGGGTGGCAGGTAGCCTAGTGATTAGATCATTAGGCCAGTATCAAAAGGTTGTTAGATCAAATCCCTGAGCTGACAAGGTAAAAATCTGTCATTCTGCCCCTGAACAAGGCAGTTAACCCACTGTTCCAAGGCTGTCATTGTAAATAAGAATGTGTTCATTAACTGACTTACCTAGTTAAATAAAGGGTTAAATAAAAAAAATAAAAAAATAACATGCAGTTTCACTTCACTAATTTGGACTATTTTGTGTATGTCCATTACATGACATCCAAATAAAGATCCATTTAAATTACAGGTTGTAATGCAACAAATAGGAGAAACGCCAAGGGGGATGAATACTTTTGCAAGGCACTGGAATTGAGAATGGTATTCTTTGACTACAGCTCAGCATTCAACAGTCCCTTCCTGTACTCATGACTGCATGGCCTGGCACTGCTCCAATACCATCATCAAGTCTGCAGATGACACAACAGTGGTAGGCCTGATCACTGACAACAATGAGACAGGGAGTAAGTCAGAGACCTGAGCGTGTGGTAACATGACAACAACCTATCCCTCAACGTGATCAAGACAAAGGAGACGATTGTGGACTACAGGAAAAGGAGGACCATCGACGGGGCTGTAGTGGAGCAGATTGAGAGTTTCAAGTTCCTTGGTGTCCACATCATCAAAAAACTATCATGGTCCAAACACACTAAGACAGTCGTGAAGAGGGCACGACAATACCTATTTCGCCTCAGGAGACTAAAAAGATCCGGCATGGATCCTCAGATCCTCAAAAGCTTCTACAGCTGCACCATCAAGAGCATGGTGTCATCACTGCCTGGAATGAAAACGGCTTGGCCTCTGACCGCAAATCACTACAGAGGGTAGTGTGTACGGCCCAGTGCATCACAGGGGCCAAGCTTCCTGCCATCCAGGACCTCTATACTAGTCGGTGTCAGAGGAAGACCCAAACAATTGTCAATTGTCAGTCATAGACTGTTCTCTCCGCTACCGCACAGCAAGAGGTACCGGAGCCTAGGTCCAAAGGGCTTCTTAAAGTGACTATGCACTAAGGAACAACTTGGGAACTGCAAGCTCTGTTATTTTTTCACCAATAAACAAAACATCTAAATATGTGACCGACAGCCTTTGATTATGTCTTGTGTAGCAACATTTTAAATGTTTTTTTTTTGTTGCATTGGATAAAAGCGGAGACACAATGGTATATCATACACTGCATTTGAGGAACAATGGGAAAGTTATTCTGCTTTAAAAGTTGATAAACTTGAAAATTGCCTTTGAATGTTTTGGTACCTACTGGAGAGCTCTTTGTCTAAACCCATTCAGCATCGTTCACACCCTCTTACCTCTTTAGCTACACCAATCTCTTTAAGAGTTGATTCAAGCATTCTGTCCGAACAGCAGTCAAGCACCCAAGCTAACAGTTGTCGCAGTGACATTCTATTAAAATGGACACCTGCATAGTAAAGTCTTTTGTTAAGACATGTACAGTTGAAGCCGGAAGTTTACATACAGTTAGATTGGAGTCAAACTCATTTGTCAACCAATCCACACATTTCTTGTTAACAAACTATTATTTTGACATCTACTTTGTGCAAGACACAAGTAATTTTTCTAACAACTGTTTACAAACCGATTATATCGCTTATAATTCACTATCACAATTCCAGTGGGTCAGAAGTTTACATACACTAAATCTACTTTAAACTGCTTGGGAAATTCCAGAAAATTATGTAATGGCTTTAGAAGCTTCTGATAGGCTAATTGACATCATTTGAGTCAATTGGAGGTGTACCTGTGGATGTATTTCAAGGCCTACCTTCAGTCGCAGTGCCTCTTTGCTTGACATCATGGGAAAATCAAAAGAAATCAGCTAAGACCTCAGAAAAAAATTGTAGACCTCCACAATTCTGTTTGATCCTTGGGAGCAATATCCAAAAGCCTGAAGGTACCACGTTCATCTCTACAAACAATCGTACCCAAGCATAAACACCATGAGACCATGCAGCCGTCATACCATCCACTGGCTTCCAGTTGAAGCTCGCATCCGCTACAAGACCATGGTGCTTGCCTACGGAGCTGTGAGGGGAACGGCACCTCAGTACCTCCAGGCTCTGATCAGGCCCTACACCCATACAAGGGCACTGCGTTCATCCACCTCTGGCCTGCTCGCCTCCCTACCACTGAGGAAGTACAGTTCCCGCGCAGCCCAGTCAAAACTGTTCGCTGCTCTGGCCCCCCAATGGTGGAACAAACTCCCTCACGACGCCAGGACAGCGGAGTCAATCACCACCTTCCGGAGACACCTGAAACCCCACCTCTTTCAGGAATACCTAGGATAGGATAAAGTAATCATTCTCACCCACCCCCCCCTTAAAAGATTTAGATGCACTATTGTAAAGTGGCTGTTCCACTGGATGTCATAAGGTGAACGCACCAATTTGTAAGTCGCTCTGGATAAGAGCGCCTGCTAAATGACTTAAATGTAAATGTAAATGTAATACCGATTAGGAAGGAGATGTGTTCTGTCTCCTAGAGGTGAACGTACTTTGGTGTGAAAGGTGCAAATCAATCCCAGAACAACAGCAAATGACCTTGTGAAGATGCTTGAGGAAATAGGTACGAAAGTATCTATATCCACAGTAAAACGAGTCCTATATCGACATAACCTGAAAGGCAGCTCAGCAAGGAAGAAGCCACTGCTCCAAAACTGCCATAAAAAAAGCCAGACTACTGTTTGCAACTGCACATGGGGACAAAGATTATACTTTTTGGAGAAACGTCCTCTGTCACGTTCGTTGAATGGAGGAGACCAAGGCGCAGCGTGATGTGAATACATTCTTCTATTTATTAACTTCTTCGATATAGGGGGCGCTCTTTTAATTTTAAAACGTTCCCGTTTTAAAACAAGATATTTTGACTTTGACATCTTGTTAATACAGCCACGGTGTCAGATTTCAAAAAGGCTTTACAGCGAAAGCAAACCATGTGATTATCTGAGCACCCCATCAAACAAACACAGACAATCATATTTCATCATGCCAGGCGCAACACAAAACTCAGAAATAACTATTTAATTCATGCCTTAACTTTGAAGAGCTTCTTCTGTTGGCACTCCAATATGTCCCATAAAAATCACAAATGGTCCTTTTGTTAGATTAATTCCGTCATTATATCTCCAAAATGTGCATTTATTTGGTGCGTTTGATCCAGAAAATCACAGGTTCCAACTCTCGCAACATGACAAATATCTAATAAGGTACCTGTAAACTTGTTCCAAACATTTCAAACAACTTTAGGTATTTTTTAACGTGAATAATCTATCAAATTTAAGATGGGATAAACTGCGTTCAATAGTGGATATAAACAAAGTGGAGCGAGCTTTCAGGTCACACGACCCAACCCCAACAGTATACTAGACTCGACCCTCGTTCTGAACAGCCCTACTTCTTCATTTCTCAAAGGAAAAACATCAACCAATTTCTAAAGACTGTTGACATCCAGTGGAAGCGATATGAACTGCAAGCAAGTGCCTTAGAAATCTAGATCCCCATAGAAACCGCATTGAAAAGAGAGTGACCTTAACAACAAACAATTCCTGGATGGTTTGTCCTCGGGGTTATGCCTAATAAATAAGTTCTGTTATACTCACAGACATATTTCACAGTTTTAGAAACTTCAAGGTGTTTTCTATCCAAATCTACTAATACTATGCATATCCTAGCTTCTGGGCCTGAGTAACAGGCAGTTTACTTTTGGCACACTTTTCATCCAGACGTGAAAATACCGCACCCTTGCCTAGAGAGGTTATTATTACCAAAAACAACTCATGGAAGGTTGGTACAAGATCATTTTCCAAAAGTAAAATGCATTCAAACAATTAACAGCTGAAGGTAGAAAAATCATTGTGCTTTGCTTCATCTATTTATCATCTCGCTATTTATCTCCAATCAAGATAGTGTGCCAGATTGTAATTGTCAACCTGTTTTCTTGAATGAATTAGCATTCAAGTAGCTTCAACTTAACTGACAACCTGCAGCACAATTAGGATCTGAAGTATTGACAACAGATGCCAGTTAGTTTTCTTTTTCTTATCTTCAGTTGCAGTTTCAATGCTGTGAAAAACATTAGTCAGAAAGCATTTTCAATGCAATGCCTTGCAAAAGTATTCATCCCCTTTGCGTTTTTCCTATTTTGTTGCATTACAATGTATTCATCTCCTTTGCTATGAAGCCCCTAAATAAGATCTGGTGCAACCAATTACCTTCAGAGGTCCCAATAAAGTCCACCTGAGTCTGCAACACCAGCAAGCAAAGGACACCACCAAGCAAGCGGCACCATGAAGACCAATGAGAGCTCCAAACAAGTCAGGGACAAAGTTGTGGAGAAGTACAGATCAGGGTTATAAAAAAAAAATCTAAAACTTTGAACAGCCCACTGAGCAACATTTGGAAATAATGCAGACTATTGATGGAAGCCACAATCTATTCACAATATTAAGGCTGGTGCAGTATTTCTCAACCTCAAAAATGTGCAATGTGAAGTCAGAGCTATTGGGCAGGCCTGTCTTACTGTCTATGCTATTGGATAGAGAGCAATCACCGAAGCTGTTCACCCCATGTTAGTGGGCAAATGGACATTGTCAAATCAAAACTGAACAATATCATTGTGAAGCACGGATTTTCCAAACTCCATTTTAAACAAGACTGTATTTAAATTATCCTATTTACACTTTGTCAATTTTGACACTAGAATAACTGTTTCGGATTTGAAATGGATTCGATGCCACTTAGGCCATTTTCACTCTTCTTTGAGGCTAATTAATTTCAAGTGTAAAATGGTGTCTATAGTATATCAAATCAGACTTTATTGGTCACATGCATATGGTTATCAGATGTTAATGCAAGTGTAGCGAATGCATGTGCTTCTAGTTCCGACAGCGTAGTAATATCTAACAAGTAATCTAACAAATTCACAAAACATATCTTATACAAATGTAAAGGGACGAATAAGAATATGTACATATAAATATATGGAAGGGCGATAGCCGTGTGGCATTGGCAAGATGCAGTAGATGGTATAGAAAACAGTATATACATATGAGATGAGTGATGTAGGATATGTAGACATTATTAACATGGCGTTACTTAATGTGACTAGTGATACCTTTATTAAATCAATTTATTACATTTATTAAAGTGGCTAGAGATTTGAGTCTGTATGTTGGCAGCAGCCACTATATGTTAGTGATGGCTGTTGAACAGTCTGATGGCCTTGAGATGGAAGCTGTTTTTCAGTATCTCGGTCCCAGGTTTGATGCACCTGTACTGACATTGCCTTCTGGATGATTGCTGGGTGAAAAGGGAGTGGCTCGGGTGGTTGTTGTCCTTTATGATCTTTTTGGCCTTCCTGTGACATCAGGTGCTGTAGGTGCTGTAGGTGTCCTGTAGGTGCCCCCGGTGATGCGTTGTGCAGACCGCACTACCCTCTGGAGAGCCTTGCGGTTGTGGGCGGAGTAGTTGCCATACCAGGCGGTGATACACTCACAGATAATATCTTTGCAGTTTTGGATACGTCAGAGTGTTTTCTTTCCAAAGCTGTCAATTATATGCATAGTCGAGCATCTTTTCTTGTCTTTTCTTATCTTGTTTAAAACGGGAACGTTTTTTTATCCCAAAATTAAAAGAGTGCACCCTATATCGAAGAAGTTAAACACACCAGCCAGCTGGTCTGTGCATGCTCTAAAGACGCAGCTAGGGATGACGTCTGGCCTGGCAGCCTTGCGAGGGTTAACACGTTTAAATGTTTTACTCACGTTGGCCACGGTGAAGGAGAGTCCACAGGCTTTGGTAGCGGGCCGTTACCAAAGCCTGTGGGCTCTCAAGACGTCAATGTCCACAATGGGGCTGGTTTTCTTTTTGTAATCCATTATTGACTGTAGACCCTGCCCATACGTCTTGTATTTGAGTCATTGAATTGCGACTCTACTTTGTCTCTATGCTGATGCTTTGCTTGTTTGATTGCCTTGCGGATAGAATAGCTACAGTGTTTGTATTCGGTCATGTTTCCAGTCGCCTTCCATGATTAAAAGCAGTGGTCGTGCTTTCAGTTTTGCGCGTGTGCTACAATCAATCCACGGTTTCTGGTTAAGGAAGGTTTTAATAGTCACAGTGGGTACAACATCACTGATGCACTTGCTAATAAACTCTCTCACAGAGTCAGCGCATATGTCAATGTTGATGTATGAGGCTACTTGGAACATATCCCAGTCCACGTGATCGAAGCAATCTTGAAGCGTGAAATCAGACCAGTATTGGATAGACCTGAGCACGAGTGTTTCCTGTTTTAGTTTCTGTCTATAGGCTGGGAGCAACAAAATTGAGTCATGCTGAAGTGAGGGCGGGGAGGGCTTTGTGTGCATCTTGGAAGTTAGAGTAGTAATGGTCCAGAATGCTACCGGCTCATTTCGCATTCAATATGCTGACAGAATTCAGGAAGCCTTGTTCTCAGATTAGCTTTGTTAAAACACCAGCTACAATACATGCAGCCTCAGGATATATGGCTTCCAGTTTACATAGAGTCCAGTGAAGTTCTTTCAGGGCCGTCGAGGTATCTGCTTGGGGGGGATATACATGGCTGTGACTATAATCGAAGAGAATCCTCTTGGTAGATAACACGATTGGCATTTGATTGTAAGGAATTATAGGTCAGGTGAACAAAAGGACTGAAGTTCCTGTATGTTGTTGTGCATACACCATGAGTCGTTAATCATAAGGCATACACCCCCCCCCGCCCTTCTTCTTACCAGAAAGATGTTTGTTTCTGTCGGCGCAATTCAGTACGAAACTGGGTGGCTATACCAAATCATATCCCGAGTGAGCCATATTTCTGTGAAACAGAGAATGTTATGATCTCTGATGTCTCTCTGGAAGACAACTCGTGTGTGCCGTGTGTGATTTCATGAAAGTTATACATTTGCTGTCCCCTCAATTTGGACATTTTCACTTAGGGGTGTACTCACTTTTGTTGCCAGCGGTTTAGACATTAATGGCTGTGTGTTGAGTTATTTTGAGGGGCCAGCAAATGTACAGTATTATACAAGCTGTACACTCACTACTTTACATTGTAGCAAAGTGTCATTTCTTCAGTGTTGTCACATTGAAAAGATATACTCAAATATTTACAAAAATGTGAGGGGTGTACTCACTTTTGTGATATACTGTATTTATAGTAATTTAATTTGAATTTGGCGCTCTGCAATTTCACCGGATGTTGTTGAGGGGTTCCGCTAGCGGAACGTCTAGACATAACAAGTTATCACCAATGACTGATTATTCTCTCAGTGTCGTTTTTTCTAATTGAATACTTTTTTGTTTTCAGATGGGGGGGTGCACTTTTGTGTTTCCCGTGTACAGGTGTTTCACTGGTTTTGTTTTTTCAGAATGCTGACATGCTTGACCCTTTCTTTGTCATAAGGCCAATTTTTCTCTTTGCCTGGTCTGTCATGGTATGTGCTTATTTGTGTGTGATAATAGTTCTGAAACTTATTGGCACGTGGAAGTCTGATGGTTATCTCACCTACCAACGGGGTGAGCACTGCAGAAACGTTATGTTACAGCTTGTGTATTGTAAGACTCTCTTTTCTGTTATGACAACCGTTTAAATGGTTCTCTTTGCACCTGCCAAGGTAGTCAGTTTTTGAATTAAAACAAATATGACAACTCCATTGCCAGCTGTGCTGAAAAGCGTAACTGCTTATGCCTCCTCTGAATCATTGCCATTACCTAAAAGATTTTTGCAGCAGTTTTGCCAGTCACATCAGTAAAACGAGTCAAATAATATTTTTGCCGTTGGTTCTCCTCGAGAAATGTACTGTTCACAGTTTTGTGAGTATTTGACAAATTTGTCTGGAAAGAGTTGCCGGGCAAATCCTGTCATTGTCAGAGACTAACAAAAAAATAAGGGAATTATGATAACACTGGGCATCCAAGGAACTCCATATTGACAATGGCCAAAGGGGCCTCAAAGTCATTGTGTAGGGAAAACGTATTGGTCTGCGTCTGTTTGACTGGGCCCATGTTTTCACAGTCTTAACAAGTGACGAGAATTTGACAGCCATCCAAAACTAATTTCTAATTTCACGTTCCTCCCTTTCTCTACCTCCCACACCCCCCATTCTCCACTCACTCACACACATGTTCTTTTTGAATAAATCCACACCAAACAATTTTCCACATGGCTGCACCGTGGTTAGTGGTGTATGGACTACCAGATCAGAGATAGGGCTCAGCTCCCCTCGCTAGCTTGAATGACAGGCCCAGATTAGCATGCTTTATTTGCCCCGGGTAAACAACACTATAAATAAGCAGGGCTGTTCAATCAATCAGCCATCACGGTGCTCCAACCTGTTCTAATAAAGACTAGGAAGTGAAAGCACACACGACTATCTGTAACACTCCAACACACACACACACACACACACATATACACTTTCCCATCCCATGTCAATGTCACTGTTCCATTATTCACCTCTAATGGGTTCCGCCACAAATATTAACCAGCGGTGCAGGGGAATGATGCATTGTCAGATATTGTTAGTGTGTTGGTATGTTGCCCCTCCATGTAACCTTTCCTTCACCCTTATTTCCTGAAGGAGTGTATTATTTACCTCAGCAGTGTAGTAGCCTATACTGTATATATTGACTACAAATGTTTTAGAGTGAACTCTGTCATTAGGGAGAGGTTGAAATTTGCACAATGGTTACCCTGACGAAAATGGAGTAGGGTCATGCTTTTTCAATTTCAGTCAGGTGGAGGGTTTAGTATTTTACACATTTAGTCCAGGGGAGTGTCATGTAATTTGTAATGAGTTAAATTTCATATTGCTCAGAGTTTGAGAATTAGCTGCTTATTATAGTATCATGTGTGCCCGATGATGCCCCTCATCCCTGATTCTCTGCTTGGCGCTCAAGTGTGCCTAGTGTGGTCTCAATAAAATTATCCATAGCCTATACCAGCCTTTCTCAAACCCTGATCTGTCGACCGGCACCGGTACGTGGAGGAATGCTTGCCGGTCTGCAGCATATTTGTATTGAATTTTATTGTATTTTTTTTGTGGTCTGCAGCATATTTTACTGGAATAAATACTTGCTGTATGCCTACTTGTGCAATGTGCTGAACTATACATGAAGCAGTAAACACATTCTGTTGCCATGACAATGTATAGCTACACCACACACACACTCTCTCTGCCTGAATTTCTTTCAAATCAAACAGCTGCCTGCCAAAACCTGTCTGTGACATGTCAGACTTGCCTCAGCAATGATGCTATGAAGCCATCGAAAATGCGCAGACATTTAGAAACAAAGCTTTCACATTTCAAGGATAAACCAGATGCTTTTTTTAAAGAGATGACCAACCAAACAAAATACTACACTATAATTTCACAGACAATGAGAGTTTACTGAAGGCTTCATACTTATTCTCAAAACATTTCCAAGTGCATGTGAGCCATTGTACTCATGCATAAAAAATGTAACAATGAAAGAAAAGCATTGCATGTTTGAAGTTAGTGTGGGAGAGGAGGAAAAATTGCGATCAATAATGACAAACCTAGCATTGACAACCTACAGTGCATTCGGAAAGAATTCATACCACTGGACTTTTTTATATGTTGTTACGATACAGCCTAATTCTAACATTTATTAAATTGTTTTTTTCCCCCTCATCAATCTACACACAATACCCATTAAAAACAGGTTTAGAAATTGTTGCAAATTTATCCCTGCCAAAGGTGCTTCAACAAAGTAAAGGGTCTGAATACAAATCTCTGGAAGACAAACAGGTTTCCCTCAAGAATTTCCCTGTATTTAGCGCCATCCATCATTCCTTCAATTTTGGCCCCAGTCCCTGCCGATGAAAAACATCCCAACAGCATGATGCAGCCACCACTATGCTTCACTGTTGGTGTTCTCGGGGTGATGAGAGGTGTTGGGTTTGCACCAGACATAGCGTTTTCCTTGATGGCCACAAAGCTCAATTTTAATCTCATCTGACCAAAGTACCTTCCTCCATTTGTTTGGGGAGGTATCCCGAAAAGTTTTTGCTTATTTTTTTCTTTAAGCAATTGCTTTTTTTCTGTCCGCTCTTGCGTAAAGCCCAGTTTTGTGGAGTGTACGGCTGAAAGTGGTCCTATGGACAAATACTCCAATCTCAGCTGTTGAGCTTTGCAAGTCCTTCAGGGTTATCTTTGGTCTCTTTGTTGCCTCTGATTAATGCTCTCCTTGCCTGGTCCATGAGTTTTGGCAGGCTTGTTGGCAGGCTTGTTGTGGTACCATATTCTTTCCATTTTTTATAATGGATTTAATGGTGCTCCCTGGGATGTTCAAAGTTTCAGATTTTTTTTAGAACCCAACACTGATCTGTACTTCTCCAGAACGTTGTCCCTGCCCTGTTTGGAGAGTTCCTTGGTGTTCATGGTGCCACTTGCTTGGTGGTGCCGCTTGCTTGGTGGTGCCGCTTGCTTGGTGGTCTTGCAGACTCTGGGGCCTTTCAGAACATGTGTATATATACTGAGATCATGTGACAGATCATGTGACACTTAAATAAAGTCCACCTGTGTGCAATCTAACTTATGTGACTTCTGAAGGTAATTGGTTGCACCAGATCTTATTTAGGGGCTTCGTAGCAAAGGTGGTGAATACATATGCACGTGCCACTTTCCATTTTTTTTTTTTTTTGAAACAAGTAGTTATTTTAATTTCACTTCACCAATTTGGATTATTTTGTGTATGTCCATTACTTGAAATCCAAAGAAAAATATATTTGTAATGTAACAAAATAGGGAAAACGCAAAGGGGATGAATACTTTTGCAAGGCACTGTAAACCCTTTTGTCCTGCCTAACGAATTAATATGCTGTGGCACTTCAGGAGTCAAATCAATTTTGTATATATGTGTGTGTGGATTAGGCCTACTGATGCCCTGTCCAGCTTGAGCGGGAGAACTTGAAGATGAGAAGGACTGAAGGTTGGCTTGCTATAATTGATTTGAATAAAATTAAATGTTTCATTGACTATAATGAAGCTATTTATTAGAGTTATTGACATTGCAATAAGCCATATTCAAGTAATTTTCCATACATTACCATGAAGCGGCAGCTGCGGAGATGGGCAGAGCATTGGTGCTGAAAATAGGCTAATTTGATTAGCCTTAATTCATTTAAACCGTATCCATTTCAATTTGAATATAGGCTACTAACAACAAGAGGGCTTTGTGTTGGAACCTATTTCTTCCTATTCCAGAAAGAGGTAGGCCTACCTGTTTGACAGACTAAATGATAATCTACTATCCATAGATTTTGTCAGCCTATTCCTTTAGTCACCATGCACCCCTTAAATATCTCAGTGTCAGTGAAGAGCTTGTTAAGTTAAAACCAGAGTTCGAATTGAGGGGGTATCTGAGGGTGTTGTGGCTTTGGGTAAAGAAAATGGCTAAAAGTACAGGCCTACCCGTTGTTAAAAAAATATGTGTCATATTGACTTGATTATATAAAGTTATCTATAGCAACGCTTTAGTCCGCAAAGCTTTATGCTAGAAACAAGCGTAAAATGTTGGGTAAAGACATGACTCCGATGCATATGGGATATATTTGGTTTGTCTCTATGACATGACATTTAGAAGCTGTGCTACAACCGAAGAAGAGACAATAAATGTACTTTACTTGGGAAGTAATGATTCTGTCACTATCAATTGACATTTGATATTTTAACAGGCTATTAAAGAACATATTAACCCTAAAATCAGTAAGGAGCCTAGCAAGTAACAAAAAAATAATTATTGAGTCTACATTATTATTATTATTTCAAAGTTATAGCCTTCCATTTAAAGAAAAAAATAAGCAAACACATTTGGTGTTCACCATAAGGCATGTGGGAGACTCCCCAAATTATGGAAGAAGGTACACTGGTCAGATGAGACAAAAATGTAGCTGATGCCTATCAAGGAAAACGCTATGTCTGGCGCAAACCCAACACCTCTCATCACCAAGAGAACACCATGGTCGTGGCAGCGTCATGCTGTGGGGGTGTTTTTCAGCGGCAGGGACTGTTTTTGGTCTTATTTCTTGTTTGTTTCACAATAAAAATATCTAGCATCTTCAAAGTAGTAGGCATGTTGTGTAAATCAAATGATTACAACCCCCCCAAAAAATCTATTTTAATTCCAGGTTGTGAGGCAACAAAATAGGAAACATGCCAAAGGGGATGAACACTTTCACAAGACACTGTAATCCTGTTTTACCTCATTTCTACCAGCATGTCAAAACTTCTTCAAGATTGGTAGGTCCCCTGCGGGACAGTTGAGCTAACGTAGGCTAATGCGATTAGCATGAGGTTATAAGTAACAAGGTCATTTCCCAGGACATAAACATACAGTTGAAGTCGGAAGTTTACATACACCTTAGCCAAATACATTTTAACTCAGTTTTTTCACAATTCCTGACATTTAATTAGCTGGTCAGTTAGGATCACCACTTTTTTTAAGAATGTGAAATGTCAGAACAATAGTAGGGAGAATGATTTATTCAGGTTTTATTTCTTTCATCACATTCCCAGTGTGTCAGAAGTTTGCATACACTCAATTAGTATTTGGTAGCATTGCCTATAAATTGTTTAACTTGGGTCAAATGTTTTGGGTAGCCTTCCACAAGCTTCTACTCTAGGCGAGCAGGGGACACAGCAATCAGATAAGCTAGCAGGCCCGGGCCAGTAGATGTTTCTTTAGCGACATTGTAAAAGAATAGCCTGTAGCGACAACATCGGGCGATCACGTCGGCAGTCCAGTCATGATGGATCGGCGGGGCTCCGTGTCGAGAATAAAGGGTCCAGGCCAATTGGCAAAGGAGGTATTGTAGCCCTAGAATTAGCTGGTATATGGGCCTAGCTCGAGGCTAGCTGGTGCTTTCTTCGGGACAGAGGCATTAACTAACAATAGCCACTCGTTTGCAGCTAGTTGGCTGCGATGATCCGGTGTAATGATCCAGAGCGGCATGAATCCGGT
Organism: Oncorhynchus nerka; assembly: GCF_034236695.1. NCBI lineage: Eukaryota > Metazoa > Chordata > Actinopteri > Salmoniformes > Salmonidae > Oncorhynchus > Oncorhynchus nerka. Next base: position 55,863,084 of record NC_088423.1, read on the forward strand.
GATGCGGTAGAGAGAAGCATTCCGATTTGTTCTGGGTTGATGACGCGCTGTGCAGACTGGCAGGTGTTGTTCGAGCTAAGGCTGGCTGGTGACTGAAAAAATTTGAAGACCACTAGCCGTGGCTAACAAAGACTAGTAGCTAGTTAGCTGGCTCCTGATGGAAGTTCCAGTTATAAGGAAAAAAATAGCTGATCCGTACCTCATTGGGTGAGAAGGGTTGCAAGGAAAGTATATTTATTTCATAGATAGAAAGTGAGATTAAGATATATACGAAAAAGACTGGCTATTTGCATGGGATAAGACATGGGATAAACACACACAACCTACTGTTACACCATCTTGGCCTGGGCTATTTGACAACGCCATCGCGTAACGGCTATTTGACCAAGAAGGAGAGTGATGGAGTGCTGCATCAGATGATATGGACTCCACAATCACCCAACCTCAACCCAATTGAGATGGTTTGGGATGAGTTGGACCGCAGAGTGAAGGAAAAGCAGCTAACAAGTGCTCAGCATATGTGGTAACACCTTCAAGGCTGTTGGAAAAGCATTCCAGGTGAAGCTGGTTGAGAGAAGGACAAGAGAAGGCCAAGAGTGTGCAAAGCTAACAATGCCAAGGGTGGCTACTAATATATTTTGATTTGTTTAAGACTTTTTTGGTTACAACGTGATCCCATATGTGTTATTTCATAGTTTTGATGTCTTCACTATTATTCTACAATGTAGAAAATAGTAAAAATAAAGAAAACCCTGGAATGAGTAGGTGTGTCCAAACTTTTGACTGGTACTATAAGTAAATTTGTCAGAAGACTTTTGGTCCACTAAAATAAGAGGGCTCTGTACAAAAAGTGCTGTAATTACTAAACGGTTCACCCGATATGGATGAAAGCTGACAGTCTGCTCTTTAACGTCAATTTATCTTTTTAGGGATAGGGGGCAGTATTTTCACTTTGGATGAATTGCATGCCCATAGTGAACTGCATCCTACTCTGTCCTAGATTGCTATTATATGCATATTATTATTACTATTGGATGGACACCCCTCTGAAGTTTCTAAATCTGTTTGAATTATGTCTGTGAGTATAACAGAACTCATATGGCAGGCAAACTTCCAAACAGGAAGTGGAAATTCTGGGTCTGGTTGATTTTCAACTCATCGCCTATTCACATCCCAGTAAAATATGGATCTGTTCGCATTCCTACGCCTTCCCACTAGATGTCAACAGTCAGTAGAACGTGGAATGAAGCCTCTAGTGTAATGTGGGACCGGATGACAGCTATTTGAGTCACTGGTCTGGCGGAATGCCAGTTCCTGGTCAGGCGCATTTCTCATGATATCCCCATGCGTTCCGTTACTCTGTAGACAAAAACGAATGCTCTGGTTGAAACGTTATTGGATATATATGATAACATTTCTGATGTAATTTCGAATTTCTGTTGACTCCAACATGGCGGAGAAATGGTGTGTACCTCTGAGCGCCGTCTCAGATTATTGCATGGTATGCTTTTCCGTAAAGTAAAAAATAATCTGACACAGCGGTTGCATTAAGAACACGTGAATCTTTAATCATATGTAAAACATGTATCTTTCATCAACGTTTATGATGAGTATTTCTGTTATATGACGTGGCTCTCTGTAATTACTCCTGATATTTTGGAGGCGTTTCTGAACATGGCGCCAATGTAAACCGAGATTTGTGGATATAAATATGCACATTATCGAACAAAACATAAATGTATTGTGTAACATGGTGTCCTATGAGTGTCATCTGATGAAGATTATCAAAGGTTAGTGATTCATTTTATCTCTAATTCTGCTTTTGTGACTCTCTTTGGCTGCGAAAACTGGCAGTGTGTTTTTTTTTATTTGGTGGTGATCTAAATTTGGTTGTGTTTTCGCTGTAAAACATTTAAAAAATCCGACACGATGGGTAGATTATCAAGATGTTTATCTTTCATTTGCTGTATTGGACTTGTTAATGTGTGAAAGTTAAATATTTCCCAAAAATATTTTTGAATATACTGCACTGCCTTTTCAGCAGAATGTTGGGGGATGGGGGTTCCGCTAGCGGAACGTGTGTCCTAAACAGGACTACTTTAAAACCGCTTAGAGGTTAGGGTGCATTTTTTTCAACTTTTTGATGAAAAGCGTGCAAAATTTCAACGTCCTGCTACTCATGCCAGGAATATAGTATATGCATATGATTAGTATGTGTGGATAGAAAACACTCTGTTTATAAAACTGGTTAAATCATGTCTGTGACTATAACAGAACTTGTCTTGTGTAGCAGGCAAAACCCTAAGGAAAAACTGTTCAGAAATAAATATATATATCCCTCCGCCAGTTCCCTGTATTGTCTATGTCAAGGGAAATTAGATAGCGCCCAATTTACAGCTTCGCCAGTCTTGGGAATTGGGTTGAAGTTAATCTTTGGTGAAATGAAGAATAGGCACTTCCTGTCAGAGGTTACACTGTGGATAGTTATGAAAGAGAGAAAATCGTCCATGATTTGTTGACTTGCTGCTATTGAATACAGATCGCCCCGTCATCAATTTGATCGATTATTAACGTTTACAAATACCTAAAGTTGGATTACAAAAGTAGTTTGAAGTATTTTGGCAAAGTTTATAGGCAACTTTTTACATTTTTTGTAATGACGTTGCGTTTTGGAAAGCTGTTTTTTTCTGGATCAGACGGGCTTTATAAATGGACATTTTGGGTAAACATGGACGGAATTAATCGAAAAAAAGAACCAATTGTGATGTTTATGGGACATATTGGAGTGCCAACAAAGAAGCTCGTCAAAGGTAATGCATGTTTTATATTTTATTTCTGCGTTTTGTGTAGCGCCGGCTACGCTAATTATTTTGTTTACGTCTCGTTCAGGTATTTCGGGGGGGTGCATGCTATCAGATAATAGCTTCTCATGCTTTCGCCGAAAAGCATTTTTAAAATCTGACATGGCTGGATTCACAACGAGTGTAGCTTTAATTGAGTACCCTGCATGTGTGATTTAATGAAGGTTTGAGTTTTATCGAGTACTATTTTGAATTTGGCGCTACGCATTTCCCCAAGCTATTGGCTAGGAGAGACGCTAGCGTCTCAGTAGCCGTAAGAGGTTAAGCCATACACTCCACAGAGCTGTTTGCTGCACTGAAAGTAAAGAGTTTGCTGCACTGAAAGTAAAGGGCCTGAATAATTTTGCACGCCCAATTTTTCAGTTTTTGATTTGTTAAAAAAGTTTGAAATATCCAATAAATGTCGTTCCACTTCATGATTGTGTCCCACTTGTTGTTGATTCTTCACAAAAAAATACAGTTTTATATCTTTATGTTTGAAGCCTGAAATGTGGCAAAAGGTCGCAAAGTTCAAGGGGGCCGAATACTTTCGCAAGGCACTGTATGTATCCAAATAAATGTCACTAGAGAACAGCTTGAACAGATGCAAATGCAGCTATTTTGCTGTTATTCTTGCTGCACTGTTTGATGTGACTGTAAGTTAGCTGTAGTAGGCTAGCAAGCAAGCAAGGGATAAGAACATTAACAGCCATTATGGCAATGGAACATTTAGAACGAGTGACTGGGTCACGTCTCTGGCAACTGAACAGATAGAACGATCGACCAGCCGGCTTGGGTTGTCAAGGGCTGTGGGTAACTGGTGAAAGGAGTCAGGTGCAGGAGAGCTGAGAAGCGTGGACAAGGTATTTAATTCAAGATAAATCATTATAAACACAATACTACGGCACGGGAAAAATACTGGTACGTAATAACAGGCGTAATAACAAAACCCGGCAACAAAATACCAGCAGTCAGAAACAACAAGAACAAACACGCACACAAACATGGGGGAAACCGGAGGGTTAAATAATGAACATGTAATGGGGGAATTGAAACCAGGTGTGTAGAAGACAGACAAAACAAATGGAAAATGAAGTGGATCGGCGAAGGCTAGACGGCCGGTGACGTCGACAGCCGAACGCCTCTCAAATAAGGAGAGGGACCGACTCCGGCAGAACTCGTGACATGGTATTTAATTCAAGATAAATCATTATAAACACAATACTTGAACATTTGTGTTCGGACTATATCTTGTCGAAGGATTAAATAGTATGAATAAATTACATGTAAATACAATTTTGAAATGGAAATATGTAAATCATTCTTTTAATATGTTGGTAACCGGTTGCATAAGAATATGAACTGATGGGTTATAGAGAAAACAACGCAATTATAACATAGGCTTTCCCAGTGATTTTACCAATGCAGCATTACTGTCCCAAACACAGGCAAAGGCAGGCAGGCAGGGACCTTGGGGACCTGTCATGGACCTAATTCTGCTTGTGTGTGGCATCTTATTCCCTTGCTTTAAAAATCAAACATACTTTGGCTGTTTGGCTTTCTTTCCCTCTCAATATCTTTCTTTCTCTCTCTCTCTGTCCCCCCTCAATATTCTCTCTCTCCTCCTCTATGCTTCCCTAGATCTCTTGGCAATGGCTCTGCTTGCGGTCTGTCCCATCTGTTTTCATTCATTAGGACAGATCTGATTCTGTGGGCTTCTGACACCTTTTCACGTCGCGCTGCACAACGTAATTAAGTAGGGGTGAGGAATCATTTCGGCGCCACACCAGCCAGCCAGAAATCCAGTCAGCCACTCTCTCTTCCATCCCCTTAAACCTTCTCTCCTGGTTTTATAGATTGGTATTAACACCGTAGGTTTAATGGTTGCCACTGCCACTATATCTAGTGAATATTGTGTGTTAATGATACACAGTATCTGTAGCCGCAAACCTGGCTCCATAGAGCTCCATGATTGCGTCCCAATAATCTCTTCTTCCCCCTGAAGTGTGAACTCGTTCACTATTCCCCACAAATGTAAAAGCATTGGATTAGTTTAAGCATGAGCTAGAGGGTTTCCATACCAGTCATTTCCTTTCCATGAAGAGAAGTGAACAAGTGCACACTTTAGGGGAAAGGAGAGATTATTGGGACACACTTGGCAAGGAATTATCTCAATTAAATGTTTTTGCTTGACACAGAGCTGCAAGACGATGGAGATTATTCTTTACCTGCAGAAGTTCTGCAACTGAGGCTGTTGTGGAGAAAGGTTCTACAGTCAAATGGCACCGAAGGAACATTACACAATTGACTGTTTTACTGGAATAAGTTTGTTATTGTTAAGAGATTCCGATGATCGGACAGTTAAATGTAATATTAAAGACCAGCCGATACCAACATTTTCTGTCACATACTGATATTTTGACTCTCAAACCCAGCACTAGTGGATAGATTAATCGCTTTGGCTAAAACCAATATGACAATGAAGAACGTTTTCTATGTTTTGGGGGTATTCTACTGTTACTGTAACATGGGGGAACCAGCCTGATCTCTGCGTTCACCATTCTACTCCACTTCAAAACAGCGATCAGGCTGGTTCCACCAGGCTACGGTAATAGAACCTGCATGCACAGAAAGGCTAAAATGCTTTGTTTCTTTACCAGAGCACTCCCATATAGACAGACTCAGCCTATGCACAAATGAAAACATTTCTCTGGCTTTTGTTAGGTTTCAGTCTCCTCCTCCTCCTCTCTCCTCAATTAATTCTGCCCACCTTCTATCCATATCTTTTCTATGTCCTCCCCTCACCTCTTTCACCCGGACTCTAAATAATGGCAATATAGTACATCTTATATTATAATTCATCCTCTCTATTCACTCATTCCCCCCTAATATTTCTCTCTCTCTGCACCTCCCCCTTTGCACTCTGGATCTAAGCAATATGGCAATATAAAACCTTTTCTTCCCTCTCTTTTCTCTCTCCTCCCTTTCATTCCCTCACGTGTTTGTCTCTGGCTCTAAATCTCTTATATTATAAGTCCTCTCCAGTCACTCTCTCTCCTCTCCCTTTCTCTCCTTACCCTTGTTCCCCCGCTCCTCCCCTGCCTGTGCTGTCCTGGAGGGAGACAGATTTTGCAGGGAGAGGGAACCATATTTCCAATCAGCGAATCAGGCTGCTGCGGGCTGTGGCCACCGTCCCCGACAGACTGTTTCAGGGAGCTCCCTGTGGCAGAGGGGCAGCTTGTGCCCACCTGGGAACTCTACCCACTTGATTTCTTCATCAGCGGGTGTCAAGCTCACCCACCCCCAACCTCCCTAACCAAACCCAAACTCATGTTTCAGTGTTAGATAGATAACCAAACCAAACGCCACAGAACACCCCAGAACCACCAACCTGGCCTCATGGCAGAGCAGGAGAGTAGGATTCTGTAGCATTGATTTGTTTCCCTCCATTTAGTACGATATATGATGTTACGTTATGAATGCAATAGTGATCACACAATATCATACAAATTAGAGGCTGTATAGTATCATACGTCGTACCTGGTCGAACAATATCATACGAATTGAATGATGTAACTTATTATCCTTCTTGGAGGATGAATAGTTTTATACTTCTTTCTCTGAGACCAGGTTATTTGTTGTGTTGTCACAACAAAGATAATAATACATTTACGTTTATTGACGTTGCTGGTTAGGAAACTAACTACAAAGGTTAAGAGAATTTACGTAGCAGGTCAGGTGAATTGGGTTAAGAATAGGGAATGGTTTAGCTGAAATGTTACAGTTGTCCCCAACATTAATCGAACACACTGCCTTTGGATTGATAGAGGGTCGTGGTGTGCCCACCTGTCCTCTCTGGCCAACCTTTCTACTATGTTTTATGAAGTAACCATACCATTATTGAATTTGCAATGTACCATGTCATACTTAATGGAAGTTCACAAATGTACATGAGTGAGTCATCTGGAACCACCCATACGACCAGTTTGTTTTGCATCCAATTTACATTTTAATTAACAGCAGTGCAATCAGTGATCATTAATGCAAATACGTGATTAAAGCCAATATTCTCTGAAAAAGTCAAAGTCAGCCCAACTATGGAAGTATGAAACTCATAAAGGACTGCACAACTTATAACCCTCAATTCCAGAGTGAAAGCCAGACGGTAAAAATACACTTACAACACACAGCAGAATAGATTTTCGGAAATATCCCATTTCTACAGTTCATGTTGATTCAGAGATATACAAACGGATGCTGCTACCGAGAGATCACTGACCTCCATACTGGTCATCCTCTCTACAGTTGACCTTCCCGTGGCAGAAACGGATGGGGAAGTCTGTGTGGCACTCCCTTTTAGTAAACAATACAAGGCATGCATTATGTATCCCCATGTAAATAACGCTGACCTCACAACCTTTTTAGTAACTGAGCGTTTACTAAGACATCTCCCGGTTCCCAAGGAGGCGATGATTTCACCTGCGAAAGTGCCCAGAATCGTAACTAGCCAATGTAGGTTCAAAACTCCTCAGTGGCAAGTAACTACCTCGGTTCAGTAGCTGTGCAGGGGGATGCACAGATGTACTTAAAGAAAGATGAGCCCGGACAAAATCCATAAGGGCTAGTAGCCTACTTCCTAAGACAGAATACTTTTGACTGAGGAAACTTTAAACAAAAAAAGAGCACATTGGAAGAATTTGTCATTGTCAACCACGAGGAAGTTCCAAATACTGAGAATAAATCATTGTTATGAGACAGACTCCAGTCCATATTTCCTTACCTTCAAGTGGGCCTTTTTTTCTCTGATAATGGCTGAGTAGTCAAAGGTTTTCTCACTACTCACAGGACCCGTGAGGCACAGTTGGTACAGCATGGTACTTGCTATGCCAAGGTTGTGGGTTCAATACCCAAGGAAATGAGAAAGTATGAAAATGTATGCACTCACGATTGTAAATAGCTCTGGATAAAAGTATGTGCTAAATTATGTAAATATTATTTTAGCTTTCTTTGTAGTCGGACACTCAAAAAAATGCTAGGTAAAAAATAAATAAATAAATGTTTATTTATTGCCCCTTCGTAAATATTGGACAGAACAAACAAACACTGGGTTATTATGGGTTGCGTGAATAACCCATCACACCTGCTCAGTATTTTTTAAATGTAATCCATAGGTTATTTTCAGGAGGCATGGCTTATTAGGGATGTGGCTTTCAAATTGTTATTTTTGGCCACCCACAAAGTGGTAACTATCCCAACATTGGGATGTGCATAGGCCTTTAAGGAACTCATGCACTTATGTAAGCTTCATTACCCACATGTGGCCAAAAATAACAATTGAAAGCTACGCCCCTACAAAGCCACGCCCTCAGTCTTCTGATCTGACCCACTGGGACATAACTCAATTAATCAGCATTAACAACCCAACTTTTCTCTTTTGAGAAAAAAAGGACTCTATTCAATTCGGTTCGCTGAAGTGTTACAGATTCCGCTATAGAAATGTAAAGGTAATTTCTGATTGAACCAATTGAATATGCAGCGTTTACAACAAATGCCATCTCCACCATCGCGGGAACATTGCCTTAACATTTCAATTAGACTTTAGGGCAGCATTTTCGTGATATGGATTGAGTAGACTCCTAATTCACCCAATGCCTGCAACCCAGCAGTTGGGTCATCTAAACAACCCAGCATTTTTAGAGTGTAGGTTTATCTTAGTAGTCATAGGTTGTATTATGGTGCGTTCAAGAGGAACTCGTAAAAAATGTTGTCCAATCATGACGTCAGTGATCTACTGGTAGGAAAGTCAGAGCTCTAGAAAGATGCCAGTTTCCCACTTGGAATTCCGAGTTGGATAACCGTTCAAATGACTTTTCCCGATGTCCAAGTTGTCTTGAACGCACTGAAGTCAGAGATTTCCTAGTTCCGAGTTACCAATCGTTTTGAACGCGGTATTCACATTCAATTTATCTTAATAGTCATGTCTTATTTTAGTACTCATAGGTTGTTAGTAGTCCTACTTTATGAAGGCTCCCGAGTGGCGCAGCGGTCTAAGGCACTGCATCTCAGTGCTAAGAGGCTTCACTTCAGACCGCGGTTTGATCCTGGGCTGTTTCACAACTGGCCGTGATCAGGAGTCCCATAGGGCTGCGCACAGTTTTATGGGTTAGGGGCGGTAGGCCGTCATTGTTCTTAACTGACTTACCAAGTTAAGTAAATGTTAAATAAAAATAATAATAATTAAACATAATAATAAACAAATAATTATACATTAAACACAGGGATTGTGGTTCATATACTCATGTTGTGTATATGTTTATCTGGTGAGTGACTTGTTTTTTAACTTGGCCTCAACTGGCAGAAAGTGCTACAGTCAATTTATTAAAATTTCATGTTGAAATATCTTATTGATTGTGTAAACATGCATCAGTCTGATTTGATATATGACTTGAAAGTCATGGGCCTGGATTGGCTCTTAACTGGATTGGCTCTTAGTGACAGGCCTGACAGGATTATAAATGTAGGTGTTCTTCCAGACTGTTTCAATGATCATTCCATAATTTACAGTGTTTGGATAAATAATGATTCCTAAAGCACCACTCAAATTGCTAAGACAATGTTAAAATGTCAGTATTGATTATTTCATTGATGACTTGATATCCATAAACTGGCAAAGATTCGAACTAATCCCAACAGCCCAAAATGCATGGGATTTACCTTCTCACTGAAATCACAAAAGCTATGTGATAAACATGCACCTTGGAGAACAGTGAAAGTTAAAGGCCGTCACCTGCCCTGGATTAGCTCTCACTTAATACATCTGTTCAGAGAAAGGGAAAAAGCCTGGGCTAAGTACCATACAACCAAATATCCAACTGACTGGGAGTCCAGTGGAAAATTAAGAACCTCCAGTAAAATGCAAAATTCTCCCTCTATTATGGATTGTCTAACAAATATATATTTTTTTATCCACAGCAGTTCTTGAAATACACAAACTACCTTTTAAATAGGTCAAATAATCAACACGTTCAGCAAATAATCCTCAATGACCGTGTGATTCAAGAGCCAGAATATATACAGTGCCTTCAGAAAGTATTCATATCCCTTGACTTATTCCACATGTTGCTGTATTACAGCCTGAATTCAAAACGGATAAAATATTTTTTTTCCTCGCCCATGTACTCAAATGCATTGAAAATTAAATACAGACATTTCTGGGATCTTTTATTTCAGCTCAGGAAACATGGGACCACTTTGAATGTGAATATTTTTGTTCAATGTACATACAATAGCATAATGCTGCAACAATTTAATCAAACAGCAGTAGAACGCTATAGCTATGTCTATTATTACCTTAATTGTCGGTATTGGCTACTCTTTGGCCATATCTCCAATATTATCACATCACAAAATCACAAAATCAAGTGTCCAGTCAATGTTCTTCCTCACTAAAATGGCTGTTGGCTGACATGGCAGCAGCTTAGCCTAACTCATCCTCACATTCTGAAAATTGTGTACTTCATAAACAACTTAGCTATTGAAATGCAAGCAGCATGTGATGAAACCAGTGACAGAAAGTATTACAATACCAAAACGTAATATTTCACTCAAGCCAACCTTACCAACATGATTGTAATACAGTCATCAACACTATTTATAGTCATCTACTTGACCTCCTTAGCACAAGGATACAAGAATATGAAACAAAGGTTGTTCACCTGGTTAAAAGGATCCGCCCATTTTTTAAAAATGTTCACCTAAAATGACATACCCAAATCTAACTGCTTGTAGTTCAAGCCCTGAAGCAAGGATATGCATATTCTTGGTACCATTTGAAAGGAAACAATTTGAAGTTTGTGGAAATGTGAAAGGAATGTAGGAGAATATAACAATAGATCCGGTAAATGATAATACAGAGAAAAAAACAAACCGTTCTTTTGTATTTTTTTTGTACCATCATATTTGAAATGCAAGAGAAAGGCCATAATGTATTATTCCAGTCCAGGCGCAATTTAGATTTTTTTTTATTTGGCCACTAGACGGCAGCAGTGTATGGGCAAAGTTTTAGACTAACCCAATGAATCATTGCATTTCTGTTCAAAATGTATCAAGTCTGCCCAAATGTGCCCAATTTGTTTATTAAAAACTTTATGTAAAAAATTGTACACTCCTCAAACAATAGCCCGGTATTATTTCACTAATAGCTACTGTAAATTGGACAGTGCAGTTAGATTAACAAGAATTTAAGCTTTCTGTCAAAATCAGATATGTCTACGTCCTGGGAAATGTTCTTGTTACGTACAACCGCATGCTAATCGCATTAGCCTACATTAGCTCAACCGTCCTGAAGTTTAACTTCTTCAGGATTGGTGGGTCCCCTACAGGATGGTTGAGCTAACGTAGGCTAATGCACACCTAATCATAACGCAGGCTGGTTCACACCTACTCAGTCAACGTTAGTTCTTTATTTTTTACTATTTTCTACATTTTAAAATAATAGTAAAGATATCAAAACTATGAAATAACACATATGGAATCATGTAGAAACCAACCTGTTTACAAACAAGGCACTAAAGTAATACTGCAAAAAAAGTGGCAAAGAAAATAACTTAATTTCCTCAAAGTATTAAATTGGAGGCAAATTCAACACAACACATTACTGAGTACCACTCTCCATATTATCAAGCATAGTGGTGGATGCATCATGTTATGTGTATGCTTGTAATCGTTAAGGACTGGAGTTTTTCAGGATAAATAAATGGAACTAGGCTCAAGAAAACTCATGAAAGAAAACCTGGTTCATTCTGCTATCCACCAGACACTGTTAGATGAATTCACCTTTCAGCAGGACACAAACTGAAAACACAAGGCCAAATCTACACTGGAGTTACTTACGAAAAAGAAAGTAAATGTTCTTGAGTCGCCGAGACACTGTTTTAACTTAAATCTTGTCACGTGTGCTCCCTCTCCTGCCTCCAGGTCACCAGGCTGCTCGTTATGGAGTACACCTGTCACTATCGTTACGTGCACCTGCGTGTCGTCAGACTCACCTGGACCCCACCACCTCCTTGATTACCTTCCCTATATATGTCTATCCCTTTGGTTCCTTTCCCAGGAGTTATTGTTTATGTTTCATGTCTGTGTGATGTTAGTGTGTCTTGTTTTGTATTATGCTCCGTTTATTTTATTAAAAACAATGACCCCCTGAACTTGCTTCCCGACTCTCAGCGCACATCGTTACAAATCTACTTGCAAATCTATGGAAAATTAAGAATTTTGAAAATAATAAATGGGCAAATGTTACACAATCCAGGTGTGGAAAACTCTGATGGACTTGCCCAGAAAGACTCACAGCTGTAAATCGCTGCCAAAGGTGCTTTTACAAAGTATTGTCTTAGGGGTGTGAAAACATGTAAATTAGATATATCTGTGTTTCATCTTCAATACATTTGCAAAAATACCTAAAAACATTTTTTCACTTTGTCATTATGGGGTATTGCTTGTAGATGGGTGAGAAAGAACATTTAATCCATTTTGAATTCAGGCTGTAACACAACAAAATCTGCAATAAGTCAAGTAGTATGAACATTTCTGAAGGCATCGTAGTTCATGAACTAGTTATGTAACCAAGAGCTTTTTACAGTTGGTTTAGTGTCCGTGTCTTAAACTGTCAAAGAGCTGTACCATTTGGAAAACCAACCACTTTATGATGGCATTGACAGCCATGTTGTTTAATGCCATTTCAAATAGTTATAATGTAGATATAATGTATGGTGCCAGGGAAAGTGAAATTAGCAGACCTTCTGGAAAAAAAACCTGGAAATAAAAATAATAACCATTTAAGTGAAATATTAGCTTTTGTCTGAAGCCAAAAAAGACAGGAAAAGGCAAGGCTTTTCAGCAGAAGCAGCTTGACTACTGCTAGAGTATTGCAGCTTTATTGAGCTACTGTACTTCAACAACAGATGTACTTACATTGGATTGGTAGATTAGGATTCAAACAGCCTAATACATACTCTTACAATAGGTTTAACCCATGAAAGTACTTGGGGGGTTTAGCCGAACCATAGAAAACAGCCTCAGACCATTATTCCTCCTCCACCAAACTTTACAGTTGGCACTATGCATTCGGGCAGGTAACGTTCTCATGGTATCTACCAAACCCGGATTCGTCTGTTGGACGGACAGATGGTGAAGCGTGATTCATCACTCCAGAGAACGCGCTTCCACTGCTCCAGAGTCCAATGGTAGTGAGCTTTACACCACTCCAGCTTAAGCTTGGCATTGTGCGTGGTAATCTTAAGCTTGTGCGGCTGCTCGTCCATGGAACTCATTTAATGAAGCTCCCGACTAACAGTTATTGTGCTGACGTTGCTTCCAGAGGCAGTTTGGAACTCGGTAGTGAATGTTGCAACCGAGGATATACAATGTTAATGTGCAACGCACTTCAGCAGGCGGTGGTCTTGTTCTGTGAGCTTGTGTGGCCTACCACATTGCGGCTGATTCGTTGTTGTTCTAGACGTTTAGCATTTACACTTGACCGGGGCAGCTCTAGCAGGGCAGACATTTGACAAACTGACTTGTTGGAAAGGTGGCATCCTATAACAGTGCCATGTTGAAAGTCACTGAGCTCTTCAGTAAGGCCATTCAACTGCCAATGATTAGCTATGGAGATTGCATGGCTGTGTGCTCGATTTTATACACCTGTCAGCAACAGGTGTGGCTGAAATAGACAAATCCACTATTTTGAAGGCGTGTCCACATACTTTTGTATATATAGTGTTCTATCTCCAAGATGTAATAAGCATTGTGCTCCATATTTGCCAGCTGTAGTCACTCCTGGCGATGGAAAAGACCCTACCTAGTCTGGTTGAATTTATCAATAAAGTACAATGAACGATAACATGCCCCTTTCAGATCTTCAGCATACACAGGGAGCCGAGTACCTAGGGGTCGATGCGATTCAGAGGTTGTGTAACTATCCCCTGAAGAAGGTAAGTACAAATAACAGGGGACAGAAAAAATACAGTCCTTTCCTAATGCCCTCAATCCCTCACTTCTCATGGCTCTGAAGAGACTGAATAGGTGTATACAATAAGGTGTTTTGGAATAGTACTTTGATGGTTTACAGTATGTTTTCTCTGCAGAGCACAGGTATTGCTTTCTTGTCGATGATGTCTCCAGCATTACCTCATTCACAAGCCAACAATACCCTGAGGTCGATTAATGCTCCTCTGCCGCTGGAATAAATGTTTACTGCACAGTATACACTGACAAATTACAGTTGGATCAAAGTCGTAAACCCTCAGTTCTTACTTTCGTCAACCTTCCCCAGTGTTGCTAGGTTTCCATGCCACCATTAGCCGCCTTGTGCATGTATGCACAACACAAATCTTCTCCGATATGCAGATTCTCCGTGACATTTCTGAACAGCAAGTTAGGCACTGCACACAATGGTAACGTACAAGGCACAGCTGATGCACTTCCAAGTGTCAAAAAGTGCAATGCGACTTCCCCCTTTCTTTTTCTAGCTGTCCTCTCCATCACTAGCTGACCTTTTATGAACAACGAAGTGTTCTACAGGAAACAAGGCCAGTCTGTCCACTGCCTGAAACGACCAATCACGGCAGTTCTAGGTGATCGACCAGGAAGTGATTTGTATGCTCCTCTGACTCCGATGGGGGGTGTGGGAATCCTTTGATTAATGCTGACAGGCTGAGCACATTGTGCCGGCATATGAATATTATTAAACTTTTAAAACGCCTGTGTGTGCTTTTAAAGAAGGTTACAGTCAGTGGAAAGAGGGTAAGAGGGAGGGGATGTGGGAAAAGACACTTGGCTTCCTATCAAATATTTTATTTGTACCACTTGCCCCATTTAAAGGTCTTTATAACAACACAGAAATATTTTTGGCTTAATTAGTACATTTTCTTTAGGATAAGAGGATATTTTGGGATGTACAAAGTGCATAATTAATAGGCTCGGAAAGTTAAATGGCTTCTGGGTGTTCAGACATTAATTGCATTGGCAAATTAACATATCCGGCCAACCACTTCCACCTTCTGTGAAATCCATAACTAAAGAAAATTGAGAAATAAAGGTCCCCTGTTCCCATAGAGAAAGAAATGGGGTGATGAACATCACATTTCTGAACATAGACTAGAAAAAAATATACCTTGTCAACTGTCCCTGTACAGTGCATCGGTTTTGGAGCCCACGGCCGATTGCTTGTTTTCGTCCACATACGCAGTGTGTGCGTTGGGGAGATGGGTGATGGGGACTTGAGCTAAGGGCACAGTAGTTAGTAAACAAAGCTTACAGCCAAAACAGTGGGAAAAGGCAGTTTTTTTATATTTATTCCTGTGCTTGAATTGGGGGGAGGGATTATTTGAGGGTGGGTGGTGGGACGGGGGTGAGGAGAGGGTTGGTCCATTTTCTTCTACTATTCGAAAGCATCTCAATTGATATTGACCTAGTGCTATGTTTGTGGCAGAAAAGTGTACTTTTTCACTGTTGAATTGCCATTAGTGGAAAGAGAAAAGAGTTGGTATCATTTTTAATTTAAGAACTCTCCTATTTATTCACCAATAAATGTTGATCTTTACTCAATGCGGTATGTCATAAGACAGTGGCACCATTTTTTTATTACATCCAATCCGCTGATCCCCCATGAGGTTCAACTTACCCAAAATAATACAAAGTTGCTTTCGGTTCCGAAATAGCGGCCATAATTTCTGAGAGGGACAGAAATGACTAATTCTTAAAGATATAGCATCAAAACCACCAGTACGGCCAAACCATAGATGCTCAGCACATGAAATCAAATCAAATCCCCAGCGCCATGGGTGCCGGCCCCCCAGGCTCTGACGGACAGATTGCGAGTCAGTGGTCTGTGGAAATCAATGGTCAAACTGTCCATCTACGCAAGACACACACAGTGAGTACCACCATCACAACTGTTGCACTCTTCCACTCACACTCTTCTCTTACTACCATTGATTTTGCAAATAATTTTTGTAATGATTGTGATGCGTTTTTTTGCTTATACCTTAGTATAATGTACAGTATATGTCAGAGGGGGAGCCATCTGTGCCCGTCAGCTTAACCCCAGCATGCCAGCATGCCATGCCTGGAGAGAGAGAGATGGAGGTATGGACTATAGGTGGAGGAGTGGACAGGCAGTTGCTGAGGTGGGGTGTTAATTAACTATATGGTAACAAGGTGTTGTATCTACGTGGCCAGCCTGGTCACCTTGAAGATAGAAGAATATGCGCTCAAAGCGCCCATTTAAAAAAAATATTGGGCTTGGATCAGAGCAAAAGTGTCAATATCATGCATGAGCCCTGACCATATAAAACATTTAAAATACATAAATAGTATGCTAATATTTTCTGCTCATTCTGGAATCCCGAGTCTGATTCAATTGAAACTGCCAATGAGGTCACATTCCACATGGAGAGAATGAAGTTCCTTTCCCCAAATTCCCATGTTTTCCATATATTTTGGTTGGCCGATTCCCCGAATCAGGAGTGAATAAGCAGGAAACCTGGAATCTGGAAAACCAGGGAATTTTGGTAAATTAATCAGATTTTTGCAAGGGTGGGGACCCATTTATGGGGACTTATTTAAAAGGACCAATTTATGGATTGACTAACTGTCAATAAGAAAATGGGGCCAATTGCAACCAACATTATGCACCATATCACTACGAGGTGATCTTTTGTTAAAGCATTAATATGTGCTAAGAAGTTGTGCGAAGTTACTGGATATTGGCGGAAACTGGAACACGCTGTCATACAGGTCAAACTAGAGCATCCCAAACATACTCAATGGGTGACATGTCTGGTGAGAATGCAGGCCATGGAAGAACTGGGACATTTTCAGCTTCCAGGAATTGTGTACACATCCTTGCGCCATGGACCAACAGATGCATATCTGTGTATTATCATATTGAAAAATGAGGTGATGGCGGCGGATGAATGGCACAAAAATGGGCCTCAGGATCTCATCCATGGTATCTCTGTGCCATCAATAAAATGCAATTGTGTTCGTTGTTTCTTAGGTTGTGCAAACCACAGTTTTATTACAGACAGAAATACTCCTCAGTTTCACCAGCTGTCCGGGTGAATGGTCTCAGACGATCCTGCAAGGTAAGAAGCCGGATGTGGAGGTCCTGTGCTGGTGTAGTTACACAAGATCTGCGGATGTGAGGCCGGTGGGACGTACTGCCAAATTCTCTAAAATGACATTGGTAGAGAAATTAACAATCAATTCTCTGGCAACAGCTCTGTGGAACATTCCTCCAGTCAGCATGCCAATTCCACGCTTCCTCAAAACCTGAGACATCTGTGGCACGTATTCTGTGACAAAATTGCACATTTTAGAATGGCCTTTTATTGTCCGCAGCACAAGGTGCACCTGTGTCATCATCATGCTTTTTAAATCCGCTTATTGATATTCCATCCACCTGAAAGGTGTGGCATATCTTGTGCACAACATTTGAGAGAAATACGCTTTTTGTGTGTATGAAACATTCTGGGATCTTTTATTTCAGCTCATGATACCAACACTTTACATGTTGCGTTTTTATTTTTGTTCAGTATATTTGACAAGCATTATGTACAACTGAAATATATAATTTCCTTCTTTACCATGGCAAATCTACTATGGCAATTTACCCTACACATTTTATAGATGGAGAAATCATGTCTGGCCAGCAGCATACCACCCCGCATCCCATTGCTGGCTTGCCTCAAGCTAAGCACCAGCAGGTTTCCCCTGGTCTAAAAAAATATCCCAGAGCAGTGATTGGGGACATTGCCCTGTGTAAGGTGCTGTCTTTTGGATGGGACATTAAACGGGTGTCCTGATTCTGTGTTCACCAAAGATCCCATGGCACTTATCGTAAGCGCCGGGTTGTTAACCCTGGTGTCTTGGCTATATTCCTAATCTGGCACTCATACTGTACCATCATGGCCTCCTAATCATCACCAGCTTCCAATTTGGCTCATTCCTCTCCCCTGTAACTATTCCCCAGGTTGTTGCTGTAAATTAGTGTCACGAATCTCGCCGAAGATGGTGCCTCTTCCTGTTCGGGCGGTGCTCGGCGGTCGTCGTCGCCGGCCTATTAGCTGCCATCGATTCCCTTTCTGTTTATTTCTGGTTATTGGGTAATTGGGTACACCTGTTTTGTGTTAGTGTTTGTTTGTAGGCTATTTAAGGGCACTGGGTATTTGTGCGGGCTTGTTTTTTGTTACTCTGTTGGATGGTGTTTTTTTCGTGTCTTCATTCTCCGGACTATTTTGGTCCTGTTGTTTGGGCTGGTAAATTGTATGCGCCCTGTGTGTTGGCGTGACCGTTTTGTTGCGCCGGTGAATAAATTTGACAATCTACTGAATCCTGCTCTCTGCGCCTGATTCCACCCACCACTCCTAGTTTATCGTCGCCAGACCCACTGGCTCCAGGTCATCTACAAGTCCATGCTAGGTAAAGATCCGCCTTATCTCAGTTCACTGGTCACGATGGCAACACCCATCCGTAGCACGCGCTCCAGCAGGTGTATCTCACTGATCATCCCTAAAGCCAACACCTCATTTGGCCGCCTTTCGTTCCAGTTCTCTGCTGCCTGTGACTGGAACGAATTGCAAAAATCGCTGAAGTTGGAGACTTTTATCTCCCTCACCAATTTCAAACATCTGCTATCTGAGCAGCTAACTGATCGCTGCAGCTGTACATAGTCTATCTGCAAATAGCCCACCCATTTTTACCTACCTCATCCCCATACTGTTTTTATTTATTTACTTTTCTGCTCTTTTACACACCAATATCTCTACCCGTACATGACCATCTGATCATTCATCACTCCAGTGTTAATCTTCAAAATTGTAATTATTCGCCTACCTCATGCCTTTTGCACACAATGTATATAGACTCCCCTTTTTTTTCCTACTGTGTTATTGACTTGTTAATTGTTTACTCCATGTGTAACTCTGTGTTGTCTGCTCACACTGCTATGCTTTATCTTGGCCAGGTCGCAGTTGCAAATAAGAACTTGTTCTCAACTAGCCTATCTGGTTAAATAAAGGTGAAATAAAAATAAAAATAAAAAAGTAACAGAAGCCCGCACCTTCTAAATGGAGTCAGCAGGAGCAGCGACCACCCCTCTCCCCACTATGGAGGAGCGCGTTCATCACCACACAGCTGTCCTCCATCGGATCGGTACAGCGATGGACCAGATGATGGAGAGGATGGAACGATGGGAGAGGAGTGGTCTACCGACGTCTACCCCAGCTCCCCCACAGCCGACGCCACTTACTCCACCTACGTCGTCCTCTGGGTCCAGCTCACTGCGTCTCTCCCTCCCGAGGGAGTACGATGGAGCGGCGGCTGGGTGCCAGGGATTTTTGCTCCAGCTCGAGCTCTACCTGGCTACCGTGCGTCCGGCTCCCTCGGGTGAGGACAGTGTGAGCCTCCTCATCTCCTGTTTAACGGGTAGGGCCCTGGACTGGGCCAACGCTGTCTGGAACAGTCCGGACTCGGCTCGGGACAACTACCTGGAGTTCACCGCCGTTTTCGAGCTGTGTTCGACCACCCACCAGAGGGCAAAGCGGCGGGTGAGCGACTGTTCCACCTCAGACAGGAGACGAGGAGTGCGCAGGACTTTGCGTTGGAGTTCAGGACCCTAGAGCTGGTGCTGGGTGGAATGGCAGGGCCCTGATGGACCATTACCGGTGTAGTCTCCGGGAGGACGTCCGCCGGGAGCTAGCTTGTAGGGACACAACTCTCTCCCTGGATGAACTAATAGACATGTCGATTCGATTGGACAACCTGCTAGCTGCCCGCGGGCGTTCAGAAGGGGTCCTGTCAATTCCACCTTCCAGCCCTCCCGCTCCCACTCCGATGGAGTTGGGAGAAGCTGCATCTAGGGAGACCAGAGGAGGAGGCTCCTCCTGCTCCTATTGTGGACGGAGAGGACACACTTCGGACCGGTGCTGGAGGAGTTCCTCTGGGAGTCGGGCTGGCCGGCGGAACACTTCTCGGCCACCCCAGGTGAGTAAGCACCAAACTCACCCAGAGCTCCCTGTTGGTCACATGTTTTTGCAAAAAAAAAAATCCTGCATTTTTCCCCTCTCTTCAGCATAAGGCGCTAGTCGATTCAGGCGCAGCTGGGAGTTTTATGGATCGCGGACTCGCCCGTAAATTGGGTATTCCGTTAGTGCAGATAGACCCACCTGTCCCCGTGCACTCCTTAGATAGCTGACCGTTAGGGTCAGGGCTGGTCAGGGAGGCCACGATTCTGCTGGACTTGGTAACGCAGGGGAATCATAGGGAGAAGATCAGTTTCTACCTTATTGATTCACCTGGGTTTCCAGTGGTGTTGGGGGTTCCCTGGCTGGCTATTCACAATCCCCTCATTTCTTGGAAACAGGGGGCTCTTAAGGGGTGGTCAGACGAGTGTTCGGATAAGTGTATAGGAGTTTCCATCGGTGCCACGATGGTGGAGAGTCCAGACCAGGTATCCACCGTGCGCATTCCCCCAAAATATGCCGATTTGGCAATGGCTTTTAGTAAGAAGAAAGCGACCAAATTACCAACCCATTGACGGTGGGATTGCGTGATAAACCTCCAGGAGAACGCTCCACTTCCCCGGAGTCACGTGTACCCACTGTCACAGGAGGAGACGCTGGCTATGGAGACATATGTCACGGAAGCTCTGAGACAGGGGTACATTCGGCCCTCCATGTCACCCGTCTCCTCAAGTTTCTTTTTTGTGAGGAAAAAGGAGGGAGGTCTGCGTCCGTGCATTGATTATCGAGGTCTCAATTCGATCACAGTGGGTTTTAGTTATCCGCTACCTCTCATCGCTACGGCGGTGGAATCATTCCACGGAGCCCGTTTCTTCACAAAACTGGACCTCAGGAGTGCGTATAATCTGGTGCGTATTCGGGGAGGAGAAGAGTGGAAAACAGCGTTTAGTACCACATCAGGCCACTATGAGTACCTCGTCATGCCGTATGGGTTGAAGAATGCTCCAGCCGTCTTCCAATCCTTTGTAGATGAGATTCTCAGGGACTTGCACGGGCAGGGTGTGGTAGTCTATATTGATGACATCTTGATTTATTCTGCCACACGCGCCGCGCATGTCTCCCTGGTGCGCAAGGTTCTTGGGCGACTGCTGGAGCATGATCTATACGTCAAGGCTGAGAAATGTGTGTTCTCCAAACCAGCCGTTTCCTTCCTGGGTTATCGCATTTCCAGCTCGGGGATGATGATGGAGTGTGACCGCGTTAACGCCGTAAGTAATTGGCCGACTCCGACCACGGTAAAGGAGGTGCAGCGGTTTTTAGGGTTTGCCAATTACTACCGGAGGTTTATCCGGGGTTTTGGCCAAGTAGCGGCGCCCATTACCTCACTGCTGAAGGGGGGGGGGTGCGTCTGCGGTGGTCAGCAGAGGCAACCAGTTGAAGGCACTGTTCACTGGGGCTCCCGTGTTGGCGCATCCGGACCCTTCGTTAGCATTCATAGTGGAGGTGGACGCGTCCGAGGCTGGGGTTGGAGCCGTGCTGTCTCAGCGCTCGGGCACGCCACTAAAGCTCCGTCCCTGCGCTTTCATACCTTAAGGGAAGATTTCGGCAGTACCTGTATGGTTAGTGAGAAAGTCCATATTGCAAATGTACGGTCCCTTACTAGACGTCCGAAATAGTTTGTAAAATTCGCGGACGGCGTCGGGCCGAGCGGCAGGGCCGGACCTACCAGGAAGTCATCAAATGAACTTTGTCGGACATTCGGTTTCCGTTTTACAAAAATAATAAGATTTAGGTCATTTTTCCGCTGTCCCGGAAATTCCCACAAGAGGGCATAAGCAATCATATTGCTATTGGACAAAACATCACGATTCACGATGGGGCCTTATCTCGAAAACTGAAAATATTTAGAAGCCGAAACTCGGTGAGCGTAGGGGCGGCATAATGGGCAGTTGGCCCCGAACAAGATGGCGTCTAGGCCTCAACAGTTTTTGAGTTATGGCCATCTATCTGGGATTAAAGGTCCAAAATGAAAATAGAGAAATTATTTTTCCACTTCACGTCAAAGTCAAGGAGCCTCCGGTGTCAATAAAAAAAGAACCAGCCATTTATCTATCGTCATTTAAGAGAAATCGTACAACGACACCTTGGTGATGTTCACGGATAGGTGTTTTTTTTTTTCAACGGTTACAGATCCAGTTGCAGGGTGTTCTTACGAATCTTTTTAAAGTGTGCTGCGGAGCTCTGCGAGATTTCTGTGATTTTCTATGATTTTCTGAAATAACACACACTCACTAAACCCTCCGTAAATAACTCAGACTTAAACTAAGACTAAGACTTAAAACTCAGGATTCTGTAAAGGCATACCCAAATCATGATATGAGTTTATTTATAGCTTCCTGTGCCAACCGGAAGTGCCTTAAATGGTGTCACAGTGGCAGTTTCCAAGGGTTAAAAAGGTCAGATCTTTTCAAAACTTCATATGTGTGATTAGGCAACCCCCATAAACTGTAAGTCAGTCATTTCTCCCAACAGATGTCAAAGAAAAGCTCTCTCTCACACACACACACACATAAACACACACACAGCAAGGATGGAGTGACAAAGTGCGGTGCTTAAAGACACACAAAGCCTAAAAAGTGGGTTTGGTGTCAATTGGTATCAGTTTGGTGTCAGAATGACATCTAATTGACTGATGGACACTGACTTGCTAGTTGACTTTTGTACATTAGCAATATGTTTAAACGGAGAGGGACCATCACCAAAATGGCATTCTGAAATCAACACAAAAAATGGCATCACCATAGTCTCCAGACTGTGCCGAGTTCAACGAGACGCCCCGCTTGACCGTAGCTCGCTCTGAGTGCAGTGACCTTGAAAAAAAGCAGAACCAAAATGAAGCCTGGCCCTCAATGTCATTTGCTTTTGGGTGACAGTGAGAGAACCTTTAAGGTGAGAAGCACAATTCGACCTCAGGAACGTACCTGAGGTCCTCCCGATCCGTGCAAGCCTAACCTTGACCGTGTGGCATTAAGCCTTAACAGTTAAAATAAGGTGTTTACTTCAAAGAGTTTGCATTGACTTCTCTCCCCATAGGAATACATTGCCTGCACCCCTAAATTCAACCTGAAGCCTATGTGGGTTATGAATGCCTTATGAAGCTGTCTTCTATGACAGTCCATCAGACCACTATGAGGTCTACCTGTGTCGATTCTAAGCTTCCTGGAGCAACCGGAAGTGGTTAAATTGACCCAAAAGGAGTTTTAATGTACATAACCTTCAAAGGTGAAAATGACTGCATTCAACACTGTGTAGATCGTAGATCAGTCAATTCTTAACTTAAAGACTTAAAACTCAGGATTCTGTAAGTGTTTATGTCAATCAAGACATGTGTTTACTTATAGCTTCCTGTGCCAACCGGAAGTGCCTTTAATTGGGTCACACTGTCTGTTTTGAAGGGTTAGAAAAGTCACATCTCTCCAAAACTTCATATGTGTGACTAGGTAACCCTCCTAAACTTTAAATCAGTCATTTCTCCCAGCAGATGTCAAAGAAAAGCTCTCACACACACACACACACAGCAAGGATGGAGTTAAAAAGTGCGGTGCTTAAAGACACAGAGAGCAGGCAATGGCATTACCATAATCTCTAGGCCGTGCCGAGTTCAACGAGATATCCCGCTTGACCGTAGCTCGCTCGGTCTGAGCGCAGCGACCATTAGAAAAGTAGGCCCAAAATGAAGCCTGCCCCACAACGTCATTTGCTTTTGGGTGACAGTGAGAGAACCGTTAGGGTGAGAAGCACAATTCGACCTCAGGTACGTTCCTAAGGTCCTCCCGATCCGTGCAAGCCTAACGTTGACCGTGTGGCATTAACCCTTAATAGTTAAAAGAAGGTGTTTACTTCAAAGAGTTTGCATTGACTTCTCTCCCCATAGGAATACATTGCCTGCACCCCTAAATTCAACCTGAAGCCTATGTGGGTTATGAATGTCTTATGAACCTGTCTTCGATGACAGTCCATCAGGCCACTACGAGGTCTACCTGTGTTGATTCTAAGCTTCCTGGACCAACCGGAAGTGGTTAAAATCACCCTAAAAGTGTTTTTCCATACCCTGCATGCAGTTTGATAGACATAGTGCATTCAACCCTGTGTAAATCAGTCAATTCTTAACGTAAGGACTTAAAACTCAGGATTCTGTAAAAGCATACCCCAGTGAGGATATGTGTTGACTTATAGCTTCCTGTGCCAACCGGAAGTGCCATAATTGGTGTCTCTTGGGCTGTTTCGAGGGGTTAAAAAAGTCAGATCTTTCCAAAACTTCATATATGTGATTAGGCAACCCCCATGAACTGTAAATCAGTCATTTTTCCCATAAGGAGGGACCCATTGGGGTGCGTAGAGACATACACTGCCTGCATTAGTTAACCTTGTTGGAACTTTTAAAGAACCGTCAGACCTAGAGTTCCGAAACTTTATAATCCTGTTCTAGACCTCAGGTTGATAGTGCGTGGTGAGTTACGTGGCTCTAGACGGTTTAGGACCGAGAAACAGCTACGTACATTTGCAATGACTTCAATTCATTTTGACCATTACGAAAATGGCGACATTTAGAAATGTCTCAGAGACACAAGACTAGGTGCATTGCGACCGTCTCGGCCCATATAGACAGACCCCAACGTTTCAGTCCGATAGCTCATTCAAGGACCCCGTAGCAAGTCATAGAAAAAAGTGGATTTTCAGCACCAATTAGGGTTTTGCTCGGACACCAAATGACCGATCGAGCCGAAACTTGGGATTCGTGGTCGCCTCAGCTAGGCCTACACGTAACATAAGAAATGGACCCGCAGCTAGAACGTAACTACGTGTTTTATGTTTTTTTTATGGTTTGAACCAAAGGCGTTGTGAATTTTGGGCTAACTCTGAAGTATGTGATAGTTGGCTACTAAACGAGTTGGAAAAAGTGGGTTTAGTGTCAGTTTGTATCAGTTTGGTGTCAGAATGATATCTAATTGACTGATGGACGGTGACTTGCTGGTGACTCTTGTCCATTTGCAATATGTTTAAACAGTGAGGTACCATCACCAAAAGTGACATTCTGAAATCAACCCTAACGAGCCATTGAGATGAACCAGAATCACTGCCCAGCCATCCCGAGTTCATCGGGCCAGTCAATTTCACATTCCTGCAGGATTTTTATAGCATGACAAATTCGTGATGGTACCTGCCCATTGAACCATATTGCAAATGCACAGTGACTTTGCAAAAGTGAGAAAACATAAACAAATGGACATGATGAAATCAACACAACGAGTGATGGAAAGGTACAACTATCACTGCTCGGCCATCCTGTGTTCATCAGGCCAGTCAATTTAGCATTTTTGAGCATGTCAAATTTCATATGGTAAATGTCCATTGAAACATATTGCAAATGCACGTGCACTTGCAATATGATTGTATAGTGAAAAAACATCACCAAATGGACATGATGAAATCAACACAACGAGTGATGGAAAGGTACAACTATCACTGCCCGGCCATCCTGTGTTCCCATAGCGGGCATTAATATCAGAATGACCAGTAAATGCATTTACAACCATATTTTTATTTTTGGGTTACCAGTTGCACAACAATGCACGTGCATTTGCAATATGAATCTATAGTGAAAAAACATCACCAAATGGACACGATGAAATCAACACAACGAATGATGGAAAGGTACAACTATCACTGCTCGGCCATCCTGTGTTCATCAGGCCAGTCAATTTTGCATTTTTGAGCATGTCAAATTTCATATGGTAAATGTCCATTGAAACATATTGCAAATGCAGGTGCACTTGCAATATGATTGTATAGTGAAAAAACATCACCAAATGGACATGATGAAATCAACACAACGAGTGATGGAAAGGTACCACTATCACTGCCCGGCCATCCTGTGTTCCCATAGCGGGCATTAATATCAGAATGACCGGTAAATGCATTTACAACCATATTTTTATTTTTGGGTTACCAGTTGCACAATAATGCACGTGCATTTGCAATATGATTGTATAGTGAAAAAACATCACCAAATGGACATGATGAAATCAACACAACGAGTGATGGAAAGGTACAACTATCACTGCTCGGCCATCCTGTGTTCATCAGGCCAGTCAATTTTGCATTTTTGAGCATGTCAAATTTCATATGGTAAATGTCCATTGAAACATATTGCAAATGCACGTGCACTTGCAATATAATTGTATAGTGAAAAAACATCACCAAATGGACATGATGAAATCAACACAACGAGTGATGGAAAGGTACAACTATCACTGCCCGGCCATCCTGTGTTCCCATAGCGGGCATTAATATCAGAATGACCGGTAAATACATTTACAACCATATTTTTATTTTTGGGTTACCAGTTGCACAACAATGCACGTGCATTTGCAATATGATTCTATAGTGAAAAAACATCACCAAATGGACATGATGAAATCAACACAACGAGTGATGGAAAGGTACAACTATCACTGCTAGGTCATCCTGTGTTCATCAGACCAGTCAATTTTGCATTTTTGAGCATGTCAAATTTCATATGGTAAATGTCCATTGAAACATATTGCAAATGCACGTGCACTTGCAATATGATTGTATAGTGAAAAAACATCACCAAATGGACACGATGAAATCAACACAACGAGTGATGGAAAGGTACAACTATCACTGCCCGGCCATCCTGTGTTCCCATAGCGGGCATTAATATCAGAATGACCGGTAAATGCATTTACAACCATATTTTGGATTATATCGAACGATGGAAGGACACAAGTTAGATGCTGATCTGTATCCTATGGGACCTGGCTACGTCACAGACATAGATGTCTCAGTGGGTACCAAGGTAGGCATTTTTCATTCACAATTTAATTCCTTGTTTTTTTCTCTCTGTCTTCACCCCTGTCTTCTGTGCTAAAATGTTGGTTAAAGTCTCTCTCCTCTCTGTCTGTTAGCATGAGTGTCTTCTCATTGTCTCTCCTTTTTTTCGTACTTCCGGGTTGGAGCGAGCAGTCGCATCTGCACTTCGGTCTGCAGGTAGTATAACTTTTCATTACATTTCATTACATTTCATTATAGTACAACGGTTTGATTTGTCTAATCTTAGCAATTTCTTCTTAGCTAGCTACATAGCCGTCTTTGTATCAAAGATAATTGCGTAATTATCGTATTTCGTCGTCCTAACGCAGTCTACACTGCTATCTGCCCAGCAGCTAGCCAGCTAGCTAACGCCCACCGTCTACATAGCTAGCTACATAGCCGTCTCTGTATCAAAGATAATTGTGTAGTCTAGAGCGATTTTCTAGGTTACCTAGCCAGCTATTGTCGTTCTTTTAACGCAACGTAACGTAATCAACACTGCTAGCTAGCCAGCTAGCCCCTGAATCAACAACGCAGCCACTGCCAGCTAGCCTACAAAGTCAACAACGCAGCCACTGCCAGCTAGCCTACTTCAGCAGTACTGTATCATTTTTAATCATTTTAGTCAATAAGAATAGCAGCACTGTAGAAACTATTACCCTCAACTGAACGACTTGATTAGTGTAGTGTTAGCTAGCTACATAGTTGTCTTTGCTGTCTTCGTATCCAAGATAATTGTGTAGTTTAGAGTGTGTAGTTTTAGAGTGATTATCTTAATTTACCGAGATTAGCTAGCCAGCTATTTGTCGTCCTTAACGTAGGAGACATTGCTAGCTAGCCAACAGCTAGCCAACGTCTACCGAAAAGAACTCAACAACCCGGTCGCATTCTGCCTCGCTCCACAGGTAGTATCACATTTTCATTTCATTTCATTACAGTACAACGGTTTGATTTGTTTGATCGTAGCTAGCTACATAGCTAGCTACATAGCCGTCTCTGTATCAAAGATAATTGTGTAGTCTAGAGCGATTTTCTAGGTTACCTAGCCAGCTATTGTCGTTCTTTTAACGCAATGTAACGTAATCAACACTGCTAGCTAGCCAGCTAGCCCCCGAATCAACAACGCAGCCACTGCCAGCTAGCCTACTTCAGCAGTACTGTATCATTTTTAATCATTTTAGTCAATAAGATTCTTGCTACGTAAGCTCAACTTTCTGAACATTCGAGACGTGTAGTCCACTTGTCATTCCAATCTCCTTTGCATTAGCGTAGCTTCTTCTGTAGCCTGTCAACTATGTGTCTGTCTATCCCTGTTCTCTCCTCTCTGCACAGACCATACAAACGCTCCACACCGCGTGGCCGCGGGCACCCTAATCTGGTGGTCCCAGCGCGCACGACCCACGTGGAGTTCCAGGTCTCCGGTAGCCTCTGGAACTGCCGATCTGCGGCCAACAAGGCAGAGTTCATCTCAGCCTATGCCTCCCTCCAGTCCCTCGACTTCTTGGCACTGACGGAAACATGGATCACCACAGATAACACTGCTACTCCTACTGCTCTCTCTTCGTCCGCCCACGTGTTCTCGCACACCCCGAGAGCTTCTGGTCAGCGGGGTGGTGGCACCGGGATCCTCATCTCTCCCAAGTGGTCATTCTCTCTTTCTCCCCTTACCCATCTGTCTATCGCCTCCTTTGAATTCCATGCTGTCACAGTTACCAGCCCTTTCAAGCTTAACATCCTTATCATTTATCGCCCTCCAGGTTCCCTCAGAGAGTTCATCAATGAGCTTGATAACTTGATAAGCTCCTTTCCTGAGGACGGCTCACCTCTCACAGTTCTGGGCGACTTTAACCTCCCCACGCCTACCTTTGACTCATTCCTCTCTGCCTCCTTCTTTCCACTCCTCTCCTCTTTTGACCTCTCCCTCTCACCTTACCCCCCTACTCACAAGGCAGGCAATATGCTCGACCTCATCTTTACTAGATGCTGTTCTTCCACTAACCTCATTGCAACTCCCCTCCAAGTCTCCGACCACTACCTTGTATCCTTTTCCCTCTCGCTCTCATCCAACACTTCCCACACTGCCCCTACTCGGATGGTATCGCGCCGTCCCAACCTTCGCTCTCTCTCCCCCGCTACTCTCTCCTCTTCCATCCTATCATCTCTTCCCTCTGCTGAAACCTTCTCCAACCTATCTCCTGATTCTGCCTCCTCAACCCTCCTCTCCTCCCTTTCTGCATCCTTTGACTCTCTATGTCCCGTATCCTCCAGGCCGGCTCGGTCCTCCCCTCCCGCTCCGTGGCTCGACGACTCATTGCGAGCTCACAGAACAGGGCTCCGGGCAGCCGAGCGGAAATGGAGGAAAACTCGCCTCCCTGCGGACCTGGCATCCTTTCACTCCCTCCTCTCTACATTTTCCTCTTCTGTCGCTGCTGCTAAAGCCACTTTCTACCACTCTAAATTCCAAGCATCTGCCTCTAACCCTAGGAAGCTCTTTGCCACCTTCTCCTCCCTCCTGAATCCTCCTCCCCCTCCCCCCTCCTCCCTCTCTGCAGATGACTTCGTCAACCATTTTGAAAAGAAGTTCGACGACATCCGATCCTCGTTTGCTAAGTCAAACGACACCGCTGGTTCTGCTCACACTGCCCTACCCTGTGCTCTGACCTCTTTCTCCCTCTCTTTCCAGATGAAATCTCGCGTCTTGTGACGGCCGGCCGCCCAACAATCTGCCCGCTTGACCCTATCCCCTCCTCTCTTCTCCAGACCATTTCCGGAGACCTTCTCCCTTACCTCACCTCGCTCATCAACTCATCCCTGACCGCTGGCTACGTCCCTTCCGTCTTCAAGAGAGCGAGAGTTGCACCCCTTCTGAAAAAACCTACACTCGATCCCTCCGATGTCCAGTATCCCTTCTTTCTTTTCTCTCCAAAACCCTTGAACGTGCCGTCCTTGGCCAGCTCTCCCGCTATCTCTCTCAGAATGACCTTCTTGATCCAAATCAGTCAGGTTTCAAGACTAGTCATTAAACTGAGACTGCTCTTCTCTGTATCACGGAGGCGCTCCGCACTGCTAAAGCTAACTCTCTCTCCTCTGCTCTCATCCTTCTAGACCTATCGGCTGCCTTCGATACTGTGAACCATCAGATCCTCCTCTCCACCCTCTCCGAGTTGGGCATCTCCGGCGCGGCCCATGCTTGGATTGCGTCCTACCTGACAGGTCGCTCCTACCAGGTGGCGTGGCGAGAATCCGTCTCCTCACCACGCGCTCTCACCACTGGCGTCCCCCAGGGCTCTGTTCTAGGCCCTCTCCTATTCTCGCTATACACCAAGTCACTTGGCTCTGTCATAACCTCACATGGTCTCTCCTATCATTGCTATGCAGACGACACACAATTAATCTTCTCCTTTCCCCCTTCTGATGACCAGGTGGCGAATCGCATCTCTGCATGTCTGGCAGACATATCAGTGTGGATGACGGATCACCACCTCAAGCTGAACCTCGGCAAGACGGAGCTGCTCCTCCTCCCGGGAAGGACTGCCCGTTCCATGATCTCGCCATCACGGTTGACAACTCCACTGTGTCCTCCTCCCAGAGCGCTAAGAACCTTGGCGTGATCCTGGACAACACCCTGTCGTTCTCAACTAACATCAAGGCGGTGGCCCGTTCCTGTAGGTTCATGCTCTACAACATCCGCAGAGTACGACCCTGCCTCACACAGGAAGCGGCGCAGGTCCTAATCCAGGCACTTGTCATCTCCCGTCTGGATTACTGCAACTCGCTGTTGGCTGGGCTCCCTGCCTGTGCCATTAAACCCCTACAACTCATCCAGAACGCCGCAGCCCGTCTGGTGTTCAACCTTCCCAAGTTCTCTCACGTCACCCCGCTCCTCCGCTCTCTCCACTGGCTTCCAGTTGAAGCTCGCATCTGCTACAAGACCATGGTGCTTGCCTACGGAGCTGTGAGGGGAACGGCACCTCAGTACCTCCAGGCTCTGATCAGGCCCTACACCCAAACAAGGGCACTGCGTTCATCCAACTCTGGCCTGCTCGCCTCCCTACCACTGAGGAAGTACAGTTCCCGCTCAGCCCAGTCAAAACTGTTCGCTGCTCTGGCCCCCCAATGGTGGAACAAACTCCCTCACGACGCCAGGACAGTGGAGTCAATCACCACCTTCCTGAGACACCTGAAACCCCACCTCTTTAAGGAATACCTAGGATAGGATAAAGTAATCCTTCTCACCCCCCTTAAAAGATTTAGATGCACTATTGTAAAGTGGCTGCTCCACTGGATGTCATAAGGTGAATGCACCAATTTGTAAGTCGCTCTGGATAAGAGCGTCTGCTAAATGACTTAAATGTAAATGTAAATATTTTTATTTTTGGGTTACCAGTTGCACAACAATGCACGTGCATTTGCAATATGATTGTATAGTGAAAAAACATCCCCAAATGGACATGATGAAATCAACACAACGAGTGATGGAAAGGTACAACTATCACTGCTCGGCCATCCTGTGTTCATCAGGCCAGTCAATTTTGCATTTTTGAGCATGTCAAATTTCATATGGCATTTGGCCCCAAAAAAAGTGACTTTTGACTTTGACTTTTGACTTCCTATGAAATCATATTGTAAATGGACAAATCATATTCCTTATGCACAAGTAAAAATAAATAAAAAATAATGATAATAAAATACAACTAAAGTATGCTGATACAGTTCTTATACGTGTGTAATTGACACAAAATGTGAAAGAATTTCGAAAAACGGTCCAGAAAGCACTTTTTAAGGGTGTGAAGTTTTTTACAAAATTTTGACATTTTTGACTTTTGACTTTTGACTTCCTATGAAATCATATTGAAAATGGACAAAACATATTACTTATGCGCATGTAAAAAAAATAAATATATAAGATAATAAAATTGGACAAAAGTATATTCATACAGTTCTTACACATGTGTAATTGACAAAAAAATCGAAAGAATTTCGAAAAACGGTCCAGAAAGCACTTTTTAAGGGGTGATAAGTTTTTGACAAAAAAATCATATTTTCAAAATTTTGCTTTTGGACGTTGACTTGGGTTACATTTCCAATATGAAAAACCACGGTGGAGCGGATTCGCCACCTGTTGAATTTTTAAAGTGTTACAACTGGCAATTGCCATATGGCATTTGCAATACACTTTGCATGAATCAACGCCGAATTGGGTGGTATTGGACAATGTGTATATGGTTTGTCCGATGCCAATGACTTCCCATTCATTTTTGTCCAATACAGGGGGGTATTCCCTTACTTTTCTAAGAACCTGGGTCCGGCGGAGCGGAACTATGATGTGGGGGACCGGGAGTTACTAGCTATGGTAAAGGCCCTGAAGGTGTGGAGACACTGGCTAGAGGGGGCTAAACACCCTTTCTTCATTTGGACTGACCACAGTAATCTGAAGTATATTCGAGCAGCGAGGAGACTGAATCCGCGTCAGGCTAGGTGAGCCATGTTCTTTACACGTTTTAGATTTACGATCTCTTATAGACCAGGTTCCCTTAATCCTAAGGCCGAAGCGCTGTCCCGTCTCTATGACACAGAGGACCGGTCCATCGAACCCACTCCCATCCTTCCAGCCTCTCGGCTGGTGGCCCCAGTGGTATGGGAGGTGGACGCGGATATCGATCGGGCGTTGAGGGTTGAACCTGCGCCTACACAGTGTCCGACCGGTCGAAGTTACGTACCGCTTGGTGTCCGTGATAAATTGATTCGGTGGGCTCACACACTACCGTCTGCGGGTCATCCGGGGATTGATAGGACAGTGCGGGGTCTTAGGGGGAAATACTGGTGGCCCACCTTAGCTAGGGATGTGAGGCTCTATGTCTCTTCCTGTTCGGTATGCGCCCAGAGTAAGGCTCCTAGGCACCTTCCTAGAGGGAAGTTACAACCCCTCCCGCTTCCACAACGGCCATGGTCCCATCTCTCGGTAGATTTCCTTGCTGATCTTCCCCCATCTCAGGGGAACACTACCGTTTTGGTCGTTGTGTATCGGTTCTCTATGTCCTGCCGTCTCCTCCCATTGCCTGGTCTCCCTACGGCCCTACAGACTGCAGAGGCTCTATTTACCCACGTCTTCCGGCACTATGGGGTTCCAGAGGATATCGTATCCGATCGGGGTCCCCAGTTCATGTCCCGGGTTTATGGAGCGTCTGGGGATCTCGGTCAGCCTTACCTCTGGTTATCACCCCGAAAGTAATGGGCAGGTGTAGAGAGTAAACCAGGAAGTGGGTAGGTTTCTGAGGTCGTATTGCCAGGACCGGCCAGGAGAATGGGCGAGGTACGTCCCGTGGGCAGAGTTGGCCCAGAACTCACTTCGGCATTCATCCACGAATATGTCGCCATTCGAATGCGTACTGGGCTACCAGCCGGTCCTGGCTCCGTGGCATCAGAGTCAGACCGAAGCTCCTGCGGTGGAGGAGTGGGTACAGCGCTCTAGAGAGTCCAGGTTTCTCTCAGGCAGGCCAGTGAACGGCAGAAGAGAGACGCTGACCGCGACCGCAGTGAGGCCCCGGTGTTCGCACCAGGGGACAGGCCTGGCTCTCGACCCGAAACCTGCCCCTCCGCCTGCCCTGCCGGAAGCTGGGGCCGCAGTGTGTGGGGCCATTTAAAGTCCTGAGGAGGATAAACGAGGTGTGTTATAGATTGCAACTTCCCTCTTACTATCGCATTAACCCCTCATTTCATGTGTCTCTCCTCAGGCCGGTGGTAGCTGGTCCCCTACAAGACAGTGAGGTACCGGAGGTCCCTCCATCCCCTCTGGACATCGAGGGGTCCCCGGCGTACACAGTCCGAGCTATTCTGGACTCGAGACGCCGGGTGAGGGGCCTGCAGTAACTCGTGGACTGGGAGGGGTACGGTCCGGAGGAGAGGTGCTGGGTACCGGGGAGGGACATTTTAGATCCTTCCCTCTTGAGGGATTTCCACTGCCTTCACCCGAATCGCCCCGCGCCTCGTCCTCCGGGTCGTCCTCGATGGCCGGGGACGGGGGAGTACAGGGGGGGGGGTACTGTCACGAACCTCGCCGAAGATAGTGCCTCTTCCTGTTCGGGCGGTGCTCGGGTCGTCGTCGCCGACCTAATAGCTGCCATCGATTCCCTTTCCGTTTGTTTCTGGTTATTGGGTAATTGGGTACACCTGTTTTGTGTTAGTGTTTGTTTGTAGGCTATTTAAGGGCACTAGGCCAGCTGGGTATTTGTGCTGGCTTGTTTTTTGTTACTCTGTTGGATGGTGTTTTTTTTGTGTCTTTATTCTCCGGACTATTTTGGTCCTGTTGTTTGGGCTGGTAAATTGTATGCGCCCTGTGTGTTGGCGTGACCATTTTGTTGCGCCGGTGAATACATTTGACAATCTACTGAATCCTGCTCTCTGCGCCTGATTCCACCCACCACTCCTAGTTTATCGTAACAATTGGAATGTGTTCTCCATGAACTTAACTGGTTAATTAAAAATGTTCCAATTTATGTAACCATAAATAATTTGCCTAAATCTCTTGTTTTGTGATCTATGATATTAATTACCCATGTCTACTTGCCTGCTTGTTTACAATCAAAAACTATCGGTTTGAGAAGAAAAACTGCCAGATGGAGAGGAACAGCACCATAACTGAACGGATGAGAATCAATTTAAAAATATATATATATTTGCTCAACTTCATATGAATGTATTTATGCTTTTCTCACAGTATGAAATCAATCAATTTTGTACAGTATTATCCCAGTAATTTTTTTATCCAAGTTTCCTTCAACCAATCACAATCATGGTATGCACATTCTAGCACAATACCCACACTCTACTAATAACAGAAGTATATCTTATTTTGTAACCAAACCTCTGGTCTCTTGTTGTGTAAGCAAAAATAATTTAGTGTGAGAGCAGTTCCATATATTTAACTACTGGTTGTGATTTACATTGTACTCGCGCCCTGAGCCACTGTAGGGATCCCGTGGTCTAGAGCACACATGAACAGAGCCTACATAACTGCCACAGTGTCCAAGCAGGGCACGGAACAGGCCCAGAGTAGAGATTAAGCAAGATCCTGCACCAGCAAGTATGAACAATAGCGCAATTGTAGTGCACGCAGAAAAGGAAAACAGTGTTGTTGTTTCTGCACATGCTTTTAGGTCAAAGTAATGTACTCATGCTATTCACAAAGTGTAACATTTTTGAGTGACCCTTAACCAGCTTTTGTATACTTTTATTTTTATTTACCTTGGCAAGTCAGTTAAGAACAAATTCTTATTTACAATGACGGCCTACCAAAAGGCAAAATGACTCTTGCGGGGACGGGGGCTGGGATTAAAAATTAAAACATATATAAATATCGGACAAAACACACATCACGAAAAGGAGAGACAACAACATTACATAAAGAGAGTGTCAGTAAGAGTGTCCATGATTGAGTTTTTGAATGAAGAGATAAAACTGTCCAGTTTGAGTGTTTGTTGCAGCTCGTTCCAGTCGCTAGCTCCAGCAAACTGAAAAGAGGAGCGACCCAGGGATGTGTGTGCTTTGGGGACCCTTAACAGAATGTGACTGGCAGAACGGGTGTTGTATTTGAAGGATGAGGCTGCAGTAGATAGTGGGGAGTGAGGCATAAGAGGGTTTTATAAATAAGCATCAACCAGTGGGTCATGCGATGGGTATACCGAGATGACCAGTTTACAGAACAGTATAACGTGCAGTGATGTGTCCTATAAGGAACATTGGTGGCAAATCTGATGTCCGAATGGTAAAGAAAATCTAGCTGCTCAAGAGCACCCACCCTTACCTGCCGATCTATAAATGAGGTCTCTGTAATCCAGCATGGGTTGGATGGTCATCTGAATCAGGGATAGTTTGGCAGCTGGGGTGAAAGAGGAACGATTACGATAGAGGAAAACAGGTCTAGATTTAATTTTAGCCTGCAGCTTTGACATGTACTTGGGAGTATGCCTAGACAGTACACTGTCATTCTCTCAGCACATGTGCAGTTGAAGTCTGAAGTTTATATAGACCTTAGCCAACTACATTTCAACTCAGTTTTTCACACTTCCTGACATTGTATCCTAGTAAAAAGGTTAGGATCACCACTTTATTTTAAGAAGTGTCAGAATAATAGTAGAGAATTATTTATTTCCGTTTTTATTTCTTTCATTTACAATCCCAGTTGGTCTGAAGTTTACATACACTCAATTAGCATTTGATAGCATTGCCTTTAAATTGTTTAACTTGGGTCAAACGTTTCAGGTAGACTTCCACAAGTTTCCACAATAAGTTGGGAGAATTTTGGCCCACTCCTCCTGACAGACCTGGTGTATCTGAGTCAGGTTTTTTCCTTGCTCGCACACGCTTTTTCAGTTCTGCCCACAAATCTTCTCTAGGATTGAGGTCAGGGCTTTGTGATGGCACTCCAATACCTTGACTTTGTTGTCCTTAAGCCATTTTGCTACAACTTTGGAAGTATGCTTGGGGTCATTGTATATTTGGAAGACCAATTTGTGACCAAGCTTTAACCTCCTGACTGATGTCTTGAGATGTTGCTTCAATATATCCACTTAATTTTCCTCCCTCATGAGGCCATCTAGTTTGTGAAGTACACCAGTCCCTCCTGCAGCAAAGCACCCCAACATGATGCTGCCACCCCCGTGCTTCACGGTTGGGATGGTGTTCTTCGGCTTGCAAACGTCCCCTTTTTCCTCAAAACATAACGATGGTCATTATGGCCAAACAGTTCTATTTTTGTTTCATCACACCAGAGGACATTTCTCCAAAAAGTACAATATTTTTCCCCATGTGCAGTTGCAAACCGTAGACTGGCTTTTAATGTGGCGGTTTTGGAGCAGTGGTTTCTTCCTTGCTGAGAGGCCTTTTGGGTTATTTCGATATAGGACTCGTTTTACTGAGGATATAGATACTTTTGTACCCATTTCCTCCAGCATCTTCACAAGGTCCTTTGCTGTTGTTCTGGGATTGATTTGCACTTTTCGCACCAAAGTACGTTCATCTCTAGGAGACAGAACGCGTCTCCCTCCTGAGCTGTATGACGGCTGTGTGGTTCCATGGCATTTAAACTTGCTTACTATTGTGGATGTATTTCAAGGCCTACCTTCAAATGAACCTGTTGAACCTGTTACCTTCAGGCATTTGGAAATTGCTCCCAAGGATGAACCAGACATGTGGAGGTCCAGAATTTTTTTTCTGAGGTCTTGACTGATATTTTTTAATCTCCCCATGATGTCAAGCAAAGAGGCACCGAGTTTGAAGGTAGGCCTTGAAATACATCCACAGGTACACATTCAACTGACTCAAATTATGTCAATTAGCCTATCAGAAGCTTTTAAAGCCATGATATAATTTTCTGGAATTTTCCAAGCTGTTTAAAGGCACAGTCCAGTCAACTTAGTGTATGTAAACTTCTGACCCACTGGAATTGTGATACAAGTGATTATAAGTGAAATAATCTGTCTGTTAACAACCGTTGGAAAAATTACTTGTGTCATGCAGAAAGTAGATGTCCTAACCGACTTGCCAAAACTATAGTTTGTTATCAAGACATTTGTGAAGTGGTTGAAAAAATTAGTTTTAATGACTCCAACCTAAGTGTATGTAAACTTCTGACTTCAACTGTATGAGGTGACTACCTCAAGCTCTAAACCCTCAGAGGTAGTAATAACACATGTGGGAGGAGGGGTATTCTTCTTACCAAACCTCATGACCTTTGTTCCAAACAAGGTTATAACTTCTTGATGACAGGGGGGCAGTTTTGAGTAGCTTAGATGAATAAGGTGCCCAGAGTAAACTGCCTGCTCCTCTGTCCCAGATGCTACTATATACGTATTATTAGTAGTATTGGATAAAAAACACTCTGAGGTTTCTGAAACTGTTTGAATGATGTCTGTGAATATAACAGAACTCATATGGCAGGCTAAAACCTGAGACAAATCCAACCAGGAAGTGGAAAATCTGAGGTTTGTAGTTTCATTTAAGTGATTGCCTCTCCAATATGCTATGCCTATGGGGCCAGAATGCACTTCCCAAGGCTTCCAGCAGATGTCAACAGTCTTTAGAAAGTAGTTTGAGGCTTCTATTGTGGAAGGGTGTCGAATAAGAGCTGTTTCAACAAGTGGACTAGGCTGAGGCCAATCAGTTGTTTATAAAAAGACCCTAAGGATTGATTGTTAACATCGTTTGACATGTTTCTACAAACTGTATTGGAACTCTTTTGACTTTTCGTCTGCATTGTGCCTTTGGAATAGTGAACTAAGCGCGCAAACAAAACGGAGGTATTTGGACATAAATATGGACCTAATCAAACAAAACTAACATTTCTTGTGGAAGTGGGAGTCCTGGGAGTGCATTCCGATGAAGATCAGCAAAGGTAAGTGAAGATTTATAATGCTATTTATGACTTTTGTTGACTCCACAATTCGGCAAGTAAGTATGGCTTGCTTTTGTGGCTGAACGCTGTTCTCAGATTATTGAATATTGTGCTTTTGCCATAAAGCTTTTTTGAAATCTGACACAGCGGTTGCATTAACCTCATAGTCCGCCCAAACCCGTATGCGGTAGTGTAACTACAGCCTCAAGCTCATTACCATAACGCAACGTTAGCGATTTCTAAAAATCGCAAATGAAATGAAATAAATATGCCTGTTCTCAAGCTTATCCTTTTCTTAACAATCCTGTCGTCTCAGATTTTCAAAATATGCTTTAGAACCAGAGAAAATCACTAATTTGTGTAAGAGTGGTGATAGCTAGCTTAGCATTAGCGTTAGCATTTAGCACGCAACATATTCACAAAAACCAGCCAAGGAATCAAATAAAATAATTTACCTTTGAAGAACTTCAGATGTTTCAATGAGGAGACTCTCAGTTACATAGCAGATGTCCAGTTTTTCCTGAAAGATTCTTGTGTAGGACACATCGTTCCCTTTTGTTACTATGCATTTGGCTACCGAAACTAACCGAAAATTCAGTCACCTACATGTCAAACTTTTTTCCGAATTAACTCCATAATATCGACTGAAACATGGAAAACGTTGTTTGAATCAATCCTGAAGGTGGTTTGTCATATTTCTCTCCATTGAAAGCACCGTCCTTGTAGCCTGGTTTGTTCTGAGATTTGAATGGAAAAATACCGGGACCTGACTTTTGCGCACCAATTGCCACACAGACACCAAGGGGGACACTTGGCAATTGTAGTCTCTTATGGTCAATCTTCCAATGATATGCCTACAAATACGTCACAATGCTGCAAAGACCTTGGGGAAACAAGAGAAAGAGTCCGTTCATTCCTGTCGCATTCACAGCCATATAAGGCGATCATGGAAAACGTAGCCTCAGAAATCCTGTGCATTTCCTGGTCGGTCATACATCTTGGTTTTGCCCGAAGCATTTGTTCTAAGGGACTCACAGTGAAAATCTTTGCATTTCTGGAAACGTAAGACTGTCTTCTTTCCAAAACTATCAATTCCAAGCATATTCGAGCATCTTTTCGTGACAAAATATTGCGCATAAAACGGGCACGTCTTTTTATCCAAAAATGAAATACTGCCCCTAGAGTCTTAACAGGTTAAGAACAAGTTTATCTTTAATTCTATGTAAAACATGTATCTTTCATCAAAATTTATGATGAGTATTTTTGTTGTTTGATGTGGCTCTCTGCAATTACTCCGGATGATTTGGAGGCATTTCTGAACATGGCGGTTTTTGGATATAAATATGAACTTGACCGAACAAAACAAAACATGTATTGTGTGACATTGAGTCCTGGGAGTGTCATCTGATGAAGATCGTCAAAGGTTAGTGATAAATGTTATCTATATTTCTGCTTTTTGTGACGCCTCTCTTTGGTTGGAAAATGGCTGAATGCTTTCTATGACTAGTTGCTGACCTAACATAATGATATGTTCTGCTTTCGCCGAAAAGCCTTTTTGAAATCGGACACTGTGGTTGGATTAACGAGAAGTGTGTGTTTAAAATGGTGTAAAATACTTGTATGGTTGAGGAATTTTAATTGTGAGATTTCTGTTGTTTTGAATTTGGCGCCCTGCAATTTCACTGGCTGTTGGCGAGTTGGGACACTAGCGTCCCGAACGATACCAGAGAGGATAACAAATCAGAACAGGTAATTTCACTGAGCGGCCATTATGAACTCAGGCTGTAAAACAGTGATCACTAAGGTCATTACAGAAAACAATGATACCTATCACGATTATTTGTGAGGATAACATCGTGGAGAATAGCCTTTTCTGAGTGTTTGGAGTCATACCTTGTGGGATTGCTAATAATCTGAGAAGGAATTAGGGAGTCCATTTGCTTTAGGGCTTGGTCGGGTGGTTTAAGGATGTCCCGGATTAGGTCACCTAGCACAACAAATTCAGACTTAGTGTAAGGGGCCAGGAGAGAGCTTAGGGCAGGTAGGGTACAGGCCGGTGCAGATGGAGGACGATAGCACCCAACAACAGTCAACAAAGAGCTATTTGAACGTTTAATGCTGAACACCAGCAAATCAAATTGTTTGGAAGATCCGTCTTGCCGAAAAAGGTTATAACCAGAAAGGTTAACATTAGTATTCAAACCACTCTTCCTTAACCACGTCTCAGTAATGACCAACACATCTGGATTGCAGCTGTGAACCCACACTTTCAATTGTGGATTTCAATAAAATCTATTTTAGGTAATAAGCTTCTAGTGTTAACCTGCAGAAAATGCACATTTCCAGATATCATCAACAGTACTACAATCAAGGCAAGACATAGGACAGGGAGAGCTCTGCAGTATTGATTTATGACATCTTTATTTTTATTTTTATTTCACCTTTATTTAACCAGGTAGGCAAGTTGAGAACAAGTTCTCATTTACAATTGCGACCTGGCCAAGATAAAGTAAAGCAGTTCGACACATACAACGACACAGAGTTACACATGGAGTAAAACAAACATACAGTCAACAATACAGTAGAAACAAGTCTATATACGTGTGAGCAAATGAGGTGAGATAAGGGAGGTAAAGGCAAAAAAAGGCCATGGTGGCAAAGTAAATACAATATAGCAAGTAAAACACTGGAATGGTAGATTTGCAATGGAAGAATGTGCAAAGTAGAAATACAAATAATGGGGTGCAAAGGAGCAAAATAAATAAATAAATTAAATACAGTAGGGAAAGAGGTAGTTGTTTGTCTAAATTATAGGTGGGCTATGTGCAGGTGCAGTAATCTGTTAGCTGCTCTGACAGTTGGTGCTTAAAGCTAGTGAGGGATATAAGTGTTTCCAGTTTCAGAGATTTTTGTAGTTCATTCCAGTCATTGGCAGCAGAGAACTGGAAGGAGAGGCGGCCAAAGAAAGAATTGGTTTTGGGGGTGACTAGAGAGATATACCTGCTGGAACGTGTGCTACAGGTGGGAGATGCTATGGTGACCAGCGAGCTGAGATAAGGGGGGACTTTACCTAGCAGGGTCTTGTAGATGACATGGAGCCAGTGAGTTTGGCGACGAGTATGAAGCGAGGGCCAGCCAACGAGAGCGTACAGGTCGCAATGGTGGGTAGTATATGGGGCTTTGGTGACAAAACGGATTGCACTGTGATAGACTGCATCCAATTTGCTGAGTAGGGTATTGGAGGCTATTTTGTAAATGACATTGCCAAAGTTGAGGATTGGTAGGATGGTCAGTTTTACAAGGGTATGTTTGGCAGCATGAGTGAAGGATGCTTTGTTGCGAAATAGGAAGCCAATTCTAGATTTAACTTTGGATTGGAGATGTTTGATATGGGTCTGGAAGGAGAGTTTACAGTCTAACCAGACACCTAAGTATTTGTAGTTGTCCACATATTCTAAGTCAGAGCCGTCCAGAGTAGTGATGTTGGACAGGCGGGCAGGTGCAGGTAGCGATCGGAGAGCATGCATTTAGTTTTACTTGTATTAAAGAGCAATTGGAGGCCACGGAAGGAGAGTTGTATGGCATTGAAGCTTGCCTGGAGGGTTGTTAACACAGTGTCCAAAGAAGGGCCAGAAGTATACAGAATGGTGTCGTCTGCGTAGAGGTGGATCAGAGACACACCAGCAGCAAGAGCGACCTCATTGATGTATACAGAGAAGAGAGTCGGTCCAAGAATTGAACCCTGTGGCACCCCCATAGAGACTGCCAGAGGTCCGGACAGCAGACCCTCCGATTTGACACACTGAACTCTATCAGAGAAGTAGTTGGTGAACCAGGTGAGGCAATCATTTGAGAAACCAAGGCTGTCGAGTCTGCCGATGAGGATGTGGTGATTGACAGAGTCGAAAGCCTTGGCCAGATCAATAAATACGGCTGCACAGTAATGTTTCTTATCGATGGCGGTTTAGATATCGTTTAGGACCTTGAGCGTGGCTGAGGTGCACCCATGACCAGCTCTGAAACCAGATTGCATAGCAGAGAAGGTATGGTGAGATTTGAAATGGTCGGTAATCTGTTTGTTGACTAGGCTTTCGAAGACCTTAGAAAGGCATGGTAGGATAGATATAGGTCTGTAGCAGTTTGGGTCAAGAGTGTCCCCCACTTTGAAGAGGGGGATGCCCATAGCTGCTTTCCAATCTTTGGGAATCTCTGACG
This sequence comes from Oncorhynchus nerka, assembly GCF_034236695.1. Classification (NCBI taxonomy): domain Eukaryota; kingdom Metazoa; phylum Chordata; class Actinopteri; order Salmoniformes; family Salmonidae; genus Oncorhynchus; species Oncorhynchus nerka. The sequence goes on from NC_088423.1 coordinate 55,905,452, forward strand.
ACACGAAAGAGAGGTTGAACAGGTTAGTAATAGGGGTGGCAACAATTTCGGCAGATCATTTTAGAAAGGGTCCAGATTTTCTAGCCCGGCTAATTTGTAGGGGTCCAGATTTTGCAGCTCTTTCAGAACATCAGCTGAACTGATTTGGGAGAAGGAGAAATGGGGAAGGCTTGGGCGAGTTGCTGTGGGGGGTGCAGTGCTGTTGACCGGGGTAGGAGTAGCCAGGTGGAAAGCATGGCCAGCCGTAGAAAAATGCTTCTTGAAATTCTCCATTATGGTGGATTTATCAGTGGTGACAGTGTTTCCTATCTTCAGTGCAGTGAGCAGCTGGGAGGAGGGGGTTCTTATTCTCCATGGACTTTACAGTGTCCCAGAACTTTTTTGAGTTAGTGTTGCAGGAAGCAAATTTCTGCTTGAAAAAGCTAGCCTTGGCTTTTCTAACTGCCTGTGTATAATGGTTTCTAGCTTCCCTGAACAGCTGCATATCACGGGGGCTGTTCGATGCTAATGCAGAACGCCATAGGATGTTTTTGTGTTGGTTAAGGGAAGTCAGGTCTGGGGAGAACCAAGGGCTATATCTGTTCCTGGATCTAAATTTCTTGAATGGGGCATGTTTATTTGAATGTGCATCAGATGGCAACAAGATCATATTGCACAGCGATTTCATCAGGTATCATGAATACAAAGCTGGCGAGAGGTGGTTTGAATAGGGTGGGAGGCCAAAAGTCTGTGTGACCAATAGAGAGTCAGAGTCCCGAGTGCGAGAACAAACAGTCTGTCCCATGGTTGGGTAAAGAGAGTCCGTAGTCAAGAAAGTATGCAGGAGTCATGAGGCAAATAGCAAAATGCCCAACAATTTTATTTGACATGTAAAACGACTTGGGGCTAGCCATTTAAAGTTCAGAGTCACTCACCCCAACAGTGCGAGTCTGCTGGAGGCGAGCGAGAGCTTTGGAAAGAGTGGGGAGGGTGGTGGGGGTAGACGGTGAACAGATCGCCAGGTGAAATCAAAGCAGCAGTGCAGCAGAAAATGGGAGAAGCTTTTATTTCTGGAGGCAGATTTCTTGTAGAAAATGTCACTGGACCCTTTGCCTTGCTGACAGCTTTGCACACTCTTGGTATTCTCTCAACCAGCTTAACCTGGAATGCTTTTCCAACAGTCTTGGAGAAGTTCCCACCTATGCTGAGCACTTGTTGGCTGCTTTTCCTTCACTCTGCGGTCCGACTCATCCTTAACCATCTGAATTTTGTTGAGGTCTGAGGATTGTGGAGGCCAGGTCATCTGATGCAGCACTCCATCACTTTCTTTCTTGGTATAATATCCCTTACACAGCCTGGATAAGTGTTGAGTCATTGTCCTGTTGAAAAAAAATGCAGAATGCTGTGGTAGCCATGCTGGAATACTAAATAAATCACGGACAGTGTCACCAGCAAAGCAACCCCACACCATAGCACCTCCTTCAAACTTTATGGTTGGAGAGGACACAAGCAGAGATCATCCAGTCACCTACACCCCCGTCTCACAAAGACGGGAGGAACAAAACATCTCCAATTTGGACTCCAGACAAAAGGACACATTTCCACCGGTCTATTGGCGACTGCTCATGTTTCCTGGCCCAAGCCAGTCTCTTCTTCTTTTTGGTGTCCTTTAGTTATGTCCTTTAGTAATGGTTTCAGCCATTCAACCATGAAGGCCTGATTCACACAGTCTCCTCTGAACAGTTGATGTTGAGATGTGTCCATTACTTGAACTCTGTGAGGTATTTATTTGGACTGCAAATTCTGAGGCTGGTAACGCGAATGAACTTATCCTCTGCATCAGAGGTAATTCTGGGTCTTCCATTCCTGTGGTGGTCCTCATGAGAGCCAGTTTCATCATAGCGCTTGATGCTTATTGCGACTGAACATGAAGAAACTTTCAACGTTCTTGGCGTTTCCGTATTGACTGACCTTCATGTCCTAAAGTAATGATGGATTGTAGTTTCTCTTTCCTTATTTGAGCTGTTCCTGTAATATTATGGACTTGATATTTTACCAAACGGGGCTATCTTCTGTATACCCACCTACCTTGTCACACCACAACTGATTGGCTCAAACGCATTAAGGAACAAAATTCCACAAATAAACTTTTAGTAAGGCACACCTGTTAATTGAAATGCATTCCAGGTGACTACCTCATGAAGCTGGTTGAGAGAATGCCAAGAGTGTGCAAAGCTGTCATCCAGGCAACGGGTGGCTATTTGAAGAATCTCAAATATAAAATATATTTGGATTTGATTAACACTTTTTTGGTTACTACATGATTCCATATGTGTTATTTAATCATTTTCATGACTTCAATATTATTCTAGAATGTATGAAATAGTAAACAAATAAAAACCCTTGAATGAGTAGCAGTTCTACAACTTTGACTGGTAGTGTAAATTACTTTGTGCACAACCACAAGTCACCACCATTTTCCTCAAAAGAAAATGTCAAAGCCTGTGAACAGATTGGTACCGACACAAAGGCACCATTAACAGACAGAGCACAAGAACTGATTATCTCTCTTATAAAGGTAACGAGTGTTCCTTTCCTGCCACACTTATTTCCATCGAGAGATGCAATGGAAGGGATTGGCTCAGGAAAATTGTGTGCACAAAAATAAATATATTATACTTTCTTCCCCTCTACATAAATCATGTTATTTTGTGCAGAGATGACAGGAGGACACGTCTTGTTTTCTTTGCCAGTTACAAGGTGTCAAACTTGGACAGGAAGTCAGAAGGTTTAGCGGAGTTGTTGCTGCTGAAGTGAAACTCACGTGTTTATCATTCTCTTGCAGCTGTTGGTTGGGAGAGGAAGTGTACCACCTTGTTACCACAATATCAAATGGATTTAGGTGGTATTTGTCACAAGTTCTCTGATGTATTTAGAAGATTACACCCCAAGTTCATAGGTAGTTGGTGGAGGATGCCTCATTTTGAAAATGGTTTCAAACCTCCACAGAGAGAAGTTTTGCAATTCAAACAATGAGATGAAACTGGGATTCAATGTGACTTTGATGAGCTCTGCAAATGGTTATCCCTTGTTCGCCATTCTCAGCTAAATGTAAAGCACTACATGACAAGGGTAAATCTAGACTGCATGTTTTTTTGATCTGTTTTTACTCTAACTACTTCCATGAGTAAGCATGAATAAACTATTCATAAATTGTGCACAAACTGATAGTAATATAGTATCACTATTGTATACAATATTGATCCCCCAAAAACATCTGGGTCAGTTGGTTTAGACCCTTTCTTCTTTAAGGTTGCTGCCCCTATCATCACCAAGCCTGTCTCTCCATTATGGGGAGGTTCCCATTACTTTGAAGGCAGGCACGGTTCGTCCTTTATTTATAGGGGGAGTTCAAACTGATCCTACCTGTTAAAGTTATATTTCTATTTTTCCCTGTTTATCAAAAGTGTTGGAATAAGTTGTCAATAATCAACTGACTGGCTTTCTTGATGTCTATAGTATTCTTTTGGGTATGCAATCTGTTTTCCGCTCAGGTTATAGATGTGTCACTGCAACCTTAAAAAGGTTCTCAATGATGTCACCATTGTCCTTGATTCTATGCAATATAGTGCTGCTATTTTTATTGACCTGGCCAAAGCTTTTGATACGGTAGACCATTCCATTCTTGGGGCCGGCTAAGGAGTATTGGTGTCTCTGAGGGGTCTTTGAGCTGGTTTGCTAACTACCTCTCTCAAAGAGTACAGTGTATAAAGTCCATATCTGCTGTCTCAGCCACTGCCTGTCACCAAGGGAGTACCCCGAGGCTCGATCCTAGGCCCCACGCTCTTCTCAATTTACATCAACAACATAGCTAAGGCAGTAGAAAGCTCTCTCATCCATTTACAGTGGGGCAAAAAAAGTATTTAGTCAGCCACCAATTGTGCAAGTTAAAAATAGGAGAGAATTACTTATTTTTCCACCATAATTTGCAAATAAATTCATTAAAAATCCTACAATGTGATTTTCCGGATTTTTTTCTCATTTTGTCTGTCATAGTTGAAGTGTACCTATGATGAAAATTACAGGCCTCTCTCATCTTGTTAAGTGGGAGAACTTGCACAATTGGTGGCTGACTAAATACTTTTTTGCCCCACTGTATATGCAGATGATAGTCTTATAGTCAGCTGGCCCCTCCCCAGATTTTGTGTTAAATACTCTACAACAAAGCTTTTTTAGTGTCCAACAAGCTTTCTCTACCCTTAACCTTGTTCTGAACACCTCAAAAACAAAAGGTCATATGGTTTGGTAAGAAGAATGCCCCTCCTTCCACAGGTGTTAATACTACCTCTGAGGGTTTAGAGCTTGAGGTAGTCACCTCATACAAAGACTTGGGAGTATGGCTAGCCAGTACACTGTCCTTCTCTCAGCACATGTCAAAGCTGCAGGTTAAAGTTAAATCTAGACTTGTTTTCCTCTGACGTGGCTGGTGGTGCTGAGTAGACAGAGTCCTATACCAAAGAGTCTTGATGATGTTTCTTAAAAACATTTTAGAAAACACTTTACTTAAAACATGCTAATATAATATTTTGTAATAATATTGCAGGAACGAGGCTTTATGATATCTTTGTGTAAGGCTTATAATGTGATATGTATCTCCATGCAAAACACACCGCCCCCCCCCCCAAAAAAAAACATACCAAGGACTTTGAATTAGAGAAAACAAATACAGAATAAATAGAAAGGAAGCGCGGCTATAGATAAGATAGACTTTTTACCCTTTACTTTGCTCAAATAAAACATAAAGCAGGTATTCAGTGTGAGGTCAACATGTCAGGGATGCATGCTTTCACTCATGAAAAGTCTGCATCAGGGAGGGAAAAGGGGGCGTTACAGTATATGATAGTACAACACATTCTGATAGGCATTGAGATTCTCCCGACAGTCCCCCAAGACACTAAGTCAGTGGCCTGGCTGTTGTTGTCACCAGCTCGCTGCCTTCTCAATAGACAAAGAGACAACAAAGCATGTCTGACTTTGGGACCTGTGTAGGTGGCCATTGACTGGGTGTGGAGAAAAGAGTTATGTATACCTCCCATGAAGCTATGGCAGCATCCCAAATGGCACCGTATTTCTTACATAGTGCACTACTTTTGACCAGAGCCCTATAGGCCCTGGTCAAAAGTAATGCACTATATAGGGTGTTTTTTGGAACGTGGTTAATACATATCAATCACGGCCCTTTCAGAAGGTACTAAGTGGGCTGAAGGTCGGATCTTTGGGATAAGAGCAAAAGGCAATAAAGTGGAGTCACGCAAAATCCAAGGCCAAACAGACTCTCAACTCAAAGCTGAGCTAAGACACTGCTGTAGTGAACCCAGCTGCAGACTGCACACAATCACATCAACAAATAATTGATTAAAAAACACAGTTATTGCAATGAAGGTATAAAGTAACCTCAGCAGCACTCTGTAGGGTAGCACCATGATGTCCTCCTTTGGGTACATTGACTTCAATTGTTTATTATTGTTCATTGTCCTCACCCCTTTCTATAGACTTACACAGTAATTATGACAACTTCCGGAGGACATCCTCCAACCTAGCAGAGCTCTTGCAGCATAAACAGACATGTTGTCCACCCAATCAAAGGATCATATATTTAATCTAATACTGAAAGCATAGGCTACAGCTAACTAGCACTGCAGTGCATAAAATGTGGTGAGTAGTTGACTCAAAAAGACAGAGAAAGACAATAGTTGAACAGTTATGATTTTTTTTTAATTAAGGAGAAGCAAGATAGAGGGCGAGAGAGAGTGCTAGCTATATTTCATAGTATATATTTTTTCACTTTCATAGCTAACATCGAATGCAGCTTGCTAGTTTAGCCTACTCAAACACCTGGCTCAAACAGAGAGGGATGGCTAGCCAACATAGGAACTCTTCCAAGTCAAGGTAAGCCTTTGGTTTTATTAATTTATTGCCACCGGGGCCAGCCGGTGTAACTGCTAAACTGCTTGCTGCTGACTGAACTGCATGATTTTAGAGGGCTGACTAACGCATTAGTTCTAGTAACTATGTTGACTATGACGTGACAACGATGTAGGCTGTGTGCAGTGAGTAGCGGTCATGATATGAAGGTTTGGTTTGGAAAAGTTGTCACCTGGTAACAGACAACTGATGTGTTGTGCACTGAAGTCCACAAGCGAAGGAAAAAGGGGAAAGTGTAGATAGATGCAAGAAGGAATTATATATACAACAAGCTGTTTATATGAGGCTGCAATGAAAGAGAACTGTGGTTGCATGTGATTAGGGGTTTATTCCGCTGATGCTGTTGAACAACGTTTCTTAAATGAAAGCAAACGGAATGGGGATGAACATACCTGAATTTGTCCAATAAAACTTGTTTGCAACTACTGATTACACCCTAGACCAGCTAGATGCAGGCAAGAGTGTGAAAGGAGGTATTGAATGTGTCAGCTTAGGTGTGTTCATAAATTCACTCTGGAGTGCCAGAGGGCGCTCTGGGAATTAGTCAATTCAGAGCGTTGTCAGATTGTTATACTCAGAGAGTTATACTCTCGGAGCGTTCAGAGCGCACACTGAATGATCTGGCCGAAGAGTTGGGTTGATCCCAGTGTTCAGAACTCACAACGGCACTCAAACACCCAAGCTAACTGGCTAAAGTTTGTTAGCTATTTCCAGCTATTTCCAGACACAAATGAGAACACCTCGCTCTGACTATTTTAGTCACCCTAGCAGAGCTGGTTAGGCTGTTTTAATCTTATCTAGATCGTTAGGGACTGTAACTGTGCTGCTGGCAACAATTGGCGAAAAAAGGCCTACTGAATGAGAGCAGAATATATCAGCTGTCCATCAAGCAGCCATTTTGTGATCCCACTTTTTCCTCATGGTAGTCACTTGCATTCCATTGCTCACAAAGACAAGAAAAAATACTCAGTTTGGAACTTTATTGAAACTATATGTTAAAAACATCCTTAATGATTGATTCTGTACTTAGTTTGAAATGTTTCTTTGACCGGTAATATTACTTTTTAAAGTCTTTGTCCGATATAACGCTGACCAGAATTAGCGTTTGGATATGTTTACCAAACGCTCTAAGAAAAGAAGGTATTTGGACATAAATAACGGACATTTTCGAACAAAACAAACATTTATTGTGGACCTGGGATTCCTGGAGTGCTTTCTGATGTAGATCATCAAAGGTAAGGGAATATTTATCATGTAATTTCTGGTTTATGTTGACACCATCTTTGCGGCTGTGGTGTTTTTAAATTATTATTGCATGCATTTCTTTTTCCGTAAAGTTTTTTTGAAGTCTGACACAGCGGTTGCATTAAGGAGAGGTATATCTATAATTCCATGTGTATAACTATATTATCATCTACAGTTATGATGAGTATTTCTGTTGAATGATGTGGCTATGCAAAATCTCTACTAGTGAACTAGTGAATCTAACACGCCAATGTCAACTCCTATTTTTTTTATATAAATATGATCTTTATCAAACAAAACATGCATGTAGTGTGTAACATGAAGTCCTATGAGTGTCATCTGATGAAAATAATTCAAGGTTAGTGATTAATTTTATCTTTATTTCTGGTTTTGGTGAAGGCTATATTTTGCTGGAAAATGGCAGTGCTTATTGTGGTTTGGTGGAGACCTGACATAATCCCACCAAAGTGTCCGATTTCAAATAGGCTTTTCAGTGAAAGCACTACAAAAGATTAACAACGAAAATAGATTTAAAACGATATAAGACACATGTATGTTTTAGGAATTGTAATTATGAGATTTCTGTGGTTTGAATTTTGGCGCCCTCTATTTTCACTGGTAGTTGTCATATCAATCCGGTATCGGGATTGCAGCCATAACAGGTTAAATCCTGAAGGTCACCTCTACAGGCCAGCTCCAGCTGAAGTTCCCTGTTGAGCCCTCTTCGGTAGACGGTAAGTAAAGGAGCCTCATTCCATCCACTCCCTTTAGCTATGGTGCAGAACTCGAGGGCATACTTGGCAGCTGAATTGCATCCTTGAAGTTCTATGAGGAAGTGTCCTATATTGGACGACCGGAGGGAGAGTGATCGAATACCTCTTTGAAGAGGGTGTGGAAATGGGTCTCGGATCTGAGTTCTGTGCTGTTCCCAGTCCATATGGTGGTGCCACAATCCAGGGCTTTGCGTGTGAGTAGAGACAAATAATTATTGAATAAAAAAAGAAAAGCAGAACTTTACAGCCACTGTAGAGGGAGAGAGTGTGAAGCAACCGCCAGCTGGAGCGGCTCCCTCTGCAGCCCGAAACAGTGCAACACCCCTTGACTGTAAGTACTGTAAATTATTACAAAATGTAAAATATTAGGCTGCCATATATTTCACATACACAAAAAACGTATTACCCCTTTTCACAGCAACTATTCCCCTTTTTCTTTGATGTTACACACAAATGACGACCAACAATAGTAGCCTGCCTCTGACTTCATCAGAAACTTGCCCGTACAAGTAAATAAATTCATCAATATAATACCAACCAACCTCTTTAAACCTTGGGGGGTTTATTTATTTAATGCATTATAGTGCCAATGTAGGGTAATGCAAAATTAATAAAATGGTACCGTATACCTATTGTTTACCTAATACCTTTTTTGCACTATTGGTTAGAGCCTGTATGTAACCATTTCACTGTAAGTTCTACAGCTGTTGTATTCAGCGCACGTGACAAATGAACTTTGATTTGATTTATTTTGTATGAAGAAACAACCTGTGATTCATCACAAACTTTGTGAATATCTGGGGTTTCCCTCTTCACAATACAGAAAGACTGCATTCAATCAGTGGACACCACAACACACCTTTCATATTTTTTTCTTGACTAAAGTAGAAGTTGATTATTATTATTATTGCTAAAGTTACTGCTTAGGTGTAAACATATATTTTTAGCTAGAGATAGCACTTGTATAGCCTAAGAAAATAGCAGAAATGTGCAGAAAGTAGTTTTGAATGCATTTTATTGAAGTCTTTTACTATTTTGGCAACATAGTGATATAATCTTATATACTGTACAATGAGGAAATCAACTACAAAATACTACTCTTCTCCCATTTTTTGAACCATTTCCCCCACCAACAAGGGGTATAAACAAGAATAAAATAAGATAATAGATACAAAACAAAAACATGTAGAACATAAATCAATCAACTCTAATTAGCACATGCATGACAGTATGCAAGTGTGTGTACACATGTGCAGCACATTGTATTTGTTTTACAGTCCTACTTTGGGGGTCAGAATTGGCATATCCTCCTCTTGCCTGCCCCAACTGCAGCCTCAGGTGGATCAAGACAAGATTAGGCCACCTGAACAGCTTCCACAAGCGCTGCAGAGGCGGCTGTGCAGGGGAGGTGCTCCCTTCTTTGAATGTGTGCGGTTACAAGCGCCTTTCCTAGCTGCTCCAGGAACACTCTCCTCTCTTGTTCCTCTTATCAGGCATCCAGGTACGGTTGATCTTGTTCCATATGATGAAGGTGTGGTATGAGAACACATCAATGATGTTTTGGAAGATGACCAGGGGCCAGCAGGCAGTCATCCTTCTGCAGCTGTAAGTTCCAATCACCTTGTCCAGGTTGTCCACGCCTCCTTTGTGGTTGTAATCCAGGATGACTGGCTTCCTGTCCTCACGATCACTGATCTCAGTCGTTTTGTGCAGTGTGCTCAGGAGGACCACATTCTTGTTCCACTTTGGGAGGTAAGAAACTAGAGTGGTGGTGGGGGTGAAGGCAAGCTTTTAACGTTAGACATACAGAAATCAGTAGCGCTGCTATAGACAACATTGAAAATTGGTGAGAAATTAAGAAACTACATCAAGACAAACCAACTGGGCAGTGAAGTGCTTTCTGGAATTGCTGTCAGAAAAGGGGATACATGTTGGTCTAGCAACTGTTTCAAAAAAGCAGATGGGTAATATTCTCTGGCGTGCCTACGCTACCATCGTGGACCAACGTGTGGTATATCATGGAGCCAATGGGACTCAACACACTTTCATCAGTGCTGCCCTGTCTCTGGAAGGTGTAACATTTAGTTCAAATAACTAGGCTGTTATAGTCTATTAATAGACTGAACATGAATAGAATAATTGTCATACTGTCATTATTAATCGCTCTTGCTCTCTTTTTTGCTTTACATGACAGCCAATACTAATAGAACTAACGACCACAGAATGCCTAAAATTGTACTTGATCAACAAGTGTTTGTGAATGAAGTGTCACATTATGCTTTTTAATGCTGGTAAACCGTTGTACAAAAGCAACAAAACAGTCGAGTCCATGTGTTATGACATTGATATCGTTGCTGATGTTGTCTACAACCAAGTCACAATGACCACGTCACAGCCATGATAAAAATGTCATAACACATGAATTCATTTATTATTGCTTAAATCTACCTGAATTACCTTCTAAATCAAATCAATCAAATCAAAAACCCTTCTACCACCGCACACCCTGTATATAGCCAAGTTGTTGTTATTCATTATAATATTTTCTCTCTGCATTGTTGGGAAGTAAGTAAGCATTTCACTGTTAGTCTACACCTGTTGTTTACGAAGCATGAGACAAATAACATTTGATTTTACTCTTTCACCCTCCCTGCTGGCCTGCTCCCATTGGCTGTGCCAAAAAAAGCTTCCTGTAACTCCTTAGTTAGCTGCATGAATTTATATTGTAGCTCACAGCCTCAGAGAGACTATTGCTAATTAAGCGCTAAAAGATGCACGTCAGCCATGTTTAAAGCACTTTGACACAAAAACCCTTCTTCATAAACAAAGCGCAGCCCGGTGTGAAATGAATAGGTGTCCCTCCTGGTAAATGTTTGGTTTATATTCTCTATTAGCATACAAAATGTAATTAAAAAAGAAGCAACTTTCCCTCAGGCACTTGGTGAAATGATGCGTTCCAATAAAGCCGCAATAAATCATTGATTTTAATTAGCAATCCCTGACGTGTTACAGACTGAAATTTGAGCTACAGTCACAGTTACCAGTTACCTGTCCAAAATTGTAATCAGTGAAGTAACTTTTGGCTAACCAAACTCTGTAATGTAATCTGCTTCCCTTCAGTTACTTTTCCCTTGAATATTTCCAATTGAATGATGTGTATTGCAGGATAAATCAATGTTATGAGTTTAAATAGCTGCCCATAAATTGAGTTAGCCTTTTACTTTATTTGTTGGTTGTGTAGGCATCTTCTAACCCATTACTTATTACTGCAAATAATAATATGATTAGGCTAGAGTGCATTCGGAAAGTATTCAGACCCCTTGACTTTTCCCACATTGCTGAGTTACAGACTTATTCTAAAATAGATTAAATCATGTTTTCCCAGATCAATCTACACACAATACCCCATGATGACAAAGCAAAAACTGGTTTATAAAGTGTTGCAAATAAAAATACAAAATAAACTGAAATATCACATTTATATAAGTATTCAGACCCTTTACTCAGTAATTTGTTGAAGCATGTTTGGCAGCGATTACAGCCTTAAGCCTTTTGGGGTATGAAGCTACAAGCTTGGCACAACTATATTTGGGGAGTTTCTCCCATTCTTCTCTGCAGATCCTCTCAAGTTCTGTCAGGATGGATGTGGAGTGTCGCTGCACAGCTATTTTCAGGTCTCTCCAGAGATGTTCGATCAGGTTAAGTCCGGCCTCTGGGTAGACCACTCAAGGACATTCAGAGACTTTTCCCGAAGGCACTCCTGTAATGTCTTTGCTGTTGTGCTTAGGCTCGTTGTCCTGTTGGAAGGTGAACCTTCGCCCCAGTCTGAGGTCCTCACCGCTCTGAAGCAGGTTAACATTAAGTATCTCTGTATTTTGCTGTTCCTCTTACAGAAAAATATCCCCACAGCATGATACTGCCACCACCATGCTTCACCATAGGGATGGTGCTAGGTTTCCCCCTGACATGATGTCTGGCATTCAGGCCAAAGAGTTCAATCTTAATTTTATCAGAACAGAGAATCTTGTTTATCATTGTCCAAGAGTCCTTTATGTGCCCTTTTGGCAAACTTCAAGCAGGCTGTCATGTGCCTTTTACTTAGGAGTGGCATCCGTCTGGCCACTCGACCATAAAGGTCTGATGGGCGGAGTATAGCAAAGATGGTTGTCCTTCTGGAAGTTTCTCCCATCTCAACAGAGAAACTCTGGAGCTCTGACAGAGTGACCATCAGGATCTTGGTCAGCTCCCGGACCAGTGCCCTTTTCCCCCCGATTGCTCAGTTTGGTGGGCGACCAGCTCTAGGAAGAGTCTTGGTGGTTCCCAATTTCTTTAATTTAAGAATAATAGCGGCCACTCCATTCTCGGGGACCTTCAATGCTGCAGAAATCTGTTGGTACCCTTCCCCAGATCTGTCTCGGAGCTCTACGGACAATTCCTTCTACCTCATGGTTTGGTTTTTGCTCTGACATGCACTGTCAACTGTGGGACCTTACGAAGACAGGTGTGTGCCTCTTCAAATCATGTCCGATCAATTGAATTGACCACAGGTGGACTCCAATCAAGTTGTAGAAACATCTCACCTGAGCTCAATTTCGAGTCTCATAGCAAAGGGTCTGAATACATATGTAATTAAGGTATTTCAGTTTTTTATATTAATACATTTAAGAATAAGGCTGTAACGTAACAAAAAAGTCAAGGGTTCTGAATACTTTCCAAATGCACTGTATATATTTACATTATATTTTTTACATTATTAACTTAATGCCCCTTGTTCTTCAACAATAGGCATCAAAGTGCTATTTGCATGTGAAAAATTAATACCATATGCTGCATTTGCTATTGTCACGCCCTGACCTTAGATATCATTTTAATTACTTATTTTGCACCATAATTTGCAAATAAATTCATTTAAAATCCTACAATGTGATTTTCTGGATTTTTTTCTCATTTTGTTTGTCATAGTTGAAGTGTACCTATGATGAAAATTACAGAACTCTTTCATCTTTTTAAGTGGGAGAACTTGCACAATGGGTGGCTGACTAAATACTTTTTTGCCCCACTGTATATAAATATATTATGTAGTATTGGATAGAAAACACTCTGAAGTTTCTACCTGAGAACAAATCCAAACAGGAAGTGGGAAAGATGAGTTTTGTAGTTTTTGAACTCAGCCCATATCGAATACACGGAGGGATATGGGTTATTGTGCACTTCCTAAGGCTTCCACTGGATGTCAACCGTCTTTAGAACATTGTTTCAGGCTTCTACTGTGAGTGGGAGCGAATGAGAGCTGTTTGACCAAGGGGTCTGGCAGCAGCCTCGTTCTCAGTCATGCGAGTTCACATGAGAGGTATGTCTCTTTCCATTGCTTTTGTACAGACAATGGAATTTTCCATGGAATTTATTCTATACTTAGTTTGAAAAGTTTCTTCGACCTGTAATATAACTTTTTGAACTTTTCGTCTGACTGGACCTGAATGTGCGTTTGGATTTGTTTACCAAATGCCCTAACAAAAGAAGCTATTTGGACATAAATGATGAACATTATCGAACAAAACAAATATTTATTGTGGAACTGTGATTCCTGGGAGTGCATTCTGATGAAGATCATCAAAGGTAAGTGAATATTGATAATGCTATTTTTGACTAATGTTGACTGCGCAACATGGTGTATATTTCTTTTGGCTGGTTTGGGCTCTGAGCTCCGTTCTCAGATGACATTTTCTGTAATAAAAAAAAAATAACTCTGACACAGCGGTTGCATTAACCTGTAGTGACACCCCATCCCGTGAACGGGACCGTTGCCATCATCTGACAATAATTAGCATAACAGACATAAATCTTCCTAGAAAATATTCCTATTCATGAAAATCACAAGTGAAATATATTGGAACACAGGTTAGCCTTTTGTTAATCACCCTGTCATCTCAGATTTTCAATATATACTTTACAGCCAACGCTAGACAAGCATTTGTGTAAGTTTATCATAGCCTAGCATAGCATTATGCCTTGCTAGCAGCAGGCAACCTTGTCACGGAAATCAGAAAAGCAATCCAATTAAATCGTTAACCTTTGAGCTTCGGATGTTTTCACTCACGAGACTCCCAGGTAGACAGCCAAAGTTCATTTTTTCCCAAAATATTATTTTTGTAGGCGAAATTGCTCCGTTTGTTCTTCACGTTTGGCTGAGAAATCGACCGGAAATTGCAGTCACGAAAACGCCGAAAAATATTCCAAATTAGCTCCATAATATCGACAAACATGGCAAACGTTGTTTATAATCAAACCTCAAGCTGTTTTTCAAATATCTATTTGATAATATATCCACCGGGACAATTGGTTTTTCAGTAGGACCGATTGGAATAATGGCTACCTCTGTATTTTACGCGAGAATCACTGAGAGCCATCAGGTGACCACTTGCGCAATGGAGCCGCTTAAGGGTATTCTTCAACATAAATGTGTAAAAATACGTCACAATGCTGTAGACACCTTGGGGAATACGGAGAAAAAGTAATCAAATAAAATAAAATAAAATGTTATTTGTCACATACACATGGTTAGCAGATGTTAATGTGAGTGTAGCGAAATGCTTGTGCTTCTAGTTCCGACAATGCAGTAATAACCAACAAGTAATCTAGCTAACAATTCCAAAACTACTGCCTTATAGACACAAGTGTAAGGGGATAAGAATATGTACATAAAGATATATGAGTGAGTGATGGTACAGAGCGGCATAGGCAAGATACAGTATATGGTATTGAGTGCAGTATATACATATGAGATGAGTATGTAAACAAAGTGGCATAGTTAAAGTGGCTAGTGATACATGTATTACATAAAGATGCAGTAGATGATATAGAGTACAGTATATACGTATACATATGAGATGAATAATGTAGGGTATGTAAACATTATATTAGGTAGCATTGTTTAAAGTGGCTAGTGATATATTTTACATCATTTCCCATCAATTCCCATTATTAAAGTGGCTGGAGTTGAGTCAGTGTGTTGGCAGCAGCCACTCAATGTTAGTGGTGGCTGTTTAACAGTCTGATGGCCTTGAGATAGAAGCTGTTTTTCAGTCTCTCGGTCCCAGCTTTGATGCACCTGTACCGACCTTGCCTTCTGGATGATAGCGGGGTGAACAGGCAGTGGCTCGGGTGGTTGTTGTTCTTGATGATCTTTATGGCCTTCCTGTGACATCGGGTGGTGTAGGTTTCCTGGAGGGCAGGTAGTTTGCCCCCGGTGATGCGTTGTGCAGACCTCACTACCCTCTGGAGAGCCTTACGGTTGTGGGCGGAGCAGTTGCCGTACCAGGCGGTGACAGGATGCTCTCAATTGTGCATCTGTAGAAGTTTGTGAGTGCTTTTGGTGACAAGCCAAATTTCTTCAGCCTTCAGCCTTCTTCAGCCTCTGGTTGATAGCCAAGTCAATGCCCAATAGGGACGCATTGGAACGCAGAGCTTTCAAAAGATTGGATTTTTTTTCTCAGACTTTCGCCTGCAATATTTTTTTTATTTATTTCACCTTTATTTAACCAGGTAGGCTAGTTGAGAACAAGTTCTCATTTGCAACTGCGACCTGGCCAAGATAAAGCATAGCAGTGTGAACAGACAACACAGAGTTACACATGGAGTAAACAATTAACAAGTCAATAACTGTAATGCTGCGGGTGTCGTGGGTGTGGAGTCAGACGCAGGAGACAGAGAGTGCAATGCTGTGCGTCTTTAATTGCACCAACGCACCACAGGGTACTCACAATAGTAACGACCCCAAACACAGGGAATGAAAATGTACAACGGAAAAGTCACGACCAGGCACTAACACGTACCTCTACAACAGAGCCGAAGGTTACACTGAAATAATCCCGCACAACAACCAGGTGGGCCGGCTGTCTAATAAAGACAAACTAATCATACCTAAACAGGTGCTACCAATAAACATACAAGGAGGGGGAGGAAAGACAATCAGTGGCAGCTAATAGGCCGGTGATGACGACCGCCGATTTCGTGACAGTACCCCCCTGACGCGCGGCTCCCGCAGCGCCGACACCGGCCTCGAGGTCGCCCCGGAGGACGAGGTGCAGGGCGATCCGGATGGAGGCGATGGAAATCCCTCAACATGGATGGATCCAAGATGTCCCCCACCGGTACCCAGCACCTCTCCTCCGGGCCGTACCCCTCCCAGTCCACGAGGTACTGCAGGCCCCTCACCCGGCGTCTTGAGTCCAGAATGGCCCGGATCGTGTACGCCGGGGACCCCTCGATGTCCAGAGGGGGAGGGACCTCCAGCACCTCACTGTCCTGCAGGGGACCAGCTACCACCGGCCTGAGGAGAGACACATGAAACGAGGGGTTAATACGATAATAGGAAGGGAGTTGTAATCGATAACACACCTCGTTTATCCTCCTCAGGACTTTAAAGGGCCCTACACACTGCGGACCCAGCTTCCGGCAGGGCAAGCGGAGAGGTAGGTTTCGGGTCGAGAGCCAGACCCTGTCCCCGGTACAAACACGGGGGCCTCACTGCGGTGGCGGTCAGCACTCCTCTTCTGCCGTCCACTCGCTTGTTGTAGAGATTCCTGGACGGCCCTCCAGGTCTCCTTGGAGCGCTGTACCCATTCCTCCACCGCAGGAGCCTCGGTCTGGCTCGGATGCCATGGTGCCAGGACCGGCTGGTACCCCAACACACACTGAAAAGGGGACACGTTAGTAGAGGAGTGGCGTAGTGAGTTCTGAGCCATTTCAGCCCAGGGAATGTAGCGTGCCCACTCCCCTGGCCGATCCTGGCAATACGACCGCAGAAACCTACCCACCTCCTGGTTCACTCTCTCCACCTGCCCATTACTCTCGGGGTGATAACCGGAGGTCAGGCTGACAGAGACCCCCAAGCGTTCCATGAACGCTCTCCATCCCGAGACGTGAATTGGGGGCCCCGATCAGAAACGATGTCCTCCGGCACCCGTAGTGCCGAAAGACATGGGTGAATAACGCTCCCAGTCTGTAGGGCTGTAGGGATACCGGGCAACGGGAGGAGACGGCAGGACTTAGAGAACCGATCCACAATCACAAGAACCGTGGTGTTCCCCTGAGACGGCGGAAGATCGGTCAGGAAATCTATGGACAGATGTGACCATGGCCGCTGTGGAACGGGGAGGGGTTGTAACTTCCCTCTAGGAAGGTGCCTAGGAGCCTTACTCTGAGCGCACACTGAACAGGAGGAGACATAACCCTTAACGTCCTTAGCCAAAGTAGACCACCAATACCTCCCCTGAAGGCTCCCCACTGTCCTCGTCACCCCAGGGTGACCTGAGGAGGGTAGGACATGAGCCCACCGAATCAGCTTGTCCCGAACACCAAGCGGCACGTACCTTCGCCCCGCTGGACACTGAGGAGCGGGTTCAGCCCGTAACGCCCGCTCGATATCCGAGTCCACCTCCCATACCACTGGTGCTACCAGCTTTGAGGCGGGAAGGATGGGAGCAGGTTCGGTGGACCCATCCTCCGTGTCGTAAAGGCGGGACAGTGCGTCAGCCTTTACGTTCTGGGAGCCCGGTCTATAAGACAAAGTAAACCGGAACCGGGTGAAGAATATGGCCCACCTTGCCTGACGTGGGTTAAGTCTCCTAGCTGCCCGAATATACTCCAGGTTCTGGTGGTCGGTCCAGATGAGAAAAGGGTGCTTAGCCCCCTCAAGCCAGTGTCTCCACACCTTCAGAGCTCTAACCACCGCTAGCAACTCCCGGTCCCCACATCATAGTTACGCTCCGCTGGGCTGAGCTTCCTTGAGAAGAAGCGCAGGGGCGGAGAGTTTGGTGGCGTACCTTTAAGCGCTGCGATAACGGCACCCACCCCAGCCTCGGACGCGTCCACCTCCACTATGAATGCTAGAGAGGGGTCCGGATGCGCCAACACGGGCGCATCAGTGAACAGCGCCTTCAACTTGTTGAACGCTTTCGCCTCTGCTGACCACTGCAACCGCACCGGGCCCCCTTCAGCAGTGAGGTAATGGGAGCCGCTATCTGGCCAAAACCCCGGATAAACCTCCGGTAGTAGTTGGCAAAACCCAAAAACCGCTGCACCTCCTTTACCGTGGTTGGAGTCGGCCATTCGCACGGCCCTAATGGGGTCGCCCTCCATCACTACCCCCCGAGGTGGAAATGCGATATCCCAGAAAAGAGACGGCTCGTTTAGAGAACACGCATTTCTCAGCCTTGACGTATAGGTCATGCTCCAGCAGTCTACCAAGCACCTTGCGCACCAGAGACACATGCGCGGTGTAAGTGGCCGAGTAGATCAGAATGTCATCGATATAAACAACCACTCCCTGCCCGCACAGGTCCCTGAGAATCTCGTCTACAAAGGATTGAAAACGGCTGGAGCATTTTTTAACCCATACGGCATGACGAGGTACTCATAGTGGCCTGATGTGGTACTAAATGCGGTTTTCCACTCGTCTCCCTTCCGAATACGCACCAGACTATACGCGCTCCTGAGATCCAGTTTTGTGAAGAACTGCGCTCCGTGGAATGATTCCACCGCCGTAGCGATGAGAGGTAGAGGGTAACTATACCCCACTGTGATGGCGTTTAGACCTCTATAATCAATACACGGACGCAAACCTCCCTCCTTTTTCCTCACAAAAGAAACTCGAGGAGACGGGTGAAATGGAGGGCGACTAAAATGTACCCCTGTCCCAGCGACTCCGTGACATATGTCTCCATTGCCAACGTCTCCTCCTGGGACAGCGGGTACACGTGACTCTTGGGAAGCGCAGCGTCTACCTGAGATCTATCGTACAATCCCTTCCCGGTCGATAAGGTGGTAATTTAGTCGCTTTCACTTTACTGAAAGCGATTGCCAAATCGGCATACTCGGGGGGAATGCACACCGTGGAACCCTGGTCTGGACTCTCCACCGACGTAGCACCGATGGAAACTCCCAAACACCTTCCAGAACACTCCTCTGACCACCCCTGGAGAACCCCCTGTTTCCACGAAATTTTAGGATTGTGCCGGGCCAGCCAGGGAGTCCCCAGCACCACTGGAAACGCAGGCGAATCAATAATAAAAAAACTGATACGCTCCCTATGATTCCCCTGCGTCACCATGTCCAGTGGGACCGTGGTCTCCCTGACCATCCCTGACCCTAATGGCCGGCTATTTATTTTTTTTATTTTTTTATTTCACCTTTATTTAACCAGGTAGGCTAGTTGAGAACAAGTTCTCATTTGCAACTGCGACCTGGCCAAGATAAAGCATAGCAGTGTGAACAGACAACACAGAGTTACACATGGAGTAAGCAATTAACAAGTCAATAACACAGTAGAAAAAAAAATGGGCAGTCTATATACAATGTGTGCAAAAGGCATGAGGTAGGCGAATAATACAATTTTGCAGATTAACACTGGGGTGATAAATGATCAGATGGTCATGTACAGGTAGAGATATTGGTGTGCAAAAGAGCAGAAAGGTAAATAAATAAATAAAATAAAAAAACAGTATAAAAACAGTATGGGGATGAGGTAGGTGAAAATGGGTGGGCTATTTACCAATAGACTATGTACAGCTGCAGCGATCGGTTAGCTGCTCGGATAGCTGATGTTTGAAGTTGGTGAGGAGATAAAAGTCTCCAACTTCAGTGATTTTTGCAGTTCATTCCAGTCACAGGCAGCAGAGTACTGGAACGAAAGGCGGCCAAATGAGGTGTTGGCTTTAGGGATGATCAGTGAGATACACCTGCTGGAGCGTGTGCTACGGATGGGTGTTGCCATCGTGACCAGTGAACTGAGGTAAGGCGGAGCTTTACCTAGCATGGACTTGTAGATGACCTGGAGCCAGTGGGTCTAAGACGAATATTCGAGGGCCAGCCGACTAGAGCATACAAGTCGCAGTGGTGGGTGGTATAAGGTGCTTTGGTGACAAAACGGATGGCACTATGATAGACTGCATCCAGTTTGCTGAGTAGAGTGTTGGAAGCCATTTTGTAGATGACATCGCGAAATCGAGGATCGGTAGGATAGTCAGTTTTACTAGGGTAAGCTTGGCGGCGTGAGTGAAGGAGGCTTTGTTGCGGAATAGAAAGCCGACTCTTGATTTGATTTTCGATTGGAGATGTTTGATGTGAGTCTGGAAGGAGAGTTTGCAGTCTAGCCAGACACCTAGGTACTTATAGATGTCCACATATTCAAGGTCGGAACCATCCAGGGTGGTGATGCTAGTCGGGCATGCGGGTGCAGGCAGCGATCGGTTGAAAAGCATGCATTTGGTTTTACTCGCGTTTAAGAGCAGTTGGAGGCCACGGAAGGAGTGCTGTATGGCATTGAAGCTCGTTTGGAGGTTAGATAGCACAGTGTCCAATGACGGGCCGAAAGTATATAGAATGGTGTCGTCTGCGTAGAGGTGGATCAGGGAATCGCCCGCAGCAAGAGCAACATCATTGATATATACAGAGAAAAGAGTCGGCCCGAGAATTGAACCCTGTGGCACCCCCATAGAGACTGCCAGAGGACCGGACAGCATGCCGGACAGCATGCCGGACAGCATGCTATCTAGGGAGTGCACGGGGAAAGGAGAATCTATCGGCACCAGCGGAACCCCTAATTTAAGGGCGAGTCCGCGATCCATAAAGTTCCCAGCTGCGCCTGAATCGACTAGCGCCCTATGCTGGGAAGAGGGAAAAAAGTGAAGAAAAAAGGTTAAGACAAACATGTGGCCAACAGGGGGTTCTGGGTGAGTTTGATGCAGACTCACCTGGGATGATCGAGAAGCGTTCCGCCTGCCATCTCTACTCCCAGACGGACCCCCCCCAGCACCGATCAGACGTGTGTCCTCTCCGACCACAGTTGGTGCAGGGAAGGCCTCCTCCTCCGGTACCCCTCGGCGCAGCCCCTCCCAACTCCATCGGAATGGGAGCGGAGGGGCTGGGTGGTGGAACGCACAGGACCCTCTCTGAACGCCATTGGCAGCCAGCAGATTGTCCAGTCGAATGGACATGTCAATCAGCTGATCCAGTGACAGAGTGGTGTCCCGACACGCTAACTCCCGGCGGACGTCCTCTCGGAGACTACACCTGTAGTGGTCCATAAGGGCCCTGTCGTTCCACCCAGATCCGGCTGCCAAGGTCCGGAACTCCAGCGATGTAATCCTGGGCGCTCCTCCTCTCCTGCCTGAGATGAAAAGTCGTTCTCCCACCGCTCGGCCGTCTAGAGGGTGATCAAACACGGCACGGAAGCGGAGGAAAACTCTGGGTAGTGCTCCGCGCTGAGTCTGGGCCATTCCAGACTCGTTCGCCCACTCCAGAGCACGACCCGTGAGGCAGGAGATGAGGACACTCACTCTCCGCTCCTGAGGAGTGGGTCTAACGGTGGCCAGGTATAGCTCCAGCTGAAGCAGAAAACCCTGGCAACCCGACGCCGCTCCATCATAAGCCCTCGGTAGCGTCAGACGGAGGGTGCTGGAGTCGAGTGATGGGGAGTCCGGGCCGTGGGTGCCGAAGGTGGAGAGAGGAGACCACTCCTCTCCCATCGGTCCATTTCTCCATTACTTGATCCATCGTGGATCCGATCCGATGGAGAACGGTGGTGTGGTGGAGAACCCGTTCCTCCATCGATGGGAGAGGGTTGGCTGCTGCTCCTGCTGACTCCATACAATTTGATTTAGGTGCGGGATTCTGTAATGCTGCGGGTGTCGTGGGTGTGGAGTCAGACGCAGGAGACAGAGAGTGCAATGCTGTGCGTCTTTAATTGCACCAACGCACCACAGGGTACTCACAATAGTAACGACCCCAAACACAGGGAATGAAAATGTACAACGGAAAAGTCACGACCAGGCACTAACACGTACCTCTACAACAGAGCCGAAGGTTACACTGAAATAATCCCGCACAACAACCAGGCTACACTGTCTAATAAAGACAAACTAATCATACCTAAACAGGTGCTACCAATAAACATACAAGGAGGGGGAGGAAAGACAATCAGTGGCAGCTAATAGGCCGGTGATGACGAACGCCGAGCGCCACTCGTGACAATAACACAGAAAAAAAAGAAAAAAGGGGGGGGGGGGAGTCTATATACAATGTGTGCAAAAGGCATGAGGTAGGCGAATAATTACAATTTTGCAGATTAACACTGGAGTGATAAATGATCAGATGGTCATGTACAGGTAGAGATATTGGTGTGCAAAAGAGCAGAAAAGTAAATAAATAAAAACAGTATGGGGATGAGGTAGGTAAAAATGGGTGGGCAATTTACCAATAGACTATGTACAGCTGCAGCGATCGGTTAGCTGCTCAGATAGCTGATGTTTGAAGTTGGTGAGCGAGATAAAAGTCTCCAACTTCAGCGATTTTTGCAATTCGTTCCAGTCACAGGCAGCAGAGTACTGGAACGAAAGGCGGCCGAATGAGGTGTTGGCTTTAGGGATGATCAATGAGATACACCTGCTGGAGCGCGTGCTACGGATGGGTGTTGCCATCGTGACCAGTGAACTGAGATAAGGCGGAGCTTACCTAGCATGGACTTGTAGATGACCTGGAGCCAGTGGGTCTGGCGACGAATATGTAGCGAGGGCCAGCCGACTAGAGCATACAAGTCGCAGTGGTGGGTGGTATAAGGTGCTTTAGTGACAAAGTGGATGGCACTGTGATAGACTGCATCCAGTTTGCTGAGTAGAGTGTTGGAAGCCATTTTGTAGATGACATCGCCGAAGTCGAGGATCGGTAGGACAGTCAGTTTTACTAGGGTAAGCTTGGCGGCGTGAGTGAAGGAGGCTTTGTTGCGGAATAGAATGATGATTTGATTTTTTTAAATTTGATTTTCGATTGGAGATGTTTGATATGAGTCTGGAAGGAGAGTTTGCAGTCTAGCCAGACACCTAGGTACTTATAGATGTCCACATATTCAAGCTCGGATTCATCCAGGGTGGTGATGCTAGTCGGGCATGCTGGTGCAGGCAGCGATCGGTTGAAAAGCATGCATTTAGTTTTACTAGCGTTTAAGAGCAGTTGGAGGCCACGGAAGGAGTGTTGTATGGCATTGAAGCTCGTTTGGAGGTTAGATAGCACAGTGTCCAATGACGGGCCGAAACTATATAGAATGGTGTCGTCTGCGTAGAGGTGGATCAGGGAATCACCCGCAGCAAGAGCAACATCATTGATATATACAGAGAAACGAGTCGGCCCGAGAATTGAACCCTGTGGCACCCCCAAAGAGACTGCCAGAGGACCGGACAGCATGCCCTCCGATTTGACACACTGAACTCTGTCTGCAAAGTAATTGGTGAACCAGGCAAGGCAGTCATCCGAAAAACCGAGGCTACTGAGTCTGCCGATAAGAATATGGTGATTGACAGAGTCGAAGGCCTTGGCAAGGTCGATGAAGACTGCTGCACAGTACTGTCTTTTATCAATGGCGGTTATGATATTGTTTAGTACCTTGAGTGTGGCTGAGGTGCACCCGTGACCGGCTCGGAAACCAGATTGCACAGCGGAGAAGGTACGGTGGGATTCGAGATGGTCAGTGACCTGTTTGTTGACTTGGCTTTCGAAAACCTTAGATAGGCAGGGCAGGATGGATATAGGTCTGTAGCAATATCAGTTCTGTTATACTCACAGACAATATTTTTACAGTTTTGGAAACTTTAGAGTGTTTTCTATCCTAAGCTGTCATATTCTAGCATCTTGTCCTGACAAAATATCCCGTTTCCAATGGGAACGTAATTTTTCCAAAAATGAAAATACTACCCCCTAGTCACAAAAGGTTAACTGACTTGCCTAGTTAAATAAAGATTTCAAAAAAGGCTCTCCAGAGGTTGGCGCATTCTACACCGGGGGCAAACTACCTTCCCTCCGGGACACTTACACCACCCGATGTCACAGAAAGGCCAAAAAGATCATCAAGGACAACAACCACCCGAGCCACTGCCTGTTCACCCCGCTACTATCCAGAACATGAGGTCAGTACAGGTGCATCAAAGCTGGGACCGAGAGACTGAAAAACAGCTTCTATCTCAAGGCCATCAGACTGTTCAGCAGCCATCACCACCTCAGAGAGGCTGCTGCCTACATACAGACTTGAATCATTGGCCACTTTAATAAATGGATCATGTTCGTCACTTTACATGTGTTTACATAAATATAATGTTTACATATCTTACGTTACTCATCTCATATGTATATACAGTATTTTATATCATCTATTGCACCATGCTTATGCCACTCAGTCATCACTCATCCATAGATTTATGTAAATATTCTTACTCCATCCCTTTAGATTTGTGTGTATTAGGTAGTATTTTGTTAGATTACTTGATAAATATTAATGCACTGTGGGAAACGGAAAACACAAGCATTTCGCTACACTTGCACTAAAATCTGCTAACTATGTGTATGTGACCAATACAATTTCATTTGATTTGAATTGATTTGGAGGAGCTCCTGACATACTTTCAGGCAACATGGGTTGGGGAGAAGGTCAGACGCATTTGAAGAAAGACAATGTTTTCTATACGAATGTTTTTTTACTATTATTATTAATGACAGCCTTCCCAAGGCCAATAACATGGTTACTAATCTTTGTCTTTTTTACTTTCAGAATTATGGAATTGCTATGATGCTGTCCTGCAAGACTTGGCAAAGACCAACAACGTAGTGGAGGGCTGGCATTGAATATTTTCAGCAAATCTTGACACTACCCACCACACCATTTGGAAGTTCATCAAGGCATTGCTTTCTGGCATTCCACCACCATGGCAAAGACCCCACCACCGCAAGCAACAGAAGGATCTGAAGTCACTGGTTGAGAAGTACACAACTCATTGACTGGAGATATACCCGAGGAGCGTTGCCTATACTTTTAAGTTGAAGTTGTGAATACTCCAAAATCCACCTGAGAAAAATGAGCACCTAGCCTACTTGGACACTTTTTCATGACATTTACTAATGTCAATCATTGTCGACATTAGTATTTGTTTTTGCCATCAGCCTTTATATAATCACACAAAGGAATTTATATACAGTATTCTGCCCATATGAAATATTTTTTTAAGCCTAGGCTACAAAATTCTGCAAATATGAACAAATTTACATTAGGCAATAACTAAACAAATTTATGTAGGCTATATACAACCCTTTCAGAAAGTATTCGGACACCAACTTTTTCCACATTTTGTTACGTTACAGCTTTATTCTAAAATTGATTAAAGTATTTTTTCTCTCATCAATCTACACACAATACCCCATAATAACAAAGCGAAACAAAAACAAAAACCTGTTTGCACATTTATTAGAAACAAAAAACAAAATTAAATTATTTACATAAGAATTCAGACCCTTTGCTATGAGACTCGAATTTGAGCTTAAGTGCATCCTGTTGACATTGATTATCTTTGAGATGTTTCTACAACTTGATTGGAGTCCAGCTGTGGTAAATTCAATTGATTGGACATGATTTGGAAAAGGCACGCAAGGTCCCACAGTTGACAGTGCATGTCAGAGCAAAAACCAAGCCATGAGGTCGAAGGAATTGTCCGTAGACCTCTGAGACAGGATACCAAAACATTTATGCAGCATTGAAGGTCCCAAGAACTCATTGGCATCCCTCATTCTTAAATAGAAAAAGTTTGGAACCACCGAGACTCTTCCTAGAGCTGGCCGCCTGGCCAAACTGAGCAACCGGGGGAGAAAGGCCTTGGTCAGGGAGGTCACCAAGAACCTGATGGTTCCTCTGTGGAGATGGGAGAACTTTCCAGAAGGACAACAATATCTGCAGCACTCCACCAATCAGGTGTTTATGGTAGAGTGGCCAGACGGATGCCACTACTCAGTAAAAGCAACGACAGCCATCTTGGAGTTTGCCAAAAGGCACCTAAAGACCCTCAGACTGAGAAACCCTCAGACTGAGATTGTCTGGTCTGATAGAACTACGATTGAACTCTTTGGCCTGAATGCCAAGCGTCACGTCTGCAGGAAACCTGGCAGCATCCCTACAGTGTAGCATGGTGGTGGTTTTTCAGCGGTAGGGACTGGCCGATCCTCGAAACTGACTGACCAGTTCAAGGGGAAAATGAACAGAGCAAAGTACATAGATCCTTTATGAAAACCTACTCCAGAGCACTTAGGACCTCAGACTGGGGTGAAGGTTAACCTTTTAACAGGACAACGATCCTAAGCACACAGTTAAGACAACGCAGGAGTGGCTTCAGGACAAGTCTCTCAATGTCCTTGAGTGTCCAGAGCCCGGACTTGAACAGGAGAAGAGAGCCACAGGGAAGGTGGACCACCTAACGGTAGAGAGAATGATCAAACCAGACTGTGTGCTTGACTGTTATGGCAAAATGGGAGAAGTGGATGAGGAGGACATAATAAACAACTTTGTGGAATGCGCTCGCAAAAAACACCAAGTAACACCAAGAAGATACTCCCTCATCCTCCCTACTCCAAACAGTAGTTAGCTAGCATACAAATGCTGTACTCAATCTTCGGCAAGGAAGATGTCCAGTCCCAGCTATGATGTACAGTTGAAGTTGGAATTTGACATACACTTAGGTTGGAGTCATTAAAACTAGTTCTTCAAACCACTCCACAAAACTCTTGATAACAAACTATAGTGTAGGGCCATTCAGTTAGGACAGTTATCTACAATGTGCCTGACACAAGTCATTTTTCAAACAATTGTTTACAGACAGATCATTTCACTCATAATTCACTGTATCACAATTCCAGTGTGTCAGAAGTGTACATATACTAAGTTGGCTGTGCCTTTAAACAGCTAGGATAATTCCAGAAAATGATGTCATGCCTTTAGAAGCTTCTGATTCACATCCTTTGAGTCAATTGGAGGTGTACCTGTGGATGTATTTCAAGGCCTACCTTCAAACTCAGTTCCTCTTTGCTTGACATGTCCTGATCAGGTCAGGTTACAGGAGACCACAACCCTACACATTATCTCTCAACTGCAACAGAGGAGGAAAGATCTAGGGGTATGAAGATGTGGGTTTTTTTTACCCCTCACGCCCATTGTAAATCTTAGGCAACAGACAAAATTCCTTTGTCTTTTCACTATGGAGAACCGGCCTCAGAACATTAAACATGCAATAAATGGACTTTGGAGCAATGGTTTCCATCAGCCACAATGGTGGTCATGACGATGGATGGAATATGAAAATGAATGTAATTTTTGTTTTGTTATTAAATGTTAAAGGACGACATTATTACGAAATCATTGTAACTTTAAGAGTTTTCCTAATATATGCTTGAAGTTTATACATTGTACAATGGGTGGAAAATGTCCAAATCAAAGAGAATGTTTTTGTAAAGATGAAATGTGAAGTTAGTTGTATAAAATGGATCTGAGTAAAACCTAGACCTTGCCTCATAACTTGGTATGCCCAGAGAATTGCCCTAACGGCGGTTACGCCCACTTCTGACCCGAGGGTATAAGACATGTGAGTTAAGAATTAACATATCAGACTAAGTGACCCGAGATGCAGCCAAGGTCTGAATAGTCAACGAACCCAAAACGCAACACGAGGTTGAAGACAAAGGAACCTTACTCTATCCATGCTACGGAGAAGTAGCTGCATCTAAGCGGGTGAATTCAAGCTGGACCATCTGGCCTCCACTCCCCACCGAATCGTATCTACACTGTTTCATTCCCACGCTGTGAGCCCCCACGCTGTTCTGTGAGCCCCCACGCTGTTCATTCCCACGCTGTGAGCCCCCACGCTGTTCTAATCAATAGCCTAGAATGTGTTTTTGTGTACATGTATCTTTTATTATCACTTTAGCTTTCTAGTACATAAATCATCAACTAAGATTGGTGTGGTACGAACTCATTGGTGGGACTTGGGTTTGTGCAGATTCCCGGATTATGCGAAGTTCAGAATGAGATTGTAGAGGAAATGGATTAATTAGCGACTGTTGTAAAATCAATATTCTGATATTATTTGAGTTAATTTGGGAAATAGAAACTCAAAACTTTCCTTTGGTGCCTGAGGATTGATTATAAAAAAACGTTTGACATGTTTCTGTGGACATTATGGATATTATTTGGAATTTTCGTCTGTGTTGTCATGACCGCTCTTTCCTGTGGATTTCTGAACATAACGCGACAAACAAATGGAGGTATTTTGGGTATACAAATTATCTTAAAGGAACAAAAGGAACATTTGTTGCGTAACTGGGAGTCTCGTGAGTGAAAACATCCGAAGATCAAAGGTAAACTATTAATTGGATTGCTTTTCTGATTTTCGTGACCTACCTGCTACTTAATGCTTAGTGTACATAATGTTTTGTTATGCGAAGATTTTTTTGTAATATTATTTGACTGTGGCGCTATGCTATTCAGCGGTTGCTGACTAAATTGATCCCGCTAACGGGATGGGTGCACCAAGAAGTTAACCTCTTACCTCTACCTGGGACGCTTGCGTCCCAACTAGAGCTCTGGAAATGCAAATGCGCTACGCTAAATGCTAATAGTATTAGTTAAAACTCAAAAGTTCATTAAAATACACATGCAGGGTATCAAATTAAAGCTATACTCGTTGTGAATCCAGGCAACAAGTCAGATTTTTAAAATGCTTTTCGGCGACAGCATGAGAAGCTATTATCTGATAGCATGCACCAATACACTACAACAGAAAAGCACAGCAGGGGACGTAAACAAAATAATTAGCATTTCGGCGTTACACAAACCGCACAATAAAATAGAAAACAGTCATTACCTTCACCATCTTCTTTGTTGGCACTCCTAGATGTCCCATAAACACTATTGGGTCTTTATTTCGATTAAATCGGGCCATATAAAGCCAAGATATCGTTATATGTAGACTGTGTGATAAACTCAAAAAAACAGCGATTTCACAACGTAACGTCATTTTTTTAAAATTCAAAAAGTAGACGATAAACTTTCACAAAACACTTCGAAATACGTTTGTAATGCTACTTTAGGTATTAGTAAACGTTAATAAGCGATAAAAATCATCCGTAGGCGATGTACATATCATTAGCTGTCGTCTTGGAAAAAATTTCAGGAGAGAGCTCTTCCGGAATGATCTGGGCGGAGACCGGAGGTACGTCGTGCCCCTCTTTCGGTTCAACCAAGAATCAAAGAGGATTAAATTCACAAGATACTCGACTGCATGGGGATGCTGTGGGAGTTGAATGCTCGGTCTTATCTAATTCGGCTCACTGTTAACAATTGCTGGAAGTGGCGCAATGATATTTATTTCCATTTTCTGTGATCAGGTTTTCCTGTGCTTTCCGATGTAACGCACGTTATGTAATAGCCACAGTCGTGATTTAACCAGTTTTAAAAACGTCCGAGGGTTTCCTATACACACATTCTAACCATATGAACGTACTATATTCCTGGCATGAGTAGCAGGGCGCTGAAATGTTGCGCGATTTTTAACAAAATGTTCAAAAAAGTAGAGGGTAGGAGCAACTAGTTAACAAGTCCAATGCAGCAAATGAAAGATACACATCTTGTTAATCTACCCATCGTGTCCGATTTAAAAAAAAAAAAAAAATGTTTTTTTTTAAATTTACAGAGAAAACACAACATATGTTAGATCACCACCAAATCCAAAAAACACAGCCATTTTTCCCAGCCAAAGATGGTCAAAAAAGCCAAATTAGAGTTCAAATTAATCACTAACCTTTGATAATCTTCATCAGATGACACTCATATGACATCATGTTACACATGATTAATTTATGGGTAATGGTAAAGAATAATGGTAAAGAATTTGGCTTCATCTGGGTTTGTGGCGATACATTTATAGATATGCACTATGAACAGAAAGAATGAGCAATTGTGTTTTGCTGCTTTTATCCAAATAATGATTTGTTTCTACATTATATATAAATATTCTGGATGTACTGTGAACAATATGGGCACACTAATCAAGTCATTATTTCATTCAATTAAAAATCTACCCATGGTCAATTCTATTGGGATTTAATGATTTCACTCATAAATGAAAGTCTATCAAACATCTTTAGACCTCAAAAGCAGACACACTTTCAGTGTCCAAATCTCTCAAAGGTAGACAAATGTCCATCTATTGTGTAGATCCAGCTACATGCCTCAATCCCAAATGAATGGAGATGAGCATAGTCTAACTGTGTCGTATTCTTCTGGGCTCATCTTTTCCATTAATTTGTAGTGGAGGCATATAGCTGGATCTACACAACTGATGGCGTGGGTTTTCGTTTCATCTTCACATTAGACTACTTTAAAATGTCTTAAACTTAAACATTAGACTCAAACCAGTCGTCCAACCTTCCTCTTTATTGGCATCGGTGACTAATTCATCCTTGGAAGGGACCTTTGGGGACCGCCAGCATTACCCCTGGGCACAGTTGGTGGGTATCAGGTATCTGGAGCCTTGACTGACGTTGCCATAGAAACCACACTCTCCCACTCGCCACCCAAGGAGTCACTAAATGCCACTATCACCCACCAGAAACCCAGAACCTTCCCTGTTCTGTCATATCTCCCCCAAACTCAGAGGATACATACAAAAATTGCTCCTGGGACCTGTGCTTTGGAGCCAAAAGACTTCCATTCAAGCCTACATTTTACGTAAAGTTCCATAGTGTATGGAACCTCTTGTAGGTTATTTAGTGTGTAGTAGTGCCTCCGATTCAGGATGTCCCCAGAAGATGGATTTGTGGTAATTTTTTATGTTGCGGTAATAGTATGAACTGATGGACTCTTAAAATGTCCAATCGATATGCTTTCACTGCTAGGGCCTTAAAAGATTGTTATAATCAGTCAGAGACCATATTGGCATAGAACTATTTGTCACAAGCATACTGCTATTACTGTTCAGAACGTGAAGGAAAGGTGTACGTAAGAGTTTAAATGGTGAAGGGGGAATTGACACGTAGAGATTTAACTTAATGGATTTGGAATGATTTAATGTATATAGTGTACATGCTGAATGTGGAATTAACATAATTAGGTGTGTAAAGTTTCAACAGTGAGTTAAACAGATAGTTCACTTAAAAACAGCAGTCAAGTTTAAAGATAGTGAAATTATCCCTTTCAGTAGGGTTGGGGTCAATTTGAATTTAAGGCAGCCAATTCAGGAAGTAAACTGAAATCCCAATTCAATAATTGATAAAAGGATATCTATTTTCAATAAAAAGTAGAAACTATTTAAAGTGCATTCGGAAAGGTTTCAGACCCCTTTCCTTTTCCCTAATTTTGTTACATTACAACCTTCTTCTAAAAATGATTAAAACATTTTTCCCCGCCAGCAATCTACACACGATACGCCACAATGACAAAGCAAAAAAAAAGGTTTTTAGAAATGTTTGCTAATTATTTTATTTTTTTAATTATAACATTTGCATAAATATTAAGACCCTTTACTCAGTTGAAACTCCTTTGGCAGCGATTACAGCCTTGGGTATTCTTCTCCTGCATTGTCTTGGCTCTGCGTTTAGGGTCGTTGTCCTGTTGAAAGGTGAACCTTTGCCACAGTCTGAGGTCCTGAGCGCGCTGGAGAATGTTTTCATCAAGGATCTCCCTGTACTTTGCTCTGTTAATCTTTCCCTTAATCCTGACTAGTCTCCCAGTCCGTGCCACTGAAAAACATCCCCACACCATGATGCTGCCACAACCATGATTTACCGTAGGCATGGCGCCAGGTTTTCTCCAGCCGTGATGCTTGGCATTCAGGACAAAGAGCTCAATCTTGGTTTCATCAGACCAGAGAATCTTTAGGTGCCGTTTTGCAAACTCCACGCGGGCTGTCATTTGCCTTTTACTGAGGAGTGGATTCCATCTGGCCACTCTACTATATAGGCCTAATTGGTGGAGTGCTGCAGAGATGGTTGTCCTTCTGGAAGGTTCTCCTATCTCCATTGATGAACTCTGGACCCCTGTGAGAGTGACCATTGGGTTCTTGGTCGCCTCCCTGACCATGGCCCTTCTACCCCGATTGCCAGTTTGTCGGCCAAAGTTTCCAAAACTTCTTCTATTAAAGAATGATGGAGGCCAATGTGTTCTTGGGGACCTTCAATTGCTGCAGACATTTTTTGGTACCCTTCCCCAGATACAGTTGAAGTCAGAAGTTTACATACACCTTAGCCTGGTGCAGGTCTACAATTTTGTTTCTGGTGTCCTTTGACAGCTCTTTGGTCTTGGCCATAGTGGAGTTTGGAGTGTGACTGTTTGAGGTTGTGGACAGGTGTCTTTTATACTGATAACAAGTTCAAACAGGTGCATTTAATACAGGTAACGAGTGGAGGACAGAGGAGCCTCTTAAAGAAGAAGTTACAGGTCTGTGAGAGCCAGAAATTTTGTTTGTTTGTAGGTGACCAAATACTTATTTTCCACCATAATTTGGTAATAAATTCATTAAAAATCCTACAATGCGATTTTCTGGATTTTTTTTCTCTCATTTTGTCCGTCATAGTTTAATTGTACCTATGATGAAAATTACAGGCCTCTCTCATCTTTTTAATTGGGAGAACTTGCACAATTGGTGGCTGACTAAATACTTTTTTGCCCCACTGTACACATCGACGGGACAGTAGTGGAGAAGGTGGAAAGTTTTAAGTTCCTCGGCGTACACATCACGGACAAACTGAAATGGTCCACCCACACTCAGGAGGCTGAAGAAATTTGACTTGTCACCTAAAACCTTCACAAACTTTTACAGATGGACAATCGAGAACATCCTGTCGGGCTGTATCAACGCCTGTTACGGCAACTGCTCTGCCCTCAACAGCAAGGCTCTCCAAAGGGTAGTGCTGTCTGCTCAACACATCACCGGGAGTGACCTGACCTCAGGACACCTACAGCATTTGATGTCACAGGAAGGTCAAAAAGATTGTCAAGGGCAACAACCACCCTAGCCACTGCCTGTTCACCCAGCTATCTTCCAGAAGGTGAGGTATGTACAGGTGCATCAAAGCTGGGACCGAGAGACAACTTCTATCGTAAGGTCATCTGACTGTTAAACAGCCATCCCTAACATAGACAGGCTGCTGCCAACATACAGACTCAAATCACTGGCCACTTTAATAAATTGATTTAACCTATTTGGATTTAATAAAGGTATTACTAGTCACTTTAAATAATGACACTTTAATATTGTTTACATATCCTACATTACTCATCTCATATGTACAGTGGGGAGAACAAGTATTTGATACATTGCCGATTTTGCAGGTTTTCCTACTTACAAAGCATGTAGAGGTCTGTAATTTTTATCATAGGTTCACTTCAACTGTGAGAGACGGAATCTAAAACATTAATCCAGAAAATCACATTGTATGATTTTTAAGTAATTAATTAGCTATTTTTTGCATGACATAAGTATTTGATCACCTACCAACCAGTAAGAATTCCGGCTCTCACAGACCTGTTAGTTTTTCTTTAAGAAGCCCTCCTGTTCTCCACTCATTGCCTGTATTAACTGCACCTGTTTGAACTCGTTACCTGCATAAAAGACACCTGTCCATGCACTCAACCAAACAGACTCCAACCTCTCCACAATGGCCAAGACCAGAGAGGGTGTAAGGACATCAGGGATAAAATTGTAGACATGTACAAGGCTGGGATGGGCTACAGGACAATAGGCAAGCAGCTTGGTAAGAGGGCAACAATTGTTGGCGCAATTATTAGAAAATGGAAGAAGTTCAAGATGACAGTCAATCAACCTCGGTCTGGGGCTCCATGCAAGATCTCACCTCGTGGGGCATCAATGATCATGAGGAAGGTGCGGGATCAGCCCAGAACTACACAGCAGGACCTGGTCAATGACCTGAAGAGAGCTGGGACCACAGTCTCAAAGAAAACCATTAGTAACACACTACGCCGTCATGGATTAAAATCCTGCAGCGCACGCAAGGTCCCCCTGCTCAAGACAGTGCATGTCCCTTCTGAAGTTTGCCAATGACCATCTGGATGATCCAGAGGAGGAATGGGAGAATGTGGTCATGTGGTCTGATGAGACAAAAATAGAGCTTTTTGGTCTAAACTCCACTCGCCGTGTTTGGAGGAAGAAGAAGGATGAGTACAACCCCAAGAACATCATCCCAACCGTAAAGCATGGAGGTGGAAACATCATTCTTTAGGGATGCTTTTCTGCAAAGGGGACAGGATGACTGCACCGTATTGAGGGGAGGATGGATGGGGCCATGTATCGTAAGATCTTGGCCAACATCCTCCTTCCCTCAGTAAGAGCATTGAAGATGGGTCGTGGCTGGGTCTTCCAGCATGACAACGACCCGAAACACACAGCCAGGGCAACTAAGGAGTGGCTCCATAAGAAGCATCTCAAGGTCCTGGAGTGGCCTAGCCAGTCTCCAGACCTGAACCCAATAGAACATCTTTGGAGGGAGCTGAAAGTCCGTATTGCCCAGCGACAGCCCCAAAACCTGAAGGATCTGGAGAAGGTCTGTATGGAGGAGTGGGCCAAAATCCCTGCTGCAGAATGTGCAAACCTGGTCAAGAACTACAGGAAACGTATGATCTCTGTAATTGCAAACAAAGGTTTCTGTACCAAATATTAAGTTCTGCTTTTCTGATGTATCAATTACTTATGTCATGCAATACAATGCAAATTAATTACAGAAAAATCATACAATGTGATTTTCTGGATTTTTGTTTTAGATTCCATCTCTCACAGTTGAAGTGTACCTATGATAAAAATTACAGACCTCTATATGCTTTGTAAGTAGGAAAACCTGCAGAATCGGCAGTGTATCAAATACTTGTTCTCCATATATTTATATGTACATATTCTTATTCACTCCTTTACACTTGTGTGTTTAAGGTAGTCATTGTGAATTTGTTAGATTACTTGTTAGATATTACTGCACTGTTGGAACTAGAAGCACAAGCATTTCGCTACACTTGCATTAACCTCTGCTAACCATGTGTAGTTGACCAATACAATTTGATTTGAGTTGGATCTATTCCAAACCTATGTAATGCTCCATAGGAACATGTTACGCCCACATTCCAAATAACTTAACTGGGTAAAATATCAATAATGAAAGTTTAACGATAATGGAATCTCTAGGAGATCACTTTACAATCATAATCAAGCTCTTGGAGGTCCAATGACATCACACTGAGCATTAGAGTGTTATCTTGAGTCACACACATGCATGTGCGCACACACCAAATTAATCACAGTCTGCTGATTTAAATTAGCCCCAGGAAGGATGTGTGTGTTGAAAGGGAGGGGGGCATGTTAGCATGTGCCTGTATAAAATCGAGGAAGTGCAAATGTATTTGTCATCGCTGTTGGTAGCAATTACTTCAAGGGCTTTAGCTCTGTAAACATCACTTTGATGAGGTATTATATAGATGGGGCCATGAAGTACTATACACACTGTAAGCTGTCCTAATATAGAAACCGTACATTGCCCATCTGTATGGATTCACAAACTTTGCTCTGTTTAGCATGTTTCCACTTATTTTTAAGTTGTATGTTTCGCTAATAAGCTACCATCTGTTTAACTCTGCAAGCAAGAGTTAAAAAACATTATTTGTAATTGCAACCAGGCTGCACATCAAAGTATTACGTAAACCATCAGCACTTTATGAGGGTTTTCCACCCAGTGGATAATGAGTAATGCTCTGGTAATATATTAGACACAAGTCAAAAGGTGAGGCTTATTAGATCATTTGTATGCACAGAGTTGCAATTAACAGTGTTAACCACATGATTAACCTTAGGCCACGTAGCTTCGATCAACTTCAGCTCGCAGTGGATGCTATGCTAGCTGTGATTAAGACAAGCATCTCCTCTTATTATGTGTTATGGTATATCATTCAGTCTATTAATACATTCAATCCCATTAAACACTACCAAAGGGAGATTACATACACCTGCGTGTTAAAACAAACTTGCTTGCAACAAAAATAATAAGAATAAACCAACATATCAGTTGATCTCTTCTTGTTACTGTTTCAAACAAGTTAGCTGCATAGACAGATGCATCTAGGTGCTCTACTCCTGCCCATAATGAAATATTAACCTATAAGGAACATTGAAAAATATGTATTGTAAAAATACAGACCCAGTGAAATGTAAGACACTATAGTACAGGAAAGTAGATGTCACACCCTGGTCTTAGTATTTTGTTTTTTCTTTATTATTTTGGTCAGGCCAGGGTGTGACATGGGTTATTTATGTGGTGTGTTTTGTCTAGGGTTTTTTTGTAGGTTATGGGATTGTGGTGTAGTATAGTAGTCTAGGAAAGTCTATGGTTGCCTGGAGTGGTTCTCAATCAGAGGCAGGTGTTTATCATTGTCTCTGATTGGGAACCATATTTAGGCAGCCATATTATTGAGTGTTTCGTGGGTGATTGTTCCTCTCTCTGTTTGTTTGCACCAGATAGGGCTCTTTCGGTTTTTCAAGTTTATTGTTTTTGTATACTGTTCGTCTTTTTCATCTTTTTTTAAAGATGTTTACAAATAACCACGCTGGATTTTGGCCCTCCTCTCCTTCGACAGAAGAAAACCGCAACAGTAGAGCAGAGTACAGTACAGAACTATGAGACTGTACTGGTGTACTTTACTACACTTACCTATATTGTATTCTACTTTCCTTTGATAAGAAATGACCATACTCTATTCATGTATTTATTTATTTAAAGTAGACTATGCACATTAATCAACATCAATATTAGAACAATGCAACGTCAATGTGCCAGGGTTAGCCAAAAGCTAATTTGCACCCATAGTTCCTGGGCAGGTAAGGGCCTTTAATTAAACAACCATTATACAAATAATCACTAAAACAATACAAAATACATTACATCCAATACTACATCATTCTAACAACAACACTATCATCAACTTTCATTTTAGATATGATGAACAACACAACTCATGTGTACAAGTTTTTGATTTGAGCCATGTTTTAAATTAAAATTTTTAAATACAATAATCACTGCAGCTTCTCAAGTCCATGGGCATTGCATTCCAGTATATTGTAGCTCTAACAGAGAAGGCCGATTGGCCAATTTTACTCTGTCAGAAAGGGACAACACAATCCCCTCTAGTTTACTGCCCTTGTTATCCTGGATGTGCTTTCCTTGAGCATGATATGCCGACATAGGGGTGGAGGTGCAAGACCATGCAGGACCTTAAAGACAATGCTTGCATCTACATACTGCTGAAAGCTTTCCAGACTAAATAAATACTGTTTGTAAATTATATGACAATGGTTGGAACTGATTGGTTTGTTATCAAAAATCTTAAGTGCTAGTTTGTAGAGTGATTCAATTGGTTTCAGAGTAGTAGCTCCTGCTTGTGACCAGCATGTGAGGCAATATCTGAGATGTGAGAAGATCATAGCATGCATATATAGTTCGGAAGTCTCCAGAGGAAGGAAAGGTCTTATAAACCCAAAGTTGGATAATCCAAACTTGACCGTGTTAACCACCTTCTTCACATGTTTCTTAAATGTCAAGTTAGAGTCCAAAATGACGCCGAGATACCTGAAATTAGACACAACTTTCAGATTCTCCATATTTATCAAGGACAGCTCGTTGGGAAGAATCAATGGATTTTTTTTGAGAACTACATGCAGTCTTATCAATATTTAAATGCAGGCAGAAATGTGTCATCCATGTAGAAACATGTACCATAGCTTCAGTTAACTTGTTAACAACTAGTTGTCTGTTTTTTTAGTATACATACAGAACTGTACCGTCTGCATACATCTGCATGTTAACTTGTGGGCAAGCAAGTGAGAGATCATTTACATAGATGGTAAACAGAAGGGGGGCTAATTTTGACCCTTGTGGGACCCCAATGTTATAATAAATTGAGTCTGACTGAGTATTCCCCAGACAAACAATTTGACTTCTGTTTGTTAGATAGGAATACATCCAACTAATAACTTCAGTGGACACATTAAGGGAGGATAGTTTGGATAGGAAGACCTCATGATTCACAGTATCAAAGGCCTTTTTAATATCCAAAAAGACTGTGCTGAAATCACCATCTATGTCCAGTTTAAATGTAATGCTCTCCAGAAAATAGCAATTGGCTGTTTTGGTAGAATGGTTACTTCTGACTCCAAATTGCATTTGATGTATGAAGTTACCCTGAATGAGGTGATCAGTCAGATGATCAGCCACCCATCTTTCCGCTATACGCTTTGATAGCACTAGAAAATCCTTATAGGTCAGTAATTTTCCACCAGTGTTGGGTCACCAGATTTTAAAACAAGTATCACTGCAGCAGACTTCCAAGCAAGACCCCAATTATGTTTTATTAATGGATTTGCATTCATAATGTAGAGTAAATTGCCAGAGTAAATTCTCTGTGGTTAAAGAGGAAATAATTAATTTCAGTTGTATGGAATTATTGTAAAATAGTTACATTTATGTTTAGCCTGCTCAAATATTAGGTTTAATTTATACCAAAGATGATACCCAGGGCTAAATAGTCTCAAATTATTTTTGGCAACAACCATGACTTAAAGTTAACGCTCAGCTTTAAGGAGCGGCAACATGCTTTAAATACTGTACATTGTACACGGAGTATGCAAAACAACCAAAGGTTAATGTCCGCACTCCTGCGGAAATCCAATTAGAATAATACAACAGTCTGTCAGTTAAAGCTAGAGATATCTGTTTTGTTTTACATTGGATACGTCTCAATCCCCCACATCCGCAGTGAAAGGTGACAGAGCTAGAGCGGTGTCAGACCAAACAATATTTTTTGCACAAAATCGTCTGCAGCGTCCGAAGTGTTCTGCTCTATGACCCCCAAAAGCGTCTTGGGACTCGTCTGAATTCGGTACAGCCAATCTGCCAACTTCTGATATGACCGATCGGTGTAAAGGTAAGACTCTCACATACATATTGGATGTCCACAGGTCTCACAAGACTCATCTGAAGGTACCAGTCGAAAACATTTATGAAAGCATACAGTATACGGAGCCTGTTTAGAGCCAAAAATAAGAGGTTAAATACATTTAAATAAAATGTTTCCTGATCTTTCTTATACTGTATATAGGTCATGGCTCCCAAGTGGCGCAGCGGTCTAAGGCACTGTTACTATCATATATATATAGTTTTATTAATTCCCACCTAGCTCGGCTATTAGACAATTCTTTAGTTGAATAGGTTGAATAGTCTATTGTTAAGCTAATAGCCCATCCTAGAAACATTGATAGCAGAATGCACAGCCTGCTACGCTTGTGAAAACAAATAATACTTTTCCCCCTTTCCACTTTTAGCCACAATCGGCTCCAACCCCAATTAATACATTTGGGCACAGTTGATAGCGTGCTGGACTTCGGGCTAGAATGTTGAGGGTTTGAAACCTGCTCCCTGCTTGTTTCATTACATTATTATGTTGGTCTGAGAGCAAATAATCTGGATTGTTACTCCCATCTCGTTCCTCGCCCTCTTCCATGCGTCATTCTCCACCCGAGTGGCTCGCTTGTGGGAGTGCTGGCAGGATATGGCAGCACCTTCGGTTGTGCGTCAAGACTTCAGCTTAGCAAGTTTGTGTGAAGGTCTGGTTATTCACAGGAAATGGTCATATGCTCTAAAACACTGGTTAAAAATGAACTTTGCTGTACTGTTTTTAATCGTCCACATGGATGGGAGAACCTCCTCAGATTAATGCAGATGAAGGAAGTTAGATATGCATAGGATGTGTAGTGTACTGTTTTTTTCTTTCTATATATGAATTACAAATCAGTCTTTACTTAAATCATGTTTTTAGTCTATTGCATAGTTACAATGTGTAATCATTGATGTCCCAGGAGCAGGAGTGGTAAACACTGTTGAAGTGTATAATTGAAATAGATACATGCAGACACAGCTTCATTCAAAGAATGGAGTTTGATACACCTGGTATTGGATATGACTGAAAATAAAACTAGCTAAATAGCGATTTTTGTAAATTAATTTTAAGACAAAATTATGCACAATCGTTTTCTCTACAATAACTAACACATTTCTCTCAATTGTACAAGTTTTGCTTGACTCGTTATGACATTATAATTACTTACATTTGCATCCACCGTAATGTTTTTGTCAGACATCTTTACTGAAGAAAGTCACCAGCGACGGGTGGCATAAAGTCAAATTCGTCATTGGAACCACTCGTTATGATTGGTCATATAAAAACCTTGGAAACCAAATGCATAATGAGTGGTCTAACACCTCCCTGCGGTGGTCTGGAGAAATGAAGCCGTGACGCTGGGTACCTCAATGTCCCGCGGCGTAAGCTCAAAACTTTTAAAGGAGGAACCAATGTACTACATCTAGGCTACATATTGATTTTAAATTGTTCCACTGGTCTGAGACTATGTATGAATTTATGGTTAGAATAGCATTGCCGTTGTGATCATTGGCCTGTACGGAGAATCTAGTTAAATCCAAATCCCCATGTCCATCAATGGCTTAGGAAATGGACGATTTTAGCTAGCTAGCTACTGCAGGACAACAACACAAGTAGACCAGAAACAGACGTTTGATAATGCCGTTTTGCTTTTGATGGGATTTGATTGGTGTGAAGCTAAATCCACACTGGTTTCCTTTGAGGGGAAGTTTTGCTGTGCCATGACAACCCACAGTTCAGCTCAGCTCAACACTTATTGGCTAATTATTTTATTTAAAAAGTTATCAAAGTTATCAAAGGAGGCCAAATGCTCGCTGGCATCAATCAATCAAATGCTACGGGCATGTCATACTCTTTTTGTCCCGACAGCGTCAGATACATGGGATACACATACTTAGGGGCGCTATTTCCTTCGCAGGGATGATTTCTCCTCTGAGATACATTCAGCCACTTCTGAATTTAAGGAAAATTATGAAAACACAGACAATAATACTTTTTGCATTTACATTTTTTGGGTCCAATTTTTGGGGATGCATGGTTTCCCTTGGCATCCATGAATACCCACCACTTGTGTGAGATGCCAAAAGCCTTCACCAGCCTCCAACCCCAAAGATCCATAAAGTCAGTGAGAAAGTGAGAGAAAGAGTGCAGAGAGAAAGAGACAGCCCCTGAGCACCGTGAATTAGGTTTAGTTGAGTGAGTGCAGAGATTATCCTGCCCGATGAAATAGACTTGCTGTTTAGACAGGGATATAGTATTTAAACAGAGTGATTTCTCTGGCAGGCTGCGCACTGCTGCCACACACACACTTGTATTGATTTTTGGGGGATTTTTCATAGGGCAAAAAAGCTTGGTACTTTCTTCTTTCGGATCTAAACATTGTCATGTCATAAATACACAAGGCCAGGAAGAGATGAAACGAGAATTGTCAGTAAGTCTAAAGGATGAAACTAGGTGTTTATGCATGGGCAGGGTTAAAGGCAAACTACCAAAAAAAAAATATCTTCAGCCAGAGAATGGAAAAAGTACCCAATTGCCATACTTGAATAAAAGTAAAGATACCTTAATAGAAAATGACTCAAGTTAAAGTGAAAGTCAACCAGTAAAATACTACTTGAGTAAGTCTAAAACTATTTGTTTTTAAATATACTTAAGTATCAAAAGTAAATGTAATTGCTAAAATATATTGAAGTACCAAAAGTATAAATAATTTCAAATCCCTATATTAAGCAAACCAGACAGCACGATGTTCTTGTTTTTTAAATTGACGGATAGCCAGGAGCACACTCCAAACTTCAGACATCATTTAAAAAACGAAGCATGTGTGTTTAGTGAGTCCACCAGATGCAGTAGGGATGACCAGGGATGTTCTCTTAATAAGTGTGTGAATGGACAGCCAAAACGTATTGAGAAAACAACATTGCCGATACAATAAACTGTCAAGACAAGTGCTCCTCAAACTTTTCACACCTTGCAGTCAGTTCTTTGGCATGGGACAGAGGGGCTGTTAGTGTACTCACTCCATTGCTGGCAGTGCTTGTCTACTCAACATCAATGCTCATACACAACAATACACGACTAGATTGTCTACAAGTCAAGCCCCCCTCAAACTTTCACGTCTTTACAAACAGCACATCTCAATGGCCCATTATCCTCATGATCAGTCTTCATGTCTTTCCAGGAGACTTGCAGTACAAAAAAATATTATGTAAGAGTTCGAAGCAGTGGGTGGAGAAAAACGTGTATGAGAGACTTGTCCACCTGGCTGTGGAGTGAAGAAAGGACCAGACGTCTGTCTACAAGGAGCCAGAGTCACAGCCCCCCAAACCAAACATACCTACCAACATTGCCACAGCTTCAAAGCTAGCTAAACTGGCTGCCATTACCCAACACCAGAAGAACATTCAACCAACACAACATCCATATTCAGTTAGACTGAAAACCTTTGTCAGACCAAAAATGTTATAACAAAACAAGGTGAAGGGATGGTTCACTCATCTGTCGAGTAAATTTCCGGAAGTGATTGATGCTACCCGACACATTGTCTTCAACATGCATACTGCAAACAGACCCAACTCATCTTGGGTCATCTTGTAATCTTGACTGGAAAAAAAACAAATTGCGGCGCACACAAACTACCCATCGTCAGATGACTTTCCATTTTTAGAAAGTCTTTTACTCAGTTATTTAGATCACTGGTGAGCTCAAATGTGATGTGATGAATTGAAAATAGTCATTTCTATTAGCTAATTCACATAATGGTTTGTTTTAGCCAAGAGTTAGCTAAATTTGACCGCTTGTGTTAGTGCTAACTGAGGAAAGAGGGACCTATGACTAATGTAGCCTACATTTTCCAGTTTGGATGAGAATGGTGTTATGCTGTCGCTACTTCTGTGAAAGTCTGAACATTGCATCCAAAAATAAACTGCTCGTATTGAGCTCATAATGTTGTAAAGACCGTGTTTTTGCAAAATGTAAAAACAGTGTGGCCAGCTCAAACGCCGACTGTTGCGTTAATCGGAACTGGATGTTCTAAATAAGTGTTCTAATCACACAGATGTTAGTGTATGCTGCAGGGACCACTGTAGAATGATCACACCAGTGTGTTCATATGTGTCAATGGGTTAATTTAAGAGTATTTAGTTACTGACTATTCCGCAGTTTATGTTCCCCTGCCTGTTTATTGATGTATTGGTGACTGAAGTTGGCAAGAAAAATGCCCCTCCTATTTTCACTGCAAATTGGCTGTGTTATATAATTTGACTCATTAGGCTTGTGCACATTTACATTAATGTTTCATTTGCTTGTTAGCTGACTTCATGTTTGTGTTGCATTTCAGGTTGAGTGACATTGCTGACAGGCCAGCATGCTGGCAGGCCACTCTCCAGATTCACAAACAACCTCAGAGTAGGAGTACTTCATTTATGATCAGTCTTGCCTTCACACTGAGTACAATTACATTGACAATGGGGAGGTTATCCTAGATCACTGTCACTACTCTGAGACGCTTTGTGAATATGGGCCCTAGAATACATCTGTTGCCCAATAACTTGCAAAGCACAGGACCCTAGAGCAAGAGGAGGCAACCCTATTCCTGGAGTGCCGCAGGTACTGAAGGATTTTGTTCCAACTCGTGTGTGTGCCGGTGTGTGGCTTGAAGCAACGCGTAACGTATTTAAAGAGCAGTGGTGCATTTTGAAGCCACAACCCAACGCTTCCTTGTTTTTCAACTGGTCGTTCAGTACAGCATCGCTTCCGTTCACTTGAACGATCTATTATGTTATGTACTGTACACAGCGATGACCAACTGAGCTAATTGATCAGTTCAGTGATTACCTAAATTAAACACATCTTGTCTTCCAGGTTGCATAAATCAAAAACATGAAGTGCCTGCTGAACTGCGGGACCAGGGTTGCCTTCCCCTGCCTAGAGAGAAAACACGCAGACACTCGGACCTCCGTGGAATGAGTTTGACACGTGTATTAGTCAATGCTTATGAACTAAATATTGTATGTGAATTTTCATATCAATAACCACGTTTCCATCCACAGTTTTTGTTCTGTTACATGGGTATTGATGGTCACCTTTTAGATGCTTGTCTCCCTCTGCTGACCGTTAGCTCATTTAATGTTACCTGGACCTCTGTCATGTGACACTGTACATTGAGCAACATTGGTTGTAGCTGTATTTAGCTGTTGGAGGTTACTTCTGAACAAAACCTATGTATGGACTCATGACAATTTTGGAGATTTCTCTTTTTCTCAGTTTCACCCATTCCTGACTCAAAGCTGAAGATAAATGGAAATCCTGTCTCCAGAGCTTTGATAATGGTGTGTTGTTGAGCTTCCTGTTGAATTATATCCAATCAAACTTTGTCTTTACCGTGAAATGCATACTTTAAGCCCTTAACCAACAGCGCAGTTCAAGAAAGAGTTAAGAAAATATTTACAAAATAAACTAAAGTAAATAATAAAAAGTAACAGAATAAAATAACAATAACGATGCTATATACAGGGGGTACCGGTACCG
This sequence comes from Oncorhynchus nerka, assembly GCF_034236695.1. NCBI lineage: Eukaryota > Metazoa > Chordata > Actinopteri > Salmoniformes > Salmonidae > Oncorhynchus > Oncorhynchus nerka. Next base: position 55,949,807 of record NC_088423.1, read on the forward strand.
AGTCAATGTGTGGGGGTACAGGTGAGTCGGGGTCATTTGTACATGTAGGTAGGGGTGAAGTGACTGCATAGATGATAAACAGAGAGTAGCAGCATTGTAAAAAAACAAATGGGGGGGAGGTGTCAATATAAATAATCCAGTGGCCAATTGATTAATTGTTCAGCAATTAATTGGGGTAGAAGCTGTTAAGGAGCCTTTTGGTCCTAGACTTGATGCTCCGGTACCGATTGCCGTACGATAGCAGAGAAAACAGTCTATGACTTGGGTGACTGGAGTCTTTGACAATTTTTGGAACTTTCTTCTGACACAGCCTAGTATATCGGTCCTGGATGGCAGGAAGCTCGGCCCCAGTGATGTATTGGGCCATACACACTACCCTCTGTATCAATCAATCAACAGCCTAAAACCCCAAACAGCAAGCAATGTAGATTTAGAAACACGGTGGCTAGGAAAAACTCCCTAGAAAGGCCGGAACCTAGGAAGAAACCTAGAGAGGAACCAGGCTCTGAGGGGTGGCCAGTCCTCTTCTGGCTGTGCCGGGTGGATATAACAGCACATGGCCAAGATGTTCAAACATTCATAGATGACCTGCAGGGTCAGATGCAGAGCAGTTACCATACTTGGCGGTGATGCAACCAGTGAGACCACCAGGATGCTCTCGATGGTGCAGCTGTAGAACTTTTTGAGGATCTGGGGACCCATGCTAAATTTCTTCAGTCTCCTGAGGGGTAAAAGGTGTTGTCGTGCCCTCTTCACAATTGTCTTGGTGTGTTTGGACCATGATAGTTTGTTGGTGATGTGGACACCAAGGAACTTGAAACTCTCGATCCGCTCCTCTACACCCCCGTCGATGTTAACGGTGGCCTGTTCGGCCCGTCTTTTCCTGTAGTCCACGATCAGCTCCTTTGTCTTGCTCACATTGAGGGAGAGGTTGTTGTGCTGGCACCACACTGCCAGGTCTCTGACCTCCCTATAGGCTGTTCCATCATTGTCGGTCATCAGGCCTACGACTGTTGTGTTGTCAGAAAACTTAATGGTGGTGTTGGAGTCATGTTTGGCCACACAGTCATGGGTGAACAGGGAGTACAGGAGGGGACTGAGCACGCACCCCTATAACCAATGTTGAGGATCAGTGTAGGAGACGTGTTGTTGCCCGCCTTTACCACCTGGGGGCGGCCCGTCTGGAAGTCCAGAATCCAGTTGCAGAGGGAGGTGTTTAGTCCCAGGTTCCTTAGATTAGTGATGATCTTTGTGGGCACTATAATGTTGAATGCTGAGGTATAGTCATTGAACAGCATTCTCACATTTGTGTTATTTTGTACAGGTTGAAATGGGCAGTGTGTAGTGCACTTGAGATTGCGTCATCTGTTGGGGCGGTATGCAAATTGGAGTGGGTCTAGTGTATTCACGAGAATGCTGTTGATGTGAGCCATGACCAGCCTTTCAAAGCACTTCATGGCTACCTACTTGAGTGCCACACAGCTGTAATCATCTAGGCTGGTTTACCTTCGCTTCCTTGGGCACAGGGACTATGATGGTCTGCTTGAAACATGTTGGTATTACAGACTCGGTCAGGGAGAGGTTGAAAATGTCACTGAAGACAATTTCCAGTTGGTCCGCGCATGCATTGAGTACACTTCCTGGTAATCCATCTGGCCGTGCGGCTTTGTGAATGTTGACCTGTTTAAAGGTCATGCTCGCATCGGTTACCGAGAGCGTTATCACACAGTCGTCCAAAACAGCTGGTGCTCTCGTGCATGCTTCATTGTTGTTTGCCTCGAAGTGAACATAAAAGGCATTTAGCTCGTCTGGTAGGTTCACATCACTGGGCATCTCGCGTCTGGGTTTCCCTTTGTAGTCCGTAATAGTTTGCAAGCGCTGCCACATCCAACGAGCGTCAGAGCCGGTGTAGTAGGATTCAATCTTAATCCTGTATTGACACTTTGCTTGTTTGATGGTTAGTCTGGGCATAGCAGGATTTCTTATAAGCGTCCGGATTAGTCTCCCGCACCTTGAATGCGGCAGCTCTGCCCTTTAGCTCAGTGCGAATGTTGCCGGTAAGCCATTGCTTCTGGTTGGGGTATGTACGTACAGTCACTGTTGGAATAACATCGTCAATGCACTTATTGATGAAGCTGATGACTGAGGGAGTATACTCCTCAATGCCTCAATTTTATGAATCCCGGAACATATTTTAGTCTGTGATTGCAAAACAGTCCTGTAGCTTAGCATCCATGTCATCTAACCACTTATATATCGAGCAGGTCACTGGTACTTCCTGCTTTGGTTTTTGATTGTAAGCAGGAATCAGGAGGATAGAATTAGAGTTAGTGTATTCACCCCCTTTGCTATGAAGCCCCTAAATAAGATCTGGTACAACCAATTATCTTCAGGAGTCTTCAGGAGTCACATAATTAGTTAAATATAGTCCACCTGTGTGCAATCTAAGTGTCACATGATCTCAGTATATATATATATATATATATATATATATATATATACGCCAGTTACGAAAGTCCCCAGAATCTGCAACACCACTAAGCAAGGGGCACCACCAAGCAAGCGGCACTATGAAGACTGGAAACTGGTCAGAATTGAAGGAATGATGGATGGTGCTAGATACAGGGTAATTTTTGAGGGAAACCTGTTTCAGTCTTCCAGAAATTTGAGACTAAGACAGAGGTTCACCTTCCAGCAGGACAATGACCCTAAGCATTCTGCTAAAGCAACACTCAAGTGGTTTAAGCGAAAACATTTAAATGTCTTGGAATGGACTAGTCAAAGCCCAGACCTCAATCCAATTGAGAATATGTGGTATGACTTAAAACCTCTTGCTTCTACCTGAGACGCTTGCGTCCCAACTAGAGCTCTGGAAATGCAAATGCGCTACGCTAAATGCTAATAGTATTAGTTAAAACTCAAACGTTCATTAAAATACACATGCAGGGTATCGAATTAAAGCTACACTCGTTGTGAATCCAGGCAACAAGTCAGATTTTTAAAATGCTTTTCGGCGAAAGCATGAGAAGCTATTATCTGATAGCATGCACCAATACACTACAACACAAAAGCCACGCAGGGGACGTAAACAAAATAATTAGCATTTCGGCGTTACACAAACCGCACAATAAAATAGAAAACAGTCATTACCTTTCACCATCTTCTTTGTTGGCACAAGGTTAACCTAGATGTCCCATAAACACTATTGGGTCTTTATTTCGATTAAATCGGTCCATATAAAGCCAAGATATTGTTATATGTAGACTGTGTGATAAACGAAAAAAACATTGTTTTCAAAACGTAACGTCATTTTTTTAAATTCAAAAAGTCGACGATAAACTTTCACAAAACACTTCGAAATACGTTTGTAATGCAACTTTAGGTATTAGTAAACGTTAATAAGCGATAAAATTCATCAGGAGGCGATGTAAAGATCATTAGCTGTCCGTCTGGAAAAATGTCCGGCTAGAAACTCAACGAAAATATCCGGTCCTAGACCTGAAGAAATACGGTGCCCTGCATGTGTTTGACCAAGAAAAAACTCGAAGGGAAATGACAAGACTCTAGACACCGTGTGGAAGCTGTAGGTACTGCAACCTCAGTCAATTAATTGTGGTTCACCTTTATCAATGGGTTCAAGTAGCGCATGGATATATTTTCCCCATTTTCAGTGATCAGTTTTTCCTGTGCTTTTCGATGTAAATGCCGTTCTGGTAAAGCCACAGCAGTGATTTAACCAGTTTTATAAACGTCTGAGTATTTTCTATCCACACAGACTAAGCAAATGCATATACTATATTCCTGGCATGAGTAGCAGGGCGTTGAAATGTTGCGCGATTTTTAACAGAATGTTCAAAAAAGTAGAGGGTCGACTGAAGAGGTTAAAGGTTATCTTTGGTCTCTTTGTTGCCTCTCTATTTAATGCCCACCTTGCCTGGTCTGTGAGTTGTGGTGGGTGGCCATCTCTTGGCAGGTTTGTTGTGGTGCCATAATTTGTAATAATGGATTTAATGTTGCTATGAGTTACATTTGACCACCCCCGCATAAGCTTCGTTATTCGTCATCTTCCAAGTTGTTGTTTTTTAATTGAGGAGCTCTAGCTATAAAAGCTCGTAGACCCCCTCTTCCAATGCATTGTGGCTGCGAAATTCTGGGATTCATCCCTGAAGAGCACACTTGTCCAACGTGCCTGGGGCCATCGAAGGGGAGCTTTTGCCCACTGAAGTCAGTTACGACTCTGAATTGCAGTCAGGTCAAGACCCTGGTGAAGACAACGAGCATGTAGATGAGCTTCCCTGAGATGAATTTTTACAGTTGGTGCAGGAATTCTTTGGTTGTGCAAACCCACAGTTTCATCAGCTGTCCGGGTGACTGGTCACACACAATCCCACAAGTGAAGTAGCTGGATGTGGAGGTTCAAAACCTCAGTCATTTGTGGCATTGGGTTGTGTGACAAAACTGAATATTTTAGAGTGGCCTTTTATTGTCCCCAGCACAAGTTGCACCTGTGCAATGACCATGCTGTAAAATCAGTTTATTGATATGCCACACCTGTCAGGTGGATGGATTATCTTGGCAAAGGAGAAATGCTCACTAACATTGATGTAAACACATTTGTGGCCAACATTTGAAAGAAACCAGAATTTTGTGCATGTGGAAAATTTCTGGGATATTTTACTTTAGCTCATGAAACATGGGACCAACACTTTACAGGTTGCATTTATATTTTCGTTTAGTATAGATGAAAAGCCAAAATGAGTATAACATCCTGGCATTTAAATTATACTTCATTTTTGAAATGTCACACACTATTAAACTTTTTTGGGGCATATTCAAAAGGCCTACTATTTAGGACGCAAGTATGGGTATTAGGACACGGTCATTGTTTAGCTGTCTTTACAGCTGTTAATGGGTTGAAACATAAGTATGCAACCCAGTGCCATTTTTCACGACTCACTCTCAATAAGCAAAAGGGGGATCAATTAAGTGTTATTAACATGTACTTAACATTAATTGATTATGTCTCAAATGGGCAGAGAGCTTTTTGATTACTGATTTATTAGCCATTGATGAGATGAGAGGAGCTCTTATGGTGATTATGCAAAGCAAATCCATCTTCTTGCAAGATCCTTTAAAATGGATTGGAAATAGCTTTGCACACAAGTACTGCTCATACCACTATTGAATCCTGTCTAACGTCTGGATTAATATAATAGGGGGCATATCAATTGTTTACACAAAACTCATTCAACACTTTTAGATGAAGTTGTGTGTAAAAAGGACTTGATATATTTCTCCCATGGGCAAAGAAACTCAAAAGGGTTGATGATATTACATTTACAATAATTTAGATCCAAATGTGCAAACTGTTCAAACAGACCTGCAAGGAAGGTGACATCTTTTAAATATGCTATTGGACCATAAACAGACCTTCAAGGAAGGTGACATCTTATATGCTATTGGACCATAAACAGATCCGCAAGGAAGGTGACATATTTTAAATATGCTATTGGAACATAAACAGATCTGCAAGGAAGATGACATCTTTTAAATATGCTTTTGGACCATAAACAGATCTCCAAGGAAGGTGACATCTTTTAAATATGCTTTTGGACCATAAACAGACCTGCAAGGAAGCTGACATCTTTTAAATATGCTGTTGGACCATAAACAGATTTGGCTCATTAATCTATACGGTCCAAATAATCATGATCCATTCTTCTTTGAAAATATATCTAATAATTTATCGATCTTAACAGTAATACATAATTCTTTTGTTCTGATGGGAGATTATATAACAGGTTTAAGTACCTCAATGTACTGTAAAGGAAATCACACTACACACTATCACTATTATGCAGGCTTAAATATCCTGACCTAGTGAGATATACATCGCGGAAGCTGAATCGAGCTAGTCATCTTGATTACTTTCTTATGTCATTCTCGCTGGCACCAAAAGTTTAAAAAGTGTTGATAGGGGACAGAATGCAGTCGGACTGTCAAATAATTGGTATACACCTTCCTAGTATAGAATTTCCACAACGGTGAGGGTAATGGACATTTAATCAAAGCCTACTGGATGACAACTTGTTTTTAAGACTGAAGAATTTCTTAATTACTTTTTCGGTAACACTTTGCCAGCATCATAACACGGTCATAACCGTTTCATAATATGTCAACAGCTAACATAACATGTCATAACACTGTCTTCACACCTGAGGAGACCTGTTGTGACATATATTGTGTTAATTTATGGTATGGTCTAATGCCTCCCATCAAAAAGATAACTGGCCCAAGCAAGCATAGGTTGCACCTGAAGCATAAGGCAACTTCATCAACAACTATGCAGAGGATAATGCAATAGTATTACCAGGATGCCACCCAGGACGCAAACACTTTGGTGGAAAGCTGTTGCCATCTCATGTGACAAAAGCAGCGTTGTGGTGTCTCTACAAGGAATCGATGACAAAGCTTGTGTCATGACTCTCCTGGATGAGGATCCAAGGCCTCAGATCTGCTTGGCAAATAGCTGATGATGACAAGACCCCTCTCACCCACAGAAGAGGTGAGGCGAGGGGCGGGCTGGGCCGGTTTTGACACCTTAAAAACGACTGACTAAGAATTAATATAACAGACCAAAATATGTGAGACCGTGGTCCACACATTGAAATGCTGGAAACACGGAAACTCTCAACCACAACACTAGATGAGAAGATAATCTCACCTACCAGACCAGAAATGTGTGGTCCATTAGCTACATTTGGGAAATAGTTGAAACGTTGAACCAACACAAAAGGAAGAAGAACCTCACATGTAAAGTGCTTCAACCTCTGACTAAAGACACAAGGTGGTATGCAGATATTTGCGCAGTCTTGCACGAATTGGAAAATTTTCTGGATGGCGCTCGCATTGCCTTGTTGTTTTCCATACAAATAATAACTTTGGACATGTGTGTGTTCCTTTCAAAGTAAGGTCCTTATTTTCTGTATATCGTGTTGTTGTTTCTACTGTAGGCACATACAGTATGTAGGTACAATTGAAGTCGGATGTTTACATACACCTTAGCCAAATACATTTAAACTCAGTTTTTCACAATTCCTGACATTTAATCCTAGTAAAAATGCACTGTTTTAGATCAGTTATGGTCACCGCTTTATTTTAAAAATGTGAAATGTCAGAATAATAGTAGAATAATAGTAGAGCATAATTTATTTAATATTTTATTTCTTTCATCACATTCCCAGTGGGTCAGAAGTTTACATACACTCAATTAGTATTTGGTAGCATTGCATTTAAATTGTTTAACTTTGGTCAAACGTTTCGGGTAGCCTTCCACAAGCATCCCACAATAAATTGGGTGAATTTTATCCCATTCCCCCTGACAGAGCTGGTGTAACTGAGTCAGGTTTGTAGGCCTCCTTGCAAATGCTTTTTCAGTTCTGCCCACACATTTTCTATGGGATTGAGATCAGGGCTTTGTGATGGCCAATCCAATAGCTTGACTTTGTTGTCCTTAAAGTATTTTGCCACACTTTGGAAGTATGCTTGGGGTCATTGTCCATTTGGAAGACCCATTTCCGACTAAGCTTAGACTTCCTGACTGATGTCTTAAAAAAGCAAAGCACCCCCACAACATGATGCTGCCATCCCTGTGCTTCACGGTTGGGATGGTATTCTTCGACTTGCAAGCATCCCCCTTTTTCCTCCAAACATAATGATGGTGATTATCTATTTTTGTTTCATCAGACCAGAGGACATTTCGATGTGCAATTGCAAACAGTAGTCTAGCTTTTTTATGGAGGTTGTGGAGCAGTGGCTTCTTCCTTGCTGAGCAGCCTTTCAGGTTATATCGACATAGGACTCATTTTACTGTGGATATAGATACTGTACCGGTTTCCTCCAGCATCTTCACAAGGTCCTTTGTTGTTGTTCTGGGATTGATTTGCACTTTTCGCACCAAAGTACGTTCATCTCTAGGAGACAGAATGCTTCCTGAGTGGTATGATGGCTGCGTGGTCCATTGGTGTTTATACTTGTGTACTATTGTTTGTACAGATGAACATGGTACGTTCAGTAGTTTGGAAATTGCTCCCAAACACGAACCAGACTTGTGGAGTTCTACAAAAAAAATTCTGAGGTCTTGGCTAATTTCTTTTGATTTTCCCATGATGCCTAGCAAAGAGGCACTGAGTTTGAAGGTAGGCCTTGGAAAACATCCACAGTTATACCTCCAATTGACTCAAATGATGTCAATTAGCCTATCAGAAGCTTCTAAAGTCATTTAATCATTTTCTGGAATTTTCCAAGCTGTTTAACCTCTCTGGGATATGCGGGACTAGTGTCCCACCTGGCCAAAAGCCAGGGAAAATGTAGAGCGCCAAATTCAAATAAATTACTATAAAAATCTAACTTTCATTGAATCACACATGCAAGATAGCAAATTAAAGTTACACTTGTTGTGAATCCAGCCAACACGTCAGATTTCAAAAAAGCTCTTCGACGTAAGCAAACGATTCTATTATCTGCGGATAGCACCTCTGTGAACAAAGAGAGAAAAGCATATTTCAACCCTGTAGGCGCGACACAAAACGCAGAAATAAAAATATAATTCATGCCTTACCTTTGACGAGCTTCTTTTGTTGGCACTCCAATATGTCCCATAAACATCACAAATGGTCCTTTTGTTCAATTAATTCCGTCGATATATATCCAAAACAAGTTTGATCCAGAAAAACACCGGTTCCAACTTGCGCAACGTGATTACAAAATATCTCAAAGTTTACCTGTAAACTTTGCCAAAACATTTCAAACTACTTTTGTAATACAACTTTAGGTATTTTTTAACGTAAATAATCAATACAATTGAAATCGGGATGACCTGTGTTCAATAAAGGAGGAAAACAAACTGTAGCTAGCTTTCTGGTCACGCGCCTCTATCTAACAATACACTTCAAGTGACCCTCGTTCAAGATGGCTGTACTTCTTTATTACACAAAGGAAAAACCTCAACCAATTTCTAAAGACTGTTGCCATCCAGTGGAAGCGATAGTAACTGGAAGAAGGTCCCTTAGGAATCTGGGTTCCCAATGAAACCTCATTGACAAGAGAGTGACCTCAAAAAAAATATCTGAATGGTTTGTCCTCGGGGTTTCGCCTGCTAAATAAGTTATGTTATACTCACAGACATGATTCAAACAGTTTCCGAAACTTGTGTGTTCTCTATCCAAATATACTAATAATATGCATATCTTATCTTCTGGAGCTGAGTAGCAGGTAGTTGAATTTGGGCATGCATTTCATCCTGACGTGAAAATAATGCCCCGTCACCAAGAAGTTAAAGGCACAGTCAACTTCTGAACTACTGGATTTGTGATACAGTGAATTATAAGTGAAATAATCTTACTGTAAACAATTGTTGGAAAAACTACTTGTGTTGTGCACGAAGTAGATGTCCTAACTGACTTGCCAAAACTATAGTTTGTTAACAAGAAATGTGTGTAGTGGTTGAAAAATGAGCTTTAATGACTCCAACCTAAGTGTATGTAAACTTCCGAATTCAACGGTATGTATGAATGTAAGGAGCATAATGTATAAAAAAATGTATACGAATGTTTTCCAATCCTGGTGACAGATAATGCATTCCGTGTGTATAATAGTTTTTTGAATGTTGTACTGATTTATATTGAGCTAACGCTAAGCTATTTGCCAGCTACGTGTATGAGTGTCACAATGTTTGTTGACTTTTTACAATGTATTCTGGGTGTCACATAAACATCTGTCAGACCAAAGATGTTATAACGGGGTGAAGGAAGGGAGTGAGTACATTTCCAGAAGTGAAGTGAATGATCGTAGATGACACTCCCCCTTCAACATACATACTATAAAACAGAACAAACTCATCTTGTCTCCTCTTATTATCTTTGGTTGGTGCGAAAAAACAAACATGGTGGTGTGACCAAACTCTCCATCGCAGGGTTACTTTCGATTTCTATAAAGTGTTTATTTCAATTATTTCGATCATTGGTGAGCTCACTCATGATGTGATAAAGTATAAATCAAATGAAATTGTATTTGTCACATGCGCCAAATAGAACAGGTGTAGACTTTACAGCAAAATGCTTACTTACAAGCCATTAACCATCAATGCAGTTAACGAAAACGTGGCTCTTCTACAGACACAGACGATTTCATATTTTCACCACCGGGAATGGTAAAGGTGGAAACCGATATGTTAAAATCAATGAATGACAAGCTGGGTGTACTTGAATTAGTTAGTAAGGATATAAAATAGTTGAAGGCAAGCCTTGAGATGAGTGATGAAAAAGCTGCAACATTGGAGAAGGAAACAAACAAGCTAAAAGGGACAGTCAATAAGGTTGAAATTAAAAAGGACGACACCGTTCTGAGAGAAACCTTACTGGACATACAAACTAGATCCATGAGAGAGAATCTGGTACTTACAGGTATCCAGGAGAAATGAGAAGTTCCTGAATCTGTAGTTAGAGAGTTCCTCTTTACAGCGCTTCAGATCCCACGCGAAGCTATCAACAAAATCCAACTTGAACGTGGAAACCGCTTCGGACAGAGAGGCCAAAGGTATGAACGCCCAATCATTGCCAAATTTTCTTCATTTAAGAATCAGTGTATCTTAAATTATATGTACAACATGTATCTTTCGTCAAAGTTTATGATGAGTATTTTTGTTATCTGGCGTAGCTCTCGGTAATTACTCCAGATATTTTGGAGGCATTTCTGAACATGGCGTCAATGTAAACCGAGATTTGTGGATATAGATATTCATATTATCGAACAAAACATAACTGTATTGTGTAACATGATGTCATATGAGTGTCATCTGATGAAGATTATCAAAGGTTAGTGATTAATTTTATCTCTAATTCTGCTTTTGTGACTCTATCTTTGGCTGGGAAAAATGGTTGTGTGTTTTTTGGGATTTGGTGGTGATCTAACATAAATATATGTTGTGTTTTCGCTGTAAAACCTTTTAAAAATCGGACATGATTGGTAGATTAACAAGATGTTTACCTTTCATTTGCTGTAATGGACTTGTTAATGTGTGAAAGTTAAATATTTGAAATAAATATTTTTGAATTTTCCGCGCTGCCTTTTCAGTGGAATGTTGGGGGTTTCCGTTAGTGGAACGTGTGTCCTAGACAGGTAAGCACTCTGGTCGAAAAGGGCGGATCCATCACGTTGACAAGCGCTCTGATCTCATTCGGGCGTGGCTAGTAACTGTACAAAGTATAACCAAAAACGATGATCTCGTTAGAAAACTAAAACCACATTCCTGTCTTAACAAAAATAGTTTCATGATTTCCATATTGTCTACACCACATATTGGATTGTGACCTCGAGCAACCTCTCCGGTGCTTGAGGTCACCAGTTTACTCATCATTACACACACCTGCCACCATTGTTACGTGCACCTGTGCTTAATTATGGGACTGACCTGGACTCCATTATGTCATTTACCTCGCCTGTTATTGTCACTTCCTAATTTTCAGTCCTGATTCAGCATTGATGTTGTTATGGTTCTCCTTTTCAGGGAATGTTCTTGTTTTGTTTCATGTCCATTTATTTTTAAATCCACACCCTGTACTTGCTTCTCGTCTCCCAGCATCTGTCGTTATATAACCTTTAGAGTGTACACTTTCCAAGTTATACAAAGACATTACAAAATAATTAATAATGTGACATGATTATTCTTTAGATCCCCATTGACCATTCTTAACATTCCTACCTTAGAAATATTGTTCCAATATTCACTTTTTTGGACGTTATAGTTTTGGTTGCAAACGTCTTCTGTTGACAAAGGGCATTCCTTTAGTAATACTGAAGAGCAGGAGGTAGATGCCCCTCCTACCTAATTTATGACACGAGTGTTAAAGATAAAATAATGGTTAAAAGCCTGGGTGAAATACTTTCTGTGACCAAAATTGGCATGAAAGATCAGTTTCCGAAGGAAATTTTCAAAGGAAATAGATTAAAAGGGAAACGAGTAGCTCTCGTCGTTGATAAACTATATATTGTTAAAACCAGTTATGCATTAGGGGGCGCTATTAAAATTTTGGGATGAAAAACGTTCCCGTTTTAAACACGATATTTTGTCACGGAAAGATGCTCGACTATGCATATCATTGACAGCTTTGGAAAGAAAACACTCTGACGTTTCCAAAACTGCAAAGATATTGTCTGTGAGTGCCACAGAACTGATGTTACCGGCGAAACCCAGATACAAATCCAACCAGGAAGTGACACATTTTTCGAAACCGCCTCATGCCAATGACTTATATGGCTTTGAATGAGCTACGAATGAGCTTACGTTTTCCACATATTCCCCAAGGTGTCTACAGCATTGTGACGTCTTTTTAGGCATTTCCATTGAAGAATGGATGTAAGGGACCATATATAGCATGTGTTCACATGGTGTCTCCCGCAGAAAATCTCGCGTAAAATACTGAGGTAGCCATTTTTCCAAATGCGTCTTATGAGAAACCAATTGCCTCGACAGATATATTATCGAATATATATGTCAAAAACACCTTGAGGATGGATCCTAAACAACGTTTGCCGTGTTTCTGTCGATATTATGGAGCAAATTTTGAAAAAAGTTTGGCGTTATAATTACGGCATTTTCCGGTCGATTTCTCAGCCAAGCATGATGAAGAAACGGGAGCTATTTTGCCTAAAAAAATTATATTTTTGGAAAAAAGGAACATTTGCTATCTAACTGGGAGTCTCTTGAGTGAAAGCATCTGAAGTTCTTCAAAGGTAAATGATTTAATTTGGTTGCTTTTCCTATTTTCGTGAAAATGTTGCCAGCAGAGCCTAGCATAGCATTATGCCATGCTAAATTTACACAATTGCTTGTCTAGCGTTGGCTGTAATGCATATTTTGAAAATCTGAGATGACAGTGTTGTTAACAAAAGGCTAAGCTTGTGTTTGAATATATTTATTTCATTTCATTTGCGATTTTCATGAATAGGAAAAGTGTCTAGGGGTATTTATGTCCGTTGCGTTATGCTAATGCATTTGAGTCTATGATTACGCTCCCGGATATGGGTTTGCTCGTCGCATCTGGTTAAAGACACATGTGAAAGTGAAGCCATTGTTGAAATACTATAAAATGTTTTACTGGTTTTAATGCTAACCTACAAAGCATGAAATGGGCTTGCTCCTAGCTATCTTTCCTATTTGGCCCTGCCATACATACCTACACGTACGCTATGGTCAGAAGACGCAGGCCTCCTTACTGTCCCTAGAATTTCTAAGCAAACAGCTGGAGGTAGTACTACTACTATAGAGCTCAATTTTTATGGAATTGCCTGCCTATCCATGTGAGAGACGCAGACTAGGTTTCAACCTTTACATTTTTATTGAAGACTCATCTCTTCAGTAAGTCCTATGATTGAGTGTAGTCTGGCCCAGGAGTGTGAAGGTGAACAGAAAGGCACTGAAGCAACGAACCACCCTTGCTGTCTCTGCCTGGCCAGTTCCAATCAAATGTATCTATAACGCCCTTCTTACATCAGCTGATGTCACAACGTGCTGTACAGAAGCACAGTCTAAAACCCCAAACAGCAAGCAATGTAGGTGTAGAAGCACGGTGGCTAAAAAAAACTCCCTAGAAAGGTTCCCCTGTCTTCACTGGGATTTCTTCCTCAAACCCTATTACAGGTGGTGTGTCACTGGCATACTGGTGGTCTTCCATGCCGTCCCTAGGAGGGGTGCGTCACTTGAGTGGGTTGAGTCACTGACGTGATCTTCCTGTCCGTGTTGGCGCCCCCACCTTGGATTGTGCCGTGGGGAAGATCTTTGTGGGCTATACTCGGCCTACTCTCAGGATGGTAAGTTGGTGATTGAAGATATCCCTCTAGTGGTGTGGGCGCTGTGCTTTGGCAAAGTGGGTGGGGTTATATTCTGCCTGTTTGGCCCTGTCCGGGGGTATCGTCGGACGGGGCCACAGTGTCTCCCGTCCCCTCCTGTCTCAGCCTCCAGTATTTATGCTGCAGTAGATTGTGTCGGGGCGCTCGGGTTATCTGGTGTCCTGTGCGAATTTAAGTATGCTCTCTCTAATTCACTCTTTCTTTCTTTCTTTCTTTCTTTCTTTCTTTCTTTCTTTCTTTCTTTCTTTCTTTCTTTCTTTCTTTCTTTCTTTCTTTCTTTCTTTCTTTCTTTCTTTCTTTCTTTCTTTCTTTCTTTCTTTCTTTCTTTCTTTCTTTCTTTCTTTCTTTCTTGGCCCTAGGACCATGCCTCAGGAATACCTGGCCTGATGACTCCTTGCTGTCCCCAGTCCAACTGGCTGTGCTGCTGCTCCAGTTTAAACTGTTTTGCCGGCGGCTATGGAACCCTGACCTGTTCACCGGGTGTGCTACCTTGTTCCAGACCTGTGGTTTAAATGTTTTATTTCACCTTTTTTTAACCAGGTAGGCCAGTTGAGAACAAGTTCTCATTTACAACTGCGACCTGGCCAAGATAAAGCAAAGCAGTGCGACAAAAAACAACACAGAGTTACACATGGGATAAACAAAAGTTCAGTCGATAACACAATAGAAAACATCTACATAGTGTCTGCAAATGTAGTAAGATTATGGAGGTAAGGCAATACATAGGCCATAGTGGTGAAATAATTACAATTTAGCATTAACACTGTAGTGATATATGTGCAAGTATAGATAGTGGGGTGAAAAATAGCAAAAATAAATAACAATATGGGGATGAGATAGTTGGGTGGGCTATTTACAGATAGGCTATGTACAGGTGCAATAATTTGTAAACTGCTTTGACAGCTGATGCTTAAAGCTAGTGAGGGAGATAGACTCCAGCTTCAGGGATTTTTGCAATTTGTTCCAGTCATTGGCAGCAGAGAACTGTAAGGAAAGGCGGCCAAAGGAGGAGTTGGCTTTGGGGATGACCCGTGAAATATACCTGCTGGACCGCGTGCTACAGGTGGGTGTTGCTAAGGTGACCAGTGAGCTGAGATAAGGCGGGGCTTTACCTAGCAAAGACTTCTAGATGACCTGGAGCCAGTGGGTTTGGTGACCAGTATGAAGCGGGGCCATCCAACGAGAGTATACAGGTCGCAGTGGTGGGTAGCATATGGGGTTTTGGTGACAAAATGGATGGCACTGTTATAGACTACATCCAATTTGCTGAGTATAGTGTTGGAAGCTATTTTGTAAATGACATCGCCAAAGTCAAGGATCGGTAGAATAATCAGTTTTACGATGTTATGTTTGGCAGCATAAGTGAAGGAGGCTTTGTTGCAAAATAGGAAGACGATTCTAGATTTAATTTTGGATTGGAGATGCTTAATGTGAGTCTGGAAGGAGAGTTTACAGTCTAACGAGTCACCTAGGTTTTGTAGTTTTCCACATATTCTAAGTCAGAACTGTCCAGAGTAGTGATGCTAGATAATAATGGGTGGTGACAGTGTTTCCTAGCCTCGGTGCAGTGGGCAGCTGGGAGGAGGTGCTCTTATTCTCCATGGACTTTATGGTGTCCCAAAACATTTTGGAGTTTGTGCTACAGGTTGCACATTTTTTGTTTGAAAAGCAAACCTTTGCTATCCTAACTAATCTTGGATTGAACCAAGGGCTATATCTGTTCTTAGTTCTACATTTTTTTGAATGGGGCATGCTTATTTAAGATCGCGAGGAAAGCACTTTTAAAGAATAACCAGGCATTCTCTACTGACGGGATGAGGTCAATATCCTTCCAGGATACCCGGGCCAGGTCGATTAGAAAGGCCTGCTCGCTGAAGTATTTTAGGGAGCGTTTGACAGTGATGAGGGGTGGTCGTTTGACCGCAGATCAAACAGACTCTGAGATACTCTGAATGAACTGACATTTACTCCTGAGGTGCTGACCTGTTGCACTCTCTACAACCACTGTGATTATTATTATTTGACCCTGCTGGTCATCTATGAACATTTGAACATCTTGGCCATGTTCTGTCATAATCTCCATCCGGCACAGTCAGAAGATGACTGCCACCCCTCAGATCCTGGTTCCTCTCTCGGTTTCTTCCTAGGTTCCGGCCTTTCTAGGGAGTTTTTCCTAGCCACCGTGCTTCAACATCTGCATTGCTTGCTGCTTGGGGTTTTAGGCTGGATTTCTGTACAGCACTTTGTGACATCAGCTGATGTAAGAAGGACTTTTTAAATACATGTGATTGATTGACTGATTTAAAAGACTGAGATAATGGGAAACAGGGGTTGCAAAAGTAATTATTGGAATTAATTAAAGCCTTTTAGACAATTTAGCTAATTATACATTGACATGGGAAGATACAGAAAATATATGCTGAAAAGCATATTACTGCTATAACACATTATTGAATACGGGAGCACACCACACCGCAGTCATAATCAACCACTGACAAAGACAACCTGCCGTGTGACCGATCTGCAGGTCAAGACTAAAGGTGTTTTTATTACAATACCATACGGCAATGGTTATTTATATACCTACACTGCTGGACTTACTCCAGATCCTGCCATTAAATCCTTTCTTTTCTTTCACTGAAGTGGCCCTGCTATGTAGGATCTCTGAAACCTGCCCCTTGAATGAGAACGAATTATGCGGGAGTCTCTCCCCTCCTGAATACAGGTGGGACACGGGACCTACTTATTACAGCCCAGATGTGCCTGCAATCGATCACTGTCGCACCCCGCTCAGATAGCACTCCAGTAGATGTCTGAAATGCAGCTCCTGTGTATGTGTGTTATTTGTAAGTGTTTACGCCAACAATTTCCTTTCTGCATTCTCTCTCTGTGGAGCAACTTTTATAGTTTATATGCTGCATAATTAAACTGATGTTTCATGTGTGTTTTTAAAATTCAGAAAATGATGATTGGAGTTTACGTTAGCTACGTATATGTAGCCTTGTAATGTTCGTATCTACAGTACACAATATATATGTAAATCTTGTACAAGCATGAATTACGTTACATTCAGAGTATTGTAGTGCTCCTGTATGTAATAGGAAAGCAAAACAGCCTCTGCCAGGAGGTCCAGATATGGAAGTTTGCTTTGCCTGTAATCACAAGGTTGATGGTTCAAGTCCCAGTCTCTTCAGTCTGCTACAATATGACACAAAAAACATCACACAGCCAAGTGTCTCTTGCCATTGTCAGTTGTGGCATTGCATAAACTAGACAGTTGGATGTCTAACAGGGTCACGCAGTAGCAGGGAAACGGTTGCATTCCTGGTATCTGTGTATATGTGCCGACTGCCCAGCCCTCATCCAAGCTCCCAGTCTAGCACAGTGTTGCCAACAGCAGCTAATTTAAGAGACGATCAAACACGATCTGCGCAATGCTGACTCCATGCCACTCCTACATACCCCTGTTCCCTATATGCATCGCTCCCCACCGGACAGCAGAAATGCCAAGTCTCCATATGTCGACCACAGTCATGCCTCTTTCTATGTAGAACACGTCAATCAGAACAGAAAATGGTTAATATGAGAAACTGCTGACCTTGATTATCCCCTGGATTGACTCTCTCACTTATTTTCTCTCTCTCCATCTCTTTTGCTCTACCTCTCTCACTCTTTCTTCATATTTGGTATTTGATTGGTCCCGACTAAACCAATGATCATACTTTGTCAGTGACTTACTGATAATATAGAAAGTGTCTCATTGTCGGAAGATAGGATTTGGCTATTATTATTCGCTCAAATGAGAAAATTAGATACAGGGGATATCCATTGACGATGGTAAATGACTTTTGCTTACAGGCACATAGCCTGTGTTGACATTAATCAACACGTTACATTACTGTACTATAAGGTTCTCTGCAGCTACTGTACAATATTAATAATCATTTAGTAGATTTATATAGTGCTTTTCCAGGAGCTCAAAGTTCTTTACATAGTAAGGAAACTCACTTCATCCAACAAATCATCCGCCATCAATAATAATACAATCTCCATCATGTTTTACCACAAACCCTTTTCCTTATAGCCTGTCTCTTGTCGATGGGGTGGTATTCCACGGCTACACGGTTTCCCATGTGCTTGAGCCATTATCGGCCGGCAGTAGGAGCTATCGGCAAAAACAGTATATTTGTTTTAATCGGCTCCCCATGTGCCCATACCCCCCCCCCATCTGGCACAGATTTCTCATGCATTGCAATAATTGACCGATCAATACAAAGGTGTCAATTGTGTCACGTTGTGAGAGAGGGGGAAGAAAACAAGAACAACACAAAGCAAATAACCACCCTCGGCAGAGAGCTAATCCGTCCTTGGATCGATTCAAACGATGACACCCGGACGACAATGGCATTGGCAATATCATCTTTAACCGGAAGCCACCTGGGGAGGGGGTTGATGAAATGCGATGTGACTATAGCCAATTGTTACAGATTATGCCACAATCCCTCAAAGTGTCTGGCAGACTGAATAGGCTGTGGAATATGAGGTATTTCCTTTCAGCATGAATAAGGATAGAAAGCCAGCACAAGGCAAATGTTGCTCCCAAGTGCTTTCATTCCACCTGCTCCAGAAGATGACGACTCAGATTGTCAGATCTACTGCGTTCGTGTACTCAGAGGGAACTGCTTTAGTTCCAAATCCATCTCTCTAGGGTCAAAGGTCATGATTTGAAGGTGGAAAAAGTGGGCGGTCATTCCAATTGACCATGTCACATCATACCTCTGGTAGTTTATGATTGTGACATTTTCAACCAGCTGAGCAAAACACCTCCATCTCCCAACAGTATCCTCCTGAGTCTTCCTTACACATATTTTCCCCTCTATATTTCTGTGCTGCCTAAGTCTAGTTTTTTTATCGTACTTGAACATGGAGTGAGTGAGTCATACATCACTCACATTGCTGTCAATTATGGGGAAAGAGGAGGAGGGGGTGGGAAGAAAATAGAAAAATCCGGTGCAACCCAGGGCCCCTCCAGATTGATCCATCTTCCCTCCTCATCAATATTCACTTGATTGCTTGTCGTTCGGGCTGAAGAGAAGGCTAGTTAAGGGACAGAAGAAAATACAGGCTAATTTCAATGCGCAGCAATTAAAGAGAAGCAGGGGAACCCTTCCCACATACGTCTTCCCTGCCTGACATGTACCGGATCAGAGATGGATTAGGGGGAATATCGCTATGAGGACATCCCTCACCATCCCTCAACATCCCTCACCATCCCCTATTACTTTTTCATTCACGACTAAATCTTCCTAATCGTGCAATGTGTGCATAAACTCGCAAGCGTTTTCAGTAGCTAATTGCTAGGATATCGGTGGTGACAAAAGGTCACAGCTACATTCTACTTCCCCTCTCCAGTTAGGCCCACAGGGACACATGAGAAGAGAAAAGAAAGCGAGGGAGGAAGGAGAGCGAGGCCTTAATCAGTCCAGGAGGAGCGAAAGAGATGACAAGCAAAGACACATCCAATTTGTCTGTCACGGCGCGTTTCTTTTTAGAGTGAGCTTGTGTTGGCTGCACCTTTGAATGATATCCACGGTATTCCACTACCACTGCCACAATAATGCAACGTATAGTAGACAGACATCACTATTATCTCCACAAACTGCACAGAGGAGGGAAGCAATAGAGAGGGGGAGAGGAGTGCATAACTCTAGTAAGGACTTTAAATTCTATCCAAGTAAAATCACAACTCTTTGTCCAAGTAAACCTTTTACTTGTCATTTGTTTACACAAAATTTTTCCCAGAAAATCTTGAGAGCAAAATGGGAAAAACACAATGCTTTTTCAGAGTGCTAATGAAGTTGTCGTTGGCGTCATTAATAAGACGCAAGTGTATTTCAGACCCAATTGAAGTGGTTGAAAGAAAAACATCAGTGGAAATTGAGGCATAATTACTCAGTAAAAAACAATCCCCTCAACAGATCATTAGTACATAGTCATCCCTCCTTCTCGTCCTCATCCTCCTCCTCGAGAAGTGCTTTCAAACCTGTTAGGCTCATTTTTTTAAGCTTACCTCGTCAGCTGGCGAGACGTAGAGATAAACTCTCCTACACCCCCAGCTTCGTTTGAAGCTTTCCCAGAGGGCTTAGCAGTTCAAGCAGAGAACAAAACAAAATCTCCCATCTCTTTGTTGCTATTCCACCTCATACATCTATATTCATAGACTATTTCCTAATTTGGAGGACTGTTTTTTAGAGGACAGTCAATTTCTCATTTGGGACCTATAGATAAAAAAAAAGGTAAACAACCTCTGGCATAGGCTAAATCCTCCGGCCCTCGCATTATGGGGTGTGGCTCTATAAAGACGCTGGAGCACTAGCCAAGGTTTTATAGTAAACTACCACTGAAATAAATAAAAATAACCGGAAGCCACCATTTCAGAAAACTGAAATAAAATGATTAACGAACCCATTTGAAAAACTTAAACTATACTGAAACTATTATCTTTGATTCTAAAACGGGTCAAACGTCGCCTTTGTTATCCAATACAGAAAGACCGGGAGAAACTCACGCCCCATAGGCATTGGCCTAATCGACTTAAACTATCAACCAATCATCTCCCACAACACCTTCCCCCTAACCCTCCCCTGTACGCTAGCACACCGCAAGCACAGGGCCATGCCTCGCAGTTGACTGATTTGCTCAAATTAAATGATGACAAATACTTTATTCACTCAGGTCACTCCCTTAGAAGTCTATGGTCAGTCCCACTAAGGCCAATTTTGAATTGATGATGTACAAGGCTTATATGCACAATATTCCGGGGACGAGGTCACGTTGAGATTCACTTTATATTTTAAACCTAACCTAACCTTAGCTCTTCAGAACCAAGGCCATACAGCCATAAGGTTCTCATGCGAACCATCACATTTAACCATGGCAAGGGGACTGGTAATATGGCTGAACACAAACAGTGGAGTTATTCCCTCCGTAAGGCAATCAAACAGGCAAAACGTCAGTATAGAGACAAAGTGGAGTCACAATTCAACGGCTCAGACACAAGACGTATGTGGCAGGGTCTACAGACAATCACGGACTACAAAGGGAAAACCAGCCATGTCACAGACACCGACGTGTTGCTTCCGGACAAGCTGAATACCTTCTTCGCCCACTTTGAGGATAACACAGTGCCACCGATGCAACCTTCTACCAAGGACTGTGGGTTCTCCTTCTCTGTGGCCGAAGTGATAACCTTTTATGGATAGGGGAGACGCTAGCGTCTCAACTGGCCAATTGCCAGGGGAAATGCAGAGCGCCAGATTCAAATAAAATGCTATAAAATTCTAACCTTCATTAAATCACACATGTAAGATACTCAATTAAAGCTACACTCGTTGTGAATCCAGCCAACATGTCAGATTTTAAAAATGCTTTTCGGCGAAAGCATAAGAAGCTATTATCTGATAGCCTGCACCCATCTGCACCAGCAGTAAACAAAGGAGCTAGCGTAGCAGGCGCTACACAAAACGCTGAAATAAAATATAAAATATGCATTACCTTTGACAAGCTTCTTTTGTTGGCACTCCAATATCTCCCATAAACATCACAATTGGTTATTTTGTTCGATTAATTCCATCCATATATATCGAAAATTTCCATTTATAAAACGAGTTTGATCCAGAAAAAAACTGCTTACAAAAACACAACGTCACTACAAAATATTTCAAAAGTTGCCTATAAACTTTGCCAAAATATTTCAAACTACTTTTGTCATACAACGTTAGGTATTTTTAAACGTTAATATCAAATTGTAGACGGGGCAATCTGTATTCAATACATGAATGAAAAGAAACCAGCTCTGCTTTTCACGTCTTGCGCAACTCACAAAAAAGTTCCCAGTTCCGAGTTGGCCTACTTCTTCAATGCACAAAGGAATAACCTCAACCATATTCCAAAGACTGGCGAGATCGTGTGGAAGTGGTAGGAACTGAAAGTTGGTTCCTATTAAATATCCAATGGCAAAGACAATATAGTGAACAGAGATGGGACAAAAAAAATCTGAACAGTTAGTCCTCGGGGTTTTGCCTGCTACATAAGTTATGTTATACTCACAGACATGATTCAAATAGTTTTAGAAACTTCAGAGTGTTTTCTATCCAAATCTATGAATAATATATTCTTGGCATGAGTAGCAGGAAGTTGAAATTGGGCACGCTATTTATCCAAAAGTGAAAATTCTGCCCCCTAGCTTTAAGAGGTTTTAACCCTTGTAAGGCTGCCGGCCCAGACAGCATTCCCTAGCCACTTCCTCAGAGTATGTGCAGACCAGCTGGCTGGAGTGTTTACGGACATATTCAATTGCTCCCTATCCCATTCTGCTGTCCCCACATGCTTCAAGGTGTCCACCACCTTTCCTGTACCCAAGAAAGCAAAGGTAACTGACTATCGCCCCGTGGCACTCACTTCCGTCATCATGAAGTGCTTTGAGAGACTAGTTGACTATAGCTCAGCATTCAACACCATACTACCCTCCAAGCTCATCATTAAGCTCGAGGCCCTGGGTCTGAACCCCGCCCTGTGCAACTGGGTCCTGGACTTCCTGACGGGCCGCCCCCACAGATGGTGAAGGTAGGAAACAACACATCCACTTTGCTGATCCTAACACTGGGGCCCCACAAGGATGTGTGCTCAGCCCCCTCCTGTACTTCCGGTTCACTGATTACTGCGTCGCCACGCACGCTTCCAACTCAATCATCAAGTTTGCAGACGACACTATAGTAGTATGCCTGATTTCCAACAATGATGAGACAGCCTAAAGGTGTCTTTAGTTCAAACACGATCTGTGCAAAATCACTTGATGTTTTTGGAACTAGTGAATCTAATACGCCAATGTAAACTCAGATTTTTTTTATATAAATATGAACTTTATCAAACAAAACATGCATGTATTGTGTAATATGAAGTCCTATGAGTGTCACCTGATGAAGATAATGCAAGGTTAGTGATTCATTTTATCTCTATTTCCGCTTGTGAATGCTATATTTTGCTGAAAAATGGCTGTGCTTATTGTGGTTTGGTGGAGACCTAACATAATCGTTTGTAGTGCTTTTGCTGAAAAGCATATTTGAAATCGGACACTTCTGGTGGGATTAACAACACGAGTAACTTTAAAATGATATAAGACACATGTATGTTTTAGGAATGGTAATTCTTAGATTTCTGTGGTTTAAATTTTGGCGCCCTCTATTTTCACTGGTAGTTGTCTTATCGATCCCGTTAGGGGATTGCAACCATAACAAGTTAATGTATTAAAACATGAAGGACAAACAATACAGGATCAAGACACTATCAAACATATATCAGTCTTTCCGCAACAGAGCCATCCTTATGTGTGAGGGTGTGTGTGCATGATAGTGATATAAAACATATGTCATAGTTTCCTCTTTCATGATCACAATCTTGTGAAATCCGAACCCTACAAGATCCCCCCACAGTTCCCCAATAGCTGTCCCTCAACCATTCGAGACAAAATACAATTAATTCCATTCCCCATCCCCAAGAACCCCCCCCCCCATGCACCAACAACCAAGAGAATGAACTAAAGAGAAAAAAGGAAAAGACAGAAGAAAACAGCAAACAACAATGCAAAAAAATAAATAATAATACATTTATAATGAAGGACATCAAGGACAACTGAAATCGTAACAGCAATGCCTACTTTATATGTTTGTCTGCGTGTCTGGCACTATTACATGTATGTGTTTGTTCTTGTGTGTTCATTTTGTTTTGTTTACGTTATTCCAAACGTTGTTTACATTGTTCCAAGCACTTGCTCCTGTCACGATCGTTGTTAGAATAACTGGACCAAGGTGCAGCGTGCATAGAGTTCCACATGTTTATTAGATGAAACTCCCAGAAAACAATAAGGCGCCAAAACGAAACGTGAATCCAATGTAGTGTTTGCAGGCAACTATACAAAGACAAGATCCACAAAAACCCAGTGGGAAAAGACTGCCTAAATATGATCCCCAATCAGAGACAACGATAGACAGCTGCCTCTGATTGGGAACCATACCAGGCCAACATAGAAATTAAAAAACTAGACTACCCACCCTAGTCACACCCTGACCTAACCCAAATAGGGAATGAAAAGGATCTCTAAGGTCAGGGTGTGACAGCTCCATATCTTATTTTTCCTGTTCTCCAGTATTTTCCACAACTAGTCAAATTTATTCCACATATCTGACTTCCCTTTTACCTCCTGCGCAACTAGTAAATATTTCCACATTTTGAGTTTGTCAAGTCCTCTGCATCCATTGTCCTGTCACATGTGTTCAGAGTTTGTTATAACCAATTTATTGACGTGATTATATTATGCTATACTGTAAGTCAGGCCCTATTGGGCACGTGCATGTGAAGCATACTGTACATGCATTCAGCCTAGTGGTTAGAGCGTTGGACTAGTAACCAGAAGGTTGCAAGTTCAAATCCCTGAGCTGACAAGGTACAGATCTGTCGTTCTGCCCCTGAACAGGCAGTTAACCCACTGTTCCTAGGCCGTCATTGAAAATAAGAATTTGTTCTGAACTGACTTGCCTAGTTAAATAAAGGTAAAAAAAAAAAAAGAAGGAGAGAGCAAGGGTTGAGACTGGGGAAAGTTTTATCTAAACAAATTATGAATTTCGGTAACAACTTTTCAGTCAGAAACGTCTGTAATTATTTTGCAGCAATGCGGACAGCGCTATACACACTGATGTTCGGTGGTGGTCACTGCATCAGGGAGAGAGAACGGGTGCTTGTCACACAGTGACTCAGGCGGCACAATCAAATCAATTGCAGTCGGACTCCTTTTAGTCATTTGTTTGCTTAATTATTTCAGTAAACAGTTTGGTTAAAATATCAGACAAGCTCCGTGCATATAGTTGATTTGTTTAAAACACGTAGGAAGTGTTTCTATATGGTAAAATACACGTTTTAAAATTTGACCGATTTGTCGAAAGAACAGTATTCCTGCCCCCCAGTTCCAAGAAGTGATATCCCAAAATTAAAAAACATTCCCTATTCCCTCAACCATATAGAGACACTTCCTATACAACCAAAAGGCCTCCCACACATGCTTTCTGTCCCTAAAGATAAAACTGAAACTAAATCATCTAAAAATGAAATATAAATATTTTTGTACAACTAAAACTCAGAAAACGAATATAAATAAAAACGAATATAAAAACACAAAACTATTATAACCTTGGTGACAGCACGGAAGAATCCCTCCCCAGCGGCGGAGCGAGACTCAACCAGCCTGAGACGAAGGAACCAGCCACTGTTTGATGTTATTGATTTACTCTTCGGAGCTCTCAGACTGGCCTCAGTCACTTTATAATACAGGATGTCTGAGAAGTGAAAACACCCACACACACTCAGAACCACAGACTTGGGATAAAAAAGCAAATATATGTACACAACAAAGTCTTGGAAAGAATATACACACTGTTCAATATAAAATGACAAGCCCAGACATAACACTCTCCCAGACATAACACACACTCTACAAAACATAACACACATGTTCCCAGTCAAAATCTAACATTCGTTTACAGACGCAGCAACCGCAAAAAAACCTGTGAAGACAGCAGTTTCATCCTCAAAGTCAGAGAAAGTTGCGGGGTATTGCCGCGAAACAGCATGTAAGGGAGGCATGCCGTCCCTTTTGGAGAAGGTTGAAGGGCCTGTGTTAATGATGCTTTCATCCGGGACTGGAGAGCAGTGTGCCCCCTCCATGGATCCACATAATACTGATCCACCTGGGCCTCAACAACTCAATAATTCCTCTTCTAGCAACTTGCAGAGGACCAGGCCCTGTTCGAATCATCAAAAAAATGATTCCTTCTTCACTTGAAATAAGAATCTCAAGGAGTTGGATAGATGAGGTTTTCACCGTATTACTTTCAACAGCATGTCATGATCATATCAGAGCAGTCATCTCTACAAAGAAGAAAGACCACATTTTTGAAGTTTTTCAGCAAAGGTTTTTGTGTCCTTTTAAGGAGTACAATGACATCCAACATACAGGTCTACAATATCACTGACCCATCACTCAATTTGGAGACAAAAAACAGCTCTTTGATGCCCAATGGTATCTGGGATTTGCTTTATTTTTATGTAACCTTTGTTTAACTAGGCAAGTCAGTTAAGAACACATTCTTATTTACATTGACAGCCAACCGGGGAACAGTGGGTTAACTACCTTGTTCAGGGGCAGAACGACAGATTTTTACCTTGCCAGCTCGGGGATTCAATCCAGCAACCTTTCGGTGACTGACCCAACACTCTAACCACTAGGCTACCTGCATGTATCGAGTGTGGGAGTGAGGATTTCGGATCAGTTTGCCTGTTAGGATGGATAAAATGTATACGATTACGTGGACTGGGGGACCTGAGCCTAGATCAGCCCTTCTTCTCGGATGTGCTTGATACAATCGTCCCCTTATATCACTATTCTTCCATGTTCTTCAGTGTGAGGTCAGTTTGGGGGATGTTGGCTCCCAGTAGCTGGCTCCAAAGCTTTTTGATATCAACAAGAGTCTAATCAAACACTGACACTTAATGATAGCATTGGAATCTAAGTGGTTTTCCCTGACTGTTAAAAACATTTTAGGAAGGATTACATTTGTATATATATATATTATTATTTTTTTTTAATTGTGAGGCCACTGACACATTCACTGGAAGAAAGTGATTTGAAAATAGTACACCCGGCAGTAAATAAAGGTGATAATTGCGACAAGGGAGTCCAAATCAACAAAGACGAGGAAGCAGGATGTGGTGTTTCACGCCTCTCTGGACTCACGTGAAGTGACAGGCTGGTAAACACCTGAGGCTCGGACTGCGACGGAGTGTCACGGGGAGATGCGCTGCCATGCTCGAGCCCGACTCCGGTCCCGATCTTCCGCTCGCCTGGTGATAATCGAAATAAACAGGAGTGCAAATTAGCTTCCCTCTCTGTCTGAAAGCCACCTTTATGGACGGTGGGCCGGGAGTCGCTGGGATAAGAGGCAGATCCATTTGTGTCTCTTATTAGGGAGACCGGGTGGCCATCATCGCAGTTGCCCATCATTGCTGCTTTCGCTACACCATGACGGATACAAATGTTGCTACCCCTTCTCTTTTCCACCCCACCAACCTCTTCTTGTTTCGCCATGCCATCATCCCCAGGATTCCTATTATTATTTGGGCGAGACAGCCCCTCCCTTCTGTCGCGAAAGCAATGTAGATACATGCACTCCTAGGAGAGATAACAAAGAGGTGGGCTTGGTGCTGAGATTGAATTTCTCAAAAGGAGTAGTAGTATATATGTTGAGTGTGTACACACACGACATTGCGCTGGAGTAGAACCACCACAAGGAATTGCATTGCATATTAGGTCAAAAGGTATCACATGACAGATCAGTTATTGAGTCCTGTGGTCTGAAGAGTGTCTGTCATGAGGTCAGCGGCTGCAACCATGGAAACGAGTGCTTTGGATGACGAGGGACGAGGACGCGGTGACCTCTGGCCCAGAGGAGAAATGTGTTTGTCGATGACAAACAAGGTTATATGAAGTGAACCGAGCTAACTGTGAATTGCTTTCACTGAATTCTCGAAGCAACAAATGCAAGCACGTATAAACAAGTGTTACTCCAACAAATTCCCAGTATGAAACAATCAGTGTGGCAGGCGGGGCTAGTGGTGGCATCCCCAATAGACTGTGAGAGTAGGTAATGAAAGGGAATTTAACAGGACGCTCAAAAAGCCAAAGCAAAAGGGATCATGTGCTGTCACTCAGCCACAAGGGGGAAGCAGGATGAAGTTGCCTCCTATACACTGATCTAAGGTCATTACTGTGTTTTCCCCATAGTGATGAATGCTACACTCTTAGAAAAAAGGTTTCCAAAATGGTTCTGCGGCTGCCCCTACAGGAAAACCCGTTTGGTTCCAGGTAGAAACATTTTGGGTTCCAGGTAGAACCAACAAGGGTTCTTTAAAGAGTTCTCCTCTGGGGACTGCCGAAGACCCATTTTAGCTTCTAGATATCACCTTCTTAGAGTGTATAATTTGGCGAAACTTAGCTATTCCTGGAAATCTGCCTATATGGGCAACTTTTTTCCAGGAGCCTGGAAGGGTGGTAGGCTGCATCATTCATTCCAATGACACACAGGACCTGGATGAGAAGTTTGTTATTGATTCCGAAGGAGGGAAATTAAGGTTTGCAACCAGCAGTAAACATGGACAGTAAAAGACATACACATTCACAACAGAGATGGCAATGCTGATGCCTGGACAATGTTATTGTACATACAATAACTAAACGTGTGCCAGGCAACAGCACCAATGTTCAGAGATTTAGGCCACGAGTCAATCCGTATACCTCTGTCGACAATGCGCCTTATAAAGGCAATTGTAAACACTGCAGATGTCGGTTCATATGGACATTAACTTAAAATGTTTTGGATTTAATCCCAGCCTAAAAATCTTGAGTGCAAAAGTTAGATTTTATTTAACAGAGACACCAACACCTTCTTTTGTTTTTCTTTCACTACTCTGCCTCTTTTTTCCCACTTCTCCAAGAGTACCAAGATGGAAATCCAATCACTTGAATAGCCAGCACATGACTCAAGTATGAAAAATAATCAAATGTAGATGAAGCCAAAGAGGACTTAAAACATGTTCACCCTTCCAACCCACCTTCGAATCAAACTCCCTGCAGAGGACATGTCTATTCCTTGTGAAGTGAAGTGTAACATCCTGATTTGGGATACTAGAAGGAAAATAATATGGTATATATGGTGCGAGAGAGCGCAAGAGAGAGGGAACGCATGCATACAGGGCCTTCAGAAAGTATTCACACCACTTGACCTTTTCCACATTTTGTTGTGTTACAGCCTGCATTTCAAATTGATTCAATTGAGATTTTTGTGTCACTGGCCTACACACAAAACCCCACAATGTCAAAGTGGAATTGTGTTTTTTAGACATCTTTATTAATTAATTCAAAATGAAAAGCTAACATTTCTTGATTCAATAACTATTCAACCCCTTTGTTATAGCAAGCCTAAATAAGTTCAGGAGTAAACATTTGCTACAAAAGTCACATAATAAGTTGCATGGACTCAGTCTGTGTTCAATAATAGTGTTTAACACAATTTTAAATGACTACCTCATCTCTGTACCCCACACATACAATTATCTGTAAGGTCCCTCAGTCGAGCAGTGAATTTCAAACACAGATTCAACCACAAAGACCAGGGAGGTTTTCCAATGCCTCTCAAAGCAGGGCACCTATGGGTAGATGGGTCAAAATAAAAAAAAGTAGACATTGAATATTCCTTTGAGCATGGTGAAGTTATTCATTACACGTTGGATGGTGTATCGATAAACCCAGTTACTAGAAAGATACAGGTGCCCTTCCTTAACTCAGTTGCCAGAGTAGAAGGAAACCTCTCAGGGTTTTCACCATGAGGCCAATGGTGACTTTAAAATAGTTAGAGTTTAATGGCTGTGAAAGGAGAAAAGTGAGGATGGATCAACCACATTGTAGTTACTCCACAATACTAACTTAAATGATAGTGAAAAGAGGGAAGCTTGTACAGAATTGTTTTTTCAAAG
The DNA here is from genome assembly GCF_034236695.1 of Oncorhynchus nerka. Classification (NCBI taxonomy): domain Eukaryota; kingdom Metazoa; phylum Chordata; class Actinopteri; order Salmoniformes; family Salmonidae; genus Oncorhynchus; species Oncorhynchus nerka. Next base: position 55,979,354 of record NC_088423.1, read on the forward strand.
CATGCATCCTGTTTGCAATAAGGCAGGCACTAAAGTAAAACTACAAAAAATGTGGCAAAGAAATTAAGTGAAATAAAATACAATTTTATTGGTCACATACACATGGTTAGCAGATGTTAATTTTAATGTGAGAGTAGAAAAATGCTTGTGCTTCTAGTTCCGACAGTGCAGTAATATCTAACAAATAATCTAACAATTCCACAACGACTAGCTAAAACATACAAATCTAAAGGGATGGAATAATAATATGTACATATAAATATACGGATGAGCGATGACCGATCGGCATAGGCAAGATTCAATATAAAATACAGTATATACACTACCGTTCAAAAGTTTGGGATCACTTAGAAATGTCCTCCTTTTCCATGAAAACATACATGAAATGAGTTGCAAAATGAATAGGAAATATAGTCAAGACATTGACAAGGTTATATATTATGAGTTTTAATTGAAATAATACTTGTGTCCTTCAAACTTTGCCTTCGTCAAAGAATCCTCAATTTGCAGCAATTACAGCCTTGTAGACCTTTGGTATTCCAGTTGTCTATTTGTTTAGATAATCTGAAGAGATTTTTCCCCATGCTTCCTGAAGCACCTCCCACAAATTGGATTGGCTTGATGGGCACTTCTTATGTACCATAGGGTCAAGCTGCTCCCACAACAGCGCAATAGGGTTGAGATCCGGTGAATGTGCAGGTCACTCCATTTTAGACAGGACACCAGCTGACTGCTTCTTCCCTAATTTCTTCTTGCATAGTTTGGAGCTGTGCTTTGGGTTATTGTCCTGTTGTAGGAGGAAATTGGCTCCAATTAAGCACCGTCCACAGGGTATGGCATGGCGTTGCAAAATGGAGTGATACCCTTCCTTCTTCAAGATCCCTTTTAAACTATACAAATCTCCCACTTTACCACCACCAAACCACCCCCAAACCATCACATTGCCTCCACCATGCTTGACAGATGGCGTCAAGCACTCCTCCAGCAGCTTTTCTTTTTTTCTGCGTCTCACAAGTGTTCTTCTTTGTGATCCGAACACCTCAAACTTTTATTTGTCTGTCCATAACACTTTTTTCCAATCTTCCTCTGTCCAGTGTCTGTTCTTTTGACCATCTTAATCTTTACTTTTTATTGGCGAGGCCGAGATATGGCTTTTTCTTTGCAACTCTGCCTAGAAGGCCAGCATCTAGGAGTCGCCTCTTCACTGTTTACGTTGAGACTTGTGTTTTGCGGGTATTAATTAATGAAGCTGCCAGTTGAGGACTTGTGAGGTGTCTGTTTCTCAAAATAGATGCTCTAATGTGCTTGTCCTCTTGCTCAGTTGTGCACCGGGGCCTCCCACTTCTCTTTTTATTCTGGTTAGGGCCATTTTGTGCTGTTTTGTGAAAGGAGTAGTACATAGAGTTGTACGAGATTAAAACATTTTTGGGCAAATTCTCGCATGGAATAGCCTGATGAGTTTCAGAAGAACGTTATTTGTTTCTGGCTATTTTGAGCCTGTTATCAAATCCACAAATGCTGATGTTCCAGATACTCAACTAGTCTAAAGAAGGCCTGTTTAATTGCTTATTAAATCAGTACTACAGTTTTCAGCTGTGCTAACATAATTTTTCTAATGATCAATTAGCCTTTTAAAATGATAAACTTGGATTAGCTAACACAATGTGCCATTGGAACACAGGAGTGAGGGTTACTGATAATGAGCCTCTGTACGCTTATGTAGATATTCCATGTAAAAATCTGCCATTTCCAGCTACAATAGTGATTTACAAATTAACAATACAACATTAAGTGACTCCAAACTTTTGAACGGTAGTGTACATATGAGATGAGTAATGTAAGATATGTAAACATTATTAACGTCTAGGGGGCAGTATTTTGATGTTTGGATGAAAAACGTGCCCAAATGAAACGGCCTATTTCTCAGGCCCAGAAGCTAGAATATGCAGATTAGGATAGACAACTCTAAAGTTTCCAAAACTGTCAAAATATTGTCTGTGAGTATAACAGAACTGATATTGCAGGTGAAAACCGGAGGAAAATCCAACCAGGAAGTGCTGTTATTTTGAAACCTCTCTGTTCCATTGCATGCCTACCCTCCATTTAAAGGGATATCAACCAGATTCCATTCCCTATGGGTTCCACATGGTGTGAACAGTCTTTAGACATAGTTTCAGGCTTTTATTCTGAAAAATGAGCGAGAATGATCACATCGCGTCAGTGGATAGCTGTGTGTCCCCAGAGTTTTGCATGCGCAAGCAGCTTGGAGCAGACCTTTTCTCTCTCTCTCCTATTGAAAAAGCTAACGTCCGGTTGAAATATTACCGATTATTTATTGTAAAAACAACCTGAGGATTGATTATAAAAAACGTTAGCCATGTTTCCACGAATAAGACGGATGCTATTTGGAATTTTCGTCTGCCGGTCGTGACCTGCACGAGCCTGTGGATTACTCAAAACACGCCAACCAAATGGAGGTATTTGGATATAAAAATGATCTTTATTGAACAAAACTAACATTTATTGTGTAACTGGGAGTCTCGTGAGTGCAAACATCCGAAGATCATCAAAGGTAAGCGATTAATTGCATTGCTTTTCTGACTTTCGTGACCAATTTACTTTGTTGCTAGCTGTTTGTAATGTTTTGTCTGCTGAGAGAGCTGTGCTCACATAAACGCTTGGTTTGCTTTAGCTGTAAAGCTTTTTTGAAATCTGACATGCCAGTTGGATTAACAACAAGCTAAGCTGTGTTTTGGTATATTGCACTTGTGATTTCATGAAAATTAAATATTTTTTGTAATTTAATTTGAATTTGGCGTTCTGTAAATCAGCGGATGTTGACGAAAATGATCCCGCGAAAGGGATCGGTGCCATTATAAAATGATTAGTGATCCATTTATTAAAGTGGCCAATGACTCAAGTCTGTATGTAGGCAGCAGCCTCTCTGTGTTAGTGATGGCTGTTTAACAGTCTGATGGCCTTGAGATAGAAGCTGTTTTTCAGTCTCTCGGTCCCATCTGTGATGCACCTGTACTGATCTCACCTTCCGGATGTTAGCCGGGTGAACAGGCAGTGGCTCGGGTGGTTGTTGTCCTTGATGATATTTTCTGCCTTTCTGTGACATTGGGTGCTGTAGATGTCCTAGAGGGCAGGTAGTTTGCCCCTGGTGATGCATTGTGCAGACCGCACCACCCTCTGGAGAAACTTGCGGTTGAGGGCAGTGCAGCATGCTCTGAGGATGTGATGCCGTCTGGGCCAGCACCCTTGCAAGGGTTAACATGTTTTCAATGTCTTACTCACGTCGGCCATGTAGAAGGACCCGCAGTCCTTGGTAGCATTCCGCGTCGGTGGCACTGTATTATCCTCAAAGTGGGCGAAGAAGGTGTTTTGTTCGTCTGGAAGCAAGATGTCGGTGTCCGTGACGTGGTTGGTTTTCTTTTTGCAGTCCGTTATTGCCACATACGTCTCGTGTCTGAGCCGTTGAATTGCGACTCCACTTTCTCCCTATACCGACATTTTGCTTAATGGATTGCCTTGCGGAGGGAATAACTACACTGTTTATATTCAGCCATATTCCCTGTCATCTTTCCATGGTTAAGTGCGGTGGTTCGAACTTTCAGTTTTGTGTGAATGCCACCATCTAGTAGTTGCATCATGTTATGGACATGCTTTTCAACGGCAAGGACTAGGGAGTTTTGTTAAATGATAAAACGAAACGGAAAAAAGCTAAGCATAGGCAAAATCCTAGAGGAAATCCCGGTTCAGTCACCTTTCCATCCAACACTGGGAGACAAATTCACCTTTCAGCAGGAAAATAACCTTAAACAAACCAAAGATTTACTGAGGATATTAAATATTCCTGAGTGACCTAGTTTAAAAAAAATGTAATTGGCTTGAAAATCCATGGCTAGACTTGCAAATGGCTGTCTAACAATGATCAACAACCAACTTGAGAGCTTGAAGAAGTTTAACAATAATCATGTGCAAATATTGTATGATCCAGGTGTGCAAAGCTCTTACAGACTTACCCAGAAATACTCACAGCTGTAATCACTGCCCAAGGTGATTCTAACATGTACAGTATTGACTCAGGTTTGAATACTTATCTAATCAAGATACTGACTATTAGTTTTGTATTTTTCATACATTTGAAACAAATGTTAGAATTTTTCTTTCACTTTATCATTAGAATATTTTGTGGTGTAGATCGTTGACCAAAAAATGACAATTAGATATATTTCAATCCCAATTTGTAACACAACAAAATGTGGAAAGGAGTGTGAATACTTTCTGAAGGCACTATTGTATATCATGGATGCCACTTTCTTTTTCTGATGGGATAAAACTAGAGGGAAAGTGACTGAGGGAAGCAGGGGAGGATAACTGGAAGATGAATGGAGGCGTCCTTCAAAGTGGATGGCCAATACCTGGGGATGATACTATATGTTAGAGTGGACACACATTTCTACATTTCTGCTCTTAATCTCCCTCCCTCCCTCCCTCCCTGTCTATGTCCTTCATTTTCCCTCTTGTCACTCCTCCCTCTTTGTCTCTTTTCTCTTCTCGTGTCATCTTTTCCATAGCGCCGGCACACTGGGTTTAATTTCTCAAACCATTTTTGTCTCCCCTGCCCATACTTCCTTGTCCCCTATCTCTTCCTTTACATATTTTCATCTCTCTACCTCTCACTCTCTCTTTACTCATTCGATAAAATCTCCATCTCTCATTATACTTTTCTCTCATTCTCTTCCTCCTTTTCACTCCCTCCCTCCCTCTCTCTCTCTCTCTCTCTCTCACTCACTCCTCCTCTGCTCACTCCTTGCTCTCTCTCTCTCTCTCTCATGGTCCCAGGGGTCAGGTGAAGCAGATGATACTAATTTGATTGCTGCGTGGCTCCAGGCATTCCTCGGGCGAACGCAGGGTTCAGCCTGGACATGCAGCAAACAATCCCGACTGGGGAGTGAGTAATACCGGACGAGAGAGACAGGGTGTGTGTGTGTGTCACACTCTGATCTGTTTCACATGTCTTTGTGCTTGTCTCCACCTCCTCCAGGTGTCGCCCATCTGCCCCATTATTCCCTGTGTATTTATACCTGTGTTCTCTGTTTGTCTGTTGCCAGTACGTCTTTTCTCGTCAAGCCTACCAGCTTTTATACCCTGCTCCTGTTCTCCAGTTTACCCGGTTTTGACCATTCTGCCTGCCCTGACCCTGATCCTGCCTGCCATTCTGTACCTTGTGACACTGCCCTGGATTACTGACCTCTGCATGCCCTAACCCTAAGCCTGCCTGCTGTTGTGTACCTTGTGACACTGTCCTGGATTACTGACCTCTGCCTGCCCCGACTGTGAGCATGCCTGCCGTTCTGTACAAGTGTGTGAAGATGGAGAATGAATCAGATATGGGAGGAGGTACTACAGTTTTATGTGAGATTTAGCTTTTAGAGGTAAGGTGTATATGTATTATACTTCAGCTCTAGAGGGCAAAGATAAGAAAAAGGGAACATTTTATAAAAAGTCTATTTTATGGTATTTATAGACAAGTTTTGATCTATCTTGTTATTTCTTTGAAAAAATACACAACCTCATTCAGATTAGTAATGTTATTTATTTGCTTGGACTGGTATCCTTTCCAACCAATTTTGGTAAAGAAATAAGAGTGGTTCTCGCACTAAAAAGCATAGTATATATGGCATGATAATCAATTTCCCTACAAACTTCAAAGACTGTCACATCTTCTTTATTAACATTCACTGCACTGATGTTTGGGGCCTGCAAACAAATGTTTTATTCATTATAAACTCGTGGGAGTTTTAAAAACAGAATTGTTTTTCAGTATATCATTAATGAATAATCTCATTCAAAGTCACCTTAGATAAAGTGAATCGAATTATAAAAAATGTTCAAGGTGAAAAAGGTACGAGAATAAAGGTATTTTTAAAGGTTTACTGTTACGTAACGATCTCTATCGTCATTATCAATTATTGTGAAATGTAATTAAACAAGTGCTGTAACGAGTGCGCTGATAGTTGGGAAGCAAGTTTAGGGAGTGAGTGTTTTAATAAATAAACGTAACATAATACAAAACAAGAAATCAAACAACGCACAGACATGACACATGAACAGAAACAATGCCTGGGGAAGGAACCAAAGGGAGTGACATATATAAGGAAGGTAATCAGGGAAGTAATGGAGTCCATGTGAGTCTGTTGATGTGCAGGTGTGCGTAACGATGGTGACAGGTGTGCGCCATAACGAGCAGCCTAGTGACCGAAGAGGGAGACACGTGACAGTACCCCCTCCACAATGCGCATCTCCAGCCGCAGGGCGCAGACCAAAATGACGATCCCGGGGATCAGGAGCGTACCGGTCACCTCTGCTGATGCACAGGAACCTGTTGCCAGCTGGGGCGAGGGAAACTGGCAGACCGGCTGAGGCAGGAGAGCCTGGCGATCCGGCGAAGGCATGAAAGGCTGACTATCCGGCTGAGGCAGGGGAGCCTGGTGAACTGGCTGAGGCTTGAGAGCCTGGCGAATCGCCGGAGGCAGGGGAGCCTGGCGATCTGTCTGAGGCATGAAAGCCTGTATCGGCTCCTGGATCCAACGTCATTCACACCGAAACAAAAAAACACTCCCTGATGCTTCCCTTAGGTGAGGCGTTATTCTGTAACGAGTGTGCTGAGAGTCGGGAAGCAAGTTCAGGGAGTGTGTGGTTTAATAAATAAACCGAACATAATACAAAACAGGAAAACACAAAAAACGCACAGACATGACACAGGAACAGAAACAATAACGGCTGGGGAAGGAACCAAAGGGAGTGAAATATATAGGGAAGGTAAACAGGGAAGTGATGGAGTCCATGTGAGTCTGCTGACCTGCAGGTGCGCGTAACGATGGTGAAAGATGTGCGCCATAACGAGCAGCCTGGTGACCTAGAGGCTGGAGAGGGAGCACAAGTGACAAGTGCATTGAGATCGCAATTAACATTTGAAAGGAGTGGGGAAAGAAAAATGTTTACCTATATGACAGTTAAACGTTTTTGTTGTAAACAATGTTTATGAAATGATGGATCAGGGTTCTTAACAGGGCTAACATGATGGAATTGATAAATACAATTAAAATGAATAAAAAGATTGCAAAAGTATTAATTGTATCATTGAAGTGTCATCTACCATAATACGTTACGTGAGGAAAATCTGGGAAGATATTCAATAATAATAATAATATCTTCTCCTTCCCTTGGTTAAACCTTAGCTGAAACATTGGTAGTTTTCTATGTTTATATTTCAATGTACATGTATGTATGTAAATCAGCTAAACAAAGCCTATTTTTGTCAAATCAAATCCAATCATATTGTATTTGTCACACATATGGTTAGCAGATGTTAATGCAAGTGTAGCGAAATGCTTGTGCTTCTAGTTCCGACAATGCAGTAATAACCAACGAGTAATCTAACCTAACAATTCCACAACAACTACCTTTTACACACAAGTGTAAAGGGATGAAGAATATGTACATAAAAATATATGAATAAGTGATGGTACAGAACAGTATATACATATGAGATGAGTAATGTAGGGGATGTAAATATAAAAGTGGCATTGTTTAAAGTGGCTAGTGATACATGTATTACATAAAGATGGCAAGATGCAGTAGATGGTATAGAGTACAGTATATACATATGAGATGAGTAATGTAGGGTATGTAAACATAATTTTAAGTGCCATTGTTTAAAGTGGCTAGTGATACATTTTTACCAGGTGGTTTATCATTATTAATGGATAACAATTTATTTTCCAAACTATAAATATGTCAAGGAGTGATATTGGTGTTTAGTTCCCCCCGTTCTTGAATACTGCATGCATAATCTCACATTACATAATTAAACTCTCTTTCTCATTGGGCAATATGATACTTTCAAAATGCTCTCTGCAAGAAATTGCAGCAAAGTACTTTTAAATTGCAAAGTTACAATTGCACAAGAGAAGGATTAGAAGTAAATCACATTAAACTTGAACCATGGAATTTCCAGAAAGCATTTTGAAAAGTGAGAAAATCTAGAAAAATCTAGGTGTTCTCAAAAAGGCAATGTTATATTTTGGGTTATGGTCTTCAAACAAAAGTCAATATGGTAACGTAATAGTGTAATTTGGAATTCAATCAATGAGCTTCAGCAACTTTCTATCGGCAGTTATATTGAAATGCCTAACAATCGTAGCAGTTCATGCATATACCTGTCCATAGCTGAGAATCACACTGGTACTCCCTACAATATCTAACTAAGAGAGACAATGAAAGTATCTTGGGTTGGGAGAATAGATAAAGTGATTTCTATTATTAAGTATGAATTAAATATTACTGAGATGTCGATGAGGATTTTGAGGAGTTAGGGAATGGTTTGAGAGATTTGGGGTCTTTGAGGCACCACATGTCATATGACACCTTGGTCTTATGTCACTGTAGGAGATGAATTTTCTCATGCTGTTCTTTGGCAGCCTATAATACTGCATGTCTCCCTCCTTAATTTTCTCACTCATCACTCTCTTGTTCCCGTCTTACCTCTGAGTCACTCCTGTTTTTACATTTCTCTCCCCTTGTCTCTGTCTTCATGTGCTCCCTCTCTCTCTCCCTCCTAGTATCTGTCCCAACTCCCCACCCCTTCCCTCACTGAGATTGTCTGTGTCTGTTGTCACCCTTTCTCTCTCTTCTCAATCTCTCTTTCCCGGGGACACATTGTTTTAAGTGAGAGTCTGGGTTGAATTGCATGGTTTTCATCCTCTTGTAATGAGTAACATGCCCCCCTGGAAACACACACGGCACCAAGGTTGCATCATGAATTGTACCCTATTCCCTATGTAGTGGAATACTTTTGACCATGGGCCCTGTTCAATAATAGTGCACTACGTAGGGAATAGGGTGCTATTTGGGATGTAAACCTAGAATCACTCCTATACCTGACTCAGTTCCTCCCCAGCTGTGTAGACACAGCAAAACAGCTGGGAACCCCACGTAGACGAGGAGTCACACTGAGAAGGAGCCCAAGGCAACTCACAAACACACAGAGATGAATGGACACACAGATGAACGCAAACACACACCAGAGGAAGACAATGGGCTTTTGTTGTTGCATTTCTGATTGGTACATAACAGGTCTCATTTCCTCCCTTAGCATCCAAAGCCCCTTGTGAGATACACCTCACCACATTGGCTCTTCGGGACATTTGTCCCAAATGCTTCCTTGTAACAACAGCAGGTGAAATTGTGTTCCAAAAACAAACCACCAAGGACACCGATATGTGATGATATTCGATTTTCACTTAATATTACAGCCCAAAACTTCCTAATAAAATGAATATGGGTATGCTGGACCCATAATATAAAAAGAGAGCTTGTGAATTGAAAATGGAGTGTTTACAACGTTATGTGGCTTCATGTTACTGTGCTACTATTCATTTTCATTTTGTGTGTTTTACATGGGGACTCTGGTCCGGTGGGCAGTGTAAGACACACCCGTGCCATAAAACATCTGAGCGGGGATTTACGGTGCAGCTGCATGGGCTCTTTATTAGTGGGCAGCTTTCAGCGGGCTTGCCTCCATTGATATTATAACCTCGCTTTTCTGTCTCCTCTTTGGGTTCCACCCAAACATTGACCGGTCACTTTGGGACATGTAAAACCAGGCTATGACATAACAGAGTGAATGTAGAGCTTGGCTAATAATAATGCCTGGAATGGAGTAAATGGAATGGTATCAAACACATGGAAAACATTTCATTCATTCCAGCCATTACTATGAGCTCGTCCACCCAAATTAAGGAACCACCAGCCACCTGTGGAATGGACAGTATAAGATAATATCTGTACTATTCTGCAAACAGGCCAACACTTGATAATTATTCCCATGGCTACCAGGAAATGAAACCATAATAACATATGTCAGAGTTATAATGACCCAAGTCATCATACACTCACAGGCTAATTTGTTAAGTAGCACTGGGCGGGACCACTTTGTTTACAGAACAGTTCCTTGACTTTTTGGCCCTGACGGAGACATGGATCACCACAGAGAACACTGCTACTCTAGCTTCTCTTTCTTCTTCTGACTAAGTTTTATCTCACAGTCCGATAGCATCTGGTCATCATGTGGTGGTACAGGTCTTCTCATTTCTCCTAAGTGGAGATTTTCTCTTTTCTCCCTCTCTCACCTGTCCATCTCCTCATTTGAATTCCGAGCTGTCACTGTCACTTGTCCACTCAAGTTGAACTTTATTGTCATCTGTCAGCCACCAGGTGCCCTTAGAGAGTTCCTCAATAAGCTTGACACCTTGATAAGCTAATTTCCTGATGATGGCTCACTGCTCTTTGTACTTGGTAACTTCAACCTCCCCATGTCTGCCTTCGATTCATTTCTTTTAAATTGTATCTTTTCCCTCCTTGCCTCTTTTAACCTCACCCTTTCCCAATCCCTTCCAACTCACAAGGCAGGCAATAAGCTTGACCTGATCTTTACTAGAGGCTGCTCCCCTACTAATCTCGCTGCAACCCCCTTCGAGGTCTCTGATCACTACTTGGTTTCCTTTTCTGTCTCCCTTTCCTGTCTCCCTTTCCTCCAATCCTATCCACTCAGCCCCTACCAAAATGGCCATGCGGCATTACAATATTCCATCTCTCTCTCTCTCTCTCTCTCTCTCCTCTTCTATCCTATCATCTCTCCCGTCTGCTAAATTCTTCACACTCCTGTCTCCTGATTCTGCCTCTTCGATCATACTCTCCTCCCTTTCCGCATTGTATGACTGGCTCTGTCCCTTTCCTTCTGGCCGGCTCAGCCCGCTCCTCCTGCTCCATGGCTGAGTGACTCATTGTCAGCTTACAGTACAGGGCTGTGGGCAGCTGAGCGAAAATGTAAAAAAACGAAACTTCCGGAGGACCCATCATCCTTTCACTCCCTCCTCTCTACCTTCTCTTCCTCTGTGTCTGCAGCTAAAGCCACTTTCTACCGCTCTAAATTTCAATCTTCTGCCTCTAATCCTAGGAAGGTATTTTCCACTTTCTCCTGCCTCATTAATCCTCCCTCTCTGCGGAAACTTTGTCAACCACTTTGAAAAGAGGTTTGATGACATCCGCTACTCATTCACTCAGCCTATTGAGTCCACTAGTCTCATTCACACAAAACTACCCTATGTCTTGACCACATTCTCCCCTCTCTTTCCTGTGACTAGTAAGGTCTGGCTGCCCGACAACCTCTCCGCTCGACCCCTCCTCCCTTCCCCAGACCATTTCTAGAGACCTTCCTTACTTCTCTCATCATCTCATCCCTGACCACTGGCTGTTTCCCCTCTGACTTCAAAATAGTCGCTTCAAAATACTCAAGAATACTCAAGAAACCAACACTCGAATCAACTGGTATCAAAAACTATAGATATGAATCCCTTCTTTCTTTTCTTTCCATAACACTTGAGAGTGCTGTCTCTGATCAACTTTATTGTTATCTCTCTTAGAATGACCTTCTTCACCCTAACCTTCAGGACGGGTCACTCAACCGAGGCTGCTCTTCTCTGTGTCACGGAGGTTCTCCGCACTGCCAAAGCTGACTCTCTCTCCTCTGTTCTCATCCTCCCAGTTCTATTTGCTGCCTTCGACACAGTGAAGCATCAAATCACCACCTTCTCAGGGCTGGGCATCCCAGGCTCTGCACTCTTGGATTATATCCTACCTGGCAGGACGCTCCTATCAGGTGACATGTAGAGGATCTGTGTCTGCACCACGCACCACGTACTACTGGTGTCCCCCAAGGCTTGGGTCTAGGCCCTCTCCTCTTCTCTCTATACACCAAGTCACTCGACTCCATCATAATCCTCTCATATTATTGCTATGCGGATGACACTCAGCTACTTTTATCCTTACCCCCTTCTGACACCCAGGTGGTGACATGCATCTCTGTGTGCCTGGTAGATATCTCAACCTGGCCTGCCCGCTAAAATACTTCTCCATCACTGTTGACAACTCCACAGTGTCGCCCTCTCAGAGTGCAAAGAGTCTTGGCGTGACCCTGGACAACACCCTGTATTTCTCTGCAAACATCAAAGCAGTGACTCGCTCCTGCAGGTTCATGCTCTACAACATCCATAGAGTATGACCCTACCTCACACAGGAAGTGTCGCAGGTCCTAATCCAGGCTCTGTCCTCTCCTGTCTGGAATACTGCAACTCGCTGTTGGCTTGGCTCTGCCTGCCTGGTTTTCAACCTTCCCAAGTTATCTCATGTCACCCTGCCCCTCCGCACACTCCGCACACTCCACTGACCTCCAGTCGAAGCTCGCATCCACTACAAGACCATGGTGCTTTCCAGTAAGAGGAACTGCAAAAGGAACTGCCTATCCCTACCATCAGGCTATGCTCAAACCCTACACCCCAACCTGAGCACTCCGCCACCTTAGGTCTATTGGCCCTAACACCTCCTGCTTAACCCAGTCGAAGCTCTTCTCTGTCCTGTTATCCCAATGGTTGAACTAGCTTCCCCCTGAAGCAGTTATTTAAATAACCCTCCTCTTCACCTTTATTGAGGAAAAATGTACTTTCTATGCCTGTGATATGTGGTTGTCCCACCTAGCTATCTTAAGATGAATGCACTAACTGTAAGTTGCTCTCTATAAATGCATCTCCTAAATGACTGAAATGTAAAAAAAAAAAAAACTGCCTGAATTCTCTGGGCATGGATTCTACGACATATCAGAAATGTTTGTTGCTCAATTGGTGTGAAAAGACCTAACATGCCAGGAAAATATTTCCCACACCAGTACACCACCACTAGCCTGTACAGTTGACACCAGGCAGAATGGGTCCATTTACTCATGCTGCTTACACCGAATGCTGACTTTGTCATCAGCATGACGCAACAGCAATCATCGGACCATGCATTGTTTTTCCACTCCTAAATTGTCCAGTGTTGTTGATTGCGTGCTCACTGGAGTTAGTTATTCTTGTTTTTAGCTGATAGGAGTGGAACCCAGTGTGGTCGTCTGATGCAATAGCTCATCTGTGACAAGGATCGACGAGTAGTGTGTTCCGAGATGCCTTTCAGCACACCACCGTTGTACTCCGCTGTGTTATTTGTCACTCCGTGACCCACCTGTTAGTTTGCACGATTCATGCCATTTTCATCCAACCTCTCTCATCAATGAGCTGTTTTTGCTGACAGGACTGCTGCTGACTGGATGTTTATTGTTTGTCGCACCATTTTCAGTCAATCAAACAAATTGTTGAGCGTGAAAAGCCCAGGAGGGCTGCCATTTCTGTATGTTTGATACTGGACTGCCAGCCACGAACTTGTTCTCCACCTGGTTAAATAAAGGTGAAATAAAATAAATAAAAATAAAATGATCATACCACGCATCACTCGTTTTGCCCATTCTAACGTTCAATCAAACAGTAAATGAATGCCTCGATGCCTGTCTGCCTGCTTTATATAGAAAGCCACAGCCACGTGACTCACTGTGTGTAGGAGCGATCCATTTTCATGAACGGGGTGGTGTACCTAATAAACTGGCCGGTGAGTGCACGTCGCCCATATGTCACTTACGTCATTACCTACCATTATCTACCTCAACCAAGAGAGTGCATTTTACCAGCATAAACCTATCGACGTGGGCCACTGAGTGGGACACGTGTGTCTGTCAGGTGTCATTAGGAGACAGGGATGCATTAAGAGGCCTGGCAGGTAACAAGTAATGGGGTTCTCCTCTAATTTCTAACAGGGATAGAGTCAATACCGAGAGCAAATTGAAAATGGTGTCTAAATAGAGGGGAGGCACAGCTGAGGAGGGGAGAGAGAGATATACATTTAAGATACAATTCTTAACAACAGGAGACAAAGTGCAGCACTGCACAAAGACCGACTTCATTTGTTAGTCTGTTATTATTTATAATTTGAGGGACTGCGCCAAAGAAGAATTTATATGATTCATTGTGTTGCCTTTATTTCACAATTCAGAAATCTTCAATGACCTCCACGTACATATTGTTAAAAAGACACCAAATCATCCTTCTGATCAATGGTTAAAACTGCACAATGAGGCAAAGATTTCAGTTTGTTTATTACTTTCACTGGTTTAAAGGTGCAATATGCAGAAATCGTTCCGCCATTTCCTGGTTGCTGAAATTGTAATAGTTAACCGAATTTCATTTGACAAAACAAGCAAATAGAGTGTAGAGAATCATTGTACCACCGAAACAAATGTGAAATATATTTTCCATAACCAAAAATATTGTATTTTCAGCTGTTTGAAGCTGGTGTACAAACCTGACAGTAGAACATGCAAAAACGAACCCTTGCCTGTTTTATGGACTCCCTACCCGCCTGCCTGATCATTCTGTCTGCCCTGACCTCGAGCCTGCCTGCCACTCTGTACCTCCTGGACTCTGAACTGGTTTTGACCTTTTGCCTGTCCTCGACCATTCTCTTGCCTACCCTTTTTGGATTGTTTAATAAATATCAAGACTCAAATTATCTGCCTCCCTTGTCTGCATCTGGGTCTTGCCTTGTGCCCTTAAACTCTCTCTGTCCTTCTCGTGGTCCAAATCACAAATAGGATTATTGATAAGGAGGAGTTGGGAAGGAGAGAAAGACATACAATGAAAGAAAGAGAGTGAGAAAGACATACAATGTTGAATGTCCATTTGGGATTTAAAACACCTCAGCAGAGATTGATTTCAGAGCTCACAATCACCACAAGCTTTGTGTGAAGCAAATCAGCCTTTTTGTTCTAGGGCGGTTTAATGTCCTCTCGGAGCCTGGAGCTGGAGTGATTGGAGTGAGTTGCGAATGACCTGCCAGCCAGGCAACAGTAGCCAGGGAGAATTTGGAGCATAGCAGACCATCATTGGAGGGGAAAATGTGTTGCGTGGACGATGCACAAGTCCTACTGTACATCTAATGCTTTATTGAACACTCTGTTTCTAATTCATGTTAAAATTTGATAAAACATTGTTTAACTGACTCATTCCTAACGTTAAGGGCTTTAATGAGGAAAATTGTCATTTCAGTTAAATTCTTGAATTAACTGAATTGAAATCGAATTGACCCCAAACCTGGTCAGTCAAAACATTATGTACACCTAGAGGCAGGTAACTTGGTCACGAAAATCAGAAAAGCATTCAAATTAATCGTTTACCTTTGATGAGCTTCGGATGTTTTCACTCACGAGACTCCCAGTTAGATAGCCAATGTTCCTTTTTTCTAAAAATATTATTTTTTTAGGCGAATTAGCTCCGTTTGTTCTTCATGTTTGGCTGAGAAATCGCCCGGAAATTCCAGTCACGAAAATGACGAAAAATATTCCAAATTAGCTCCATAGTATCGACAGAAACATGGCAAACATTGTTTATCTTTATCAAACATTGTTTAACATTGTTAATCCTCAAGGTGTTTTTCAAATATCTATTCGATAATATATCCACAGGGACAATTGGTTTTTCAGTAGGACTAATTGGAATAATGGCTACCTCTGTATTTTACGCGAGAATCACTCTGGGAGACATCAGGTGACCAGTTGCGCAATGTAGCCACTTACGGGTATTCTTCAACATAAATGCGTAAAACTACGTCACAATGCTGTAGACACCTTGGGGAATACGGTGAAAAGGTAATCTGGTTGATAGCCAGTGCTCAATAGAGACGCATTGGAACGCAGAGCTTTCAAAAGATGAGTCACTTCCGGATTGGATTTTTCTCATATTTTTACAGTTTTGGAAACTTTAGAGCGTTTTCTATCCTAAGCTGTCAATTATATGCATATTCTAGCATCTTGTCCTGACAAAATATCCCGTTTACTATGGGAATGTTATTTTTCAAAAAATAGGTTAATGCAGCATTTGGCCACACCAGATACTGACTGTTACTTTTGATTTTGAACCCCCCCCCCTTTGTTTAGGGACACATTGCTTATTGTAGCCAAATTAGCTCTGTAAAACAGTGGATAAATGCGTCAAGGAGTTATGTGTTGTTATGAAGCCATGGCCACACCAGATGATTTCAAAAAAAGGTTAATGCTCTACTGAGAGGTGAACCCCCCTTTGTTTAGGGATTTATGTTAGTCACATGTCTGTGGGACCTGTTCAGTTTATGTCTCAGGTGTTGAATCTTGTTATGTTCATACAGATACTTACACATGTTAAGTTTGCTGAAAATAAACGCAGTTGACAGTGAGAGGACGTTTATTTTTTTGCTGAGTTTATTTATTTAATGTGATAAGTGATTATTTTAAATGTGCCCCTCAGGTGTAAGGTCAACCCTGTTAATTAAACTGAATTATCGTTTTAATATGGTTAAAAAGAATACATTAAACAATAATTGTCAAATCATAGGTAATTGTTTCTACTCTTTATGGTCAATTTCTGGTGTGTTTTGGTTGAAAATTGAGCGCGTCAAGCATAAAATGTCTACCCTGGTAGCAATAGATAGATTGGCTAGAAATGTTTTAAGAAGTCCAAATAGTTTTTCAAGCTTTCATTCAATTGTTCCTCCCTATTGTTCAGTTGCCTTGTTGGCTGTCAATGATCTTATCCCTCGCTTGCTAGCTATCCAACTATGGCTAACACAGTCACGTCAAACAGTGTAACCAGAATAACAGCAAATTAAATGCATTTGTGTTTGTGTAAAGCTGCAAAATGTAACTTTTTGTGCGACCCGATTGCATTTATTTTTATAAATCTGTCATTGTAATTGAAAGCAAGTCTAAGAGGTGGTAGATCGGTTCTACTTGCGCTATTTCTATGCTTTTTTTGTACACCGGCTTCAAACTACTGAAAAATAATATTTGTGGTTGTTTTTTATTTATTTCACCTTTATTTAACCAGGTAGACAAGTTGAGAACAAGTTCTCATTTACAATTGCGACCTGGCCAAGATAAAGCAAAGCAGTTCGACACATACAACGACACAGAGTTACACATGGAGTAAAACAAACATACAGACAATAATACAGTAGAAACAAGACTATATACGATGTGAGCAAATGAGGTGAGATAAGGGAGGTAAAGGCAAAAAAAGGCCATTGTGGCAAAGTAAATACAATATAGCAAGTAAAACACTGGAATGGTAGATTTGCAGTGGAAGAATGTGCAAAGTAGAAATAAAAATAATGGGGTGCAAAGGAGCAAAATAAATAAATAAATACAGTGGGGAAAGAGGTAGTTGTTTGGGCTAAATGATAGGTGGGCTATGTACAGGTGCAGTAATCTGTGAGCTGTTCTGACAGTTGGTGCTTAAAGCTAGTGAGGGAGATAAGTGTTTCCAGTTTCAGAGATTTTTGTAGTTCGTTCCAGTTAACTAGTTGCTCCTACCCTCTACTTTTTTGAACATTTTGTTAAAAATCGCGCAACATTTCAGCGCCCTGCTACTCAGGCCAGGAATATAGTACGTTCATATGGTTAGAATGTGTGTATAGGAAACCCTCGGACGTTTTTAAAACTGGTTAAATCACGACTGTGGCTATTACATAACGTGTGTTACATCGGAAAGCGCAGGAAAACCTGATCACAGAAAATGGAAATAAATATCCTTGCGCCACTTCCAGCAATTGTTAACAGTGAGCCGAATTAGATAAGACCGAGCATTCAACTCCCACAGCATCCCCATGCAGTCGAGTATCTTGTGAATTTAATCCTCTTTGATTCTTGGTTGAACCGAAAGAGGGGCACGACGTACCTCCGGTCTCCGCCCAGATCATTCCGGAAGAGCTCTCTCCTGAAATTTTTTCCAAGACGACAGCTAATGATATGTACATCGCCTACGGATGAATTTATCGCTTATTAACGTTTACTAATACCTAAAGTAGCATTACAAACGTATTTCGAAGTGTTTTGTGAAAGTTTATCGTCTACTTTTTGAATTTAAAAAATGACGTTACGTTGTGAAATCGCTGTTTTTTTCGTTTATCACACAGTCTACATATAACGATATCTTGGCTTTATATGGCCCGATTTAATCGAAATAAAGACCCAATAGTGTTTATGGGACATCTAGGAGTGCCAACAAAGAAGATGGTGAAAGGTAATGACTGTTTTCTATTTTATTGTGCGGTTTGTGTAACGCCGAAATGCTAATTATTTTGTTTACGTCCCCTGCTGTGCTTTTCTGTTGTAGTGTATTGGTGCATGCTATCAGATAATAGCTTCTCATGCTGTCGCCGAAAAGCATTTTAAAAATCTGACTTGTTGCCTGGATTCACAACGAGTGTAGCTTTAATTTGATACCCTGCATGTGTATTTTAATGAACTTTTGAGTTTTAACTAATACTATTAGCATTTAGCGTAGCGCATTTGCATTTCCAGAGCTCTAGTTGGGACGCAAGCGTCCCAGGTAGAGGTAAGAGGTTAATGGCAGCAGAGAACTGGAAGGAGAGGCGGCCAAAAAAAATTTGGTTTTGGGGGTGACCAGAGAGATATACCTGCTGGAGCGCGTGCTACAGGTGGGTGATGCTATGGTGACCAGCGAGCTGAGATAAGGGGGGACTTTACCTAGCAGGGTCTTGTAGATGACATGGGGCCAGTGGGTTTGGCGACGAGTATGAAGCGAGGGATAGCCAACGAGAGCATACAGGTCGCAATGGTGGGTAGTATATGGGGCTTTGGTGACAAAACAGATTGCACTGTGATAGACTGCATCCAATTTGTTGAGTACACCGCCGAAGTCGAGGATTGGTAGGATGGTCAGTTTTACAAGAGTATGTTTAGCAGCATGAGTGAAGGATGCTTTGTTGCGAAATAGGAAGCCAATTCTAGATTTAACTTTAGATTGGAGATGTTTTATGTGGGTCTGGAAGGAGAGTTTACAGTCTAACCAGACACCTAGGTATTTGTAGTTGTCCACGTATTCTAAGTCAGAACGGTCCAGAGTAGTGATGTTGGACAGGCGGGCAGGTGCAGGCAGCGATCGGTTGAAATGCATTTAGTTTTACTTGTATTTAAGAGCAATTGGAGGTCACGGAAAGAGAGTTGTATGGCATTGAAGCTTGCCAGGAGGGTTGTTAACACAGTCTCCAAAGAAGGGTCAGAAGTATACAGAATGGTGTCGTCTGCATAGAGGTGGATCAGAGACTCACCAGCAGCAAGAGTGACATCATTGATGTATACAGAGAAGAGAGTCGGTCCAAGAATTGAACCCTGTGGCACCCCCATAGAGACTGCCAGAGGTCCGGACAGCAGACCCTCCGATTTGACACACTGAACTCTATCAGAGAAGTAGTTGGTGAACCAGGCGAGGCAATCATTTGAGAAACCAAGGCTGTCGAGTCTGCCGATGAGGATGTGGTGATTGACAGATTCGAAAGCCTTGGCCAGATCAATTAATACGGCTGCACAGTAATGTTTCTTATCGATGGCGGTTAAGATATCGTTTAGGACCTTGAGCGTGGCTGAGGTGCACCCATGACCAGCTCTGAAACCAGATTGCATAGCAGAGAAGGTATGGTGAGATTCGAAATGGTCGGTAATATGTTTGTTGACTTGGCTTTCGAAGACCTTAGAAAGGCAGGGTAGGATAGATATAGGTCTGTAGCAGTTTGGGTCAAGAGTGTCCCCCCCTTTGAAGAGGGGGATGACCGCAGCTGCTTTCCAATCTTTGGGAATATCAGACGACACGAAAGAGAGGTTGAACAGGCTAGTAATAGGGTTGGCAACAATTTCGGCAGATCATTTTAGAAAGAAAGGGTCCAGATTGTCTAGCCCAGCTGATTTGTAGGGGTCCAGATTTTGCAGCTCTTTCAGAACATCAGCAGACTGGATTTGGGAGAAGGAGAAATGGGGAAGGCTTGGGTGAGTTGCTGTGGGGGGTGTAATGCTGTTGACCGGGGTAGGAGTAGCCAGGTGGAAAGCATGGCCAGCCATAGAAAAATGCTTCTTGAAATTCTCAATTATAGTGGATTTATCAGTGGTGATAGTGTTTCCTATCTTCGGTGCAGTGGGCAGCTGGGAGGAGGTGTTCTTATTCTCCTTGGACTTTACAATGTCCCAGAACTTTTTTGAGTTAGTGTTGCAGGAAGCAAATTTCTGCTTGAAAAAGCTAGCCTTGGCTTTTCTAACTGCCTGTGTATAATGGTTTCAAGCTTCGCTGAACAGCTGCATATCACGGGGGCTGTTTGATGCTAATGCAGAACGCCATAGGATGTTTTTGTGTTGGTTAAGGGCAGTCAGGTCTGGGGAGAACCAAGGGCTATATCTGTTCCTGGTTCTAAATTTCTTGAATGGTGCATGCTTATTTAAGATGGTTAGGAAGGCATTTAAACAAAATAACCAGGCATCCTCTACTGACGGGATGAGATCTATATCCTTCCAGGATACCCCGGCCAGGTCGATTAGAAAGGCCTGCTCGCTGAAGTGTTTCAGGGAGCGTTTGACAGTGATGAGTGGAGGTCGTTTGACCGCTGAACCATTACGGATGCAGACAATGAGGCAGTGATCGCTGAGATCTTGGTTGAAGACAGCAGAGTGTATTTAGAGGGCAAGTTGGTTAGGATGATATCTATGAGGGTGCCCCTGTTTACAGCTTTGGGGAGGTACCTGGTAGGTTCATTGATAATTTGTGTGAGATTGAGGGCATCAAGCTTAGATTGTAGGATGGCTGGGATGTTAAGCATGTTCCAGTTTAGGTCGCCTAGCAGCACGAGCTCTGAAGATATATGGGGGGGCAATCAGTTCACATATGGTGTCCAGAGCACAGCTGGGTGCAGAGGGTGGTCTATAGCAGGCGGCAACGGTGAGAGACTTGTTTTTAGAGAGGTGGATTTTTAAAAGTAGAAGTTCAAATTGTTTGGATACAGACCTGGATAGTAGGACAGACCTCTGCAGGCTACCTTTGCAGTAGATTGCAACACCGCCCCCTTTGGCAGTTCTATCTTGTCTGAAAATGTTGTAGTTTGGGATGAAAATGTCAGAATTTTTGGTGGTCTTCCTAAGCCAGGATTCAGACACAGCTAGATCATCCGGGTTGGCAGTGTGTGCTAAAGCAGTGAATAAAACAAACTTAGGGAGGAGGCTTCTGATGTTAACATGCATGAAACCAAGGCTATTATGGTTACAGAAGTCATCAAAAGAGAGCGCCTGGGGATTAGGAGTGGAGCTAGAAACTGCAGGGCCTGGATTCACCTCTACATCGCCAGAGGAACAGAGGAGGAGTAGGATAAGGGTACGGCTAAAAGCAATAAGAATTGGTTGTCTAGAACGTCTGGAACAGAGAGTAAAAGGAGGTTTCTGGGGGCGATAAAATAGCTACTAGGTATAATGTATCAAATTTAAAAAATCAAATTTTATTATTCACATTCACATGGTTAGCAGATGTTAATGCGACAATGTAGTAATAACCAACGAGTAATCTAGCTAACAATTCCAAAACTACTACCTTATACACACAAGTGTAAAGGGATAAAGAATATGTACATAAAGATATATGAATGAGTGATGGTACAGAGCGGCATAGGCAAGATGCTGTAGATGGTATCGAGTACAGTATATACATATGAGATGAGTATGTAAACAGACAAAGGAATGGTAGGATGTGAATACAGTGGAGGTAAACCTAGGTATTGAGTGATGATGAGAGAGATATTGTCTCATCATTGAAACCAGGAGATGTCATCGCATGTGTTGGTGGTGGAACTAATAGGTAGGATAAGGTATAGTGAGCAGGACTAGAGGCTCTACAGTGAAATAAGCCAATAAACACTAACCAGAACAGCAATGGACAAGGCATATTGACATTAAGGAGAGACATGCTTAGTCGAGTGATCAAATGGTCCAGTGAGTAGTGAGGTTGGTTGGGGTCACGGCGATTCAGACAGCTAGCCGGGCCATCGTCTGTTTTTAGCCACCTCGTGCGTTTCGGTCGGTAGGATTAGTGGGGTTCCGTGTGGTAGAGGGGATCAATCAAATTCGCAAAAAAAACAATAGATATAGTTGTAGAGCCCCAAGAAAAAAAGGAAAAGAAAATAAAGAAAATAAATAGTCAGATAGCAGCCGATAAGACAGCTAGCGATTAGCGGACCACAGATGGGCGTTCAGGTAACGTCGCGACGGAGGAGCCAGCCGGATAACTCCCTCGGGTAGATAACGTCGGTAGTCCAGTTCTGAAGGCCCGGTGGGGCTCCGCGTTGGCAGTAAAACTGGTCCGGATAGGTGATTGTAGCCCAGGAGTGACTGATGGAACTCTTCAGCTGGCTAGCTCCGGAATAATTTATGTTTGCTCCGGAATCGACGTAAGCCGATAGTCACACGGATAGCAGCTAGCTAGCTGCGAGATCCAGGTATAAATGTCCAGAGTTAGCGGTTGAAATCCGGGGACATGGAGAGAAAAATAGGTCAGATATGTTCCGGTCCGAGCCGCGCCGTACAAAACTGGCGATAGATTTTCGAGCTAAAGGATAGCTGAGGACCACAAACCATGGTTAGCTGAATACTAACGATTAGCCAGTGAAGAAGCTAACTAGCTTCTGATTAGCTTCTGGTTAGCTTCTGGCTAGCTTCTGGCCAGCTTCTATGGAGGATTACAGATTTGAGGTAAATAATACTTTCTTTAAAAAATATATAAATTGGTGAGGCGGGTTGCAAGAGAGTGTTTTGAAGATGAGTTTATGGAAAATAAAAAATATATATAAAAATGTATGCGAGGAAAGTTGTAAAATATATATATATATATATATATACGGGACACGACAAGACGAGGACAAAAGACGTCTGACTGCTATGCCATCTTGGAGCAATCGTTGTGGAAAATATATTACAGAGGGTTAGATGTTACAATAATTCTCTAAACTACACTTTTTATCACATAAACTGAAAATGGAAAACTATTAGAATTTTTGCAACCAGGAAATATCGGTTGTGAATCTTTAATATTTCGTTTTTGTCCAAAGTTGATCTGTGCAAAACATCATAAGACAACCAAACTTTGTAATTTAATTAGTTTTTTATGTATACTGAACAAAAATATAAACACAACATGTAAAGTGTTGGTCCCATGTTTCATGAGCTGAAATCAAAGCTCCCAGAAATGTTCCATGTACACAAAAAGCGTATTTCTCTCACATTTTGTGCACAAATATGCTAACATCCCTGTTAGTGAACATTTATCTTTTGCCAAGAAAATCCATCCACCTGACAGCTGTAGTATATCAAGAAGCTTATTAAACAGCATGATCATTACACAGGTGCTGGGGACAATAAAAGGCCACTCTAAAATATATGCAGTTTTGTCACACAACACAATGAAACAGATGTCTCAAGTTTTGAGCAAGTGTGCAATTGGCATGCTGACTGCAGGAATGTCCACCAGTTGTTGCCAGAGAACGTAATGTTAATTTCTCTACCATAAGCCATCTCCAACATCATTTTAGAGAATTTGGCAGTAAGTCCAATCCGCCTCACATACCCAGACCACGTGTAATCACGCCATCCCAGGATCTCCACACCCGGCTTCTTCGCCTGTGGGATTGTGTGAGATCAACCATCCAGACAGCTGATGAAACTGTGGGTTTGCAAAACCAAAGAATTTCAGCACCAACTGTCAGAAACCGTCTCATGTAAACTCATCTGCATGTTTGTCGCCCTCACCGGGGTTTGATTTGATGACTTCAGTGGGCAAATGCTCACCTTTGATGGTCACTGGCACGCTGGAGAAATGTGCTCTACACGTATGAATCCCGGTTTCAACGGTACGAGGCAGATGGAAGACGACGTGTATGGCGCCATGTGGGCAAGCGGTTGTCAACGTTGTGAACAGAGTGTCCCATGGTGGTGGTGGGGTTATGGTATGGGCAGACGTGAGCTATGGACAACGAACACAATTGCATTTTATCAATGGCAATTTGTATGCACAGAGATACTGCGGCGAGGCCCATTGTCGTGTCATTCATACGCCGCCATCAGCATGGTAATCCACAGCCCCATGTCGTAAAGAATCTGTACACAACTCCTGGAAGCTGAAAGTGCCCCAGTTCTTCCATGGCTCACATACTATGCAGACATGCCACCCATTGATCATGTTTGGGATGCTCTGGGTCGACGTGTTCTGCCAATATCCAGCAACTTTGCACAGCCGTTGAAGAGGATTGGGACACAATTCCACAGGCCACAAACAACAAAAGATGTATGGATTGAAGGTAGAAGCAGAAGTGTTTATTAGTTTACTCCAATTGGGGGATCGGCGGAAGGGTTTGCGGGGAATAATAATAAAGGTATATTCTTTAAAAAAGTATGTGTCTATATAGGTATGTGTATGTATATATGTGTATATATATGCATGCGTGTATGGATATATATATTTACCCCAAAAATATGGGGGATTGGAAAAGATGCAGACAATTACATTGGAAGCAACATTCTTTCCGCAATATTACAGTTTTTCTCAGTCGCTTAGGTGCATTTCTTAGATCAAAAGTGCAATTCTTGATACTACTTGTACAAATTCCAAATCATCTAGTCACTTGTGCACATCATTAAAGCAATTTCTTATTCCTTTGAACACATTGCAATTGATAATGTACTAGTGTCAGCTTTTTTCCACATTATCAATTGCTCATGTCATGTTGATCAAAATATAGTAGATGGTTCTCTGTTGAATAGTCTTACCCCTCAAAACATCTAGGCATTAGTTCCTTGCATAAGCCATTACATGCAAAATTGTTGAACTATTTGTCATAAACTGTCAAGCATAGTTTTACACATTTCTATTAGACCTTTTGTACAAAAACGTGAATTGATGAATCGTGCAGGTGAAATTGACCCTCACTCATGAAGGAATGTAGTAAAGTGCTAGTTCAACCAACAATCAGCCAGTTGTCTAAATTGCTCAAAGGTGCATCGCATGAAGAATCAATTGGCAAGCATATATAGACAGACCACAACACAGAGTTGCAATTTTCCAATAATGGATGGACCAGGAAACAAACAGGGTCAACAGCCAAGAGGAGGAAGAAGAGGAGCAAGGATGTGTGGTGGAAGGCAAAACAGAGGAAGAGGCAGAAGAGGACAAAGGCGCATATCTGATGACATAAGGGCCACTATTGTAGACCATGTTGTCAATCATGGCCTTACAATGGTTGAGGCGGGTCGAAGGGTGCAGCCGAATATTGGGAGATCAACCGTGTCCTCAATAGTTCAAACGTTTCGAAGAGAGAACAGGTATGTCCACCAATGTACAGTACACTGTTACTGTATATAAGCAGTATACTGTATACTTCCTACAATGTTTCATATTACAGTAGTCCAGTGGTATATCACAGCATACAGAAATATACTCTATACAGATACATACTGCACCTTACCTGTATGTTTTACAGTAAAATGTGTGTTCGCATAGTTTTTGTCTATGTGAAAGTGTGCAATGCATCACTGCAATCATCACTGCATCCCACATAGGACTGCAAGATTACCTCAAACCGGTGGCAGAGGACGCCTTTTCAGACATCCGGTGTGATATGGACGAGAATATGTGGGCCGACATACAGGAACATCTGGATGTGTAGAGATAGCACAACAGTGCTGCGGGCAAAGTTGTGCCTTAGGGGTGGTTTCCTGTGTTTCTTTCTAATTTAGTTTTTTTCCCTTTGTGCCCCTTGGGTTGTCCAGTCTCTTTCAATCAATAACCCACATACAGTAATATGTAAATAGTACTGTTGAAATTGATATATGCCATATAAGTGCAGCCTTGTGCATTTTCAATACAGTAACTGTCATCCAAACGTAGCCTAAGTTTACATCAGGTAATACTGTCAAAGTACATAGTTACATTGACAACATGCCTAAACATTTTGACGACCTTGTTCGTGAACAATGACTCAATGACTTATCATTCTGATGACACTGACATGATCATTGGCATGAATATTTACTTTTGAGAGATGTACTAAGGATTTTCAGTGACTGACTAGCTTTAGAAACATATCTATTGTATACTGAAGTTTGTACAAATTGTTCTGAGAAATGCACTTATTATTTTGCACATGTTAGGGAGGATGTGAAAAATGCACCAAAGCGACTGAGAAAAACTGTAAGCTGATCAAAAAAAAAAAAAAAAAAAAAGAAAAACAGCCTGATCAACTCTATGAGAAGGAGAAGTGTTGCGCTGCATGATGCAAATGGTGGTCACACCAGATACTGACTGTTTTTCCTGATCCACGCCCCTACCTTTTTTAAAGGTATCAAATCAAATCAAGAAAATCACATTTTATTTTTCACATGCCCCGAATACAACAAGTGTAGACCTAACCGTGAAATGCAAGCCTTACTCATTCATTTGCACACAATGTATACATATTTTTCTATTGTTATTGACTGTACGTTTGTTTATCACATGTGTAACTCTGTGTTGTTGTTTTTGTCACACTGCTTTGCTTTATCTTGGCCAGGTCGTAGTTGTAAATGAGAACTTGTTCTCAACTGGCCTACCTGGTTAAATAAAGGTGAAATCAAATTTTAAAAAGCCCTTCACCAACAATGCAGTTCAAGAAGAAAATTTAAGAAAATATTTACTAAATAAAGTAAAGTAAAAAAGAAAAATTAACGCAATAAAATAACAATAACGAGCCTATATACAGGGGTTACCGGTACTGAGTCAATATGGGGGGGTACAAGTTAGTCGAGGTATGTTGTACTTGTAGGTAGGGGTAAAGTGACTGCATAGATAATAAATAGCGAGTAGCATTAGTGTAAAAACAAAGTGGAGCGGTGTCAATGTACATAGTCCAGGTGGGCATTTTATTATTTGCTTGGGGTTGAAGCTGTTAGGAGGCTTTTGGACCTAGATCTGGCGCTCCGGTATCGCTTGCTGTACCGGAGCGGCCTAGTTTATAGGTCCTGGATGGCAGGAAGCTTGGCCCCAGTGATGTACTTGGCTATATCCACCACCCTTTTTAACGCCTTATGGTCGAAATGCCCAAGCAGGTGCCATACCAGGCGGAAGTGTCGTTGTTCAGTCACTACTCGGATATTACACTTTTTAATGTCTCGTTGGTAGGATAATATCAAATGGAGGTCATCCCATTTTATTTTCCAGTGATTGCACGTTGGTCAATAGAACGGATGGTACAGGCGGGTTTCCCACTTGCCGACGAATTCTCACAAGGCACCCCGATCTCCGCCCCCTGTATTTACGTATTTTCTTCACGCGAATAACGGGGATTTGGACCTGGTCTCGGGGAAGCAGTATTTCCTTCGCGTAGGACTCATTATTAAAGAAAAAATCTTTGTCCAGTTCGAGGTGAGGAATTGCTGTTCTGATATCCAGAAGCTATTTTTGGTCATAAGAGACGGTAGCAGCAACATTATGTACAAAATAAGTTAAAAACTATGCTAAAAAAACTACCAAAATAGCACAGTTGGTTAGGAGCCTGTAAAATGGCTGCCATCCCCTCCCATGTTATTATCCACATTATCTGTGACCAACAGATGCATATCTGCATTCCCAGTCGTGATATGACTTGCATCTTAGTAAAATCTTTGAAATGGTTTCATATTGCGTTTATATATTTTTTCAGTGTAGTTATTTTGTTGGTTGGTTAGTTGGAATAAATGAAGACACATTACTTACCTGAAGCTGAGGTATTTCTAGATGTCTTTTAAACAGCGATGGTTGAGGACAATGTATGTGAGTGCCTGGTGAGTCAGTGACACTTTCTCCATCCACTCGGAATGGCTGTCTTCTAGGGTGTCATGTGCATACATCCACAGGATCCATGCGTGCACAATAGTGATGTGGTGCAGAACTCCGATCCACACTTCCTGAAAAATGTAATAACAGAATATATAAACTTGACATTGCTCTCATTTCAGATGACATTAGTCTCCTTTCACAAACACACATAAATGCAAGAGAAAAGACAACCTCTCATTAACAGCAATAAAAATACCTTCATCACCAAACACCACAAAGACCCATTTGATGTTAGATCTACGTGAAGAGTCACAGCCACATCAGGATGCTTGACACTACCCTGGAGGCGGTGTCTTTTACCTTTGTAGGGATGTGGCAGACAGCACTGGAGGCACAGATTCTAAAATAAAAATGTGAATCAACAAAGCCAGGGTGATGTTCAACCTAGAAGATAAAGAACTAACAAAACACCTAAACAAATACCAAACCTTGCATCTTCAACTAAATTGTGAAACAGGTGATAATAGGTTATGTATGAATCAGAAACATGCTGTTCTTCAGTCAACAACTACTGTTCACCATTCAGAAACTAATGCCTAATAAGGATCTTAAATCAAATCAAATGTATTGATCGCCCTACACAGTTTAGCAGGTGTTACAGTGGTGTAGTGAAACACTTACGGTGGCAAGAAAAAGTATGTGAACCCTTTGGAATTACCTGGATTTCTGCATAAATTGGTCTTCAAATTCGATCTGATCTTCATTTAAGTCACAACAATTAACAAACATAGTGAACTTAACTTCAGCATTCGGAATATTGGATGAAAGCATGCCCAAATTAAAGCTAGGATATGCATATAATTAGTAGATTTGGATAGAAAACACTCGTTTCCAAAACTGTTAAAATAATGCAGGCGAAAACCTGAGGAAAATCCATCCAGGAAGTACTATTATTTTGAAAGGCTGTTTTCCATTGAAAGCCTATCCACCATACAAAGACTTAGGACCCAGTTCATGATCTCTATGGCTTCCTCTACTTGTGGCCAGTCTTTGGGCATTGTTTCAGGGTTTTACTCTGAGAAATGAGGGAGATACAGCACTTTCAATGAGTGGACAGTAGACGTTTCCAGACATGAGCCAAGCCCGTGATTGGGAGTGCACCTTATTAATAGTTTCTCCTATTCTATTGACAAAGCTTTTGTCTGGTTGAAATATTATTGATTATTTACGACAAAAACAACCTGAAGATTGATTTTAAACATCGTTTGACATGTTTCTACGAACTTTCATTGTACTTTTTTTTGGACTGTTTGTCTGGATTTTGAGAGCTCACATTGTGCCTTTGGATCACTGAACTAAAAAGACCAACAAAACTGAGGTTTTTGGACATAAAGAAGGACATTATCTAACAAAATGATCATTTATTGTCTAACATTGGGACCTGGGAGTGCCACCAGATGAAGAACATCAAAGTTAAGTGATTAATGCTATTTCTGACTTTTATGACACCTCTCCTTGGTTGGAAAATGGCTCTATGGTTTCTGTGGCTAGGCCCTGATCTAACATAATCGCATTATGTGCTTTTGCCGCAAACCCTTTTTGAAATCTGTCACAGCGGCTGGATTAACAAGACGTTTATCTTTAATACTATGTATAAAACTAGTATTTTTCATCAATGTTTATGATGAGTATTTCTGTAATTTGATGTGGCTCTCTGAAATTTCACCGGATGTTTGTTTGAGACAATGATTACTGTACATAACGTGCCAATTTCAACTGAGATTTTTGGACATAAAGATGAACTTTATCGAACAAAACACACATTTATTGTGTAACATGAAGTCCTGTGAGTTCCATCTGTGTATAATGGTGTATAATACCTGTATGTTTGAGGAATTTTAATTATGGGATATCTGTTGTTTTGATTTGCCGCCCTGCAATTCACTTGCTGTTGTCAAGGTGGGACGTTTACCGTCCCACTGGTGCCAGACAGGTTAAACTAATAACAAACAAATTATTGTATTTTTCTTGTCTATGTTGAATACACAATTTAAACTTTCACACTGTAGGTTGGAAAAAGTAAGTGAACCACTAGGCTAATGACTTCTCCAAAAGCTAATTGGAGTCAGGAGTCAGTTAACCTGGAGTCCAATCAATGCGACGAGATTGCATATGTTGGTTAGAGCTGCCTTGCCCTATTAAAAACACTCACAAAATTAGAGTTTGCTATTCACAAGAAGCATTGCCTGATGTGAACCATGCATCGCACAAAAGAGATCTCAGAAGACCTAAGATTAAGAAATGTTGACTTGCATAAAGCTGGAAAGGATTACAAAAGTATCTCTAAAAGCCTTTATGTTCATAAGTCCACTGTAAGACAAATTGTCTATAAATAGAGAAAGTTCAGTACTGTTGCTACTCTCTCTAGGAGTGGCCGTCCTGCAAAGATGACTGCAAGAGCACAGCGCAGAATACTCAATGAGGTTAAAATAATCCTAGAGTGTCAGCTAAAGACACATACATCTCTGGAACATGCTAACATCTCTGTTGACGAGTCTACTATATGTAAAAGACTAAACAAGAATGGTGCTCATGGGAGGACACCATGGAAGAAGCCACTGCTGTCCAAAGAAACATTGTTGCACGTCTAAAATTTGCAAAGTGCACCTGGACGTTCCACAGCGCTACTGGCAAAATATTCTGGGGACAAATGAAACTACAGTTGAGGTGTTTGGAAGGAATACACAACACTATGTGTGGAGATTAAAAGGCACAGTACAACAACATCAAAACCTCATCCCAACTGCAAAGTATGGTGGAGGGAGCATCATAGTATGGGACTGCTTTGCTGCCTCAGGGCCTGGACAGCTTGCTATCATCGATGGAAAAATGTATTCCCAAGTTCATCAAGACATTTTGCATTAGAATGTTAGGCTATCTGTCCGCCAGTTGAAGCTCAAAAGAAGTTGGGTGATGCAACATGACAACAACCCAAAACACCGAAGTAAATCAACAACAGAATGGCTTCAACAGAAGAAAATACACCTTCTGGAGTGTCCCAGTCAGAATCCTGACCTCAACCCGATTGAGATGCTGTGGCATGACCAAGAGAGCAGTTCACATCAGACATCCCAAGAAAATTGATGAACAGAAACATTTTTGTGAAGAGGAATGGTCCAACATTCCTCCTGACCGTTGTGCAGGTCTGGTCCGCAACTAGAGAAAACTTTATTAAATCCAAGGTTTCACATACTTTTCCCACCCTCCACTTTGAATGTTTACACAGTGTGTGACATGAAAACGTATAATGTTTGTGTGTTATTAGTTTAACTTCTTCAACCTATGGGGGCGCTATTTCATTATTGGATCAAAAAACGTGCCCGTTTTAAGTGCAATATTTTGTCCCAAAAAGATGCTCGACTATGCATATAATTGACAGCTTTGGAAAGAAAACACTCTTACGTTTCCAAAACTGCAAAGATATTATCTGTGAGTGCCCCAGAACTGATGCTGCAGGCGAAACCAAGATGAAACTTCAAACAGGAAATGAGCAGGATTTTTGAGGCTCTGTTTTTCATTGTCTCCTTATATGGCTGTGAAGCGCCAGGAATGAGCCTGCCCTTTCTATTGTTTCTCCAAGTTGTCTGCAGCATTGTGACGTATTTGTAGGCATATCATTGGAAGATTGGCCATAAGAGACTACATTTACCAGGTGTCCGCCTGGTGTCCTTTGTTGAAATTGCTGCGTAATCTCCAAGCTGCTCGCATTCATTCATGTGATTGAGACAGAGAGGAGAATTCCAGGAACGATGTATCATGAAGAGATATGTGAAAAACACCTTGAGGATAGATTCTAAACAACGTTTACCATGTTTCAGTCGATATTATGGAGTTAATGTGGAAAAAAGTTTGGCGTTTTGATGAATGAATTTTAGTTTTTTTTGGTAGCCAAACATGACGCAGAAAACGGACCGATTTCTCCTGCACAAATAATCTTTCTGGAAAAACTGAACATTTGCTATCTAACTGAGAGTCTCCTCATTGAAAACATCCGAAGTTCTTCAAAGGTAAATTATTTTATTTGAATGGTTTTCTGGTTTTTGTGAAAATGTTGCCTGCTGAATGCTAACGCTAAATGCTATGCTAACTATCAATGCTGTTACACAAATGCTTGTTTTGCTATGGTTGAGAAGCATATTTTTGAAAATCTGAGATGACAGTGTTGTTAACAAAAGGCAAAGCTTGAGAACTAGCATATTTATTTCATTTCATTTGCGATTTTCATGAATAGTTAACGTTGCGCTATGGTAATGAGCTTTTGAGGCTGTATTCACGATCCCGGATCCGGGATGGCTCGACGCAAGAAGTTAAGCAGACTGTGTGTCTGTTGTTGTGACCTAGAAGAAGATCAGATCAAATTTTATGACCAATTTATGCAGAAATACAGGTATTTCCAATGGGTTCACATTATTTCCTTGCCACTTCTATGTTACTATCTCTAACAATGTAGTCAAACAATTAAAAAGACAAGAACATCTGGTCAACTGGCAAAGTCGAAAAGGTGGACAGTTGAGAGAAACCTGAAAATAAAAGTTCAAATGAAAACAAGAATCTGGAGTACTTGATAAAGCCAAGGGCTTAAATCAAGAAAGTCAAGTAATGCCAATTTATTTTCTATTGTTTCAAATGAAGCTTGGCTAAAACAATAGATCAAAACAAAATATTACATACAGTGCCAATAGAAATTCTACACCTGTTATAAAGGGCTACTGTAACGGCTCTCTTCTATCTCCTCCTCTGACGAAGAGGTAGAACAAGGATCGGACCAAAATGCAGCGTGATGATGATTCATGATATATTTTAATAAAGAAAAAACTATACAAGCAGAAACTACAAAAGTAATGAAATGAAATAATGAAAACCGAAACAGCCCTATCTGGTGCAAACACAAAGACAGGAACAATCACAGAATATGGCTGCCTAAATATGGTTCCCAATCAGAGACAACGATAATCACCTGACTCTGATTGAGAACCGCCTCAGGCAGCCATAGACTACGTAGACACCCCACAAAACCCCAAGACAAAAACACACCACAATAACCCATGTCACACCCTGGCCTGACCAAATAAATAAAGAAAACACAAAATACTAAGACCAAGGCGTGACAGAACCCCCCCCATAAGGTGCGGACTCCCGGACGCACATCAAAACCATAGGGAGGGTCCGGGTGGGCGTCTGTCCATGGTGGCGGCTCCGGCTCGGGACGTGGACCCCACTCCATAAATGTCTTAGTTCCTCCCCCTCGCGTCCTGGGATAATCCACCCTCGCCGCTGACCATGGCCTAGTAGTCCTCACCCAGAACCCCACTGGACTGAGGGGCAGCTCGTGACTGAGGGGCAGCTCGTGACTGAGGTAGAAGCTCGGGACTGAGGGGAAGCTCGGGACTGAGGGGCAGCTCGGGACTGAGGGGAAGCTCAGCATAGAGGGGAAGCTCAACACTAAGGGGAAGCTCAACACTAAGGGGAAGCCCAGCACTGAGGGGAAGCCCAGCACTGAGAGGAAGCTCAGCACTGAGAGGGAGCTCAGGCAGGTAGTTGGCTCCGGCAGATCCTGGCTGGCTGGCGGATCTGGAAGAGTCTGGTTGACTGGCAGATCTGGAAGAGTCTGGTTGACTGGCAGATCTGGAAGAGTCTGGCTGACTGGCAGATCTGGAAGAGTCTGGCTGACTGGCAGATCTGGAAGAGTCTGGCTGACTGGCAGATCTGGCTGCTCTGGCTGCTCCATGCAGACTGGCAGCTCTGGCTGCTCCATGCAGACTGACAGCTCTGGCTGCTCTATGCAGACAGGCCGCTCTATGCAGACTGGCAGCTCTGGCTGCTCCATGCAACCTGGCAGCTCTGGCTGCTCCCTGCAGACTGACATCTCTGGCTGCTCCATGCAGTCTGACAGCTCAGGCTGCTCCATGCAGACTGGCAGCTCAGGCTGCGCTGAACAGGCAGGAGGCTCCGGCAGCGCAGGAGAGGAGAAAGGCTCTGGCTGCGCTGAACAGGCGGCAGGCTCCGGCAGTGCTGTAGAGGAGGAAGGCTCTGGCAGCGCTGAACAGGCGGGAGACTCCGGCAGCGCAGGAGAGGAGAAAGGCTCTGGCTGCGCTAAACAGGCGAGAGACTCCGGCAGCGCAGGAGAGGAGAAAGGCTCTGGCAGCGCTAAACAGGCGGGACGCACTGAAGGCCTGGTGCGTGGTGCTGGAACTGGTGGTACTGGACCGAGGACACACACAGGAAGCCTGGTGCGGGAAGCTGCCATCAGAGGACTGGTGTGTGAAGGTGGCACAGGATGGACCGGACCGTGAAGGTGTACTGAAGAACTTGAGAGCAGGGCTGGCACAGGACGTGCAAGGCTAGGTAGGTACACAGAGGCCTAGTGCGTGAGGCTGGCACAATTTTCACCAGCCGACTAACACGCACCTCAGGACGAGTATGGAGCGCTGACCCAGGTGCCATCAAATCCCCGACTCGCTCCGTCGGAGCGATCCCCGGAGTTAATCATTTGTGTAAGGAAAACCCCCCCTGAAATGGACAAAAATGAATAGGAACATATTGGCACCATACGAAACATATACACGGTGTCCAATACGACTCAATTGGACGTCGTTTCATTCAAAGTTGATTGCAAATGCCATATGGCAAATGCCAAGTGTAACACTGCAAAAATCCAATAGATGGCGAGTGCGCTCCATCGTCATTTTTCATATTGCAAATGTAACACAGGTCAAGACCCAAGAGTAAAATTTTGAAAATGTGAAAAAAAGAAAAAAAAGAAAATCACCCCCTTAAAACATAATAAAAACATAAAACACATAGTTACGTTCTAGCTGCAGGTCCAGTTCTGACATTATGTGATGCGACCCCGAATTCCGAGTTTCGACTCGATAGGTCAGTCGGTGCCCGAGCAACGACCTTAATTGGTGCTGAAATACCACTTTTTTCCATGCCTTCCTACGGGGTCCTTGAATGAGATATCGGACAGAAACATTGGGGTCCGTCTCTATGGGTCGAGTCGGTTTCAATGCACCTAGTCTTGCGATTCTGGGACTTTTCTAAATGTCATCATTTTCGTAATGGTCAAAATGAATTGAAGTTATTGCAAATGTACGAGACTGTTTCTCGGACCGAGAACCTTCTAGAGCCACGTAACTCATCGTGCACTATCGACCTGAGGTATAGATCAGGTTTCTGAAGTTTCAGAACTCTAGGTCTGACGGTTCTTTTTTAGATTGAACAAAGGTAACTGTTGCAGGCTCTGTCTGTCTCTACGCACCACACCGTGTCCCTCTGTCTTAGCTGTGTGTGTGTGAGTTTTTCTTGGAAATTTGATGGGAGACATGACTGATTTACAGTTCATGGGGGTTGCCTAATCACACCTATGATGTTTTGAAAAGATCTGACCTTTTTTATTAACCCTTCGAAACAGCCCCTATGACACCATTTTAAGGCATTTCCGGTTGACACAGGAAGCTATAAGTAAACACATATCCTAATTGGGGATGCTTTTACAGAATCATGAGTTTTAAGTTTTTGTGTGAGTGAACTGACCGATTTACACAGGGTTGAATGCACTATTTATCACAAACTGCTGGTTGGGTATGGAAAAACACTTTTAGGGTGATTTTAACCACTTCCGGTTGCTCCAGGAAGATTAGAATCAAGACAGGTAGACCTCATAGTGGCCTGATGGATTGTCATCGAAGACAGGTTCATACGACATTCATAACCCACATAGGTTTCAGGTTGAATTTAGGGGTGCAGGCAATGTTTTCCTATGGGGAGAGAAGTCATTGAAAACTGTTTGATGTAAACACCTTCTTTTAACTGTTAAGGGTTAATGCCACATGGTCAGGGTTAGACTTGCGCAGATCGGGAGGACTTCAGGAATTGTGCTTCTCACCCTAACGGTTCTCTCGCTGTCACCCAAAAGCACCTGCAATTTAGGGCCAGGCTTCATTATGGGCCTACTTTTTTCATGGTCGCTGAGCTCAGACCGAGCAAGCTACGGTCTAGCGAGGCATTATGATAATGCCATTGCAGGCTCTGAGTGTCTTTAAGCACCGCACTCTGTCACTCCATCCTTGCTGTGTGTGTGTGTGTGTGTGTGTGTGAGTGTGTGTGTGTGTGTGTGTGTGTGTGTGTGTGTGTGTGTGTGTGTGTGTGTGTGTGTGTGTGTGTGTGTATGAGACAGAGAGAGCTTTTCTTTGACATCTGTTGGGAGAAATGACTGACTTACAGTTCATGAGTGTTGCCTAATCACCCATATGAAGTTTTGAAAAGAACAGACCTTTTTAACCCTTTGAAACAACACCTATGACACCATTTTAAGGCACTTCCGGTTGACACAGGAAGCTGAAAGTGAACACATATCCTCCTTGGGGTAGGAATTTATATAATTTTAAGTCTTTATGTTAAGAACTGACTTATTAACAGAGGGTTGAATGAGTGTGTGAGTGGGTTGGTTGAATGAGTGTGTGAGTGGGTTGAATGAATGAGTGTGTGTTATTTCAGGAAAACACAGAAAATCACAAATCTGGCAAGGCTCCGAAAAACACTTCAAAAAGATTTGTCTGAACACGCTGCAACTGGATCTGTAACTTAAAAAAAAAATTCTTAAATTACGATAGATAATCGTCTATCTGTCTGCTCCTCCCTTCCTATAGGCAGAAACTGGAAGTTACTGCGTCAGGGTCTATTCAACGCTGGTCTGACTAATGGGATATGTTCCAGATTACCTCTGAGATTAACATTGACATATACACTGAGAGTGTGACTATATATGGAATGTTGTTCCCACTATGACTCTTAAAACCTACCCAAACCAAAACTCGTGGATAGATAGCAGCATTCACGCAAAACTGAAAGCGCGGACCATCGCATTTAACCACTTCAAGGTGACTGGGATTATGATTGAATACAAACAGTCCAGTTATGCCCTCCGGCAATCAAACAGGCAAAACATCAGTATAGAAACAAAGTGGAGTCGCAATTCAACAACTCAGACACAAGATGTATGTGGCAGGGTCTCCAGACAATCAGGAATTACAAAGGGAAAACCAGCCACATCGTGAACACCGATGACTTGCTCCTTGACAAGCTAAACACGTTATTCGCCCGCTTTAAGGATAACACAGTACCATTGATGCTGGCCGTTCCCGAGGGCTATGGGCTCTCGTTCTCCGTGGCCGTCATGAGAAAGACATTTAACCTTTCTGGGAAGGGTGTTCCGATAGCGGAAATTGCAGGGCGCCAAATTCAAACAACAGAAATCTCATAATTAAAATTCCTCAAACATACAAGTATTATACACCATTTTTAAGATAAACTTATTGTTAATCAAACCTCAGTGTCCAATTCTAAAAAGGCTTTACGGCGAAAGCACACCATACGATTATGTTATGACAGCGCCTAGCCACAAAAACCATACACACATTTTCCAGCCAAGGAGAGGTGTCAGAAATAGCGTTAAAATGAATTACTTACCTTTGATGATCTTCATCTGGTGGCACTCCCAGCACTCCAACTTACACAATACATTTTTGTTTTGTTCGAAAAAGTTAATCTTTATGTCCAAAAACCTCCTTTTTGTTTGCGCGTTTAGTTCAGTAATCCATATGCACAAAGCGCGTGCACAACATCCAGTTGAAAAGTCAAAAAGTTCCATTAAAGTTCATAGAAACATGTCAAACGGTGTCTATCACCACCTTCCGGAGACACCTGAAACCCCACCTCTTTCAGGAATACCTAGGATAGGATAAAGTAATCCTTCTCACCCCCCCCCCCCCCTTAAAAGATTTAGATGCACTATTGTAAAGTGGCTGTTCCACTGGATGTCTTAAGGTGAACGCACCAATTTGTAAGTCGCTCTGGATAAGAGCGTCTGCTAAATGACTTAAATGTAATGTAAATGTAAATGTCTATAATCAATCCTTAGGATCACCATGGCCACGCGCGATAAACAACTCATGGCTTTCAGCTGAGCCACTCTGAGTTGTCTTATTCTCTCCCCTTTCACAATAGAAGCCTGAAACAACTTATAAAGACTGTTGACATCTACTGGAAGCCTTAGAACGTGCAATCTGACCCCACAGACACTGGATATTGGATAGGCATTCAATTGAAAACTACAAACCTCAGAATTCCCACTTTCTGCTTGCATTGTTCTCAAGTTTTCGCCTGCCATATGAGTTCTGGTATACTCACAGATATCATTCAAACAGTTTAAACCGTGTTACACCTCGCAATGCTGCCCGCCAGCCGGCTGGAGTGTTTACGGACATTTTAAATCTCTCGCTATCCCAATCTGCTGTCCCCACTTGCTTCAACATGTCCATCATTGTTCCTGTACCAAGAAAGCAAAGGTAACTGAACTAAATTACTATCACCCCGTAGCACTCAATTCTGTCATCACGATGTGTTTTGAGAGGACTAGTTAAGGATCATATAACCTCCACCTTACCTGACACCCTAGACCCATGATATTTGCACAATAGATCCACAGATGATGCAGTCGACATCACAGACTGCCCTATCACATCTGGACAAGTGGAATACCTATGTAAGAATGCTGTTTATTGACTACAGCTCAGCCTTCAACACTATAGTACCCTACAAACTCATCATTAAGCTTGGGGACCTTGATCCTGGACTTCCTGACAGGCCGCCCCCAGTGGTGAAGGTAAGAAACCACACCTCCAGTAAGCAGATCCTCAACACGGGCCCACAAGAGTGCATCCTCAGCTCCCTCTTGTACTCCCTGTTCAACCACGGCCACTCACGCCTCCAACTCAATCATCAAGTTTGCAGATGACACAACAGTTGTAGGCCTGATTACCAACAATGCTGAGAAAGCCTACAGGGAGGAGATGAGGGCCCCGGCGGAGTGGTGCCAGGAAAATAACCTCTTCCCCAACGTCAACAAACAATGGAGCTGATTATGGACTTCAGGAGACAGCAGATGGATCACCCCCCATCCACATTGACGGGGCCACAGTCGGAAATGCTTCACCCACACAGACAGTGTGGCAAAGAAGGCACAATAGCTCTACTTGAAGTTTAGTAGGCTGAAGAAATTTGTCTTGGCCACTAAGTCCCTCACAAACATTTACAGTTGCACAATTGAGAGCATCCTGTCGGGCTGTATCACCGCCTGGTACAGCAACTGCACTGCTCCCACTGCAGGGCTCTCCAGAGGTGGTGGGTCTGTCCAACGCATCACCGGGGGCACACTGCTCCAGGGTACTTACAGCACCCAATGTCACAGGAAGGCCAAGAAGATCAGCTTGTTAACCTAGCTTTCATCCAGAAGGCGAGGTCAGTACAGGTGCATCAAAGCAGGGACAAAGAGACAAAAACAGCTTATATCTCAAGGCTATCAGATTGTTAAAAAGCCATCACTAGCCGGCCACCCCCAAAACCCTGCCCTGAACTTAGTCGCCGGCTACCACCCGGATACTCAACCCTGCACCTTAGAGGCTGCTGCCATATGTACATACAGTGCATTCAGAATGCATTCAGACCCCTTGACTTTTTCCACATTTTGTTAAGTTACAGCCTTATTCTAAAATGTATTAAAACATATTTTTTTATCAATCAAAACACAATATCCCATAATGAAAAAGCAAAGGCAGGCTTTACATTTTTTTGCAAATGTATTGTAAATAAAATACTGAAACATCAAATTTACATAAGTAATCAGACTCTTTATTCAGTAATTTGTTGAAGCATCTTTGGCAGCGATTACAGCCTCGAGTCTTCCTGGGTATGATGCTAAAAGCTTGGCATACTTGTATTTGGGGAGTTTCTGCCATTTTCCTCTGCAGATCCTCTCAAGCTCTGTCAGGTTGGATGGGGAGCTTCCCTGCACAGCTATTTTCAGGTCTCTCCAGAGATGTTCAATTGGGTTCAAGTCTGGGCTCTGGCTGGGCCATTCAAGGAGATTCAGAGACATGCCCCGAAGCCAATCCTGCGTTGTCTTGGTTATGTGGTTAGGGTCATTGTCCTGTTGGAAGGTAAACCTTCGCCCCAGTCCTGAGCACTCTGGAGCAAGTCTTCATCAATGAACTCTCTGTATTTTGCTCCATTTATCTTTCCCTCGATTTTGACTAGTCTCCCAGTCCCTGCTGTTGAACAACATCCCCACAGCATGATGCTGCCACCACCATGCTTCACCGTGGGGATGGTGCCATTTTTCCTCCAGACTTAACGCTTGGCATTCAGGCCAAAGAGTTCTAGCTTGGTTTCATCAGAGCAGAAAATCTTGTTTCTCAGGGTCTGAAAGTTGTTTAGGAGCATTTTGGCAAACTTCAATTAGGCTGTCATGTGCCTTTTACTGAGTAGTGGCTTCTGTCCTGCCACTCTACCATAAAGGCATGATTTGTGGAGTGCTGCCGACATGGTTGTCCTTCTGTAAGGTTCTCCCATCTCCACGGAGGAACTCTGGAGCTCTGTCAGAGTGACCAAGGCCCTTCTCCCCCGATTTCTCAGTTTGGCCAGATCTAGGAAGAGTCTTGGTGGTTCCAAACTTCTTCCATTTAAGAATGATGGAGGCCGCTGTGTTCTTGGGGACCTTCAATGCTGCAGACATTTTAGGAGAATTTCTTCGACCTCATGGCTCGGTTTTTGCTGTGACATGCACTGTAAACTGTGAGAAAACGTATGGCATATGCCTTTAAAAATCATGGATAAAAGAGGAGACTCCGAGCTAGAAAATTGTATATCATACACAACAGTTGAGGAACAATGGGAAAGTAATTTTGCTTTGAAAGTTGCTACATTTGTCACCTCACTTTTGAGAAATTGGCCCGTGAATGTTTAGGTAAAAACCTACTGAAACACTCTTCTTTGTCTACACCCATTCAGCATAGTTCACACCATCTTAAGCCTTAGCTCAACCCATCTCTTTGATTCACATGTGAGGCCATGTACTAAACAATTAAAGATTTCAAGACTAAAGGCTGAAATATTACATCGATCGACAGTCATGAACATTGTATTGTCGTCCGACATCAAACACGTTTTGAAAAAGTATGAACACAAAAACTAGAGTCTGTATGACACCAGCAGCTTGCTGGTCCCAAAATTATTACGTCGATCGACAGTCATGAACATTGTATTGTCGTCCGACATCAAACACGTTTTGAAAAAGTATGAACACAAAAACTAGAGTCTGTATGACACCAGCAGCCTGCTGGTCCCAAAATAGCATAACTAGTTTAGTTTAACAGCAATTAACCCACCCATTTAAAAATGTATTTAGTTTATGTCAATCTAGCAAACCAGCAACTTTCTAAACAATGTTTTGGTTCATTTCTAGTTTGTTAGCTAGCTAGCAACTGTTACATTTGCTGATAAGCTAGTTCAAATAATGACCATATCATATAACTGACAACGTCTTCACTTTAGCTCATTTGTCTTCATTATTACAGGAAATGAAACTCCCCAAAATATCATTACAGACAAGTTAATGGCGAGCCAATTACAATAAATAGCTTACGGTTGTGAGTGTGACAAAGCTATATTATATCGGAACATTTTATAACTTGGACACGTTGGCCTAATGTTATATTCTAATTTAAGTTTGGTGCAGGTCATGTTCTTCCCATTACCATCTCTGGTAAACACATACTATATCAAATACAATCTGATTTTATTTGTCACATGCACAGGACACAGAAGGTGTAGTGAAATGGTTACTTGCATAGTGGAGTCTTTTGTTTAGACATGTAGCACAATCCTAACTCATAACATTACTACCCTGCATGTAGCTAACCATTCAGGTTCAGTGTTAGCTAGCTAATATTAAATCAAATAAAATTTATTTATATAACCCTTCGTACATCAGCTGTACAGAAACCCAGCCTAAAACCCCAAACAGCAAGCAATGCAGGTGTAGAAGCACGGTGGCTAGGAAAAACTCCCTAGAAAGGCCAAAACCTAGGAGGAAACCTAGAGAGGAACCAGGCTATGTGGGGTGGCCAGTCCTCTTCTGGCTGTGCCGGGTGGAGATTATAACAGAACATGGCCAAGATGTTCAAATGTTCATAAATGACCAGCATGGTCGAATAATAATAAGGCAGAACAGTTGAAACTGGAGCAGCAGCACAGTCAGGTGGACTGGGGACAGCAAGGAGTCATCATGTCAGGTAGTCCTGGGGCACGGTCCTAGGGCTCAGGTCCTCCGAGAGAGAGAAAGAAAGAGAGAATTAGAGAGAGCATATGTGGGGTGGCCAGTCCTCTTCTGGCTGTGCCGGGTGGAGATTATAACAGAACATGGCCAAGATGTTCAAATGTTCATAAATGACCAGCATGGTCGAATAATAGTAAGGCAGAACAGTTGAAACTGGAGCAGCAGCATGGCCAGGTGGAGTGGGGACAGCAAGGAGTATTAGGGTATAACTAGCAATGGATTTGAGATACAAATAATAGAACTACACAAATCATACACGTAATGTTAGCTAGCCAGCTAACAGTACACTTTAACTTCTGGTGACAGGGGGGCAGAATTGAGTAGCTTGGATGAATAAGGTGCCCAGAGTAAACTGCTCCCAGAGTAGCAGGCTTCTACTATAAAGGAGGCTCATGAGACCTGGCAGAGAGCCTTGGTCTCATGACGCGCACTCCCAACAGAGTTACCTCTCGTTCCAGTGCCTTTCTGAAGACAAAGGAATCCTCTGGTTCGAACATTATTGATGTTTAAGTTAAAAACATCCTAACAATTGATTCCAGACTTCGTTTGAAATGTTTCTAAAGGACTGTAATGAAACTTTTCGAGTTTTTGTCTGGATGAAATGCTCGCGCCTCATGAAGATGGATTACTGGGCTGAACACGCTAACAACAAGTGGCTATTTGGACATAAATGATGGAACAAATCAGTCATTTATTGTCCAACTGGGATTCC
This sequence comes from Oncorhynchus nerka, assembly GCF_034236695.1. Lineage (NCBI taxonomy): Eukaryota > Metazoa > Chordata > Actinopteri > Salmoniformes > Salmonidae > Oncorhynchus > Oncorhynchus nerka. The sequence continues at coordinate 56,021,937 of NC_088423.1, forward strand.
TGGGAGTGCCTTCTGATGAAGATCATCAAAGGTAAGTGAATATTTATGGTGTTGTTTCTAACTTTGTTGATTCCAAAATGGCGGATATTCCTCTGGCTGTTTTGGGTTCTGAGCGCCGTTCTCAGATTATACTTTTTCCGTAAAGTTTTTAAAAAATCTGACACAGCGGTTGCATTAAGTAGAAGTCTATCTTTAATTATGTGAATAACACTAATATCTTTTATCAATGTTTATTATGAGTATTTCTGCAAAATCACCGGATGTTTTGGAATCAAAACATTACTGCACATATTTTTTTTGAACATAAATATGCACATTATCGAACAAAACATACATGTATTGTGTAACATGATGTCATATGATTGTCATCTGATGAAGATCATCAAAGGTTAGTGATTCATTTTATCTATATTTCTGCTTTTTGTGAAAAAATAGCTGTGTGTTTTTTCGACTTTGCGGTGATCTAACATAATCATATGTTGTGCTTTAGCTGTAAAGCATTTTAACAAGATGTTTATCTTTAATTTGCTTTATTGGACTTGTTAATGTGTGAAAGTTACATATTTCAAAAAAATATTTTTGAATTTCGCGCACTGACTTTTCAGCGGAATGTTGTCGAGCCTGCGCTAGAAAGTTTCAAATATTCCACTTGAGAATGTAAATCTGGCTATTTTACTTATTAGTTCAATTGAATGAGACATCGATATCCTCTTAAAGAAGAAGTTACTGGTCTGTGAGAGCCAGAAATCTTGCTTGTTTGTAGGTGACCAAATACGTATTTTCCACCATAATTTGCAAATAAATTCATTAAAAATCCTACAATGTGATTTTCTGGATTTTTTTTCTCATTTTGTCTGTCATAGTTGAAGTGTACCTATGGTGAAAATTACAGGCCTCTCTCATCTTTTTAAGTGGGAGAACTTGCACAATTGGTGGCTGACTAAATACTTTTTTCCCCACTGTATACTGATTACAAATTATGTCATAAAGGAAAACATCCCTAACGGACGGAACAGATATGACAGCTGGTTACACAAAGATAATGGGGTTGGGTTTGAGTGAAAGAGCGGGAAGACTGAGTAACAATGGGAAAGGTATTTAAGGGTGTCATAAACCTCCCCCCTCAGGCCAACGTCATGACACTGCACTCTGTAAAAAGCGGTACTCGCCGCTGGCTTGTTGCGGTGTTCTACAACGTACTCGACATGAATGCTATAAACACACACGTGTTGTATTAGCAATGCCTTGACAAGAGCGGGAGAGATTTCTTCATGGATCTAGCATGTGAGTTTCCCGAGAGCCACATGAACACCAAGAATGAAGCTGTAGCCACCAAGCAGGCTGCCAAGGCAGCAGGTCCTGTTTTCCCTCTTCCCCAAGCACCACAGCTCCTAGTCAGGAAAAAGAAGACACAATGTCAAGTTGGCAGGTGCACATGAAACAAGGCCCATGAAAACTGTGTACAGGCAACTGATATGTTTGTGGGGCTCACACAAAGCCCCAAAGCTGTGTGCTGACTGTGGACCAGAAGCATAAAGAGAAGACACGATTGATTCATGTGTAAAGGCACGGGTGTAAGGGCACAATACAGTGTCCGATATAATCAACTAATGACTGTTTTATATCTTGTCATGAATATATTTCCACTATTTCTTTATGCAATGAATCCTTTACAAAAAATGTTTTTGGGGTTACTGGTGCTTTTGTTTAGGAATACAACAAATAGTTAGACCTGAGCAACTGGATGGTTGTTATATTATAATTATCATCTTTTTTGTTTCTACTTTGTCAAACGCAGCTGTAACTGGATTTTATGAATTACTATAATTATATTACTAATCTACAAAGAAAAGGTGAACAAATGGATTACACTAATGTTTTCAAGGGAAACGAAAATAGGCCTACGTTTTTTCTTGGACTTTGTAGAATTATACAAAAGATATCCTTGACTCTTGTCTTTTTATTTACATTTTTTTCACAAATATTTCTTAATGATTTTCATCCTTTACAATAGTTTATGCACTATTTGTCAAGTGTTTAATTATCAAGCATGTTTGCGCACCTTGCAGGTTGATATGCATCTGATGCATATGCTAAAGATAACACCCAGCAACATTCAGGCAGTTCTAGTATTGAAACCCGTACTGATGTCGGTACTAAACAGTTCTCTTGGTTTTGCACTCTGATGTCAGCACTGCATATTCATTGTATTAGATGATCAAGCTTTACTGACACAGTGTGAATGATATGACACTGTACCTGTACACAGAGCTTTGGTGAGTTGTAGCACAATATAGCATTATGCCTGACCCTGTCTGTCATAGTAATAGAGATAGAAGGACATTATCACAGTCCATTGGACCAGAGTGGAAACTGGAAATGTAAGTGGTGTAATATCTTATTAACCTCTTCCTTCTACCCTCTACTTTTTTGAACATTCTGTTAAAAATCGCGCAACATTTCAGCGCCCTGCTACTCATGCCAGGAATATAGTATATGCATTTGCTTAGTCTGTGTGGATAGAAAACACTCAGACGTTTATAAAACTGGTTAAATCACTGCTGTGGCTTTACCAGAACGGCATTTACATCGAAAAGCACAGGAAAAACTGATCACTGAAAATGGGAAAATATATCCATGCCCTACTTGAACCCATTGATAAAGGTGAACCACAATTAAGGTTGCAGTACCTACAGCTTCCACACGGTGTCTAGAGTCTTGTCATTTCCCTTCGAGTTTTTTCTTGGTCAAACACATGCAAGGCACCGTATTTCTTCAGGTCTAGGACCGGATATTTTCGTTGAGTTTCTAGCCGGACATTTTTCCAGACGGACAGCTAATGATCTTTACATCGCCTCCTGATGAATTTTATCGCTTATTAACATTTACTAATACCTAAAGTTGCATTACAAAAGTATTTCGAAGTGTTTTGTGAAAGTTTATCGTCGACTTTTTGAATTTTAAAAAATGACGTTACGTTATGAAACGCTGTTTTTTTCGTTAATCACACAGTCTACATATAACGATATCTAGGCTTTATATGGACCGATTTAATCGAAATAAAGACCCAAATAGTGTTTATGGGACATCTAGGAGTGCCAACAAAGAAGATGGTGAAAGGTAATGAATGTTTTCTATTTTATTGTGCGGTTTGTGTAGCGCCGAATATGCTAATGATTTTGTTTACGTCCCCTGCGGGTCTTTTGTGGTGTTACATGCTATCAGATAATAGCTTCTCATGCTTTCGCCGAAAAGCATTTTAAAAATCTGACTTGTTGCCTGGATTCACAACGAGTGTAGCTTTAATTCAATACCCTGTATGTGTATTTTAATGAACGTTTGAGTTTTAACTAATACTATTAGCATTTAGCGTAGCGCATTTGCATTTCCAGCGCTCTAGTTGGGACGCAAGCGTCCCGAGTAGAAGCAAGAGGTTAAGGGTCTCACAGGTCTCGTCCAGTAGGCTCCATAGAGAAAGGCTAAGTAGGTTGCTTATTTTGTCTGACAGACAATATGGAGTGAGATATTTGGAGTGAGGAAAAAACTCTAGATCACCTTTACTCCACACACAGAGACACATACAAAGCTCTCCCTCCATTTGGCAAATTTGATCGTAACTCTTATCCTGATTCCTGCATACAAGCAAAAACTCAAACTGGAAGTACCAGTGGCATGCTAAATACGGAGGAAGTCCGATAAATCAGACACGAAGCTACAGGACGGTTTCACTGGTACAGACTGAAATATGTTACAGGATTCATCCGATGGCATTGAGGAATGTACCACGTCAGTCACTGGCTTCATTAATAAGTGCATCGACAAAGTCATCCCCACTGACCGTACGTACATATCCCAACCAGAAGCCTTGGATTACAGGCAACATCTGCACTCAGCTAAAGGCTAGAGCTGCCGCTTTCAACACTAATCTGGGCGCTTATAAGAAATCCCGCTACGCCATCCGACGAACCATTTACAGGCAAAGCATCAATACAAGACAAAGAATCCTACTACACCGGCACTGACGCTTGTCTGATTTGGCAGGGCTTGCAAACTATCACGGATTACAAAGGGAAACCCATCCACGAGCTGCTCAGTGATGAAAGCCTACCAGATGAATGCTAAATGCTTTCTATGCTCGCTTTGAGGCTAGCAACACTGAACCATGCATGAGAGCACCAGCTGTTCCAGACGACTTTGTGATCATGCTCTCCATAGCCGATGTGAGTAAGACCTTTAAACAGGTTAACATTCACAAGGTTGCAGGGTTTGTCGGATTAGCAGGATGCATACTCAGAGCATTCGCTGACCAGCTGGCAAATGTCTTCACTGACATCTTCAAACTCTCCCTGACCCCGTCTGTAATGCCTACATGTTTCAAGCAAACCATCAAAGTTCCTGTGAATGCCAAGGTAAGTCTAAAAGACTATCGCCCCGTAGCATTCACATATGTAGCCATGAAATGCTTGTAAAGGCTGGGCATGGCTCATATCAACACCATCATCCCAGGCACCCTGGACCCACTCCAATTTCAATTCCGCACCAACAGATCCAGAGATGATGTGATCTCTTTTGCACTCCAGACTGCCCTTTCCCACCAGGACAAAAGAAACACCTACACGAGAATATGCCCTTCAAGCTCAGTAAGCTAAGGACCCTGGGACTGAACACCTTACTCTGAAACTGGATCCTGGACTTCACAACTGGCCTCCCCCAGGTGGTGAGGGTAGGCATCAACACATCCACAACGCTGACCCTCAACACCGGGGCGCCTCAGGGGTGCGTACTTCGCCCCCTCCTGTACTCCCTGTCCACCAATGACTGTGTGGCCGCACACCACTCCAACACCATCATTAAGTTTGCCGACAATACGACGGTGGTAGGCCTGATCACCGACAATGATGAGACAGCCTACAGGGAGGAGGTCAGAGAGAACCTCTGCCTCACCGTTTTCAAGACAAAGGAGCTGATTGTGGACTACAGGAAATGGAGGGTCGTGCACGCCCCCTTTTACATCGACGGGGCTGTTGTGGAGTGGGTCGAGAGCTTCAAATTTCTCTGCATCACCAAGGACCTATCATGGTCTAAACATACCAACACAGTCGTGAAGAGGGCACAACACCTCTTTCCCTTCAGAATTCCGAAATGATTTAGCATGGGCCCTCAAAAAGTTATACAGCCGCACCATCGAGAGCATGTTGACTGGCTGCATCACCACTTGGTATGGCAACTGCTTGGCATCCGACCGCAGGGCGCTACAAAGGGTATTGCATACGGCCTCTATGCCAGGCGGTGTCAGAGCCCTAAATATAGTCAAAGACTTCAGCTACCCTAGTCATGGACTGTTCTCTCTGCTACCCCATGGAAAGCGGTCCCAGTGTGCCAAGTCTGCGACCAAACCGCTCCTAAACAGCTTCTACCCCCAAGCCATAAGACTGCTGAACAGTTAATCAAATGGCTACCAGGACCATTTGCATTGACCCCCTTTTTAATTGCACTGACTTTCTTGCACTGGCTCACTGGACTATACCTACACACTCACACAGACTACACAGACACTCCCAAATGCTCATACAAACACACACACATGCATATTGACGCCACACACACACATTCACACATAAATACATGTTCACACTCTTCACATATACTGCTGCTACTCTGTATATTATCTATCCTAAATGTCATTTTTACCCCTACCTACATGTACATGTACTCGGTATTGGTACTCCTTGTATATAGTCTCGTTATTGTTATTTTGTGTTACCATTTCCTTTTTCTGTCAAAATTACTTTTGAACTTTGTATTGTAGGGAAAGGGCTAGTAAGTAAGCATTTCACGGTAAAGTCTACAGCTGTTTTATTCGGCACGTGACAAATAAATCTTAGTTGAGTAGTATTTAGTTTAGGATAAGCTAGATGAGTCTGTTGACTGGGTCCCTTGTGAAATGTGAAGTGTTTTGATCCCAATTCACACACAACGGGAGAAAAACAGTAAATGCACCCAAATGTGAAATTTACTATAATTTTGTTCATTTTATTTTTGTCACTGAGACTTAAAAAGCATATTGCATTGACTCTGCCATGTATGGTTCATTTATTGATGTTGATTGTTGTTTGTGAGGGGCATAAACGCACAATGTGAGGGATCAGAGAAAGTGTGGACGCAGTAGAGTGGAAACAAATGGCGAGCGGAAACATAAAATGGTTCAGCAAGCATTATCCCAGGACATCCGGACCTCTTCCCCTACGCACTTGACAGCCACTGCCCGGATTCCCCTTAACCAGTCCAATCTGATTCATCCATGTAAACTCGTAGCCTCTATCCCTTCTCTCCCGGTCACACCCCATCTTGTCTCACCCTGAATTAACATAGAAACAGCCCAAGTTACATGTATTTTATTATTGATCCATCCATTTTTAATGGCTAATGTGCTTCCCGGGGCTGTCCCATCCATGTACAAACAGGCCGACGATGCTGTCAGAGACCGTTTCAGGGCTCGACTGTTGAAAGAGAGGGCAACCTTGGAAGTACATTAACCAGGGCCCAGGGGACAAAGGCCTGCACATCAAAGCACCAGTTCCCAGTGAGACCTGAATTCCAGGCACAAACCCTTCCCGGTGAAGCAGCCATCCCAGAGCCCAGCAGCACTTATGCTCAAGAGGTCAAAGGTTAATCGAACTTGCATATGGTGCTCCAATTGGTTGTCATGTCCATTAACGGAGGTTCTTTGATAAGGTTGACACCGAGGTCACTTGCTGTGATGAGGACATAAAACCAGGACTATCCCTTCTAATGATTAAGACGTACGACTGACTGGCCTCCGGATCCATCACAATCTCCCATCCGTCTAGACTTCCTTTCATTATTTTCATCCCTTGCTTTTTGATCCTCCACTCACTAATTACCCAGCAAGATAACAGCGAAGTCGCCGGCAAAAAGCTTCAGACCCTTAATGAACAATCAAAATGCTGTCTGGACAAACGGCAGACATTTAATTGTGCAGGAGAAGGAGGGAGGGGAGGGGCTGTAATTTTGAAGTCTCGACGGACGCGCACACGCTGATCTCATAATCATGGTAAGAGTGTCTAAATTTGCAGATGCCATAGTGTAGAGCAGGCCTGGGCAATTATTACCCAGGCCTTGACACATTAGAATATATTTTTGCCATTCGCGGCCCAGAATCATATTACAGGATTATACATCATGTGTTTGACTGTGTTGACAGATATATCTACTTTAAAGCACATCCAGATGTGCTACTTATTTAACATGCACAGAAAAAACCCACATCCATGTTCTCCTTTGGGTAGGTATTTTCATTATTAAACATGCAATGAACTACACAGAGGGAAAAGTAAACTGTGCATTCAGCACCAAGAACGGAACTCTTGTTAACTGTTATGCACAAAAACCCAAGAAAGAGAGAGAGCTCAACATTACATTTAAACTACTCAGTCAGTGTGAGGAGTGAAGTATCTGATGTGCATTGACGAGCAGTCAGGAATAGTTTCTGACGACACTATGCACAGGATTGCTGAAAGGTGAGAGACAGTAAGAGATGATCTGTGCCTTGACTTGTTATTTTTTGTCACAGAAAATGTCTGTTCACATATATATGTTGACCCAAACAGTACATACCTCTTCTGAGCATAACTCCTAATCTTTGGAAAGTTTTATTTATCGAGAGATGTATAGAACCTCGTCAGTGAAATTGTTTTGAATAGTTCTACAATCGCTGCATCAGACTGAAGATTGATAAGCTCAAGTTGCAGGTCGGTGGGAGCGTTATCCACATTGATGGTGAAAGGAGAAGACACTTTGAAACCCTCAAAACAATGAGAAACTATGCAAAGCTTGCAGCAGCGATGTATACTTCTTCCGGTGGTCATCTGATAGGGAACAGCCTAGTAGTGTCAGAAGGTGGGTGAGATTGTTGTCTTCTATTTGGCAGGTCAGTAGGAGTCATTTTCCCTTGAAGGCTTTGACAAGGCTATAGTTCTGATGTGCAAAAAGGCCCTTCCCCTGTAGTTTGGAATTCAGTTCATTCATGAGGGCCATGATGTCCACAGTGAAGACAAAATCAGCCAACCATTCTTTATCTTGCAGTTGAGGGAAATCCACATATTTTCCTTTCATTTGCAAAAACTCAGCAATCTCCGACTTCAGATCCGACACCCTTTTAAGCCCCTTCCCCAAACTCAGCCATCTCATGTTTGTGTGGTAGGAGAGATCTGCATGACCCGACTCTCTCTTCCAACAGTGGGACAAACTACCTGTGGTTTAAAGATTTTTCTCTTATGAAGTTTACCACTTTCGTGAGTAGACACAACATGGCTCATTTTCAGCACACATTTACAGAGCACCTACTAATGAATAATGCAATGCAGGAAAATAATTTTCTGATCTGGGTTCAGCTCAGCTACTTGATCTTGTATCCTTTTCAAAAGGCCAATGTTTTTTCCTGTCAAGTTTGGGCACCCATCAGTGGTCACAGTGGATAACTTTTTAAAACTCAGTCCCAGCTTTGCCACACACTTATTATTAACCTCCTCCAATAAATATTTCCCTGTGGTTTTGCTCTTCATTGACTGCACTGAAGCAAGCTCCTCTGTAATTTCAAAGTCTGGGTTTGTGCCTCGTAAGAATATCAACAACTGTGCCGTGTCACGTGCATCACTGCTCTCATCCTGGGCCTAGGAAAATTGGTGAAATCCTTTACCTTGTATTTTAACTGTTGTTCCATATTCTCTGTGATATCCTCAACACGCCGTGTCACTGTTCATCTTGGGAAACATTTTCACACAGCTCTTTCTTGTCAGGGAAAAGTATTGCTGCAGAGTCAATATCTCAATATCAATATATCAATATCTCTATTCCTTTTCTTTGAAAAACATTTTTTTGCGCAGTTTCTATCTAGCTATTATTTGTAACTATGACGTGTGTGTCAGCCTGTCAGTCACCGTCTGTCCTTGTGCAGTTGTTATTTATATGTGCCTTCAAAATAAATGTCCCACAAGCAGTGGGAGTTAAATCACTACACAAAGGCGAGTATTCATTGGGCTTTTATTTTGAACAAATACGTTCAAATACGTAACAAATAAGTTTTTCAAAACTTTAATGTAGCAAATTCTTCATGTGATCTGAGCATGATTCCGCGGGCCTTTCGGGAAGGGCCCCCGGGACGGCCTTTCTCTAGGTGTAGAGAAAAGAGATGATAGCTATTGATTAGAAACCCAAATGGTACAATAGCCCCTGTGATAACTGAGTGCATGTTATGAAGACTACTATTTCTACTTGTTGGTTTTAACGAAAATGTAACCTGCTTCATCTCACATAACACTCACACACACAGGGAAAATGAAACACATACACCCTTGGCATGTGCTTTAATCTCCCCGTGCTTCCACAATGGTAAACTTTGCATTATGCAGGAACGGGGTCTCTAGCCGCTCGCCCGGGCCAGTGTTGACTATGATGCTAATGAGATCAGTGGCATCCAATTCGGTGAGGGTCAGTGCTCATTTCAGGCAATTCATTTTTAATTGAGCTCAAATATAATCCATTTCGTAATGTCAGCTCCAATGCTCATCATATTGGCCCTGCGGTTCTTCTGTGAATCAGTGTGATACTTTGACATAACTTACTGCTAGATGGCCAGCTGTGCTCTTGTGATTTTTGTTTGTGTTGAAATGTTGCGGTTTCCTTCTTTTTGATCATTCTTGTGGTATTCTAAGGTATCTAAAACAGTATTTTTGACAACACTTTATTTCTTTATTTGAAGATACTGCTATAACACCTTCGTAAATGTCATAAATGTGTAATGACATTATTATGTCATATGTGAATTATTCTGCCCTTGAGTTGCGTTCCCATGCAAAACTAGACAGATAGCTAACAACTAAGTCTTCAATAAAACTCCCAAGGCGTGACTTTTCTTGAATTAATATATTGAAAACGTTTATGTTGTGAAAAAACAAATATTTTTCCAAGGCTGAAGCGTGACAAGAGATAACTACATTGAAAGACCTGCACCGTAGCGTTGTTTGTAGCTGTTTCTATGCGTGCAAAACAAATTCTGAACTTCCCATTTGCGTTGTCTTTCTAAGTACCTGAAAGCGCCACTAGGGGGCAAATAACACCATTGAACACAATGAAAATCCAATTTAACCATTGTAATAAAATAATCTGTTACCTTCTAACAGGATGGCAGCACACTCCCCGCCTGGTATAATGAAATTGTGCCACTATGAAATAAAACATATCAAGAAACAAATAATGTCCTTTCTATTTTTATCTTTTGTCTCTAGGATGCTTCAGAAAGAAGAACAACAATCTCTGAGATTGGTCTCAGAAACACCTTAGCAGCTCCTTTGCTTGACAATTTTTAGTTCTACTTTCCTAACCTTTTTGTCAGTACTGGGAAAGGTTTTTACCACAAGCCCGACTGGCCAGTCATTTCTGTGTGCCTGACTGTCTTTCAATAAGACAACATCTCCCACTTTTACATTTGGCTTTTCTGCTGTCCATTTTCTGCGTCTCTGCAGCGTTGTCAGGTACTCCTGTCTCCACCTTTTCCAAAAGGTGTCAGCGAGACACTGGACTTGCTTCCACTGTTTCCATTTCTCATCTTTTTCTGTTGGAAGAGGGACATCCCACTCACTCTGATCAGAAGAGAGTTCTCTGATTAAGGCTTTACCTTGCATTGTTATTGGAGCCACGAACCCAAGGGGGTCATAAAGACTATTCACTGTGGACAGGATGCCTCTCCGAGTAAAAGGCTTCTCATTGTGGGACACCTGGAATGAGAAGCTGTCTGTTTCCACGTTCCAGGAAAGTCCCAGACTCCGTTGAAAGGGGAGAGGATCCACTCCTAGGTCCAGATCTTTTAAGTCTTTTGCACGGTCCTCCATAGGGAAGGCTTCCATAACTGTTTTGCTATTGGATGCAATCTTGTGTAGTTTCATGTTGGACTCCGCCAACATTGCTTGTGTTTTTCTTAGAATATTGATAGCTTCTTCTGTAGTAGCTACTGATGTCAGACCATCATCAACGTAGAAGTTCCTCACTACATAGTGCTTGGGTTCTGACCCGTGTTCCTTCTCACCCTGTAGCGCTGCTCGTCTCATGCAGTAGATGGCTACGGCTGGTGAAGGGCTGTTTCCAAATACATGGACTTTCATCCTGTACTCAGTTATGTTTCTATCTGGGTTGTTGTCTTCATACCAGAGAAACCTTAAGTAATCTCTGTGATCCTCATGTACACCAAAACAGTAAAACATTTGTTGCACATCTGCTGTTAGTGCAATGCAATCCTTGCGGAAACGCATTAGGACACCCAAGAGTGTGTTGTTTAAGTCTGGACCACTGAGCAGAACATCGTTAAGTGACACGCCTTGACACTTAGCACTGGAGTCAAATACTACTCGTATTTGTTCAGGCTTTTGTGGATGGTAAACACCAAATATGGGCAGATACCAACGTTCTTTGTCTCCCTCTAGTGGCTGTGAAGGTTCGGCTTGGTCGTTATCCAGCATCTTTTGCATGAAGTCAATAAAATTACGCTTCATGTCAGGCTTTTTGTCTAAAGTCCTGCGAAGTGATGTGAGACGGTTCATGGCCTGCTCCCTGTTATTAGGAAGGCGACGTCTATTGGGGCGAAAGGGTAGTGGAGCCACCCAGTTGTTTCCATCATCCTGGAAAACCTGTTTGTCCATAATGTCCAAGAAGGCTTTGTCCTCCACTGATGGTGCTGGTTTATCATCGTCTTGTGTTTTGTCGAACACGGAACATCCCAGGCTGTCTGTGTTCACAGTTGTGATTGGATCTCTTGAGTGCACTGTAGAGGGAGAGATGTGTTTCTGAGCTACGCTGTTGTAGTTCTCTTTTACCTGGATGATGTCAGGGCAAGAGCTCAGATAGGATGTGCGACCATTTTGAAGTATGTTTGTCCTGAACACGTTAACATTGCCTGGTCGGTGAGCCGTTCCCAGACAGACCTCACCCACAATGACCCACCCGAGGTCGAGTCGCTGTGCATAAGGAGTGTCGTGGGGCCCATTGATTTGCTCTCGTACCTTGTGTACCCTTAAGATGTCTCGTCCTAAGAGCAGGAGGATGGGAGCGTCTGGGTCCACAGCTGGAATTCTGTCCATAACTGGTTGCAGATGGGGATGATGATACGCAATGTCGGGGGAGGGAATCTCCATCCTATCGTCTGGCATCATATCACACTCTATCAGAGTAGGGAGAGTGAGCTGCATGTGTCCATCTATAGACTCCACCATGAAGTTGACGGCTCTCCTGCCTGAAGTCTCTGTTACCCCAGAACACGTCTTCATGGTGTATGGAGCAGAGTTGTCATTGATGTTGAAGAGACTGAAAAACTCTGTCTTGGCCAGAGATTTGTTACTCTGTTCATCAAGCACTACATACATTTTGACAGCTTTCTCTCTTTTCCCAGCCGGATAAGCTTTGACTAAGCATATTTTTTTACATGATCTTGGATTGACTGCCTCACCACAGATCTCTGTACACTTTGAGGTGACAGATAGAAGAGCACCGTCACCTTGCTCCCCGCCATGCTCTGTCTCTGCTGTAGCGGTGTCTGTATTTGTAGGGGCGGGGCCTGGATGCAGAGCAGCAAGATGCCTGTCGCTGTCGCACTCAGAGCACTTGATTGAAACCTTACAGTCTTTAGCTCTGTGCTGAGTTGACCCACAACATCGGAAACAAATGCCATTGTCTTTGAGATATGATTTGCGCTCATCTAGAGTTTTGTATCTAAACCCACAACACTTTTTAAGAGGATGAGGCTTGTTATGTATTGGGCAGTGACGGTCAGGGTTTTCAACCTTTGTCTTACTGGGTTTGGTTTGGTGGTCTGAGGCCTCAGATGACACATCTGTCTTGTATACAGTCACAGGTGTCTTGCTGCTGTACCTGGCAGGTTTCTCACTTTTCATGGACACCTGGTTAGTTGAGGTGTAGAGGGTGAAGCTGGGGTCATTTCTAATTTTCGCCTGGTTCCTGATGAATCTCGAGAAGAACGAGAATGGTGGGAATGCTACCCGATAGTCCTCCTTATATTTGGATCCCTGTGCTATCCATTTTTCTTGTAAACTGAATGGAAGTTTCTCTACAATAGGGTTTACCCCCCGAGATGTGTCCAGATAAGCGAGGCCTGGAAGGTACCCTTCTACTTTAGCACACTCCAGTTCGAGAAGAATGTCACCTAGTTCTCTTAGTTTGTGATTGTCTTTGTTAGCCAGTTTTGGAAAATCATCCATTTTCTTCAACAGTGCATTCTCGATCACTTCGGGTGTACCATAGCACTCTTCTAGTCGTTGCCAGACCATGTTAAGCCCTGCTGTTGCGTTGAAAATATGGACAGATCTAATTCTGTTTGCTTGCTCAGACGACTCTGCCCCTAGCCACTTGGTAATTAGATCTAACTCTTCCCTGGCTGATAAATTCAAGTCTCTGGTCGCATTGAGAAAGGATGCTTTCCATGCCCAATAATTTTCAGGGCGATCATCAAACTTCAGGAGTCCTGAACTCACCATCTCACGTCGTAGGAGGTACTTGATGAGGTCTGGTGCCACTTGTGACTCAGGGAAGTTGTGTGTGTGTGACTGGAAGTGGGCTTGCTTTCCATTTCCACCATGCTGCTGTTAATTTCTTTTGAACGGAGAGTCTCTGCTCATGTTCTGTTGTTTGCTACTTTCTGGATTATGGCATGTAGCTGGGTCAACACTAAGCTCTTGTTTCTCCACTTCAAATGGAAGCTAAGCTCTTGTTTCTCCACTTCAAATGGAAATTCAGCAAAGTAGGGCCTAGCATGTTGTTGCACATACTCACATGTACGTTGGACTGGACTTAAGGGCTGTGTCCCGGTGTCTAGTTCTTTGCGAAGCTCTCTGCGTTCTGATCCTACAACTTCTTCAAAGGCTGCAGCTTCAGCCAACGCAGCAGCAGCTGTTCTCTCAACTTGGAGAACATATAAACTTGCCTCGAGGTCAGCTTTTTGCTTCAACAAGCTGGCCTCTATTTCTGCCTTTTGTTTCATCACAGAAGCTTCCTTCTCAGCATAAGAGACTTGTGCGCGTGCTGCATCCGCCTTGGCACGTGCTTTGATGGCTGCAGAACTCGCCGTTGAGGATCTGCTTGACTGTTTTGATGACCTTGATCTTGTAGATTGAGACTTGGTCCCAATGTGCTGAAGAGGCTCTTCCATCTCTCTCTGTTGAACACCTGGCTCTGGTTGTTGCATCATAGACTGCTGGTCTTCCCTAGGAAGAGACTTTGTTGGCTGATGAACGTAGAAACATAACCACCGTGTGCAGTTATTCTTGTGCTTGAGCCTGCTGTGATGATGTTTTTTCACTATTCTGCCCTTGAGTTGCGTTCCCATGCAAAACTAGACAGATAGCTAACAACTAAGTCTTCAATAAAACTCCCAAGGCGTGACTTTTCTTGAATGAATATATAGAAAACGTTTATGTTGTGAAAAAACAAATATTTTTCCAAGGCTGAAGCGTGACAAGAAATAACTACATTGAAAGACCTGCACCGTAGCATTGTTTGTAGCTGTTTCTATGCGTGCAAAACTAATTCTGAACTTCCTGTTTGCGTTGTCTTTCTAAGTACCAGAAAGCGCCACTAGGGGGCAAATAACACCATTGAACACAATGAAAATCCAATTTAACCATTGTAATAAAATAATCTTACCTTCTAACAGGATGGCAGCACATGAATGCTTTGTGACATATATTTTAGTATTTTCTAGCATTATGACCGTAGAAATAGATTCCACTTGGAAAAAAAGGTGAAATAGATTATATTTCTAATCTCATGACACCCTGATTATAATGCAGATGAACCTTTTGGGATAGGGGCAGCATTTTCACATATGGATGAATAGCGTGCCCAGAGTGAACTGCCTCCTACCCTGTCCCAGATGCTAATATATGCATAGTATTATTAGTATTGGATAGAAAACACTCTGAAGTTTCTAAAACTGTTTGAATGATGTCTGTGAGTATAATAGAACTCATATGGCAGTCGAAAACCTGAGAAAAATCCAACCAGGAAGTGGGACATCTGAGGTTTGTAGTTTTTCAAAGCTTGGCCTACCGAATACACATTGAGATATGGATAAGGTTGCACTTCCTAGGGCTTCCACTAGATGTCAACCATCTTTAGAAACTGGTTTGAGGATTCTACTATAAAGGAAGGGCTCATGAGACCTCTTTGAGTCAGTGGTCTGGCAGAGAGCCTTGGTCTCATGACGCACGCTCCCGACAGAGTTACCTCTCGTTCCAGTGCTTTTCTGAAGAAAAGGAATTCTCAGATTGGAACATTATTGATGCTTTACGTTAAAAACATCCTAACGATTGATTGCATACATCGTTTGACATGTTTCTAAAGGACTGTAATGGAACCTTTCAAGATTTTGTCTAGATGAAGTGCCTACGCCTCATGAAGATGGATTACTGGGCTGAACACGCTAACAACAAGTGGCTATTTGGACATAAATTACTGACTTTATGGAACAAATCAGTCATTTATTGTCGACCTGGGATTGCTGGGATTGCCTTCTGATGAAGATCATCAAAGGTATTTGAATATAAGGGGGGCGCTAGAGAGCGTGCTATGGAGTAGACGTCCTTTGCTAGAGCTCCGCTCCATTTTGAAACAAATTAGTATTTATCTTAACCTCTCACGACCTATATCTTCAAACAAATATGACAAAGGGAAAAGGCACCAGAAAAGAGAGTGCTAAACAAGATAATTTGAATGAGATAGACAACGAACCAATTTCAACGTCGCCAACCCACGAGGAGTTAGCTGAAGAGGCTAGCTTCCAAGAGATCCCCACAGAGCCTACGCAAAGTGACATACTGGCTGCCATAAACTCACTAAGCAAGAAGGTGGACACAAGGTTGGCTGATATCTCAAAGAGTATTGGGACTTTGGCCGAAACTGTGAAGGCAACTCAGAGAAGGGTGCATGAGGTTGAGCAGACGACAGTCGATCACGAGGCCAGGCTACAGGACATAGAGAAACAGTGCGCAACATTCAAAAATGAAAACGAAACCCTGAAAGCCCGACTGGAAATGCTTGAGTCGCATTCAAGACGCTAGAACTTCCGAATATGTGGCATCCAGGAGGACACTGAGAAAGGGAAACCCACTGAATTTGCCTAGGAGCTGATACCAGCCCTGCTGGGGAGTGAACACTTCAAAATGGCCATCCTGATCGACCGCGCACACAGATCTCAGGCAACGAAGCCGGCCAAGGGCGGGCCACCAAGGCCATTCATTGTACGGCTGCACTATCCCCAGACCAGGGATCTCATCCTCAAGCTGGCTAGTCAAAAGTTCCCCCTTAACTTCAACGGAGCCAGGGTGTCTTTCTACCCAGATCTTACCTTGGAGGTGAGGAACCAACGGAAAGAGTATGATGAGGTACGCAACAAATGCAGGGCGGCCAACATCCGATATGGATTCCTCTTCCCAGCCCGGTTTAAGGTGACAGTCGAAGGATCAACACGTACGTTTGACAACCCAAAAGAGGCCGATCTGTTCTTGACAAGCAAGCTCCCTGGCTGAGGATACAGAACGGCTGTGTCAGCCGGCTAAATGACCAAATACAGGCCAGGAATGTGTTTGGATTTCCGGACTATGTCTTTTCGATTAGAAGATCAAAATTTGGGACTTATGATTGGTGAGATGTTGTGGCTAATATAGCATTGTTTGGCACATCATGTTTTAGCGCCACTCACCCCCTAACGTGAGAGTTAAGTGTTAAGTGTTATTTAATATTAGCGTATATGCGGAGCATCTATAGACGACGAGTTTGTTCAAGCTGTTTGTCTAGACACCCTAAGGTTTGTGTGTTAGCCAAGGAGTGCTTTGTTTGGGGAAGTCACTCAGTAAAGGGACGGGAGGGGGGATGGGGTATGTGTTTTATGTTCACGTTTATTATTATTTAGACAGGTTTTATCCCGGGCCAACATATACACTACAATTTGAGACGTCTTTTCAACGTAATGTATCACGATCATAAGGTTGAGGCAGTGGTAATAGCTTGTAGTATTGCATGCTTTTATTACATTGTATGTTTGAATGTTAAGCATTTTATGAATTGTGTTCATGCAGGCCTCCCTTGAAAACACAAGCTCCAAATATTCCAGAACACAGCAATAAGAGCAGCCTACCGCCTCCCTAATCTCAGTGCCATCAGAAAGTATTCACACCCCTTGACTTTATCCAAATGTTGTTGTGTTACAAATTGGGATTAAAATTGATTTAGTTATCTTTTTTAAAGGATCGACACAAAATACTCTAATGTCAAAGTGGAACAACATTTTTCTATATATTTGTTTTAGATTAATGAAAAATATTCAAGTATTCAACCACCTGAGTCAATACATTTTCACCTTTTTGGGGTATGTCTCGAAAAGCTTTGCCCATTATAATTTTTTTTAACTCTTCAATCTCTGTCAAGTTTTTTGTTGATCATTACTACACAGACATTTTCAGGTCTTGTCATAGATTTTCAAGCCGATTTAAGTCAAACCTGTAACTAACCCACACAGGAACATTCATTGTCGTCTTGGTAAGCAACTCTCAGGAGAGGAAGGGGAGGACCATCCTTCTCAATGAATTCCATAAAAATTGAAACGGTAAAACATTTTAAAAGTGATCCTTTTTAGATAAAACTAAATATAATCATGTCACCAAATAATTGATTAAAACACAGTATTTTGCAAAGAATGTCTACAGTAGCCTCAACAGCTACTCTGTAGGGTAGCACCATGGTGTAGATGGAGGACATCTAGCTTCCGTCCTCCTCTCGGTACACTGACTTCAATACAAAACCTAGGAAGCTCATGGTTCTCACCCCCTTCCATAGACTTCCATAGTAATTATGACAACTTCTGGAGCATGTACTCCAATCTATCAGAGCTCTTGCAGCATGAACTGACATGTTTTCCACCCAATCACAGGATCAGAGAATGAATCTCGTACTGAAATCATAAGCTACAACTAGCAAACACTGCAGTGCATGTAATGAGTAGTTGAATCGAGAAAAAGAGAATAGTTGAACAGTTTTGAACAAATTAATTTATTCCAAAATGAAAGAGAAGTAAGAGAGAAATATATATACATAGAAAGAGAGATTGTCCTTTTTTTCACTTTCAGATTTGCTTATTTGGCTAGCAAATGCTTCTAGCTAGTTTAGCCTACTGAAACACCCTTTTCAAACAGAGGGATGCTATGTTAGCTAGCTGGCTATGACTATCCAACACAACATTGGAACTCTTACAAGTCAAGGTAAGTGTTTGGTTTTGTAGCATTGTCATGCTGGAGGATCATGTCAGGATGAGCCTGCAGGAAGGGTACCACATGAGGGAGGAGGATGTCTTCCCTGTAATGCACAGCGTTGAGATTGCCTGCAATGACAACAAGCTGAGTCCAAAGATGCTGTGAAACACCGCCCCTGACCATGACGGACCCTCCACCTCCAAATTGATCCCGCTCATTCATTTGACAATAAACGCGAATCCGACCGTTCACCCCTAGTGAGACAAAACACGACTCATCGGTGAAGAGCACTTTTTTGCCAGTCCTGCCTGGTCTAGCGACGGTGGGTTTGTGCCCATAGACGATGTTGTTGCCGGTGATGTCTGGTGTGGACCTGCCTTACAACAGGCCTACAAGCCCTCAGTCCAGCCTCTCTTAGCCTATTGCGGACAGTCTGAGCACTGATGGAGGGATTGTGCATTCCTGGTGTAACTCGGGCAGTTGTTGTTGCCATCCTGTACCTGTCGTGCAGGTGTAACATTCGGATGTACCGATCCTTTGCTGGTGTTGTTACACCTGGTCTGCCATTGCGAGGACGATCAGCTGTCTGTCCTGTCTCCCTGTAGCGCTGTCTTAGGCGTCTCACAGAAAGGACATTGCAATTTCTTGCCCTGTCCACATCTACAGTCCTCATGCCTCCTTGCAACATGTCTAAGGCACGTTCACGCAGATGAGCAGGGACCCTTGGCATCTTTCTTTTGGTGTTTTTCAGAGTCAGTACAAATGCTTCTTTAGTGTCCTAAGTTTTAATAACTGTCACCTTTATTGCCTACCATCTGTAAGCTGTTAGTGTCTTAACGACGTTCCACAGGTGCATGTTCCTTAATTGTTTATGGTTCATTGAACAAGCATGGGAAACAGTGTTTAAACCCTTTATAATGAAGATCTGTGAAGTTACTTGGATTTTTACGAATTATCTTTGAAAGACATGGTCCGCCTCGCGCCGACAGAGATGGCCGCCTCGCTTCGCGTTCCTAGGAAACTATGCAGTTTTTTGTTTTTTTACCTGTTATTTCTTACATTAGTACCCCAGGTCATCTTAGGTTTCATTACATACAGTCGAGAAGAACTACTGAATATAAGATCAGCGTCAACTCACCATCAGTACGACCAAGAATATGATTTTCGCGAAGCGGATCCTGTGTTCTGCCTTTCAACCAGGACAACGGAATGGATCCCAGCCGGCGACCCAAAAAAACGACTCCGTAAAAGAGGGAAACGAGGCGGTCTTCTGGTCAGACTCCGGAGACGGGCACATCGTGCACCACTCCCAAGCATTCTTCTCGCCAATGTCCAGTCTCTTGACAACAAGGTTGATGAAATCCGAGCAAAGGTATCATTCCAGAGGGATATCAGAGACTGTAACGTTCTTTGCTTCACGGAAACATGGCTCACTGGAGAGACGCTATCGGAGGCGGTGCAGCCAGCGGGTTTCTCCACGCATCGTGCCGACAGAAACAAACATCTTTCTGGTAAGAAGAGGGGCGGGGGCGTATGCGTGTGATCACAGATACATACAGGAACTCAAATCCTTCTGTTAATCTGATTTAGAATTCCTCACAATCAAATGTCGACCGCATTATCTACCAAGAGAATTCTCTTCGATTATAATCACAGCCGTATATATTCCCCCCCAAGCAGACACATCGATGGCTCTGAACAAACTTTATTTGACTCTTTGCAAACTGGAATCCATACATCCTGAGGCTGCATTCATTGTAGCTGGGGATTTTAACAAGGCTAATCTGAAAACAAGATTCCCTAAATTGTATCAGCATATCGATTGCGCAACCAGGGCTGGGAAAACCCTGGATCATTGTTATTCTAACTTCCGCGAAGCATATAAGGCCCTGCCCCGCCCTCCTTTCGGAAAAGCTCAGGATGATCCCTGCCTGCAGGCAGAAACTAAAACAAGAAGCTCCCACGCTGAGGTCTGTCCAACGCTGGTCCGACCAAGCTGATTCCACACTCCAAGACTGCTTCCATCACGTGGACTGGGATATTTCGTATTGCGTCAGATAACAACATTGACGAATACGCTGATTCGGTGTGCGAGTTCATTAGAACGTGCGTTGAAGATGTCGTTCCCATAGCAACGATTAAAACATTCCCTAACCAGAAACTGTGGATTGATGGCAGCATTCGCGTGAAACTGAAAGCGTGAACCACTGCTTTTAATCAGGGCAAGGTGACTGGTAACATGACCGAATACAAACAGTGCAGCTATTCCCTCCGCAAGGCTATCAAACAAGCTAAGTGTCAGTATAGAGACAAAGTAGAATCTCAATTCAACGGCTCAGACACAAGAGGTATGTGGCAGGGTCTACAGTCAATCACGGACTACAAGAAGAAAACCAGCCCAGTCACGGACCAGGATGTCTTGCTCCCAGGCAGACTAAATAACTTTTTTGCCCGCTTTGAGGACAATACAGTGCCACTGACACGGCCTGCAACGAAAACATGTGGACTCTCCTTCACTGCAGCCGAGGTGAGTAAAACATTTAAACGTGTTAACCCTCGCAAGGCTGCAGGCCCAGACGGCATCCCCAGCCGCGCCCTCAGAGCATGCACAGACCAGCTGGCCGGTGTGTTTACGGACATATTAAATCAATCCCTATACCAGTCTGCTGTTCCCACATGCTTCAAGAGGGCCACCATTGTTCCTGTTCCCAAGAAAGCTAAGGTAACTGAGCTAAACGACTACGACTCACTTCCGTCATCATGAAGTGCTTTGAGAGACTAGTCAAGGACCATATCACCTCCACCCTACCTGACACCCTAGACCCACTGCTTACCGCCCAAATAGGTCCACAGACGATGCAATCTCAACCACACTGCACACTGCCCTAACCCATCTGGACAAGAGGAATACCTATGTGAGAATGCTGTTCATCGACTACAGCTCGGCATTTAACACCATAGTGCCCTCCAAGCTCGTCATCAAGCTCGAGACCCTGGGTCTCGACCCCGCCCTGTGCAACTGGGTACTGGACTTCCTGACGGGCCGCCCCCAGGTGGTGAGGGTAGGCAACAACATCTCCACCCCGCTGATCCTCAACACTGGGGCCCCACAAGGGTGCGTTCTGAGCCCTCTCCTGTACTCCCTGTTCACCCACGACTGCGTGGCCACGCACACCTCCAACTCAATCATCAAGTTTGCGGACGACACAACAGTGGTAGGCTTGATTACCAACAACGACGAGACGGCCTACAGGGAGGAGGTGAGGGCCCTCGGAGTGTGGTGTCAGGAAAATAACCTCACACTCAACGTCAACAAAACTAAGGAGATGATTGTGGACTTCAGGAAACAGCAGAGGGAACACCCCCCTATCCACATCGATGGAACAGTAGTGGAGAGGGTAGTAAGTTTTAAGTTCCTCGGCATACACATCACAGACAAACTGAATTGGTCCACTCACACAGACAGCATCGTGAAGAAGGCGCAGCAGCGCCTCTTCAACCTCAGGAGGCTGAAGAAATTCGGCTCGTCACCAAAGCACTCACAAACTTCTACAGATGCACAATCGAGAGCATCCTGGCGGGCTGTATCACCGCCTGGTACGGCAACTGCTCCGCCCACAACCGTAAGGCTCTCCAGAGGGTATTGAGGTCTGCACAACGCATCACCGGGGGCAAACTACCTGCCCTCCAGGACACCTACACCTCCCGATGTTACAGGAAGGCCATAAAGATCATCAAGGACAACAACCACCCGAGCCACTGCCTGTTCACCTCGCTATCATCCAGAAGGCGAGGTCAGTACAGGTGCATCAAAGCTGGGACCGAGAGACTGAAAAACAGCTTCTATCTCAAGGCCATCAGACTGTTAAACAGCCACCACTAACATTGAGTGGCTGCTGCCAACACACTGACTCAACTCCAGCCACTTTAATAATGGGAATTGATGGGAAATGATGTAAAATATATCACTAGCCACTTAAAACAATGCTACCTAATATAATGTTTACATACCCTACATTATTCATCTCATATGTATACGTATATATTGTACTCTATATCATCTACTGCATCCTTATGTAATACATGTATCACTAGCCACTTTAACTATGCCACTTTGTTTACATACTCATCTCATATGTATATACTGTACTCGATACCATCTACTGTATCTTGCCTATGCTGCCCTGTACCATCACTCATTCATATATCGTTATGTACATATTCTTTATCCCCTTACACTGTGTATAAGACAGTAGTTTTGGAATTGTTAGTTAGATTACTTGTTGGTTATTACTGCATTGTCGGAACTAGAAGCACAAGCATTTCGCTACACTCGCATTAACATCTGCTAACCATGTGTATGTGACAAATAACATTTGATTTGATTTGAAAAGGGGATGTTTCTTTTTTGATGAGTTTATATCAGCTAGATGCAGGCAAGAGTGTGCAATGCAGTATTGAATGTCATTGTCTGCATGTGTCGCTGTCTGTCACCTCAAAAATGTCTCTCTGCCTGTGTGCACCTTCAATGTAAACTTTCATTCATAGGCTAGGGTGTAGCAACCTCATTATTGATATATGGAACATTTGAGTATCATGTAAATGCCTAAACCTATCGCTGTTACATTGACCTGAGTG
This sequence comes from Oncorhynchus nerka, assembly GCF_034236695.1. NCBI lineage: Eukaryota > Metazoa > Chordata > Actinopteri > Salmoniformes > Salmonidae > Oncorhynchus > Oncorhynchus nerka. The sequence goes on from NC_088423.1 coordinate 56,044,904, forward strand.
AATGGAATATGAATGACAGTCATCCAATATGCTGTTATAGAAATAAGGCCATGCTCATTTATACCCTTCAATCAATAGGTTTCCTTCTTCGAAAGGTATTGGAAATATCCCTGGTCTTTGTGGTTGAAATTCACTTCTCGACTGAGGGATCTAACAGATAATTGTATATGCGGAATACATTCAAAAATCATGTTAACCACTAATGTTGCACAGAGACTTAGTCCATGCAATTTAGGTGACCCAAGCAAAACAAAAATCCTGAACATATTTAGACTTGCCGTATTTAAGCTTGGAAAATAATTGACTCAAGACATTTCAGCTTTTCATTTTTTTATTTTTACTTTGAGATTGTGGGGTATTGTGTGTAGATCAATGGCACAAAACCAAAATGTAAATCTTTGTCAATTCTGGCTATAGCACAACAAATTGTGAAAAAAGTCAAGTGGTGTGAATACTTTCTTTGGGAACTGCTGGACCGTAAAGGTTAGCTAGTGCACTCAAATATGGTAACGTCAAAACCAAGGTTATCTTAGCAACAGTTACTAGCTATTCCTCTCTGCTATAAATATTACCTTACATCTATCTAGCTAGTCATCTAACATTAATTGTATTATGTTCCAGAATTTGTTTTTAACATGTAGCCGAGTTAGCTAGCACCACAAACTTTGTTAAGTGCCACATGAATTCACAATGCAGAGAATGTGGTGAAATTATGTTTATTAATCATATATTCATAGGTCAATTTCGGCCCATACAATGTCTTTACCTAGCTAGCTACTGAAGTTAGCTAGTTAGAATTTATATTTAGCCTCCAGGATATATATATAGATTTGTTTGAACCTTTATTTAACCAGGAAGGGCTCACTGAGATTAAAATCTCTTTTTCAAGAGCGCTCTAGCCAAGATAGGCAGCACCAAGTCATTACAAGAAAAATACAGACAGACAACATGAAAAACTACAAGTAATCTAGTAAAAACCATTGAATTCAAAAGAGTATAAAACAGCAACTTAAAAACATTGACAGGTCAGGGAATCAGCCTCAAAATCCTTCATCAGTGATTTAAAAACACCAAACGGGACAAGTTCTTCCAGTTTAATAGTATTTTGTAAGGTGTTCCAAGATGATGGCGCAAAAAAATATGACTCCAGTCCTAATCACATCAGGCTCAGCCACTGTGTCACACAGAGAAACATACTTTAAAATGGTCTCATCAAGATATTCTTACTGCAGATTTGGAATGATATGCTCAGCTGCCCAAATGGTTTATCTATTGTAAGGGAATGTTGACATAAAAGCCCTTTTACCAAATTCAGTTCGGACATTTGGAACAGTTAGCAGGATAAAGTCCAGCGAACGTAAAGAGTACCCACCACATTTGTGAACAATAAAATGCACACATAAAAAGGTAGTAAACCCAAAATGGCATTGTAAATAAAAGTATACCAGTGACTGAGCCTACGAGTGACTAGAGAAGGCCAGCCAACCCTGGTATACAAAGTGCAGTGGTGCGTAAGGGTTTTTCAGTTTAAAATAAATCTCAAAGTGCCATGGTAAAGAGTGTCAATTGATCTCAAACACTGAGCGGAAGCATTCATAAATTAAAATATCCCCATAGTCTAGTAAAGGCATAAATGTAGCTGATTACTAGCCTCCTTCTGGCTTCAAAAGAAAAACAGGCCTTATTCCTCAAATAGGTGTTGAATATGCAATTTAAAAGAGAGGCCGTCATCAATTAAAATTCCAAGATATTTATATGAGGTTACAACCTCAATCTCCTTGCCCTGACAGGTAGTAATTGGTGAAAGGTTCAGAGGTCTATTTCTTGCATTAGAAAACACCATTAGTTTAGTTTTGCTTCAGTTGAGACAAGGTATGTTGAACAGTATAAAAAGCAGTTTTCATGTTCTGGAAAGCTTTTGTAAGAGACGAGGCACAACAGTAAATAACAGTATCATCAGCGTAAAAATGATGTTGTGCATTTTGGACATTTTTGTCTAAATCATTTATATAAATAGTGAATAAGAGAGGACCAAGTACAGAGCCTTGGGGCACACCATTCAAGACAGACAATTTAACAGACATAAGTCCATCAAATTGAGTGCACTGAGGTCTATCAGACAGATAGTTAGCAAACCATGCAACTGACCTACACTCAACAATCTCTGCCTTAGTATAGCATAATCTACTGTATCAAAAGCCTTAGCGAGATCAATAAAAAGTGAGACACAAAAGTGCTGTTTTTTGTCAATGGCTTCAGCGATATCATTTTAAAACCTTCATGGCTGCTGTAATTGTGCTATGCTTCTTCCTGAAGCCCGATTGGAATATTGATAAAATAGAGTTAGTAAATAAAAACTATTTTAGCTGTTCACTTACTAGTGTTTTAAGTATTTTCACCAGGGGTGACAGCTTTGAGATTGGCCAATAATTATTTAAAAGAGTTGGATCTCCCCCTTTTAAAAGTGGTAGGACAAATGCTGATTTCCAGATCTTTGGAATTTCATTACATTCCAGGGTTAGATTGAACAGAGATATAAGTGGTTCAGCTATGAAATCAGCTGCCAGATTTAAAAAGCAGGGATCCAAAAGATCAGGACCTGCAGGCTTTCTCTGATCTAAGGATTTCAGGGCTTTATGTACCACCTGCACTGAGAATGGCAAAAAGCTAAAAGTTTGACCAGCTCTCACTGGTTCATCCACACAGGGTTGTACAGAGACAGAGGACACTGAATCAAACAGCCTACCAGATGATACAAAGTGCATTTCAGTTTTGTCATATATAGCAACAGAGTCCTTCAAGACACATGACGGTAATTCATTAACATTACTGTTACCAGACAGATTTAATAGCCTTCCGAAAACTTTCTAGGGTCATTCAGGTTATCAGTGGTAACAGACATAAAATATTCAGACTTGGCCTTCCTGAGAAGAAAATAACACTTGTTTCGGAACTGCCTAAAAATAAGCCAATCAGAACATTATTTCCTTGCTTTAGCTCAGGCTAGATTACGGTGGTGAATAATACAAGACAGCTCAGAAGAAAACCATGGATTATCCCGCCCTTTAACCCTGAACCTGCGGAATGGGGCATGTTTGTTTACTTTTTATTTGCCTATATTTTTAAGGTAGGCAAATAAAAAGTAGAAACAATTTCATGTTATGATATGGTCAAATGTACTTTAGACAGATGGCAAAGTTTGTCAAAGTATTAATCAGTCAATCAAATGTATTTATAAAGACAATCTTACATCAGCTATGTCACAAAGTGCTGTACAGAAACCCAGCCTAAAACCCCAAAGAGCAAGCAATGCGGGTGTAGAAGTGGCTAAGAAAAACTCCCTAGAAAGGCCAGAACCTAGGAAGAAACCTAGAGAGGAACCAGGCTATGAGGGGTGGCCTGTCGTCTTCTGGCTGTGCCGGGTGGAGATTATAACAGAATATGGCCAAGATGTTCAAATGTTCAAAGATAATAAAAATCACAGTGGTTGTCCTGGGTGCAACAGGTCAGCATCTCAGGAGAAAATGTCTGTTCGCTTTTCATAGCCGATCATTCAGAGTATCTCTACCGCTCCTGCTGTCTCTAGAGAGTTGAAAACAGCAGGTCTGGGACAGGTAGCACATCCAGTGAACAGGTCATGGTTCCATAGCCGCAGGCAGAACAGTTGAAACTGGAGCAGCAGCACAGCCAGGTGGACTGGGGACAGCAAGTAGTCATCAGGCCAGGTAGTCCAGAGGCATGGTCCTAGGCCTCAGGTCCTCTGAGAGAGAGAAAGAAAGAGAGAGAGAATTAGAGAGAGTATACTTAAATTCACACAGGACACCGAATAAGACAGGAGAAATACTCCAGATATAACTGACTGACCCTAGCCCCACGACACATGAACTCCTGCAGCATAAATACTGGAGGCTGAGACAGGAGGGGTCGGGAGACACTGTGGGCCCATCCGACGATACCCACAGACAGGGCCAAACAGGTCGGAGATAACCCCACCCACTTTGCCCACGCACAACCCCCAAACAAGTTATCTAAAGGCTTTGTTTCAACTTTTTTTTTTTCTTTTTTTTTGTGTATTTTCTAACAATTTCAATTGTGGTATCTTCCGCCTCCTCATTAATTCACATAGAAGTTGGCCATTTCAGTGTTACTGACAATTTATGTTTGAGGCTTTACCTAGCCGGATAATCTTCCCTCTTCAAGGAGAACCTTTCCCCATTTTTTTCGCACATCAAGTATGCAGACATTGCTCAGTCTTGCACAAACAGGCACATTTTCCGGCTGGCGCTCGCATTGCCTCCATTGTTGTTTATCTTACAAATAATAACTTTGGTACATGTGTGCATTTCTATTAAAGTCTGTGCCTTATTTTCTGTATACCGTGTTGTCCTTTCTACTGTAGCATAAAGCATGTGTGGGGCATAATGTTTTTACAGTTTTATTCACATGTTTTTAAGTACTGTGACAAATAATGCATTCCAATTATTGCATAGATTTTAATGGACACCTATGATGTGTGTAAAATATTTTATTAAGGTTATACTGATTATAATGAGCTAATGCTAAGCTATTTGCCAGCTATGTGTGGCACCATTATACAATGCATTTTGGATGTCAATTACACAGGTATGAGAACTGTATCATCATACTTTAGTCGTATTTTATTATCATAATTTTATTTTTTTACTTGTGCATAAGGAAATTTTTTGGGGGCCAAATGCCATAAGAATTTTGACATGCTCAAAATCCTGCAGAAATGCAAAATTGACTGGCCTGATGAACTCGGGATGGCCGGGCAGTGATAGTTGTTCCTTTCCATCACTCGTTGTGTTGATTTCATCATGTCCATTTGTTTATGTTTTCTCACTTTTGCAAAGTCACTGTGCATTTGCAATATGGTTCAATGGGCATGTACCATCACGATTTTGTCATGCTATAAAAATCCTGCAGGAATGCAAAATTGACTGGCTTGATGAACACAGGATGGCCGAGCAGTGATAGTTGTACCTTTCCATCAGTGATTTCATCATGTCCATTTGTGATGTTTTTTCACTATTCCATCATTTGCAATATGTTTCAATGGGCATTTACCATTGAAATTTGACATGTCAAAAATGATTTTCATGAACACAGGTCCATTTGTTTATGATTTCATCATGTCCATTTGGTGATGTTTTTTCACTATAGAATTTTGCAAAGTGCACTGTGCATTTGCAATATGGTTCAATGGGCAGGTACCATCATCATGTCCATTTGTTTATGTTTTCTCAATATGTCATGCTATAAAAATCCTGCAGGAATGTGAAATTGACTGGCCCGATGAACTCGGGATGGCTGGGCAGTGATTCTGGCTCGTTAGGGTTGATTTCAGAATGTCACTTTTGGTGATGGTACCTCACTGTTTAAACATATTGCAAATGGACAAGAGTCACCAGCAAGTCACCGTCCATCAGTCAATTAGATATCATTCTGACACCAAACTGATACAAACTGACACTAAACCCACTTTTTCCAACTCGTTTAGTAGCCAACTATCACATACTTCAGAGCTGGCCCAAAATTCACAACGCCTTCGGTTCAAACCATAAAAAAAAACATAAAACACATAGTTACGTTCTAGCTGTGGGTCCATTTCTTATGTTACGTGTAGGCCTAGCTGAGGCAACCCCGAATCCCAAGTTTCGGCTCGATCGGTCATTTGGTGTCCGAGCAAAACCCTAATTGGTGCTGAAAATCAAATTTTTTCTATGACTTGCTACGGGGTCCTTGAATGAGCTATCGGACCGAAACGTTGGGGTCTGTCTATATGGGCCGAGACGGTCGCAATGCACCTAGTCTTGTGTCTCTGAGACATTTCTAAATGTCGCCATTTTCGTAATGGTCAAAATGAATTGAAGTCATTGCAAATGTACGAAGCTGTTTCTCGGTCCGAGAACCATCTAGAGCCACGTAACTCACCACGCACTATCGACCTGAGGTCTAGAACAGGATTCTAAAGTTTCGGAACTCTAGGTCTGACGGTTCTTTAAAAGTTCCAACAAGGTTAACTAATGCAGGCAGTGTATGTCTCTACGCACCCCAATGGGTCCCTCCTTCCAAGCTGTGTGTGTGTGTGATTTAGTTTTCCTTTGAAATTTTATGGGAAAAATGACTGATTTACAGTTCATGGGGGTTGCCTAATCACATATATGAAGTTTTGGAAAGATCTGACTTTTTTAACCCCTCGAAACAGCCCAAGAGACACCAATTATGGCACTTCCGGTTTGGTACAGGAAGCTATAAGTCAACACATATCCTCATTCGGGTATGCTTTTACAGAATCCTGAGTTTTAAGTGCTTACGTTAAGAATTGACTGATTTACACAGGGTTGAATGCACTATGTCTATCAAACTGCAGGCAGGGTATGGAAAAACCATTTTTGGGTGATTTTAACCACTTCCGGTTGGTCCAGGAAGCTTAGAATCAACACAGGTAGACCTCGAAGTGGCCTGATGGACTGTCATCGAAGACAGGTTCATACGACATTCATAACCCACATAGGCTTCAGGTTGAATTTAGGGGTGCAGGCAATGTATTCCTATGGGGAGAGAAGTCAATGCAAACTCTTTGAAGTAAACACCTTCTTTTAACTATTAAGGGTTAATGCCACACGGTCAACGTTAGGCTTGCACAGATCGGGAGGACGTTAGGAACATACCTGAGGTCGAATTGTGCTTCTCACCCTAACGGTTCTCTCTCTGTCACCCAAAAGCAAATGACGTTGTGGGGCAGGCTTAATTTTGGGCCTACTTTTCTAATGGACGCTACGCTTAGACCGAGCGAGCTACGGTCAAGCGGGATATCTCGTTGAACTCGGCACGGACTAGAGATTATGGTAATGCCATTGCCTGCTCTCTGTATCTTTAAGAACCACACTTTTTAACTCCATCCTTGCTGTGTGTGCGTGTGAGAGCTTTTCATTGACATCTATTGGGAGAAATGACTGATTTACAGTTCATGAGGGTTACCTAGTCACACATATGAAGTTTAGGAAAGATGTGACTTTTTTAACCCTTCAAAACAGACAGTGTGACCCAATTAAAGGCACTTCCGGTTGGCACAGGAAGCTATAAGCACATGTCTTGATTGACATAGAAACTTACAGAATCCTGAGTTTTAAGTCTTTAAGTTAAGAATTGACTGATTTACGATCTACACAGGGTTGAATGTAGTCATTTTCACCTTTGAAGGTTATGTACATCAAAACACCTTTTGCGTCAATTTAACCACTTCCGGTTGCTCCAGGAAGCTTAGAATCGACACAGGTAGACCTCATAGTGGTCTGATGGACTGTCATAGAAGACAGCTTCATAAGGTATTCATAACCCACATAGGCTTCAGGTTGAATTTAGAGGTGCAGGCAATGTATTCCTATGGGGAGAGAAGTCAATGCAAAATTTTTCAAGTAAACACCTTCTTTTAACTGTTAAGGGTTAATGCCACACGGTCAAGGTTAGGCTTGCACGGATTGGGAGGACCTTAGGAACGTACCTGAGGTCGAATTGTGCTTCTCACCCTAACGGTTCTCTCACTGTCACCCAAAAGCAAATGACATTGAGGGCCAGGCTTCATTTTGGTTCTGCTTTTTTTCAAGGTCACTGCACTCAGAGCGAGCTACGGTCAAGCGGGGCGTCTCGTTGACTCGGCACAGTCTGGAGACTATGGTGATGCCATTTTTTGTGTTGATTTCAGAATGCCATTTTGGTGATGGTCCCTCTCCGTTTAAACATATTGCTAATGTACAAAAGTCAACCAGCAAGTCAGTGTCCATCAGTCAATTAGATGACATTTTGACACCAAACTGATACCAATTGACACCAAACCCACTTTTTCCAACTCATTTAGAAGCCAACTATAACATATGTCAGAGCAGGCCCATATTCACAGCGCCTTTAGTTTAAAACATAATAAAAACGTAAAACACATAGTTACGTTCTAGCTGCGGGTCCAGGTCGGACATTATGTGAAGGCCTATGTGAGGCGACCCCGAATCCTGAGTTTCGGCTCGATAGGTCCTTCGGTGCCAGAGTAAAACCCTAATTGGTGCTGAAAATCCACTTTTTTCCATGCCTTGCTATGGGGTCCTTGAATGAGCTATCGGACAAAAACGTTGGGGTCCGTCTCTATGGGCCGAGCCGGTTTCAATGCACCTAGTCTTGTGTCTCTGAGACTTTTCTAAACGTCGCCATTTTCGTAATGGTCAAAATGAATTAAAGTCATTGCAAATGTACGAGGCTGTTTCTCGGTCCGAGAACCTTCTAGAGCCACCTAACTCACCACGCACCATCGACCTGAGGTCTAGAACAGGTTTCTAAAGTTTCGGAACTCTAGGTCTGACGGTTCTTTTTTAGCTCGAACAAAGCTAACTATTGCAGGCACTGTCAGTCTCTACGCACCCCAATACGTCCCTCCTTACAAGTTGTGTGTCTGTGTGATTTAGTTTTCCTTTGAAATTTTATGGGAAAAATGACTGATTTACAGTTCATGGGGGTTGCCTAATCACACATATGAAGTTTTGGACAGATCTGACGTTTTTAACCCTTCGAAACAGCCCCTGAGACACCAATTATGGCACTTCCGGTTGGTACAGGAAGCTATAAGTCAACACATATCCTCATTGGGGTATGTTTTTACAGAATCCTGAGTTTTAAGTCTTTACGTTAAGAACTGACTGATTTACACAGGGTTGAATGCACTATGTCTATCAAACTGTAGGCAGGGTATGGATATACACTTTTAGGGTGATTTTAACCACTTCCGGTTGGTCCAGGAAGCTTAGAATCAACACAGGTAGACCTCATACTGGCCTGATGGACTGTTACCAAAGACAGGTTCATACGGCATTCATAACCCATATAGGCTTCAGGTTGAATTTAGGTTTGCAGGCAATGTATTCCTATGGGGAGAGAAGTCAATGCAAACTCTTTGAAGTAAACACCTTCTTTTAACTATTAAGGGTTAACGCCACACGGTCATGGTTAGGCTTCCACAGATCGGAAGGACCTTAGGAACATACCTGAGGTCAAATTGTGCTTCTCACCCTAACAGTTCTCTCACTGTCACCCAAAACAAATGACATTTAGGGCTAGGCTTCATTTGGGCCTACTTTTTCTCATGGTCACTGTGCTTAGACCGAGCGAGCTACGGTCAAGCGGGGCATCTTGTTGAACTCGGCACGGCCTAGAGAATATGGAAATGCCATTGTAGGCTTTGTGTGTCTTTAAGCACCGCACTTTGTCACTCCATCCTTGCTGTGTGTGTGTTTATGTGTGTGTGTGTGTGAGAGAGAGCTTTTCTTTGACATCTGTTGGGAGAAATGACTGACTTACAGTTTATGGGGGTTGCCTAATCACACATATGAAGTTTTGAAAAGATCTGACCTTTTTAACCCTTGGAAACTGCCACTGTGACACCATTTAAGGCACTTCCGGTTGGCACAGGAAGCTATAAATAAACTCATATCATGATTGGGGTATGCCTTTACAGAATCCTGAGTTTTAAGTCTTTACGTTAAGAACTGAGTTATTTACGGAGGGTTTAGTGAGTGTGTGTTATTTCAGAAAATCATAGAAAATCACAGAAATCTCGCAGAGCTCCGCAGCACACTTTAAAAAGATTCGTAAGAACACCCTGCAACTGGATCTGTAACCGTTGAAAAAAAAAAAAACACCTATCCGTGAACATCACCAAGGTGTCGTTGTACGATTTCTCTTAAATGACGATAGATAAATGGCTGGTTCTTTTTTTATTGACACCGGAGGCTCCTTGACTTTGACGTGAAGTGGAAAAATAATTTCTCTATTTTCATTTTGGACCTTTAATCCCAGATAAATGGCCATAACTCAAAAACCGTTGAGGCCTAGACGCCATCTTGTTCGGGGCCAACTGCCCATTATGCCGCCCCTACGCTCACCGAGTTTCGGCTTCTAAATATTTTCAGTTTTCGAGATAAGGCCCCGTCGTGAATCGTGATGTTTTGTCCAATAGCAATATGATTGCTTATGCCCTCTTGTGGGAATTTCCGGGACAGCGGAAAAATGACCTAAATCTTATTATTTTTGTAAAACGGAAACCGAATGTCCGACAAAGTTCATTTGATGACTTCCTGGTAGGTCCGGCCCTGCCGCTCGGCCCGACGCCGTCCGCAAATTTTACAAACGATTTCGGACGTCTAGTAAGGGACCGTACATTTGCAATATGGACTTTCTCACTAACCATACAGGTACTGCCGAAATCTTCCCTTAAGGTATGTAAGGACTGTGTTTGAGCAAAATGTTTCTGTGAAAAAACAGTGTGGCTAGTTCAAATGCTGACTGTTGCGTCAATCAAAACTAGATGTTCCAAGTAAGCGTTCTAATCAAACCAGTTTGAGCATATGCTGCAGGAACCACTGTAGAATGATCACACCCCTTTGTTGGTACGTGTGAAAAGGTTAACTACCGGTATTTACCTAATCCAGTTTCAGCATGAGAAAATGAGTGAGGTCCCAAATTCCCACGAGATATTGCAAACATTTGCTCTCTAACTGTCACAGATCACAGATTAGAAGCAACTCCCTATTAATAAGGAAAGGATTTAGTCAGTTGTCCAACTGAAATGTGTCGTCCGCATTTAACCCAACCCCTCTGAATCAGAGAGGTGTGTGGGGCTGCCTTAATCCACGTCTTCAGCACCCAGGAAACAGCAGGTTAGGTTAATCCAACCACGGTGTCAGATTTATAAAATGCTTTTTGGCTAAAGCATACCTAGCCCAGAACATACCTAGCCCAGAACATACCAGAACATAGCCCAGTTGGCATTACAAACTCAGAAATAGAGATCAAATCAATCCCTTACCTTTGATGATCTTCATATGGTGGCACTCAGAACACATTCATTTACCCAATAAATGTTCCTTTTGTTCGATAAAATCTCTTTATATCCAAAAACGTCCGTTTTGTTTGCCCGTTTTGTTCAGTAATCCACAGGCTCAAACGCAGTCAAAACAGGCAGACAAAAAATCCAAATTGTATCTGTAAAGTTCATAAAAACATGTCAAACTATGTTTATATTCAATCCTCAGGTTGTTTTTAGCCTGAATGATCTATAAAACTTCAACCGGACAATAACATTGTCAATATAAAAGGTAATCAAGAAATGCACTCTCTCTGGATTGTGCATCAAAAAGCTCTGTGACACGTCAGGGTCCACTCATTCAGACTGGTCTTACTCCCTCATTTAAAAGAATACAAGCCTGAAACCATTTCTAAAGACTGTTGACATCTAGTGGAAGGCATAGGAACTGAAAATTAAGTCCTAAGTCAATGGATACTGTAATGGCATTGAATAGAAAACTACAACAACAACAACAAAAACTTCCTGAATGGATTTTTCTCAGGTTTTTGCCTGCCAAATCAATCAGTTCTGTTATACTCACAGACACTAAACTAAACGTTAGAGTGTTTTCTATCCAAATCTACCAGTTATATGCATATCATATCTTCTTGGCCCGAGTAGCAGGCTGTTTAATTTGGGCATGCTTTTCATCCAAAATTCAGAATGCTGCCCCCTACCCTAGAGAGGGAACTATACAGTCACCACTCATGGCAGACCTTGTGGATCTGCTGACATATGTTTGGTTTAACAAAGATACTGAGTGGAGGGGGAGCCAGGGTATTTAGGATCTTGAATACAAGACATGCGTTGGTGTATTGCACAAGATTTTCCCAACTCAGGTGCTCATGCTTTCTGAGGATGTAACAGTGATTTTATTTAACTTGGCAGGTCAGTTAAGAACAACTTCTTAGGAACAGTGGGTTAACTGCCTTGTTCAGGGGCAAAACGACAGATTTGTACCTTGTCAGCTCGGGGATTCAAACTTGCAACCTTTTGATTACTAGCTCAATGCTCTAACCACTAGGCTACCCTGCTACCCTGGCTATTGGGCTTCCTATCAAGCACTTTGAGAGCCTGTTTGTAGACAGACTGAATATGTTTTAATGTTGTACAGCAAGCTTGGGCCCAACGAGTCAAGCAGTATGTTAAGTGGAGGAGTGTCATAGATTTGAAGTACAGTTTTGCTAACTCTGTAGTCAAAAATTTCGTATAAATCGGAAAATTGGCTAGGTTGATTTTGGATATCTGAATGACATTTTTCACATGTTTTTTAAAAGAGAGGTTGGAATTAAGTGTGATGCCAAGGTACTTAAAATCAGATACATAGGACAAGCAAGACATAGCATCTGGAGCATCAGCATTTCTGGGTTTGATTACAAGCTCAAAATGGCGAGAAACAAAGACTTTCTTCTCAAAGACTTTCTTCTTCTGCTTCAGCACTCGGCGGTCCTGTTCTGTGAGCTTGTGTGGCCTAACACTTCACGATTGAGTCCTTGTTGCTTCTAGATGTTTCCACTTCACAATAACAGCACCAACATTTGACCGGGGCAGCTCTAGTAGGGCAGGAATTTGATGAACTGACTTGTTGGAAAGGTGACATCCTATGAGAGTGACACATTGAAAGTCACTGAGCTCTTCAGTAAGGCCATTCTACTGCCAATGTATGTCTATGGCGATTGCATGGCTGTGTGTTTGATTGAATACAACTGTCAGCAACGGGTGTGGCTGAAATGGCCGAATCCACTAATTTGAAGGGGTGTCCACATACTTTTGGTGATGTAGTGTAAGTTACAACAAACATTGCACCTGGAATGACAGTAGACTTGCATTTTTCTTTGTTTTAGCTTTTTTTCTATTGGCATTTTCTTGGATAATTCCGTGATTATGACATGCGTTATTTCACATGGCGATATAATGACTACTGCGCATAACCATAACCAGGAACTGGCATTCTGCCAGAGCAGTGACTCAAATAGCTACCATCCGGTCCCACATCACACTAGAGGCTTCATTCCACGTTCTACTGACTGTTGAAATCCAGTGGAAGGCGTAGGAAGTGCGACCAGATCCATATCTTATTTGGATGTGAATAGGCGATGAGTTGAAAATCAACCAGCCCCAGAATTTCCACTCCCTGTTTGGAAGTTTGCATGCCCTATGAGTTATGTTATACTCACAGACATAATTCATACATTTAGAAACTTCAGAGTGTTTTCTATCCAATAGTAATAATAATATGCATATATTAGCATCTGGGACAGAGTAGGAGGCAGTTCACTATGGGCACGCAATTCATCCAAAGTGAAAATGCTGCCCCCTATCCCTAACAGGTTTTAACTTCTTATGGGCAGGTGGGACGGTAGCGTCCCAACTTCCGGTGAAATTGCAGAGCGCGAAATTCAAACTACAGAATTGTTTGTAAATATTCAACTTTCATAAAATCACAAGTGTAATACATCAAAATAAAGCTTAACTGCTTGTTAATCCAGCCCCTGTGTCAGATTTCAAAAAGGCTTTATGGCGAAAGCACACCATGCGATTATCTGGGGACAGCGCCCGCAACAAAAGCATGAAAAACATATTTCAACCAGGTATGTGCGCCACAAAAGTCAGAAATAGCGATAAAATAGATGCCTTACCTTTGATGATCTTCTTCTGTTGGCACTCCAAAAGGTCCCAGATACATCACAAATGGTCATTTTGTTCGATAATGTCCTTCTTTATATCCATAAAAACTCAGTTTATCTGGTGCGCTTCAGTCAATTATCCACCCAGTTTCCCTCCTTCAAAATGCATACAAAATGATTCCCAAATGTTACTAATAAACCTTTCCAAATGAGTCAAACAATGTTTATAATCAAACCTTAGGTACCCTAATACGTAAATAAACAATACAATTTAAGACGGAGAATCGTTATTGTCCTTACCGGAGAAAAATACCAAAGAACGCACTCTCTTCCACGCAGTTGGAAACACTACAGCCAAAATGGGAGCCACCTAGGAAAACAACCATTTCTGGCTCATTTTTCTAAAGACTGTTGACATCTAGTGGAAGCCCTAGGAACTGCAATCTGGAAGGATTTCACATTATAATAAAAGTAACAGCCATTGAAAAGAGTGGTAGGCAGAAATGTTATTTTTTTGGGATGGTTTGTCCTCGGGGTCTCACCTGCCATATCAGTTCTGTTATACTCATAGACATAATTTTAACAGTTTATATGCATATCATAGCTTCTGGGCCTGAGTAACAGGCAGTTTACTCGGGCACGCTTTTCATCCAAACGTAAAAATACTGCTCCCTACCGAAGAGAGATTAATGCTTGTTAGTGCTAGTTTATCCACCACAGGGCATCTTTGAGAAGCATTTTACCGTTTTAATATTGGCTGTACTAGAGAATTTAAAACCTTTTTGTAAGAACATAGTTTATGGGATTGATTTTAAGAAATGTTGCTTAATTAATTTGATTAATATTATGGTGTTTCTATTCCAAAAAAAAAAAAAACTCAGGGTTTCCAAAAACATGGAGCTGTACAACGTAGCCGGTCTGGAATAGGCTACTAAGTGACTGCGAGTGAAGAGCAAAATAATCACAACATTTCTACACCCTAATTGTAGGCTAACCAATACCGAAACAGAGATTCAGTGAAAATAATAATCGCAATTATTAAGACCAGTCCCCATGCTTGTCTTAGAGCAGTGCGAAACGGTGCTGAAACAGTTGACCACACCCTCGTAGGCTATTGCTTCAAATTCTATTACAACAAACGGATGACTTTGGGTGTTCCAGTAAGCAACAATTTGTTGCTTTCATCAGCCTACAGTGATATTTATTCCCATAGTAATTAATCATGGATGCATCCAGATGTGGTTGGAAAACAATGCATTTGGTGGACCCGGTAAAAGTCTATTGTCCTGCTGATAGCCCATCCAGGGTGCATGGCTTATTTTGTATTCCTAAAATAACTCCAGCAAAGAGAAGAGAATGGAACCTTGAATAATTAAACATGTCAGTAATATACTGTTAGACTTGAGGATTATGGTCATGGACAGTGCTATTCACCTGTGTTAGACCAAACGTGAAAGCCCAGGAAAATGAACAGGTACTATAGGCTACAATACTGTAAAGGCCTAATAATGCTAAAAATAAGGCTGGTCTTTACTGTATGCTGCACATTTTTACGTATTCTATTTCCATGGAGACTATTCAAGCCATCGACTCACTGATGGTTGAAGATGATGAGCAATCGGCAATGGCAATCTGGAATCTGCTGGCATCACAGCACAACATCAACATCGCTCTAATCACAGTCCAAAGACAGTTGAAGATACTTGAGTGACTTATGGAAAGGCTCTGTAGGACATTTTATAAATATATATACAGTGGGGCAAAAAAATATTTAGTCAGCCACCAATTCTCCCACTTAAAAAGATGAGAGAGGCCTGTAATTTTCATCATAGGTACACTTCAACTATGACAGACAAAATGAGAAAAAAAATCCAGAAAATCACATTGTAGAATTTTTAATGAATTTATTTGCAAATTATGGTGGAAAATAAGTATTGTCAGAGAGGTGTTTTTGGGACCACATCGTGGCTATTGTCCTGCTAATAGCCCTTGCGAAAAACAAATGTTTGAAAACATGATTTCAAAATTCCTCCAGGGCCGACAGACAAGTTCCTTACTTTTTCCCCCTTCCACTTGCCTCTTACATTTTTGCTCTAATGTTACAATTAGTTGGTTGGAATTTAGGGTAGAGCAGACATTTTCAGATATTTGTGTTGGCTGCATGTGTGACATAACTTCACCAGTCCAATTTATGATATAATTTACAAATATTATACAGTGCCTTGCAAAAGTATTCACCCTCCTTGGCATTTTTCATATTTTGTTGCATTACAACGTGTAATTTAAATAGATTTTTATTTTGGATTTCATGTAATGGACATACACAAAATAGTCGAAATTGGTTAAGTGAAATGTAAAAAATTTACTTGTTTAAAAAATATATAATAATTTTAATGGAAAAGTGGTGTGTGCATATATATATTCACCCCCTTTGCTATGAAGTCCCTGAATAAGATCTGGTGCAACCAATTACATTCAGAAGTCACATAATTAGTTAACTAGGCAAGTCAGGTAAGAACACATTCTTATTTACAAGGACAGCCTACTCCTTCCTCCCCGGATTCTTTAGCTAAATAGCCCAGTACTGTACTCCCGAACGTCACGTTGTACAGCACCATATTTTCCGTTCCATCCTAACGGAAACCCAGAGGGTTTTTTGTTTTTCTTGGAATAGAACACCTTAATAATTCTTATTTACAAGGACAGCCTACTCCTTCCACCCCATTGGGGAATTGAACTCCCATCTCCCGCGTGCCCGCATTCTCTAGTACAGCCATTATTGAAGGCTATCAAATGCTTCTCAAAGATGTCCTCTGGTGGTCAAACTAGCACTAATGTTACCAGTGGTTCACACTTTACACCGCAGTAAGCTACAACTTTTAAAGGACAAACCACTTTTTGTACAAAAAGTGCTGTAATTACTAAACGGTTCACCCGATATGGATAAAATACCCTCAAATTATAGTTGATGGTCTGTACTTTAACCTCATACATTTACATTTACATTTAAGTCATTTAGCAGACGCTCTTATCCAGAGCGACTTACAAATTGGTGCGTTCACCTTAAGACATCCAGTGGAACAGCCACTTTACAATAGTGCATCTAAATCTTTTAAGGGGGGTGAGAAGGATTACTTTATCCTATCCTAGGTATTCCTGAAAGAGGTGGGGTTTCAGGTGTCTCCGGAAGGTGGTGATTGACTCCGCTGTCCTGGCGTCGTGAGGGAGTTTGTTCCACCATTGGGGGCCAGAGCAGCGAACAGTTTTGACTGGGCTGCGCGGGAACTGTACTTCCTCAGTGGTAGGGAGGCGAGCAGGCCAGAGGTGGATGAACGCAGTGCCCTTGTTTGGGTGTAGGGCCTGATCAGAGCCTGGAGGTACTGAGGTGCCGTTCCCCTCACAGCTCCGTAGGCAAGCACCATGGTCTTGTAGCGGATGCGAGCTTCAACTGGAAGCCAGTGGAGAGAGCGGAGGAGCGGGGTGACGTGAGAGAACTTGGGAAGGTTGAACACCAGACGGGCTGCGGCGTTCTGGATGAGTTGTAGGGGTTTAATGGCACAGGCAGGGAGCCCAGCCAACAGCGAGTTGCAGTAATCCAGACGGGAGATGACAAGTGCCTGGATTAGGACCTGCGCTGCTTCCTGTGTGAGGCAGGGTCGTACTCTGCGGATGTTGTAGAGCATGAACCTACAAGAACGGGCCACCGCCTTGATGTTAGTTGAGAACGACAGGGTGTTGTCCAGGATCACGCCAAGGTTCTTAGCGCTCTGGGAGGAGGACACAATGGAGTTGTCAACCGTGATGGCGAGATCATGAGGTGTCATAGTCATTGTATCATTTAAAATCTAAAGTGCTGGACTACAGTGCCAAAACAACCAATAATGTGTCACTGTCCCAATACTTTTGGAGCTCACTGTATTCTTCGGCAGGGTATGCAAACCATGGAACTTTGGCTGTGGAGGCATGGTCAATCTATATAGGGCTGTGATCTCGTTTGGGGGAGATCAACAACCGAGCCCCATTTATGAAGGGAGACAGAAGTGTGCCGAGGGGCAATTTGAACGTGGAGTTTGACAAAATGGGGCATGATTTGTTGACCTCATTTTTATCCTAACCCAATCTTAATTTACTCGTTGTGATGCACTGAGGTTCCAAACTCTGTTTTAGACACCCCCCCCCTCCACATACACACACACACTCAAAAGCAACACAGTGCGTGTCATGCCAAGTTTTCAGCCTAGTTCGGCTGCCAGGTCCACCAGATACTCCACTCCAGCCCCATTCATGAATGGGGAGTTTTTGTGTATTCACAGATCTGAGGAGGAAATGGAGATCGATAGACTTTGACTTTAGATGCCCTTTATTGAATTAGCAAACGGACACGGTCAATAAATCCCAAAAAAAGAAAAGTTGAATACATGAGATGCTTAACCACAACTTTAAACAGGATAGCAAACTGTCACCAGGGCTAAACATATAAAATATAATAATAACCGTCATTCACGATTAAATGCTTTCTCTTGATCTAAAGATACCAGTACAGCAAATGTAGGCTACACCCACCTGTCATTGGTGAAATTACCAAATATAGTCTTCCAAACTGTAGATTGTACAATATAGACTTCAACCATCCCACACAGTAGGCTGTTTCAATATTTATGGCCACGGAAACATACTTGGCAGTGTTTACATGACAATATGTCAATGAAGTTAATTTTGTCAGTTGTGTCATTTCCCTCTGAAAAATGTTTTAGTAAATGCTTTCTCACAAGCTTTCTGTTCTGTACAAAGTGTTTTTTTGTGAGCCATTCATTGCGTAACATCAGGGTGGGCGAGAAAGTGAAACAACGATCGAATTCACACTACTTTATTCAGACAGTGAAGAATTAGATGCGTTTTGCTTCGTCATCAAACTTTTAGCTCTTTATTGAAAGTTCTCTATTTGAAATTTGATTTCTGACAATACCAGATTTTGGGGGAGTCTACGGTGGGCTAATGAACAAAATTCTAAAATATAGTTTTGAGTAAAATAGCCCTTCAAGAGATTGCTTGCAAAGCATCCATTTCTCTGTCCCGGTGCCCTTGTACTGAAGGTGTGCAAGTTCAACTAGACTAGCTTTACTTGCAGCTTTACTTGCAGGCATTACTTGGTAGTACACCAAATAGAACCTGACAATACACCTCTGTACCACTGAAGTGGGAATAGTGGGTTAACAGTCATTTTCCATTTTAATGCTTCATAAATATTCACCAGACAATTCATGAATTAGTTACTGCATATTTATAGTGAGCAAAAAATATCAATTAACATATCAGTCAAACCTTTGTGAGATTTCCAACTGGTGGTGTGGAAAGAGAGAATAATAATTTGCTCTTTGGTCCTTAGTCATGCTCCGGACTTTCACGATGGCACTCAAAATGAACCATTTCCATTCCGTTCAACAATGCATTATTCATATATCAGCTCATTAATTACTCACACCTTTAAGACGAGGACTGTGGAATTGGCATGGAAAGAGGCACTGTGTCTGAGCCCTGGATGCAATCATCTTGATTTCCAGTCAAAGCATGTGGGAGGAAAGAGATGTGTGAGGGAGTTAATCGCAGGGTTCCTGAGGGAAGAGGTTATGTGGGTAAATTATAAATGTGAGTGACAGACAGTCAGACTGAGTCGCTAAGAGTCTCTATTCTTTATCAAGGGCCCTGCTCCAGACCAATTCCACGACATAAACAGTGCATGTCACAACTAGCAAAAAAACAATGCCCTCTTTGATGTGAAGTTCCAATATGGTGATTGGAATTATTTTGTTTTCCTACCTCAGTGATGGAGCCATTGAAGTAATGCACAGGGACATGAGTACATTGCTCACATGAAAATCATTATAAAGACTAGCCAAAATATCACAAAATGTCATGTAGCATAGGCAATTCGTCAGGCAATTTGACAGTTACCTCGAGTAAAGTAACTTTTTATAGTTCTGTCACTAAAGCAACACCAATGGTTCCCACAAGACTACAACGACAGACCACATCAACTTCCTCTACATATTTCTAGAGTGACTAACTTCAATCTTGCCACTAAATTCTTGGTAACCGTGAATGCCTATGCCGCTCTGTACCATCACTCATTCATATATCTTTATGTACATATTCTTTATCCCCTTACACTTGTGTCTATAAGGTAGTAGTTTTGGAATTGTTAGCTAGATTACTTGTTGGTTATTACTGCATTGTCGGAACTAGAAGCACAAGCATTTCGCTACACTCGCACTAACATCTGCTAACCATGTGTATGTGACAAATAACATTAGATTTGATTTGTTACGATGAAGGTTGTAGGTAGTGCCTTGATTGCAGTCATCCTGCCCAATCCTTTCCAATCCTTTCATTTTACACAATTCCTCCAAAATTCCCAAAGGACAAAGATAAAAATAAAAAAAACTTTACTTACTCCATGTTTGTTAAATGTTTTCACAGAAGTATGTCTGTTGTCTGGTTATAATGATGTAAGACATGTCAGAATTAACTAACACAGCCTCACATGATTTGTTTGTACAGTTTTCAATGATGGATAACTTGGAAAATGATTTGCTAGCCATTTTGTTACAGAATCATTGCCATATGAGGGAATGTTATGTGAATGCGTCTTGAAGGACGTAGTAATGATCTTCCATAAGACATTCTTAGTGTTAGGCTGACCTTGTTCTTGCAAGTCATAGGTAAGATACAGTAGCCCTTGTGAAATAACAACTTACAATGCATGCTCAAGCCCTATTGTGAGAGAATGACACATTGTAAATATGCAAAAAATATGTGTGTCAGGGTGTAGTGTGTGGGTGATGCAAGGAGCTTGTAAGACATTTATCCAACATTTTTTCATTAGAAAATATTTTCAATGAGATGAGTCCTATAGTATTTTTGCACAAAGTAGCAACGCCAACTTCCTACCCGATACATAGCTTCCTCTCCCGATCACGCCGTCAGCCTGATTGTATCCATACTAGCCTCGAAATCGCTCGTTTTGTCATTAATATACTGAGGTAATCAGTATTTTTTTTGTAAGTCGATTATTGTGTTCTGTGTCTTTTTTTGTTTAGCTAGCTAGTTATAAATGCGCTAACTAGTAAGGTGGCTAGCAATTAGCCAAAGCCCCCTCCCTTACCAACCTTGGCACTGTTTTACACAAGGTGCTCGCAGGAGCTGCCAAAGATAACAGTGATGGATGGACGTCGTCTGGCCAAGACAAGTAGCAAAGCACTGACCTCCAAGTTGTAAAAAGGATTCAAACTTTGTATCCAGTTACCTTTTCAACTATGAAGGTAAATGTAGCCAAGTTGCTATCAGACCAGACAAGGGTGTTTACTCAAAGCTGTAACATAGTTTAAGACATGCCTTTTACAGTAGCTAGCTAACATTATGATTGCTCACTCTTTTTTATTCAAAACCATTTCGAACAGGGAAAAAGTGACAGGAGAGGTCAGCATAAGGGCTTGCTGCTACAGGTCCATGAGGAAAAATGAGAAACCACACAGTTTGAGTATAGAGTGAAAAGTCAGCTGTTTGTGACACACTACATGCCGGTAACACAGTCTAGTCTTAGACTAAGAAGTTCCTGTCAATGGAGATCTGCATTAAGAGGCATTGTTTAGTCTAGGTCTAGGCTTAACCCATGTCTATGAAACCGTTCTTAGCGTAGCAATTGTTCAGTCGTCTTCCTTGCTGTTTCTGTAAGCTCTGTTAAGTTGGACGCATTAGACTCGTTTTAAACAAGGGCATATACCCTTAATAGAACATTTTAAACCTGTATCGCTGTAATGAATTTAGTGGCTGTTGCATGTTGCACTATTCACTTCTGTTTGCCGGTTATCTTCTTTGGGATAGGGGGCAGCATTTTCACTTTTGGATGAATAGTGCCCAGAGTGAACTGCCTCCTACTCAGTCCCAGATGCTAATACACTGCTCAAAAAAATAAAGGGAACACTTAAACAACACAATGTAACTCAAAATCAATCACACTTCTGTGAAATCAAACTGTCCACTTAGGAAGCAACATTGATTGACAATAAACTTCACATGCTGTTGTGCAAATGGAATAGACAACAGTTGGAAATTATAGCCAATTAGCAAGACACCCCCAATAAAGGAGTGGTTCTGCAGGTGGGGACCACAGACCACTTCTCAGTTCCAATGCTTCATGGCTGTTTTGGTCACTTTTGAATGCTGGCGGTGCTTTCACTCTAGTGGTAGCATGAGACGGAGTCTACAACCCACACAAGTGGCTCAGGTAGTGCAACTCATCCAGGATGACACATGAATGCGAGCTGTGGCAAGAAGGTTTGCTGTGTCTGTCAGCGTAGTGTCCATAGCATGGAGGCATTACCAGGAGACAGGCCAGTACATCAGGAGACGTGGAGGAGGCCGTAGGAGGGCAACCACCCAGCAACAGGACCGCTACTTATGCCTTTGTGCAAGGAGGAGCAGGAGGAGCACTGCCAGAGCCCTGCAAAATGACCTCCAGCAGGCCACAAATGTGTATGTGTCTGCTCAAATGGTCAGAAACAGACTCCAGGAGGGTGGTATGAGGGCCCAACGTCCACAGGTGGGGGTTGTGCTTACAGCCCAACACCGTGCAGGACGTTTGGCATTTGCCAGAGAACACCAAGATTGGCAAATTCGCCACTGGCGCCCTGTGCTCTTCACAGATGAAAGCAGGTTCACACTGAGCACATGTGACAGACGTGACAGTCTGGAGACGCCGTGGAGAACGTTCTGCTGCCTGCAACATCCTCCAGCATGACCGGTTTGGCAGTGGGTCAGTCAGTGGGGTGGCATTTCTTTGGGGGGCCGCACAGCCCTCCATGTGCTCACCAGAGGTAGCCTGACTGCCATTAGGTACCGAGATGAGATCCTCAGACCCCTTGTGAGACCATATGCTGGTGCGGTTGGCCCTGGGTTCCTCCTAATGCAAGACAATGCTAGACCTCATGTGGCTGGAGTGTGTCAGCAGTTCCTGCAAGAGGAAGGCATTGATGCTATGGACTGGCCCGCCCGTTCCCCAGACCTGAATCCAATTGAGCACATCTGGGACATCATGTCTCAATCCATCCACCAACGCCACGTTGCACCACAGACTGTCCAGGAGTTGCCGGATGCTTTAGTCCAGGTCTGGGAGGAGATCCCTCAGGAGACCATCCGCCAATTCATCAGGAGCATGCCCAGGCGTTGTAGGGAGGTCATACAGGCATGTGGAGGCCGCACACACTACTGTGCCTCATTTTGACTTGATTTAAGGACATGACATCAAAGTTGGATCAGCCTGTAGTGTGGTTTTCCACTTTAATTTTGAGTGTGACTCCAAATCCAGACCTCCATGGGTTGATAAATTTGATTTCCATTGATCATTTTTGTGTGATTTTGATGTCAGCACATTCAACTATGTAAAGAATTTTTATTTTATAAGAATATTTCATTCATTCAGATCTAGGATGTGTTATTTTACTGTTCCCTTTATTTTTTTGAGCAGTGTATATGCATATTATTATTAGTATTGGATAGAAAACACTCTGAAATAGAAATAGATAGAAAACACTTCTAAACCTGTTTGAATGATATCTGTGAGTATAACCGAACTCATATGGCAGGCAAAAACCTGAGAAAAAAATCCAAACAGGAAGTGGGACATCTGAGGTTTGTAGTTTTTGAACTCAGCCCCTGTCACACCCTGACCTTAGAGCTTTTTATGTCTCTATTTTGGGTTTGGTCAGGATGTGATTTGGGTGGGCATACTATGTTCTATTTTCTATGTTTTTGTATTTCTTTGTTTTGGCAGGGTATGGTTCTCAATCAGGGACAGCTGTCTATCGTTGTCTCTGATTGGGAACCATAGTTAGGTTGCCCTTTTCCCTCCTTTCTGTGTGGGAGGTTGTCTTTGTTTGTGGCACTATAGCCCTTAAGCTTCACGGTCGTTTTGCATGGTTTATTGTTTTGTTGGCATCATTTTAAATAAAGGAAAATGTACGCTCACCAAGCTGCGCTTTGGTCTAGTTCTTTTGACGGCCGTGACAGAACCTCCCGCCACCAAAGAACCAAGCAGCACGGTGAAAGGTACTCCTGGACATGGGAGGAGATCCTGAACGGTAAGGGACTCTGGAGGCAGGCTGGGGAGTATCGCTGTCCAAGGGAGGAACTGGAGGCAGTTGAAGCAGAGTTGCGGCGAATTGAGGAGGCAAGTCAGCAAAGCAGGCACGAGAGGCAGCCCCCCAAAATCATCCTGTGCCTGCTCCCAGAACCAGGCCTCCTGTATGTCTCCCCGGCCTGTTGGGCCCTGTGGCAGCTCCATGCACCAGGCTGTCTATACGTCTCCCCCAATCAGCGACGGTCTCCAGTCCTGAGCCTCCAGCGACGGTCCCCAGTCTGGGGCCCGCAACAACGGTCCTCAGTCCAGGGCCTCTGGTTTCTGTTTTGTAGGCTTTATTTTAAATATAGGAAAATGTACGCTCACCAAGCTGCGCTTTGGTCCAGTTCTTTCGACGGCCGTGACATCCCCTATCGAATTCACAGTGGGTTATGGGTTATTTTGGGTTATTTTGCACTTCCTAAGGCTTTCACTAGATATCATCTGTCTTTAGAACATTGTTCCAGGCTTCTCGTGTGAAGGGGGGCCGGATCGGAGCTGTTTGACTGGGGTCTGCCAGCAGTCTCGTTCTCAGTCAAGCACATTTCACATGTGTCACGCCCTGGCCTTAGTATTCTGTGTTTTCGTTATTATTTTGGTTAGGCCAGGGTGTGACATGGGGATTTATGTGGTTTGTTTTGTCTGGGGTTGTTTGTGGTTATGGGATTGTGGTTAGAGTAGTACTCTAGGTAAGTCTATGGTTGCCTAGAGTGGTTCTCAATCAGAGGCAGGTGTTTATCGTTGTCTCTGATTGGGAACCATATTTAGGCAGCCATATTCTTTAGGTCTCTTGTGGGTGATTGTTCCTGTCTTTGTGTTTGTGGCACAAGATAGGACTGTTTTTGGTTTTTTCACGTTTCTTGTTTTGTAGCTTGTTGTACTTTCTTCGTTATTAAAGATGTACAAAACTAACCACGCTGCATTTTGGTCAACCTCTCTTTCACCAGAAGAAAACCGTTACAACATGAGAGGTATCTCTCGTTCCATTGCTTTTCTACAGACAATGGAATTCTCCGGTTGGAACATTATTGAACATTTATGATAAAAAATCCTAAAGATTGATTCTATACTTAGTTTGACAAGTTTCTTCGACCTGTAATATAACTCTTTGAACTTTTCGCCCGACTGGCCCTGAACACGCTTTTGGATTTATTTACCAAACGCCCTAACAAAAGAATCTATTTGGACATAAATGGACATAAATGATGGACATTATCGAACAAAACAAGCATTTATTGTGGAACTGCAATTCCTGGGAGTGCATTCTGATGAACATCATCAAAGGTAAGTGAATATTTATAATGCTATTTATGACTAATGTTGACTGCACAACATGGCGGATATTTATTTTGGCTGGTTTGGGCTCTGAGCGCCGTTCTCAGATCATGCTTTTTCCGTAAAAGTTTTTTGAAATCTGACACAGCGGTTGCATTAAGTAAATCTAAAGTTCCATGCATAACACTTGAATTTTCATCAACATTTATAGTGAGTATTTCTGTGAATTCATGTGGCTCTCTGCAATATCACTGCATGTTTTGGAATTACTGAACATAACACGCCAATGTAAAATAAGATTTTTGGATATAAATATGAACTTTACCGAACAAAACATACATGTGTTGTGTAGGATGAAGTCCTATGAGTGTCATCTGGTTAGTGATGAATTGTATCTCTATTTGTGCTTTTTGTGACTCCTCTCTTTGGCTGGAAAAATGGCTGGGTTTTTCTGTGAGTTGGTGGTGACCTAACATAATGTTTGTGGAGCTTTCGCTACAAAGCATTTTTTAAATCAGACACTGTGGCTGGATTAATGAGAATTGTATCTTTAAAATGGGGCCTAATACTTGTATGTTTGAGAAATTTCATTTGAGATTTCTGTTGATTTGTATTTGGCGCCCTGTAATTTCATTGGCTGTTGGCGAGGGGTTCCGCTAGCGGACGGGGTCCTAGACAGGTTAAGAAACATGTTGAGTGATTTTTATAGTATAATCATGTTCTTTTTATATCCCCACGAATGTTGTACAGAAGCCATCTGAGCCCACAGAGGCCGAGCAGCAGTGGCATAAGCCAAGGCCTATGGTATGTTTTAAAAGCTATACAACATATCAAAATCATATGGTTATAATCGCATCATAATGCTAAGAACTTATTTAATGAAAACTTGAATAGTCTCATGATTAGATTTAGAATAGTGCCCTTGTTCTGTCTTTTTACAGGGTCTGAAACCTGGGCCCATTGGCAAAATGACCATCACCAAGCCCACCAAAAAGCACATGACAGAAGAAAGGATTAGTTGAGTGTTCCCTCATTGCCAGTATAGTAGGTAGTAGCTGGTCAAGTCCTATTTCACTTTGACTATATAAAATGATTACAATTCAGGTGGTTTCAAGTACATTGATTGAAGTACACTGTACAGCACCCTTCTTGGACCGCTCCCTGAACGTTGAGTTCTCCAGATAGAGGAGGCATACAAGAACTTTGACCCTCTATCCAAGCCATTCATCTGCAGCATGTCTGCTGAAAAGCTTTTAGTCGATTCCCACTTTGGAAAGGTACAGGTGGGGAGCCTCCTGTCTTACCAGCAGCCTCCAATCACAACACGACACATAGTTCACCATAAGGAGACACCACCATTCCCTTCACTGCCCCTGGATGGCTACAGACTGGAGAGCAACTTCAAGGCTCCACATTTGTGCTCAAGGAAGAAGACCAGCTTCACGTAGTCTCTTCAGGTGAGCTTCGCAACAGCCCATTAAATAGAGGAAGCTACTAGAGAATAGCGTGCTATCCCTGACGGGCAGATCCCCCGGAAACCAAGACTGACCTCATCATGTTTCTGAGGGGCTTGCCATGTGAGATGGCTGACATCCGCAGGAAATCTAGCTGAAATGATCCTCAAAAGCACAGCACCAACAGCTGACATGAAGAGGGGACTGGAGTTGGAGATGGAAGCAGCCAGTGACTACTACAAGATGCATAATGTCTACCTCACCCTGTGGCCTCATTATACATCCTTATATCCCTTGTCTTGCCTCTTCTCCTGATAGCCTGGTCTACGACCCTCTCGAGCATCAACATTTTGGCCTAGTTGAGATTAAGAACCTGAACGGAAAGCGTTTTGTGGTTTGCAAGTACGTTCACATGCATAATGGTGAACCTTCCCTGAGAGGCAGCATTCCCAAAACTAGCAAGTTCAAGGTCAGCTCTGCTTCACTGGGTTGGAGTGGTGTGACTTTGTTGTCTGTGTGCATGAGGACATTCTGGTCGAGAGAATACAGATACCCAGTGGTGTTCTCACTAATTAAAAAGAAGGGTGCCTGGTACGACTTATGTTTGTACATGCAACATTTATTAACTATGGACATGTTCCTTTATCTTTGAATTCATGTAAGAGAAACAAACCAACAACTGTCTGTGCCATTAATTAATTAATAATTAAACATTTGTTGTTACTCTAAATAAACTCTTTAAAACATTTTGTGTTTGGAGTGTAAGCTACAATTGCACAGGACGAGACCCAGATGTAGACACAGGAGGCAGATGGTTCGAGTCGATGATATTTATTAAAACACTAGGGGCAGGCAATAGGCAGGATGAGGACAGGCAGAAGTTCATTAACCAGGTCAGAGGTGAAAAGGTACAGGGGGGTAGGCAGGCTCGATGTCAGGGCAGGCAGAAGAGGTCAGAGCCAGAAACCAGAGACTTAAAAAAATAGGAGCACGGGAAAACACACTGGTACGCTTGACAAGACGGACTCGCAACAGACAAACAGAGAACACAGGTATAAATAGACTGGGGATAATGGGGAAGATGGGCGACACCTGGAGGGGGGTGGAGACAAGCACAAAGAGAGGTGAAACGGATCAGGGTGTGACAATAAGCAGTAGTGTTTCTTATCTATAAAAGTGTTAAACAATGTGGATGGTCACAGCAACAAAAAAAAGAAGTAAAGATGCATTGCAATATTAGCTCATTGCTCCTTGGCCCATGCCTTCAAAATAGGCCCACACTGGTACTTTGTGAGAAGGTAAGTATCAGGTGAGACCCAGATGCAGACACAGGGGGCAGACGGTTGGAGTGTTAGAAGTTTATTGATCCAAAAAGGGGTAGGCAAGAGAATGGTTATGGACAGGAAAAGGGTCAAAACCAGTTCAGAGATCAGGAGGTACAGAGTGGCAGGCAGGCTCGAGGTCAAGACAGGCAGAATAGTCAGCCAGGCGGGTACAGAGTCCAGAAACAGACAAGGGTCAAAAGCAGGAAGACATACAAAACTAACTGACACAGAGAGACAGGGAACACAGGGATAAATACACTGGGGAAAACAAGGAACACCTGGAGGGGGTGGAGACAATCACAAGGACAGGTGAAACAGATCAGGGTGTGACAGCAAGCCACAGTCCAGATGCAGTTGATGCTTCTCATCAGTGACATGGGGATCTGTGACTGAAACAGCTTGTTCAGTTTAATTATGCCAATTAATCTCTCAATTTTGACTCTAAAATGGGCAATCTCTTGCATTTGATGGACCTGTGCTGCTGTCATTTGGCTCTGTTTAGACAGAAAGGGTGGACAGTAGTCCTTGCCTGGCACACAGTCATCAGGAATCACTTGTCTGCCATCACTGCCATGTTTTCAGTGAGCAAGCCACATAGTCCCGATTGTTTGAATAGCTCTTTGTCGCTGATGGAGCCAGCATACAATTCTGACACAAAAGTAACTGCTCCATGTGGGGTCATCCCAAGCAAGCCTTTCAAGGTTTAGTGGGATGGGACTAGTATTGAGAGTACATCTCAGGGTGTAGAGGGAGAATGACTGGCTGCTGGCATCTCAACTCAGTACAGTCAATGATGACTTGAGTGTCTGGATACCTGCTGAACTCCTTCGGCAACACAGCCTTGACATCTTCCGAAGACATCCAGATAGAGACAGATCCCAGCAGAATGTAAAGGTAGTTGGCCCATGTGACAACGATCCTGCTTACTATCGAGTGATAGATGGCAAATCGGTCAGCGAGATCCATCTCAGTTGACCCCAAGGACAAGTACACGAGGAAGAGGAACAGCTCATCCAGCATGGAAACGGCATGTCTCTGTAGGACAAATGCACAAATCACTAATAGATATTTACAGAAGGCTATAGCTTTTAGTTAAAGTGAAAAGTAACTTTGGTAAGACAAAACAGTTCATCAGAAATGGGAGAACTTACTGAGTAGGTACATGGAAGTGTCACCTCCTCAGCTTGGCTCTCCTTGCTCATGTGACAAGGACAATATTGGCAGTTGATGGTTCGATGAGCGACCAAAAAGCTATCAGATGATCATATGAGACAAATCTACATGGGAAGAAACATTGTTTGGAGTTATTTACTTACAAGTCTAACATTACATGTAGTATCATAAATCTAAGACAGAAATGCTGGTAGCTAGGGAAAATAGTGCCAGAAAGCAAACGGTGTAAAGTTTATGATGTAACAATACCAAGCAGGGCTAGGTTTACCCACCGTGTGAAGGACTGGATCTGTGCATCTGATCCCACAAATCGCTGCAGTCAAAAACACTTCTCACAGTCCACTCCTCTACTTTGTTCCATAGGTCCTCAATCTCTCTCTGCATCTCTTCCCTCTCAATCAAAACCAGATCAACTGCAGTAGGCCCAGGCACTGCACAGTAGTCATGGTCATGGTAGCTTTCCATCTTTTCATCCTCTTCATTTTCAACATGGTTGTCCTCTACACATCCAGTCCTTGGTCTCTCCCTTCTTAATCCCAAACACTTGCTCTTGCTTGGACATGGTAGTTATTCCACTGGAATAGCAAAGGTACTGCTCCCTTCTTCAGACATCAAAGCCCACAAGAAGGTTCAATGAAATAATGTGGTAAAAAGTGTCTACCACACACCTTGGAGTGACTTTTCCCTGCAAACATTGATGACCCATTTGGCTCTTAGCTCAGTATCAACAATAATGATTAAAAAACGCTATAGAAATATGATTATATTAATACACTGAGGTAATGATAAAATGTGCGATTTTGAGGCTAGTATGGCTACAATCAGGCTGACAGGAAGCGATCGGGAGATGAAGATATGTACCGGGTAGGAAGTTGAGCGGAAGTGTCCGTTGCTACATGCAAAAGCTATTGGTGCTCCATTGGAAAGCTGAGTCTCTCTGTGGTATGTTACATTTTCACCACAAGGCGCATACCAGCACATCGGGTTTAGCTAGTGTAATAAAAATAACAATAATATTGAATTTGTAAAGCACATTTCCCACACTCAATGCTCATAAGGTAGAAAACAAAAACCAAACAAAATTCAGCAATAATACATTAAAAACAAGCACTCAAACCATTACCTACTAATACCAAATGCAGACTTTAGGCAGAATAAGCGATCAAACATTAAATGCTAGCTTGAATATGTAAGTCTTTTGTGTTTTAAACAAGGAAATTGAAGCTGCCTCCTTGACATTTGTAGGTAGAGCATTCCAGTGCTGAGGGGACACATGTGAGAAGGCCCTGTCACCCATGCTGCACAGGCTTGTGGCTGGTGTGACCAGGTTCTTTGAGTCTGATGATTGTAGTATGCATGCTGGGGGAATAGTTCTATAGAAGTTGGCATATATATTTAGGTGCATCACACCAGCAAAATGGTCAATCTGACCGTTTTCAATTTAGTAATTTCAATAACTTAATTTCAATAAAAACCTTGAACCGACATGTCAATATGACCATTTACATTTTTACAGTAGAATAGCCGGGCCTCGTAGTATCATCAAGTGTAAAATGTATGTGATTTGTGGAGTGCCTTTGTTACTACTATGAAACACAGTAAAAGCTTGTTTTTATAACAGCAAAATAAATATAAATACCCAAACTTCAAGACACGTGGTCAATAAAGAAAATATTAGTAGCCTGGAAATCAGTATAGGTTCCAAGCATGCTTGTGAATAGTGAAAATCAGCACAAAAGCAATAATTGCATAATGAATACAAGTGTCGATAATGACAGTGGTCAAAAATAGTATATTATTGTCAGTTATCGGACACAATATTTGTGGTCTTGCTCGTGCTTGGTGTGCATCTTCTCGCAACAGTTGGATCTCATTTAGCTGTTATGCTTGTCCTAACAGTCACCACAAATCTTCGTAACTTGATTGCAACACTTTGACAAAAACAAGTCACTTGCAGGTGTCATGGGTTCTGTTCCTGAGTGCATCTGCCCACCTTGCAGTTTCTCCTCCCCTGGATCTGTGCTTAATTTGGCTGTCCCAATGGCTCACGTGGAATCTTTGCTGTTGCCTTGGCCCTCATATGTCTCTCAGGTAGCCAGTGCACCAGACTCATGATGAAGTCATCTGCTTGAACATGTGTGCGTTGATTGTAGTCAACACAAGCATGTTGTAGAACACAACAACAGGTCAGCAGGGAGTTCCACCTTGCACCTAGTACAGTCATGCCATCTGCCCCTAAACATTTCCCGACACTTGCTCACTTGATGCCCGATATGGATCCTTACCCAGATATGGAAAGCCATTCAGCACGAATCAGAATATTAATCATCAGAGATGTCATGATTAATTTCTTCCCCATCATCTGAGATGTTTTCATTCAGATCTTGTAGCAACACGTTAGTGGTAGATGGTGGCATTCTGTCATTGCACCACACTATCACAAGGGGGAGTTAGAATTCTGATCTATCAGTAGTCTAAACTGTCGCACAAATCTGTTTGTAAATTAATGGAGGTGTTTTCAGTCTGACAGACTTTAATAAATAAATGTTTTGACTGTTTTGACCAGGTTAATATGCTTATGTGTGTTCAATTATTTGTGACATTGTGGTTAAAACGAAGAATGTAAACAAAATAAATCCTACTCATATTAAATAATCAGATGCATGTTGCAAGCTCACTCAGCCTCATTGCCTCAAACTGCAAACTGTTTATTTCTCTCCGTTGCCCACTCACTTTAAACATTTGGATAATAAAGCATTTAAAGCATATTTGAAGATAGACTCACAGAACTCTTTAAGAAGCGGCTTCTATCTTTTATCCAACAATAATTATTATTATTAACGCTGCATTATAATTATATTGTCACGCCCTGACCTTAGAGAGCCTTATTATTCTTTATGTTTGGTTAGGTCAGGGTGTGACTCGGTTGGGAAAATCTATGTTTTCTATTTCTTTGTGTTTTAGGCTGAGTATGGTTCCCAATCAGAGGCAGCTGTCTATCGTTGTCTCTGATTGGGGATCATAAACAGGTTGTCATTTTCTGTATAGTTTATTTTGCCTTACAGAACTGTGCGCTTTTGTCGTTGTTAGTTTGCTTTTGGTGTCCTCAATAAAAAGAATGATGTACGCCTACCACGCTGCACCATGGTCCGGTCATTCCACAAACGAGAGCCGTAACATATATAGAAGCCCCTTAGATATTCTCAGACAATATTTGCCCATATGAAAAATTCTCTTTAGATATTCATTTAGAATCCTCCAATCATCTAAATTTAATTAGATCTACAGTACAGGGACATTTTATTAATCTGCAACTCCTGTTAATGAGTTCTGAGAGCCGTGTCATACCAATTATTATTGGATCATTCACTCATTAATGGCTTTGGATCAAAATAAATAAGTACCAACATTATTTCTGATAGTCTTTAATAAAGAAATGTTTGGACTGTTCTGACCAAGTTAGTCTGCTCGTGTTCTGTGTGTTCAATTATTTGTGGCAGTGGTTACAATGAAGAATGTAAACAAAATATATCCTATTGAATAGTCAGATGCGTGTTGCAAGCTTGATTTTTTTTTCACTTACTATATTACGTATTGGATCACAAAAAAATATAATGTTTACATTACCATGTAGTTTACCTATCACGTTTCAGGAGAAGACAAAGATGCATACAGTGTCGAAGTGACAAAAGTTTATTACAAGAACAGGTGGCATGCAAAACGACAGGTCAAGGTCAGGCAGAGGTCAGTAATCCAGATCAGAGTCCAAAAGGTACAGTCGGGATCAAGGCAGGCAGAGGTCAATAATCCAGGGTGGTGTGACAAGGTACAGAACAGCAGTTAAGCACAGGGTCAAGGCAGGCATAAATGGTCAAAGCTACAAAACATGATTCTCATTTGGATTGAGGTCTGGGCTTTGATTAGGCCATTCCAACATATTTAAATGTTTCCCCTTAACTTCTTCAGATATAGGGGGCAGCATTTTCACTTTTGGATAAATAGCGTGCCCAATTTCAACTTCCTGCTATTCATGCCAATAATATAAGATATGCATATTATTAGTAGATTTGGATAGGACATACTCTGAAGTTTCTAAAACTGTTTGAATCATGTCGGTGAGTATAACAGAATTTATGTAGCAGGCAAAACCCCAAGGACTAACATTTCAGAGATTTTTTTTGAGGTCTCTGTCTGTTCACTGAGGTCTCATTGGGAAACGATATTTCTTAGGAATTTGTTTTCAGTTCCTACCATTTCCACTGGATGTCACCAGTCTCTGGAATTTGGTTGAGGTTATTCATTTGTGCAATGAAGAAGTACGGCACAGAGTAACACAGATAGACCCGTCTTCAATTTGATCGATTATAAACGTTTAAAAATACCTAAAGTTGTATTACAAAAGTAGGTTGAAATGTTTCGGCAAAGTTTACAGGCAACTTTTGAAATATTTTGTAGTGACGTTGCGCAATTTGGAAGCTGTTTTTTTCTGGATCAAACGCGCCAAATACATGGACATTTTGGATATATATGGACGGAATTTATTGAACAAAAGGACCAATTGTGATGTTTATGGGACATATTGGAGTGCCAACAAAAGAAGCTCATCAAAGGTAAGGCATGTTTTATATTTTATTTCTGTGTTTTGTGTAGCGCCTGCAGGGTAGAAATATGCTACCCTCTTTGTTTACTGTTGTGCTATCATCAGATAATAGCTTCTTATGCTTTCGTCGAAAAGCCTTTTTAAAATCTGACATGTTGGCTGGATTCACAATGAGTGTAGCTTTAACTTAATATCTTACATGTGTGATTTAATGAAAGTTAGATTTTTATATCATTTTATTTGAATTTGCCGCGCTGCATTTTCCCTGGCTTTTGGCCAAGTGGGAACGCAAGCGTACCCTATAGCATAAGAAGTTAAACCACTCGAGTGTTGATTTAGCAGTATGCTTAGGGTCATTGTCCTGCTGGAAGGTGAACCTCCGTCCCAGTCTCAAATCTATGGAAGTCTGAAACAAGTTTCCCTCAAGTATTTCTGTGTATTTAGCATCATCCATCATTCATTCAATTCTGACCAGTTTCCCAGTCCCTGTCAATGAAAAACATACCCACAGCATGATGCTGCCCCCACCATGCTTCACTGTGGGGATGGTATTCTCAGGGTGATGTGAGGTGTTGGGTTTGCGCCAGACATAGCGTTTTCCTTGATGGACATAAAGTTAAAGTTTAGTCTCATCTGAACAGAGTACCTTCTTTCATATGTTTGGGGAGTCTCCCACATGCCTTTTTCTTCCCCGATTATTTTTTTTCTGTCAGCAATGGCTTTTTTCTTGCCACTCTTCCGTAAAGCCCAGCTCTTTGGAGTGGACGGCTTAAAGTGGTCCTATGGACAGATACTCCCATCTCTGCTGTGGAGCTTTGCAGCACCTTCAGGGTTATCTTTGGTCTCTTTGTTGCCTCTCCGATTAATGCCCCCCTTGCCTGGTCCATGTGGTTTGGTGGGCGGCCCTCTCTTGGCAGGTTTGTTGTGGTGACATATTCTTTCCATTTTTGAATAATGGAATTAATGGTGATCCCTGGGATGTTCAAAGTTTTGGATATTTTTTTATGACCCAACCGTGATCTGTACTTCTCCAGACCTCTGTCCCTGACCTGTTTGGAGAGCTCCTACTTCTTCATGGTGCTGCTTGCTTGGTGGTGACCCTTGCTTAGTTGTGTTGCAGACTCTGGGGCCTTTCAGAACAGGTGTCTATATACTGAGGCCATGTGACACTTAGATTTCACACAGGTGACTTTATTTAACCTCTCTAGGGTATGTGGGGAGCTAGCGTCCCACCTGCCCAACATCCAGTGCGATTGCAGAGCGCCAAATTCAAATACAGAAATACTCATTATTAAAATTCAGAAAAGATACACCTATTAAACATAGGTTTAAAGATGAACTTCTTGTGAATCCAACCATGGTATCAGATTTAAAAAATGCTTTACGGCGAAAGCATACCTTACAACTATTTGAGAACATAGCCCAGCAGACAAAACATTACAAACAGTAACCAGCCAAGTAGAAGAGTTACACAAGTCAGAAATAGAGATAAAATTAATCCCTTACCTTTGATGATCTTCATATGCTTGCACTCAGAAGACATTCATTTATTCAACAAATGTTCCTTTTGTTCGATAAAGTCTCTCTATATATACGAAAACCTCCGTTATATATGAAAACCTCCGTTTGGTTCACACGTTTTCGCGCGTTTTCTTCAGTAATCCACAGGCTCAAACAGTCACAACAGGCAGACAAAAAAATCAAAATATTTCAACCGGACAATAACGTCATTACTATAAAAGGTAAACAAGAAATGCGCTCTCTCTGGTCACGCGCATGAAAAAGCTCTGCGACACGGCAGGGTCCACTTATTCAGACTGCTTTTACTCCCTCATTTTTCAGAATAGAAGCCTGAAACAAATTCTAAAGACTGTTGACATCTGGTGGAAGGCATAGGAACTGCAATTTGAGTCCTAAGTCAATGGATACTGTAATGGCATTGAATAGAAAACTACAAATCCAAAAACAAATCCTACTTCCTGAATGGATTGTTCTCAGGTTTTTGCCTGCCAAATCAGTTCTGTTATACTCACAGACATTATTTTTACAGTTTTGGAAACTTTAGAGTGTTTTCTTTCCAAATATTCTACCTTCTGGGCCCTATTAGAAGGCAGTTTAATTTGGGCATGCTTTTCATCCAATATTCCGAATGCTGCCACCTACCGTAAAGAAGTTAACTAATTGTGTGACTTCTGAAGGTAATTAGTTACACCAGATCTTATTTAGGCTCTTCACAGCAAAGGGAGTGAATACATATTTACCCACCACTTTTCCGTTTGTAATTACTTAGAATTTTTTGAAACAAGTAATTTTTTTCATCTCACTCATTTGGACTATTTTGTGTATGTTCATTACATGACAACCAAATA
The DNA here is from genome assembly GCF_034236695.1 of Oncorhynchus nerka. Lineage (NCBI taxonomy): Eukaryota > Metazoa > Chordata > Actinopteri > Salmoniformes > Salmonidae > Oncorhynchus > Oncorhynchus nerka. The sequence goes on from NC_088423.1 coordinate 56,080,813, forward strand.
AAAGTCCATTTAAATTGCAGGTTATAATGCAACAAAATAGGAAAAATGCCACGGGATTAATACTTTTGCAAGGGACTGTAGTAACCTACTCCCGACCAGTCACGTTGTACAGTGCCATATTTTCCTAGTGGAAACCCTGAGGGTTTTGTTATTTGTTTTTATTGGAATAGAAACACCATATAATTAAGCAAAATTTCTTAAAACCTATCCCATGTTCTAACAAAAAAGGCTTTTAAATTCTCGAGTACAGCCAATATTAAAAATAGTGAACTGCTTCTCAAAGATGCCCTCTGGTGGTCAAAGTAGCACTAACTAGCATTAATGGCAACAATGGCTGAAACTTAAATAACGTGCCATAGAATTATGTGGCAGCCCGCAAGCTGTGCAGAAATTTGACACAACTTTTAAAGGAAGAACCAGTCCTTGGTAAGAGTAGACATCAAATGTTTAAGCACTTTGAGTTCTGCCATAGAGTTACATTAGAACAGCACTTCTCAAGTTCATTAGCAACAGATAAAATGACATTGAAAGAAATTATATGATTCAATGAATGAATCAATCAATGAATCACATTGATTGAACTTACTTTAAAAATCTTAGCTAGCAGTCATCATAATGAAGTTGATCAAGTTGACAATCTAGTGGCAAATCCTGTTCAATTCTTATCTTATGAAGAAAAATTATAGATACAACGTATCAGTGCTCATCGGCCATTGGACATAAACATTACACAACAAGTTGGAAATCGCAAATTCAACAATGAGTGGTTTGGAAGGAATTAGTGGTTTGCAAGCATTGCAAAGCACTGTGTGTTATTTTCAGAGTTCCCACCATAAATCCAGAGAATGCCAGATTTTGATGACAAAATTTTCCCACAAAGGGCCGCTGCGCTACCTTCCTATTTAAGTGAGCACAGCACAAGGTGAGTCCAAAAATGTGTTGTAACGTTATGCTGCTGCATAAATTAGGTAATATGTAAGGGAGATATGTATACTGTAGCTAAGAAAGTTGCCCATGTGCCTCACCCTAATAATTTAGTCTATTTTCTCCTCTTAATTCCACCTACTGTTCTAACTTGGTGGTGCACATGTAGCCTATAACCTGTTTTAGAGAAATGTAATCATCGGTTATTGTAAGAGCTTTCATTGTCTGCTTATATGCCCCCTTTATTTCTCCTACGGTTCTGAATTGGTGTACAGGGAGTACACTGTAAGAACGGCCCATGTTCTGAATTCTGTCGCTGTACTTTTTCAAAAGTGCTGGACAAATAGTTATATTGACTACGTCCGTCGTCGCTTGCTCATTAATGTCTTGATGCCTTAATCGAAATTACAGATGGCCTCTTATCCGCTTGTCGTCCCCTTATGCCATAGTTTGTACATCTTAATTGTCAGTAGAAACCACATCTGTTTAAGCATGTCAGCCATACAGCTATGTTTTTTTTAAAGGAAGTGAATGAGGCTGAATGAACTGTTTCGCTGGCTTTTCTGGCATCCATCACACATTTTTGCCCCACCAAGATTTACATTCTAAAATCACCACTGGTTATCGAGGAGATTATCAAATGGGCATGGCACATTCAACTCTCAGAGACAGAGCAGAGCAGGCCAGAGGAAATCATTTAAAAAATGACACACCCTCCTAAAACTTGTTATAACTCCAGTTCTGTTTGAATCATAAATTACTGTTCTATAACACTGTCTTATATCTTCACTGTTTTACACTGTTTTTCATTACGTCCTCTTAATATGTTTTATATCATTATATTATCTTAGAATATAAATAATGAAGTGTTCTCTTTGTGTATGAGAAGGATAATTAGGTAGTGGACTGTAGTAGACAGAAGAAATGTGTACTCCCTAACCTCAAGGCCTCTCCTGACTGATAAGAAGACCTGCGAGATGCATGGAGGAGTACAGGACTCAAGCTGGGACAATAACACCACCTGCCCAGCCACAGAGATTGATTGTTCATCCTAGACACAGAGCGGGGTCTGGTTGGGAGGGGGGCATAGTTAGAGGTGTGCCCGTGACTATGTATTTATTCTTGAATCTACAACACCCAGTGTGGTGAATAAATCTATCCTGAGCTTTCTTTGGTATCTATCTGGATTATTGAACCAGAATTTAAAACCTACCAAGATTCTAACAACAATAGTGTGGTATATAGAGGTATTTAGGGAAAGGCAAGGATTAGGTGGACATGACTTAAAAAATGCCTGAGTAATTCAAAATGTCATTATGATACTCTCTGCCTTTCTAGTGTTAATATACACAATCACAAATAAATCCATTAATATTTAGTTTAAAGGTCAGATAAAGCATGATACAAAACAATTTATTTCAAAAGAACAGATTAGCATGTTTTGAATTGTATTTATCTGTGCTTAGTAGCCAAGGCTATGGCTGTGCCATGCTTATGAAATCAACTTGTTTGCCTAGCAGACATGAATAACTCTACGTACATGTACATATTACATCAATTACCTCGACTAACCTGTGCCCCCGCACATCGACTCTGTACCGGTACCCCCTGTATATAGTCTCGCTATTGTTATTTTACTGCTGCTCTTTAATTACTTGTTCCTTTAATTTCTTATTCGTATTTTTAAAACTGCATTGCTGAATTTCACTGTAAGGTATTCGGCTCATGTGACTAATAAAATTTGATTTGATTTGATCAAAGACCCTGCCATAGCACAATTAACACACATATATTTTACAGTAAGAATATAATGTAATATCCCAAATGGCTATTCCACATTGTCACCATTAGCCTACTCACATGAGAAATGCATGAAGCCAAGGTTATTGCAGGAAAAAGTAATATTTTTAAACAGATACCATCTGTGCAATTTGTACAGTTATTTATCAAAAGTAGGTTAATTAAATCAAATCATTTTTCATTTTTCAAATACACATGTTAGGGCAGACGTTATTGCGGGTGTAGCAAAATGCTTGTGTTTCTAGCTCCAACAGTGCAGTAATATTTAACAATACACTCAATCTAATGTTAAGGAATGGGATTAAGAATATATAAATATTTGGAGGAGCAATGTCAAAGTGGCATAGAATGAGATACAGTAGAATAGGACAGAATACAGTATAGGTATATAAAATGAGTAATGCAAAATATGTAAACATTATTAAAGTGACTAATGTTCCAACTATTAAGTCTATGTATATAGGGCAGCAGCCTCTAATATGCTAGTGATGGCTATTTAACAGTCTGATGGCCTTGAGGTAGAAGCTGTTTTTCAGTATCTCGGTTCCAGCTTTGATGCACCTGTACTGACCTCACCTTCTGGATGATAACATGGGGAACAGCCAGTGGCTCGGGTGGTTGTTGTCCTTGATGATCTTTTTGTCCTTCCTGACTGCACCACCCTCTGGAGAGCCCTGTGGTTACGGGTGGTGCAGTTTCCATACCAGGTGGTCATACCAGGCGGTCATTTGTGAAGGTTTTAGGTGCCAAGTCAAATTTCTTCAGCCTCCTGAGGTTGATGAGGAGCTGATGCACCTTCTTCACCACACTGTCTTTGTGGGTGGACCATTTCAGTTTGTCAGTGATATGTACACCGAGGAACGTCAAGCTTTCGACCTTTCCACTGCGGATGTGGATAGGTGGGTGCTCCCTCTGCTGTTTACTGAAATCCACAGTCATCTCCTTTGTTTTGTTGATCTTGGGTGAGAGGTTATTTTCAAGGCACCACACTCCCAGAGCCCTCACCTCCTCCCTGTAGGCTGTCTCATCATTGTTGGTAATCAGGCCTAATACTGTTGTATCATCTGTAAACTTGATGATTGAGTTGGAGGCATGCCTGGCCACGCAGTCATGGGTGAACAGGGAGAAAGGGGGGAGCTGAGCATGCAAGTGGTCTTGTTTCCTACCTTCACCACATGGGTGCAACCTGACAGGAAGTCCAGGACCCAGTTGGACAGGGTGGGGTTGAGACCCAGGGCCTCAAGCTTAATGATACGCTTGGATGGTACTGTGGTGTTGAATGCTGAGCTATAGTGAATGAACAGCATTCTTACATAGGTATTCCTCTTGTCCACATGGGATAGGGCAGTGTGCAGTGTGATGGCCATTGCATCGTATTTGGCTCTGTTGGGGCGGTAAAGCCAATTGAAGTGGGTCAAGGGTGTCAGGTAAGGTAGAGGTGATATGATCCTTGACTAGTCTTTCAGAGCACTTCATGATGACAGAAGTGAGTGCTACGGGGCGATAGTAATTTAGTTCAGTGACCTTTGCTTTCTTGGGTACAGGAACAATGGTGGACATCGTGAAGCATGTGGGGACAACAGACTGGGATAGGGCGAGACTAGTCAATGTTCCATAAACAATCTGAATCTGCTCTTTCTGATTGGGGATAGCAATCAAAACATCTGCATGGAACTTTTTAGGATGATATGGAAGAAGTGCTTTAAGCCAAATCTATTATTGTTATTCAATGTTTGAAGTTAATTTCAATATAGTTTAAGTTTAGTTTGGGGCAGCTGGCCAGGCAACAATCAGACCGGCTGCATACTGGACCCTATTCCAACTAAACTACTAAAGAGCTGCTTCCTGTGCTTGGCCCTCCTATGTTGAACATAATACATGGCTCTCTATCCACCGGATGTGTACCAAACGCACTAAAAGTGTCAGTAATAAAGCCTCTCTTGAAAAGCCAAACCTTGACCCAGAAAATATAAAAAACTATCGGCCTATATCGAATCCTCCATTCCTCTCAATTTTTTTTGAAAATGCTGTTGTGCAGCAACTCACTGCCTTCCTGAAGACAAACAATGTATACGAAATGCTTCAGTCTGGTTTTAGACCCCATCATCGCACTGAGACTGCACTTGTGAAGGTGGTAAATTACCTTTTAATGGCATCAGACCGAGGCTCTGCATCTGTACATGTGCTCCTAGACCTTAGTGCTGCTTTTGATACCATCGATCACCACATTCTTTTGGACAAGTTCTGGCCTGGTTTTAGATCTTATCTGTCAAAAAAATATCAGTTTGCCTCTGTGAATGGATTGTCTTCTGACAAATCAACTGTAAATTTCGGCTTTCCTTAAGGTTCCGTTTTAGGCCCACTATTGTTTTCACTATATATTTTACCTCTTGGGGATGTCATTCGAAAACATAATGTTAACTTTCACTGCTATGCAGATGACACACAGCTGTACATTTCAATGAAACATGGTGAAGCCCCAAAATTGCCCTCGCTAGAAGCATGTGTTTCAGACATAAGGAAGTGGATGGCTGCAAACTTTCTACTTTTAAACTCGTACAAAACAGACATGCTTGTTCTAGGTCCCAAGAAACAACGAGATCTTATGTTGAATCTGACAATCAATCTTAATGGTTGCACAGTGGTCTCAAATAAAACTGTGAAGGACCTCGGCGTTACTCTGGACCCTGATCTCTCTTTTGAAGAACATATCAAGACTGTTTCAAGGACAGCTTTTTTCCATCTACGTAACATTGCAAAAATCAGAAACTTTCTGTCCAAAAATGATGCAGAAAAATGAATCCATGCTTTTGTCACTTCTAGGTTAGACTACTGCAATGCTCTACTTTCCGGCTACCCGGATAAAGCACTAAATAAAGTTCAGTTAGTGCTAAATACGGCTGCTAGAATCCTGACTAGAACCCAAAAATGTTATCATATTGCTCCAGTGCTAGCCTCCCTACACTGGCTTCCTGTCAATGCAAGGGCTGATTTCAAGGTTTTACTGCTAACCTAAAAAGCATTACATGGGCTTGCTCCTACCTATCTCTCCGATTTGGTCCTGCCGTACATACCTACATGTACGCTATGGTCACAAGACACAGACCTCCTAATTGTCCCTAGAATTTCGAAGCAAACAGCTGGAGGCAGGGCTTTCTCCTATAGAGCTCCATTTTTATGGAATGGTCTGCCTACCCATGTGAGAGACGCAAACTCGGTCTCAACCTTTAAGTCTTTACTGAAGACTCATCTCTTCAGTGGGTCATATGATTGAGTGTCTGGCCCAGGAGTGTGAAGGTGAACGGAAAGGCTCTGGAGCAACGAACCGCCCTTGCTGTCTCTGCGTGGCCGGTTCCCCTCTTTCCACTGGGTTGTGCCATGGCGGAGATCTTTGTGGGCTATACTCAGCCTTGTCTCAGGATGGTAAATTGGTGGTTGAAGCTATCCCTCTAGTGGTGTGGGGGCTGTGCTTTGGCAAAGTGGGTGGGGTTATATCTTTCCTGTTTGGCCCTGTCCGAGGGTGTCCTCGGATGGGGCCACAGTGTATCCTGATCCCTCTTGTCTCTATTTATGCTGCAGTAGTTTATGTGTCGGGGGGGCTAGGGTCAGTTTGTTATATCTGGAGTACCTCTCCTGTCCTATCCGGTGTCCTGTGTTAATTTAAGTATGCTCTCTCTAATTCTCTCTCTCTCTCTCTCGGCGGACCTGAGCCCTAGGACCATGCCTCAGGACTACCTGACATGATGACTCCTTGCTGTCCCCAGTCCACCTGGCCGTGCTGCTGCTCCAGTTTCAACTGTTCTGTCTGTGATTATTATTATTTGACCATGCTGGTCATTTATGAACATTTGAACATCTTGGCCATGTTCTGTTATAATCTCCACCCGGCACAGCCAGAAGAGAACTGGCCACCCCATATAGCCTGGTTCCTCTCTAGGTTTCTTCCTAGGTTTTGGCCTTTTTTCCTAGCCAACGTGCTTCTACACCTGCATTGCTTGCTGTTTGGGGTTTTAGGCTGGGTTTCTGTACAGCACTTTGAGATATCAGCTGATGTACGAAGGGCCACATAAATACATTTGATTTGACAATACACTATAATATTATTTGAGTATTTACAGTCTATGCGCTTCTGGATCAATCAAAACAATTGGTGTCCTGAGGTTTATTATGGCCTATTTGAACATAATACATTAATTAATTAAGCGTTATTATTTATTATAGAATATTTACACAATTGAAATATCAACGGTCAGAATGACTGTAATGGCAGCGTTGGATTTACAATTCCCAAGGGTCACAAATTATTGTCTGTCAGTCAGAGCAAAACACCTGGAGTGCTGTGCCAGAGAATCCAAGCCTGTTCATAAAGGAAAAATCCTCCTAGAACCACTCATTCCTATAATATGTTACATAACACTAAGATTTGTGACACTATTTTTTGTGAACAAATGTTTCATTTTGTCGGTAAAATAAGGTTTGTAGTAACATGTGAAAATCGTTGTGGAAATCTGTTGCAACTCAAGTCGACTACAAAACCCACAATGCAATGCTCTATTTAAGGCTGGCTGGCTGGCTAGCTAGCTAGCCAGCTGGCAAAAGTAGCTACAAACAATAAAACTAAAGTCAATATGATCATGTGGAGTAGCTAGTTAGCTGTAAAATTACCTAAATATACTGCACTATGAATTTAGGAGTCTACAATCTACCATTGTCAACATACAGATCGATGTTCCTCACAGAGTGTCTTGCATTCACAATGGCACTATGCAATGCACCCTGTACTAAAGAGGCAGACAAATAGGAGAAACATGTTCGACTCTCTGTTAAATTACAAAAACATTTTGAGGTAGGTATATCGCAAAATTACGATCAATTGCTCATGCGAGAGAAGACAACCTCCCGCGTTATGACATAAGCCAGTATTGAAATCTGACATGTATGCTAGATGTTTTTGCGATCTAAAATTCATATTTATATTAACTTCCAGTGTAGTGAGAGCGGCTTTATCGCAATGCTACATCGTACCAGCCAAATTTCTGCCTGCTTGAACGGTAATAACTCAGACATGAAAACATGAAATGACCCAAGGAATCGGTAGAATATCGCTCAACGATGCACGAAAACAATAACATTCAAAATGGTGAATCTTTACAATAAATCTGCCAATAATAATCTCATGATTCACTGTGTTAAAGGCTGCTGTCATGTCCAGAAGTAAAATTATGCCCATGTCTTTATCATCAGCTGCCATTACCAAGACATTTTTTACTCTTACTAGGGCTGTCTCTGTACTGTGCCGTCCACGGAAGCCGAACTGGAAGGTTCATGTAGATTGTTGGTTGAAAGGTTGTTCTGTAGCTGTACTGGAAAACAGTCTGTAATAGCTTAGGATGTTAGGGTCCAGTCCAGGTGTTTTCATGGTTGGTATAAAGGAGGCAGTTTTCAGGGAATTAGACCCAGTGACTGTATTAAGTTGGACTGAGAAGAGTGAGGCTGGATTTTTAGGAATGCTGTGGAAATAGGGTGTAAGGGGCATGTAGTTTACCTGATATTTATTTTTTACAATTTCAGAGACAGATGTTGGGGTTGGCAATGCGAACTTGTTGAAACTGCTGCTGGGAGGCTCAGTGTCATGACTGGCCTGTGAGGGTCAGGTTACAGTGGATTACAGTTGTACAGAGATACCTCTCCCTCCTGCAGAGGGGGAGAGGAATAGAGGGATTGATCGGGGGTTATGACCTCACGCCCCTTGAAAATTATAAGACAGCAGACCAACTCCTTTCTAGTCTCTAATGTGAGAGACTGGAATGCCTGTGTGTGCCTTAGGGAGAGTCTACCTCAAAAATGTAACATTTAATAAAAGAGACTTTAGGACATTATATTTCATCAGCCAAAATGGTGGAAACAATGATAGATGGAATATGAAAAGGAATTTCGATTTTGTGATGTCATTTAAATTAAATGAGGATGTTATGACGAAAACATTAACTTGATGTTACTCTCGTCATCGGAATGAGGAGACCAAGGTGCAGGGTGGTAAGCGTCCATATTTCTTCATTAGATGAACATCAAAATATGAACAAGCGTAACGTTCTGCAGGCTACAAAGTAACTATACAAAATCAAGATCCCACAAACTAAGGTGGGAAAAAGGCTGCCTAAGTATGATCCCCAATCAGAGACAACAACAGACAGCTGCCTCTGATTGGGAACCATACCAGGCCAAACAAAGAAATAGGAAAACTAGATTGCCCACCCTAGTCACACCCTGACCTAACCAAAATAGAGAATTAAAAAGATCTCTAAGGTCAGGGCGTGACACTTGAAGAGTTTTCATAATGTGTATATGATGTTTACGTACTGTGTGTTGTGTAGAAAATATCCAGATGTTTTTGTGACAATGAGGCGTGATTTTAGTCGTCTAACGAGATCATGATACCTTGCCTCATAACTAGCTACGCCCCAGGGAACCCAGAGACATGTCATGAAGATGGAAATGCCCCTTTTTCTACCCTAGGGTAGAAAACATGTAAGTTAAGAATTGACATATCAGACTAAGTGACCACGAGCTTCAGCTGAGGTCTACAACTAGGCGTGACCCCGAAACGCAACACGAGGTTGTTGAAGACAAAGGAAACCTCTTAACAATCAATGCTACAATTCAGTACTGTATCTAAGAAGGTGAATTCAAGAAGGTCTAACCGGTTATTCTCTTCGTCACCGGTTGTCTACACGGCCCTCCTACCCACGCTGGGAGAGTCGACACGGCTGATTATCCTTGTCAGAATCCCACTCTCACATAACAAGTGCAAGGACACAGACAACTAAGAGAAAGGACATTGTGACATCTTGTGGAAAATCATAGACTTACACCCAGTAACGAAGGAGATGGCCATCGAATGAACAAGGTGTCGGCCGAACCTATCCCACTAAGCGGAACTCATCCCACAAAGAGATACCCAACGGAGACCTTCAACACGTAAATGCAGGCATTACAATTCTTACCCATATGAGGGCAGTTCGGGGCAAGGTGTTATGGCTAAAACTAAGCATAGTTTTGTGTTGCTTTTCTCTCTTTCTCTCTCTAAATCTCCATCTTGTGTCATATTTTGTTGGTCCGCTAGGGACCTGTTGTCATTGTATTAAGTTCTAACCAATAACCTAGACTGTTTGTGTATGTGTATCTTATGCTATCATTTAGCTTGCTAGTAAATAAATAACCAACTCAATTTATGTGGTACGGAATGATTAGTTAGACCCGGGTATGTGCAGATTTAGGAATTATGTGAGATTCAGAATAAGACTGATGAGGAAATGAATTCATTAGTGACTGCTATGAAATTGATATATTCTGATATTCTTTGAGTTAATTCGGGAAACGGTGACTCATTAAACAGACTTTTCAGGTGGTGCCCCAGGTTACTGAGTTAATTGTTACATGATTAATTTAATCATGTTATAATAAACAGTTAATTATTCAATAAATAACATGTCATTACATTAACGATAGCAACATCACGACATCAGTATGAATCAGAGGGGCAGATCCGAAGCAAGGGGTAGTTGGCATGATGCAGAAATTGCTCAATGGAGGAGCTAAAGGAGGAGTTATCCAAGGGTTTAACAAATGTATTAGTTAAACCAGAAAATAGCATTCTGGTGTTTCCCTAACCATTTGCAATGAGATTGGTATAATATAACTTGTGTGCAGTGTTCAGTGCCTTTTTGTTTTCAGTGTGATAATATGACAGGGCCTAGGCATGCACAGTTAGGTTTGTTTTCATTCATCTTCTTTCCAGTTTATGCTCAGCATCTTTCATAGAACTTTGATCCCTGTTAAACCAAGATACAGAGCGTTTGAAAGAGATTTCCCAAGTTTTTAATTGGGCAATGTTGACGGTGCCTGGTTATATTGTTGAACTGCCATTTCAAATGAGGTTGAAGATGAAGGGATTAATGCAAATGAGCTGTTTTTTTTAGATTTCAGATTGGCATTGGGATGGAGGCAGTCATGAGAAGGGCCCTGTGGTCATATAAACTCAATTTGACTGAGGTCAGCTCACTGATGTCCACTGCATTTTTTTATTTCACCTTTATTTAACCAGGTAGGCTAGTTGAGAACAAGTTCTCATTTACAACTGCGACCTGGCCAAGATAAAGCAAAGCAGTTTGACACATAGAACAACACAGAGTTACAAATGGAATAAACAAACATACAGTCAATAATACAGTAGAAAAATGCGATATACAGTGTGTGCAAATGAGGTAAGATAAGGGAGATAAGGCAATAAATAGGCCATGGTGGCGAAGTAATTACAATATACCAATTAAACACTGGAGTGATAGATGTGCAGAAGATGAATGTGCAAGTAGAGATACTGGGGTGCAAAGGAGCAGGATAAATAAATACAGTATGGGGATGAGGTAATTGGATGGGCTATTTATAAATGGGCTATGTACAGGTGCAGTGATCTGTGAGCTGCATTGACAGCTGGTGCTTAAGCTAGTGAGGGAGATATGAGTCTCCAGCTTCAGTGATTTTTGCAGTTCGTTCCAGTCACTGGCAGCAGAGAACTGGAAGGAAAGGTGGCCAAAGGAAGAATTGGCTTTGGGGGTGACCAGTGAGATATACCTGCTGGAGCGCGTGCTATGGGTTGGTGCTGCTATGGCGACCAGTGAGCTGAGATAAGGGGGGGGCTTTACCTAGCAAAGACTTCTGGATGACCTGGAGCCAGTGGGTTTGGCGACGAGTATGAAGCGAGGGCCAGCCAACGAGAGCGTACAGGTCGCAGTGGTGGGTAGTATATGGTGCTTTGGTGACAAAACGGATGGCACTGTGATAGACTGCATCCAATTAGTTGAGTATAGTGTTTGAGTCTATTTTGTAAATGACATTGCCGAAGTCGAGGATCGGCAGGATGGTCAGACCAGATCCAGAATGTGCCCCCAGTTATGTGTTTTAAAATCATCATGTTGACACAACAGTCTAGTACAGATAAAAACTAATCAGCAAGTTTGCTATGGGAGTCATCAATGTGTATGTTAGCTGAGTGAGTAGTTCTGCAAGGTCACTCAAAATGCACACATATGATATAGGAAGGCGATAGACCACAATGAGTACCATATTTTCATAATTAGTGATCCGTTTTAAAATTGCACATTCAATTTAAGCTGGGTTGTCTATTGGAATACGGTACACTTTCAATCCTGAGCGACAAATAATTGCTATCCCAACTCCTCGGTTGCCAGAATTGTGAGGCTGAGCAATGTGCAACGTGCTGCAATATTCTCTGAGGTCCTATAATTTTTTATTATATTTCCTTGAAGCACAGAAAATGAGTGTGTTATCTCTAGTAGAACTGTCCATCAGTATACTGGTACCAATCGGTAGCTGTTGTATTAATGTGAAATTGAAAACAGGGGTGGTACTACCACAGTCATGTGGTCAGATTCTTGTTAACTAGCTCTAGCAGAACCACAATCTTGAGAGGTAGCATGACATCACTGCACCTCCTAGTCTACTGTGATATCCGAGAACCACTCTGTTTCAGAGGGACGCCTAAAAAAAGACAAATTACTAAATGGCTAAATATACTGAGTGTTCAATACATTTGGAACACATGATCTTACCATGAAATAGACTGACCAGTGAAATCCAGGTGAAAGCTATGATCCCTTATTGATGTCACTTGTTAAATCCACTGCAATCAGCATAGATGAAGGGGAGGAGTAAAGTTAAATAAGTATTTTTAAGCCTTAAGACATGGATTGTGAATGTGTGCCATTCAGAGGGTGAATGGGCAAGACAAAGTATCGAAGTGCCTTTGAACGGTGTATGGTAGTAGGTACCAGGCGCACCGGTTTGATTGCATCAATAATGCCAATGCAACTGGGTTTTTCACTCAACAGTTTCCCGTATCAAGAATGGTCCACCACCAAAAGGATTTCCAGCCTAATTAACACAACTGTGGGAAGCATTGGAGTCAACATGGGCCAACATCCCTCTGGAATGCTTTCGACACCTTGTAGAGTTCATGCCCCGGCAAATTGAAGCTGTTCTGAGGGCAAAAGGGATGCAACTCCAGATCAGGAAGGTGTTTCTAATGTTTTGTACACTCAGTGCATATCACACTTGAACCTTAAAGATTGATTTGCTTCACTAATACTAAGCCTTAAACAACTGTTAAATGGGAAAAAAAACTTCGAAAAGACTGTTATAAAGCATGTGTAAGCCTTTTGGGCGATATTTAGTCAAGCGCTTATGATAGACTATTATAAGTGGGTCATACATGATTAAGTGCAAAAATGCATTATAGTGTCAACTTAATACATTATATACCTAATAATTTGTTTACTTTTCACATGATATTTTGAGACAATAGTACAACACAATGCGTTACCTATATAGGCACAAACTTGCATTTGTTACTGGCTTCATGCATGTTTCAAATGAAAGTTGATGAAGACCTAATGTGATCATGTGCCGATGAACAGATGTGAGGCGGTAGACTCTGTCACGTCAGTGTGAACTGTCTTACATGCCATTTTGTTGTGGTCATATGGGACACTTAGATGAGTGATCATTCCCAAGATGCAGTTTCACAGATACACCAGGGCCCACAGGGTAGATTCACATCTGGCCATCCGTCAGTCCCATGGTGTGCGTAAGATGAATGCTGAAAAGATAACTTTGATAGGTGGATAATGTAGAGGCACTCCTTAACCAGTAAACACAGGAAGACCAATAAACAATCTGTTGTGGGGGTGTCATGATGAACAGTGTCATGATAATCTCTGCTGTTTACTGTAACTGACTGAAAAGCACTGAAATGACATGAACAACAGGAAGAATGCTGAAGACATTCATAAGACATCCATTGCACGTTCATAAGAAATCCTCAAAGAACTGCTGAAGACATTCATAAGTTATCCATAGAATGTGAACGTGATTTGTTATAAGGGTTACATGGAGAAAATCTAACCTCTCTCAATTGAAAATGGTGGCCCTCCCTTCAGCAAAATATATATTTACCTGAACCCTACCTGAACGCTTAAAAAAACAAGTGACCCTCTGTCACGTTCTGACCTTAGGTATTTTTTTATGTCTTTGTTTTAGTATGGTCAGGGCGTGAGTTGGGTGGGTAGTCTATGTTCTTTTTTGTTCTGGTTTTGTATTTGGCCTGGTATGGTTCTCAATCAGAGGCAGGTGTCGTTCGTTGTCTCTGATTGAGAATCATACTTAGGTAGCCTTTTGCCACCTGTGTGTTGTGGGTGATTGTTTTCTGTTATGTGTATGTCACCTTACAGAACTGTTTAGTTTAGTTTTCCTTTGTTATTTTGTTTAGTGTGTTCTGTTAAATAAATATAATGAGGAACACTTACCACGCTGCGCTTTGGTCATTCCAACGACGAGCGTTACAGAATCATCCATCAACCAAGGACCAAGCAGCATGGTATCGGGCAGCAGCAGAAATATCTGGACTCATGGACATGGGAGGAGATTCTGGACAGAGAAGGACCCTGGGCACAGGCTGAGGAATATCGCCGCCCCAAGTCAGAGCTGGAGGCAGCGAAAGCTGAGCGGCGGTGGTATGAGGAGGCAGAACGGCAGCGCGGCTGGGACGAGAGGCAGCCCCAAAAATGTCTTGGGGGGCACACGGGAGTGTCAGGTAGGAGACCTGAGCCAACTCCCCATGCTTACCGTGGAGAGAGGTGGACTGGGCAGGTACCGTCTTATGCCGTGAGGCACACGGTGTCCCCAGTGTGCATGTATAGCCCGGTGCATTACATCGCAGCGCCTCGTATCGGCCGGGCTAGAGTGGGCATCGAGCCAGGTGCCATGAAGCCGGCTCAGCGCATCTGGTCTTCAGTGCGTCTCCTCTGCCCGGGGTACATGGCACCAGCCCTATGCACAGTGTCCCCGGTTCGCCAGCACAGCCCAGTGCGGTCTGTTCCACCTCACCGCACTGGCCTGGCTATGGGGAGTATCCAGCCAGGTAAGGTTGCGCAGGCTCGGTGCTCGAGACCTCCAGTGTGCCTCCATGGTCCGGTCTATCCAGGTGCCTCCTCCACGCACCAGGCCTCCGGTGGCTGCCCCACGCACCAGGCTGTCTCTCCGTCTCCTTCCTCCAGGTGCTCCCGCCTGTCCAGTGCTGCCAGAGTCTCCCGTCTGTCCTGAGCTGCCAGAGTCGCCCGTCTGTCCTGAGCTGCCAGAGTCGCCCGTCTGTCCTGAGCTGCCAGAGTCGCCCGTCTGTCCTGAGCTGCCAGAGTCGCCCGTCTGTCCTGAGCTGCCAGAGTCGCCCGTCTGTCCTGAGCTGCCAGAGTCGCCCGTCTGTCCTGAGCTGCCAGAGTCGCCCGTCTGTCCTGAGCTGCCAGAGCCGCCCGTCAGTCAGGAGCTGCCAGAGCCGTCCGTCAGTCAGGAGTTGCCAGAGCCGCCCTTCACTCCGGCGCTGCTGGAATTAAACTTTACTCCGGTGCTTCCGGAATCGACCTTCACTCCGGCGCTGCCGAAGTCTCCTGCCTGTCCGGTGCTGCCGGAGTCTCCCGTCTATTTGGGACCCACGGTAAGGGTCCCCAGTCCGAGGTCGGTGGCGAGGGTCGCCGCTCCCAAGGCGCCACTTAAGTGGGCCGAGACTATGATTGAGTGGGGTCCACGTCCCGCGCTAGAGCCGCCACCGCCGACAGACGCCCACCCAGACCCACCCCTATAGGTTCAGGTTTTGCGGCCGGAGTCCGCACCTTTGGTGGAGTACTATCACGTTCTGACCTTAGTTATTTTGTTTTAGTATGGTCAGGGCGTGAGTTGGGTGGGTAGTCTGTTCTTTTTTCTATGTTGTGGTTTTGTGTTTGGCCTGGTATGGTTCTCAATCAGAGGCAGGTGTCGTTCATTGTCTCTGATTGAGAATCATACTTAGGTAGCCTTTTCCCACGGGTGATTGTTTTCTGTTTTGTTGTCTTCACCAGACAGGACTGTTGCATTTCGTGTCATTCTCTTTGTTATTTTTGTTTTCGTGTTCTGAGTTTAATAAATATCATCATGAACACGTACCACGCTGCACCTTGGTCGTCACATTCTTCAACCCACGACAGCCGTTACACCCTCCCCTATACCCAAAATAATAATGAAATCAAAGTTGATAGCTGAAAACATGCCTATTGTTTAGACTCACTTCTTGGACAGACCAGAGCCTTAGATATGCTGTTTTAGAAAATGTTCTTCATCCTGTAAGCATTACATGGCAATGCAGGAATTGTGATAAAGCACAGGGCAGTGGGGCAGAAGGTTGTGGGTTCATAGACCACCGTGGACAAGAGTAGGGGTGAAAAGATCTCCTTCATAGTAAAAGCATTGCATGAATCTATCAATTCCCTTTTATAAACACTTCATGCAATTCTACATTAGCAGAATCATTTTTAATACCACATAAATTACTGAAATACAGGCTAAGAATGGACAGAGAGATAGTCCTATGTGTTCATCTCATCATATTTCTCCAATGCCAAATCAGTTAGCAACAAAACTGTCCCCGTTTGCTGTCCCTGTTTGCTGCTTGCTGTCATTAGTCATCTGAGCATGATACTTTCAAAAGTTAGACCTACCTTTCCACCCCAGACAGAGTAAGCCTACCAATGAACAAAAATGTAAGCTTTAACTGCTGGCTACTCTTCTTTCGTGGCAAGTCAGGTCACAAGTGTTTCCCTGAAAGCTGTCTGGGTTTAAACATATTGTATTGTAAAGAAAGTGAATAGCTTAATCAATTGATAGTGACAGAATTTGATTATTTCCCAAGCAAGTACATTTTTTGTCTCCTTGGCAATAGAAGGTTGTACCTCAGCCTCAATGTCAAAGAAACTAAACAATGATATCCCCATATGCATCAAAGTCACATCTTTCCCATGTATTTAAGAGCTGGTTTCTAAAAAAGGTTCTATCTAGCACCTAAAAGGGTTCTTTGGCTGTCCCTATAGGAGAACCTTTTGAGGAACCCTTTTTGGTGACACGTCGAACCGTTTTAGTTCCAGGTAGATGTGACCCAAAAGGGTTCTACCTGGAACCAAAACGGTTCTATCTGGAGCTAAAAAGGGTTCCCCTATGGGGACAGCTGAAGAACCCTTTTGGAACCCTATAGCGTATAGCATAAAGCATCACGGAACAAAGCTCTGTTATAGACCACTTTTTATAATAGGATCTGTTTTATTATTTTCAAAATATTCAGCTAACAATGCCTGTGCTTTTTGTCATTTTCTTTAATAAAAGGTAGGCTATTGCATACCCTCTTAACAGCCCTTCACTGACACGGATGTAGGCTTTTAACGAGTGCATTTTGGTTGGAGGAATTGTCAGACAAATCTATTGATATAGCCTATAGCCAAATCTATTACTTTGGCCTATAGCCAAATTCCATCTGTTAAACTTCTTACGGATCGTACGGATTTTGGTCCCTGTACAGGGACCAAAATCAGCGGAAATTTCAGAGCGCCAACTGTAGTACTCGATAAAACTCAAACTTTCATTAAAACACACATGTAAGGTACTCAATTAAAGCTACACTCGTTGTGAATCTAGCCAACATGTCAGATTTGTAAAATGCTTTTCGGCGAAAGCATGAGAAGCTATTATCTGATAGCATGTACCCCCCGAAATACCTGAACGAGACCTAAACAAAAGAATTAGCGGTAGCCGGCACTACACAAAACGCAGAAATGAAATATAAAACATTCATTACCTTTGACGAGCTTCTTTGTTGGCACTCCTATATGTCCCATAAACATCACAATTGGGTCTTTTTCCCGATTAAATCCGTCATTGTATACCCAAAATGTCCATTTATGAAGGCCGTCTGAAAATTCACCTTTACAAGACGCAACGTCACTTTTTAAAAATGAAAAAAGTTGCCTATAAACTTTTACAAATCACTTCAAACTACTTTTGTAAACCAACTTCAGGTATTAATAAACGTTAATAATCGATCAAATTGATCACGGGGCGATCTGTATTCGATAGCAGCAAGTCTTGAAATCATTGTCCATTTTTTCACTTTCATAACTTCCTCGGTGGATCCCAAGACAGGAAGTGCATATACGTCATCCCACCAAGGATAAACATGCAATGAAATGCCAGTACTGGCGACATCGTGTGGAAGCTGTAGGCATTGTAAACGGGACCTCATCTATTTTCTATCGCCATAGACAATACATTGACTGGCGGATGAATATTTTTTTTGTGTTTTTGGTGAACAGTTTTCCTTGGGATTTTTACTCCTAAACACGTTCTGTTATAGCCACAGACATGATTTAACCAGTTTCTTCAGAGACTTCAGAGTGTTTTCTATACACACATACTTATCATATGCATATACTATATTCCTGGCATGAGTAGCAGGACGTTGAAATGTTGCGTGATTTTTTACAAAAAGCTGCGAAAATTCGCATCATCCCTAACAGGTACAGGTAGGCCTACCTCTTATTTCTTAAATAGGAGGAAATAGGCTCCAACACAAAGCCCTTGTGTTGTTAGTAAAGTCTTATTAAAATGAAGACGGTTGAAAATAATTATGCCTCCTCGAATTTGCTACTTTGAGAATGATTGATTGTGCCGCGGCTGCTGCTTCAACTTTCAGCCACGTAATGTAACTTACTTGAATCTGGTGAGGTCAATAACTGATAAATGCAACGTGGGCAAGAAACATTGTTTTTTATTAAAACCAATTATAGTAGTGGCAAGCTATCCTTCTCATGTTCACACTTTCCTTCTCAAACTGAACAGTATGAAAAACTAAGGAAATGTAGGTACTCACTACTGTTAATCACTCTGGATAAGATCGTCTGCTAAATGACAAAAATGTCAAATGTCAACAAAACATAAGCTATAGGCTAGTCCGTGCGCAAGATATATCATTTTTGGGAATATTCCTAATCAAAACATTTTTGGGGAAGAATTCTGAATCTCCTCCTGAACTGTCACTGTAAGCCTACACAGCAAAGCATACACACGCGTTTTGATTAGCAAGAGCAGAGCATAAAACATAAAACTATTGCAGTGTGTAATGCAGCCTAGTTTTATTTACACCATCCCAGAAGGGCAAAATAAGAAGAAGGGAGTTCATTTTCTTAGAAATATAACTTGCTCTGTGCTTCTCTGAACAAGGGTTGGTATAGCTGATTTTGGTCCAAGGATGGCCAACAGAGGCTTGTGATCTGTCAGCAGTTGGAACTTCCTTCCGTAGGGGTATTTGTGAAACTTCTTCACTCCGAATATTATGCTCAGGGCTTCCTTCTCAATTTGAGCGTAATTTTTCTCACTTGGTGACAGAGTCCGTGATGCAAATGCAATAGGGTGTTCTTCACCTGACGGTAGAACATGTGAGATGACGGCTCCTACTCCGTATGGAGATGCATCACACGCGAGTCTCAGCTTCATCTCTGTGTTATAGTGGGCAAGCCACTTGCTCTTTAGCAGATGCTGTTTGCAAGTCTTGAATGCTTCTTCGCATTGTGGGGACCAATTCCACTTTGTATCGGCCTGCAGCAGTTGGTGAAGCGGATGCAACAATGTGGACAAGTTTGCCACAAACTTTCCGTAATAGTTCAGGAGCCCCAAAAATGACCTCAGCTCTGAGATATTTGTGGGTGCTGGAGCGTTACGATTGCTTCCACCTTGCTGTTGGTTGGGTGCAGGCCTTGTGCATCAATCTTGTATCCGAGATACTCCACTGAGTCCTGGAGGAACTCACACTTGCTGCGTTTCATTCTCACTCCGTATTTCTCCAGTCTTGACATCACTTTGTCCAGCACTACAAGGTGCTCTCCAATGGTTGGTGCTGACACGAGGATGTCGTCCATGAAGCACACAACATGGTCTATACCGTCCAAGATCTGATCCATTGTTTGTTGGAATATCGCTGGAGCTGTCGAGATTCCATAGGCCAAGCGATTGAATCTGAATAGCCCCTTGTGTGTATTGATGGTCAGATACTGTTCTGACTCCGGATCCAGCTTCAGTTGCTGATAAGCGAATGCCAGGTCCAGCTTACTGAAAACCTTCCCACCAGCTAGAGTGGCAAACAGATCTTCAGCGTTTGGTAGTGGATATTCCTCTGGTAGTATGCAGCGATTTACTGTGACCTTGTAGTCAAGGACATTCGCACATTCTGACGGTCTTGTCTTTCTTTGGGACTACAACAATCGGAGCGGCCCAGTCGCTCCTCGCTACTTTCGTTATTATGTTATTCTTCTGTAGGCGGTCCAGTTCCTTCTCTACTGCTTCCTTAATAAGAGCATAGGGAACTGGACGTGGTTTGTGAAAGATAGGCTTGGTTCCTTCTTGCACTCTGACTTTTGCTGTGAAGTCTTGTATTTCACCGTAGCCATCTTTGAAAAGTTTTTTGTGCTTCTCCAGCATGTTAGTGAGTGTAGCCTGACTCACTGGTTTGTCATTTCTCAGACTGAAGATTTCTCCCCAGTTCAACTTGATCTTTTGTAGCCAGTTTCTGCCTAGCAAGGCTGATTCTTCTCCTTTAACAATGACAAGCGGTAGCGTCCACTCCTTCCCCTCATACCGGACTGGTACCTGGATCTGCCCTAACACAGGAATAGTGTCACCAGTGTATGATGAAAGGTGGATGGACGCGGGCTGAAGAGGGCACTCTTTCAGTTTTTCTTTGCAGAGTCTCTCTGGAACCAGGGATACAGACGCTCCGGTGTCCAGCTGCATTTTAACTGGTTTTCCTGCTAACTCCATGTTGAGATAGATTCCATCTTTTAGTTGTTGAGCTGTGTACACTGTGAACAGTTCCACTACTGTTTCAGTTGTACCTTCCTCTTCTTGTGCTGCGTCTGACACTTTGTGCGCTCTTGCCGTGCGTTTCGAGGCTTTACACACTCTCTGTAAATGTCCAACCTTTCCACAATTGTGGCACTTTTCCTTTTGGAATCGACATTCACTGTGCTGATGATTATCTCCCCCACATCTGTAGCAACTTGGCTTAGACCTTTGAGATGTGGGCTGCTTGCTTCTCTGAACACTTTGTAGCCTATAGTCTATGGATCATTTGATTGAGATTTTTTATTTTATCTTTATTTAATTAGGCAAGTCAGTTGAGAACAAATTCTTATTTAACAATGACGGCCTACACTGGCGAAAACCTCCCCTAACCCGGACGAAGCTTGACCAATTGTGCACCGCCCTATCACCATACAACTCAGGATCAAACCAGGGTCTGTAGTGACGCCTCTAGCACTGAGATGCAGTGCCTTAGGCCACTGCGCCACTCGGGTGCCTTTCATTGAAATAGTCTGTATGCGCACTTGATATTGCGCGTCCAGCAGAGAATCAGAGATGAGGGACGGCAACTGGCACACATCGATATATAGCCTAATAAATAACTATTTCTAAAACACTGAGAAATATAGACATTTCTTCAATTACAAATTGCATTATCCACCCCTGGACTAGATTAAAAAAATACTAAACCCTCCCCTTTACTGAAATTGAAAAAGCATGACGCTCCCCCATTTTCCCCCAGATACCCATTTTGTACATTTCGATCCATCCCATAGCCACCTTTGACTGACAAGTACTGAAATGACAAACAGAATATATGCTCAAGAACTTCTCAAGCTATTCATAGCACCTTCATAAGAAATCCTCACAGAACTGCTAAAGACATGCACAAGATATCCATTGCGCTATAATTTAATGAGAAATCCTCCTTAGAAGGTTTGATTTAAACAGCACCGTCTAAACTTAAGCAATACTTAGAGAAGTTACCATAGGTAAATAGTGACGTTACACTTCGAAACCAGTTTGTTTTGAGAAAAACAAGTGCTTCTGATATCTTACCGCTTGATCTCTGACTCAAGTATCTCCTTACCCCTGCCTGCTTGCTCATCGATGAGCAATGAACTCTGTAAACATAATGTTTTTCCCATTAATAATGCATTGGTAAGATTTTGTCACTTGCGTGGGGTTAATTTTATGCTTGTTAAAAATGCACAAGTGCCCGATGAAGCACTTGGTAATAACACCTAATCTTCTGGTCTGTCATATCTCTTCACCCCATCTGAGGGGGGGGCCATACCGTTGCTAAAAGTTTGTTTATCTCTCCTCACACGTGTACACACTTGTGTACATCTGTCTGTTTGTGAGAAGACACAGTGTTCCAGTAGATCAAGTAAACCAGTGGTCACCAAACTACGGCCCGCGGGCCGGATACGGCCCGTCAGCACATTTGGCCCGGCCCTCTGAACAATACCAGAGACGCTATCGAATTTTTTTCATATTTGGCCTCCAGAAAAAAAATCCTAGGCCCGGCCCTGTCAAAGAGAGAACGGAATAATGGCGAAAAGGTTAGGTAAGAGAAAAATTGATTCAGAATGCAGGGTATTTAACCTGCAGTGGACAAACAATTTTTTTTTTGTTCAATGCAAAGAAAAGGCTGTTTGTCTCATCTGTCAAGAGACGGTGGCGGTATTCAAAGAATACAATCTTCGCCGACACTATGAATCCCGTCACAAAGACAAGTACGATAGCTTGCAAGGCCAAATACGAGCAGACAAACTCTCAAAGCTAAAAAGTGGACTACTATCTTAGCAGAATACATTTGTACGCCAAGCTCAGCTGAACCAGGCATCCGTTCGGTCCAGCTTTCGGGTTGCTAAACTGATAGCAAGAAACGGTAGGCCTTTCACTGACGGAGAGTTTGTTAAGAAATGTATGGATGCTGTCGCGGAGGAGGTGTGTCCCGAGAAGAAAGATGCATTTAATGCCGTAAGTCTGTCGGCGAGTACAATCACCAGACGCGTTGAAGAAATCGGGAGTAATGTATATGCCCAGCTGCAGCAGAAGACGAAAGAATTTGACTTTTTTTCATTAGCACTGGATGAGAGCACGGACGTGCAAGACACAGCGCAATTGCTCATTTTTATTTGTGGAGTTAGCGCAAACTTTGAGATATGCGAGGAGCTGGCAGCCCTCCAAAGTCTCAAAGGGACTACAACGGGAGAGGATATTTTTGACAAAGTGTGCCAAACCATGGAGAAGTTGGACCTGGACTGGTCAAAGCTAGCTAGCATCACGACTGACGGGGCTCCTAGCATGGTGGGCGAAACTCGCGGTCTAATAGGACGCATGAACCGGGAGTTGGAAAAAGGGGTCTCACCGCCCGCTACGAGTCCACTGCCTAATTCACCAGCAAGCACTGTGCTGCAAAGTGTTGAAGTGGGATTCTGTAATGAAGGTTGTGGTGTCGTGCATAAACTTCATCAGAGCAAAGGGACTTAAACACAGGCAGTTCCAAGAATTCCTGTCTGAACTGGAGTCTACGCACGGAGATGTGCTGTACTACACAGAGGTCCGATGGCTGAGCCGGGGCAGAGTTTTGAGGCGTTTTACGAGCTGCTACCCGAAATTAACGCATTTCTTCATTTAAAAGACAAAACGGTCCCAGAGCTGATCGACCCAGAATGGAAATGGCACCTCGCATTTTTAACAGACGTGACAGAAATACTTAACAGCCTTAACTTGCAGCTACAAGGCGAGGGGAAACTCATTTGCGACATGTATTCACACATAAAAGCATTTGAGGTGAAATTAGCGCTGCTTTTAGAACAAGTGAAAAAGCGCAACTTCGTCCATCTTCCTGCTACCCAAAACCTGTCGACAGAGAACCCAGCGGTCCCGTTCCCAGCTGAAAAGTGCATGGAAGCACTGGAAATGCTGAAGGCGGAGTTCGGTGTGCGATTCAGTGAACTATATGTTCATGCAAAAGAAATCCGTCTTTTTCAGAACCCCTTTGTTGCCGACATTGATGAAGCCCAGCCTTCATATCAGTTTGAGTTGGCTGAGTTACAGAACTGTGATGTTCTGAAAGACGCATTCAAGCCCAACAGTCTCATTGACTTCTATGCCGCCCTCCCAAACGACACATATCCAAACATCAAAAAACACGCAATGAAAATGTCCACAGTTTTTGGCAGCACGTATATCTGCGAGAAAACCTTTTCTCGCATGAAACTGCTGAAAACCCAGATGAGATCAAGATTGACAGATGAACATTTGCATCAGTGCTTGAGACTGGCTGTAACTAGAATGGAACCTGATATTCAACTTCTCACCAGCCAGATGCAGGCCCACAGTTCACACTGATGAACATACATAGGTAAGCTCACTTTTCTGACTTGAATGAGTCATTCTGAGCATAAACAAATATAATCATAATAAAATCTACTGGCATAAAATCCATCTTTACAACCATACTGGTAGTGAAATGTATTGTGCTGTGTAGGTGCTGTATCACTTAGTTCAGTTTCTCAACCTGCTTCTTTTGTGGTTTTCACAGGGAAGTTGATGAGAGCTGCAAACAGCAGTGTCTACAAGCCTACTGGAACCTACAAAAGGATTATAAGGAAGGAACACGAACTTTAAGAGACTGCTCATATGTGTCAGAGAGATTCTGCTCTGACAACTGAGCTGAACTTTTATCTGTTAAGATTGTGCATGGCACGACAGAAAGTTAATGTTCCATGGCTTTTTTTTCTATGAAGAACCCAGAGAGAGTTATTTAGTTATTATTTATTTCCTGTTTTTTCTGTGAAGAACCCTGAGAGGGTTATTTAGTTATTATTTATTTCATTAGTGTTATTATTTGTTTCCTGACTTTTTTTCTGTAAAGAACCTGGAAAGGTTTATTTGGGGCTTTCTGGAAAACAAAAAAATTTTAAGCTCCCCTACGATCGTCACACTTTTTCTGTTAAACTGACACCGGCCCCCCATCAGAGAAGGGAAAGGTTATGTGGCCCTCACAGGAAAAAGTTTGGGGACCCCTGAAGTAAACCAACTAGTGCTTACTCCACCACACTAATGTATTTTGGGCAGAGCCAAGATATAACGGGAGCAAACGTCTACCCCAATGACTTCCTTTGTCATGGCACTCTGGGAAATGGTTCAACACTTCATCACCAGGCAGATTTATAATCTCCCTGTAATACTTTCTTGAGTCATGAAAAAAATACTTCTTATGGAGCTAAATCCTGTTAGCCATGCACGGCTCTTTCTTGCAGGTGGATGAGGGACTGGAGAGAATATTAGTCCGGATTAAGTACAACACTGATTCGACAGTGTGCCTCACAATCATGCAGGCACACACACAACACATACTTCTTCAGGCAAACACACAGGCTCAAACACATGCATGCCCATAGGTTGCTGTACTGTGCACCTGTGTTGGGGATGGGTGGGTAGTGAATGTGTGTGTCTGTTCATACAATGTCACTAAAGGCTGGATACTAATGGAAGTGCATTTCAATTCCTGCCACACCTCATTTTCATTATTGCCTTCTCATTGAAATGTGCTCAAAGAGAGAGCCTTTGTGAGTAGTGTGATACTGCATTTATAAGCTTTTGTTCTCCATCAGTACTCTCATCTTTTAAGGCTGTTCGTTGTCCATTTTCTCTTTGAGAGAGAGGCGAGCACATTACTTGTCTTTAATCCTATTTTATAATGGTCTTCCCCTTTGAGAGATAGTAAATGGAGTTACAGGGTGGATTGAAGGCTGTCTATGAAATGTTGCCTCTGTGATGGCAGAAAAGAAAGACCACATTGAACAATGTTCTATTGCTAACTCTTAAAATGTGTTAATTACATTGTGCATACTATTCTGATATTCTGTAGTTCGAAAGAAACTGTCAACTTGTTTATTTTAAAGAGGTAAATAGGCCATTTATCATGTACCAATTCACTATCATTCGATAATATACCCAGTGTTACGGCTTTCTAATGGTGAAGGAGAGTCGGACCAAAATGCAGCGTGTCTATTGCGATTCATCTTTAATAAACAAACGTAACACACAAAACACTAACACTACAAAACGAAAACCGAAAACAGCCTATACAAGTGTCTACTAACCTCTAACCAGGACATCAAGACACACAGGACAATCACCCACCATACAACCAAAGAATATGGCTGCCTAAATATGGTTCCCAATCAGAGACAACGGTAAACACCTGCCTCTGATTGAGAACCACTTCAGACAGCCATAGACTCTCCTAGAACACCCCACAGCTACAATCCCACTATACACACATACCAAAATCCCAAGACAAAACACACCACAATACAAAAACTCTATGCCACACCCTGGCCTGACCCAATACATGAAGAAAACACAAAATACTTAGACCAGGGCGTGACAGAACCCCCCCCCTAAGGTGCGGACTCCCGAACGCACCTCAAAACAAATAGGGAGGGTCCGGGTGGGCGTCTGTCCATGGTGGCGGTTCCGGCGCGGGACGTGGACCCCACTCAATTAATGTCTTAGTCCCCTCTCCTCGCGTCCCTGGATAGTCCACCCTCGCCGCCGACCATGGCCTAGTAGTCCTCACCCAGAAACCCACTGGATTGAGGAGCAGATCGGGACTGAGGGGCAGCTCGGGACTGAGGCAGCTCGGGAGTGAGAGGAAGCTCGGGAGTGAGAGGAAGCTCGGGAGTGAGAGGAAGCTCAGGCAGGTTGATGGATCTACCAGATCCTGGCTGGCTGGTGGTTCCGACAGATCCTGGCTGACTGGCAGATCCTGGCTGACTGGCGGATCCTGGCTGACTAGCGGTTCTGGCGGATCCTGGCTGACTGGCGGATCCTGGCTGACTGGCGGATCTGGCAGATCCTGGCTGACTGGCGGATCTGGCAGATCCTGGCTGACTGGCGGATCCTGGCAGATCCTGGCTGACTGGCGGATCCTGGCAGATCCTGGCAGATCCTGGCTGACTGGCAGATCCTGGCTGACTGGCAGATCCTGGCTGACTGGCAGATCCTGGCTGACAAGCGGATCTGGCAGATCCTGGCTGACTGGCGGATCCTGGCTGACTAGCGGATCTGGCAGATCCTGGCTGACTGGCACTTCTGGCGGATCCTGGCAGACTGGCGGATCCTTGCTGACTGGCGGATCCTGGCACACTGGCGGATCCTGGCTGAATGGCGGAACTAACTGATCCTGGCAGACTGGTGGCGCTGGGCAGACTGGCGGCGCTGGGCAGACTGGTAGCTCAGGCGGCACTGGGCAGACGGGTGGCTCAGACGGCGCTGGGCAGACTGGGAGCACTGGCGGCGCTGGGCAGACTGGCGGTGCTGGGCAGACTGGTAGCTCAGGCGGCGCTGGGCAGACTGGCGGCACTGGCGGCGCTGGGCAGACGGGTGGCTCAGACGGCGCTGGGCAGACTGACAGCTCTGGATGCTTCATGCAGGCTGACAGCTCTGGCTGCGCTGAACAGAGGAGTACTGGTGCCTCTGGAATGAGGGGCTCTGGCGCCTCTGGCATGAGGGGCGGTAGCTCTGACAGCGCCGGACAGGCGGGAAGCTCCGGCAGCGGCGCCGGACAGGCGGGAGGCTCCGGCAGCGGCGCCGGACAGGCGGGAGGCTCCGGCAGCTGCGCCGGACAGGCGGGAGGCTCCGGCAGCGGCGCCAGACAGGCGAGAAGTTCCGGCAGCGCTGGACAGGCGGGACACACAGTAGGCCTGATGAGTGGTGCTGGCACTGGTGGTAATGAACCGAGGACACGCACAGGAAGCCTGGTGCGGGGAGCTGCTACCGGAGGGCTGGGGTGTGGAGGTGGTACTGGATAGACCGGACCGTGCAGGCGCACTGGAGCTCTTGAGCACCGAGCCTGCCCAACCTTACCTGGCTCGATGCCCACTCTAGCCCGGCCGATACGAGGAGCTGGAATATACCGCATCGGGCTATGCACCCGCACTGGGGACACCGTGCGCACCACTGCATAACAAGGTGCCTGCCCGGTCTCTCTAGCCCCCCGGTTATCCACAGGAAGTTAGCGTAGGTCTCCTACCTAGCGTAGCCATACTCCCTGTGAGCCTCCCCCCAAGAAATTTTTGGGGCTGACTCTCAGGCTTCCATCCGCTCTGCCGTGCTAGCTCCTCATAATGCCGCCTCTCTGCTTTTGCTGCCTCCAGCTCGGCTTTGGGGCGACAATAATCTCCAGGCTGATCCCAGGGTCCTTTACCGTCCAGTACCTCCTCCCATGTCCATTTCTCCAGGTAGTGCAATCTCTCCCACTGTAACTGCTGCTGCTCCTGCTGCTGCTGCCTCTGTTGCTTCTCCTGTGGCTCCTGCCTGTTGACACGCTGCTTGGTCCTGTGGTGGGTGATTCTGTTACGGCTTTCTAATGGTGAAGGAGAGTCGGACCAAAATGCAGCGTGTCTATTGCGATTCATCTTTAATAAACAAACGTAACACACAACATAACACTACAAAACGAAAACCGAAAACAGCCTATACAAGTGTCTACTAACCTCTAACCAGGACATCAAGACACACAGGACAATCACCCACCATACAACCAAAGAATATGGCTGCCTAAATATGGTTCCCAATCAGAGACAACGGTAAACACCTGCCTCTGATTGAGAACCACTTCAGACAGCCATAGACTCTCCTAGAACACCCCACTAAGTTACAATCCCACTATACACACATACCAAAATCCCAAGACAAAACACACCACAATACAAAAACTCTATGCCACACCCTGGCCTGACCCAATACATGAAGAAAACACAAAATACTTAGACCAGGGCGTGACACCCAGCAAATTCTAAGGCAGCAATATCTGCTTTTGTTTGTTATTATGCATCCCCTACTAATCCACTTCCGATCAATTTACTTGAGATTGATAAACTCAATTTCTGGTAAATGACAGTCACAAATATTTTGGCTGACAAATCTTAGAAAATTGACAAAAAACACTGAAATGCGATGATGCAGGTTGAAATCCACGACTACAAATATTTGAGAGAATGCCCATATAAACTTGTCGCTGAACAGCTGTCAACTATGTAAAGCACTTTGTGACAACTGCTGATGTAAAAAAAGGGCTTTATAAATACATTTGAACTACATTATTTGCCCTGGATAATCCACAGATTCCATGACAGTAAGACTTTCTATGAAGTACAAACGTATACTGCTTGACTATAAGCATATATATATAATGCACTGACTAGTTATAAAACTCTGTGAGACATTTTCCATGATAAGTACTCTATAGTGCAAGAACGATTGATCTGTGTTCGGGAAACAGCCACATGCTTCAGCCTCTATGTATGTACAGTATGTCTTTCAGAGGAGTTGGGAAAAAACTATATTTTTGTTGGACTTTGTGTACGATTGACAATAAAGGCACAAAGGAAAGGAATAATACACAGAGCATTTGGTACAATGAATAAGGCATTATAAATCCTTTTCAAAATGGTATTATAAACTGGGAGATTCGAGCCCTAAATGCTGATAAGCTGACAGCCGTGACATACTGCATCAGATCGTATACCACGGGGATGACAAAACATTTATTTTTACTGGAACTAATGAAGTTGGTAACCAGTTTATAATAGAAATAAGGCACCTCGAGGTTTGTGGTATATGGCCACTATACCACGGCTAAGGGCTGTATCCAGGAACTCTGCGTTGCATCGTGCTTAAGAACAGCCCCTAGCCATGATATATTGGCTATATACCACACACTCTTGGACCTTAATTGCTTAATACATATAAATACTATAATTCTTGTTTCACACAGGATTCACCTGTAAAACAAAATGGCCAATGTTTTAAAAAACCAAATTCATAGAGTCCCATTTTTACCACTATCTTGCCAGGATATACCTTGTATACCTCCGGTGCACATGCTGACAAGCTTAGGAGTGGGAGCAGGTGTGGGCTGATATGGGTCTATTTTAATAAATCCATTGAATATACAGCTTTACAAAGAAATGCATTATTCATTAATTTAGGCAAGTCCTAACAAACATTATAAAACTAATCAAATATATTTGGAAAATAATAAAATAGCATATTTTGAATTTAATTATGTTACTGATCTGTGCATCCTATAGGCTACATAGTTTGTTATTTTGTTCATTATACAGATAACACACGTATCCTGATCACAGTCAACACACATATTTTATAGTAAGAATATAATGGTAAATAACAGAATCAAATCTGAAGAATACAGGAACGTTTTGGAACTGCTGTCATATTACAAAAATGTGATATTTTGAAACAGAGACCAAGCCCATGCTTTTTTGATCCACATCATCTCTTTCCTACCATCACTCCGTTTTGTTAGGGAGCAGGCATAGGGTCTCACATTGACAGCATCTTCATCATGATACCTATAGAAAATAATAGCTAACTATTGCTTATCTTCAAAAGCATGTGAGTTGCGTGTTCATATTTCACAACCTCAGCAGGCTTTTAGAGTTGTCTATGCACGATCAAACAAAATAATAGGCCTCCACTTGATTTAGGCTACATTATTGCATGCTAAATGTTTCTGATCAGTGTCAGATAAGCAAATTAATAGAGGAGCTATACCACCTCCACTTATTTGCCAAGCGAGAGACCAATTAACCAAGTATACAGACGGAGATTCCGTGAAACAAAATCACATTGATTGATCGTACAAGTAACAGGTTACTAAGCAACTGCGAGTGAGGAGCAAAATATTCTACTTGTTAAAATTTAACTACGTAACATGCTGTCAAAATGTTCTGATCAGTGCTAATAAATGAGCCAACTACAGTGCCTTGCAAAAGTATTCATCCCCCTTGGCATTTTTCCTATTTTGTTGCATTACAACCTGTAATGGACATACACAAAATAGTCCAAATTGGTGAAGTGAAATGAAAAAAAAATCAAAACTGAAAAGTGCTGCGTGCATATGTATTCACCCCCTTTCCTATGAATCCCCTAAATAAGATCTGGTGCAACCAATTACCTTCAGAAGTTGCATAATTAGACTGCACACAGGTGGACTAAGTGTCACATGATCTCAGTATACATACACCTGCAGCCCCAGAGTCTGCAACACAACTAAGCAAGGGCCACCAGGAAGACCAGGGAAATCTCCAAACAGTTCAGGGACAAAGTTATAGAAGGAAAGATCAGGGTTCGGTTATAAAAAAATATCAAAACCTTTGAACATCCCAAGGAGCACCATTAAATCCATTATTAGAAAATGGAAAGAATATGGCACCACAACAAACCTGCCAAGACAAGGCCGCCCACCAAAACTCATGGACCACGCAAGGAGGGCATTAATCAGAGAGGCAACAAAGAGACCAAAGATAACCCTGAAGAGGCTGCAAACTCCACAGCGGAGATTGGAGTATCTGTCCATAGGACCACTTTAAGCCGTACACTCCACAGAGCTGGGCTTTATGGAAGAGTGGCCAGACAAAAAGCCATTGCTTAAAGAAAAAAATAATTGAACATGTTTGGTGTTCGCCAAAAGACACTCCCCAAACATATGGAAGGAACTCTGTTCAGATGAGACTAAAATTGAGATTTTTGCTGATTAAGGAAAATGCTATGTCTGGCGCAAACCCAACACCTCTCATCACCCCGAGAAAAACATCCTCGCAGTGAAGCATGGTGGTGGCAGCATCATGCTGTGAGGATGTTTTTCATCGGCAGGGACTGGGAAACTGGTCAGAATTGAAGGAATGATGAATGGCACTAAATTCTTGAGGGAAACCTATTTCAGTCTTCCAGAGATTTGAGACTGGGAGGGAGGTTTACCGTCCAGCAGTACAATGACCCTAAGCATACTGCTAAAGCAACACTCGAGTGGTTTAAGGGGAAGCATTTAAATATGTTGGAATGGCCTAGTCATAGGCCAGACCTCAATTCAATTGAGAATCTGTGGTATGACTTAAAGATTGCAGTACACCAGCGGAACCCATTCAACTTGAAGGAGCTGGAGAAGTTTTGCCTTGAACAATGGGCAAAAATCCCAGTGTCTAGATGTGCCAAGCTGATTGAGACATACCCCAAGAGACTTGCAGCTGTAATTGCTGCAAAAGTTGGCACTACAAGTATTGATTTTGTGGGAGGTGATTAGTTATGCACGCTCAACTTTTCAGTTTTTCTTGACTTATTTATTGTTTGTTTCACAATAAAAAAATATTTTGCATCTTCAAAGTAGTAGGCACATTGTGTAAATCAAATGATACAAACCCCCCAAAAATGTATTTTATTCCATGTTGTAAGGCAACAAAATAGGAAAAATGCCAAGGGGGGTGAATACTGCAATCCACATTAGGAATATTTTTTTTTCTTCTTACATATGGTAGAAGGGGCATTTAATATTGATCCCAAATCAATCATAAATAAAAGACTAGGGTAGATTTATCTTTGTTAAATGTAAACTGGATAACAAGGAAGTTACATTATTTAATGCATACGTGCCCCCTTGAAGTGACATGGTCTTCTGCAAGAAGATGTTTGATTTAACTGCCACATAAACCTCTGGCACTCTCATCTCTGGAGGTGATTTTAACATGATTTTAAACTCAAAGTTGGATGTTACGGATACAGGTATCGGATGCAGGTATCCTGTGTGTGTATCCTGTGTGTGTATTTCTTTTCTCTCCTTCTCCTCTCACAGGTGGAAATCATGATTCCCCAATCAGTCAACATGCAGTCATACAATCAGAAGACACACCTCCTCATTTTCCCTTACCCTATCACATTTCCTTTCCCTTGGTTTAAAAACCCAATCGGTTGTTTTCTCAGGAGCTCGATCTCTTTGTGTTTCAATCTCTCTGTCTCAATCTCTCGCAATATCTCTCTCTCTCTCTTTCTCGGGATTGAGCTATTTTGTTTTGTTTTAGCACCTCCATATAATTTTGTCCCCACCTGTGAATATTGTTTTTGTTATGGTGTTTGATGGTGGGAAAAGGGGGAACCAAGACAAGTTGCCCATGGGCATACACTACCCGTAGGTCTACTTTGTCTAAGAACACTAGTTAGAACTGGGCGGACCACCCACTGTATTTTTGGTTAGTTAGTTAGCTGTATGGAAGTAGGCTAGTCTAGCTTAGGGGTATTTTGGGATATTTGTTTCTTTCCTTGGGTCGAGCTCAGCCCCTTATTCCTGCCCCCCTCTTTACTGTGTGTTTGCAAATAAACTCTGAGTGTTTGACGGTAGATATTAGTTGTCTGTGGTTATTTCGTTCTCACCGTTACTTTGTCACTATTACACTTTGCATGAGTTATGTTACGGGTCTCGATTCCCCCTAGATTGCCGGGCCAATAGGGATTCATAACATTGGACAGCACAAAACAAAATCAGAAAATGAGCCAGGTTGCTGAAAAGATCAATAGGATATTAAACGGATTTAGAACTGCTTGATGTATGGCGCGACATCCACATGTCAGATAAGGAATATACTTTTTACTCAGCCCGCCACACTGAATACTCCAGGTTAGATTACTTTTTCATATACAATGCAGATAGGCACAGGCTTAAGGATTGTAGGATCGGACAGAGTGACTTATGTAGTGGTAATTTCCTGTATTACTAAATGAGGAGAGTTTACAAACCACACACAAGTCCATCTTTAATTATATACGCTGCACCATAGCCCTTTGACTCTCAGATCCATTCAGTGTCTATAAATGAATTCTCTAAATGCAACTGAGATCTTTTATAGCAAAGATCCAACCCTCTCAACTTACATACCTTAAGGGAACATTTTGGCATTTGCTGTATGGTTAGTGAGAAAGTCCGTATTGCAAATGTACGGTCCCTTACTAGACGTCCGAAAACGTTAGTAAAATTCACAGACAGCGTCGGGCCAAGCGGCAGGGCCGGACCTACCGGGAAGTCATCAAATGAACTTTGTCGGACATTCGGTTTCCGTTTTATAAAATAATCAAATGTTGGTCATTTTTCCACTGTCCCGAAAAATCCCACAAGAGGGCATAAGCAATCATATTGGGATTGGACAAAACATCACGAATCACGACGGGGCCTTATCTCGAAAATATTTCGAAGCCGAAACTTGGTGAGCGTAGGTTTGGCATAATGGGCAGTTGGCCCTGAACAAGATGGCGTCTAGGCCTCAACGGTTTTTGAGTTATGGCCATTTATCTGGGATTAAAGGTCCAAAATGAAAATAGAGAAATTATTTTTCCACTTCACGTCAAAGTCAAGGAGCCTCCGGTGTCAATAAAAAAAGAACCAGCCATTTATCTATCGTCATTTAACCTCATAGTACGCCGCATCCCGCATGCTCAAGCTCATTACCATAACGCAACGTTAGCGATTTCTAAAAATCGCAAATGAAATTAAATAAATATGCCTGCTCTCAAGCTTATCCTTTTCTTAACAATACTGTCATCTCAGATTTTCAAAATATGCTTTTGAACCAGAGAAAATCAATCATTTGTGTAAGAGTGTTGATAGCTAGCTTAGCATTTAGCGTTAGCATTTAGCACGCAACATATTCACAAAAACCAGCAAAGGAATCAAATAAAATAATTTACCTTTGAAGAACTTCAGATGTTTCAATGAGGAGACTCTCAGTTACATAGCAGATGTCCAGTTTTTCCTGAAAGATTCTTTGTGTAGGACAAATCGCTCAGTTTTGTTGCTATGCATTTGGCTACCGAAACTAACCGAAAATTCAGTCACCTACACGGCAAACTTTTTTCCGAATTAACTCCATAATATCGACTGATACATGGCAAACGTTGTTTGAATCAATCCTCAAGGTGTTTTGTCATATATCTCTTCATTGAAATGCCGTTCCTGGACGCATGCTTTGTCCTCAGAATCGCATGGAAAAATACCAGTAGCTGAGTTTTGCGCACCAATTTCCACGCAGGACACCGTGCGGGCACTTGGCAATTGTAGTCTCTTATGGTCAATCTTCCAATGATATGCCTACAAATACGTCACAATGCTGCAGACACCTTGGGGAAACGATAGAAAGGGTCCGTTCATTCCTGTCGCATTCACAGCCATATAAGGAGATCATGGAAAACGTAGCTTCGGAAATCCTGTTCATTTCCTGGTTGCTGAAACATCTTGGTTTTGCCTGAAGGTTTTGTTCTAAGGCACTCACAGTGAAAATCTTTGCAGTTCTGGAAACGTCAGAGTGTTTTCTTTCCAAAGCTATCAATTCCATGCATAGTCAAGCATCTTTTCGTGACAAAATATTGCGCTTAAAACGGGCACGTCTTTTTATCCAAAAATGAAATAATGCCCCTAGAGGACTATGAGGTTAAGAGAAATCGTACAATGACAGATTGGTGATGTTCAAAGATAGGTGTTTTTTTTTCAACGGTTACAGATCCAGTTGCAGGGTGTTCATACGAATCTTTTTAAAGTGTGCTGCGGAGCTTTGCGAGATTTCTGTGATTTTCTATGATTTTCTGAAATAATACACATTCACTAAACCCTCCGTAAATAACTCAGTTCTTAACGTAAAGACTTAAGACTTAAAACAGGATTCTGTAAAGGCATACCCCAATCAGGATATGAATTTATTTATAGCTTCCTGTGCCAACCGGAAGTGCCTTAAATAGTGTCACAGTGGCAGTTTCCAAGGGTTAAAAAGGTCAGATCTTTTCAAAACTTCATATGTGTGATTAGGCAACCCCCATGAACTGTAAGTCAGTCATTTCTCCCAACAGATGTCAAATAATAGCTCTCTCTCACACACACACACACACACACACACACAGAAACACACACACAGCAAGGATGGAGTGACAAAGTGCGGTGCTTAAAGACACACAAAGCCTACAATGACATTTCCATATTCTCTAGGCCGTGCCGAGTACAACGAGATGCCCCGCTTGACCGTAGCTCGCTCGGTCTAAGCACAGCGACCATTAGAAAAGTAGGTCCAAAATGAAGCCTGCCCCACAACGTAATTTGCTTTTGGGTGACAGTGAGAGAACCGTTAGGGTGAGAAGCACAATTTGACCTCAGGTACGTTCCTAAGGTCCTCCCGATCTGTGCAAGCCTAACCTTGACCGTGTAGCATTAACCCTTAACAGTAAAACAGGGTTTTTTGATCTCACAGAATAGAATGACATCTCTCCCCATAGGAATACATTGCCTGCTCCTCTAAATTCAACCTGAGGCATATGTGGGTTATGAATGCCTTATGAACCTGTCTTCGATGACCGTCCATCAGGACACTATGAGATCTACCTGTGTCGATTCCACGCTTCCTGGACCAACCGGAAGTGGTTAAAACTACCCTAAAAGTGTATATCCATACCCTGCCTGCAGTTTGATAGACATAGTGCATTGAACCCTGTGTAAATCAGTCAATTATTAACATAAAGACTTAAAACTCAGGATTCTGTAAAAGCATACCCCAATGAGGATATGTTTTGACTTGACCGGAAGTGCCATAATTGGTGTCTCAGGGGCTGTTTCGAAGGGTTAAAAAAGTCAGATCTGTCCAAAACTTCATATGTGTGATTAGGCAACCCCCATGAACTGTAAATCAGTCATTTTCCCCATAAAATTTCAAAGGAAAACTAAATCACACACACACACAACTTGGAAGGAGGGACGTATTGGGGTGCGAAGAGACAGACAGTGGCTGCAATAGTTAGCTTTGTTCGAGCTAAAAAAGAACCGTCAGACTTAGAGTTCCGAAACTTTAGAAACCTGTTCTAGACCTCAGGTCGATAGTGCGTGGTGAGTTAGGTGGCTCTAGAAGGTTCTCGGACCGAGAAACAGCCTCGTACATTTGCAATGACTTCAATTCATTTTGACCATTACGAAAATGACGACATTTAGAAAAGTCTCAGAGACACAAGCCTAGGTGCATTGAGACCGGCTCGGCCCATAGAGACGGACCCCAACGTTTCTGTCCGATAGCTCATTCAAGGACCCCATAGCAAGGCATGGGAAAAAGTGGATTTTCAGCACCAATTAGGGTTTTACTCGGGCACCGAAGGACCTATCGAGCCGAAACTCGGGATTCGGGGTCGCCTCACATAGGCCTTCACATAATGTCCGACCTGGACCCGCAGCTAGAACGTAACTATGTGTTTTACATTTTTATTATGTTTTAAACTAAAGGCGCTGTGAATTATGGGCCTGCTCTGAAGTATGTAATAGTTGGCTACTAAACGAGTTGGAAAAAGTGGGTTTGGTGTCAGTTTGTATCAGTTTGTTGTCAATTAGAATGATATCTAATTGACTAATGGACTCTTGTCCATTTGCAATATGTTTAAACAGTGAGGTACCATCACCAAAGTGACATTCTGAAATCAACCCTAACGAGCCATTGAGATGAACCACTGCCCAGCCATCCCGAGTTCATCGGGCCAGTCAATTTCACATTCCTGCAGGATTTTTGAGCATGCCAAATTCGTGATGGTAAATGCCCATTGAAACATATTGCAAATGCACGTGCATTTGCAATATGATTCTATAGTGAAAAAAACATCACCAAATGGACATGATGAAATCAACACAACGAGTGATGGAAAGGAACAACTATCACTGCCCGGCCATCCCGAGTTCAGCAGGCCAGTCAATTTTGCATTTCTGCAGGATTTTTGAGCATGTCAAATTTCTTATGGCATTTGGCCCCCAAAAAAAGTGACTTTTGACTTTGACTTTTGACTTCCTATGAAATCATTTTGCAAATGGACAAATCATATTCCTTATGCACAAGTAAAAAAAAAATAATAATAATAAAATACGACTAAAGTATGTTGATACAGTTCTTATACGTGTGTAATTGACACAAAATTCGAAATAATTTCGAAAGACGGTCCAGAAAGCACTTTTTTAAGGGTTTGTGAAGTTTTTTACAAACTTTTGACATTTTTTACTTTTGACTTCCTATGAAATCATATTGAAAATGGACAAAACATATTCCTTATGCGCAAGTAAAAAAAATAAAACATCGAAAAAAAATCGAAAGAATTTCGAAAAAACGGTCCAGAAAGCACTTTTTTAAGGGGTGATACGTTTTTGACAAAAAAAATCATTTTTTCAAGATTTTGCTTTTGGATGTTGACTTGGGTTACATTTCCAATATGAAAAACCAAGGTGGAACGCATTCGCCACCTGTTGGATTTTTAAAGTGTTACAACTGGCAATTGCCATATGGCATTTGCAATACACTTTGCATGAATCAACGCCGAATTGGGTGGTATTGGACAATGTGTATATGGTTTGTCTGATGCCAATGACTTCCCATTCATTTTTGTCCAATACAGGGGGGTATTCCCTTACATGACAAACCACAGATCTCAGGAACTCTTCACAAAGGGCCTTTTACTTAAAAAAGGAGTATCCCATAGCCAGATAGCATTAGCTATAAATTATCGTTCAGTTTGGTCTCTAAAACGAGATTCTAATATCGTTCCAGGTATTTAACAGTACCAAAACATTGCCTCACTATCTGGAATGCTGTTTAGGCTTTATTGGCCAAAGACATCGTAAATCTCCTCTGTTAGCACTATCTCATAGAGGCCCATCCTCAGTGGAACACTGAACACACAATCGTCGACAGATTATATTCTGTCAAATAAAACAACCATTCTAATGCAGTACAAAGATTATAAAATCTTACAAGCACTATAACATAATCTTCCAATTTTCCACGACATCTCCCCATCACATGGTTTAACAGATACATTCACATATGAAGAAAAAGTTCAATTCTGACTTCTCCCTTTCTGATATTCTGAATATTACCAGACATGTAAAAGATAAACCTGACCTCTCCCCTCTCTGGGCCCCAAGTGACTTTACCCTAGAGAAGAAAGAAAATACAACTGCCGACAGTATAGTCCAAAAAAAATACATCCTAATGACAACTATCTCACATAAGCATATTATACACATAAGCATAAGTAATTAAAACATCTTTATTTATCGATGTTACCTAACTAATTCTGATTCAGCTACGACACTTATCAGATCATAATGGAGTTTACCTAACTCTACACCTTGATTGCAAACCAATAAATACTCTATGGAGGCTTAATATACGCATGCTGAATGATCCAGGATTCAATGACTCAATAAAGACAGAATTGACTGTCTATCTGGTGTATAATGATAACAGGGAAGCATCTCCTGCTACTGTACATCGTGGGATGTTGCTAAGGCGGTTATTAGAGGGAAGATCATAGCCACATCTCTCAAGAAAAAGATTAAAGCACAGAAACTGCTGAAATTACAGGAAAGACTAGGAAGCTTAGAACGATGTCACAGTCGTTTCAAAGACCCTCTTATATTATGTGAGATTCAAGAAGTTAAACAGGATATTGACCAGACTTATAGTGAAGAAGTAAAGAAAAAGATCAGGTTCCTGAAACAGCGATATTATGAAGCAAGCTCAAAGGCAACAAGATTTCTAAGATGGAGACTCAGAAAACAACAAGCATAAAATACAATTTTCTAAATAAAACACCCAGAAACAAAGAGGATTATATACAAATTGGATGAAATACAGAATTGATTTGAATCATACTGTACAAATCTGTACAAGCAACCAGAGAATGCAGATGCACAGACAAAAGAGCATTTTTTAAACTCAATTGATCTCCCTTCAGTTGGGACAGAACAAAATGATAGACCTCAGAAACTACTGAATAAATGAATAATGCAATATCTAATCTAAAAGCAAACAAGTCTCCAGGAACTGATGGTTTCCCTTCAGAATGGTTCAAAGCCTTCAGAGAACAACTAACACAGACCTGTTTTAACTGGACTCTGCGGGTGGTGGATCTTCTACCATTGTGGAGAGACGCCATAACATCTGTAATCCCAAAGGAGGGTAAAGATAAGAAGGAAGGCAGCTCCTATCACAATTCTTAACATGGATTTTAAACTATAAGCATCAATAATGGCCAAAAGTATGGAGGTCCTAATCCCATAATTGATTGATGGGGATCAAGCTGTTTTCATACAAAAGAGACAGACACAGGACAACATAAGGAGAACACTACATGTCATGGACCACATCACTCAGGATAATACAATTGCTATATAAATCCATCTAGATGCAGAAAAAGCATTTGATTCAGTTTGATGGGATTATCTATTATCTATTCCAAGTTATGGTTTAGATTTGGTTTCAACAAAGAAGTGATACATTGAATTAAAACTGCATTCTTGTCCGACTGCCTGAATAAAGATTCATTGACATTTGTAACACACAATACATTTAGAACGAGGGGAAAGACAAGGCTATAATCTTTCACCGACACTCTTCTCATTGTACATCGAGCCGTTAGTACAAGCAATAAGACAGGACCCATCTCTAGAAGGAATAACAATAAGAGGCAGTGAACATAAGATATGCATGTATGCTCTTATTCCTTAAAGAACAAGGTTAAAGTGTACCTAGATTGATGGATGTTTTACAAACATTTGGAACATATTCAGGGTAGGTGCTTAATAAAATACACAATACCCAAGCCCTAGTATATAATTATAGCCCACAAGAAGAGCTGAAGAGTAGGTATAAGTCATCATGACGTGCTTTGAGAGACTAGTCAAGGATCATATCACCTCTACCTTACCTGTCACCCTAGACCCACTTCCAATTTCCATAGAGCCCCAATAGATCCACAGACGATGCAATCGCCATCGCAATGCACACTGCCTTATCCCGTCTGGACAAGGGAAATACCTATGTAAGAATGCTGTTCATTGACTATAGCTCAGCATTCAACACCATAGTACCCTCCAAACTCATCATTAAGCTTGAGGCCCTGAGTCTCAACCCCGCCCTGTCCAACTGGGTCCTGGACTCTATGTCGCTCTGACATTGCTCATCCATATATTCTTAATTCCATTCCTTTACTTATATTTGTGTGTATTGGGTATATTTTATGAAAATGCTAGATATTACTGCACTGTCGGAGCTAGAAACACAAGCCTTTTGCTACATCCGCAATATAATTTGCTGAACATGTGTAAGTGACCTATAAATGTTTTATTTATTTTGATTTGATGTGTAGGTATAACTTCCAGTCATACATTAAATATCTCGGAGCAAATCTACCAAAAGATACACCCAAACTGTATGGCAAGAATTACGTTCATATCAACAAGAAAATATATTATCAAATCAAATCAAATCAAATGTATTTATATAGCCCTTCGTACATCAGCTCATATCTCAAAGTGCTGTACAGAAACCCAGCCTAAAACCCCAAACAGCAAGCAATGCAGGTGTAGAAGCACGGTGGCTAGGAAAAACTCCCTAGAAAGGCCAAAACCTAGGAAGAAACCTAGAGAGGAACCAGGCTATGTGGGGTGGCCAGTCCTCTTCTGGCTGTGCCGGGTGGAGATTATAACAGAACATGGCCAAGATGTTCAAATGTTCATAAATGACCAGCATGGTCGAATAATAATAAGGCAGAACAGTTGAAACTGGAGCAGCAGCACAGTCAGGTGGAAGTTGAAACTGGAACAGCAGCATGGCCAGGTGGACTGGGGACAGCAAGGAGTCATCATGTCAGGTAGTCCTGGGGCATGGTCCTAGGGCTCAGGTCAGTTGAAACTGGAACAGCAGCATGGCCAGGTGGACTGGGGACAGCAAGGAGTCATCATGTCAGGTGGTCCTGGGGCATGGTCCTAGGGCTCAGGTCCTCCGAGAGAGAGAAGGAAAGAGAGAAGGAGAGAATTAGAGAACGCACACTTAGATTCACACAGGACACCGAATAGGACAGGAGAAGTACTCCAGATATAACAAACTGACCCCAGCCCCCCGACACATAAACTACTGCAGCATAAATACTGGAGGCTGAGACAGGAGGGGTCAGGAGACACTGTGGCCCCATCCGAGGACACCCCCGGACAGGGCCAAACAGGAAGGATATAACCCCACCCACTTTGCCAAAGCACAGCCCCCACACCACTAGAGGGATATCTTCAACCACCAACTTACCATCCTGAGACAAGGCTGAGTATAGCCCACAAAGATCTCCGCCACGGCACAACCCAAGGGGGGTCGCCAACCCAGACAGGATGGCCACAACAGTGAATCAACCCACTCAGGTGACGCACTCCCTCCAGGGACGGCATGAGAGAGCCCCAGTAAGCCAGTGACTCAGCCCCTGTAATAGGGTTAGAGGCAGAGAATCCCAGTGGAAAGAGGGGAACCGGCCAGGCAGAGACAGCAAGGGCGGTTCGTTGCTCCAGAGCCTTTCCGTTCACCTTCCCACTCCTGGGCCAGACTACACTCAATCATATGACCCACTGAAGAGATGAGTCTTCAGTAAAGACTTAAAGGTTGAGACCGAGTTTGCGTCTCTGACATGGGTAGGCAGACCGTTCCATAAAAATGGAGCTCTATAGGAGAAAGCCCTGCCTCCAGCTGTTTGCTTAGAAATTCTAGGGACAATTAGGAGGCCTGCGTCTTGTGACCGTAGCGTACGTGTAGGTATGTACGGCAGGACCAAATCAGAGAGATAGGTAGGAGCAAGCCCATGTAATGCTTTGTAGGTTAGCAGTAAAACCTTGAAATCAGCCCTTGCTTTGAAAGGAAGCCAGTGTAGAGAGGCTAGCACTGGAGCAATATGATCAAATTTTTTGGTTCTAGTCAGGATTCTAGCAGCCGTATTTAGCACTAACTGAAGTTTATTTAGTGCTTTATCCGGGTAGCCGGAAAATAGAGCATTGCAGTAGTCTAACCTAGAAGTGACAAAAGCATGGATTAATTTTTCTGCATCATTTTTGGACAGAAAGTTTCAGATTTTTGCAATGTTACGTAGATGGAAAAAAGCTGTCCTCGAAATGGTCTTGATATGTTCTTCAAAAGAGAGATCAGGGTCCAGAGTAACGCCGAGGTCCTTCACAGTTTTATTTGAGACGACTGTACAACCATTAAGATTAATTGTCAGATTCAACAGAAGATCTCTTTGTTTCTTGGGACCTAGAACAAGCATCTCTGTTTTGTCCGAGTTTAATAGTAGAAAGTTTGCAGCCATCCACTTCCTTATGTCTGAAACACATGCTTCTAGCGAGGGCAATTTTGGGGCTTCACCATGTTTCATTGAAATGTACAGCTGTGTGTCATCCGCATAGCAGTGAAAGTTTACATTATGTTTTCGAATAACATCCCCAAGAGGTAAAATATATAGTGAAAACAATAGTGGTCCTAAAACGGAACCTTGAGGAACACCGAAATTTACAGTTGATTTGTCAGAGGACAAACCATTCACAGAGACAAACTGATATCTTTCCGACAGATAAGATCTAAACCAGGCCAGAACATGTCCGTGTAGACCAATTTGGGTTTCCAATCTCTCCAAAAGAATGTGGTGATCGATGGTATCAAAAGCAGCACTAAGGTCTAGGAGCACGAGGACAGATGCAGAGCCTCGGTCCGATGCCATTAAAATGTCATTTACCACCTTCACAAGTGCCGTCTCAGTGCTACGATGGGGTCTAAAACCAGACTGAAGCATTTCGTATACATTGTTTGTCTTCAGGAAGGCAGTGAGTTGCTGCGCAACAGCCATCTCTAAAATTTTTGAGAGGAATGGAAGATTCGATATAGGCCGATAGTTTTTTATATTTTCTGGGTCAAGGTTTGGCTTTTTCAAGAGAGGCTTTATTACTGCCACTTTTAGTGAGTTTGGTACACATCCAGTGGATAGAGAGCCGTTTATCATGTTCAACATAGGAGGGCCAAGCACAGGAAGCAGCTCTTTCAGTAGTTTAGTTGGAATAGGGTCCAGTATGCAGCTTGAAGGTTTAGAGGCCATGATTATTTTCATCATTGTGTCAAGAGATATAGTACTAAAACAGTTGAGCGTCTCTCTTGATCCTAGGTCCTGGCAGAGTTGTGCAGACTCAGGACAACTGAGGTTTGGAGGAATACGCAGGTTTAAAGAGGAGTCCGTAATTTGCTTTCTAATAATCATAATCTTTTCCTCAAAGAAGTTCATGAATTTATCACTGCTAAAGTGAAAGTCATCCTCTCTTGGGGAATGCTGCTTTTTAGTTAGCTTTATTTATTATGACCTGGCCAGGTGTAGTTCACTTCCTTTGGTGTCACACTCTGATCTGTTTCAACTGTCTTTGTGCTTGTCTCCACCCCCTCCAAGTGTCGCCCATCTTCCCCATTATCCCGAGTGTATTTATTCCTGTGTTCTCTGTTTGTATTTTGTTTGTCAAGCCTACCAGCATTTTCCACCTTGCTCCTGTCTGTTTCTAGTTCCTGTTTGCTAGTTTTCCCA
The DNA here is from genome assembly GCF_034236695.1 of Oncorhynchus nerka. Taxonomy (NCBI): domain Eukaryota; kingdom Metazoa; phylum Chordata; class Actinopteri; order Salmoniformes; family Salmonidae; genus Oncorhynchus; species Oncorhynchus nerka. The sequence continues at coordinate 56,124,577 of NC_088423.1, forward strand.
GTTTTGACCATTCTGCCTGCTCTGATCCTGAGCCTGCCTGCCGCTTTGTACCTTGTCACACCACACTGGATTGTTGACCCCTGCCATCCCTTACCCTGAGACTGCCTGCCCCTCTGTACCTTTTGGACTCTGATCTGAATTTACAGACCTCTGCCTGCCCTTGACCTGTCGTTTTGCCTGCCCCCTGTTCTAGTAATAAACTATTGTAACTTCAACACTGTCTGCATCTGGGTCTTCCCTAAAATGTGCTATTTGGATATTAGTAGTAGAATTGAAACAATCCAAATTAATATCTTGACGAGGTTACTGTATTTGTTTCAATCACTGCCCATAGAAATCCTACCTAAACAGTTTAAGGGAATGGGATAAACAGATATTAAGGTTAATCTGGAACAGTAAGAGACCAATAATTAGATATACAACATTACAATTACCAAAAACAGGGGGGGAGGGGTATGGCCGTACTAAGCCTAAAACATAATTTTGTGTCAGCCCAATTGAGACATCTGGTTTGTTGGTGCAATTCAGAATTCGAATCCAAATGGAAAGATCGAGACTACTTTGACAGAGATACCCATAAAGTCAGCTTGGTAATAGAAATATACAAAATACCAAATCAGAAAGGTCAAACTGCTGAGCAGGCCTGCATACGACTCCAGCTTCATCCCTGCAATTCAGGACAGCAAATTTAAACAGTGCATGCAAAAAACTTTCACATAATTTTGTATAATTATCAGGAATGGGGATGTAGAGAACTTACAGTAAAAGACATGGCTTGGATACATTTTTACAAGTATCTACAGGTTAGACACTACTTACTAAAATAAATACTATTGACTGACCCTTGGGCACCTCAGAAATGGAACTATTCACTAAAGCATACAACAGGTATCAAAAAAACTATTTCAAATATTTACTTGGCTATTCTATCCTCAAAGAAACACTCTACAAATTATATTAAACAGGAAATTAATATTGAAATAACTGATGAAACGTGGTTGAACATATTTGTGACTCGATTAAGCTCTGCCAACCCAAGGACTTCTGTTGGAATTCTGTTGGAAGAATGTTAAATGTTTCTTCATAACACCTAAACTGAAATCAAAACAGACTGGCTCCCAACACCCTTGTTGGAGAGAATGCGGGCAATCAAGGGCAGATCACACTAATATCTTTTGGTCCTGCCCCGCAATTGAAACTTACTGGGGTGAAATACGACCAAACATTGCAAAAATAAAGGGTTTAGACATAGAACAAACATTAATTTCTTTGTATTTTTGTGAAATACAGTGCCTTGCAAAAGTATTCATCCAACTTGGCGTTTTTCCTATTTTGTTGCATTACAACCTGTAATTTAAATTTATTTTGATTTTGATTTCATGTAATGGACATACACAAAAGAGTCCAAATTGGTGAAGTGAAATGAAAAAAATTACTTGTTTCAAAAGATACAAAAAAATAAATTAACGGAAAAGTGGTGTGTGCATATGTACTCACTATGAAGCCCCTAAATAAGATCTTGTGCAACCAATTACCTTCAGAAGTCACATAATTAGTTAACCTCTTGAACCTCTGGGGGCAGTATTTCATTTTAAACGAGATATTTTGTCACGAAAAGATGCTCGACTATGCATATAATTGACAGCTTTGGATAGAAAACACTATGACGTTTCCAAAACTGCAAAGATATTGTCTGTGAGTGCCACAGAACTAATGCTACAGGCGAAACCAAGATGAAATTTCATGAGCCAGATTTTTGAGGCGCTGTGTTCCAATGTCTCCTTATATGGCTGTGAATGCGCAAGGAGAGAGCCTACACTTTCTGTCGTTTCCCCAAGGTGTTTGCAGCATTGTGACGTATTTGTAGGCATATCATTGGAAAATTGACCATAAGAGACTACATTTACCAGGTGTCCGCTCGGTGTCCTCCGTCGAAACTATTGCGTAATCTCCAGGTGTGTGCATGTTTCCATTTTGAACAGAGGAGAAACCAAACTGCAAGGAGTGACTTATCATCGAATATATATGTGAAAAACACCTTGAGGATTGATTCTAAACAACGTTTGCCATGTTTCTGTCGATATTATGGAGTTAATTTGGAAAAAAGTTCGCGTTTTAATGACTGAATTTTCGTTTTTTTTTCTCAGCCAAACGTGATGAACAAAACGGAGCGATTTCTCCTACACAAATAATCTTTTTGGAAAAACTGAACATTTGCTATCTAACTGAGTCTCCTCATTGAAAACATCCGAAGTTCTTCAAAGGTAAATGATTTTATTTGAATGCTTTTCTTGTTTTTGTGAAAATGTTGCCTGCTGAATGCTAGGCTTAATGCTATGCTAGCTATCAATACTCCTACACAAATGCTTGTGTAGCTATGGTTGAAAAGCATATTTTGACAATCTGAGATGACAGTGTTGTTAACAAAAGGCTAAGCTTGTGAGCCAATATATTTATTTCATTTGCGATTTTCATGAATAGTTAACGTTGCGTTATGGTAATGAGCTTGAGGCTATAATTACGCTCCCGGATACGTTTTTTTTTCTTAGCCAAATGTAATGAACAAAACGGAGCAATTTCTCCTACACAAATAATCTTTTTGGAAAAACTGAACATTTGCTATCTAACTGAGAGTCTCCTCATTGAAAACATCCGAAGTTCTTCAAAGGTAAATTATTTTATTTGAATGCTTTTCTTGTTTTTGTGAAAATGTTGCCTGCTGAATGCTAGGCTTAATGCTATGCTACCTATCAATACTTGAGGCTATAATTACGCTCCCGGATACGGGATTGCTCGTCGCAACAGGTTAAACAAAGTCCACCTGTGTGCAATCTAAGTGTCACATGATCTGTCACATGATCTGAGAATATATACACCTTTTCTGAAAGGTCCCAGAGTCTGCAGCACCACTGAGCAAGGGACACAATATCTGATACTTTGAACATCCCACGGAGCACCATTCAATCCATTTTTAGAGAATGGAAAGAATATGGCACCACAACAAACCTGCCAAGAGAAGGCCGCCCACCAAAACTCACAGACCAGGCAAGGAGGGCATTAATCAGAGAGGCAACAAAGAGACCAAAGATAACTCTGAAGGACCTGCAAAGCTCCCCAGCAGCGATTGGAGTATCTGTCCATAGGACCACTTTAAGCCATACACTCCACAGAGCTGGGCTTCACAGAAGAGAGGCCAGAAAAAAAGCCATTGCTTAAAGAAAAAAAAACACATTTGGTGTTCGCCAAAAGGCATGTGGGAGACTCCCCAAACATATGAAAGAAGGTACTCTTGTCAGATGAGGCTAAAATTGTGCTTTTTGGCCATCAAGGAATGTTAGGCAGAGAAGCACAGGGGAACCCAAGAGCAGACTCAGACAAGGAAACAGGGATGAATGAACCAAGATATTTATTGTAACACAGGGAATAATGAAGTGCAGATCCAGGGAAGCAGAGATGAGTTGTAGGAAACGAGATGTGGATGCTGGAGTGAGCTGGGTTGGGACAGGGTAAACATGTCTGGAGAGGAATCCAAGTGAGTGATGGTGAGTTAGCTTGGGATTGGATCCTGGTGGAGGCACAAAGAAGAGCAGCCCCTCCTCCAGGTGCGATGACGACGGCGCATGTGGTACTGGACCGAGGAAACCGCTACCTCGACCTCTTGGGCAGGGAACAAGTTGGTTACCCAGGGCACACTCAAAGGGTGACATACCTGATGAGGCGTTGATGAGGGTATTGTGGGCATAATTCACCCCAGGAGGAAGGTTTAGCCGAAGTCACACAGCATAAGGCAGCCTCCAACTCCTGGTTGGCCTGCTCAGTCTGGCCATTGGTCTGGGGGTGATATCCAAATGAAACGCTAACATTAATACCAAGTGCTGTACAGAAGGCTCTCTATACCTGGGATTTAAACTAGGGTCCCCTGTCAGAAATGATGCCGATAGGGATCAAATCAAATCAAATTGTATTGGTCACATACACATGGTTAGCAGATGCGAGTGTAGCGTAATGCTTGTGCTTCTAGTTCTGTCCATTCAGCAATATCTAACAAGTAATCAAACAATTTCACAACAACTAATTTTTACACACAAGTTTAAAGGAATGAATAAGAATGCGTACATATAAATAGATGGATGAGCGATGGTCGAACGGCATAGTCAAGATGCAGTGGATTGTATAGAGTACAGTATATACATATGAGATGAGGAATGTAGGGTATGTAAACATTATATAAAGTGGCATTGTTTAAAGTGACTAGTGATACATTTTAATGCATCCAATTTTTAATTATTAAAGTGGTTAGAGATTTGAGTCAGTATGTTGGCAGCAGCCACTCAATGTTAGTGATGGCTGTTTAACAGACTGATGGCATTGAGATAGAAGCGGTCCCAGATTTGATGCACCTGCACTGACCTCGCAAACAGGATGATAGCTGGGTGAACAGGAAGTGGCTCGGGTGGTTGTTGTTATTGATGATCTTTTTGGCCTTCCTGTGACATCGGGTGCTCTAGGTGTCCTGGAGGGCAGGTAGTTTGCCCCTGGTAATGCGTTGTGCACACACTCTGGAGAGCCTTAGGGTTGTGGGCGGAGCAGTTGCAGTACCAGGCGGTGATACAGCCCGACAGGATGCTCTTGATGCATCTCTAAAAGTTTGGTGAATGTTTTTGGTGAGAAGACAAATTTTTTCAGCCTCCTGAGGTTGAAGAGGCGCTGCTGCGACTTCTTTACCATGCTGTCTGTGTGGGTGGACCATTTCAGTTTGTCCGTGATGTGTACGCCTAGGAACTTAAAAGTTTCCACCTTCTCCACTGTTGTCCCATCGATGTGGATAGGGGGGTGCTCCCTCTGCTGTTTCCTGAAGTCCACGTTCATCTCCTTTGTTTTGTTGACGTTGAGTGTGAGGTTATTTTTCTGACACCACACTCCGAGGAACCTCACCTCCTCCCTGTAGGACGTCTCATTGCTGTTGGAAATCAGGTCTACCACTGTAGTGTTGTCTGCAAACTTGATGATTGAGTTGGAGGCGTGCATGGCCACGCATTCATGGGTGAACAGGAAGTACAGGAGAGGGCTGAGAACGCATCCTTGTGGGGCCCCAGTGTTGAGGATCAGCGTGGTGGAGATGTTTCCTACCCTCACCACCTGGGGGCATCCTGTCAGAATGTCCAGGACCCAGTTGCACAGGGCGGGGTCGAGACCCAGGGTCTTGAGGTATAATGATGAGTTTGGAGGGTACTATGGTGTTGAATGTTGAGCTTTAGTCGATGAACAGCATTCTTACATAGGTACTACTTTTGTCCAGATGGATTAGGGCAGTGTGATTGCGTCGTCTGTAGACCTATTGGGGCGGTAAGCAAATTGGAGTGGGTCTAGGGTGTCAGGTAGGGTGGAGGTGATATGATCCTTTACTAGTCTCTCAAAGCACTTCATGATGACAGAAGTGAGTACCACGGGGCGATAGTCGTTTAGCTCAGTTACCTTAGTTTTCTTGGGAACAGGAACAATGGTGGCCCTCTTGAAGCATGTGGGCAAAGCAGACTGGGATAAGAATTGATTGAATATGTCCGTAAACACACCAGCCAGCTGCTCTGAAGACGCGGCTGGGGATGTCGTCTGGGCTGGCAGACTTGCCAGATCACGTTATGTTCAGAAATCCACCGGAAATAGCAATCACGACAACGCCCCACAAAAAATCCAAATTATATCCATAATTTCGACAGAAACATGGCAAGCGTTTTTTATAATCAATCCTCAAGGTGTTTTTCAAATATCTATTCGATAATATATCAACCGGGACAATTGGCTTTTCAGTAGGAGCGAGAGGAAAAATGACTACCTCTGTCTTTTACGCAAAAATCACTCTCAGCTGGCCACTGAAGCAATGTAGTCGTTTCCGCTCATTCAAAATAAAGCACTGAAACTACGTCTAAAGGCTGTAGACACCTTAGGGAAGCCACAGAAAAAGGAATCTGGTTGATATCCCTTTCAATGGGCAATAGGGATGCATAGAAAGACAGGAGTTTCAAAATAAGAGTCACTTCCTGTTTGGATTTTTCTAAGGATTTCGCCTGCAATATCAGTTCTGTTATACTCACAGACAAAATTTTTACAGTTTTGGAAACTTTAGAGTGTTTTCTATCCTAAGCTGTCAATTATATGCATATTCTAGCATCCGGCCCTGAGAAATAGGCAGTTTACTTTGGGAACGTTATTTTTCCAAAATTAACAATAGTGCCCCCTAGTTTCAAGAGGTTAACAAGACAAATACAGCAAATGAAAGATAAACATCTTGATAATCTACCCATCGTGTCTGATTTAAAAAATGCTTTACAGCTAAAGCACACCATATGATTATGTTAGATCACCGCCAAGTCGAAAAAAACACACAGCCATTTTTCCAGCCAAAGATGGAAGTCACAAAAAGCAGAAATATAGACAGCATTAATCACTAACCTTTGATGAGCTTCATCAGATGACACTCATAGGACATAATGTTACACAATACATGTATGTTTTGTTCGATAATGTGCATATTTATATCCAAAAATCTCAGTTTACATTGGCACCTTACGTGCAGTAATGTTTTGATTCCAAAACATCCTGTGATTTTGCAGAAATACTAATAATAAACCTTGATAAAAGATAGAGTTCTCCTGAATGCAACCGCTGTGTCAGATTTGAAAAAAACTTTACGGAAGAACCATAATCTGAGAACGGCGCTCAGAACCCAAAACAGCCAGAGGAATAGCCGCCATTTTGGAATCGACAAAGTTAGAAACAACACCATAAATATTCACTTACCTTTGATGATCTTCATCAGAAGGCACTCCCAGGAATCCCAGTTCAACAACAAATGACTGATTTGTTCCATAAAGTTCCATAATTTATGTCCAAATAGCCACTTGTTGTTTGTGTCGTCAGCCCAGTAATCCATCTTCATGAGGCGCGAGCATTTCATCCAGACAAAAACTCAAACATTTCCGTTACAGTCCTTTAGAAACATGTCAAACGATGTATGGAATCAATCGTTAGGATGTTTTTAACATAACACATCAATAATGTTCCAACCGGAGAATTCCTTTGTCTTCAGAAAAAGCAATGATACGCGAGGTAACTTTGTCGGGAGCACGAGTCATGAGACCAAGACTCTCTGCCAGACCACTGACTCAAAGAGGTCTCATGAGCCCCTCCTTTATAGTAGAATCCACATTCAAGATTCAAAAGACAGTTGACATCTAGTGGAACCCCTAGGAAGTGCAGCCTCTTCCATATCTGAATATATACTTGGTAGCCCAAGCTTTGAAAAACTACAAACCTCAGATGTCCCACTTCCTGGTTGGATTTTTCTCAGGTTTTCGCCTGCCATATGAGTTCTGTTATCATTCAAACAGTTTTAGAAAACTTCAGAGTGTTTTCTATCCAATACTAATAATAATATGCATATATTAGCATCTGGGACAGAGTAGTAGGCAGTTCACTCTGGGCACGCTATTCATCCAAAAGTGTAAATCCTGCCCCCTATCCCAAAAAGGTTCAAATCCCCAGCTCAATAAATGAAACCAGGTGGCTGTACCGACTCTGATAACGTTTCCCGAGTGAGCCATGTTTCCGTGAAACAGAGAATGTTACAATCTCTGATGTCTCTCTGGAAGGCAACCCTTGCTCAGGTTTTGTCTACCTTCTTGTCAAGAGACTGGACATTGGCGAGTAGTATACTCAGGAGCGGTGAGTGATGTGCCCGTCTATGGAGCCTGACCAGAAGAGCGCTCTGTCTACCTCTTCTGCGGCGCCGTTGTTTTGGGTCACCTGCTGGGATCCGATCCATTCCCCTGGGTGGTGAACCAAACACGTATTCCTGGTCATAATGTTGGTAAGTTGATGTTGCTCTTATATCCAATAGTTCCTCCCAGCTGAATGTAATAAGACTTAAGATTTCCTGGGATAACAGAGTAAGAAATAATACATAAAACAACAAAATACTGCATAGTTTCCTAAGAACGCAAAGCGAAGCAGCCATCTCTATCAGCACCGAAAGTCATGTAGTCGCAACACATGGGATACCAGCAGGTCCGCAGTCTCCCTGGAGGAAGGAAGCTTGGAGAGGGGAATGAAGTGAGCTGATTTGGAAAATTGGTCAATAATAGTGAGGATGACCCGAGTTACCGTTAGATGGGGAAAGGTCAGTGACATGTGTGACCAGAGGCGACTGGGTATGGGAAGAGGGCAAAGCAGACCAGACGTAGGTTGTCTTCTGGGCACAGACCGAGCAGGCTGAGATGAATTCCCGAGCGTCTTTCTCCATGGTGGACCACCAAAATCTATGATGTAGGAAGGCGACAGTCCGGCTCATGCCAGGGTGACAGGTGAGGTGGGGAGAATAGGCCCACTGAAGAACTTCAGAGCAAACTGAATCTGGCACAAACAGAGCCTTACTAGGACCGTTACCTGGGTCAGGTTGGTTCTGCTGAGCCTAGAGAACACGGGACTCAATCTCCCAGGAGACAGCGGCAACAATGCAGGAGGATGGGATAATGGTTTCTGGCTCGGAACCCGTGTTGTCTGCGGTGAACTGACGGGAGACGGCATCGGGCTTAGTATTCTTAGATCTGGGGTGATAAGTGAGTGTGAAGTTGAATCTTCTGAAAAACAATGCCCACCTGGCCTGCCGAGAGTTCAGACATTTGGCGGTCTGGATGTAGGATAGGTTATGATCCGTCCACACAATGAAGGGGAGAACCAAGGCCTCTAAACAGTTACGCCACTCCTCAAGAGCCAGCTTCACGGCCAGAAGTTCCCGGTTACCTATGTCAAAATGTATCTCTGCAGGTGAGAGCTTGCGGGACAAGAAGGCACATTAATTGAGCTTCTGATCAGAGGGTGAAAGTACCCCGGTGTTGGAAATGTACACCTCAAGGAAAAACTGGAGTTCTGGGTCTGACTGCGTAAGGATTGGAGCAGAAGGGAAATGGTGCTTGAGTTTCCGGGATTTGCTGCTTCTGCCTCGGGGGACCAGTGGGGCGGACTGAAGGTGAGGTGAGAGTGGTGAGAGGAGCTGCCAAACGACTGTAGTCATGGATGAAATGTCTGTTAAAATTGGCAAACCCCAGAAAACGCTGTAGCTGCTTCAGATTAGCGGGCACAGGCCACTCTGTAACTGCCTTAGCCTTGGCAGGGTCTGTTCGTAGCTATCCATGAGCAATAATGTAACCCAAAAAGGAGGAAACATGAAACTCACATTTCTCAGCCTTAACAAAAAGTTTATTGGTGAACATGTTGCTTGTGAGCCTCAAGGTCCTTTGAAAAAATAAGAGTGTCGTCCACAGACAAAAAGAAAGGGTCCAATAACATCCCTCAAAACATCATTCACCAGGCTCTGAAAAACAACAGGGATGTTAGTGAGACCAAATGCTCAAAGTGTCCAAGTGGTGTGTTGAATGACGTTTTCCACTCATCCCCCTCTCTGATGCGGACAAGGAGGTAGGCATTCCGGAGGTCGAGTTTAGGGAACACCGTGGAATCATTGAGGAGGGCAAAAGCAGAACTGATGAGTGGCAAGGGATACTTGTTCCTGACAGTGATACTATTCAACCCCCGGAAGTCTATGCATGGCCCCAATGACCTTTTTTTTTCAATGACCCTATGTACGGCCTCAGTGAACTTTTTTCTTGACAGAGAAAAACCCAGATCCCTCCGAAGAGGAAGAAGGCCTGACATGTCTGACAGCCAGGGAATCCTGGATGTATCCCTCCATAGCCTCTTGTTTGGGGCGAGAGAGGTTGTACAACCTGCTACTGGGGAGAGGAGTTCCAGGCTGAAGCTTGATAGCGCAGTCGTATGACCGTTGAGGCGGCAGAGATGGGGTGTGGTGCTTACTGAACACAGGAGTTAGACCGTGATACTCTGGAGGAACAGAAGACAGGTCCGGGGGATCTGGAATGGACTGGGGTACACACAAGGCAGGTGGAAGGGCAGAATGTAGACATTTGGAATGACAAAAGGTTCTTCAAGTAGTTACCCTCCCGGTAGTCAAGTCGAATTGTGGGTTGTGTAGTTTTAACCATGGATGGCCCAGAACCAGGGGAGAGTTGGGACTGTTGATTATGTGGAAACGGATCTTTTCCTGGTGATTACCAGAGAGACGTAGGATGACTAGAACGGTTGTCTCACAGACACGGAAGAGAAGCTTATCATTGAGAACGTTGGCATCGAGAGGTGTGCTAAGTGGAATGGTGTCCATGCCCAACTGGTTAACAACACCTCGGTCCAGAAAGCTCTCGTCAGGCACCTGAATCTCTAAGAGCACATATAGGAAAAGCTTGGTTCTGTCACGAAGGTTGACCTCAAACATGGGTCTGGGGGAAGATTGGCCAGCGATTTGACTCAACATTATTTCCCCCATAACAGCTGAGTCTCCTCTTACTGGACGCAGGGAACAAGTGGAGACCAGTTGGCCAACCTGGCCAAAGTATAGACAGCTCCTAGTATCAATACGCTGCTACCTCTCCTCTGGAGATAGACAGGTCCTGCCGAGCTGCATGGGTTGAGGCTTATGATGTTAAGGTACTTGCAACCCTACCTACCCTCTCCCTCCAACGTTCCCGGAGACGGTTGTCAATGCGGATAGTGAGAGAAATGAGTTCATCAAGATCATCAGGCTACTCCCTGAACCCTCAACTTCCTTGAGGGTCTCAGTGAGTGAGTTCCGGAATGCTCCCTGAAGAGCCTCCTCATTCCAGCAGTTCTCTGCGGCGAGGGTGCGGAACTTACATGCCATTTCAGCAACACTCTGGGCACCTTGAGGGATGGACAGGAGTCGTTTAGCGAAGTCCTTTCCGCGGACCGGGTGATTCGAAGACCATTCTCATCTCCTCCATGAATCTGCTATAGGAGAAGCAACCGGGTGACTGTCTCTCCCAAACAGCAGTGGCCCAGGAAAGAGCTGCACCACAGAGGCAACCAATCAAAAGGGAAATCTTAGCTCGTTCACTAGCATAAGAGCTGGGCTGTTGCTCAAATACTAGTGAACATTGTGCTAGAAAAACTCTGCAAGCTCTGAGATTTCCATCTAGCGCTCGGTGTAGGAACAAACGGCTCACGGGGCGGAGAGGAAGGACTTGGGACAGGTTGTGAGCTTTGGGCTAAGGTTCGGCCCTCTAGAACAGACAGGCTCCGTGAAAACTCACTGATAGACTCCAGAAGGGTTTTTAGGGATTGGTCATGTTGATTGAGCAGGGCACCTTGACCAATGAGAATTTGGTGGAGAGAATCTGAGTCTGCTTGGTTCATATCTTGGCCAGATCGTTCTGTTAGGCGGAGCAGCACAAGAGCAGACTCAGACAAGGAAACAGGGATGAATGAACCAAGACATTTATTGTAACACAGCGAGAGATGCAGTGCAGATCCAGGGAAGCTCTGATGAGTTGTAGGAAACCAGATGTGGAGGCGGAGGTTGGAGTGAGCTGGGTTGGGACAGGGTAAACAGGTCTGGAGGGGAATCCAAATGAGTGATGGTGAGTTGAATCCAGAACAGGGTAGCAGGGTGGTGAGACGTGGAACAGGAGACGGGAACCAGAGTCAGAGCGGAAAAACTGCAGTGAGAGGAGAAACAGCATCGGGTAAGGAAACAGCCACAGCAGGATACAAGATCTTAAAACCTCTTACAGCTCCCCCCTACTTTGTGCAATTTCCGCCTGAAGACATACCCAAATCTAACAGACTGTAGCTCAGGCACAGAACCAAGGATATGCATATTCTTGGTTCCATTTGAAAGAAAACACTCTCAAGTTTGTGTACATGTGAATTGAATGTAGGATAATAACACAATAGATCTGGTTTAGATAAAACAAAGAAAAAAAACATGTTTTTTATTTTTATTTTTGTTTCATCATCTTTAAAATGAACAAGATAAAACGAACATTCAGATACGATGATGGGGACAATTTCAGTGAAAAATATAAGAGGGCAACAGTACTTGTGCAAAGTGTCAGAATGATAACTTCCAAAATGTCCCACACAAGTAGCCCAAATGTACCCAAGTGGCCAAATTGGTGAAGGTATACATTTTGAAACAAATAACTATGTACAAAATACCAAAATGGTATTCTAACACACCCCCCCCCCAAAATAATTGAGAAAAAAAAGAATTATATATATATATATATATATATATATATATATATATATATATATTTGATAAAAAAATATATGAAAAAAAAAATATATACATTTACAAAATAACATGGGTAACTATTTACACACTTTCAATATTTGGAAGACCCTCAGTCCTCTATCAAATCAAATCTATTTATATCGCCCCAGCCTAAAATACCAAACAGCAAACAATGCAGGTGTAGAAGCACGGTGGCTAGGAAAAACTCCCTAGAAAGGCAAAACCTAGGAAGAAACCTAGACAGGAACCAGGCGATGAGGGGTGGCCAGTCCTCTTCTGGCTGTGCCGGGTGGAGATCACAGTGGTTGTAGAGGGTGCAACAGGACAGCACCTCAAGAGTAAAAATGAATAGTTTAGGGTTCCATAGCCGCAGGCAGAACAGTTGAAACTGGAACAGCGGCAAGGCCAGGTGGACTGGGAATAGCAAGGAGTCATCATGCCAGGTAGTCCTGACACATGGTCCTAGGGCTCAGGTCCTCCGAGAGAGAGAAAGGGAGAATTAGAGAGAAATTCACACAGGACACCGGATAAGACTCCCATTCGGAGTCAGTGTCACTGTGAAAGAAAATGTTCAGTTAGAATAGTTTCACATATGAGTCCTGTATCAACAGGTAATATAAACAGATATATATATAGAGAGAGAGTTGAAGTTTGAAGGTTGAATATATTAGGTTGAATATATTATTATTACCTGCTAGATCTACTGTCTCTTTTATATTATGACATTTCAGCTAGATCTACTGTCTCTATTATATTATGACATACCAGCTAGATCTACTGCCTTTATTATATTACAACAGACCAGCTGTATCTACTGTCTCCATTTCACTTTGGCCATTGATGTGGTCCTGCCCTCTCCTCAACAGCCTCAAATAGGCTAATTCATGTGGGTTGGGGTGGGGCGGCAGACACACGCATCTCACATTTCATGACATTACATGTTTATATATTGCTTCTAAAATTGAAAAAAAAATCACAAATAATATTTTATATTATTAATTTCAAACAAGGGCATTAGCATGATAAGAATTTACCAGTCCAAAACGATGTCCTCTCCCGTTCAAAAAATATTCCTCCACAATCGCTAAATGAATCGTCCTACAACAATTTCTGTCTCACCTTCCCAATCAATTTATTCTAAAATTGTGTGTACATCTGTATATCTAGACTTAGATTTAGCTTTCCCTGACTTAGTCGCCATAATGATTGATATATAAACAGCTGAATCTGCGCTTTCACCAAACAATGCAGTGCGTAATATTTGTTTCTCCTTCCGGTATGAAACTTCAATAGCGAATGACTCACTTTACGCTGGAGCTTACCACATGGGTTGGTCTTGCAACACATAAACATGGCGTATTGCCGTTTAGCTCAGATCATTGGCTATCTACCCAGCTAGATTTCAAGACGATCAGTGGTCATTGGGTTAAAAGACAGTCAATCAACGAAACAGCGGGCAAATCATTGGTGCACAATGATGTCATGACTTGTTGTCTTCAAATCGATTTCTGTCAGTCAATACATCCCGCGAAATGGCCCATCAGGTTTGATTGTGATACAAACAAACATGACTGGAAAAGTCACGTTCTGTGTGGGTTATTTACCTGGAATGTGTCGTCGAAAATGGAATGAGACGGAATTCACGACACAAGCGGTTCACAAAATGTTTCGTGTTAGGCTATAAAAAAGGATTTGATCAAACAAAAGATCATTCATTGTGTAACAATGAGCATTGTAATTGCAAACAGATGAAGATCGTCAAAGGTAAACAATTTATTTTAATGGAATTTGTGATTATGTTACGCCTGTGCTGGTTAAAACTTTTTTTTTATGGGGCTCTATGCTCAGATAATTGCATCGTATTCCTTCGCAGTAAATCATTTTTTAAATCTGACAACGGAGTTGGATTAGCAAGATTCTAGGCTTTCGATACATGTGAGACACTTGTATTTTCATGAGTCTTTAATATGACTATTTATGTAGCGATCACAGTATGTTGTGGAATTTCAGCCCGCTAGCGGGTTCCGTGCGCAGGAAGGTTAAACAACACAATGTAACTCCAAGTCAATCACACTTCTGTGAAATCAAACTGTCCACTTAGGAAGCAACACTGATTGTCAATACATTTCAAATGCTGTTGTGCAAATGGAATAGACAACAGGTTGAAATTATAGGCAATTAGCAAGACACCCCCAATAAAGGAGTGGTTTTGCAGGTGGTGACCACAGACACTTTCTCAGTTCCTATGCTTCCTGGTTGATGTTTTGGTCACATTTGAATGCTTGGTGGTGCTTTCACTCTAGTGGTAGCATGAGACAGAGTCTACAACCCACACTAGTGGCTCAGGTAGTGCAGCTCATCCAGGATGGCACATCAATGCGAGCTGTGGCAAGAAGGTTTGCTGTGTCTGTCAACGTTGTGTCCAGAGCATGGAGGCGCTACCAGGAGACAGGCCAGTACATCAGGAGACGTGGAGGAGGCCGTAGGAGGGCAACAACCCAGCAGCAGGACCGCAACCTCGGCTTTAGTGCAAGGAGGAGCTGGAGGAGCACTGCCAGAGCCCTGCAAAATGATCTCCAGCAGGCCACAAATGTGCATGTGTCTGTTCAAACGGTCAAAAACAGACTCCATGAGGGTAGTATGAGGATCCGACGTCCACAGGTGGGGGTTGTGCTTATACAGCCCAACACCGTGCAGGACGTTTGGCATTTGCCAGAGAACACCAAGTTTGGCAAATTCTCCACTGGCGCCCTGTGCTCTTCACAGATGAAAGCAGGTTCACACTGAGCACATGTGACAGACGTGACAGAGTCTGGAGACGTCGTGGAGAACGTCCTGCTGCCTGCAACATCCTCCAGCATGACCGGTGGGTCAGTCATGGTGTGGGGTGGCATTTCTTTGGGGGGCCGCACAGCCCTCCATGTGCTCGCCAGACGTAGCCTGACTGCCATTAGGTACCGAGATGAGATCCTCAGACCCCTTGTGAGACCATATGCTGGTGCGGCTGAGCCTGGTTTCCTCCTAATGCAAGACAATGCTCGACCTCATGTGGCTTGTGTGTGTCAGCAGTTCCTGCAAGAAGAAGGCATTGATGCTATGGACAGGCCCACCCGTTCCTCATACCTGAATCCAATTGAGCACATCTGGGACATCATGTCTCGCTCCATCCACCAACGTCACGTTGCACCACAGACTGTCCAGGAGTTGGCGGATGCTTTAGTCCAGGTCTGGAAGGAGATCCCTCGCCACCTCATCAGGAGCATGCCAAGGCATTGTAGGGAGGTCATACAGGCATGTGGAGGCCACACACACTACTGAGCCTCATTTTGACTTGTTTTAAGGACATTACATCAAAGTTGGATCAGCCTGTAGTGTGGTTTTCCACTTTAATTTTGAGTGTGACTCCAAATCCAGACCTCCATGGGTTGATACATTTGATTTCCATTGATAATTTTTGTGTGATTTTGTTGTCAACACATTCAACTATGTAAAGAAAAAAGTATTTAATAAGAATATTTCATTCATTCAGATCTAGGATGTGTTATTTTAGTGTTCCCTTTATTTTTTTGAGCAGTGTACATATTTGGGATTAAGGGGTTTTAAAACTAATTATTTTTAACTTTCCCTATCTTGGTTACTTTTTACTGTTCAAATTTCACAACTTTAAATTACCGATCCCTCGTAAACTGCATGTCAATATGTGATGACACAGTTTATGAATGCTTTATGACATTAACTACTCTTCAAGCATCCCACACACAATATTTTCAATTTGTAAAGTGTTCAACACCAGACCTGGGTTCAAATACTATTTGACATGATTTAGCTGGGCTTGATTGAGCTTGCCTGGCACAATGTAACCAATAGAATAGTGACAAAACTGCAAACCCTGTCTATCTGCAAACCCTGTCTATCTGGCACTCTGTGAATACTAGCCAGAGCTAACATAAAAATAATTTGAACCCAGGTTTGTTCAAAACATCACACATCTCCTATTACTATGAGTGACATTTATACAACATTGTGATACTCCGTGATTACGCCAATTTAAATAATGCACCACACCTGCACATCCAGGGTTTCCTGTCTGTACTCCAATTCCTCAACAGGCACCACTTAATTTTATGCCACATAATTATACATGTTCACAATTTGCTGACACCTGCTGAAATCCCAGCAATTACAAATCACGTTGCTGAATAGGGGCACCCGGCTGTGTAATTATTGTTGTGCTATGATCTGTAATAGCCGGTGGAAGGTGAAACCCCCTACTCGTGGTCTGTCAGAGAAGCTGTCTGGATATAGTGTGATACCCCTAATTATCATTGATTGTGGGGGTTGAGAGGTAAATATTTATGGTAGTGTGCCACATGGGGGCAAAATTCATCCTATGGACTCTACAGTGAGAGGCCACAGTTTTTACCACCAACTCATGTATATTACCATTGGAGGAGAGCTGCAGGTGAGTCTGATAGGGTAACTAAGGTAGTGCACATTAATGACTACGCCATTGCTTTGGGGTGGCGGCAAGTTTTAACCTTTTTGATTTATTTCAAATACATTTTTAAACTCCATTTCGGGAACTTCCCCCAGAACTGCTGGTGCATTTTGTAACCCATCTAAATTGATGCTGTTGTTCCTCCTCTCCAGAAATGTCACATATTTGATCAGAACAGTAAGAAGATCAGAAAATCTAAATTATTCACTCACAAAATGAGACATTACATAAATGCTAGCCTCAGCCAAGTCCCCAACAACCGGATGTTCTGGTTTTCTGGGGAAATGGAGCCTGTGATGCAACTTCCACTTTTAGACTTTAACAAGGCGACACTCCATCTTAACTCCTCCACATTTACTGGATTGGTTGAACAGTTCAGAAGAGAACCTCCCACGACAGTAAAAAAAAAAATATTGTCTAGTAGGGGTGAGCCAAGTATCGTAACAGATATGGATAATTTTTTCCGTGAACAGAAAAAAGTTATTTTCAGCTCCCAGCTGTTGGGTTGTTGTTTGAAAGACCTAAGATAAGTTAGAAGTTAATGGTTAATGTATGACGAATGTATATGGTGGGGTCAATGGAGTATGGTCTGGAAAGTTACTAAGTAAGGGAAAAGGCAGTCCCTTGGTTGCGGTCACTGATAAGGTTGGATAGCTGTAGATTAGTAAGGAATGTGGGCCAAGGTCAGGTCAGATGAAGGGAGAAGGAACGGTTTTATTACACACATCACTTAACTTCCTGCCTAGCAACAAAGATGTAGTGTTTAGAGGTGCAAGCAGGAGACTCTTCCAAAAGGAGGGTATAAATACTTGTGCTGGTGGAAATATGTATTTTCAGCTGTTTGACCCAGTGGGTGAATAATATTGGTTTGAGCTTTGACTAGTTGTTTGTTAGTTTTTCACTCTGTTTGTCAGAATACAGCATGTATCTCTCTTTCACTCAAACAGTGTGAAGCACTGTGTGCTCTGAACAACTATTGACTAGTTCTTCTGTCTGTAAAGAAATTAGTGGAGTATCGGTTGAGCGTGCTGCAATGCTCTCATTTCCCCACACAGACACACTCTGTTTCACTCACTCACAGTCACTTGTCTCACAGCACAAGTCTCCCCATCTCCAAACATTGTGTATGAATCAGAATCCATAGCTAGTCATTGTTGTTCAATCTAGTCATTTCCTGTCAACTTTTCTGAGGCTATATGTTTGTTTTTGTCTGTTTACTATGTGTTGGTTACTAGGCCTACTTTGTCTGTTCATACAATTATTCCATTGCTGACGAGATCTGTCATTATACTGTGATCCAAGCCCATGCTTGCTTGCTTGCTATTATTTTTTATTCTCTCCCAGGCATGTTTACTTAGCGATAGATCATTTGAAAATAAAATGACAAATGTAGATAGTTTATTTTGATTGTACAAATGTAAACCCTAGTCAGGAAACTAGGCATATGTCTCAAGGCACGACTTCACAAGAGAGCCGTTTGAACGTTTTTTGGCAGAAATGCCTTCTCGAACATGTGAACCTTGTGCCTTAATAACAAATGTGTATGCCATCTGTAAATACAAATACAATTCTTAAAATATGAGCCTTGTTGGTTAAGACACAGAAAAAGCCAGCGACCTTTCCACTGGCCATGATTGACTGAGATAATGCGTGGGCTGGACAAGCCGAGAGAGGAGTTTGGATTGGTCTGCCATATTGAAGGCTTGTGTCTATTTGAGCTCGTCAGTCTGTGTTGGTAATCCTGTCGAACGTGGCTTTTTAAAAATGTATTGTGTAGTGGAGCTGCATAAGTGTTGCTCTCTACTTTCTGGAAGATCAAGTTTTGAAATCAGTGGAATTAGAGTATGATAGCTAAAGAAATGGAGAAAACACCTGTCTCCGGATTACATCTTCAAACTAAGGGCAACCGTGGTATGGCATTCCTGACAGGGAGACACGTCCATCATGCATGATGATGTATAAAGGTAAGATAGCTCGATACATTTTCACATATGACACATTTCTAATTTTGACAGAAAGTGGTTTCATTTCAAGCTAAAGTGTACTGTTAGCTAGCTGGCTTGTTAGCTAATTTTACGTGATGTGCGATTTTAAACTTTGTTTAACTAGGTTAATTATTTACCTAGCTAGCTTGCTACATGTCTTAAGCTAAAGTGTACTGTTAGCTAGTTAATGTTAGCTGGCTGGCTCCCTAGCTGACGTTATTTTTTGTATCCCAGAGCCCATGTATCCCATTTGCTTTTCTAGTTAGAAAAGGTTGGTTAGCTCCCAGCACAGTTGTATTGTTGGCGCTCTGTTCATTGTTGTTTAACTAGCTAATGTTAGTTGGCTGGCTTGTTAGCTAACGTTATGTGACATATTTGATCTTACACTTTGGTTACCTAGCTAGGTTCATTGTTTACCCAGCTAGCCAGCTACATGTCTTAAGCTAAAGTGTACTGTTAGCTAGCTAACGTTAGCTAACTGGTTCCCCAGCTGACATGATTATTTGTGTGTACAACACCCGTTGAATATGGCCGTGGTCAGTATACGTCTGCAAAACGTCTGCAAAAAGGCGTAACGAAATTGTTGCGAGTAGAGCTGGTTAGGCTGTTTTCATGTTATCCATAGGTCAACAAATCATCGGCCAGAGTGTCAAGTGTGCGCTGCGAGAGCGAAACAAGATGGGTGGGAATGATGTTGAATGGGTGTAGACATATAAAAGTTCTTCACTAGATACCAAATCATTCAAAGGCCATTTTCTCAAAAGTGAGTTTACAAGCTGAGTTTACAAGCTTTCAAATCTGAATTTCTTTCCCATTGTTCCTTTGGGTTTGCCATTTTAGGCGAACATTTAAAAAAAGGGGCTAATCCTTAACAGGTTTTAAGTATCTAAAGTAATAGTATAAATAATTTCAAATTCCTTATATTAAGCAAACCAGATGGCACAATTTTGTTGCTTTTTACATTTCCACAGCCAGGGGCATGGTACAACACTCAGACATAATTTCCAATCGAAGCATTTGTGTTTTGTGAGCCCGCAGTAGGGATGAACCGGGATGTTCCCTTGATTAGTGAGTGAATTGGACCATTTTCCTGACCTGCTAAGCATTCAAAATGTAAGGACTACTTTTGGGTGTCAGAGAAAAGGTATTGAGTAAAAAGTACATGATTTTCTTTAGGAATGTAATTAAGTAAAAGTAAAAATGGTCAAAAATATAAATAGTAAAGTACAGATATCCCAAAAAATGACTTAAGTAGTACTCTAGAGTAGTTTTATTTACTTCCTTTACACCACTGATAATCCACAATTCCTGGCCATCAACCTCTCCTCATGGTGTAGAAGTTGAGGTTGGTGCGCTGTACAATCTGCCGTATAGCCTGCTGTCTAGCTTCCTGCTTCTCCACCGACAGATCCATGCCAGCCCATGCCAGCCAGGATGCCTGCATGCCCCAGATTTTTTAAATAATATCTGGTATAGACAGGGGTGACAGGGAGGGCCCCGGTTGTTCTGGCTCAGGTTCAAGAAGCCATGCCATTCCACTGAACCTGCACGGGCGACAGTTCCTCAGCCACTGAAGGTCCTCTTCTGTGGGATCTCGGAACAGAAGGTTGTAGTCGTCGGCTAGGTACAGGTCCTCCACTGACTGCACCTGGTTGGGCACGGCTAGCCTCCACTCGCATTCCACGTCTGTACGGGCGATATAGTGGACCGCAAAAATAGCCAGCTACACTTATGGGCTCCACGGGGGCATTCGCATGTGGTGGAGAGAAACCCCTGGCCACCCATAGAGACCTGCCAAGAGGATGTTAAGAGCCACTGCTTTTCAGTGTATGACCTTGAACACCTTGAAATGTATTTATTGTAAGTAATGTGCTATATAAATAAAGTTTGATTTGATTGATGACATATCAGCTGTAAAACAAATTCCTCAGGGATTTGTACTCTGTCTTCCCGGTTGCTAATTAGCATTTCCATTTAAAAAATGTTTTTTTACGATTATATTAATAGTACTCACATTGTCCGAGAGATTTTTACACAGTTATCGAAACGTAAGCCTACACCAAACACAGACATATTTTGCAGTGTTTGATGTATTTCCCCTAAAGGGAAAATGAATGGTGAAAAAAACAAATTAAACCATTTCAGTGTTTGACCGCTAGGTTTTATGGGTATTATGACGATAACACTGTGGGGCTCGCTTTTGTCATGACTGGCCTGTGAGGTTCAGGTTACAGTGATTCAGCTCTACAGAGATATCTCTCTCCCTCTGGGCTTTTATGACACCTAGTTTGGGTGTCTGGAATGTTGCGTGCTTTTTGAGAGTCTACTGCCCAAAACTAAAACATCAAATAAATGGACTATGGGACAATATATTTGATCAGCCGAATGGTGGAAAAAATGATGGATGTAATATGAAAATGAATGTTTGTTTTATGATGTTATTAAAAGTTAAATGAGGACGTCATAATGAAAACATCGTAAATTGAAGAGTTTTCATAATGTGTATATGATGTTTACATCCTTTACGTTGTGCAGGAAATATCCAGATAAACCTGTTATGGCTGCAATCCCGATATCGGGATCGATATGACAACTACCAGTGAAAATAGAGGGTGCCAAATTCAAACAAACAGAAATGTCAATTACAATTCCTAAAACATACATGTGTCTTATATCATTTTAAAGCTATTCTTGTTGTTAATCCCACCAAAGTGTCCGATTATAAATATGCTTTTCAGCGAAAGCACGAGAAACGATTAAGTTAGGTCTCCACCAAACCACTATAAGCACAGCCATTTTCCAGCAAAATATAGCATTTACAAAAAGCATAAATAAAGATTAAATGAATCGCTAACCTTGAATTATCTTCATCAGATGACACTCATAGGACTTCATGTTACACAATACATGCATGTTTTGTTTGATAAAGTTCATATTTATGTAAAGAAATCTGAGTTTACATTGGCTATTTAGAATTCACTAGTTCCAAAAACATCAAGTGATTTTGCATAGCCACATCGTTTCAACGGAAATACTCATCATAAATGTAGATGATAATACAAGTTATACACATGGAATTATAGATATACCTCTCCTTAATGCAACCGCTGTGTCAGATTTCAAAAAAAGTTTACAGAATAAGCAACACATGCAATAATCTGAGACGGCACTCAGTAGCCAAATTAGCCTCCATGTTGGAGTCAACAGAAACCAGAAAATACATGATAAATGTTTCCTTATCTTTGATGAACTTCATCAGAATGCAGTCCTAGAAATCCCAGGTCCACAATAAATGCTTGATTTGTTCGAAAATGTCCGTTATTGATGTCCGATTGGCTAATTTGGTTAGCGAGGTTGGTAAACAATTCCAAAGTCACAAAGCGCGTCCACTATAACGTGACGAAATGTCAAAAAGTTCCATAACAGTCAGTAACAGAAACATGCCAAACGATGTACTGAATCAATCTTTAGAATGTGGTTTACATATATCTTGAATAACGTTCCAACCAGAGGATTAGAATTACTTCAGATGAGCGGTGGAACGCAAGTCCTTCGCCTGTGAACGCGCCTGGTGAAAGCATGGTCCACCCATGGCTGTGGTGACTATTTCCTGTGTCAATTGACCCCCCTTCAAATGAGTCATCAGACAAAGTTCTATTGACTGCTGACATCTAGTGGAAGGCGTAGGAAGTGAAAATTCATCCATATCTCGCTGTAATTTCAATGAGAGCTTGGTTGAAAATCTGATACCTCCAGAAAAAAAAACAGGAAGTGGAATTTCTCAGGTTTTTCCCTGCTATATGAATCTGTTATACTCACAGACATAATTCAAACAGGTTTAGAAACTTCAGAATGTTTTCTATCCCATATTAATAATAATATGCAAATATTAGCAACTATGACTGAGGAGCAGGCCATTTGATATGGGCACCTTTCATTCAAGCTACTCAATACTGCCCCTGCAACCATAAAAAGTTGAAGAGAATGTTTTTGCAATGACAAGACTGTGATTATAGTTGTCTAAACGAGATCATAGTAAATTCTAATACCTTGCCTCATAACAAGCTACGCCCCAGGGAACCGAGAGAGCATGTAATAAAGGCGGAAACGCCCCCTTTTGACCCGAGGGTATAAAACATGTGAGTTAACTAAGAATGAACATACTAGACTAAAACTGACCACAGCTGCAGGGTGATCTAAGATAGTCACAACGCAATACAAGGTTGAAGACAAAGCAAACCTCTGGACAATCAAGGCTATGGTGGAGTAGCTATTCTAAGTACTGCATCTAGGAAGGTGAATTTAAGCAGGACCCTCCGGCTATTTTCTTCAAATCATCAGTTGTCTACGGGGCTTCCATCCCCACGCTGGGATCATCAACACGGCTGATTAGCTGTCCTCAGAAGACCCCATCTCACAGAACGAGTGCAAGGAAACAGACAGCTTCTCTCTCTTTAAATCTCCATCTTGTGTAACATGTAATTTTGTGTTGGTCTGCTAGGGACCAGTTGTAATCAGTTCAAATCAATAGCTTAGACTGTATGTGTATCTTATGTTATCATTTAGCTTGTTAGTAAATAAATAATCAACTTCAATTTGTGTGGTACTGAATGATTGGTGAGACCTGGGTTTGTGCAGAATTAACAGATTATGCAACGTTCAGAATGAGACTGTTATGAGGAAATTATTGCCTGCTATGATATTGAGATTCTGATATTCTTGAGTTTAATTCGGGAAACGGTAACTCATTAATCAAACTTTTACCTTGGTGCCCCAGGTTACTAATGAGGTAATTGTTACATGATTAATTCAATCACGTAATAATTAAACAGTACTCATTATTCAATAAATAGCATTTCATCACATGAATGATAGCCACGTCATGACACTGTCATATGATTGTGTTTGAGGGAAAATGTTGGGTAGCACTTTACATTAAGTTGCCCCTACAACATATTAGTTTTATAGGTAACACTTTGATAATACATTATAATAGGGTTTCATGGTAGTAGCTATTACAAAATTAATTACACATCCCCTTGCTGAAAGGTATTCAACATGTGTAATTAATGACACTCACGACAGCAGTCCAATTTTAAACATTGTACAATTTATTTCTGACTTATAGTTATTCTTTGGAATGCTACTCCTCTTACACTGTTTAAGCTAGAAAGGCCATTTCAACTTTGAAACGTGTAGACTGGTCAGGACCATACAACTTTTTAAAACACAATTAAAAAAAACAAACTATTATGCTTTTTGTCCTTTGTCCTGTCCTGGGAAACACCTGGGATTTCTTCAACATTCTAAAGCTCCCATTGTTAACTCCCATTCTAAAACTATGACGACATTCTATTCACTGTAAACAATGTGATTTTTGACACGAATCAGCTTCTTTGACAACAATCTCAACAATTTAGACAAGTTCAAGCGTATGAAAATCTTAGTATACGTCTCTGCTATTCAAATCTTAAATCTGTTTTAGTAACCGTGTCAACTACCTTTTCTCTTAACCTCTAGAAACAACTGACATTTCTACCACTTTCCTAACAACTTGGACAAAAATGTACAAGAGTGTATCACATCTTAGTCTACTTCAGACTTCAGACCAGCGTTACAGCTAAAACATTCGGAAACCTTGACTTTTTCCACACAGCTTTACTCTAAAATGGATTAAATAAATACAAATTATCATCAAACTTAACACAATACCCCATAACGACAAAGCGAAAAACAGGTTTTTTGAAATATTTGCAAATTTATAACAGAAATACAGTACTTACATAAGTATTCAGACCATTTGCTATGAGACTCGAAATTGATCTCAGGTGTATCCTGTTTCCATTGTTCATCCTTGACATGTTTCTACAACTTGATTGAAATCAACCTGTGGTAAATTCAATTGATTGGACATGATTTGGAAAGGCATACATACTAAAGCTGGCTGTCTGGTCAAACTAAGCAACCGGGGGAGACCAAGAACCCGATGGTCACTCTGACAGAGCATCAGAGTTCCTCTGTGGAGATGGGAGAACCTTCCAGAAGGAAAACCATCACTGTAGCACTCCACCAATCAGGCCCTTGTCGTAGAGTGGCCAGACAGAAGCCACTCCTCAGTAAAAGGCACATGACAGTCCACTTGGAAACCTGGCTCCATCCCTACGGTGAAGCGTGGTGGTGGCAGCATCATGCATGCTGTGGGGATATTTTTCAGCGGCAGGGGCTGGGAGACTAGTCAGGGTTCAGAGATGAACGGTACAAGTACAGAGAGATCCTTGATGAAAACCAGCTCCAGAGTGCTCAGGACCTCAGACTGGGGCGAAGGTTCCCCTTCCAACAGGACAACAACCCTAAGCACACAGCCAAGAAAACGCAGGAGTGGCTCGGGACAAGTCTCTGAATGTCCTTGAGTGACCAAGCCAGAGCCCGGACTTGAACCCAATCGAACATGGAGAGACTTGTGCAGTGAAGCTCCACATCCAATCTGACAGAGCTTGAGAGGATCTGCATAGAAGGATGGGAGAATCTCACCAAATACAGGTGTGCCAAGCTTGTAGCGTCATACCAAAGAAAACTTGAGGCTGTTATCACTGCCAAAGGTGCTTCAACAAAGTAAAGAGTCTGGGTAAAGAGTCTGAATACTTGTGTAAATGTCATATTTCCATTTTTTATATTAAACATATTAAAAAAAAAGTTTTTGCTTCGTCAATATGGGGTATTGTGTGAAGATTGATGATGGGAAAAAACAACTGAATCCATTTTTGAATGAGGCTGTAACACAACAAAATGTGGAAAAAATCAACGGGTCGGAATACTTTCTGAATACAATGTATTGTAGTGCTTTTCACAGAAAATGTACACGTCATTAAATGTTGTAAAAAATATGTTGTGGATAGAAACTTTCCCTACGTCCCAACTGGCAGAAAAGATTCACATTCTCACTGAAGTTTCTATGCACAAGCATAACCTAGTAAGCTGGGAAAGGCTCATCAGGACCATTTACTGAACTGAGTCTGTTAGTCTCCACTCGACTCTCAGCTGCACTACATACAGTATATCATTAATTTGGGCACCAGGTGTGTCCATATAGTCTCTCTGTCAAACCACCTCCAAACTAGTATAAGATACTAGCTGAAACAAGCCACCTACGATTCACATAGCACCACATAGCAGATTCTTATCAGTGTTGCTGCCTATCTGACCGTTCAGAATCCTAACAATGCACTGCCTTTTGCCTGCGAGATCTACGTGCATCGTTGTCGTGACGTTGTCAGGCAAGCCGTCTATTGGGGCAGACTAAGAAGCATACTGTGTAAAAAAGAAATGGGCTCAAATCGACCTCTAGGATATCTCTTTTCCACGTGTATTATGTTCTCCTAAATCCATTTCTGCCTTTCATTGATTTAAGAGCAAAAAACTGAATATATGTGTGTGTGTGACTGTGTATGTGTGATAGACTGTATGAGTAGACTATAGGAGTGTGTGTTAGAGGGAATTAATGAGTGTGTGTGTGTCTTTAATCTAGGTGAACTCCACCTTGGCCAACATGATTAATGGAATTCCCATGCAGTAGGATCCTCACTCTAAGGTGATTTAATGCTATAATAATCCTTCACTATATTGCTGCGTGGTTTCCAGACCATTAAAATAATACTGCATGAGTCAGTTGAACACAAACACCTCATTTAAAAAATATTGCTGCCCAGACTCTGGGGAGCTACTGCCAAGATGCCATTTCCCAGGCTATTATAGAAGAAAAATTATAACTTTTAATGTCAATCCTGTTATATTTTCTTTGTAATTCTCACAATTTAGATTTAAACATGAATCTACCCTGCTCTACTGTAATTCTCATGATTCTTTATTCGTTCTAGTTGTCCCACTGAATATGATGATGCTAAATCAAGGTGGAATTGAAATAACATAAAACCAAATGAGCCAAAGTTGTACAGGAATTACTATATATATATGAAACTCATAGTACACTTTCACTTCAGTGAGAAAAATAACCGAAATACATAACCATGCAAGTCTGTAAAAATTAACTTGAAGTGAAGGGTACTACATGCACAGGGACTTACATGACATTACACACTCCTAACCCATACATAAAACAAAACGAAAATATAAACTTGCTCTTGTTAATCTAAGTAAAATATGTACTGTATATACTGCTTGTGAATGCAGTATGCATGGGTTATGTATGAGTGGGGTATTTATGAGTTATTAACTCCTTATGCAGATAAAGAAAAGTAAAGAATAAAAACAATGTTTAAGGGATTGTTCTACAGTTGAAGACGGAGGTTTACATACACCTTAGCCAAATACATTTAAACTTTTCATAATTCCTGACATAAAAAAAATCCCTGTTTTAGGTATGTGATGGTCACCAGTTTATTTTAAGAAAGTGAAATGTTAGAATTAAAGCAGAGAGAAAGATTGATTTCCGCTTTTATTTCTTTCATCGCATTCCCAGTGGGTCAGAAGTTTACATACACTCAATTAGTATTTGGTAGCATTGCCTTTAAATTGTTTAACTTGGGTCAAACATTTCAGGTAGCCTTCCACAAGCTTCCCACAATAAGTTGGGTGAATTTTGGCCCATTTCTCCTGACAGAGCTGGTGTAACTGAGTCAGGTTTGTAGGCCTCATTGCTCACACACGTTTTTTCAGTTCTGCCCACAAATTTGATGGGATTGAGGTCATGGCATTGTGATGGCCACTCCAATTTCTTGACTTTGTTATCCTTAAGCCATTTTGCCACAACTTTGGAAGTATGCTTGGGGTGGTCCATTTTGGAAGACCCATTTGCGACCAAGCTTTAACTTCCTGACTGATGTCTTGAGATGTTGCTTCAATATATCCAAATAATTTTCCTTCTCATGAAGCCATCTATTTTGTGAAGTGCACCAGTCCCTCCTGCAGTAAAGCACCCCCAAAACATGATGCTGCCACCCCCACGCTTCACGGTTGGGATGGTGTATTTCGGCTTGCAAGCCTCCCCTTTTTTCCTCCAAACAGAATGATGGTTGTCATGGCCAAATAGTTCTATTTTTGTTTCATTTTAGGTTATGTCGATAAATGACTCATTTTACTATGGATATACATTTTTTTGTACCCGTTTCCTCCAGCATCTTCACCAGGTCCTTTGCTGTTGTTCTCGGATTGATTTGCAATTTAGGCACCAAAACACGTTCATCTCTAGGAGACAGAACGCGTCTCCTTCCTGAGAGGTATGATGGATGTGTGTTCCCATTGTGTTTATACTTGCGTAACTTTCTTTGTACAGATGAACGTGGTACCTTCAGGCGTTTAGAAAAAGCTCCCAAAGATGAACTAGACTTGTGAAGGTCTACGATTTTTTTGGCTGGTCTTGGCTGATTTATTTTGATTTTCCCATGATGTCAAGCAAAGAGGCACTGAGTTTGAATGTAGGCCTTGAAATACATCCACAGGTACACCTCCAATTGGCGCAAATTATGTCAATTAGCCTATCAGAAGCTTCTAAATCCATGACATAATTTTTTTACAAGTTGTTTAAATGCACAGTCAACTTGGTGTATGTACACTTCTGACCCACTGGAATAGTGATACAGTGAATTATAAATTAACCCTTTCACACGTACCATCACACGGGTGTGATCGTTCTACAGTGGTCCCTGAAGCGTACGATCACACCCATGTGTTTAGAACACTCATTTAGAATGCTCGTTTAGAACGGCAGTTTCGAATGACGCAACAATCAGCGTTTGAGCTGGCCACACTTTTTTCAGAAACTATTTACACAAACACAGTCCTTACAAAGTTATGTCCAGAATGTCAGCAGTTTATTTTTGGATGCATTGTTCAGATATTCACAGAAGTAAATATAGCATAACACAATCATCCTAACTGGAAAAATGTAGGCTACATTTGTCCTAGCGCTGTGAGGAAAGATTGACCCAACACAAGCAGTCATATTTTCTAACTCTCGGCTGACAATATGAATATGAATTAGCTAATAGCAATTACAATATATAATTAATCACATCACGGGTGAGCTCACCATTGATCGAAATAACTAGGTAAAACACTTTATAGAAATCGAAAGTAATCCGACGATTAGTTTCAGCGCGCAGCCATGCATTTTTTCCTCACAGACACCGAAGATAATAATAAGAGAAGATGAGATGAGTTTGGTCTGTTTGTAGTATGCATGTTGAAGGGGTGTGTCATCTACCGTCGTTCACATCCCACCATTAATTTCCGGAAGTCCTCAAAAAATGTGTGAACTCTTACTCACCTCATTTTGTTATAACATCTTTGGTCAAACAGACGTGAATCCCAGAATGCATTGTATGTCAACAAACATGGCTACACAGCTGGAATTAGCTTAGCTCATCATAATCAGTACAACCTTCAAAAAAGTATTTTACACACATAATATGTGCCCATTACAATCTGTGCAAGAATCGGAATGCATGAGTTGTCACCTAGAATTGAAAACATGTGAATAAAATCATAAATACACAAATAATTACCACACAAAACATTTTCTGATAGTGATTTATTGATACAAGTGGCGCGTGCCGGCAGTCAACCACGTAACCTCCCACTCTGCGCCATTCAGTGTTGTTGTTTATGTATGTAGCTAGTGAGCTAAGCTGTAGCATTAACAATGTCTTTCAAAAGGAGACAACTCACAAATGTGGAAATTCTGGAGATTTTTTACAATTCTGACAATGAGTCTGAGTATGAAAGTCAGGAATCAGATTCTGACAGTGACAGTGAGGAGCTGCCCCTCAACCTTGTAGCCATTGAGAACCCTGAATCTGAATTTCCCTTGTCAACTGAGGAAGTGCCAGGTCCCTCTGAAGATGCTGGTGGTGATGGAGGCAGACCGACAGTGGATGAAGTACAGGAGTTCTGTGGTAGCTGGAAGGCCACCAGTCATTTCACCCCACCTGGCCCTGCTGTCTGCTTTGACGAGTCCCAGTCTGGAGTGCAACGCCCCTTGCCATTTCCAACTGAGGCAGAATGCTTCAAGTTGTTTCTGACAGAGGAGCTGGTGGGAGAGATAGTTGAGGAGACCAATCGCTATGCCTTAGAGCTACAGGAGAAGAGAGAGCCAGGAGTGAGGGGGAAACTTGCTAAATGGGTGACAACCACAATTATTGAAATGTATACCTTCCTGGTGACAGTCCTTTTCATGGGAATAGTAAAGAAGAACTCCCTAAGAGAATACTGGAGCACAGATCCTATGTTTGCAACTCCCTTCTTTGCCTCCCTCTTTTCCCAAGATCGCTTCCTAGTTCTGCTGCGATGCCTGCATTTTGTCAACAATGCTACTGCCATCCTAAGTGACCCGTTATACAAAATAAGAAATGTTCTTATCAGCCTGACATCAGCATTTGGTCGGGTCTTTGTGCCATACAAGGACCTATGCATTGATGAGTCCCTGATGTTATGGAAAGGTAGGCTGGCGTTCCGTCAATATATTCCCTCCAAAAGGCACAGGTTTGGAGTCAAGTTCTTTGTCATGTGCGACGTGAAGACAGGATTTGTCCAGGATATTATAGTTTACACAGGGTCCACCACTGACATCAAACATTATGAGGGGCTTGGGGTGTCAGGGTCCGTGGTGATGACCATGCTGGCTCCTCATCTCGGCAAAGGACACACTTTGTACGTGGACAATTGGTACAGCAGTCCCACACTCTTCCAGCATCTGCTCTCCAACAGCACAGGGGCCTGTGGCACAGTCAGGTCGAACCGGAAGGGGATGCCGGCATTCGGATGCGGGAAGATGCAGAGAGGGGAGGTGGAATTCCAGGAGAACGGTCAACAGCTGGCAGTAAAGTGGCATGACAAGCGAGACGTCCATGTCCTCTCCACTGTCCATACAGCAACCATGTCGGCCACAGGGAAGGTGGACCACCTGACCGGAGAGAGAAAGATCAAACCAGATTGTGTGCTTGATTATAACTTCAAAATGGGGGCCGTGGATAAGGCAGACATGATAAACAGCTTTGTGGAATGCACACGGAAAACGAACAAGTGGTATAAGAAGATATTTTTCCATCTGATCGACACTGCTGTCCTCAACGGCAGCATAGTTCACCGCCAACTAACAGGTGAGATGATTACTGAACAAGGTATTTTTGTAATTGGATGTACAGTTCACATACAAATCCATTATGCAATTATAGTGACAATATCTCACCCACCTACCCACTGCCTCATCATGAGAGAGCTGCTGGAGGAGTACCACACCCCTCGGCGCCCATCCACTGGGGGTCGTCCTGCTGTAGACAATCTCCTACGCCTCACTGCACGACATTTTCCCTGCAAAGTCCCTCAAACTGCTTCTCAAGGTAGTCGCACATGGAGGCATTGCAAAGTCTGCCTGTCTGGCGCCAGGAGAAGTAAGCAGAGGAAGATGACAAAATACATGTGTCTAGCTTGTGATACACCTCTATGTATTTCACCATGCTTTGAGGAGTATCACATGCTCAAGCATTATTGAGCACATCTGCAGCAATAGGTGACTGACTGACCTGACATGTGACTTGACAGGTGACCAGCCATGATACTATGCCTTAGAGATGGGGGTGGAAATGCAGTTGTTGTTCAGTCACTGCATGGATATTAAATATGGGTTATGCATATTCAGTTTTTTGTCCTCTAGTAAAACAAGTTGTTGAACCAACTACCAGTACTGAAATAAAATAGATTAATATTACATATTGGCATATGTGTTTTCTTGCTGTGTTTTCATCCAGTACAACTGTTAAGGAGTGTACGTTAGCATACAAAAGCTGTCCTCATTCTTCAGCTCCAAAGATGTCCAGCTCCAGTTATGATATTGGCAAATAATGTTTCTGGTTTCTGAAAGTACAGAATAAAGAGGAATTATTCATTAGAATACAATATAAGGATATAGCAATAAAACAATACTACAAAGAAGTAACATAATAAACACTGCTATAAAAAAATAGTGTATTGCATTGACAAAATCACAGATTTTAGTTATAACAGTAAGAAACTAACTTTTGAGCTCCACAAGGGGGCAAGGCAGGGCAGAACAGAGCTATGCTGAATAGACCAAATAAACAAACCATGGTCATATTTTTGATTTATTTAACTAGGCAAGTAATTTAAGAACAAATTATTATTTACAATGATGGCCTACACCGGCCAAACTCGGACAACGCTGGGACAATTGTGCGCTGCACTATGGGACTCCCAATCACAGCCAGTTGTGATACAGCCTGGATTTGAACCAGGGTGTCTGTAGTGCCATAGACCTCTGCGCCACTTGGGAGTCATAAGGCCAGGGTAGCTTCAAAATACAACACAAGCTAATAGTTTTCTGACACAACTAGCATTGTTTTACAGAGCTAATAGAATAATGTAGCTAGGTAAGCATGATTGACAATAACACCATAAAGGTTATAAAATGTGTAACGTTACCTCACGTGTCCGCAGTTATAAGGAATATATTATGATCTACAGCTACAGCAGAAACGGCATACGGAAACTATTATTATAACTATTATAACGTAATAAGGCACTTACTTTGATGGAAACGCAGCCTGGATTTGAACCAGGGAGTCTGTAGTGACACCTCTAGTACTGATGTGCTGTGCCTTTGACCGCTGCACCACTTGAGAGTCATAAGGCCATGGTAGCTTCAAAATGCAACACAAGATAATACTTCTCTGATGCATTTAGCATTGTTTTACAGAGCTAATAGAAGAATGTGGCTACATAATCACGATTGACTATAACACCATAAAGGTTATAAAATGAGTAACGTTACCTCACGTGTCCGCGGTGATAAAGAATATACACAAATATATTATTCTCCATACATACAGTATGCTACAATAGAAATGTGGAATAGAAAATGTGAACACGTGTGCAGATCCTGTTCTGACGGGAGATGAGCAAATGTCTGCAGACGTGAACTGCACAAACAATTGGGAAGTGCTTGGGGAATTTTGTCCGTGTCAGAAATGTCCCAAAAATGTAATTATCCGCAAAAGTAAAAATGACTATTTTTATGTGAATGAATGAGGAGGCGGAACACACCTAAATTCAAACTGTTTTTAGAAAATAAAAACTTGTTTGAAAATCATTTTAAATTGAAGTTAAAACAACCTATAAATATAAACAGGCTGCGTGCTTTAGTTTGAGGGCAGCGCGGATAAAATGTACTGTTACATATCAATCACATTCTGGAATGGAGAGAACATTCTAATATCACGTGCATAAAAAAACTCACGCTGGGGCGACCGTTAGAGATATTTGGAACTCACGCATGAAAGGGTTAAATAGTCTGTCTGTAAACAATTGTTGGAAAACTTACTTGTGTCATGCACAAAGTAGATGTCCTAACCGAATTGCCAAAACGATAGTTTGTTAACAAGCAATTTGTGGCGTGGTTGAAAAAACAGTTTCAATGACTCCAACATAAGTGTATGTAAATTTCCGACTTCAACTGTATGTAATTTTGTCATTTGGGTGAATACCTCTTTAACATAGGTGAGACTCCAGACATCAAATCCTTTACTGTAAACTCATACTATATGATCGATTCTAAGTGTTCTCTCTCAGTTTTAAAATAGAGCAGTTGCCATGGGAAGGAATAAAGCCCAAAATAACCATCTGTCACCAGGGTTCTTCATATTTGCCACTAAGAAAGCAGCTAACCTGTAAGAGGTCACACAGTGGGACACATCTCATTGTTCCAGGCTGAACGAAATCACTTCGTCTCTGTTAGGAACCGGTTGATGAACAAAGGAAGCAGGAAGTTTGTTTTCCTCCACAAACCAGGCAGGAGTCTTACTTGAGGAAGCATAGGCCGCTTGAGGCAGCATAGGCTGCACTTCCTGTCATTGAGGAACTTTGCTGCAGGCCAAGACTGAAAAAGTTAACATTAGCCCTCCCACTTCGCGACTTGAAGCACCACAGGGTGCTTAACAGTGATTGATGAAATTTGCTGCAGACAAGACTTTAAAAGTGTACATTAGCCTTTTGTCCCTGACAAAGACTATGTTTAAGATCGAATTGTTGTCCTAGTCATATTAAATACTCAGGGATTATCATACCAGTGTGCAGGTTGACTTTTTGTTCTTTATTATCCTCTTGGATCCAGCACCTGAAAAAAGTTTGAATGTGCGCATACCTCCCCTCTAAACATTATCCTTTCTCCCTCCTGTGTTATGGTAGAGAGAGGTGGGAAGGTTTTTCTGTCATTCAACTGATCTTGCTTTGTCTCTTGGCTGAGGAGGTGAAGAATTAGCAACACATTCCCATTAATCCAAATAAATGTTGGGGGAAACCCTGAAATAAAAACAAAACATTTCAAATCTCACTGAAAATCTAGACAAGAGAAAGAAGCTTCAGTTAGAGTGTCTTAATCAAGCTTCAAGCTCATGGAATTTTAAGGATAAGTATGCGCCAACACAAAAACAGAAACAAAGGAGCTTAGTCAGTTCTCGGGTGAGTATCCTGTTTGTAACCTTGAGTGTTGGAGAGCCCAGTGTTTCGGAGCCAACAGACAGCTAGGCTGTACTGTCATGGGAGATGAGGCAGTGCGTTCAAAGTCACTGACTGGAGAGAAAGAGAGAGAGGGATCAATGGGTAGAAACTGAAAAATGATGGTGCCCCGTCTTCAAGCAGGCAAGAGCCGTGTTCACTGTGTGTGTGTGTGAGAGAGAGAGAGAGTGTGTGAGCAAGCAAGCTCGAATGTCTCTATGTAAGGATATCTTTTCCATCAGATGTACAATTCTTAAACCTGCAATGCAAGCAACTCTGTCCAAGCACTCAGAATATTGACAGTGCACCTCTATACAATAAGTAATGGCTATGTGCTATGAAGGTGACATTGTAATGGCCGCCAGGAGGCCTGTGGCAAATTGTTGAATTGATTTGCAGTTATTTTCCCTGTGTGCTTAAGAGTCATGCAATAGATATTGCTGTATGTATATGGTTGCGCTCAAGGTCGTTTGGCATATCAGAAATGATATAGTCTGATGATACCCACGGTCTCCGAATGGGCAGATGCTCTGCTTCTGAAAGTAGGTTGCCAAGTGTCTTCCTTAATAACTTATCGGGAAAGCTTGAGAGGAGTTGGCAGCCTCTTTGCGGAAACCCACCCTACATTTACCCCCCGCGCACGCTTGGCTTATGTTGCATTACAATGTAGAGTACCAGTTAAACCTTTATGAATACAGAGAGAGCATAGTACAGCTGTGCGACACATTGGATGTTAGCCAAAAACCCCACTTCAGTACTCTTGGATAGACACACACAGTAAAAAATATAAATAATTAAAAGGCAATTTCTTGCTTGCCTATGGTCGACAGATCTAATCCATTTGTAACAAACTTGTCTGAAATAAAAGATTGGGGAACCTGCTCAGTGCAACAATAGTATATTGATAGCAAAGTTAGAGCAGTTCAACATAAACAACAAAATAATGATTAAATTCTCAACAAATTAATAGTTATTCCATAGGCTGTCTGTAGACAGATCCTGTTATTTTTGATGGATGGATACCCTCTATAGAGGGTTCTAGCTTAGGAAGGGATATGGATAGGGGGACCATTTTCAACTTAACTTTATGATACTTTCCGATAACAAAGAAATAATCATAAAGATATTTAAACCACTTCTGGAACACTGAGAAATGCCTCGCATGTGTGTAGATCTTTGTTTGTGTGGTTTGCTGTGTGACCCACTGTCATCTTCTACAGGCCACTTAAATGGCTAGTTACAGCAAAAATGTTGGTAAATGCGAGATGTTCGACAGCTAAAATGGTGAGGGAACTCCTCACTTTCTGAATATTCTCTGGTTTTTGGAGTTTCACCTGCCTTCCAAATCAAGAACGAAAGAAGCATCGCTAAGTAAAGATTAGTTTAAAATTGGTTCACCGTATTGTCAATGGACTGGCAGCTCGAATTTAAGCACAAGCTTAATTTTAAACTATGCCACTGCTGGTTCGAGTCTGCTTGACTAGTCAGAGGTAACAGTCCAAAGAGCAAATCCACAAATCCAGAACCTCAGGATGAGAATTTGACAGAAAATGCTAGAAAATACATACAATCCAATCCAAATAAAATAAAATAAAAGTAATCCCAATGCAATCCCAGGTATGAAGTCAATAATCCAACAGAAATCCAAAAAGTCCCATTGTAACAAATGGCTTAGAATTATTATTAATTGTCTTTTCCACCAAAGTAGTCTGGAATCTAGGAGGAAATAGGCCTGAAATCCTTCTTAGTAGCAAACAATGCTAGGCGGTCGTTACTAGTTCCATAGTCACAAACCATGCCTATTTTTTTTTACAATTGTTTACCTTTTTTTTAACTAGGCAAGTCAGTTAAGAACAAATTCTTATTTCAATTACACCCTAGGAACAGGGGGTTAACTACCTTGTTCAGTGGCAGAATGACAAATTTTTACCTTGTCAGCTTTGGGGATTCGATCTTGCAACCTTTTGCTTGTCCAAGCTTTTGCTAGTCCAACGTACTAACCACTAGGCTACCTGCCACCTAATTTATACAATTTCTATGATTTCTCAAACTGATCTTACCCTACATTTAGCCACAACCCAACATTTTGGTATTCATAAATGTTTAGGGTGTAGACAGTTCAGACTTTGTCGATATGGCATCTAGTGGAATCCATGCGCTCTAAACAAGAGGACTGCTGTTTATCAAGATGGCACATATAGGTTGGACCTATACTCCAACCATATCCATACCCAAGGCCTTCAAATGTAAACTTTTTGACATTTTGTCCAAAGAGCAATTCAAGTCAATTTCACCTATATTTGCATCTGTTGTATTTCATGTCCACATCTTGAAGTACCGTTATTGAGATACACAATCAATTTTAGACACTGGGATGATTTGGACATGAAGCACAATTTATTTTCTGAAATGTGACATTTTATTTATTTAATTTTTTATTAAATTTTTCCACTCCAGATACAAACGTATACTGTACATACGAACAACAACAACACAAACAACGACTACATCTCATCTGCCCAGACCCAACATGAACACACTACAAAACAATAAACGTGGCAAAACCCAAAACAAGTATTTAGATCCCTTGACTTTTTCCACATGTTGTTACCTTACGGCCATCTTCTAAAATGTATTAAATAAAAAAATGGCCTCATCAATCTACACACAATAACCATAATAACGAAGTGAAAACATGTTTTTAGAAATTGTTATTTACATATGCTATCGTTCAAAAGTTTGGGGTCACTAAGAAATATTATTGTTTTTGAAAGAAAAGCACATTTGTTGTCCATTAAAATAACATCAAATTGATAAAATAAATAGAGTGTAGACATTGTCAATGTTGTAAATGACTAATGTAGATGGAAACGGCAGATTTTTAAAAATGGAATATCGACATAGGTGTACAGAGGCCCATCATAAGCAACCATCAATCCTGTGTCCCTATGTCACGTTGTGTTAGCTAATCCAAGTTTATAATTTGAAATGACTAAATGATCATTAGAAAACCATTTTGCAATTATGTTAGCACAGCTGAAAACTGTTGTTTTGATTAAAGAAGCAATACAACTGGCCTTATTTAGACTAGTTGAGTATCTGGAGCATCAGCATTTGTGGGTTCGTTTACAGGCTCAAAATGTCCAGAAACAAATAATTTTATTCTGAAACTCTTTAGTCTGTTCTTCTTCTGAGAAATTAAGTCTATTCCATTCGAGAAATTGCCAAGAAACTGAAGATCTCATAAAATGCTGTTTACCACTCCCTTCACAGAACAGCGAAAACTCGCTCTAGCCAGAATAGAAAGAGGAGTGGGAGGCCCTGGTGCACAACTGAGCAAGAGGACAAGTACATTAGAGAGTCTAGTTTGAGAAACAGACACCTCAAGACCTCAACTGACAGCTTCATCAAATAGTACCTGCAAAACACCAGTCTCAACGTCAACAGTGAAGAGGCAACTCTGGCCTTCTAGGCAGAGTTCCTCTGTCCAGTGCCTGTGTTCTTTTGCCCGTCTCAATCTTTTATTTTTATTGGCCAGTCTGAGATATGGCTTTTTCTTTGCAACTCTGCCTAGAAGGGCAGCATCCCGGAGTTGCCTCTTCACTGTTGTCGTTGATTATAAAATACAGCCACACAAATCAATGCCTACAATCTTTTTCAATTTTAATAACGTTTGACAGTCCTCCATTCACAGCAATGTCTGAAAAGCCATGTCATTTACATAAAATATGACCAGTCCCTGCCCCCTTATTGACGTATGCCTAGTTAGTGCGGTCAGATGACGATCTCCCAACTCCAAGTCGAGGTTACGCTGATGCCAGGCAGGTAGCCTGCTAGATCTGTGTGGTTGACAGATTTAATCATGAGTGAAGGGAAGGATACAAAAAAATTGAAAATGTATAATTTCCACAAGGAATTGGAGGATTATTCTTTTGTCATATCAAACTCAAAATGTGTGTGCCTCATCTGTCATAATACCATCGCTATCCCAAAATAAGGTAACATAGATTGACATTTTAAAACCACACACAAAACGCAATATTTTTTTTTCCAGCAAAGACCTAATTACAAAAAAGAAAGGTACAAGAACTAAAGAAATCAATTGGCAGCGCAGCAGTCAATTTTCACAAGGCCTGTGACCAAAGGGAAGGCGGCAACCATAGCATCGTATCGTGTGAGTCCCGTTCTTGCTAAGTATAAAATGTTGTTCAAAGATGGGGAGATGATCAAGGAGGCATTTATTGAGGCTAAAAACTCACTGTTTGGGGATTTTAAGAATAACATTGAAATTATGGCTGCCATAATGACATTCGGTTGTCCAGAAATACGGTGACAAGAAGATGTGAGGGAATAGCGGGGAGAACCTCGAGGATCAAATGAAGGATATTGACAACTGCGAGTGTGGTGTCAGAAGAATAACCTCTCACTCAATGTGAACAAAACAAAGGAGATGATCGTGGACTTCAGGAAACAGCAAAGGGAGCACCCCCCTATCCACATCGAAGGGACAGTAGTGGAGAAAGTGGAAAGTTCCTCAGCGTACACATCACGGACAAACTGAAATGGTCCACCCACACAGGCAGCGTGGTGAAGAAGGCGCAACAGCACTTCTTCAACCCCAGGAAGCTGAATAAATTCAGCTTGTCACCTAAAACCTCAAACTTTTACAGATGCAGAATTGAAAGAATCCTGTCGGGCTGTATCACCGCCTGGTACGGCAACTGCACCGCATTCAACCTCAAGGCTCTCCAGGGGGTAATGCGGTCTCCACAACGCATCACTGGGGGCAAACTACCTGTCCTCCAGGACACCTACAGCACCTGATGTCACAGGAAGGCCAAAAAGATTATCAAGGACGACAACCACCCGAGCCACTGTCTGTTCACCCCGCAATCATCCAGAAGGCGAGGTCAGTACAGGTGCATTAAAGCTGGGACCGAGAGACTGAAAAACAGCTTCTGTCAGACTGTTAAACAGCCATCACTAACATAGAGAAGCTGCTGCCAACATGCAAACACTGGCCACAAATAATAAAGGTATCATTAGTCACTTTAAATAACGCCACTCTAATAATATTTACATATCCTTGCATGTATTACATTATTTACATAACATATCCTTGGCGCTTTTCCTTTCTTGCATTCCAACCTGTAATTTAAATGGATTTTTATTTGGGATTTCATGTAATTGCCATACACAAAATAGTCCAAATTGGTGAAGTGAAATGGGGAAAAATATGGTTTTAAAACAATTCCAAAAAATAAAAAACTGAAAAGTGGTGCATGCATATATATTCCACCCTTTGCTAAATAAGATGCAACCAATTACCTTCGAAGTCACATTATTAGTTAAAAAAGTCCTCCTGTGTGCAATCTAAGTGTCACGTGATCTGTCACATTATCTCAGTATATTCGGCCCCCTTGAACTTTGCGACCTTTTGCCACATTTCAGGCTTCAAACATAAAGATATAAAACTGTATTTTTTTGTGAAGAATCAACAACAAGTGGGACACAATCATGAAGTGGAACGGGTACTGGGCCGCCACCAGGTGGTGAGGGTAGATAACAACATCTCCACCCCGCTGATCCTCAACAATGGGGCCCCACAAGGGTGCGTTCTGAGCCCTCTCCTGTACTGCATGCACGCCTCCTACTCCATCATCAAGTTTGCAGACGACACTACAGTGTTAGGCTTGATTACCATCAATGACAAGACGGACTACAGGGAGGAGGTGAGTGCCCTCGGAGTTTGGTGTCAGGAAAATAACCTCACACTCAACGTCAACAAAACAAAGGAGATGATCGTAGACTTCAGGAAACAGTAGAGGGTCACCCCCCGAACCACATTGAAGGGACAGTAGTGGTAGTAAGTTCCTCGGCGTACACATCACGGACAAACTGAATTGGTCCACCCACACAGACAGCGTGGTGAAGAAGGCGCAGCAGCTTGTCGGCTTGTCACCAAAAGCACTCTCAAACCTTTACAGATGCACAATCGAGAGCATCCTGTTTGCTGTATCACCGCCTGGTACGGCAACTGCTCCACCCACAACCGTAAGGCTCTCCAGAGGGTAGTGAGGTCTGCACAGCTCATCACCGGAGGCAAACTACCTGCCCTCCAGGACACTTACACCACCCGATGTCACAGGAAGGTCATAAAGATCATCAAGGACAACAACCACCCGAGCCACTGCCTGTTCACCCCGCTATCATCCAGAAGGCGAGGTCAGTATAGGTGCATGGGACCGAGAGAGGCATGGTGCAGTGACAGAGAGACTGAAAAACAGCTTCTATCTCAAGGCCATCAGACTGTTAAACAGCCTCCACTAAGATTGAGTGGCTGCTGCCAACATACTGACTCAAATACAGCCACTTTAAACATTTAAAAATTGATGTCAAAAATGTATCACTAGCCACTTTACCTTCTTTGGGGTTGGGGGCAGTATTTTCACGTCAGGATGATAAGCGTGCTCAGAGTAAATTGCCTGCTACTCAGGTACAGATCCTAGGATATGCATATTATTAGTATATCTGGATAGAAAATACTCTGAAACACTCCGTTTCTAAAACTGTTTGAATGATGTCTGTGAGTATAACATAACTCATATGGCAGGCAAAAACCTGAGGGGAAATCTGAGGTTTGTAGGTTTTCCACTCTTTGCTTATCTAAGATACAATGGAAATGGGGTCATGTTGCACTTCCTAATGCTTCCACTGGATGCCAATAGATGTCAACAGTCTTTAGAACCTTGTATGATGCTTATACTGTAAAGTGGGGCCGAATGAGAGAGGAATGAGTGAGAGGTCTGCCAGAGAGCCACGAGCTGGTCATGCGCATTCACATGAGAGGTAGCTTGCGTTCCATTGCTTTTCTACAGACAAAGGAATTCTCCGGTTGGAACATTATTGAATTTATGTTAAAAACATCCTAAAGATTGATTCTATACATCGTTTGACATATTTCTACGGACTGTAACGGATCTTTTTCAACTTTTCGTCCGTACTTTCCGCTGGACTTGCACGCGCGTCGTGAATTTAGATTGTGTACTGAACGCGCAAACAGCAAGGAGGAATTTGGACATTATGGACATTATCAAACAAATCAAAAATGTATTGTGGAACTGGGATTCCTGGGAGTGCATTCTGATGAAGACCATCAAAGGGAAGTGAATATTTAAAATGCTATTTCTTACCTCTGTTGACCCCAACATGGCGGATATCTATTTGGGTTAATTTGTCGTCCCAGCGCCGTACTTAGATTATTGCTTGGTTAGCTTTTTCTGTAAAATTTTGAAATCTGACACAGCGATTGCATTAATGAGAAGTGGATCTAAAATTTCTTGCTTAACAATT
Source organism: Oncorhynchus nerka (assembly GCF_034236695.1). Lineage (NCBI taxonomy): Eukaryota > Metazoa > Chordata > Actinopteri > Salmoniformes > Salmonidae > Oncorhynchus > Oncorhynchus nerka. The sequence goes on from NC_088423.1 coordinate 56,166,101, forward strand.
GTATTTTCATCAACATTTATGATGACTATTTCTGTAAATTGATGTGGCTCTCTGCAAAATCACCGGATGTTTTGAACTACTAAACATTACGCGTCAATGTAAACTCAGAATTTTGAATATAAATATGAACTTTAGCAAACAAAACATACATGATTGGGTAACATGAAGTCCTATGAGTGTCATCTGATGAAGATCATCAATATATTTCTGCTTTTTGTTACTCCTCTCTTTGGCTGGAGAAATTGCTGTGTTTTTCTGTGAATTGGCTCTGACCTGACATAATTGTTTGGTTTGCTTTCGTCGTAAAGCCTTTTTGAAATCGGACACTGTGGCTGGATTTACAACAAGTGTATCTTTAAAATGGTTTAAAATGCATGTATTTTTGAGGAATTTTAATTATGGGATTTCTGTTGTTTTGAATTTGGCACCCTACAGTTTCACTGGCTGTTGACGAGGTGAGGCGCTACCGTCCCACATACCCTACATTACTCATCTCATATGTATATACTGTACTCTATACCATCTACTGCATCTTGCCATCTTTATGTAATACATTTATCACTAGCCACTTTAAACAATTCCACTTTTATATGTTTACATACCCTACATTACTCATCTCATATGTATATACTGTACTCGATACCATCTACTGCATCTTGCCTATGCCGTTCTGTACCATCACTCATTCATATATCATTATGTACATATTCTTCATCCATTTACACTTGTGTGTATAAGGTAGTTGTTGTGAAATTGTTAGGTTAGATTACTCTTTGGTTATTACTGCATTGTCGAAACTAGATGCACAGGCATTTCACTACACTCGCATTAACATCTGCTAACCATGTGTATGTGACAAATAAAATGTGATTTGGTTTGATTTGCATACCACCCCAACAGATCCACAGATGATGCAATCTCTATTGCACTCCACACTGCCCTTTCACACCTGGAAAAAAGGAACACCTATGTGAGAATGTTATTCATTAACTACAGCTCAGCGTTCAACACCATAGTGCCCTGAAAGCTCATTACTAAGCTAAGAACCCTGGGTCTAAACACCTCCCTCTGCAACTGGATCCTGGACTTCCTGACAGGCCACCCCCACGTGGAAAGGGTAGGTAACAACACATCCACCAAGCTAATCCTCAACGTGGGGGCCCCTCAGGGGTGTGTGGTCAGTCCCCTCCTGTAATCCCTGTTCACTCATGACTGAGCGACCAGGCACGACTCCAACACCATCATTAAGATCACCTTAACGATCACCTTCATCAACATGACGAGACAGCATATAGAGAGGAGGTCAGAGACCTGGCAGTGAAAATAACCCAAGTTGCACACTATTACTGGTTATTTAACTGTGAGCATTTGATTACACGCATGCAGCATCATAACTTGAGATATCAGTAACATTCTGTGAGTAGCAGCGCATTCATGAGATCATCCGAATCAGATTATGGGATAAAGGGGCTATACCGGGATAGGGCTATCCCAGACATACAAAATCTTGGTCGACCAAGAGTCGTCCGTTCCTCCGAACATTCGGCTGGTCTACATTTTTAAATGTGAATTTTTCCATATATGTGACCGACCAGCTCGATTCGGTCTTATGTACCAAAATTTGAAACTGTGTTTTTTACTTTGGATACAAGTAGAGACTCAGAGCTGGAAAATCGTATATCATACAATACAGTTAGGGAACAATTGGAAAGTACTTCTGCTTTAAGTTGATAAACTTGTAACCGAACTTTTGAAAAAATGGCCCTTGAATGTTTTGGTAAACCCACTGGAGAGCTCTTCTTTGTCTACATCCATTCAGCATCGTTCACACCCTCTTAAGCCTTAGACCCACCGATCTCTTTAAGGTTTCACATGTGAGGCCATGTACTAAACCAAAGATTAAGACTAAAGACTGGTTTATACTACATCTATTGACAGTTGGCGCACTGACATCATGAAAATTCTATTGTCATCCAACATCAACCTTGTCGTTATTGTTAAGACAAAGTATAAACACAAAAATTACAGGCTGCATGACATCAGCAGACTCGTGGTCGAAAATAGCTTAACTAGTGTTTTATAACACCAATAAACCCACCCGTTTAAAATTGAATTTAGTATGTGTCAATCTAGCAAACCAGGCTACTAAAAGCAACTTTGTAAACAATATTTTGTTTTGTATTTAGCTTGTTAGCTAGATAGCTAATGTAAAGTTAGCTAGCTAGTCCGTTCAAATAACAACCATATCATATAGCTGACAACGTTGGGAACCAATATACACAGGCAGTTAGGAAAGCAAAGGCTACCTTTTTAAAACAGATATTTGCATCCTGTAGCACTAAGTCCAACAAGTTCCGTCACACTGTAAAGTCCATGGAGAATAAGAGCACCTCCTCCCAGCTGCCCACTGCACTGAGGCTATGAAACACTGTCACCACCGATAAATCTACGATAATCTAGAATTTCAATAAGCATTTTTCTACGGCCGGCCATGATTTCCACCTGGCTACCCCTACCCCAGTCAACAGCTCTGCACCCCCCACAGCAACTTGCCCAAGCCTCCCCCACTTCTCCATCAACCAAATAGCTGATGTTCTGAAAGAGCTGAAAAATCTGGAACCCTACAAATCAGCTGGGCTAGACAATCTGGACCCTCTCTTTCTAAAATTATCTGTCGCAATTGTTGCAACCCCTATTACTAGCCTGTTCAACCTCTCTTTAGTATCGTCTGAGATCCCTAAAGATTGGAAAGCTGCCGCGGTCCTTCCCCTCTTCAAAGGGGGAGACACTCTAGACCCAAACGGTTACAGACCTAACCCTAACTTCTCAGATAGAGTTCAGTGTGTCAAATCGGAGGGCCTGTTGTCCGGACCTCTGGCAGTATCTATGGGGGTGCCACAGGGTTAAATTCTCGGGCCTTCTTTGGACACTGTGTTGACAAACCTCCAGACGAGCTTCAATGCCATACAACACTCCTTCCATGGCCTCCAACTGCTACTAAATGCAAGTCAAAATAAATGCATGCTCTTCAACCAATCGCTGTCCGCACCCGCTCGTCTAGCATAACTACTCTGGACGGTTCTGAATTAGAATATGTGGACAACTACAAATACCTAGGTGTCTGGTTAGACTGCAACTCCAATCCAAAATTAAATCTAGAATCGGTTTCCCATTTCGCAACAAAGTATCCTTCACTCATGTTGTGGGTACATACATTGCTAGGTAAAGCCCTGCCTTATCTCCGCTCACTGGTCACCATAGCAGCACCCACCCGTAGCACGCACTCCAGCAGGTATATTTCACTGGTCATCCCCAAAGCTATCTCTTCCTTTGGCCGCCTTTCCTTCTTGTTCTCTGCTGCCAATGACTGGAACAAATTGCAAAAATCACTGAAGGCGGAGTCTTATATCTCCTTCACTAACTTTAAAAATCAGCTGTCAGAGCTGCTTACCGATCATTGCACCTGTACATAGCTGATCTATAAATAGTCCACCTAACTACCTTATACCCATATTGTCATTCATTTGTCATTCATTTGCTCCTTTGCACCCCAGGATCTCTACTTTCACATTCATCTTCTGCACATCTATCACTCCAGTGATTAATTGCTAAATTGTAATTATTTCGCCACTAGGCCTATGTATTACCTTACCTCCCGCTTCTTTATTTTCACACACTGTATATAGATTTTTCTATTGTGTTTTTGACTGTATGTTTGTTTATGTGTAGCACTGCTTTGCTTTATCTTGGCCAGGTCACAGTTGTAAATGAGAACTTGTTCTCAACTGGCCTACCTGGTTAAATAAAAGTTAAATCAAAATAATAAAATAAAAAAAAATCACTTCAGCTCATTTATCTTCATTATAACATGAAAATAAACTCACAACAAGATCATTATTTACAAGTTAATGGCGCGCCAATTACAGAAAATAGCTTATGGGTGTGAGGAAACAATAGCAATTCCATTCTACCAGAGAATTTTAGAATTGGACATTGTCTCGTTGGCCTAACAGTATATCCTAATTTGACTTTGGTGCAGGTCATGTTCTTCAAATTTCCATCTCTGGTAAACACATACTATATAAAATAAAATAAAACTTAATTTGTCACATGCACAAGACACAGAAGGTGGAGTGAAATGTTTACTTGCATGGTGGAGTCTTTTGTTCAAATCAAATCAAATCAAATGTATTTATATAGCCCTTCGTACATCAGCTGATATCTCAAAGTGCTGTACAGAAACCCAGCCTAAAACCCCAAACAGCAAGCAATGCAGGTGTAGAAGCACGTTTCGACATTATTAACCATAATCCCAACTCATAACATTACAACCTTGCATGAATCTGCAGGTATCTAACCAACCAGGTTCAATGTTAGTTAGCTAGCTAACATTAGGTTATAACTTGCAATGCAAATGGCTTTGAGATACGAATAACATCACTACACAGATCATACACGTAAAGTTAGCTAGTGAGCTAACTCTTTTTGACTCTTTCCGCATATTTGCAGTCAAACACCATAATTTTCTTAGCTATCATACTCTAATTTCACTGATTTCAAAACTCAGTCCTACAGAATGTGGAGTGCAAAACTTTTGCAGTTCTACTAAGTGATATCTTTGAAAAAAGCTGTACTAATTCCACCGAGCATTCCACTGATATCCAAACTCGGTTCTTCAGAAAGTGGAGAGCAACACCTTTGAATTCTAATACGTGATATCTTTTTAAAAAGATACTCATGTTACAGACAGACGCGTGTGACATGGCAGACCGACCCAAACTAATCTCTTGGCATGTCCAGCCCATCCATTATCTCAGCCAATCATGGCTAGCAGGAAGGTTCTTGACTTTTTCCGTGGCTAAACCAATTAGGCTCATAATTTAACAATTTTATTAGGATTTACAGATTGCATACAAGTTTGTTCTTAAGGCATATGAAAGGTGACATGTTCCAAAAGGCATTCTGAAAGAAATATATTTACTTACAAGCTTAGCCTTTTGTTAACAACACTGTCATCTCAGATTTTCAAAATATGCTTTTCAACCATAGCTACACAAGCAGTTGTGTAAGAGTATTGATAGCTAGCATTAAGCCTAGCATTCAGCAGGCAACATTTTCACAAAAACAAGAAAAGCATTCAAATAAAATCATTTACCTTTGAAGAACTTCGGATCTTTTCAATGAGGAGACTCTCAGTTAGATAGCAAATGTTCAGTTTTTCCCAAAATATTATTTGTGTAGGAGAAATCGCTCCGTTTTGTTCATCACGTTTGGCTAAGAAAAAACCCCGAAAATTCAGTCATTACAACGCCAAACTTTTTTCCAAATTAACTCCATAATATCGACAGAAACATGGCAAACGTTGTTTAGAATCATCCTCAAGGTGTTTTTCACATATCTATTCGATGATAAATCATTCGTGGCAGTTGGGTTTCTCCTCGGAAGCAAATGGAAAAATACACGCAACTGGAGATTATGCAATAATTGCGACGGAGGACACCAAGCGAGCACCTGGTAGATGTAGTGTAAAATGGTCAATCTTCCAATGATATGCCTACAAATACGTCACAATGCTGCAGACACCCTGGGGAACGACAGAAAGTGTAAGCTCATTCCCTGGTGCATTCACAGTCATATAAGGAGACATTGGAACACAGCGCCTTCAAAATCTGGGGCATTTCCTGTTTGAAATTTCTTCTTGGTTTCGCCTGTAGCATCAGTTCTGTGGCACTCACAGAAAATATCTTTGCAGTTTTTGAAACGTCAGAGTGTTTTCTTTCCAAAGCTGTCAATTATATGCATAGTCGAGCATCTTTTCGTGACAAAATATCTTGTTTAAAACGGGAACGTTTTTTTATCCAAAAATTAATATATCGAAGAAGTAAAAAAATAACATTTACGTTCAAATGCCTCTCTTGTGAAGAATTGACACACGACATATGCCTAGTTTCCTGAAACGAGTCACATATGTTTTTTAATAAACTCAACTATATGTAAGCTTCTAAGTTTGTGTGATGCTTTAAGGCTTGGAATGCTTTACACAGCCATATGTCAAGAAATCACCCTGCTCCGCAATCCTCACCTTCCAAAGCTCTATCGACTTTCAGGTGCCATATCTGTGGTTATAATCCATTTTCAACATAATTTCCAACATCTGAAAAATCATGAGACTGTAATTTGTATGTTTCAGGGTTGTGCATACACAACCAATATTTATGAAAATTTCAAAAGTCATAAACACAGAAAACACTTCAATTCGTAAAACTCCCGAAATCCTTGAAAAGAGAGACTTGAACTTCAAGGAACAATGAGGACAGTTGCGAACAAAATGGCTCAGACTTTTGCTTACAGATTTTAGGAGGTGGGGAACAAGGGACCTAGGATTGCAGATGTCAATGCCAGATGGCCTGCTAGAGGTAAAATGAGAGGATGTAGAAGCTGGAGTGACTGGTTTTAGGTACAGCTACGATACCTTGGTCACAATTTGGGAAGGTTGAGAGAAGATGTAGGTGATATTTATTGTCACAGTGCCCTGCTGTCTTATGTTTCAAATCAATGCTAAGTTCTTGAGGCTCTCGACTGTTCCCCTGGAATAAAAGTTCATAGCCCAGTTAGACATGCTTTCATCTCAGCAATCCCAGCCAAAGGAGGAGCAACTCGGGGAAAAGACCACTGAAATCATGCAGATTTTTGATCAGGTGTATCTGTCACATTTGTATGTGTTTGTATACAAGAGAGCTAAACGTGATTCATCAAGAGAGAGAGATGGAGCGAGTGAACATCAGTGTGATTATAAAAAATTATCAAGATTGGGTTGTCCCAGATGGAGGACACTAATGTTAGAAGAGAGTGTGTCCTGAAGGCACTCATCATCTACCTGGGAGAAGATGTGAAGAACCTGATTAAGGAATACTTGGAACGTAATTTCTGTCAGTATGTCCTGTACTGATTCTATATTTTTTTAGATTACAGAAAAAGAAGAGTGAATGGTGTTCTTTTAACATTTTATTTTTGTCTTTGTGTCATCCAGGCTGACGCAGCGCCGAGAGATTTGGAACAAACAGCTCACCATGGGAGTGTTTGTCATTGGTAAGGAAGGTGAAAGACTACTGCATCCACCAGAAGACATCGGCATAGTCATTGAAGGAGTGGAGATGGTGAATGAGTTCAGTCGCATCTGCTTGTGCCAATCATTTGGGTTTACAACTTGGTTTGTCCAAAGCCACTCCATTTCACTTTTGAAGTGTTACAGAAAGTCCTAATGCAGCTTGATAACCACAAGATGTCTCAAAGTGCAGAATCTTTGTTGCAAACTGCAGGGCTCACAGTAATCAACACCAAGGTCTTATGGTTTATGTTGTTTCCAGATTTGACACTTAATAACTTGATTTTGGTTACAGATTTGAGTTCATTTGAGTATGTGCAAGGAAATTCAGGTAGCTCCTAACATAAACAAACTATTCAAAGTTCAACTATGCTAAATAGGTTGGTTTATCTAAACAGGTTGCCAGAAAAAAACACTTAGATTTTATACGATGAGAAAAAAGGTGTTTACGTAAGGAGTTGTCTTTCTTGAGCTTTCACTTGTAGGCCAATTCATCAAAACATTTTCGAATTGTTCATTTAAATCCTAATGCAGTTTGATTAACACGATGTCTGCCAAAGTGTAGAATCTTTGTTGCAAACTGCAAGCTTCCAATATCCAAGACTGATGTTATTGCTCGGGTCCTAAAATGTTCTGTTTTTACGATTTGATTTTGGTTACAGATTTGAGATCAGTTGAGTGTGTGTGCAAGGAAACTCCAGGTAGCTCTTAACAAAAAGCAACCATCATGGACCCTAACAGCTGAACATTATGTGGAATGGAGCATTTTCTTGCTATGCTGTTATTTAGAGAAGACTTCATATCGCCACTGTCAGGTGAAAGTATTGTATCTTCAAATATCAGGACATTGAATTTATGTTTTTTCAATTTTAATGGTCAAATTTCCATTAGGTTTCTTTGCTCCTAGAGCTGTGCAATTTTAAGAGGTTCAAAAATGGTTGTCCTGCCTTTCAATTTATACATTTGGAGTTACAAGGGTTTCACCCAACAGCAACGATATGCTCTGTCTTGAAAAAGATTGTTAAATGTACAACAGTACTCCACTTACCATGTATGGTAGCTTCTACAGTTTTATCGAAGTTCAAATACCGTACCTGGAAACAATTCTGTTTATTAATGCAGGTTGCAAATGCACTTATTTTAAAAGGAATACTGTCGCAAATATTGTACATTTTAATAAGAGGAAGTGTTACATTTGTACTGTGTTCAAAAACACCTTATTGGTCTAATACATGTGAGACTGGAAGAAAATCTACTTTTTGAGTCATACTTATGTGATTGTAAAACAACCTAATATACTGCAGGAAATCGGTTCTATTACATGTTACCAATTAAAGTAACACGGTTGGGTTCCTCCAATCCAGGGATTTTCTTTCATTCTCAAGTAGATTTTTTGGGTTGGAATTGAGAAGTATTTTAGTTTTTGGTAAATTAAATAATTACGTTTTTTAAATATGGAAATTTAAGTTGAGTTACGGAATAATTAGGTTGAACTGAGGTAAATTATTGATTTCATTGTAATCAAATGATACAAGTAGCATTGACCTAATAATTTACTTCAATCCAAAGTTTATATTTGTCTTGAAAAAACTGAACTTTTTTGTGTTACCACTTGAAGTAATTCATTCAAGTTTTTCCAATTATTCACTTTTTCAGTGCACTACACTGTCACGACTTCCACCGAAGTTGGCTCCGGTGTCTGTTTGGGCGGTGCTCAGCGGTCGTCGTCACCGGCCTACTAGCCACCACCGATCCCTTTTTTGTTTGTCTGCTTGTTTTATCTTATTAGTTTCACCTGTGTCCTGTTGTATGTGCTTAATGAGCTTCCTTATTTAAAGTACAGGGTACCCGCCCTTGTTTTGCGCGGGATTGTCTTTTGTTACGTGTGGTCGTTTAGGTAGAGGTGTAATATTTTCTGGACTTGACACCCTGTGTTTGGGGTAGTCTCATTTTACTGTCCGCACCCTGTGTGGTTGGGCTTGTCTAATTTTGTGCCACATTAAAGAGCACTTCTTTCCCAGTGGAACTCTCTGCACCTGATTCCTTCCTCACCCACCTAGTCCCGCGTGACTTACACGCTTATTAAAATCCTAAAATGATCACCATCCAATCTACTCATCACATTAGGAATAGTAGGTTTATACATTAGTCTGCAAATGCAATGACAGAGGCATGCAAATCTTTGTTATAAAGGTGAATTTTTATGGTGAAAAATAGCCTACCCAAAACTTTAAACTCATGCGACACATGCTACTTGCTAGACTACAAGCTTTCTAGGTAGCATTTTTTGGCTAACTTAGTGTTTTTGTTAACGCCTGGTTAGCATATCAGCTAAACTAAACTCCAAATCGATCAGACTTGACTTACCAGTGATAAAATGATCGTAGCAAATCCGTTACTGACAGCTGTCTGGGTTTAGGTCTTGACGGACAAAAAGGTTTGTTTGCTTATCTGGCAGTTGTTGAGTCTTATCTTGGTGTCACAAATGCTGTTTCATGATTGCGGAGAATCTGTAAACATCTTTTTTTTCCTGTTGTCTTTCCTATCTGGTTAGAGCAGCCAAACACTCTACAGACAATGACTGTGGTGATGAATCAAGTGGTTTTAAGCATGCAGTTTGGGGTAGCCACTCAACTGTTGTCAGAATAATTAATGCAATGGTCTTCCAACATGGCCGCCAGGAGGAGCCGTATGTGAATTGCAAGCCCTTACCAATACCTGACAAAACACCTTAATAACACGAATTAGAACGGCTATCCCAGCAATTGTCCAAATCCCACGGAAATTGAACTTGGTTCCATAAAGCAGGTATAGCTTCACTGCCTTCACAGCAGTAGCCACAGCCTCTACACAGCCTCTACTCATCTAGGCGTATGAGTTGGGAAAAGCGGATATCCTCCACAGTATTTCTTGTGCCAGTGTGGGGTATCTGTAAAATGGGCAGGGATAGCCAACCCTCCTAGAGAACTATTAGGTATAGAGGTTGTTGCTTACAGTCCTGCTCTATAATACCTGATTCAGCAGGACCTCAGAAATACAAGCACATCGGGAATGAAGGTCATTGAGAACACTCAATTGTCAGATACTTTGATAGAAAATATTGATGTGTATTTATATTTTTTCTAAATGGAAGCAACAGTTGTCTGCACTCTACAGAAGAAATTTTTGTTTCCCATTCCCAGATTGATATTTTCAGTCCGTAACTCAAAGATGGTGTTTGTATCTTTGAAGTTCTACTGTTTTCCAAAGTGAGCAGCAGATTAATGGAATAAGGTGGAAATTGCAAGGTCTGTGGATATTCACTCTCCGCTATTAGCGTGGAGCTGAAAACACCTTTAGCAAATTACCGAATAGCTATTTCAGTAGTTTATGCTATGAAATATTTATATTAAAAAAAATGTGTAGCCCATCAACTGAAATCTGAAGACCAAATGCCATCAAATGCCCTGGTATTTCTTCCTGTGATTGATCTACTAATTCCTCTCTACCTCACTCCTCTAAAGCATTATGCACTCAAAACGACAACTTGTTCATTATCATGACTCATCACGGACTCAGTATAAATCAATTGCATGCATAATGGAAAGAGTCTAGCATTCAGCCATCACATTTTCTGGGAGGTGCCAAAAGTGCTTTCTCCCCTCACAGACATTGACTGATCTACAGATCGGACGTTTTACATATTTTTTTTTCCCCCCATCTTCTGACTGTCACTTCTTTGTTACATTTGCATGTGCTCAAGGGTTTGAGTAGCCAATTCCCTCTTGTGAGGATCTCCCCGATCAAATAAACCAGGAATCTGAGGGCAATAAATGGAAACACCTGGGAGGGAAGGTCAATACGTTTTCATTTAGCCGTGATGTGAAACTGGTCCTAGGTCAGTGATTCAGTGAGAAAGCTTCATTTAGCTGGAATGAGAATGTGATGCGTGAGATTGCTCCTTGGTCAGTGACTCACAGAGGCTAATAATAAAACAGGCCTTCAAAGCACAAACATACATGCAAAGGGATGAAACACATCTTAACAGTGACATTGGTAAAAAAAAATGTTTTTAAAGAGTCTATAATACCATTGGCCCAAAAAATAACTGAAAATGGTGTTGTGTGATGCAAGAAATCCTGCCGGTCTCTGCATGTACAATCTCCTGCCGTTGTACCCTTCAGTAAGACATTTAACCTCTCGCAAAGGAGAGTTACTGGGTGTGCAGGCTTTTCGTCCAGCCCTGCTGAAACATCAGAGTCAGCTAATCAAGGTCATATTGAGCAGTTGGTTTTTTACAATATGGTGTGTTAGCATGGCACGAACAAATGTAAGAATTTTAGAAGGAGGCATTATGTTGCTACACTTGCCAGCATGTTATAACCATAACAATCTATACCTAGTAAGGATTATATATTTGCCTCCACACAACACTGTACACACAACGTTCGGCACATGCTGGTGGTATTTTACAAGAAAAAAATACATCCGTGGATAGATGCCAAATTGGGTGTTGATCGGTCCAGCGGTTCTGGAGAAGCAGACTTTTAAAATAATTGACATCATTGGAAAAGGTCCAAAAACAGACATTTTGTGTAATCTGTTCGATGTGGAGTTCTGATATATGGCAAGTGCAGTATAAAGTACAAAGTAGCTCATCCTACAGGAATGTGTCTAATTTGTTCTGATGGTGGTACTATGTAGTCAACAATGCACCAACAGCTTGGACCACACAAACATACTCATTGACAGACCAGACCCTCCAGGATTCACCTTCGATTCTTTGTGATATCTAAAAAGTCCATAGTTATAAATAATGATCATGCTGCTTAATAAAGGTTCTTGATACAGTGCATTGGGAAAGTATTCAGACCAGTAAACTTTTTTTTTGTGCCTTATTCTAAAATTGATTGATATTTAATCTACACACAATACCCCATAATGACAAAGCAAAAAATGTTGATTAGTAATCTTTGTAAATGTTAAAAAATAAAATAACGGAAAAAACTTTTTTACTCAAGTATTCAGACCCTTTGCTATGAGACTCGAAATGGAGCTAAGGTGCATCCATTGTTTCCATTGATCATCTTTGATATGTTTCTACAACTTGGTTAGAGTCCACCCATGGTAAATTCAATTGATTGGACATAATTTGGAAAGGCACACACCTGTCTATATATGGTCCCACAAAAACCAAGCCATGAGGTCGAAGGAATTGTCCGTAGAGTTCCGAGACAGGATTGTGTCGAGGCACAAATCTGGGGAAGGGTACCAAAAAATGTCTGCAGCATTGAAGATCCCCAAGAACACAGCAACCTCCATCATTCTTAAATGGAAGAAATGTGGAACAACCCAAACTCTTCCTAGAGCTGGCCGTCTGGCCAAACTGAGCAATCAGGGGAGAAGGGTCTTAGTCATGGAGGTGACCAAGAACTCGACTGTCACTCTGAGAGAGCTCCAGAGTTCCTCTGTGGAGATGGGAGAATCTACCAGAAGGACAACCATCTCTGCAGCACTCCACCATTCAGGCCTTTATGGTAGAATGGTCAGACGGAAGCCACTCCTCAGTAAAAGGCACACAATAGCCTGTTTGGAGTTTGCCAAAAGGCACCTAAAGGACAATGAGAAACAAGACTTTAACTATTTGGCTTGAATGCCAAATGTCACTTCTGGAGGAAACCTGGCACCATCCCTACGGTGAAGCATGGTGGTCACAGCATCATGCTGTGTGGATGTTTTTCAGCAGCAGGGACTGGGAGACCAGTCAGGATCGAGGGAGAGACAAACGGAGAAAAGTACAGAGAGATACTTGGTGAAAACCTGCTCCAGAGCGCTCAGGATCTCTGACTGGGGTGAAGGTTCCCCTTCCAACATGACAACGACCTTAAGCATACAGCCAAGACAACGCAGGAGTGGCATCGGGACAAGTCTCTGAATGTCCTTGAGTGGCTCAGCCAGAGCACGGACTTGTACCTGATCGAACATCTCTGGAGAAATCTGAAAACAGCTGTGCAGTGACTCTCCCCATCCATCCTGACAGAGCTTGAGAGGATCTGAAGAGAAGAATGGGAGAAACTCCCTAAATACAGGCGTGCCAAGCTTGTAGTGTCATGCCCAAGAACAGTTGAGGCTGCAATCGCTGCCAAAGGTGCTTCTACAACGTACTGAGTAAAGGGTCTGTAAAGTTTTTTATTTATGATAAATCTGCAAAAATTGTATAAACCTTGTTTTTCAAATCAAAGTTTATTTGTCAAGTGCGCTGAATACAACAGGTGTATATCTTAGTGAAATGCTTACTTACAGGCTCTAACCAATAGTGCATAGAAGGTATTAGGTGAACAATATGTAGGTGAAGAAATAAAACAACAGTAAAAAGACAGGCTATATACAGTAGCGAGGCTATAGAAGTGGTGAGGCTACATACAGACATCGGTTTGTCAGGCTGATTGAGGAAGTATGTACATGTGGTTAAAGTGACTATGCATATATGATGAACAGAGAGTAGCAGTAGCGTAAAAGAGGGGTTGGGTGGTGGGTGGGACACAATGCAGATTGCCCGGTTAGCAACTATGCGGGAGCACCGGTTGTCAGCTCAAATGAGGTAGTATGTACATGAATGTACAGTTAAAGTGACTATGCATATATGATAAACAGAGAGTAGCAGCAGGGTAAAAAGAGGTTTTGGGAGGGCGCACACAATGCAAATTGTCCAGGTAGCCATTTGATTACCTGTTCAGGAGTCTTATGGCTTTTGGCCTTTGGCCTTATGAGTGGCAGGAGTCTTTAAAGCTGTTCAAAGACCATCCACTGGTATATTCTACAAGAAATCTGACTCCAGAAATAAAAGCTTCCAAGTGAGAGATTCCACCTGGCAATATGTTCACCATCTGCCCTGTCCTGTCTCCCAGTCTGGAACAGGTACCCCCACCACAGTCCCCCAAGCTTTTGCTCGCCTCCAGCACACATGCACTGTTGGGGCGATTGACTCTGAACTTAAGTCGTTATATATATTTTTTTTTCTTCTTGTGCATTTTGCTATTTGGCTCATGACTCCTGCATGTTCTGTTGACTATGAACTTATGACTATGATTATCATAGGACAGCGCCCCGCATACAAAAGCATTAAAAACATTTTCCAAAACAGCAGAGGCGTCACAACAGTCAAGAAATAGCGATGAAATAAATCACTTATCTTTGACGATCTTCCTCTGTTTCTAATCCCAATGGTCCCAGCTAAACAACAAATGGTTGTTTTGTTTCGATAAAGTCCTTCTTTATATCCCAAAAAAGTCAGTTTAGTTGGCGTGCATGATTCAGTAAATCAACCCATTCCAGTCGTTCATCATGCAGACAAAGCAATCCCCAAGGTTACCAATAAACTTCATCCAAACAAGTCAAAGAACATTTCTAATCAATCCTCAGGTACCCTAATATGTAAATGAATTATACAAATTAAGACGGAGAATAGTATGTTCAATACCGGAGATAAAAAACTAAGTGCGCGCCCTCATCCACGAGCGCCACAAGACTACAGTCCAAATGAGAGCCAGCTTGAAAAACTACAAATTCTAGTTCATTTTTCAAAAAACAAGCCTGAAACCCTTTCTAAAGACTGTTGACATCTAGTGGAAGCTATATGGTGACCTCAAAAATAATTATCCTCGGGTTTTCACCTGCCATATCAGTTCTGTTATACTCACAGACATTATTGTAATGTCATATACCAATTATACGCATATCCTAGCTTCTGGGACTGAGTAACAGGTAGTTTACTTTGGGCACGTCAGGCATCCGAACACTGCCCCCTAGCCCTAAGAAGAGCCATTTTGCCACATCTTTGGAAGTATGCTTGGGGTCATTGTCCATTTGGAAGACCCATTTGTGACCAAGCTTTAACTTCCTGACTGATGTCTTGAGATGTTGCTTCAATATATCTACGTAATTTTCCCGCCTCATGATGCCATCTATTTTTTGAAGTGCACAAGTCCCTCCTGCAGCAAAGCACCCTCACGACATGATGCTGCCTCCCGAGCGCTTCGCGGTTGGGATGATGTTCTTCGGCTTGCAAGCCTCTCCCTTTTTCCTCCAAACATAACAATGGTCAAACAGTTCTATTTTTGTTTCATCAGACCAGAGTACATTTCTCCAAAAAGTATGAATTTTGTTCCCATGTGCAGTTGCAAACCATAGTCTGGCTTTTTTATGGCGGTTTTGGAGTGGTGGCTAATTCCTTGCTGAGCGGCCTTTCAGGTTATGTGGATATAGATACTTTTGTACCCGTTTCCTCTAGCATCTTCAGAAGGTCCTTTGCTGTTGTTCTGGGACTGATTTTCACTTTTCGCACCAAAGTACATTCATCCCTAGGAGACAGAGTGCGTCTCCTTCCTGAACGTTATGACGGCTGCGTGGTCCCATGGTGTTTATAATTGCACACAGATGAACGTGGTACCTTCAGGCATTTGGAAATTGCTCCCAAGGATGAACTGGACTTCTGGAGGTCTACAATTTTTTTCTGAGGTCTTGGCTGATTTCTTTTGACGTTCCCTATCAGAAGCCTCTAAAGCCATGACATCATATTATGGAATTTTCCATGCTGTTTAAAGGCACGGTCAACTGAGTGTATGTAAACTTTGACCCACTTCAATTGTGATACAGTGAATTATAAGTGAAATAATCTGTCTGTAAACAATTGACTTGTGTCATGCACAAAGTAGATGTCTTAACCGACTTGCCAAAACAAATAGAAATCCAAAATGGATGATGTTGAGAGATAGATGGGAGGGGTTGAATGGAGCTGAAGGGTGGGACTAATAACAAGATAAACAATGTAAAGCATACGGGATCTGTAAAATGTTTATAGGTTCGGAACTTTTGTGAAATAGCATGGTTACAAATAGAAATCAAACTGGATGGACATCAGAAATAGAGGAAGGGCTTAAGAACAAACAA
Source organism: Oncorhynchus nerka (assembly GCF_034236695.1). Taxonomy (NCBI): domain Eukaryota; kingdom Metazoa; phylum Chordata; class Actinopteri; order Salmoniformes; family Salmonidae; genus Oncorhynchus; species Oncorhynchus nerka. The sequence continues at coordinate 56,182,134 of NC_088423.1, forward strand.
GAGTGAACTATTGTAAAGTAAACTGTGTCTGTAAAATGTGTATAAGATGTTTAAATTGTTGGTAAAAGCAGAAGTGTTTATTAGTTTACTCCAATTGGGGGATCGGCGGTAGGGTTTGCGGGGAATAATAATAAAGGTATATTCTTTTTTTTAAGTGTGTATGTATGTCTATATAGGTACAGTGGGGCAAAAAAGTATTTAGTCAGCAACCAATTGTGAAAGTTCTCCCACTTAAAAAGATGAGAGGCCTGTAATTTTCATCATAGGTACACTTGACAGACAACTATGACAGACAAAATGAGAAAAAAATCCAGAAAATCACATTGTAGTATTTTTTATGAATTTATTTGCAAATTATGGTGGAAAATAAGTATTTGGTCACCTACAAAACAAGCAAGATTTCTGGCTCTCACAGACCAAGTCAGTTAAGAACAAATTCTTACTTTCAATGACGGCCTAGGAACAGTGGGTTAACTGCCTGTTCAGGGGCAGAATGACAGATTTGTACCTTGTCAGCTCGGGGATTTGAACTTGCAACCTTCCGGTTACTAGTCCAATACTCTAACCACTAGGCTACCCTGCCACCCCTAAAAATAAGTTTGTTCATCAATTAGTATATTTCAGTTTAACCACAGCATTTGTGTTATTTGTTCAGTCTTTTCAGATGGATTAAACTGAAATTGCAACCAACTTCCTAAGGCTTGTTGAAAAAATAACGATTTTCAAACAACTGAAAGTGAGCAGTTGTAATCTGAATTAAGGGGAAAAGGCCATTCTTGAAAATGGGGTGAGACGTTCCTAAAATGTTTCATGAAGGTTGGCTAAACAAACTCACTATAGAAAGTAATGCACATGAGATTCTATAACCTGGGCATGCCTATTCCGCTGGGGAAACTACTGTAGTGACTCGTAAAAAATATGTGCAGGCAGCTGGCAGGGAGTCCAGTGTAACCGATGTGAAATGGCTAGCTAGTTAGCGGTGGTGTGCGCTAGTAGCATTTTGATTGGTGACGTCACTCGCTCTGAGATCTTGAACTAGTGGTTCCCCTTGCTCTCGCTTTTGTGGAGCGATGGGTAACGATGATTCGTGGGTGACTGTTGTCTGTGTGCAGAGGGTCCCTGGTTCGAGGCCGGTGAGGAGAGGGACAGAAGCTAAACTCTTACACTGATGCTGTTGACCCAGATCACTGGTTGCTGCGGAAAAGGAGGAGGTCAAAAGGGGGGTGAGTGTAACCCATGTGAAATGTCTAGATAGTTAGCGATGGTGCACGCTAATAGTGTTTCAGTCGGTGATGTCACTCGCTCTGAGACCTAGAAGTTGTTGTTCCCCTTGCTCTGCAATGGACGTGGCTTTTGTGGCGCGATGGGTAACGATGCTTCGTGAGTGACTGGTTGATGTGTGCAGAGGGTCCCTGGTTTGAGCTCAGGTTGCTGCGAGGAGACGGGCGGAAGCTATACTGTTACACCAGCATGGTCATCAGATTGCTGAATTTTTCTTTCTTTACTGGAAGAGGAGACTCATAGGCCCCGGGGTAGTGGCTTGACTACTAGGACCTCCATCCCTCATACTGGCTGTGGCTCTGGTGTGTATATTTCAAGAATCATCAGCAGAAATGATAAAGGACAGCAGAAACAATACTCATCATACAATTCTAATTACTTTTTCAACAAAATGCCCTACCATGACTTTTGGTATAAAGCAGTGTGCTGGGGTTAAAGAACCCCTCTAAAAGACCTACTTTTTTTAGTACCTGGCTAAATCAGTGAGGTGGTGTGTAGTCCAGCTAATCCAGCTAGTCAAGTTGGCCAGTGCCCCATTGTGAACATATTTCTGCCCAGTGTGGATGCAGGCCACTGAAAGCACATACATTAACTTTAAGTTAATCTGAATAGCAGGAAAATTAAGAGAACTTAATATAGACATTAGAGCCACATCCAGCTCACATGTAAGTATCACGTGTGGATGAACTTATTGGGATCAGAGAATGTTATGATTTAAGTAAGAAATATAGACATAATACATAGCCCAATCATACCTGTAGATGGCTATTTGTATTTTCATATACTGACATGAATGTCTTCTTGTAGGCAGTCAGTCGCTGGCCTCCCTGTTGAAGGTGCATTGAAAACTTTTTATTTTAGGCTGGTCCTGAGGCTGCCTTCACTTTGTCCTGGATTGTAAACACACACACGGGTTTGCAACAGTTATCCAGGTTTGCAACATTGTATCATATCAGTCAGACAGTGAGAAGTCTGATCCCACTGTCTCCCTCAATTATATCCCCCTGCTCATTCCTGGGCTGAGACTACACAGATGCGCACACCCACACTCTCTAATGTTACAATGTTTGCAACATTACTGCCTGACCAGGACCTCCATCCCTGTGTCTGTAAATCAACACATTAAGAGCCTTGACAGTTTTAATGATGTTCTCATCAGGGGGCCATCCCACTTTCGACAGTCACAAAGACCCGGGTTCACATACAAGTCAGGCACTTATATCTCATTAAGCCACAAAAATAAACTGATGTCTATAATCCTCTACAGCCATTTTACTGATTGTATAACGTAGCTCAACATGTCCCTAACTGGCCTAGAATAATAATATTATAATAAGAAAAAAAATAAGCCATTAACAGGTCCATTAACCCTTTAACAGTAAAAATTATGACAGACAATCTGCTTGGATATCCTTGTCTAGCTTGCACTTCATGAGTAATGGTCACACACTCCCTCTTTACACAAGTGCAGCAGGATTGCAACTTAATCTGCTTCAACTTTCAATGAGTGTACAATAATATGGCTATTGTAGTGAAAACTCGGGGAGAAAAAGGTGTAGATTCCTGCGCAGAGCTCGGCAGGCATTTATTTCTCCTTAGCAGATGGCAGGAATCGTGGTCACAGGCATGCAATTGTCATACACAGGTAGGCAAACAGGCAGTTGAATCAAATCTAGGACTGAAGGTTATAACTGGTTCTCACAAAAAAAGCTAGGAAAGGCTTAGTAGAGCCAAAATGAATAATACCTCAAACAGAATGAACTGAACTAAATAAGGAGCCGATGAGACCAGGTGAGTAACAGGTGAAAACAATGAACAAAAATTTAAGACAGGGCTACGTTCCAGAACACAAAGAAACAGAACACAAGGTTGACTAAGAAAATAAATACAGAACCTTGCATCTATTCAGTTGTTTCGGATCACACCTGCTCCAAGCCTGAGAGAATCAAAGCTTGCTGCTTCTTGTATGGGACTGTGTAGCATCCGCTGAAAATCTGCAACTTTCGCTCCTCCATCAACTTTAAACAATCCCTTCTGCACGTGAAAGTATAGGCACACTATTCTCTAATGCAGGAAACAGTGTAACGTTGCCGATAGCCATGAATCATCAGGTGGATAGATAGATGTAGATTATACATTTCTCCTGGCTAATCTATCAACAACTTTCTTAATGTATTGGCTATTAGCTGATATGTTTCGCTTTAACTAGCTACTCAAGCCGTAAGGTTCTGCTTTTCTTTTCTTAGTCAACCATGTGTTATTTTTCTTTGTGTTCTGGAACTTAGCCCTGTCTTTCATTTTTGTTCATTGATTTCACCTGCGCTCGTTTCTCACCTGGTCTCATCAGCTCCCTATTTAGTTCAGTTCTTTCTGTTTGTATGGTTGTGGTATTGTTTGTTTTGGACTGCCTACCTGTGTTTGACCATGGCCTGCGACATGATTCCTGCCTTCTGCGAAGGTGTAATAAACATCCGCTGTGCACCTTTTTCTCACTGAATTTTCATTACACAAACGGGGCAACACTGGTCAAAATAAAATAGGTAGCTAGCTATGTTGGCTAGCTAGCTAGCTTGGTGCTTTCTCGTTGACAAGTTTTTCTTCATGCCCCTTTCAATTAGTTTTGGGTTTCTACACAGGCCTCTGTCTTTCATGGTGTTTTTATCCATTCCTTTAGTTTGGTTTTTATTGTCTTACTGACATTTTCTTATACACCTCATCACTGTGAATTGCTCCCTAAAACGAACAGGCCATTCTAATCGACCTGGCCCGGGTATCCTGGAAGGATATTGACCTCATCCCGTCAGTAGAGGATGCCTAGTTCAAAAGCGCTTTCCACTCCATCTTAAATAAGCATGCCCCATTCAAAAAATGTAGACCTAAGAACAGATATAGCCCTTGGTTCACCCCATACTCAACTGCCCTTGAGCAGCACAAAAACATTATGTGGCATTCTGCATTAGTCTCAAATAGCCCCCACGATATGCAACCAATATACTCAGTCAGTTAGGAAAGCTAAGGCTAGCATTTTCAAACAGAAATTTGCTTCCTGTAGCACTTATTACAATAGGTTTCGGGACACTAAAGTCCACGGAGAATAAGAGCACCTCCTCCCAGATGCCAACTGCACTGAGGATAGGAAACACTGTCATAATCAAGAATTTCAATAAGCATTGTTTGACGGCTGGCCAAGCTTTCCACCTGGCTACCCCTACCCAGGCCAACATCTCAGCACCCCCTGCAGCAACTTGCCACGATCAAGGTCCAAAACGATATCATAACCGCCAGACAGTAAGACAGTACTGTGCAGCCGTCTTCATCGACCTGGCCAAGGCTTTCGACTCTGTCAATCACCACATTATTTTTCGGCAGACTCAATAGCTTTGGCTTCTCAAATGACTGCCTCGCCTGGTTCATCAACTACTTCTCAGATATAGTTTAGTGTGTCAAATCAGAGGGCCTGTTGTCCGGACCTCTGGCAGTCTCTATGGGGGTGCCACAAGGTTGAATTCTCGGCTCTTTTCTCTCTATATATCAATGTTGTTCCTCTTGCTGCTGGTGATTCTCTGATACACCTTTATGCAGACGACACTATTCTGTATACTTCTAGCCCTTTTTGGACACTGTGCAAATAAAACTCCATGAGCTTCAACGCCATACAACACTCCTTCCGTTGCCTCCAACTGCTTTTAAATGCTAGTAAAACTAAGTGCACGCTCTTCAACCGATTGCTGCCCGCACCTTCCCACCTGACTAGCATCACTACTCTGGACGGTTCTGACTTAGAATATGTGGACAACTACAAATACCTAGGTGTCTGGATAGACTGTAAACTCTCCTTCCAGGCTCACATTAAGCAACTCCAATCCTAAATTAAATCTAGAATTGGCGTCCTATTTCGCAACAAAGCCTGCTTCACTCATGCTGCCAAACATACACTCGTAAAACTGACTATCCTGCCGATCCTTGACTTCGGCGATGTCATTTACAAAATAGCCCCCAACATTACTCAGCAAACTGGATGTCTATCACAGTGCCATCCGTTTTGTCACCAAAGCCCCATATACTACCCACCACTGCGACCTGTATTCTCTCTATGGCTGGCCCTCACTAAATATCCGTCGCCAAACACACTGGCTCCAGGTCATCTATAAATCTTTGCTGGGTAAAGCCCCGTGTTATCTCAGCTCACCGCTCACCATGGTAACACCAAGCCGTAGCACGCACTCCAGAAGGTATTTTGCACTGGTCATCCCCAAAGGCAATACTTACTTTGGCTGCCTTTCCTTCCAGTTCTCTGCGGCCAATGCCTGGAATGAATTGCAAAAATCACTGAAGCTGGAGTCTTATATTTCTCTCACTAACTTTAAGCATCAGCTGTCAGAGCAGCTTACCGATCTCTGTAAATAGCACACCCAACTACCTCATCTCCATATTATTACACACCCTCTTGCTCTTTTGCACCCCAGTATCTCTACTTGCACATCATCATCTGCACATCTATCACTCCAGTATGCTAAATTGTAATTATTTTGGCTCTATGGCCTATTTATTGCCTACCTCCCTACTCTTCTACATTTGCATACATTGTGCATAGATTTTTCTATTTTACTTTTCTATTGTGTTATTGGCTCTATGTTTGTTTATGTGTAACTCTGTGTTGTTGTTTTTGTCACAATGCTTTGCTTTATCTTGGCCAGTTGTAAATGAGAACTTGTTCTCAACTGGCCTACTACCTAAATAACGGTGAAATACATTATTTTTTTTGTCACCGATTTTAATCAGCAGTAGAAAATGAAAGCACTTGTCCGTCCATTCTTGTGTTCATAAGTTTGTTTAGTATTCGTAATGTGATGAGAAGACTGGATAGTCATAATTTAGGCTAATAAATTATGCTGTTCGCAAAAACAACTGTTCAATGAATGGCTGAACACGTATATCGTATAGTAGGCCTAGGCTATATCAGATACGTTTCTTCTTTCTTTGTACGGGAAAAATGTGGCCTTTTATAAACACTTTTCACGCAAATCTACTACACTTTATACAACAAATTACAGGGGAGCCTGTATATGGTGGACGACTTTGTCCACCATATAATAGGCCTACAAGAGTGGGAGACGCAAATGGAATAAGATGTCCATCTAAACTTCAGGATATTGCGATATTCACGGCTGGGCCTTTACTTTTCATAAACAAAATGTAAGGTGCAATATGCAGAAACCGCTCCGCCATCTCTTGGTTGCTAAAATTGTAACAGTTCAGCTATATTCAGTTTGTGACAAAACAAGCAGTCATTGTGTAGAGATTCATTGTACTATTTAAACCGCTGTGAAATGTATTTTCAGCTGTTTGAAGCTGGTGTACAAAACTGGAAGTAAAACATGCAAAAATTAAACTTAAGAACATGAGCATAGAAATAGCACACGTAGAACAGATCTACCGCTTCTTAGACTTGCTTTCAATTAAAATGACAGATCTATAACTGACATTTCAGCCATATTCTGTGGGTACTTTGTGGGTGATTGTTTCCTGTCTTTGTGTTCTCTGCACCAGATAGGACTATTTCGGTTTTGCCACGTTTGTTGGTTTTTGTAATTGTGTTCATGTTGAGTTTCTCATATTAAAAACCATGAACACGAACTATGCTGCATTTTGGTCCTCCTCTCCTTCGATGGAAGAAAACCGTGACAGCTATGCATGGAAGCCAGGAGATGATAAACGTGTTTATGTCAATTACGGTGAGTCTGGCAATTATTTGCATGACAATCACCGGCTGACAAAATGTAATGACCGCCACAGCCCTAACCGAGACCCCCCTTTTTGAGTGAACCACGTGAAGTTGTTGAGGACATTCCTGAGTGCAGAGTGTTCATACCAGTCCAAACAATCCGAACTAAGGGAGTAAACGCATTAGGGTTTGGAAACAACACACACAACCAATTTTGTGTGAAAGTCTACTTATGTCAAGTCAATCGGGCCCCAGGTGCTGTCTCCAAATGCTAACTGTCACATTTCATAAATGTAATACATTGTAACAAAACCATAACAAAGCTGATAATCAATATAATGGAAATGTCTTACCAGACTTTAATACATATCAAATGGTTTATTAAAGTTAGACACAAATACACAAACGAACAGGATAGATTTATCAGTAATGACTTTTGATGTCGAAAAGGTTTTTGACCATCTTGAAAGTTTTTTTTCTATTCAACATTTTGGAAGCTGAAATAATACATGTAATAAAGACATTTTATAAATGTTCTACAGCTAAAATATACCAAAAAATACATTATCTGATGAAATTACTTTAAAAAGCGGAACAAGATAGGGATGTCCCTTCTCCCTCCTGTTTGTACTGGCAATTGAACTGCTTGCAAAATAATTAGACAGGACCCAACATAACAGGTATATAAGTATTGCCGATGATACACAGTGCATTTGGGAAATAATTCAGATATTTTCCACATTTTTGTTACATTACAGCCTTATTCTAAAATGTAATAAATAGTTTTTTCCCTCATCAATCGACACAAAATACTCCATAATGACAAAGAAAAATGGAAATTTTAACATGTTTTGCAAATAAAATGTAAGTATTACATTTACATACACTACTGGTCAAAAGTTTTAGAACAGCTACTGATTTATATTTGAGATTCTTCAAATAGCCACACTTTGCCTTGATGACAGCTTTGCACACTCTTGGCATTCTCTCAACCAGATTCATGGGGTAGTCACCTGGAATGCATTTCAATTAACAGGTGTGTCTGCACAAGAATTTTGAAGGTTTCTTCAAGTGCAGTTGTAAAAACCATCAAGCGCTATGATGAAACTGGCTTTCATTAGGACTGCCACAGGAAGGGAAGACCCAGAGTCACCTCTGCTGCAGAAAATAAGTTAATTAGAGAAACCAGCCTCAGAAATTGCAGCCCAAAATAAATGCTTCACAGAGTTCAAGTAACATCAACTTTTCAGAGGAGACTGTGTGAATCAGGCCTTCATGGTCAAATTGCTGCAAAGATACCACTGCTAAAGGACACCAATAAGAAGAGACTTGCTTGGGCCTATAAACATGAGCAATGGACATTAGACCGGTGGAAATTCGTCCTTTGTTCTGGAGTACAAATTTGAGATTTTTGGTTCCAACCGCTGTGTATTTTAGAGACACAGTGTGGGTGAACAGATGATCTCCATATGTGTATTTCCCACCGTGAAGCACGGAGGAGGAGGAGGAGGTGTTATGTTGGCTACCATGGCTACCACAGCATTCTGCAGCGATACGCCATCCCATCTGGTTTGGGCTTAGTGGGACTATCATTTGTTTTTCAACAGGACATTGACCCAACACACCTCCAGGCCGTGTAAGGGCTATTTTACAGAGAGCTGCCTCAGATGACCTGGCCTCCACAATCCCCGACCTCAACCAAATTGAGATGGTATGGGATGAGACGGACAGCAGAGTGAAGGAAAAGCAGCAAGAAAGTTCTCAGCATATGTGGGCATTCCAGCTGAAGCTGGTTGAGAAAATGCCAAGAGTGTGTAAAGCTGTCATCAAGGCAAAGGGTGGCTATTTGTTTAACACTTTTTTGGTTACTACATCATTCTATATGTTATTTCATGTCTTCCCTTTTATTCTACAATGTAGAAAATAGTACAAATAAAGTCCTTGAATGAGAAGATGTTCTATATATTAGTATAATATCACAGTAATTATTTGCAGTTTCTATCAGCAGAACATATCAGCAGAACATGCTAATTATATTTTGCCAAATACCAAAAGGAGCAGTATTGTCACGACCACTTTAAAAAGTGAAATAATGAGTAGCAGGCCATTTTGTGGTCACATCCCATGCATTATATATCGTATGTATCCTTACACTCCATACACTGAACGCCTTACCTTACATGGATATTGCCCCAGGAAGGGTTTTGAAATGCCTGCAAGTATTTGGAGGAGCATGGTCTCTTTTAGACCTGCTTTTATGAATTAATGCTCACACTGTCTGTGATGAGGGGACAAATGATGGGGGCAATTATAGTAGCTCCCAAAAAAAGAACCAGGACCCATGGCAGATAGTATAGCATGTCGTTAATCTTCCTCCTGCCCCTTTACAGCATGATGAGTGTGTGTGTGTGTGTCATGGAGAGAGTATGAGTGTTTGAGTCATTTCATAACAAAACCATTCTAGGCAAAGGTTCGCTGCAAAGGTTGAGCTCCGCAGACACCCACTGTAGTCTAGATATGGTCTCAATAAGACCAATGTTATTGGAGCTCTTGAATGGGCATGTCTGTGTCACCCAGATTTACAGGGGGCAAAGCCAATCATTACAAATTTCCTCAGGCAGAGATTGTGTGGGCCTTTATTTTTGTGTGTGTGCACGTGGATGCGTCAAAGCATCAGACTTTACAATTTAACTGCTCAGTTAAGAATCTACCAAGGGCTAGGGCGAATTATTTAATATTTTTCCAGCCTGTCATCTGTCACCCAGACCACTGACTTTACCACCCCGTAAAACAACGTAGATATACAGACAGGACTTAACCAAGGCTAACCCTAACCCCAGGGTTCCTCATGTGTATTCTAATAACAGTAAATACAGTAACTAGGGTTGCAAAACTCCCAGTAATTTACCAAGGTTACTGGAATTTGGGTAATTTATACTTGTACAGTGCCTTCAAACTATTCAGACCCCTTGACCTTTTCCACATTTTGTCGTGTTACAAAGTGGGATTAAAATGGATTTATTTGATATTATTTTATGGCAAATAATACACTGCTCAAAAAAATTAAGGGAAAAATAAATAACACATCCTAGATCTGAATGAATTAAATATTCTAATTAATTACTTTTTTCTTTACATAGTTGAATGTGCTGACAACAACATCACACACAAATTATCAATGGAAATAAAATGTATCAACCCATGGAGGTCTGGATTTGGAGTCACACTCAAAATTAAAGTGGAAAATCTCACTACAGGCCGATCCAACTTTGATGTAATGTCCTTAAAACAAGACAAAATGAGGCTCAGTAGTGGGTGTGGCCTCCACGTGCCTGTATGACCTCCCTACAACGCCTGGGCATGCTCCTGATGAGGTGGCGGATGGTCTCCTGAGGGATCTCCTCCCAGACCTGGACTGAAAGCATCCGCCAACTCCTGAACAGTCTGTGGTGCAACGTCACGTTGGTGGATGGAGCGAGACATGATGTCACAGATGTGCTCAATTGGATTCTGGTCTGGGGAATGGGCCGGCCAGTCCATAGCATCAATGCCTTCCTCTTGCAGGAACTGCTGACACACTCCAGCCACATGAGGTCTAGCATTGTCTTGCATTAGGAGGAACCCAGGGCCATCCGCACCAGCATATGATCTCACAAGGGGTCTGAGGATCTCATCTTGGTACCTAATGGCAGTCAGGCTACCTCTGGCGAGCACATGGAGGGCATGTGCGGCCTCCCAAAGAAATGCCACCCCATACCATGACTGACCCACCACCAAACCGGTCATGCTGGAGGATGTTGCAGGCAGCAGAACGTTCTCCACGGCTTCTACAGACTCTGTCACGTCTGTCACGTGATCAGTGTGAACCTGCTTTCATCTGTGAAGAGCACAGGGCGCCAGTGGCAAATTTGCCAATCTTGGTGTTCTCTGGCAAACGCCAAACGTCCTGCACGGTGGACGTCGGGCCCTCATTACCACCCTCATGGAGCCTGTGTCTGACCGTTTGATCAGACACATGCACATTTGTGGCCTGCTGGAGGTCATTTTGCAGGGCTCTGGCAGTGCTCCTCCTGCTCCTCCTGGCACAAAGGCGGAGGTAGCGGTCCTGCTGCTGGGTTGTTGCCCTCCTACGGCCTCCTCCACGTCTCCTGATGTACTGGCCTGTCTCCTGGTAGCGCCTCCATGCTCTGGACACAACGCTGACAGACACAGCAAACCTTCTTGCCACAGCTCGCATTGATGTGTCATCCTGGATGAGCTGCACTACCTGAGCCACTTGTGTGGGTTGTAGACTCCGTCTCATGCTACCACTAGAGTGAAAGCACCGCCAGCATTCAAAAGTGACCAAAACATCAGCCAGGAAGCATAGGAACTGAGAAGTGATCTGGTTCTGCAGAACCACTCCTTTATTGGGGGTGTCTTGCTAAATGCCTATAATTTCCACCTGTTGTCTCTTCCATTTGCACAACAGCATGTGAAATGTATTGTCAATCAGTGTTGCTTCCTAAGTGGACAGTTTGACTTCACAGAAATGTGATTGACTTGGAGTTGCATTGTGTTGTTTAAGTGTTCCCTTTATTTTTTGAGCAGTGTATATCTGATATATCTTGATTAGATATCGTATTTAACCCCTGAGTAAATACATGTTAGAAACACTTTTAGCAGCGATTACAGCTGTGAGTTGGCGCCGGGGGGGGGGGGGGGGTCTTGACCAGTTGTGCTGTTTATTTGTGTTTATTGCCCTTAACATTTTTTTACTTTACCACCACAAACTGACGCTAACACTAAAGATTGTACTCAATAAGCTGTATAAGGCCAGAAGCAAATAATTAAATGCTCACCCAGAGGTGGTGCTCCTAGTGGCCGGGGACTTTAATGCAGGAAACCTGAAATCCTTTTTACTTCATTTCTACCAGCATGTCACATGTGCAACTAGAGGGGAAAAAAGACCACCTTTACTACCTGGGCTCCTGAGTGGTGCAGTGGTCTAAGACACTGCATCTCTGTGCAAGAGGCCTCACTGCAGTACCTGGTTCAAAGCCAGCTGCATCACATCCAGCTGTGGAGTCCCATAGGGTGGTGCATAATTGTCCCAGTGGCATCTGGGGTGCGCCGTAATTGTAAATAAGAATTTGTTCTTAACTGATTTGCCAAGTTAAATAAATGTTCAACACAGAGAGAGGATTACAAAGCTCACACTCCATTTGGTAAATCGAACCCTAACTCTATCTATCCTGATTCTTGCTTACAGGCAAAAACTCAAACAAGAGGTACCAGTAACCCGCTCAATATGGAAATGGTCCAATAATGTGGATGCTAACATACAGGACTGTTTCGCTAGCACAGACTGGAATATGTTCTGGGATTTTGCCGATGATATTGAAGGGTAAACAACATCAGTCACTGGCTTCATTAATGAGTGCATCGACGAAGTCATCCTCACAGTGACGATACATATACATATCCCAACCAGAAGCCATGGATTACAGGCAACATCCGCACTGAGCTAAAGGCTAGAGCTGCCGCTTTGAAGGAGAGGGACACTAATCTGGACACTTAAAAAATTCCTGGTACACCATCAAACAGGCAAAACATCAATACAGGACGAAGATCAAATCGTACTACACAGGCTCTGATTTTTTAATTTTTTTATTTAACCAGGTAGACAGGTTGAGAACAAGTTCTCATTTACAACTGTGACCTGGCCAAGATAAAGCAAAGCAGTTCGACAATAACAACAACAACACAAAGTTAAACATAGGATAAACAAACGTACAGCCAATAACACGATAGAAAGTAAATATACTGTGTGTGCAAATTGAGAAAGTTTATGAAAGTAAGGCAATAAGTAGGCCATAGTGGCTAAATAATTACAATTTAGCAATCGGAAACTGAAGTAATAGATGTGCAGATGATGTGCAAGCAGGGATACTGGGGTGCAAAAGAGCAAAAATAAATAACAATATGGGGATGAGGTAGTTGGGTGGGCTATTTACAGATGCGCTGTGTACAGAAGCAGTGATCGGTAAGCTGCTCTGACAAGTTAGTGAGGGAGATATGTCTACAGCTTCAGTGATTTTTGCAATTCGATCCAGTCATTGGCAGCAGAGAACTGGAAGGAAAGGCGACCAAAGGAAGCGATGGCTTTGGGGAAAAAAACCTGCTGGAGTGTGTGCTATGGGTGGGTGTTGCTAAGGTGACCAGTGAGCTGAGATACGGCAGGGCTTTATCTTGCAAATACTTATAGCTGACCTGGAGCCAGTGTGTTTGGAGACGAATATGAAGCGAGTGCCAGCAAACGAGAGCATACAGGTCACAGTGGTGGGCAGTATTCAGGGCTTTGGTGACACAATGGATGGCACGGGGATAGACTACACCCAATTTTCGGTGTTGGAGGCTATTTTCAATTACATTGCCGAAGTCAAGGATCGGTAGGATTGTCAGTTTTACAATGTTATGTTTGGCAACATGAGTGAAGGAGGCTTTGATGCAAGTTATGAAGCCGATTCTAGATTTAATTTTGGATTGAAGTTGCTCAATGTTAGTCTGGATGGAGAGTTTACAGTCTAACCAGACACCTAGGTACTGTATTTGTAGTTGTCCACATATTCTAAGTGAGAACTGTCCAGAGTAGTGATGCTAGTCGGGCTGGAGGGTGCGGGCAGCGATGGGTTGAAGAGCATGCATTTAGTTTTATTAGCATTTAAGGGCAGTTGTAGGCCATGGAAGGAGTGTTGTATGGCATTGAAGCTTGTCTGGAGGTTTTTTAACACAGAAGAAGAAGGCCTGAGAATTGAACCCTGTGGCATCCCCATAGAGACTGCCAGAGGTCCTGACAGCAGGCCCTCCGATTTGACACACTGAACTCTATCTGAGAAGTAGTTGGTGAACCAGGCGAGGCAGTCATTTGAGAAACCAAGGCTATTGAGTCTGCCGCGGTGATTGACAGAGTTGAAAGCCTTGGCCAGGCCGATGAAGACGGATGTACTGTCTTTAATTGATGGCGGTTACGATATCATTTAGGACCTTGAGCGTGGCTGAGGTGCACCCATGAACAGCCTGGAAACCAGATTTCATAGCGCAGAAGGTACGGTGGGATTCAAAATGGTCATGATCTGTTTGTTAACTTGGTTTTCGAAGACTTTAGAAAGTCAGGGCAGGATAGATATGGGGCTACAACAGTTTGGGTCTAGAGTGTCTCCAGCTTTGAAGAGGGAGATGACCGCTGCAGCTTTCCAATCTTTAGGGACAATCTCAGACGATACTAAAGAGAGATTGAACAGGCTAGTAATAGGGGTTGAAACAGTTACGGCAGATACATTTAGAAAGAGAGTGTCCAGATTTGTAGGGGTCCATATTTTGCAGCTCTTTCAGAATATAAGCTATCTGGATTTCGGTGAAGGAGAAGTGGGGGGTGGGGGGGCTTGGGCAAGTTTCTGCGGGGGGTGCAGAGCTGCTGGCCGGGGTCGGGGTAGCCAGGTGGAAAGCGTGGCCGGCCGTAGAAAAATGCTTATTGAAGATCTCGATTATCATACATTTATCAGTGGTGACAGTGTTTCCTAGCCTCACTGCAGTGGGCAGCAGGGAGGATTTGCTCTTATTCTCCATGGACTTTACTGTGTCCCAATTTTGGGGGGAATTTGTGCTACAAGATGCAAATTTCTGTTTGAAATAGCTAGCCTTTGCTTTCCTTACTTCCATGAAAAGTTGCATATCGCGGGGGCTATTTGATGCTAATGCAGTACTTCACAGGATGTTCTGGTGCTGTTCAAGGGCAGTCAAGTCTGGAGTGAACCAAGGGCTACATATGTTCTTAGTTCTACATTTCTTGAATGGGGCTTGCTTATTTAAAATGGCGAGGAAACACTTTTAAAGAATAACTAGGCATCCTCTACTGACGGGATGAGGTCAATATCCTTCCAGGATACCCGGGCCAGGTCGATTAGAAAGGCCTGCTCGCTGAAGTGATTTATGGAGTGTTTGACAGTGATGAGGGGTGGTTATTTGAAAGCGGGCCCATTACGGATGCAGGCAATGAGGCAGTGATCGCTGAGATCCTGGTTGAAAACAGTAGAGGTGTATTTAGAGGGCAAATTGGTCAGGATGATATCCTTGAGGGTTCCCGTGTTTACGGATTTAGAGTTGTACCTGGTAGGTTCCTTGATAATCCGTGTGAGATTGAGGGCATCTAGCAAATATTCTAGGACGAACAGAGTGTTAAGCATATCCCAGTCACCTAACAGTACACACTCTGAAGATAAATGGGGAGCAGTCAATTCACATATGGTGCCCAAGGCACAGCTTGGGGCTGAGGGGGGACTATAACAAGTGGCAACAGTGAGAGACATTTCTGGAAAGGTGAATTTTTAGAAGTAGAAGCTTGAACTGTTTGGGCACAGACCTGGATAGCATGACATAACTCTGCAGGCTATCTCTGCAGTAGATTGCAACTCCTCCCCCTCTGGCAGTTCTAGCTGGGCGGAAAACGTTGTACTTGGGGATGGAACTTTCAGAATTTTTGGTTGGCTTAAGTCAGGATTCAGATATGGCTAGGTCATTAGGGTTGGCAAAGTGTGATAAAGCAGTGAATAAAATAAACTTAGGGAGGAGGTTTCTGATGTTAACATGCATGAAACCAAGGCTTTTATGGTTACAGAAGTCAACAAATGAGAGTGCCTGGGGAATAGGTGTGGCACTGAGGGCTACAGGGACTGGGTTAACCTCTACATCACCAGAGGAACAGAGGAGGAGTAGGATAAGTTTCCGGCTAAAGGCTATAAGAACTGGTCATCTATTACTCTTGGAACAAAGAATATAAGAAGCAGATTTCTGGGCATGGTAGAATAGATTCAGGGCATAGTATACAGACAAGGGTATGTATGGTAGGATGTGTGTACAGTGGAGGTAAATCTAGGCATTGGAACATTGCTGCTGGGAGTTGCTTCTATTCAGCCACTGGAGCAAGTCGGGCACGGCTCGCAGTCGGTTTTTCAATTCATCCCAAAGTTGTTCGATGGGGATTGAGGTCAGGGATCTGTGCAGGCCATTGAAGTTATTTCACACCTGTCTTGACAAACCATTTCAGTATGGACCTCACTTTGTGCACGGAAGCATTATTGTCATGCTGAAACTGGAAAAGGCCTTCCCTAAACTGTTTTCGCAAAGTTGGAAGCACAGAATCCTCTAGAATGTCATTGTATGTTGTAGCGTTAAGATTTCCCTTCACTAGAACTAAGGGGCCTAGCCCGTACCATCCCAAGACCATTATTTCTCCTCCATCAAACTTTACAGTTGGCACTACGCATTGGGGCAGGAAGCATTCTCCTGGCATCCGCCAAACCCAGATTCGTTCATATAACTGCCAGATAGTGAAGCGTGAATCATCACTCCAGAGTGTTTCCACTGCTCTACAGTCCAATGGCGGAGAGCTTTAGACCACTCCAGCCGACCATTGCCATTGTGCATGTTAATCTTAGGCTTGTGTGCAGCTGCTTGGCCATGGAAACCCAATTCATGAAGCTCCAGACGAACAGTTCTTGTGCTGACATTACTTCCGGAGGCAGTTTGGAACTCGGTAGTGAGTGTTGCAACTGGGACAGACGATTTTTACGCGCTTCAGCACTCGGCGGTCCCGTTCTGTGAGTTTGTGTGGCCTACTACTTTGTGGCTGAGCTGTTGTTACTCCTAGACGTTTCCACTTCACAAAAACAGCACTTACAGTTACGGCAGGGAAGAAATTTGACATCCTATGATGGTGTCACGTTCGAAAGTCACAGAGCTCTTCAGTAGGGTCATTCTACTGACAATGTTTGTCTATGGATGTTGCATGGCTGTGTGCTCAATTTGTATACACCTGTCAGCAATGCAAATTGCTGAAATAGCCAAATACACAAATTTGAAGGGGTGTCCACATACATTTGTATATATACTCTATATGCTTGGTGTTGATGTTTGATGTGAAACTTGGGGAATAACTCTCAGATGAGCAAATCCTGTCTTGATCACTTGGTTGGTGAGCACATCAGCGGTGGAGCACGAGCACGATTGATTGCTCTGTCTCAAGTAAACAGTTGCAGTGTGTAGCTAACTAGTTGGTTGTTTTGTCCTGTTTCCACCAATGTAATACATATAGAATCGGCCCAAGCTGCTTGCTATAGCTAGCTTGTCTGTCAGGCAAGAAAAGTTGTGTAGCAGTAAATTTGGCCTGCGCTTGCAAAGCGGCAACCTCAGCTGTCACTTTCACTAGCTAGCCACACAGACAACCAGCCACCTAAATGGAGATTAGAGTCATTTGTGTGTCTCTGTTGGGCTAAGGTCATGGTTTGTCATGTTTGCTAGGTATAGATATTCATAGGCTATACATCATCTTGTTTTCCTATTATTTGACATTGTCACTATCGTTTTAGGGTATATGCCCGTGCAGTGGATTGTTAAGCGGTGAATGGACCAAAATATTTATTGTTACACAGGGAGATATGGAGTTCAGTTCCGGGGAAGCTCGGAAGAGTTTTTAGAAAAAACAGATGTGGAGACTGAGGTTGGAGTTAGCTGAGTAGAACAGGGTAAACAGGTCCTGAGGGGAATCCAAGGTAGTGGTGAGTAAAATCCAGAGCAAGGTAGTTGGGTGATGAGATGTGGAACAGGAGCCAGAGACAGAGCGGTAACTGCAATGATAGGATAAACAGTGTCAGGCATGGAAACAGGCACAGCAGAGTAACAGGATCTTGAATAATCATATATGGCTAGAATCATGAACTGACTGAGCAGAGATTACAGTCTGGTAGAGTGGAAGTGGCAGGACAGAGTATTTGTAGAGGTCTTTCTTATGGAACGAGTTGCAGCTGGTAGGGATCTGCTTTGACTCCAGCACACCTGTCTCCAACGACACAATCACAGAGAGGGAGGGAGAGAGAGTGTACAGGGGGAGTAATTGCAGGTCAAGAAGCCACCAGATGAACACCAGAGGGCATAGCTGGAGCAGATGTGACATGGAGCTCATATGATATTGAGTTGCAGTGATATTTGTTGACATAGCCAGCTAACAATTTGCTTGTTTTGTCCTGTTTCTACCGATGCTTCATAACTAAATCAATTCATATTGGCAAACTCTCTAGTTGGTCTGTCAGGCAAGAAAATTTGAGTTGGAGGCAATATTGTCCTTTGCTCACGACGCTGTCTCTTGATCGTCACTCCCTCCCTACAAAGACAACCAGCTAACTCTTCCAATCGAAATAGATGAAAAATTATTATAAACCTGTTTCTAAACATGTCGTCTTTGTAATATTTTACTTTCAACATCCTAAATAAACAATAGTTGATGTGTTGAATCTGTAAACCGTTGCGCCACATGCTTTGACGACTTACCATCTATGAAAAGTAATGATGTTGTGTGTACCCTATATAGCTTTTATGGTTATAATCTGACCCATCTATGAACATATTCATTAATGTCTTTTTGTGTACTCTATCTTGTCTGATTTTCCATGTCTGACATACAAATGCACACCATGAACTGAGAAACAATCTGGCCTCCAAGGGCTTCATGAAAGAGTTGTGATTGATTGAAAGTGCTGTATAGCTCATGATGACACTGTTTACTGTGTGTGTGTGGAATGAGAGACATGTAACTGTGTCACACGATTTATTATGGAAACCTCCTAAGAGGTGATAATTAGGAATATAGTATGAGGAAGGGAGACAGTGTGAGAGGGAGAGAGAGGTTATGTTCCTGACCACAGGTGTATCCTATTTGTTGCTCCGCTTGTCTCTCTCTGTTCCTCTAGGTCAGTGTAAGCGAGGGATATGATTTGGAGTGTGAGGGCTCGGCAACAGAAAGCAGGGAGAAAGAGGAGAGTGTAGGGAGAGAGGAAGAGGAGAGTGAAATGGAAGAGGAGAATGGAGGGAGAGGAGGAGAAACATGGAGAGGAGAAAGCAGAGAGAGGAGGAAGCACAGGGAGAACACAACTATCACGTTCACTGTCTTCAAACTCCCTGTCATAAATGAGCAAAGGCACAGCGTGCATGTAATTCCACCTCGTTAATAAAGTGAAACCTTCACAAAAAACAGGTAAACAGAAACCGAACATGATGCAACCGTGGCATACACAGAAAATAAATAATTACCCACAACATTAGGTGGGAAAAAAGGCTGCCTAAGTATGATTCCCAATCAGAGACAACGATAGACAGCTGCCTCTGATTGGGAACCACACTCGGCCTAAAACAAAGAAATAGAATGCCCACCCAAATCACACCCGTGAGGGGAGCCTAAGTTTCAATGGAGTGCGTCTCTTCAGTCCCATTATTCACCTTTGTACCACATGGCCTGGTCCTAATGTTAATGTGGTAAAGGTTTTGGAGCTGTTTTTAAAAGTGGTAGGAGTCAGTTTTTTTCTCCTCAATCCGGTGTTTAACACCAACCTGTCCGCCACCATATTCAATTCACTGAATTGTTGCCGATGTAGGATACTATTTATACATTTTGTGTTCGGCTTAGTCTGTACTAAATCTTATTGAGGGAAGTTGTCTCTAAATAGTTGTTTGCATTTTTACATTGACAACGATTCTTACTTCTGTAACAATCAAATAACCTTCTTTGTGTGGGTTTTGAAATTCTTTCTGAATATTGTCCTCTGGTCAGATTTGTTATTTTTTACAACATTTATATGAAAATAATATTTTTAAGTATAATATATTATACTTGGTACATTTTGAGTGAATCATTGAGTGATTTTTGTTGTGTTGAGTGTTAATTTGATAGTGAGTGACTACACAATGGAAAACAACATTATTGTTATTCCTATTGACATGAATGTTGTCATGTTAAAGAGGTTGTGCTCTTTAAAACTAAGTTAATTTGTAATTGTCATTAATTCTTTGTTTTTGAGCTATGTCTGTTTGTTTGAAATATGTGAGGAAATCAGCTTCATCCGGAAAATTCTCAGAAGCATTCTACACTGAACAAAAATATAAACACAACATGTAAAGTGTTGGTTCAATGTTCCATGAGCTGAAATGAAATATCCCAGAAATGTTACATATGCATAAAAAGCGTATTTCACTCACATATGCACAAATTTGTGTACATCCCTGTTAGTGAGTATTTCTTTGTTGCTGAAATAATCCATCCATCTGACAGGTGTGGCAAATCAAGAAGGTAATTAACAGCATGATCTTTACACAGGTGCACACCGACCCAGGAGACATCTGGCATCTTCACCTGCAAGACCGTCTGAGACCAGCCACCAGGACAGTTGATGAAACTGTGTGTTTCTACAACCTAAGAAACTGTCTCGGGTAACTTATCTGCGCACCCGTCGTCCTCACCGGGGTATTGACCTGACTATAGTTCAGTGTTGACAGTAGTCCAATGTCGTAACCGATTTCAGTGGGTAAATGTTCACCTTCGATGGCCACTGGCACGCTGGAGAAGTGTTGGGTGGGCAAGCAGTTTGCTGATTGATGTCAACGTTGTGAATCGAGTGCCCCATTGTGGCGGTGGAGTTATGGAATGGGCAGGCATAAGCTACGGACAACAAACACAACTGCATTTTATCTATGGCAATTTGAATGCATTGAGATACCGTGACAAAATCCTGAGGCCCATTGTTGTGCCATTAATCCACTGCCATCACCTCATGTTTCAGCATGATAATGCGCGTTCCCATGTAAAGCAAGGATCTGAACACAATTCCTGGAAGCTGGAAATGTCCCTGTTCTTCCTTGACCTGCATACTTATGTCACGCATTAAGCATGTTTGGGATGCTCTGGATAAATGTGTACGACAGAGTGTTCCAGTTCAAGCCAATATCCATCAACTTTGCACAACCCACAATCAAGGGCCTGATTAACTCTATGTGAAGGAGATGTCGCAGGAGGTAAATAGTGGTCACACCAAAGACTGACTGGTTTTCTGATCAACCTTTTCTTCTAGGTATCTGTAACCAACAGATGCATATCTGTATTCCCAGTCATGTGAAATCTACAGATCAGGGCCCAATGAATTTATTTCAATTGAATGAATTCCTCATATGAACTATAATTCAGCAAAATCTTAGAAATTGTTGCAGGTTGCACTAAGGTTTGTTCAGTGTAGTAGGTCAGAGAATGGTTGCACCAGTTGGGCGTACAAATTGTTGGTAAAAAGAAAAAACAGCAGGGAGACTTGTGTGAAAAGAACGAGCATCCAAATCCTTGGAGTCATAATAGTCATAGAGTTTTATTTCAGATCTTGTTCTAATCTCATTGCCTCAGGCACGGAAAATGTACAGGAGAGTTAAATAAGACTTAAGCCAGGTGTACGCTATACAATTTTGCCCCCGATTTAACTGTCCCAGACAAGTTTGAGATCAGAGACAAAATCCCCATGCCGTTGCCTAATCTGCGCGTGCGGCCGTCACCAACACTTGTTTAATTAATGTGATCGGGTCAGAGCTACAAACTGAGGGATACCGATCCCAGCTTTGAGCAGTCCCACATGTGTTATTTAATCAGCACAAAATCTGCAATGCTCTTGTAGTGTGAGATGTGCAGCAACAAGTTTTGAGAATGGTGATCAGTAATAGCTAATGAGAACTCGCCAGAGAAGAAGCTAGTGAGATGATGACGTTGTTTCGCATCACTAGTACACTATATACTGTGTATACACAAAAGTACAGTATGTGACACCCCTCAAATTAGTGGATTCGGCTCTGTCAGCCACACCCGTTGCTAACAGGGGTATGTGTGTAGATTGCTGTGGAAATTTTACTTTTTAAGCAAGTTTAGAATAAGGCTGTAAAGTTACAAAATGGAAAAACTTAAGGGGTCTGAATACTCTCTGAAGACACTGTAGGTGTGAATTGCCCATTGCAGAGGTGGGGGGGGTAGTCTACTTCAGTTTCTGTGAGAGGCTGAGTGAGGGCCTGAGTGACCAGAGTTATAAGATTCCCTGTGCCCAAGGTGCAGTAAATAGCAGAACTGGCCATTATGAAATTGCCATTCACAAAGAAACACTACGGTCAATGTTGTACAGTTCAGGGAATACTTGTAGGCCGACAGCTGTTTGAATTTGCAGTATCTGCTGCATTGCCTGTTAGTGTGTCTGTGGTGTAAGGTGCAGATATCAGTTGATCAGCACACTGTATGTGGGAGAGGAGTTGTCTAAACCAAACTGTCATTCCGATCAAATCAAAGTTTTTTGTTGACATGCGCAGCATACAGGAGGTAAACATGCAGCAAAATACTTACCCATAAGCATTCAACAGTGCAGTGAACATATCAAAAAATGAAAAAGGAAAGCAATAGGAATGGAAATAAGAATATACACACCTGGAATTGGCAGATTTTACTATGAATTCTAAATAATATACTGGGATGTGCAATAAAGTAAATTGTACAAACTAAAAATAGTTGTGTGAGTGGTGTTTTAGTGTGTGTGTGCAAGTGTGAGAGTGTGGTGTGTGGCAATTGTGCAAATAATCGTTAAAGGCGTAGGTGTGTAAAGAGTCCCTCAAGGTGCAGGTGTCACGATGTTCGTAATAATGGTCGGACAAAGGCCAGCGTAGATAGAATTCCAAAACCCCAACATAGAAAAAACAACCTAGAACCCCACATAGAAAATATGAACTAGACTAACCCCCCTAGTCACGCCCTGACCTACTCTACCATAGAAAATAAAGGCTTTCTATGGTCAGGACGTGACAGTACCCCCCCTCCCCCCAAAGGTGCGGACTCTGACCGCAAAACCTGAAACAAAAAGGGAGGGTTAGGGGGGTGTCTAGTGTCGGTGGCGGCTCTGGTGCGGGGCAAAGTACCCGCTCATCCCGTGGATCTGCCAGCATCGGAGGCGGCACTGGTGCGGGAGGAAGAACCCGCTCATCCCGCAGATCCAGCCATGGACCCAGGCTGAACACTGACCTCGACTGGACCTCTGCGCAGGGGAAGGCTCCCGCCATGGAGCGGGACTGGACGCTGAGCCTGGACTGGGCACCATTGCAGAAGAAGACTGGCCTTGGAGCTGAACTGGACGCCGTCTCAGGAGGTTCCGGACCGTGGACCGTCTCAGGAGGTTCCGGACCGTGGACCGTCTCAGGACGTTCCGGACCGTGAACCGTCTCAGGACGTTCCGGAAGCTCTGGACTGGGAAATGTTGCCGGAAGCTCTGGACTGGGAACTGTCACCGGAAGCTCTGGACTGGGGATCGTCGCCAGAAGCCTGGTGTGTGGGGCTGGCACTGGTGGTACTGGGATGGTGACACGCAACTCAGGGCGAGCGCGAAGAGCAGGCACAGGACGTACTGGACTGGGGAGGCGCACTGGAGGCCTGATGCGTGGGGCCGGTACAGGGGCCACCGGACTAGTGACACGCACTTCAGGGCGAGTGCGGGGAAGAGGCACAGGACGTACCTTACTGGGAAGACGCACTTGAGACCTGGTGAGTATAGTAGGCATCAATGGTACCAGTTCGATGACACACCTCGCCCGGCAATTGCGAGGAGCTGGCACAGGACGAACTGGGCTGTGAAGGTGCACTGGAGACACCGGTGTGTAGAACCGGCACAGGACTTACTGGGCCGTGGATGCGCACTGGAGATCTGGAGCATTAAGCTGGCACAACTTGTCCTGGACAGATGACAACCTTCGCACGGCAAGTACGGGGAGCTGGCACAGGACGTACCGGGCTGTGGAAGCGCACTGGAGACACGGTGCGTAGAACCGGCACACATTGTACCGGAATGATGACACTCCTCAAAGCGAGTGCAGTGAGCTGGCACAGGTGGCATCGGATGGCTAACATGCTCCTCAGGGCGACTGTCTTGCCTCTCCAGCCAAACCAACAGCTCTGTCTCATCACTCTCCTCAACTTTCGCCAACCACTCCTCGCTGTCCCAATATTCTTCCTCGGTCTCTGACTCACCCCTCAGCGTCGCCGACCACTCCGTGTGCCCCCTCCCCCAAGAAATGTGGGCTGTCTTTTGGGCTTGCGTCGTCACTGTCCTTCCCTCACCGCTTGCATCTGCTTCCACGGAAGGCTTTCGTCTCCAGCCATAATTTCCTCCTAAATCCAGAATGTCTTCTCCTTCTGGGCACGCTGCTTGGTCCTGTTTTTGATATTCTGTCAGGATGTTCATAATAGTGGTCGAACCAAGGCTCAGTGTACGTAGAGTTCCACATATTTTATTAAAGAAAGTGAAACTTAGAAAAACCAAAACAATAAAGAATAAACGAACCGTGACAACAATGCAGTGCTAATAGGCAATTAAACATAAACAATATCCCATAACCCACAGGTGGAAAAAAGTCTACTTAAGTATGATCCCCAATTAGAGACAACAATAGCCAGCTGCCTCTAATTGGGAATCATACCAAAACCCCAACATAGAAAAAACTACCTAGAACCCCACATAGAAAATATAAACTAGACTAACCCCCTAGTCACGCCCTGGCCTACGCTACCATAGAAAATAAAGGCTTTCTATGGTCAGGACGCGACAGCAGGTGAGTAGGTCAGCAGCTGTTTGGCATTCTTATGGCTTGGAAGTATAAACTGTCACGGAGGCTGTTGGTCCAGGCCCTGATGCTCTGGTACCACTTGCTTGAATTTCTTAAATCATCGACTTCTTGGAATCCAGCATAACGTCAGTCCACAGAAGAATGCAGGTCATGAAATGCTCAAACGGCACAAGCCTGCAAAGGAATTCGGTTCTCTCTCCCAAGTTTCTCTCCAGCCAGTACGCAACCAAGCGGTATTGTCTGCAACAGAGAAAGTATAATAAATGATTTCATTTTGTACAGAAATCTTTTGAACTGTGCAAGCATAACATCAACATTAGGGTTGGGTAATTAAACATGCATATACAATGCATTCGGGAAGTATTCAGACCTTTTGACTTTTTCCGCATTTCGTTACCTTACAGCCTTATTCAAAAATTATTTAAATTGTCCCCCCACCCCACCAATCTACACAAAATACCCCATAATGACAAAGTAAAAAATGTTTTTTAGAAATGTTTGCAAATTTATAAAAAATAAAGACTGAAATATCATATTTAAATAAGTATTCATTAACTTTACTCAGGACTTTGTTGAAAAACCGTTGGCAGCATAACAAGTTAAAGCCTAGAGCCTTCTTGGGTATGACGCACACCTGTATTTGCCTCAGTCCTCAACTGGCAACTTCGCTAAATAGTTCCCGCAAAACACCGGTCTCAACATCAACAGTGAAGCACGACTCCAGGATGCTGGCCTTCTAGGCAGAGTTGCAAACAAAAAGCCATATCTCAGACTGGCCAATAAAAAGAAAAGTTAAGGATGGGCAAAAGAACACAGACACTGGACAGAGGAACTCTGCCTACGTTGCAGTGTGACGTTGTTCCCCTAGATTATGCACCAAATTGCACACAAGGACAAGTTCAAATAGGCCAGGTCAAGAGGGAATGTTAATAATAATAATAATTCAGTGTGTTTTTATTTTTTAATTACAGATGGATAGCTAATAGTTTGTGTACAAACTCTTTCATATCTATATTGTAAATACACTTCTTCTATACTTTGGTTTGGTCCATTGTGGGTTATCTGAATTTCTGTAACCTCCTATGGTTCTCTCTTGCTTGACGTTCAGCTAGCGAGGTATGTTGTCCTTGGCTCTGCAATTATTCAATATAAATCCGTGGTAATGTTACACAATGTACGCAATATAAATATTTATGTTAACAAGTTTAACCGAGCTCGCTAACTAGGTTACCTATTGTAACCTATTGTTACCTGTTGTATTGGGAACTTGGGACAGTGTTTGAGTGAGTTTCCATGTGCTCGCGCAGGTGCCTGAGAGCTATGACTGTGCCATGTGCTAACATATTGTGCTTTGTGTCTTCGTGCGAAGTGTTGTATATCATTTTACTTGTATTGTATGGTGTGCTGTTGTGCACTGAATGTGTGCATGCAGCACCTGTTATTTATTTTTTGGTCTCTCTTGCCTGACCTTCAGCTAGCGAGGTGCCTGAGAGCTGTGACTGCACCAAGGGCTAACATATTGTTTGTTGTCTCTTCGCGCACAGGGCAAATAAAAATCCAACAAGCATACCTCCAGTTGTGGCAGTGTCCTCATTAAATTACA
This sequence comes from Oncorhynchus nerka, assembly GCF_034236695.1. Taxonomy (NCBI): domain Eukaryota; kingdom Metazoa; phylum Chordata; class Actinopteri; order Salmoniformes; family Salmonidae; genus Oncorhynchus; species Oncorhynchus nerka. The sequence goes on from NC_088423.1 coordinate 56,208,236, forward strand.
CAATGTAGAACGAACCACGCTACACTTAAAAGGCCAGCATTCCGGAGTCGCCTCTTCAATGTTGACGTTGAGACGTGTTTTGTGGGTAATATTTATTGAAGCTGCCAGTTGAGGACTTGTGACGTATTTGTTTCTTAAACTAGACACTCTAATGTTATTTTCCTCTTGATCAGTTGTGCACCAGGGCCCCCCACTCCTGTTTCTATTCTGGTTAGAGCCAGTTTGCGATGTTCTGTGAAGGGAGTAGTACAGAGCATTGTACCAGATCTTCAATTTCTTGGCTATTTCTCACATGGAATGGCCTTCATTTCTCAGAACAAGAATAGACTGACGAGTTTCAGAAGAGAGTTCTTTGTTTCTGGCCAGTTTTATTGCTTCTTTATTGAGCACAGCAGTTTTCAGCTGTGGTAACATAATTGCAAAAAAGATTTTCTAATGATCAATTAGCCTTTTAAAATGATCAACTTGGATTAGCTAACACAACGTGCCGATGGGACTCTGTACGCCTATGTAGATTTTCCATTAAAAATATCAACCGTTTCCAGCTACAAGTCATTTACAACATTAACAATGTATACACTGTATTTCAGATAAACTTGATGTTATTTTAATGCACATTTCTAAGTGACCCCAAACTTTTGAACGGTAGTGTACCCACAGGCAGACAGTACAGCCATGTCTAGGCAAATATTTTTCTAGTAAAACCTGCACATCAACTTTAGAGACGGAACTACAACAGTAACGTTAAATGGGTGCATGATAATTCCTTCTGTTTAGAGTCTTGGTATATTTTGCAACATCATGCCTTTAATCATCCCTTTAATGACGTGATTGAAATGCTTCGACTGTCATAATCATAACCAAAATGTCAACAATTACATATTTTTTTTTTACAATGTCACCAAAATGACTCATGGTTTACAGTTGATGATGTCAGCTAACTAAACGTTACAGTACTTAGGTTTGCCAGCTAACAAGTTTAGTTACAAATGCGATGCATGCAAGTAGCAAGTGGGCTAACCATGTTAGCTACCTAGCCAACTCCAGTCAAGTACTTAGCTAACGTTAGCTATGTTTGTTGGTAAACTAACTAGTTAGTTATTTTTAAAAAGAGAAACTGTTTTATAATTGCGGTACACATCTCATATTATAGTGCAGCTACGAAACCTAGCAAACAAAAACATGTCAAATCGATTCCTCCTCACTGTAACACATTTTGTTAGCCAGCAATACACAAGCTTTGTTTTCAATAGCTTGATAGACTAAAGTTAGCTGGCATGAAAAATAACTTATTAATTTGTCATCTGCCCTCTTAGTCCAGCTGGCTGACTTCTCAAATGGATATGAAGTATGTTCTCTATACCTCTCTGTCCATATGTGCACAAAAACAGCTGTCGTCTGTGAAATATGCGATCATCTGTCATTCGCGCAGTGAACCTTTTCAGTAAAACCTGTCCGCGATCCCATTCATTGGAGAAAATACATTCTTTCTCTGTTGGCATAGCTGGATAATTACCACAAAGACCCCATCAATCAATATTTGCTCGAGGTTCACCAGGATCTACGGCGGGAGCAGCTGCTGCTGTCTATAGCAGAGCTTCTCAATCTAACTCCCTCTGTCTCAAATTCTCTTCACTATATTCCGGTTCATACAAGAATGGTTCAATGCTACCAAGTAAAAGAACGTAAAAAAATATTAACCGTCAAATACATTTTCATGAGGAATCACTTGAAGCCATTGCGTTGCGTAATGTTAGCTAGCTAGCTAGCAGTCAGCTAGTTTGCCTCCCTTTTCCAAAACCCCGCCTTGGGGGAGGGACAGTGCTACAGTAAGAAGGACTGCCCCACAATGAGTGGGGCAGTCTACACAAGCAAAAGTATTCACCCCCCTTGGCAGTTTTCCTATTTTGTTGCCTTACAACCTGGAATTAAAATGGATTATATGGGAGTTTGTATCATTTGATTTGCAAAATTTTTTTTTTTGTAAAACAAACAACTTGAGCGTGCATAACTCTTCCGGCACACATCCCCCCCAAAGTCAATATGTTGTAGAGCCACCTTTTGCAGCAATTACAGCTGCAAGTCTCTTGGGTTATGTCTCTATAAGCTTGGCACATCTAGCCACTGGGATTTTTTTCCATTCTTCAGGGCAAAACTGCTCCAGCTCCTTCAAGTTGGATGGGTTCGGCTGGTGGACAGCAATCTTTAAGTCATACCACAGATTCTCAATTGGATTGAGGTCTGGGCTTTGACTAGGCCATTCCAAGACATTTAAATGTTTCCCCTTAAACCACTTGAGTGTTGCTTTAGCAGTATGCTTAGGGTCATTGTCCTGCCGGAAGGTGAACCTTCGTCCCATTCTCAAATCTCGGGATAACTGAAACACCTTTTCCTCAAGAATTTCCCTATATTTAGTGCTATCCATCATTCCTTCAATTCTGACCAGTTTCCCAGTCCCTGCCGAAGAAAAAAATCCCCACAGCATGATGATGCCACCACATTTTTTTTATAACCCAACCCAGATCTGTACTTCTCCAGAACTTTGTCCCTGACCTGTTTGGATAGCTCCTTGGTCTTGTGGTGGATGAATCAGAATTAGTTGAGTAACATAGATAATTTAAGATGTCTTATCTGCATAATATTGTTATGTGATATACATTTTATTAGAATGCATTTCTATCAACTCTGGTGTTGGCAGTTGCATTTCTTCCCTGAGCTGGGGCTCAGTCACTTGGGGCCCAGAGAGGGGAGAGGTCAGGCTTGTCTTTCACATATCCCTGGTGCTATGCAGAATATCAGAAAGGGACGATGACAGGATGGAACATTGTCTTCATATGTGAATGTATCTGTTAAACCATGTGAAGGTATGGCGTGATTAATGGGGAACCAATTACTTGTCTCCATAATGTCTGTGCGCAAGTCACTCCCTCCTTTCGCATTGGGGGGAGGTGTATGGCAGTGTCCGGAACCATTGTATGTCCTCTCTGATGTTGCACTTATCCTGGGATAGTGTATGACCTAGAGGCTCATTTCCCTCAGTGAGCTTGTCCAGGAGAGGGGTCAAGAAGGGGTTTTACTTGAGGCGGGAGTATCTAGAGTTGAAAATTGATTTATGCCATTGTATGAGTTGGTGTTTTGTGCTATGAAGTACCAGGAACGAGATTAGAACCTCGTCTCAGGGACCAAACTGAACGATAATATATAGTGAATGCTATCTGGCTACAGGATACTCCTTTCTTATTATAAAATCTTAACCTTGTGACCATCTGTGATTCGTCATGTAGTTTGAGAGGGGTGTATCTTGGCTATAAAAGATATTTGTACTTTTGTGTTGTCACTATCAACGGTTCATTAGAAATGGCGAATCGTTGAAAGTCATTGCTAATGCAAAGCTCTTATTATTAAAAATGTAGTGTAAGTATAACTCTTACTGGTTTGGGAAGTTTGTTTCTCCTCATTTGGTAATACAGAAATTAGCCACCACAGTCTTCATGGTGACGCTTGCTTGGTGCTACCCCTTGCTTAGTGGTGTTGCAGACTCTGAGGCCTTTCAGAACAGGTGTATATATATATATATATATATATATATATATATATATATATATATACTAAGATCATGTGAAACTTAGATTGCACACATGTGGACTTTATTTAACTAATTATGTGACTTCTGAAGATAATTGGTTGCACCAGATCTTATTTAGGGGCTTCATAGTAAAGGGGGTGAATACATATGCATGCACCACTTTTCCGTTTAAATTTTTTTATTTTTTGAAACAATTTTTTTTTTTTTTTTCACCTTACCAATTTGGACTATTTTGTGTATGTCCATTACATGAAATCCAAATAAAAATATATTTAAATTATAGGTTGTAATGCAACAAAATAAAAAAAACGCAAAAGGGCTGAACACTTTTGCAAGGTACCGTATAGTGCGATCAGTCCATAGAGCCTTCGCCAAATGCCGCAAAGCAGGAATACATGTGTTTTCAGATCTTGTCCCCCCCCCATCAATACACTAGAAGCCGCCATAGGGTGCATCATTCAGCGGTTTGTGTCAAGAACTGCTATGCTGCTGGGTTTTTCACATTCAACAGTTTCCAATGTGTGTATCAAGAATGGTCCACCAACTAAAGGACATCCAGACAATCTGACACAACTGTGGGAAGCACTGGTGTAAACATGGGCCAGCATCCCTGTGGAACCCTTTCAAGTCCATGCCCAGTCGAATTGAGGCTGTACTGAAAACAAAAGGGAGGGCTCAATATTGGGAAAGTGTTCCTAATGTTTGTAATACTCTATATAGTCTATCTGTAATCGGTAAGTTAGAACATTGGGGAAGAGGCTCTTGTTTATACCCATGTTATTTGGCGGCAGGCATCTCTCTCTTGTTTTACTCATTTGTCTTACGAGGATGTCTGATCTGACGATGGAATCTGCCACTATATCCTCACAGCATCAGATCGCCCTACCGCTGTGCATTATTATTTATTCCCCTCTCCCTCCTTGTCTTTCCCTTCTACATTCTGCCAAATGATCTGGCAAGGCAGCAAATTTCAATTTCAGCCCTGAACAGCGGAATATCAAAGACTGGGCTGGCTTGGGTGCTGCCGCCACCACTGTCAGCACGATGGGTAAACCGCCACAATGACAAACCCAATCCTATGAATTTTTACAGATTGATCAAGGGTCTGGGAGGAGAGTGGGAGGGATAGGGGGATTAAACAATGTTCTGTGAGTGTGTATGTGAGAGAGAGAGTCCCTGTGAGGGCCCCAGCCAAGAGAATTTGCTTGCTTGTGTGTCTGTGGCGCCTTGTTGCTCCCTGCCTACATTAACCTTTGTGTGAGGAGACACTCCAGAGGGGGGAGGGAGGAAAGTAGGTGGCAGTGATGGGGGGACATCTGGCACTGCAACTCCTACTGATAAGAAATCACTTTCAATGAGATGTTACATGCTGACCAGTGCCACTCTGCTTCGAGATTGCATCTCCCCACGATCTTAGAAATCACTCCTGTTTTCTCCCTGGAGAAGATGTTAAACAAAACAAAAACAAACAGCCACAAATTATTCATGGTGCCCATTTCTGAGCACTACAGATTTGACTAAATCATTGTCACTGTCTTACAAGGCTGAAACAAATCAAGTAAATGTGACAGAATGTTAATTTTAAAAAATCCAAGCTAATCTGCAATAACCACCTCCTTTTGATTTGATATAACTTTGTGACATTGCATTTAGCCATATGTATTTATAATATAGTAGAGAAGGTGCCTATTTATGGGTCACTCTCAATAATGGTGAACGTACCCCCCTTTTTCACAATGGTGTCATGCCCCAAACCCCCAGAGCCTGAGTTAAATGAAACATTTGTAAAAGCAGCGGGGTCAAACACCAAGCCGAGTGGCACCCAGTCAATCGTCAAATGCAAACTGGGGTGACAGCACTTCATAATACAGACAATTGCAGTGGACAGGTAGGTCTAGAAGAGCTAGAGCAAAACCATTCCCTTTGACAGAGACCCTGGATGGATGTCAATATCTGTTATTCTCTGGAACCCCTGCCGGAGGGATCTGAACTGTGACTGACCTCAACAAGAGAGGGAAATGTGTCCCTATTAATAAAGGCCCACTCCATCAAAGGGAATATATTTTAAATGCTTTTAAGGTGAGGGGTCTTACTTAGGGAGGTAAGATAAATGTAAAAACAAAGGGACACCACTTAAAATAATGATATTGCTAAGGCTACTTGGTGAAAAACTATTTGTTCTCCAGTCAGGAGACTCCATTATTGCTATACCTCTTTGTATCCGATCGGCCCATTGTGCAGACGGAGACCTCAGAAAGTGATGTCATTTGCTGTCATGGTATTCTTCACACTAACTGATCAAATTAGACCCTTTTAACTTTTTTTCAAAGAAAGGAAAGGTGTTCTTATACTGTAATTGTAGAAAAGGCCCACCTGTTCACCTTCATTGTCAGTCATCCAACCTGTCCAGCTACCCACAAAGATTCCACTAATCTTTCAATGGTCTTTCGAGCCGAATGATGACTGAACCAAAGACAGGTAAAAAGGAAATGGAGGAGAAGGAAGAATTGTCTCCACTGGAAGGAAGAAGAGAGGAGGAAAGAGCAGCTGAGCGAAAGGTCTTGGAACAAATAAAAGATCCAGGAGCTAAGCCTAAAGCAACAAAGAATGCTTCTTCCTCAACCACCAGAAGAACCAGACAAGCACCTGTATATCTTAAGGATTATGTGGTTGAGTTTCCCACATCAAAGTGCAAGCCCACCAGAGCTCAGATTGGTGATGGATCAACTGTACGTTTCAGCCATCAATCATCCCCTCCGTGCCTAGGACTGGAAACTGGCTTTGGGACGAGAAAGTGGTCTACAGGAAGAACCCATGGAGGTAACTCCCACCACACAGGTCGACCCGTTTCCTGAGGCAAGCTCCGCTCACCCCTTAACTAAAGGGAAATTGTCAAAGCACTCTAGACGGAGTGAGAGTTCAACCAGTGGATACCCATTTGGAAGTAGCCATGGAAGCCGCCATTCACTAGCCCCCAGCGATTCACAGACCGCTGTCCTAAAAGAGACGATGAAACTACTAGTGTTGGAGGAAATTGAGCGTCAGATTGAGGAGGAGCGACAGGCTGACGAACAACGTTTTCGTCTTTTGAGCTTCTAGTCATGAAATCTATGCAGCCTACTCAATCACTGTTAATAACTACTGTTTACAGTCCTCCTGGGCCTTATACAGCTTTCCTCAGTTCCCTGAATTCCTATCGGACCTTATAGTTATAGCAGATAATATTAACATTTTTGGTGACTTTAATATTCACATGGAAAAGTCCACAGACCCACTCCAAAAGGCTTTCGGAGCCATCATCGACTCAGTGGGTTTTGTCCAACATGTCTCTGGACCTACTCACTGTCACAGTCATACTCTGGACCTAGTTTTGTCCCATGGAATAAATGTTGTGGATCTTAATGTTTTTCCTCATAATCCTGGACTATAGGACCACCATTTTATTACGTTTGCAATTGCAACAAATAATCTGCTCAGACCCCAACCAAGGAGCATCAAAGGTCGTGCTATAAATTCACAGGCAACACAGATTCCTTGATGCCCTTCCAGACTCCCTCTGCCTACCCAATGATGTCAGAGGACAAAAATCAGTTAACCACCTAACTGAGGGACTCAATGTAACCTTGCGCAATACCCTAGATGCAGTTGCACCCCTAAAAAATAAAAAGATTTCTCATAAGAAACTTGCTCCCTGGTATACAGAAAATACCCAAGCCCTGAAAGCAAGCTTCCAGAAAATTGGAACAGAAATGGCGCCACACCAAACTGGAAGTCTTCCAACTAGCTTGGAAAGACAGTACCGTGTAGTATCGAAGAGCCCTTACTGCTGCTCGATTATCCTATTTTTCCAACTTAATGATGTTGCACTTCCTAGGGCTTCCACTAGATGTCATAAAAATGTGAATGAGACTTCTACTGTGTTGTGGGACTGAATGAGAGCAGAATCTAGCAGGTGACAGGCAGTCAGCCATTTTCTGATCAAAAAAATGCGCATTCCCACTTGCGTTCCATTGCTCATTTAGTGTCACAGTCCAGCTCATAGCCTGTGGCAAAAATGAGGGGATGCAAACAACAGTTATAGGCCAATCAAAAAGGTTATTTATTGTAAACAAACTAACTTTAAACAAAGAAAAGGGAATGAGGTGTGAAAGTATCATTATGTAGCGAAGCATGAAGTATCAAGTGCAGCGAAGCATGAATCTGTGTGTGAATGACTGAGTGAAAACTAAGTAAAACTACAAAGGAACAAACAAAACAGGATCATACCTGGAGGAGCAGAGACAGAGACAGAGACAGAGAGAGAGAGAGAGAGAGAGAGAGAGAGAGAGAGAGAGAGAGAGAGAGAGAGAGAGAGAGAGAGAGAGAGAGAGAGAGAGAGAGAGAGAGAGAGAGAGAGAGAGAGAGAGACGAGTGATTAGTGAAGCAGTTTAAATACCCTGAGCCCAACCCTCCTCTGCCTGCAGGAGGAACCGCCCCTGCACTGCAGAGGAGGGACCGTGACATAACCTAAAAAAAGGTTTCATACAAATGCAGTAAGGTAATGTTTTTAATTTCAAGATATTCTAGATATGTTATCTTAATGGTCTTGAAATTAGAAAACATTTATTTCCCCATTTGCATAAAGCCTTTTGTGGGTTTAAATAAGCAAAACTATCTGCCAATGTAAAAATATAGTTTTTTCTTTAAAGTAAAAATGCAATATGTTTTTTTTTGTGCGACCCGACCAAATTCCCATAGAAATTTGTGTTTTAGAGCTGTCATTCGCATTGAAAGCAAGCTTAAGAAGCGTAGGTATGTTCTATGTGTATATTTCTATGCTTTGTTTATTTTTTGCATCTTTTACTTTCGGTTTGGTACACTAGCTTCAAACAACTGAAAATGCAATATTTGTGGTTATGGAAAATATATTTCACAGCGGTTTAGATGGTACAATGATTCTCTACACTATACTTGCTTGTTATATCACGCAAACTATTAGAATTTTAACAACCAGGAAATGGCAGAGTGATATCTGCATAGTGGATCAAAGTAAACTTTGCCTCGACGCAAGTTAATTAGGATTGCTTAGATATCGCATTTTGCAGTGTAGGCTGCATAAAGCTGTATAAATCAGGAGAAATATCAAGAGAACGTCAAAAGGCTGTTTGGCTTAGTCGCGAATAGAAATAACTTTGCAGGTGTTTCTAATTAATAGAAAAATAATTAGGTCATGCTGGCGGGTGATAACATTAAAATAAAACCAAACTCTGAAACGTATGGTAAAAATAATATTCACGTCATCTCATAGGAAAAGACATGACATTGAGCGGACAGTTCAGATTAGTCACATCAAGACCAAATATATCATACTATGATTTACAGACGTAAATCATTGTGCAACATTATGGGTAAGCTCTGACCCTAATCTTTCGGCATGAAAAGGTGGATTTCTACAGGTGTATACTGTTAAAGGTCCCATGCAATCAAAATCATATTTGTTCAATCGTTGCTTGATGTGTGATTTTAAAGTAAACAAATAAATAACGTTTTTTTTTAGTTTTATGCTGAAAACAAAGACAAATGTTGTTATACTGCCCCACTACAGGACGGTTTGATATTGGACGTTCTATAGAACTTCATGCATAGGTTAGCATGAACTGCCATGTGTTCACCAACTATCAAATGTTCAGCTTTGGACCAATGACAGGCTTGCTGTACATTGCAGAGCTGTCGTTGTTCACTAAGCATCATCATTTATTTAAATATATATATATACACACACTGCTCAAAAAAATAAAGGGAACAGTTAAACAACACAATGTAACTCCAAGTAAATCAAACTTCTGTGAAATCAAACTGTCCACTTAGGAAGCAACACTGATTGACAATAAATTTCACATGCTGTTGTGCAAATGGAATAGACAACAGGTTGAAATTATAGGCAATTAGCAAGACACCCCCAATATAGGAGTGGTTTTGCAGGTGGTGACCACAGACCACTTCTCAGTTCCTATGCTTCCTGGCTGATGTTTTGGTCACTTTTGAATGCTGGCGGTGCTTTCACTCTAGTGGTAGCATGAGACGGAGTCTACAACCCACACAAGTGGCTCAGGTAGTGCAGCTCATCCAGGATGGCACATCAATGTGGGCTGTTGCAAGAAGGTTTGCTGTGTCTGTCAGCGTAGTGTCCAGAGCATGGAGGCGCTACCAGGAGACAGGCCAGTACATCAGGAGACGTGGAGGAGGCCGTAGGAGGGCAACAACCCAGCAGCAGGACCGCTACCTCCGCCTTTGTGCAAGGAGGAGCATTACCAGTGCCCTGCAAATTGACCTCCAGCAGGCCACGAATGTGCATGTGTCTGCTCAAATGGTCAGAAACAGACTCCATGAGGGTGGTATGAGGGCCCGACGTCCACAGGTGGGGGTTGTGCATACAGCCCAACACCATGCAGGACGTTTGGCATTTGCCAGAGAACACCAAGATTGGTAAATTCGCCACTGGCGCCCTGTGCTCTTTACAGATGAAAGCAGGTTCACACTGAGCACGTGACAGACGTGACAGAGCCTGGAGACGTCGTGGAGAATGTTCTGCTGCCTGCAACATCCTCCAGCATGACCGGTTTGGCGGTGGGTCAGTCATGGTGTGGGGTGGCATTTCTTTGGGGGGCCACACAGCTCTCCATGTGCTCGCCATAGGTAGACTGACTACCATTAGGTACCGAGATGAGATCCTCAGACCCCTTGTGAGACCATATGCTGGTGCGGTTGGCCCTGGGTTCCTCCTAATGCAAGACAATGCTAGACCTCATATGGCTGGAGTGTGTCAGCAGTTCCTGCAAGAGGAAGGCATTGATGCTATGGACTGGCCCGCCTGTTCCCCAGACCTGAATCCAATTGAGCACATCTGGGACATCATGTCTCGCTCCATCCACCAACGCCACGTGTTCTCTTTATTTTTTTGAGCAGTGTATATATATATATATATAAACAGCACTCTCTGTCCTTCAGCATCTTGTTTACCTGAAAAGGAGATTTTCTTAAAAAACACAAAGGTAATATGATATCACAGTGCCTCTGAAACCTGAGTCAATGATGGCAACTGAGCCTTTCAAGTCGCCACAGGACCAAACACTACAATTGTCTTCCCTATCAACCTCTTCTGTGTCATCCAACCGACATTCAGGATTGTGAGCTTTGATAACAGGGGAGCAGAGATTGTATACAATGCTCAACTACCCATATTGCTGCCCTAGGAAGTGCCTGAATAAACCATTTCTCTCACTGACCGAGTGGACATTACACTTCAGCAAAATACAATAGAGAGGCAGATTGGCACAAGGAACAACACCAAAGCATAGGGAAAGGCCCTAGCGCACATCCAGACATTAAGAAATAGCCTTTGTATTAAATCTGACAATGGCAAAGATTGCTGTTGAACCCAATTCAATGAGGTGAAGTGGCCATTTCAGGAGTGTTCGGGGAAATTGCGCTCTGAAACAGTGAGATAGTGTAGATGGCCTTCGTGACCGTTTCTTTCCGGAGTAAGGAGAGGGTACACATGCAATGGGTGGGGGTGGCGTGGGCTGTTGGAATCATAATCATAAGTAGGTGGAGGTGGGGGTGGGGGCCAGAGGACAAGGGCATAGACAATCTCCCCGTTTATCTCCTACAGCGATGGAAGCTGGGAATAGTGCCAGGGAGACACCCGTGTGACCTAAATGTGACTGGCTGGGCTGGGTTGTGCATTTCCCTGTTAAATAATCTTGACCCAATAAATTCCATTGACAAATGCTGCCTGCAGATTTTTCTACTTTGCCCCCACCACTGCCCGTGGGATTTATTGAGCTTGGAAAAGGCCGGTGTGGATGTGTGAGAGTGTCAAAAGAATGTAGGGTCTCTTGGCCTCGCTCTTACTTCCTCTCATCCTATCTCTCTCTGTAGCTCTCTGCCTCTCTCTTGTGATCCATTTCTCATTCTCTCAATCCTTTCCTCTAGTCCTCTGAACTAAGCTCTGCAGTGCCACAGGGGAAAACTGACTGAGCCACAAATGGCACCCTTTCCCCTTTATTGGGGAGCAGAGACTGATATGCTCATTATAGTGCACTACTATTGAGTCAAATGTAGTGCACTTTACTTTCATTTACTTCCACGTTGTTGTATGAGATACAATATGTTCTCATCCCACACCAATCCCACACAAAAATATATTTAACTGTTTGGTAATTAGAGTATAGTTGATTCATAATGTAAGTGATATTGTTAATGTTCTGTGATACAATTATGAGGATTTGGTATTTTAATAGCATGGACTGTCAGTACTTGCATCTTTGCATTTAATCCTTGCATAATGAAGTTGTCTATTCATTTTATTTGAGAGAGGTACATCACTCAGCTGTTTAAGTGGCTGGGCAGCCGGTTTATTGTTTTTTGAATCCCAGACCAGCTACAAAAGTCTGAGATTGAGAACTTCTTCATGTTTCATTCTCATTTATATGCCACTGTAATAATATTTTCTCTTATCTAACGACTGACTTGCATCAGTCAAAACTATGAAATAACACATGACACATAAATCGTAGTAACCAAAATCAAAATATATATGTTATATTTCAGATTCTTCAAAGTAGCCACCCTATGCTTTAATGACAGCTTTCCACAGTCAGGAGGATGAGGAGATTATTCAGATACAACCTATAGTAGATAAAGCCAAAGGGCTGCCAGAACAAACTCATGCCCGTCCTCCTGTAATTTTTTATTTCACTAGTGAGGCAAAGAGTGAGACCAGGAGAAAGATATCCCTTTGTTGATTTGGTACCTCAATAAGTGCTCCTTCTCTCATCTTTCCATTGCATGCTTAGCATTCACAGCTTTGAGTCGCTAGTTTATTTGTTATCGCATGGGTCTCAGTCGCCTGTGGAAGTCGATGTTCCAGGAGGCTAGCCTGATAGCACTGGTAATTATCAAGCTGGATCATCTGTGAAAATGAGAGACGTAGGAGAGATGCACCAAAGTGAACGCCATGCCACCTGAAGAGATTAACCTCTTGTTGTGCATTGGGGCCATTATTTGTGTGGGGTGGGGTGAGTTTGTGTGTGTGCTTGCACGTCTTGAGGGTGTGCTTGTATGTGCGCATGTCTGCGTGCAGGGTTGGAGAATAACGGATTACATGTATTCTGTTGCATGTAAGGGATGATAAAGAAACGGTAACTGTAATCCTTTACCAACAGAAATGTTGTAATCAGATTACAGATACTTTTGAAAAACTACTTTGAGGATTACTTTTAAATTCAGAATGGATGTTTGTGAAAAAAATCATTGACAGTTCTGTTTTCTCAATGACAGGAAAAGCAGCCAACAAGTGTTGAGCATATTCCAGTGGAAGCTCGTTGAGAGAATGCAAAGCTGTCAGAGTCAAACGGTGGCTATTGAAGAAACTCGAATATGAAATATATTTTGATTTGTTTAACACTTTTTTGGTTACTACATGATTCCATATGTTTTATTTCATAGTTTTCTACAGTGTAAAAAATAGTAAAAATAAAGAAAAATCCTTGAATGAGTAGGTGTTCTAAAACCTTTGACCGGTAGTGTATATATGTATACATCCATTGATTCTTGAAGAATATAACTTATAAATGTCCCTTGAGCTTACAGTGGGGCAAAAAAGTACTTAGTCAGCCACCAATTGTGCAAGTTCTCCCACAAGATGAGAGAGGCCGGTAATTTTCATCATAGGTACACTTCAACTATGACAGACAAGATGAGAAAAAAAAATCCAGAAAATCACATTGTAGGATTTTTTATGAATTGATTTGCAAATTATGGTGGAAAATGAGACCTCTCTCATCTTTTTAAGTGGGAGAACTTGCACAATTGGTGGCTGACTAAATACGTTTTTGCCCCACTGTATATTCAACTCCATGAGAACCCAAAATATCAGAAACTTTAGAACCCAGTTCCTACATTTGAATGTAAAAATAGATTTTATCAAACAAAACTATACTACATTCTATCTCTGGGACCCTCAGGGTGACAAATCAGATTAAGATTACTGAATGGGGCGGCAGGGTAGCCTAGTGGTTAGAGCGTTGGACTAGTAACCAGAAGGTTGCAAGTTCAAACCCCCAGAGCTGACAAGGTACAAATCTGTCGTTCTGCCCCTGAACAGGTAGTTAACCCACTGTTCCTAGGCCGTCATTGAAAATAAGAATTTTTTCTTAACTAACTTGCCTGGTTAAATAAAGGTAAAATATAAAATGTAAGTACATTATTTACCCTCAGAAGTGAATGTATCAAACCAGTTGCAGTGATAAAAGTTTAGTTGTTGTGCACTCTCCTCAAACATTAGCATGGTATTTTTTCACTGTCATAGCTACTGTAAATTGGACAGTTGATTAGATAATTTCCAATCCCATTGATAATAACAATCAATCAATCAATAGCTCTGACCAATTCCCAAGGTTTATAAGACCATGGGTATAATAATAATAATTAGTCAAAGTGTCATGTTATGTCTTGTCCCTGTGCTTTCCCTTCTCTTCGTTTCCCCCTGCTGGTCGTATTGGTTACTCTCTCTCTCTATCGTTCCGTTCCTGCTCCCAGCTGTTCCTCATTCTCCTAACGACCTCGTTTACTCTCTCACACCTGTCCCCTCTTTTGCCCTCTGATTAAGTCTCTATTTCTCTCTCTGTTTCTGCTTCTGTCCTTGTCGGATTCTTGTTTGCTTTGCCCTTGTCCCGTCCTGTCGTAATCTGCCTCTTCATCAGATGCTGCGTGTGAGCAGGTGTCTCTGCCCTCTACGGCCCGCGCCTACCCAGAGGGACCTGCAGTCGGTTGCCGCTAGCCCTGCAATTCTCCTCTACTACTAGAAGGAGGACTCTCCTGCAAAGATAGAGGATTTATGTTTTCCCTGTTTGGACATTAAAAGACTCTGTTTCTGTTGAATCGCTGTTGGGTCCTCACTCATCTGCATAACAGAAGAATCCGACCAAGAATGGACCCAGCGACTTCGGATCCTCTCTACTCAGCCGTCGAGATCCAGGGAGCGATGCTAGGCAGACACGAGCAGGAATTGTCTGCTGCTCGACATGCCGTTGAGACCCTGGCCGCCCAAGTCTCCGACCTCTCGAAACATATTCACAATCTCCGCCTTGATCCACCGGCTACTTCCAGGGCTTCCGAGTCTCCGGAGCCCAGAATTAATAACCCACCGTGTTACTCTGGGGAGCCCACTGAATGCCGCTCGTTCCTCACCCAGTGTGATATTGTGTTCTCTCTCCAGCCCAACACGTACTCCAGGGGTACAGCTCGTATCGCCTACGTCATATCTCTCCTTACAGGACGGGCTCGTGAGTGGGGCACGGCAATCTGGGAGGCAAGGGCTGAGTGTACTAACCAGTATCAGAACTTTAAGGAGGAGATGATACGGGTTTTTGATCGTTCAGTTTTTGGGAAAGAAGCTTCCAGGGCCCTGTCTTCCCTATGTCAAGGGAATCGATCCATAACGGACTACTCTATAGAGTTTCGCACTCTTGCTGCCTCCAGTGACTGGAACGAGCCGGCGTTGCTCGCTCGTTTTCTGGAGGGTCTCCACGCGGAGGTAAAGGATGAGATTCTCTCCCAGGGGGTTCCTTCCAGCGTGGATTCTTTGATTGAACTCGCTATTCGTATAGAACGACGGGTAGATCTTCGTCACCGAGCTCGTGGAAGAGAGCTCGCGTTATCCGTTTCCCCCCTCTCCGCATCACTACCATCTTCCTCCAGTGGCTCAGGTGCTGAGCCCATGCAGCTGGGTGGTATTCGCATCTCGACTAAGGAGAGGGAACGGAGAATCACCAACCGCCTCTGTCTCTATTGCGGTTCCGCTGGTCATTTTGTCATTTCATGTCCAGTAAAAGCCAGAGCTCATCAGTAAGCGGAGGGCTACTGGTGAGCGCTACTACTCAGGTCTCTCCTTCAAGATCCTGTACTACCTTGTCGGTCCATCTACGCTGGACCGGTTCGGCAGCTTCCTGCAGTGCCTTGATAGACTCTGGGGCGGAGGGCTGTTTTATGGACGAAGCCTGGGCTCGGGAACATGACATTCCTCTCAGACAGTTAGGGAGCCCACGGCCATGTTCGCCTTGGATGGTAGTCCTCTCCCCAGTATTCAGCGTGAAACGCTACCTTTAACCCTCACTGTCTCTGGTAATCATAGCGAAACCATTTCTTTTTTGATTTTTCGTTCACCTTTTTCACCTGTTGTTTTGGGCCATCCCTGGCTAGTGTGTCATAATCCTTCTATTAATTGGTCAAGTAATTCTATCCTCTCCTGGAACGTCTCTTGTCATGTGAAATGTTTAATGTCTGCTATCCCTCCTGTTTCTTCTGCCCCCTCTTCACAGGAGGAGCCTGGTGATTTGACAGGGGTGCCGGAGGAATATCATGATCTGCGCACGGTCTTCAGTCGGTCCAGGGCCACCTCCCTTCCTCCTCACCGGTCGTATGATTGTAGTATAGATCTCCTTCCGGGTACCACTCCCCCGGGGTAGACTATATTCTCTGTCGGCTCCCGAACGTAAGGCTCTCGAAGATTATTTGTCTGTAGCTCTCGACGCCGGTACCGTAGTCCCTTCCTCCTCTCCCGCCGGAGCGGGGTTTTTTTGTTAAGAAAAAGGACGGGACCCTGCGCCCCTGCGTGGATTATCGAGGGCTGAATGACATAACGGTTAAGAATCGTTATCCGCTTCCCCTTATGTCTTCAGCCTTCGAGATCCTGCAGGGAGCCAGGTTTTTCACTAAGTTGGACCTTCGTAACGCTTACCATCTCGTGCGCATCAGGGAGGGGGACGAGTGGAAAACGGCGTTTAACACTCCGTTAGGGCATTTTGAATACCGGGTTCTGCCGTTCGGTCTCGCTAACGCTCCAGCTGTCTTTCAGGCATTAGTGAATGATGTACTGAGAGACATGCTGAACATCTTTGTTTTCGTTTACCTTGACGATATCCTGATTTTTTCACCGTCACTCCAGATTCATGTTCAGCACGTTCGACGTGTCCTCCAGCGCCTTTTAGAGAATTGTCTTTATGTGAAGGCTGAGAAGTGCGCTTTTCATGTCTCCTCCGTCACATTTCTCGGTTCTGTTATTTCCGCTGAAGGCATTCAGATGGATTCCGCTAAGGTCCAAGCTGTCAGTGATTGGCCCGTCCCTAAGTCACGTGTCGAGCTGCAGCGCTTTCTCGGTTTCGCGAATTTCTATCGTCGTTTCATTCGTAATATCGGTCAGGTGGCAGCTCCTCTCACAGCCCTTACTTCTGTCAAGACGTGCTTTAAGTGGTCCGTTTCCGCCCAGGGAGCTTTTGATCTCCTCAAGAAGCGTTTTACATCCGCTCCTATCCTTGTTACACCTGACGTCTCTAGACAGTTCATTGTCGAGGTTGACGCGTCAGAGGTGGGCGTGGGAGCCATTCTGTCCCAGCGCTCCCATTCTGACGATAAGGTCCATCCTTGCGCGTATTTTTCTCATCGCCTGTCGCCGTCGGAACGTAACTATGATGTGGGAAACCGCGAACTGCTCGCCATCCGCTTAGCCCTAGGCGAATGGCGACAGTGGTTGGAGGGGGCGACCGTTCCTTTTGTCGTTTGGACTGACCATAAGAACCTTGAGTACATCCGTTCTGCCAAACGACTTAATGCGCGTCAGGCTCGTTGGGCGCTGTTTTTCGCTCGTTTCGAGTTCGTTATTTCTTATCGTCCGGGCTCAAAGAACACCAAGCCTGATGCTTTGTCCCGTCTCTTCAGTTCTTCAGTAGCCTCCACCGACCCTGAGGGGATTCTCCCTGAGGGGCGTGTTGTCGGGTTGACTGTCTGGGGAATTGAGAGGCAGGTAAAGCAAGCACTCACTCACACTCCGTCGCCGCGCGCTTGTCCTAGGAACCTTCTTTTCGTTCCCGTTCCTACTCGTCTGGCCGTTCTTCAGTGGGCTCACTCTGCCAAGTTAGCCGGCCATCCCGGCGTTCGGGGTACGCTTGCTTCTATTCGCCAGCGTTTCTGGTGGCCCACTCAGGAGCGTGACACGCGTCGTTTCGTGGCTGCTTGTTCGGACTGCGCGCAGACTAAGTCCGGTAACTCTCCTCCTGCCGGCCGTCTCAGACCGCTTTCCATTCCCTCTCGACCGTGGTCTCACATCGCCTTAGACTTTATTACCGGTCTTCCTTCGTCAGCGGGGAAGACTGTTATTCTAACGGTTGTCGATAGGTTCTCTAAGGCGGCTCATTTTATTCCCCTCGCTAAACTCCCTTCTGCTAAAGAGACGGCACAAATCATCATTGAGAATGTTTTCAGAATTCATGGCCTTCCGTCAGACGCCGTTTCGGACAGGGGTCCGCAATTCACGTCTCAATTTTGGAGGGAGTTTTGCCGTTTGATTGGGGCTTCCGTCAGTCTCTCTTCCGGTTTTCACCCCCAGTCTAACGGTCAAGCAGAACGGGCCAATCAGACGATTGGTCGCATCTTACGCAGTCTTTCTTTTCGAAACCCTGCGTCTTGGGCAGAACAGCTCCCCTGGGCAGAATACGCTCACAACTCGCTTCCTTCGTCTGCGACCGGGCTATCTCCTTTTCAGAGTAGCCTCGGGTACCAGCCTCCTCTGTTCTCGTCCCAGCTCGCCGAGTCCAGCGTCCCCTCCGCTCAGGCTTTTGTCCAACGTTGTGAGCGCACCTGGAGGAGGGTCAGGTCTGCACTTTGCCGTTATAGGGCGCAGACTGTGAGAGCCGCTAATAAGCGTAGGACTAAGAGTCCTAGGTATTGTCGCGGTCAGAGAGTATGGCTCTCCACTCGTAACCTTCCCCTTATGACAGCTTCTCGCAAGTTGACCCCGCGGTTCATTGGTCCGTTCCGTATTTCTCAGGTCGTTAATCCTGTCGCAGTGCGACTTCTTCTTCCGCGACATCTTCGTCGCGTCCACCCGGTCTTCCATGTCTCCTGTGTCAAGCCTTTTCTTCGCGCCCCCGTTCGTCTTCCCCCCGTCCTTGTCGAGGGCGCACCTATCTACAGGGTTCGGAAGATTATGGACATGCGTCCTCGGGGCCGTGGTCATCAGTACCTAGTGGATTGGGAGGGTTACGGTCCTGAGGAAAGGAGTTGGGTTCCATCTCGGGACGTGCTGGACCGTTCGCTGATCGATGATTTCCTCCGTTGCCGCCAGGTTTCCTCCTCGAGTGCGCCAGGAGGCGCTCGGTGAGTGGGGGGGTACTGTCATGTTATGTCTTGTCCCTGTGCTTTCCCTTCTCTTCGTTTCCCCCTGCTGGTCGTATTGGTTACTCTCTCTCTCTATCGTTCCGTTCCTGCTCCCAGCTGTTCCTCATTCTCCTAACGACCTCGTTTACTCTCTCACACCTGTCCCCTCTTTTGCCCTCTGATTAAGTCTCTATTTCTCTCTCTGTTTCTGCTTCTGTCCTTGTCGGATTCTTGTTTGCTTTGCCCTTGTCCCGTCCTGTCGTAATCTGCCTCTTCATCAGATGCTGCGTGTGAGCAGGTGTCTCTGTCCTCTACGGCCCGCGCCTACCCAGAGGGACCTGCAGTCGGTTGCCGCTAGCCCTGCAATTCTCCTCTACTACTAGAAGGAGGACTCTCCTGCAAAGATAGAGGATTTATGTTTTCCCTGTTTGGACATTAAAAGACTCTGTTTCTGTTGAATCGCTGTTGGGTCCTCACTCATCTGCATAACACAAAGACTCAGCTTATACAAAAGGTTAGTACAGTTTATTCAGAGAACGTTCTAAAGTCAAGAATACAAAACAATTCATTTTATACTGACTTCACACACACAAACAGACGCACACACATGTCCTGCTACCCAGCCGCCAGAGCTTTGTGACCTTGTTCTTGACACGTACTCCCTGTTCTCTCCCAATCGATAGTCAGGTCGGCACCAAGCTCACAGTCTGTGTTTAAAATACCATAAAGACATATTGTTTTACCCAAATTCTGACTAGGACTACACATTTGTTGGTTATGATTTTATACATTCTAATCAATTCCATACAATATTCTAATCATTCAATTAACAAACAATTCTCACCTATCAATCCACCCTTAATGAATAAATAATACACACTGATACATCAATTGTATACAAGATTAATCCAGACAAATACATTGCTAATCATATCCTGCTATATGTTACCCCATCTATTGCAAGCCCAACGGTTTCCCCCCTCTCTGGGTGGGGAGACCTTCTTCCCTGCTATCAGATTCAAAGTGGTCATAAGTTATCTGCCACAGTTCCTTGTCTGCTATGATTCAAACACATTTCCATATGTTTTACAGTGACAGGGTGGAATCCTTTTAATTATGGCCTAAACATTTACTACAAAAAATTACACATCTATTTTTATTAATATTGTCAATGTCACTCAAAATCAATCTCACAAAACCAATATGTGTATTTTTATTACTTATCCATCAATGACTGTTATAGGCCAACATTAGGTATCCTAACACTTCCTGTTTAGGTTTTTATTACAATCTTCATAAAATATCAGTCTTAACCCTCAAAAATAGTCTCATCCAACATTGGCTCCTCATAGTTAAAAGAAACGGAGCCATCTCCTAGGCCTAGGCCGTATTCGTCATCACACAGGCTGGAGCTCGAAATCCGTCCGTACCTCACAATCTGTTGCGTCATTGACCTCTCCAGAGTCCTGATAAGCAAAACTTTCACACTAGTCCCCAAACAACCCAACACAACACCCACACGGAACCAAAACACTCATACAGGTGAAGGTTGCCCATAACACAGTGATTATGGCATTTTCCCATTTCCCAGACATACTATCAAACCAATTTGTTAAAGCATTATCTACCCCAGAGTTCTCTGCCAATTCGTGAGCTTATGTGGGTACCCAGCCAGGGTCTTGGTCACTGATCCGTCTGGAGCTGTGTTATCGGGATGAAAGTACAACATTGTACTTCGAATATCACACCCACCACCAGCCAGTAACATATCCAATACTCTCCTATGTAAATTCTATTGTCAAAAGATCCGGATGGAGCACTCCTCCTCTCTCTGGACGGAGCACTCCCTCTCTCTCTTTTACCTGGTTCCAGGTCCTCGTGTTTGATAAGGGTGAAGGGCATGTCTAGCTGCACTAGTGCACAACTACTGGTCCAATTGGTAGGCAGGTCAGGCCACAGCCTCACCTCCACACTCTAGGCCTTTTCTTCTGCCAGTACTCCTTGTCTTGTCGGCTGTAAGATTCTCTGTGATATATCGAGCCATGCAATAATAATGTCCTCCTGTAACTGTGAAAGGGGGAAATCTGGAAGTAATGGGCATATGGGGATACAGATAATGCAGATCAATGCAACTGTCATTGTCTGGCTTCCCTGCCTTCATGAACAGCTTCACCATACAGGCCATTCCGCTGGGTGTATCAATTCCATCAAATGGAAAGGGAATGGTTGTCAACTGAGGTTTTGCTGTGGCGCAGGCCTAACATTCTTCTTTCTCTACTGATCTGGGTGTATACTGAATCCATTCTAACCATAGGTTAGAATCCCCATAACCAGTTTCCAACTCAATCATTTCCTTGAGATCTTGTTGTGCATATCCGTACCGGTCCTTGGCTCTGGACTACTCTGCTGTCAGTATCTGTTTTGTCAGGGGTTCTGCTTGTATTCTGGCTGACTATAGAGCAATCACCTGCCCTAAACTCCTCTATCCAGACTAGTACTAGTACTATCAACCGATACCTGGTCAAATCCAACATACCATAACCCTAGATCCTCTTTCATTACCTTTATGCAATACTTCTCTTGCTCCGGTTTGCAGTCAAACCTTCACTATACTCCACCTCCTTCCATATTGGGTATGTGGATTCATATAGCCCTCTCTCTCTCTGTGTGAGCTATGACCTGTATCAATGAACTATGTGGGGACCTGCACAGATATATTCCATAATGGCTCATATAGTCTTAGACTGCCAGGGTGTCAGAGACCCCATTTGGTCTACATAAAACTCCACTGAGACATCCTTCCCAATCTCCAATCTAACTTCCTGTCTATCCAGATCTAGGGATCTCTTATGCTTGGTTGATACAAAATCCTCATCGTCTAAACCATGGGTCAAGTTACCACCTTCTGCATACTCAGGTGTGGCGTGGTGTATTAGGAATATTCCCCCACGATAAGACAACTCAGACCAACCAGCACTCCTGCAAAGCCCCACCCTTCCCCAGAAAACATATCAGCAGCCAGAGGCCAGACCATACTTCCACTTCTATGAATGTAGACAGTGATATAAAGACTGGATCATGGAATCTTCATTAGAGAGATGACCCCCGAACCCTATTGGTTTCGGTTCTCCTCTCTAACACTGTGATTGTTCGACGGGTGAGTGAGTCTTACCCTTTTGCAGTGTGTGACATAAACCCAGGTAGCTCTCTTTCAGATATTCTCACTGCGAAAGCTGTCACCAGGAGTACTTGGTATGGCCCCTCCCACCATGGCTGCTTCCAGTCCTTTTTCTTTAGTGATTGGACCCAGACCCAGACCCAGTCCCTTGGCCCAATCCTGTGGGTTTGGTAACCTTTTGCGTGTAGGGGCAGTATTTTAGTTTTTGTCTAAAAAACGTACCCATTTGAAACTGCCTTATTTCTCAGCCCCAGAAACCAGTTTTCTATCAGAGTAGGATAGAAAACACTCTAAAGTTTCCAAAACTGTAAAAATATTGTCTGTGAGTATAACAGAACTGACATTGCAGGCAAAAACCTGAGGAAAATCCAATCAGGAAGTGCCTCTTATTTTGAAACCTCTATGTTCCTATAAATGCCTATCCTCCATTTAACATCTAGTAACTCCCCATCCCGGGTCCAGGAGCGTAATCATCGACTGACACAAATTAGCATAACGCAACAGACATAAATATTCCTAGAAAATATTCCTATTCATGAAAATCACAATATATATGAAATATATTGAGACACAGCTTAGCCTTTTCAAAATATGCTTTACAGCCAAAGCTAGACAAGCATTTGTGTAAGTTTATAGATAGCCTAGCATAGCATTTTGTCCAGCTAGCAGTAGGTAACTTGGTCACGGAAATCAGAAAAGCATTCAAATTAAATCGTTTACCTTTGATGAGCTTCGGATGTTTTCACTCACGAGACTCCCAGTTAGATAGCCAATGTTCCTTTTTTCCAAAAATATTATTTTTGTAGGCGAAATAGATCCGTTTGTTCTTCACGTTTGGCTGAGAAATCGCCCGGAAATTGCAGAAAAATATTCCAAATTAGCTCTATGATATCGACAAACATGGCAAACATTGTTTATAATCAAGCCTCAAGGTGTTTTTCAAATATCTATTCGATAATATATCCACCGGGATAATTGGTTTTTCAGTAGGACCGATTTGAATAATGGCTACCTCTGTATTTTACGCAAGAATCACTCTGGGAGCCATCAGGTGACCAGTTGCGCAATGTAGCCGCTTACGGGTATTCTTCAACATAAATGCGTAAAACTACGTCACAATGCTATAGACACCTTGGGGAATACGGAGAAAAAGTAATCTGGTTGATAGCCCATTCACTGCTCAATTGGGACGCATTGGAACGCAGAGCTTTCAAAAGATGAGTAACTTCCGGATTGGATTTTTCTCAGGCTTTCGCCTGCAATATCAGTTCTGTTATACTCACAGACAATATTTTTACAGTTTTGCAAACTTTAGAGTGTTTTCTATCCTAAGCCGTCAATTATATGCATATTCTAGTATCTTGACCTGACAAAATATCCCGTTTACTACGGGAAAGTTATTTTTCCAAAAATGAAAATACAAGTGGTCACCTGATGGCCCTGAGTGATTCTCGTGTAAAATACAGAGGTAGCCATTATTCCAATCGGTTCTACTGAAAAACCAATTGTCCCGGTGGATATATTATAGATATTCGAAAAACACCTTGAGGATTGATTATAAACAACGTTTGCCATGTTTCTGTCGATATTATGGAGCTAATTTGAAATATTTTTTGGCGTTTTCGTGACTGCAATATCCTTAAAATGTTTGTCCAAAATGAAAAGGCATGCTGTCGTACAAGGTCAGAAGCTACATTTTACGACATATACATGGTTTCCGGACACTCCCATAAAGCCCAGCTCATTGGCTATCTAGCTAGATTTGTTTGATCCCGATTGGTGGTTATTTGACGAAGATACAGTTGTTCAAGTGATGGCCGCCCGCGTCATCGGCGTGCCATGAAGGTGTCTCTCTTTGACCAAATGTGGTGTCCTATAGGATATGCTCCACCCCTAATGAAATAATGAAGTCTTGTTACCTTCTAGATGTCTGAGGAATACATATGAACGTGATTTGACTCGTTGAAACAACATTTATGGTGAGATTTTCACATATTCCTTTCTTTGCAAATTGAACGAGTGGAAATACAAAATCGATCGTGCATGCTATATGGACCTTTTTAGGATATGAAAAATTATTTTATCTAACAAAACGATTCTTCATGTTATCTCTGGGACCCTTTGGATGATACATCAGAGCAAGATTTCAGAAAATAAGGACACATTTCAACTTCTGAGGTGAATTTATCGAACCTATCACGATGAAAAGACTTGTTGTTAGGAGCTCTCTTAAAACAATAGCATAGCGTAGAATTCGCAGTAATATCTACTGTAAATTGGACAGTGCAGTTATATTTACAAGAATTTAAGCTTTCAGCCGATATGAGACACTTCTATGTAACAACATTTGTTGTAACTCTAACACCCCGCAATGACAATGTATAAACAGGTTTTTCGAAATTTCGACTCCTGCGTTGTCTTGGCTGCGTGAGTAGGGTATTTGTCCTGTTGGAATGTGAACATTCACACTAGTCTGAAGTCCTCAGCACTCTGGAGCAGGTTTTCATAAAGGATCTCTCTGTACTAAATGCTGGTCATTTATGAACATTTGAACATCTTGGCCATGTTCTGTTATAATCTCCACCCAGCACAGCCAGAAGAGGACTGGCCACCCCTCATAGCCTGGTTCCTCTCTAGGTTTCTTCCTAGGTTTTGGCCTTTCTAGGGAATTTTCCCTAGCCAACGTGTTTCAACACCTGCATTGCTTGCTGTTTGGGGTTTTAGGCTTCGGGTTTCTGTTCAGCATGTTGAGATATCAGCTGATGTACGAAGGGCTACATAAATACATTTGATTTGATTTGATTTTGACTTTGCTCCGATCATGTTTCTCCCGATCCTGACTAGTCTCCCAGTCCCTGCCACCGAAAAACATCCCCACAGCATGATGCTGCCACTAACATGCTTCACCGTAGGGATGGTGCCAGGTTTCCTCCAGAAGTGACTCTTGGCATTCAGGCCAAAGAGTTCAATTCTGGTCTCATCAGACCAGAGAATCTTGTTTCTCATGGTCTGAGAATCCTTAAGGTGATTTTAAACTCCAAGCGGGATGTCATGTGCCTTTTTACTGAGGAGTGGCTTCTGTCTGGCCACTCTACCATAAAGCCCTGATTGGTGGAGTGATGAAGAGATGGTTTTCCTTCTGGAAGGTTTTCTGGAGCTCTGTCAGAGTGATCATCGGGTTCTTGTTCACCTCCCTGACCAAGGCCATTCTCCCCCGAATGCTCACTTCCATTTAAGAACAATGGAGGCCACTGTGTTCTTGGAGACATTCAATGCTGCAGAATTTGTTTGGTACCCTTCCCCAGATCTGTGCCTCAAAACAATTCTGTCTAGGAAATCTATGGACCATTCCTTTGACTTCATGGCTTGGTTTTTGCTCTGACATTGTGGGGCCTTATATAGACAGGTGTGTGCCTTTCCAAATCATGAAATTTACCACAGGTGGACTCCAATCAAGTTGTACAGTCCCAGGCAAAAGTATTCATCCCCCTTTGCGTTTTTCCTATTTTGTTGCATTACAACCTGTAATGTATATTACTTTTGGGGGGGATTTCATGTAATGGACATACACAAAATAGTCCAAATGGGTGAAGTGAATTGAAAAAATTAACTTGTTTCCAAAATATCTTTAAAAACTAAAAACTGAAAAGTGGTGAATGCATATCTATTCACCGCCTTGGCTATGAAGCCCCTGAATAAGATCTGGTGCAACCAATTACCTTCAGAAGTCACATAATTATTTAAATAAAGTCCACCTGTGTTCAATCTATAGGACCACTTTAAGCCGTACACTCCACAGAGCTGGGATTTATGGAACTGTGGCTAGAAAAAAAGCCATTGCTTAAAACTTCTTGCGACTAGAAATCCCGGATCCGGGATCGTAATCATAGCCTCAAACGATTTACCATAACGCAGTGGACAAAAATACCCCTAGAAACTTTTCCTATTCATGAAAATCCCAAATGAAATGAATGAAATATATTCAAACACAAGCTTAGCCTTTTGTTAACAACACTGTCATCTCAGATTTTCAAAAGATGCGTTACAGCCAACGCTAGACAAGCATTTGTGTAAGTTTATCATGGCACAATGCTATGCTATGCTCTGCTGGCAGCAGGCAACATTTTCACGAAAATAAGAAAAGCATCCAAATTAAATCATTTACCTTTGAAGAACTTGCTTTCACTCAGGAGACTCCCAGTTAGATAGCAAATGTTCCTTTTTTCCCAAAATATTATTTTTGTAGGCGAAATAGCTCCCGTTTGTTCATCATGCTTTAATGAGAAATCGACCAGAAAATGCTACCACTACAACGCCAAACTTTTTTCAAAATTAGCTCCATAATATCGACAGAAACACGGCAAACGTTGTTTATGATCCATCCTCAAGGTGTTTTTAACATATATATATATACGATAATATATCCGTCGAGGCAATTGGTTTCTCATAAGAAGCGATTGGAAAAATGGCTACCTCAGTATTTTACGCAAGATTTTCTGCGGGAGACACCATGTGACCACTTGCTATATATGGTCCCTTACGGCTATTCTTCAATGGAAATGCGTAAAAAGACGTCACAATGATGTAGACACCTTGGGGAAAACGTGAAAAACGGAAGCTCATTCGTAGCTCATTCACAGCCATATAAGGAATCTTTGGCATGAGGCGGTTTAAAAAAATGCGTCACTTCCTGGTTGGATTTTTATCTGGGTTTCGCCTGTAACATCAGTTCTGTTGCACTCACAGACAATATCTTTGCAGTTTTGGAAACGTCAGAGTGTTTTCTATCCAAAGCCATCAATTATATGCATAGTCGAGCATCTTTTCGTGACAAAATATCTTGTTTAAAACGGGAACGTTTTTCATCCAAAGATTTTAATAGTGCCCCCTAATGCTTAACTGGTTTTAATTAAAGAAAAGAATAAGCAAACACGTTTGATGTTCACCAAAAGGCTTGTTGGAGACTCCCCAAACATATGGAAGAAGGTACTCTGGTCAGATGAGGCTAAAATTGAGCTTTTTGGCCATCAAGAAAAGCTATGTCTGGCGCAAACCCAACACCTCTCATCACCCAGAGAACACCATCCTCACAGTGAAGCATGGTGGTTGCAGCATCATGCTGTGCGGATGTTTTTCATCAGCAGGGACTGGGAAACTGGTCAGAATTGTAGGAATGATGGCACTAAATACAGGG
Organism: Oncorhynchus nerka; assembly: GCF_034236695.1. Classification (NCBI taxonomy): domain Eukaryota; kingdom Metazoa; phylum Chordata; class Actinopteri; order Salmoniformes; family Salmonidae; genus Oncorhynchus; species Oncorhynchus nerka. The sequence goes on from NC_088423.1 coordinate 56,235,389, forward strand.
AAGTTCTTGAGGGAAACCTGTTTGTCTACTAGAGATTTGAGACTGGGACGGAGGTTCACCTTCCAGCAGTACAATGACCCTAAGCATACTGCTGAAGCAACACTCGTGTTGTTTTTAAGGGGAAACATTTAAATGTCGATCAGGGCCCTGTCGTTCCATCCAACGCTGCCAGCCAGGGTCCAGAAGTCCAAGGCGAAAACCTGCATGCTCCTCGTCCCCTGCCTCACGTGGAACAGACGTTCATCCGCTCGACCCTCAGGCGGGTGTTCGAACACTGCCTGAAAGCGGTGGGTGAACTCTGCATAATGATCCAACGCGCGCATCTCCCTCACACCATACGGCGTTGGCCCACTCCAGGGCTTTGCCTGAGAGGCAGGAGATGAGGGCGGACACACTCTCATGCCCCAAATGACCCGGTGGGCGTTCGCCATGTAGAGCTCCAGTTGTAGTAGTACTCCCTCGGGAGCATGAGTCGAATCCCGCTGGGACCAGGGGAAAGAGGGGTGGACAGTGGGACCTGTTGTAGTGGGGCTGGTGGAGGCGCTGAAAAACCTCCTCCTCTCTCCAAACGATCGATAGTCTGCAGCACGCAAACCATGGCAGTGCCCAGACATTGGAACAAGGTTGCATGCTGCTGAACGCGCTCCGCCACTGGAACAGGGAGGGTGTCTGCTCCTGCTGACTCCATTCTTCGGGTGAGTGTTTCTATAATGGGTCCTATGTGTAGCTGGTGTAGAGAGTCATGCGCAGGACAGCAGATATGAGGAATCAATGTACTTTTAGTCAAAATGTCAAATATACAAAGTAACAAATACACGCACACCATGACAGACCAAAAATACATTAAACAGAAAAACATCGGGGAACAGAGGGTTAAATAATGAACAAGTAGTTGTGGGATTGAAATCAGGTGTGTAAAACAAAGACAAAACAAATGGAAAATTAAAAGTGAATCGGCGGTGGCTAGAAGGCCGGTGACGTCGACCGCCGAATGCCGCCCGAACAAGGAGAGGGACCGACTTCGGCGGAAGTGGTGACAAACACTTTACTTGACAGCCAGTGTCGTAACACGTTACATGTCATAATATGTCATAATAGCTGACATAACCTGCCATAATATGGTCATAACACTGTCATGACACATATATTTAGACATGTATTGCATTACTTTATGGCTGGTTGTGTCAAAATCCACAAAGCCTACCATGGTAGTTATTTAATGGCTGGCTATGACACCTTTAAGAGTGTAAAAAAACTGAAACTACCACAGAAGCCAAAAAGATTCCATTACACCATAGCCTTCTTGTTAACTTCTTGCGCTGAGCCATGCCGGATCCGGTAGCGTAATCATAGCCTCAAGCTCAATACCATAATGCAACGTTAACTATTCATGAAAATCGTAAATGAAATGAAATGAATATGCTAATTCTCAAGCTTAGCCTTTTGTTAACAACACTGTCATCTCAGATTTTCAAAAATATGCTTCTCAAGCATAGAAAACTAGCATTTGTGTAACAGTACTGATAACTAGCGTAGCATTTAGCATTAGCATCAGCAGGAAACATTTTCACAAAAACCAGCAAAAACATTCAAATAAATATTTTACCTTTGAAGAACTTCAGATGTTTTCAATGAGGAGACTCTCAGTTGGATAGCAATGTTCAGTTTTTCCTGAAAGATTTTTTGTGCAGGAGAAATCGGTCCGTTTGGTGCGTCACGTTTGGCTACCAAAAAAAACACGAAAATTCAGTTATCCAAACGCCAAACTTTTTTCCAAATTAACTCCATAATATCGACTGAAACATGGCAAACGTTGTTTAGAACCAATCCTCAAGGTGTTTTTCACATATCTCTTCAATGATGCACACTTCCAGGAACGATACTTCGCTGTCTGTATCGCATGGTAAAATGTTTGCCGCTGAGAGTTACGCACCAACGTAGACAAAGGACACCGGACGGGCCCCTGGCAAATGTAGTCTCTTATGGCCAATCTTCCAATGATATGCCTACAAATACGTCACAATGCTGCAGACATCTTGGAGGAACGGCAGAGCGCATACGCTCGTTCACAGCATATTCACAGCCATATAAGGAGACAATGGGAAACAGAGCCTCAAAAATCCTGCTCATTTCCTGGTTGAAGTTGCATCTTGGTTTCGCCTGTAAGATCTGTTCTGGGGCACTCAAAGATAATATCTTTGCAGCTTTGAAAACGTCAGAGTGTTTTCTTTCCAAAGCTAGCAATTATATGCATAGTCGCATCTTTTTGTGACAAAATATTGCGCTTAAAACGGGCACGTTTTTTCATCCAATAATGAAATAGCGCCCCCCTAGCTTCAAATGGTTAACAGTATGTTTCTGTAAAATTTGTGGCGTATATTGCTCATCAAGCCGCTGACACTGGGATCTCATTTGAACAGGAAGGGCATCACATCCAGTACAACAGGTGACCCACGATAACGAGCCACTTCAAACACACTGGAAGACCTGACAAGCATTTGTCTGAGCATATGGATGTGGAACACAAGGTAGAGATAAATCTTTGTTGGAGTGCTTTCATTTCACCAGTCAGTTCTTGTAACATGCTGATGATGGCAGAACATGTAAGGAATATAGGCATTCATTGTTGCTTATACATGTTCTCGAATTGGACCATACTCTGTCATTGTCCATAGACTGCTAATAAGGTATAAGAAAACAAATATGTAATTTTGTAAATTGGGTGAACACTCTCTTTAAAATTTCTGAGGGATCCCTTAAACTCGAATCCCATTACCGGGATAGATTTGACAACATCCTGTGAAATTGCAGAGCGCCAAATTCAAACTACAGAAATATAAATACTTAACATTTTTATAAATACAAGTGTAATACATCAAAATAAAGCTTCTTGTCAATCCAGCTGGTGTGTCAGATTTCAAAAAGACTTTACGGCGAAAGCAAACCATGCGATTATCTGAGGACAGCGCCCTGCATACAGAAAACATGAAAAACTTTTTTCAACCAGGCAGGTGCGACACGAAAGTCAGAAATAGCGATATAATAATTGCCTTACCTTTGAAGATCTTCATCTTTTTGCAATCCCAAATATCTCAGTGACACAATGAATGGTTGTTTTATTCGATAAATTCCTTCTTTATATCCACAAAATGTCAATTTATTTGGTGCGTTTGATTCCGAAATACACTGGTTCCAATTCGACTACAAAGTATCAAATAGGTTACATGTAAACTTGGTCCAAACATTTCAAACAACGTTTCTAATCCAGCCTCAGGTACCCTAAAATATAAATAATCGATAAAATGTAAGACTGGATAAACTGTTTCGAATACCGGAGAAAAATAACGAGGAGCGCACTCCTGATCACGCGCATCGAAAGACTTGAGTAAATCTGAGGGACACATTGAAAGAATAGGACTACTTCTACATTTCTCAAAATAAAATCATTGAACAATTTCTAAAGACTGTTGATATCTAGTGGAAGCCATAGGAACTGCAATCTGAGCCCTAATAAATCAGGTTTCCTATAGAAATGTAATGGAAAACACAATGACCCCCCAAAAAATTCCCTGGATGGATTGTGCTCGGGGTGTTGTAACTTTAATATGTTACAGAGTTAATGTTTAAGTTATTTCATTGAGCCTTATCTAAAGACATTTCTTTATAGTTATTTACATATGTAATTGTATTGGTTAGTATTGAATTAAGCTTTTGACTGCAAGTTCCAGAATGCCTTGCGACAGGAATGAGAGAGATAACGCGTCAGTTATGTGCAGGTGCAAAGTGATTAAGCTGATTTTCCGCTAGCATCTTACCTGCATTGCTCTGTAGACTATAAAATTGTTAAATATAACGTGAACAAGTATTATTACTAAAAGAACCTTTCATATCAAACCCGACGTCCCGAGTCATTACTTTGAAGATAGTTAATCAAAAATTTGGTGGCGAAACCCGGGATATGAGCTACGACGAAGAAGTGGCTGAAATGGCTGAGGAGGAACGTCGGCATGAAGCAGAAAGAATGAGACGAAAGCGGGGTACCATTCGAGGCGCCACAACAGATTGACGTGGAAATATCCCAGTCAAATCCGGATACCGATCACTTGAGTACATTGTTGGAATTGTTATCAACTAAGGAGGACAGTTTGTTTGAACTTGATCGTGGAATTGAACAGTTAACGCCATTGGACGGATTGGAGGCAGAGATTGCATGCACGGAGGATTACAAAGAGCGCATTATCATGCTGAAGAGCCGTGCACAACGAGTGATAACGAAGAAACAGGACGTCAATCCACTACCAGCACGGGTGAGTGACGCTAACTCAAACAGATCACAGAGATAATCAGTAAGGCTACCAAAGTTGATTATTGAGAAATTCTATGGAGATGTCAATATGTGGCAGGAGTTTTGGAACCAGTATGAGACTGCTATCCACAACAATGATTCACTGTGTAATAAAGAGAAGTGTATCTATCTGAAAACATATCTCACTGGACCAGCTGCAAAGGCAGTAGCAGGACTGATGTTAACAGACAGTAACTATGATGATGCAATCGCTCTACTCAAGAGCAGATTTGGAAGGAAAGATCTTGTGATTAGTGCTCATATGTCAAAGCTGCTGAATCTCACACCTGTGAAGAAATCCTCTGATCTAAATGCATTGAGACAGCTATATGATGAATGTGAAATTCAGATTAGGAGCCTGGAATCACTGGGTGTAGTGTCAGAAACCTATGGAAGCCTACTATGCCCAATCTTACTACAGATGATTCCAGAGGACATAGCTCTTGACTATAGTCGTCAGAGGGGAGTAGATGATGAATGGAAAGTGTGTGAGATTATCAGTTTCCTACAGAAATAGGTTCAGAGCAGGGAGAGAGCGCTAAAAATGACAAGATCATGCAACCAACAGAAAAACAAAAATACCCAACATGCCCTCTGCTGCAGCACTGCATACAGCCAGTCAGAAGGAACAAAACTGTCTATTTTGTGACAGTGCAGACCACAAATCAGAAAACTGCCCTGACCACAATATTGCTACACGCAAAGAGAAACTAAAGAAAATGGGAAGATGCTTTGTATGTTTAGGACAGAGACACATAGCAAAATTAAAGTCAAAGATGTGTCATGTGCAACATGTGGAAGCAGACATCACATTACTGTGTGTACCAGTAAGAGGAGTGAGGTGCAACCCCCTACTGTTTCTGTAGATGCTGTTGTTTCCTCAGTTATTCCCCATTCAGTGAGGATGAAACCAGATGGACAGAACACTGTGTTGCTACAAACGGCAAAGACATGGGTAGAAGGCCCATCGGGCAAGAAGATAGCTCGTTGCTTACTAGATGGAGGCAGTCAGAGAAGCTTCATACATGAAAACCTTGTGAAGGGCTTGAAGCTACCAGTAATCAGACAAGAGGCACTCACTCTTCACACGTTTGGCTCCTCTGCCCCAGCAACGTCCCAACGCAACACAGTGAAAGTCATCTTGGAGAATGTCTGGGACAAACAGCAGAGAATAAAGATAGAGGCAATTGAAACCCCACAAGTGTGCACAGCTGTGATGAAGGTTCCTGGTGAACAGATTCAGCATGAGCTCAGTAAAAGGGGACTGCAGCTCACAGACTTTCCAGGAGATGACAATGATCCTGAACTCTCTGTCCTGATAGGAGCAGACTACTACTGGCAGATAGTATCAGGCAGAGTGGAGCGACTGACGGAGACGCTAGTTGCTTTAGAGAGCACCTTTGGATGGTCGGTGCAGGGACCCGTGTCCATGTCCAGTGTCGCCGAGGCAACCTGCATGTTCATCCCACTTGATGAAGACACACTAGTCTCCGAGCAACTGCATGCATTCTGGGAGCTTGAGTCTCTGGGTATTCTAAGCGAGAAAACACATAACCCAGAGGAAAACGAGGCTCTACAAAGGTTCGAGGAAACAACCACCTTCAAAGATGGGCGATACCGTGTGGAGTTGCCATGGAAATGAGAAATGACAGAACTCCAAGACAACTATAGAATCGCTAAGAAACGGTTTGAAGGTCTGAAGAAAAGACTGAAGAAGGATGTGATGTTGTACAGCAGATACAATGAAGTAGTAGAGGACTACTTACACCAAGTTATGGCAGAGGACGTGCCCAAGGACAACGCATCAAGTGCAGAAAACGTAAAATACCACTTACCTCACCATGCAGTACTCCGAGAAGATAAGGTGACAACCAAACTGAGAGTGGTGTTTATACCTCGTCCCATGAAGATGGATGTCCATCCCTCAATGACTGTCTACTCACAGGACCGAACCTGAATCCGGATCTGCTCAGCGTTCTGTTCTGATAAAGTTCAGATTACATGAGATCGCATTCATGGCAGACAGCAAGAAAGCTTTCCTGCAGATATCCCTAGCAGAGAGAGACGCCGTGAGATTTCTATGACTCACAGTCCCACCAAGGGGAGAAAATGAAGAGGAGCTGCGTGTGCCGAGGATGAAAAGAGTGGTATTTGGAGCTTCCCCAAGTCCATTTTTGCTGGAAGCTACAATCAGGAAGCACCTGAAACAATATGAAACAGAAAAAACAGAAGTTGTAGAGATACTGAGAGAGTCACTCTATGTAGATGACTTCATTGCAAGTTCACGCAATGTTGAAGAGGGTTACCTTGTGACAACAACTGCAAAGTGAATGCTGTCGATTGCAGGCATGGACCTCTGCAAATGGATGACCAATTCTCCCGAAACTTAAGACAAAATGGGAGGAGAGTACGACAACTGACCACCCGTTGACGTTACAAACACAAGGATTAGTGCTGAAGGTTTTAGGTTTAGTATGGAGGCTGGAAACGGATGACTTTGTGTTTGACCTCAGGCCGCTACTGAGCATTCTAAAGCAAAAGGAAAACACGAAGAGAAGTGTTCTGCAGTCGTCTGCACGTATCTTCGACCCTCTTGGTTTCTTAACTCCCTTCACCATCAGGATCAAGTGCATGTTCCAGGAAATGTGGGAGAGAGGACTCAGCTGGGACGAAGATTTACCACCTGACCTGACACGAGAATGGCAACAGTGGTGTTCAGAACTACCCCAGTTACACCAGCTCACCATACCAAGGTGGTACAGAACAATGAGGCCACAGAATAACCACCCCCTGAATCTACACGTGTTCTGTGATGCAAGTGAAAGGGCTTACAGTGCAGTAGCTTACTTGCAAGGTGAGTCACAAGACAGGGAAAGAACAAGTCTAGTCGCATCCAAGTCCAGGATAGCCCCACTTAAGAAAATGACGCTGCCACGCCTGGAGCTCATGGGAGCTGTGATTGGAGCGAAACTAGCAAACAACTTGATGACCACACTGAGAATGGAAGAAAAACAGATCAAAATGTGGACAGACTCGATGATCGTGCTGCATTGGATTTGCAGCTCAGCTCAGAAATGGAAAAATGGTTTGTTGCGAACAGAGTGACGGAGATCCAGTCCTTGACCAATCCAGAGTCATGGTCACATATTGAAGGGAAAACGAATCCAGCTGACCTCCCTACAAGAGGACAAACTGTTTGAAACTTGACACAGAGCGAGCTATGGTGGAATGGACCCAGAATTCTGACATCACCCAATCAGTCCGAAGAGATTGATGATAACAAGGTTCCGGAAGAGGTGAATATAGAACTCAAGTTCAGTTGCCAGGTTACTGTACAACTCGCAGCAAACAGCACAGACATTACTGAACCTGTGTTGGAGCTTGAAAGGTACAGCAAACTGAAAAGAGTGTTCAGAATCACCGCCTGGATAAAGAGATTCATAGCCAATGCTCGTACAACCATAAAGATGCAAGGTGAACTGACTGCTGACAAACTGTTCGATGCAGAAAAGTACTGGATTAAGGTAACACAACAACAGAGTTTTGGACAGGAGATCAAACTACTGAAGGCAGGAAAAAGCCTAAACAATGACTGTAAAATCAGAGAACTGAAACCTTTCCTGGACGAACACGAACTACTCAGTATAGGAGGAAGACTGCAACAGTCCAACTTCACATTTAGAGAGCAGCACCCATGGGTTCTGCCCAATAAGTACAGGTACGCAGAAATGCTGATACAGTACCACAATGAGAAGGTGATGCATTCTGGAGCTAGTGACACTCAGCACTCAACGTTAAACAAGGGGGAAATGACACGCAGATGGAAGTACAGGCAGAGACTTGTGACCAGTTTCTGGAACAGTTGGCGAAGAGACTACTTGCTGGATCTAAAGTCAGCACACCGCTGTGACACACCACAGCCCACCCCACTGAAAGTGGGTGACGCTGTACTCATTGGAGAAGATAACACACACAGACAAACCTGGAAACTAGGAAAAATTGAGGAACTGTTTCCAGGCCGAGATGTCCTAGTTAGATCATGTTCAGTTCGTACTGCTTCAGGGACTTTGTTGAGGAGACCTATTCAGTTGATATACTGCCTAGAGATCTAGATGAACAGTTGTTCATCGGGGGGGGTGTTGTAACTTTAATGTGTTACAGAGTTAATGTTTAAGTTAATTCATTGAGCTGTATCTAAAGACATTTCTTTACAGTTATTTACATATGCAATTGTATTGGTTAGTATTGAATTACGCTTTTGACTGCAAGTTCCAGAATGCCTTGCGACAGGATTGAGAGAGATAACGCGCCAGTTATGTGCAAGTGATTAAGCTGATTTTCCGCTAGCATCTTACCTGCATTGCTCTGTAGAATCTAAAGTTGTTAAATGTAACGTGAACAAATATTATTACTAAAAGCTTTCATATCAAACCTGACGTCCCGAGTCATTACTTTTAAGACAGTTAATCTAAAACGGGGTTCCACCTGCCAAATCAGTTATATTATAATCACAGTCATTATTTTAACAGTTTTAAAAACTAAAAAGTGTTTTCTATCCAATACCACCATGCATATCCTAGCTTCTGGGCCTGAGTAACAGGCAGTTTACTTTGGGCATGCTTTTCATCCGGACGTGAAAATACTGCCCCCTAGCCCAAAGAGTTTTTAATATAAGACTTTTGGCGACCTGTCCCAATAGTAGCTCAAAAGTTGCAATTGGATCACAAAAAGGGGAAGCTTTATATTATAATGAGGAGCAAACAGACATTGCACTTCACACATTTATGAAGTTGATTATTCCAGTTACTAATAAGAATGCACTCATTAAGAAAATGTATGTAAAAACTGTTAACTTACCTCTATCTGGGACGCTTGCGTCCCAACTAGAGCTCTGGAAATGCAAATGTGCTACGCTAAATGCTAATAGTATTAGTTAAAACTCAAAAGTTCATTAAAATACACATGCAGGGTATCAAATTAAAGCTACACTCGTTGTGAATCCAGGCAACAAGTCAGATTTTTAAAATGCTTTTCGGCGACAGCATGAGAAGCTATTCTGATAGCATGCACCAATACACTACAACAGAAAAGCACAGCAGGGGACGTAAACAAAATAATTAGCATTTCGGCGTTACACAAACCGCACAATAAAATAGAAAACAGTCATTACCTTTCACCATCTTCTTTGTTGGCACTCCTAGATGTCCCATAAACACTATTGGGTCTTTATTTCGATTAAATCGGGCCATATAAAGCCAAGATATCGTTATATGTAGACTGTGTGATAAACGAAAAAAACAGCGATTTCACAACGTAACGTCATTTTTTAAAATTCAAAAAGTAGACGATAAACTTTCACAAAACACTTCGAAATACGTTTGTAATGCTACTTTAGGTATTAGTAAACGTTAATAAGCGATAAAAATCATCCGTAGGCGATGTAGATATCATTAGCTGTCATCTTGGAAAAAATTTCAGGAGAGAGCTCTTCCGGAATGATCTGGGCGGAGACCGGAGGTAAGCGGTGCCCCTCTTTCGGTTCAACCAAGAATCAAAGATGATTAAATTCACAAGATACTCGACAACATGGGGATGCTGTGGGAGTTGAATGCTCGGTCTTATCTAATTCGGCTCACTGTTAACAATTGCGGTAGTGGCGCAAGGATATTTATTTCCATTTTCTGTGATCAGGTTTTCCTGCGCTTTCCGATGTAACGCACGTTATGTAATAGCCACAGTCGTGATTTAACCAGTTTTAAAAACGTCCGAGGGTTTCCTATACACACATTCTAACCATATGAACGTACTATATTCCTGGCATGAGTAGCAGGGCGCTGAAATGTTGCGCGATTTTTAACAAAATGTTCAAAAAAGTAGAGGGTCGACTGAAGAGGTTAAATCCTCTTGGATTGATGAAGAATTTAAAAATTGTATGGTTGAGAGGGATGAGGCAAAGGAATGGCAAATAAGTCTAGTCGATTGGCAAGCGTACTGCAAATTGAGAAATCATTTGACTAAACTAAATACAAAGAAGAAGAAACTACACTATGAATCAAAGATAAATGACAAAGTAGCTTTGGAGTACCTTCACTTTAATGATTTTTTTAATTGGCAAGATTTGCAAACTTAAGCATGACACGCCAGCAACAAACGCTGACACTACACATCCAAGTATTTCTGACCAAATTATGAAAGACAAGATATGTAATTTTAAATTCTGTAAATTGAGTGTGGAATAGGTAAAATAATTACTGAGAATAGCAGACACAATTGCCACTCCTATTTGCCACATCTTCAATTTAAGCCTACTAGAAAGTGTGTGCCCTCAGGCTTTGAGGGAAGCAAAAGTCATTCCGCTACCTAAGAATAGTAAATCCCCCTTTACTGGCTCAAATAATCAACCAATCAGCCTGTTACCAACCCTTATTAAAGTCTTGGAAAAAATTGTGTTTGATCAGATACAATGCTATTTTACACAGTAAACAAATTGGCAACAGACTTTCAGCTCGCTTATAGGGATATAAATTCAACAAGCACAGCACGTACAAAAATGACTGATTATTGGCTGAGAGAAATTGATGATACAAAGATTGTGGGGGCTGTTTTATTTTATTTCAGGGTTGCTTTTGACATTCACAATCATAGTTTGCTGCTGGAAAAACGTATGTGTTATGGCTTTACATCCCCTGCTATATTGTGGATAAAGAGCTACCTGTCCAACAGAATACAGAGGGTGTTCTTTAATGGAAGCCTCTCCAACATAATCCAGGTAGAATCAGGAATTCCCCGGGGCATCTGTCTAGGCCCCTTACCTTTTTCAATCTTTACTAACAACATGCCACTGGCTTTGAGTAAGTGTGTCTATGCATGCAGATGACTCAGCACTATACACATCAGCTACAACTGTGATTGAAATTACTGCAGCACTTAACAAGGAGCTACAGTTAGTTTCAGAATGGGTGGCAAGGAATAAGTTAATCCTGAATATTTCAAAACAAAAAGCATTGTATTTGGGACAAATCATTAACTAAATCTTAGAATAAATAACATGGAAATTGAGCAAGTTGAGGTGCCTAAACTGCTTGGAGTAACCCTGGATTGTAAACTGTTATGGTCAAAACATATTGGTACAACAGTAGCTAAAATGGAGAGAAGTCTGTCCATAATAAAGCGTTGCACTACCTTCTGAACTGCACTATCAACAAGGCAGGTCCTACAAGCTCTAGTTTTGTCGCACCTGGACTACTGTTGAGTCGTGTGGTCAGGTGCCACACAAAAAGGACTTAGGAAAATTGCAATTGGCTCAGAACAGGGCAGCATGGCTGGCCCTTGGATGTACACAGAGAGCAAACATGAACAATATGCGTGCCAATCTCTCCTGGCTCAAAGTAGAGGAGAGATTGACTTCATCACTACTTGTATTTGTGAGAGGTATTGACATGTTGAAAGCACCAAGCTGCCTGTTTAAACGACTAGCACACAGCTCAGACACCCATGCATGCCCCACAAGACATGCCACCAGAGGTCTCTACACAGTCCCCATATCCAGAACAGACTATGGGAGGTGCAAAGTACTACATACAGCCATGACTACAGGGATCTCTATTCCACATCAGGTAAGTGATGTAAGCAGTAAAACCAGATTTGAAAAAACAAATAAAAATATACCTTATGGAACAGCGGACCACGCAGCCATCATAACGCTCAGGAAGGAGATGGATTCTGTCTCCTAGAGATGAATGTACTGTGGTGCGAAAAGTGCAAATCAATCCCATAACAACAGCAAAGGACCTTGTGAAGATGCTGGAGGAAACAGGTACAAAAGTATCTATATTCACAGTAAACGAGTCCTATATCGACCTAACCTGAAAGACCTGGAACTCAGCAAGGAAGAAGCCACTGCTACAAAATCGCCATAAAAAAAGCCAGTCTACAGTTTGCAACTGCACATGGTAACAAATATCGTACTTTTTTGAGAAATGTCCTCTGGTCTGATGAAACATAAATTGAAACTTTGGTCCATAATGACCATTGTTTTATGTTTGGAGGAAAAAGAGGGAGGCTTGCAAGCCGAAGAACACCATCCCAACTGTGACGCACGGGGGTGGCAGCAGCATGTTGTGGGGGTGCTTTGCTGAAGCAGTGACTGGTGCACTTCACAAATTAGAGGGCATCATGAGGCACGGAAAATATGGGGATATATTGAAGCAACATCTCAAGACATGAGTCAGGAAGTTAAAGTTTGGTCCCAAATGGACAATGACCCCAAGCAAACTTCCAAAGGTGTGGCAAAATGGCTTAAGGACAACAAAGTCAAAGTATTGGAGTGGCCATCACAAAGCCCTGACCTCAATCCTATAGAAAATTTGTGGGCAGAACTGAAAAAGCGTGCGCGAGCAAGGAGGTCAACAAACCTGACTCAGGTACACCAGCTTTGTCAGGAGGAATGGGCCAAAATTCAACCAACTTATTGTGGGAAGCTTGTGGATGGCTACCAGAAACATTTGACCCAAGTTAAACCATTTAAAGGCAATGCTACCAAATACTATATGTATTTGTACACTTCTGACCCACTGGAAATGTGATGAAAGAAATCAAGCTGAAATTAATCACTCTGTACTATTTTTCTGACATTTCACAAATTAAAATAAAGTGGTGATCCTAACTGACCTAAAACAGGGAATTTTTACTGTGATTAAATGTCAGGAATTGTTGAAAAACTGAGTTTAAATGTACATGGCTAAGGTGTATGTAAAATTACGACTTCAACTATATGTGTTAGTGGAGTATGTGCCTGAGGGCACACACTTAGTGTGTTGTGAATTATGTAATGAATGTATTTTAATGTTTTTAAAATTGTATAACTGCCTTAACTTTGCCATACCCCAGGAAGAGTAGCTGCTGCCTGGCTAAAGAGGATCAATAAGAAATGTGCGTGGGCCAGAGGGAGTTTCCATATATCAGTTCTTTCCTATCGAAAACATGAAGTGAAGTGAACAAGTGCAGACTTCAGGAGAAAGGAGAGATTATTGTGCAATGTTTTACACAAAAGCGTAAAAAATGTTTCAGCTCCATAGACCTGGAACTAAAACCAGTAAAAGTCAGAAGACGTTTGAGTGCCATGGACAGGAAACCAAACCAGTGAGAGTCAGAAGCTGCTCAGCAAAAGGCTCTTGGGCTAGTGTGGCTGGGAGTAGGGTGAAGTTGCCTTGAGACGCTGATCTCAGGTCAGTTTTACATTTTCCCCCAATGTTAGGAGTGGGGGAGGGAAAGCTGAGCCTAGATATTGACCTGAAGCAAACTTCACCCTGGAGTGTGTGGCTGAACTCGGATACTCTCTCTGCTATGAATGCTATTGCATTCCCCAAACTTAAGAATTGTCAAAGAATATTAAATTCTTTGAAGATAATTTGAAATACTGGTATCTGAGTCCTTGTTAACCTGCTACCACCATCGTTGTCACATAGTCTTAAAGATCACTGCGAATGCAAAATCCTGTCCTTAGTTTACCCGACTTAGTTGTCCTTCTTATATTCAATCAAATTTAAGGATATTAAAGGAAAGGCAGCATTAACTTGTAGGGTAGTTGACAGATAAACCATTTGATAATGGACAAGGATACACAAACGTCATACAGAGCCCGTTCAGTGCACCCAAATGCTGGACACCCATTCACAAACAAGCACTCAAAATGTGATGAATGAGGTAGACTCAAATAGCATGTCTGCTTGGTTTCAGAGGAAAACCGGATGCAGTGATCCTGAACAATGTCCTTTTAGGTGACAACCATTTTGTCTTTTCAAGGATGCAATGCCTTCTCGATGTGATGCGCGGATGAAAAGGAACATAATACCATGTAAAAGTTTACAATTCCATTTGCTTACCTGCAAAAACGTTCTATCTAAATTCAAAATACATAGATCTAAAAATGTAGAATTAATTGACTTGTCAAAATAGTTTAAGAATAGCATTAGTCTCCAAACCCCAAACCACCAAAGGTTTAGTGTCACTTAGAAATGTAACTGTCTTTGAAAGAAATGCAAATGTTTTGTCCATTCAAACAACATCAAAATGATCAGAAACACAGTGTAGACATTGTTAATGTTGTAAATGACTATTGTAGCTGGAAACGGCAGATTTTTTAATCATATATCTACATAGGCGTACAGAAGCCCATTATCAGCAACCATGACACCTGTGTTCCAATGGCACATTGTTAGCTAATCCAAGTTTATCAATTTAAAAGGCTAATTGATCATTAGAAAACCCTTTTGCAATGATGTTAGCACAGCTGAAAACTGTTGTATTGCTTCTTTAATCAGAACAACTGGCCTTGTTTAGACTAGTTGAGTATCTGGAGCGTCAGCATTTGCGGGTTCGATTACAGGCTCAAATTGGCCAGAAACAAAGCACTTTCTTCTGAAACTCATCAGTCTATTCTTGTTCTGAGAAATGAATGCGCTTCCATGCGTATATCTTGTACAACACTGTGTACTATTCCTTTTACAGAACAGCGCAAACTGGCTCTAACCAGAAAAGACATAGGAGTGGGAGGCCCCAGTGCACAATTGAGCAAGAGGACAAGTATATTAGAGTGTCTAGTTTGAGAAACAGACGCCTCACAAGTCCTCAACTGGCAGCTTCATTAAATAGTACACGCAAAACACCAGTCTCAACGTCAACAGTGAAGAGACTACTCCGGGATGCTGGCCTTCTAGGCAGTTCTTCTGTCCAGTGTCTGTGTTCTTTTGCCCATCTTTTATTTTTATTGGCCAGTCTGAGATATGGCTTTGTCTTTGCAACTCTGCCTAGAAGGCCAGCATCCCGGAATCGCCTCTTCACTGTTGACGTTGAGACTGGTGTTTTGTGTCACGACAACATACACCACACACACACAGTGCAAACACTTTAACTGTCATCATTTGCTGCTGCTACTCTGTTCTTTATTTTTCTCTTGTTATCTATCCTGATGCCTAGTCACTTTACACTTCATTCATGTACATATCTACCTCAAATACTGTACCTCATGACTCTGCACATTGATCTTGTACTGGTACTCCTTGTATATAGCTCCATTCTTATGTATTTAATTGTTTTCCTCTAGTTACTATATTATCTTTAAACTCTGCATTGTTGGGAAGGGCTCGTAAGCAGGGATTTCACTGTAAAGTCTACACCAGTTTTAATCGGCGCATGTGACAAATACACTTTGAGTGGCCTCCAGAGTGGTGCAGTGGTCTAAGGCTGTGCCACTAGAGATTCTGGGTTTGGTACAGGCTCTGTCGCAGTCGGCCGCGACCGGGAGACCCATGGGGCGGCGTGCAATTGGCCCAGCGTCGTCCGGGTAAGGGGAGGGTTTGGCTGGCAGAGTTGTCCTTGTCCCATTATGCACTAGCGACTCCTGTGGCAGGCTGGGCGCAGTGCGTGGTGACAGTCGCCAGGTTACCTGTGTTTCCTCCGACACATTGGTGCTTCTGGGTTACGTGGGCATTGTGTCAAGAAGCAGTGCGGCTTGGCTTGGTTGAGTTGTGTTTCGGAGGATGCACGGCTCTCCACCTTCGCCTCTCCCGAGTCCGTATGGGAGTTGCAGTGATGAGACAAGACTGTAACTACCAATTGGATACCACGAAAATGTGGTATAATATATATATTTTAAATACAATTACATTTGACATTGACTCCATAAGTTGGCAGGTCTTTCTTAAGCCACCTTAGTGTTATGACTAATAAAACTGACCTCCAAAAGCTGCCGTTTGGATGGTTCCAAAAATTATGAAAGTGATTAGCCTCTATATTCCCTCACACAGCTTTTTTTTTCAAAAAATACATCTATCAATAATTGATGTTCATCCTCCTTTTTACGTCTAAGATTGGGGGTAACATTTTGATGGTGCAAAATAGTTCAAAAAAATAGTTCACTGACCCTATGCACATTCACTAGTCTATATAAACAAATCATATAAAACACTTTATTTTACTCGTATTATTATCTATCCTGATGCCTAGTCACTTTACATTTACGTCATTTAGCAGACGCTCTTATCCAGAGCGACTTACAAATTGGTGCGTTCACCTTAAGACATCCAGTGGAACAGCCACTTTACAATAGTGCATCTAAATCTTTTAAGGGGGGTGAGAAGGATTACTTTATCCTATCCTAGGTATTCCTGAAAGAGGTGGGGTTTCAGGTGTCTCCGGAAGGTGGTGATTGACTCCGCTGTCCTGGCGTCGTGAGGGAGTTTGTTCCACCATTGGGGGGCCAGAGCAGCGAACAGTTTTGACTGGGCTGCGCGGGAACTGTACTTCCTCAGTGGTAGGGAGGCAAGCAGGCCAGAGGTGGATGAACGCAGTGCCCTTGTTTGGGTGTAGGGCCTGATCAGAGCCTGGAGGTACTGAGGTGCCGTTCCCCTCACAGCTCCGTAGGCAAGCACCATGGTCTTGTAGCGGATGCGAGCTTCAACTGGAAGCCAGTGGAGAGAGCGGAGGAGCGGGGTGACGTGAGAGAACTTGGGAAGGTTGAACACCAGACGGGCTGCGGCGTTCTGGATGAGTTGTAGGGGTTTAATGGCACAGGCAGGGAGCCCAGCCAACAGCGAGTTGCAGTAATCCAGACGGGAGATGAAAAGTGCCTGGATTAGGACCTGCGCTGCTTCCTGTGTGAGGCAGGGTCGTACTCTGCGGATGTTGTAGAGCATGAACCTACAAGAACGGGCCACCGCCTTGATGTTAGTTGAGAACGACAGGGTGTTGTCCAGGATCACGCCAAGGTTCTTAGCGCTCTGGGAGGAGGACACAATGGAGTTGTCAACCGTGATGGCGAGATCATGGAACGGGCAGTCCTTCCCCGGGAGGAAGAGCAGCTCCGTCTTGCCGAGGTTCAGCTTGAGGTGGTGATCCGTCATCCACACTGATATGTCTGCCAGACATGCAGAGATGCGATTCGCCACCTGGTCATCAGAAGGGGGAAAGGAGAAGATTAATTGTGTGTCGTCTGCATAGCAATGATAGGAGAGACCATGTGAGGTTATGACAGAGCCAAGTGACTTGGTGTATAGCGAGAATAGGAGAGGGCCTAGAACAGAGCCCTGGGGGACGCCAGTGGTGAGAGCGCGTGGTGAGGAGACAGATTCTCGCCTTTACCCTGCCTTCATGTACATATCTACCTCAAATACCACGTACCTCTGCACATTGATCTGGTACTGGTACTCCCTGTATATAGCTCCATTCTTGTGTATTTGATTTTATTCCTATTGTGTTAAACTCTGCATTGATGGGGCTTCTAAGCAAGCATTTCACGGTTAAGTCTACACCAGTTGTACCCAAGTGCATGTGACAAATCTAATTTGATTTGAATTAAAACCAATGAGACTACACTATGATACAGCGGCCTACATGCAGAGAGCTCTTCACTATAGTCATGTGTCAGTTCTAAGTGGGACATAATCTCCACCGCAACAAAAAGACTAGTCATGTATGTCTCTTTTGTTAACTACTCTACATACAGTTAGGTGTGTAGGAAATATGACGGACCAGCATGTACTGAAGGCACATATATTGCATGTCAATGAATGACTGAAAAGGCACGCAAAAAAATAACATGTAAAAAAAGGTTAATTTATTTTCTTCTTAAAGAAGAGGTTAATTTACAACGAAGCCTGTTCTCATCGTCCACAAAGTGTAACAAGTTGAATTCAGGCTCTAGTTTCAATACACAATTAATGACTAGTCTGACAGTTGAGAGAGATGCCCTAATTGGAGAATCAGAATATCCTATTTAACTACCTCATTAAGGAATTAGGTTTTAAAAAATGTATCCACTTATATTTGCGAAGGCTTTACTTCTTATACGACGAGCGAAGGCCAGATGGGGCTACAGATGTCTAACTTAATGGAGTATGCACCTGAGAGGAGCCCATTAATGCTAGGACATCTGATTGCATTTGTTTTAAGATCTTGCCGTGGATTTCTCAAAGCTGTCCCAAGGGTCTCCTCTCTGACCTATAGTTTGTGTCGCTCAGCCTGAGTGGGACAGCTGTGTTGTTCCCTTGGTCTGATTCAAGCTGTCCCGATCTCACACACACACACTTTTACTCACTAACTCGCACACACACGAGGCCCCAGCACGGAACACCACTACTCATAGCATGTTGTCACTGTTCCTGGCCTGCTTCCTATTTTTATCCCAATACTGTGGACATCTGCATTGGACACCGTTATTTCACTGATGTTGGTTTGGGGAACGTTGTTATAGTCACTGTGGGCCAAGAGAGTTGCCAAGCTACGGGGCTCTAGGGACAGCATCGTCCAGATGCTTCTCCCAAACTAGGAACAATTATCTGCCAAAGGGAACACTGTGCTCTCATTTTCTCTGTGTTCTCTAAGTCTGGGCGCCCAAGTAGCAGGGCACTACCATTTTTTTTCTCTTGTGGCCTGCGGTCTGCCAGATGCTATCAGGTCCCCACCTGAAGACATCAACCCTGACATCCCACACTATGCCGCTCTTGTCTCTCTTCTCCCCTCCTCTTCTCCTCCTATAGCCGTCGCCTAGCCCCAACCTTACCCCAATGTTGGAAATGAAAAGTGACACTCTCCATCCATCCCTCCTTCCCATTCTGTCGTTCATTTTGTCGTTCATCAGCAGCAGCCTTGGAGGGCCAGGGTGGTGGAGGTAGTCAGAGAGGGGCTGAAGGAGGAGAGTTGGGGAGCAGTAGGGGCTTGTGGTTGGTCGGTCATCTAGTTAGTTGGAGCAGGACATTTAACTCTGTTTGTTTCGGACATAAATCATGTCACATGGTTGGGCGAGCAAACACAGAAAGCAATCGTTTCCCTCTACCACTGCCCATGTCTGCAGCTGAGGTGTTCCCTTTGACTTGCTGTGTGCTCGACCAACTGCCTGAACCGTGGAGGGTTTCGCCCCCTCGTTTCTCCTCTCTCAGTGAACTCTATTCAGAGCAGTCTTTACTAGCCTGTTGTTGGAGGTTTAGCGATGAAGTGCCAGAGTGGAATTTAGCAAATTCCCCGTCAGCAGTCAGCAGCCAGTGTCAGTTTGTGTTTGTTTATGGCAATAAACACTGTCACACTTTGATTCCCACAGTAGACCTCGCTAGATGCTATCTGTCTGTCGTTCCAACGTGAGTTGTTCCCCTTGATGTTTGAACAAATGCAGACGCCGAGACAACGCAGTTGCCAAACTCTTTGATGCAATTAGCCAACAGACTGTGAAGCAGAAAACCTTTGTTGCATTATGTGGCGCGTAGCACCAACAGTCAACACAAAAGGACGAGTGTGATCACTTGACAACTGAGACGCTTTGTTGTCATCGATGTCCTCTGTGTTGTTGTGTCACCAAGGGAAAATCACAAATCTCTTGTGTGAACAAACTGAGGGGTACTGTCAGAGTACTGTTTCGTGCAAACTTGCTTACTGAAATCCTCTGCATTGAAGGGTATAGGTTAGATGTGCACCCCGTTGATTGGCGAGATGTGACATCGCTTCAGAGACATTGAATATCTAAGGCAAAGTTCAGTCAATGATTAAATTATCAGTATGAAGAATTAATATGAAAGAAGAAGAGTCTTCAAAGTGTTTTTGAATGTTATGCAGGTGAAGCAATGTTTGTCTATTATTCATGTGAACATTTTGAAATAAGGTAAGGTACATTTATTTTGGTCACGTCATATCACCTAAATGATTTATTAGAGCATAATGTATATTCACTTAATTGTGTGTTTCTAATAAAAAGCATAGCCACACCGAACAAATTGTACCATTGCACTATAAACTACTAACATTGTTCCATTCTAAAATGCTGCCCCTACAGCAGGTTATTCCCGATTTCTTCCAACTTCCTGTGAGTATCACTTATTAACTTTGAGTTAACTTCACTTACTGAGTGATGGATACAACCTCCCTCATCTACTCCTCTGTGACCACATGAACTCCCCCTCAGGTTATAGCCGACACAGAGTTACATAACCCGGACGAGGGCTACCAGAGGGACCTGTTTCGGAGGGTTGATTGCGATAGCAGACAAACTTCAATCAGAAAGAGCAATAAACAGCCTCTGCCAGGGGCCACGAAGGAGTGGGATGGTTAGAGAGAGAGGGGGAGGGCTGGGAGAGAGAAAGGACCGCGGGAGACGAGTGCGATCCGCGATGGCGAAACCCCGTGAGTTTGCGATGCCAAATCCCAAAGCTATGGACTCCTTTGATTGGTAACCTAGGGGAATATTTTAATGAGCCTCCCTTCCTCCCAACACAAGTCAATAGTTAATGTTGTGTTGCTACTTGAGCTCCTATCTTACTGTGGGTGCACTCTCAGGGCTGGCTGGATTCAATCTGTATTGTGGAAAAAAAAACATGTTATAGCTCTATAAAAATTTGAAGGCAATGTTCCCTGCATTCATGGTAAACGCTGCATATGTCAGCGCAATCGGAAATTACATTTACATTTTAAAGCAGATCTTCTGCGATATTTATGCGATACGGATAGAATCCAACCTTTAACCTGTGAGATAGCAGCTTTAAAGTATAAATCTGTTGACATTGTGATTTTGTCATTAAGGTATCTATATTTGAATGCACACTTGTCGATGATGGTCTTGGGCACGACTGCACTACAAGCAAGCAATGAAAGTATATTTCTAAGAATACGTTTGGGTGTTGCAATTCCTAGTGAGCTTCTGTTGTTGTGGTGTATAGCCTCCACTGGTTCGTAAACTATTTGCCGTTGTTCTCCCCTTGGGATGGGGGCTATCCAACAATGCTTGTCTGTGGAGGAGAGTGGGACCAGACTGCCAGCCTGTCCCTGTAACAGGAGAGAGAGAGAAAGCCCAGGAGAGAATTGGGGGAGAGATAATGAAGCCAGTCTCCTGTGCTCTCATTAGAGCCCGGGATACAGCCATTCCCTGGAGAGACTACTTAATTAAAGGTCTCTCCTGTTTCTAGCAAAATTCTGGAGAGCCGGCAAAGTGAGCGAATTTAGGAGGGGACACGGCCACGGATTAAGGGGGGAAGAGTTGGAGGTTAAAGCAGCAATCAGCAGTTGAAACAATAACAAAGTGTGCTCCCAGCACCTGTTTCGGTAAAAAGCTGAGGGATGGGCCTGCAGAAATGTAACCACTCTCAAATTCATAGACAGAGCTATGAATGTAAGGACTGCATCCATGATATCAAAATTATAGTTTTAACCATGTTTTGAGGCTATACAGTGTTTGTTTACAAACATTAGATTAAAACAAGCTTCTGGAGTAAAACAAGGGTTCTGAACACGAGTAAAACATTGAGTAAAACAATGGTTATGATGGGGTATGACATCAGAGGTATATATAAAGTTATATTCTTCAAGAATCAGTGGGTTCATATGATTAATTTATATGTCCAAAAATGGATCTAGCAACTGCAGATTGGCCCTTTAATGTGGCAAGTGTTTGCCAGAGGTTGGGTTATAGAGACTGGAAAGGGAGGGGAAGACAATTTGCAGCACTGCGGGAGTTCTGTAACAAGTAGCAAGGCTGCATCGTCTGACATCGGAGGGACAAACATATGAAGAAAGCTCTTCAGCACTGTGGACTCCCGAGAGACACTATTGGGCTGCCACACACACACACAATTTAATTTTTACTAGAACACCTCAAACAGTACCCATGTAATATTATACCATTCTATGCCATTTTTTGTTGTTGTAGGGGGTAGATCAGCTTTAATATTGCAGATAGATTGTAGCTTCCATCAAGGTAATTGTCTGCATCACTTTCAATCACCGATATATTATTTTGCAAATATATATTCTCATTGTTTCTACAGATTGTAAATTGAAAATTATTATTTTTGCAAAAAGTATTATTGATCGATTGACTATGACTTTTCAGATCGCCCTGTAGTGCTGCAGTGTCTGCAGGGTTAGCTCCAGGTAAATATTACAATTCTTCAGCCATTCCTGGACCTGTGACTAAAAACAAGCTACATATGGACAGTACTAAAACAAATGATCGAATGATTCTGTCTCTTAGCAGCAAACTCTGCAGATCTGGGAAAGTTGTTTCCCCCATATAAATAGCATTCCATTAGTTGCAAGAATTTGTGTATTAATTTAAATGGAAAAATGAAAAGTTTTAAATCTGCTGTCATTTTGCGTATAATTTCATAAACCATTCTATGCCTTACCATACAATATCACATCATGCCATATTGTAGTATAATAAAGTGCTACAGTGCACCTAAACATTCAACACCATACCGTATTACAGGCCTTCTTAGATAGAACAAACACTGGCAGAAAGCTATTTAGATCAAGAAGGATTATACCATATTATATTGTCTTTGAATGATAGTAACCCACATTGTATTTGTGCTCTGGGTTTGGGAAGTCACTCAATTATTCCTTGAATGACTTTGTGAAAATAGATATCCATGAGCAGATCCTGGGCTGATACTGTCAGTAATTAATGTTTTATGATGGGCATATTCTGGTAAATGACCCTATTCCCACATTCATAGTCTGGCTCCATATCTCCCTGATAATGTCAACACCCGTACATTGTACGTGATTAAAAAACGAGTGGATATTTTGGTTCTAGCCAGATGTGATCTGCTTGCGTGAGCGAATGCATCCTATGAATTATAAGTAGAGAGATACCCGTTTTCCGCCCCCCCATATTTTACATTTTCCCTTCAGACAGTCTCCTAACAAGGCAAACACTGGTTAATTCTACCTTGAAAATCTAGTCAATAGACAGGGCCTTGTGTTTGAGATTTGATTAGATCTCAATATACCAGCTTTCCTGCATTTGCTCTAAATCCGATTTTGTTTTCCCCAGAGAGCCAGAGCTCTCAAGAAAAGCTCTGTTGTCTCATCGATTGTGATGCTAAACCACACTTACCAAAGCACATCTCCAATGTCTCTGTTTCTGGGCCCATACCAATGAATCAACAGTAAGAACATGGGGGGAAGCAATCTCATTAATGTTGCTTTCCATGGAGTCTCCCCCAAAACATTGGACAGCTTAACTCTGTGATCGATACCTGTCTTTGTGTTGCGGCTTCACTCGGATTAAGTGATTGTCACAAAACATTAACATTATGTTAGAAAAAAAAATCAAGTCCCATCTGGGAATGTTGCTTTTGAATGACAACTGTCAGAGTTGCCAAACAATGAAGTGAAATACATTTAGACAGTTAATTCAATATTTAGTCACTGAATGGTACACCGCTCATAAATGGATGCACCCGAGGTTATATGATTATGCAATATGAAATGTACAAAATGTGCTAGATGTTGTGTGACTCTTCTTATAGCTAAATGGTTTGTAAATTGCTCGTACTTAAAATATAACATCGGTTTAAATTGAGAATGAGTGAAAAACGGAGGATTGGACGATGGATGGCCCAGACAGAAACAAGTTTCACACTTATAACTGTTACATAAATTGTCAATTGGTATTAACTATGTAATTGCAAGACCATTTTTCTTCACCTTGTCCTGGTGGAGTAAGCCAGGAATGGATCCCCAATCCAAAAGGTGGTTCTGACCTTGTTCCCAGGTCTGTTTCAGTGTAAAAGATAAACACTGGATTATCATATGTGACCAAACAGAAAAAAGGCACGTTTCCGATTTCTAGATTTGATGTTTTTGTAGTTTACTGAAGTACAGAATCAGAGCCTAAAAATGTATCCTACAGTGCATTCTGAACACATCCACACCCCCTCTGGGGTAAAACAAGGCAGTGGGTAATATACCGGCACAGTACAGTCTGTGCACAGAAATGACATGGACACATTTCCCAAACCTGAGGCCATCAGCACTGTGTGTGTGATTCAGCTTTTCTCCAAAGGATCATTTGCAGTCTAGCCACCACGCAGGATATGTATTCATTCCTTTATTTGCGGAGTCATTCTTCATAGGGACCTGTCCAACTCGTTGTTCTGACAAATGCCATTGCAAGGTGTGAAGCCTATGGTAAAATTCCACGCTGTCTTCTTTAATTGTTTCTCTTCTTCTGTCCTTTGTCTTGGGATAACACATTGTTTGTTTGCTCTGAAATGAAAATAATGCAGTTTAAACAAGATATTTTTAGATACAGTATTGGAGAATTTGAGGAATGGAGAGTTACGAGGGGCAAGACATAAGCTGAAGGTTAGGAATTATTCAAAGGGTGTTGTCGAACAATGTTGTTCTCTATCGGTGATGAAATTTTTTTTCCACTCAAGCTTTTTCATTGGATATTGATTTCAGCCTAAAATAGGGAAAAGGACAATTCATTGTTACTCAACTTCTGATTTTTGCCATGAGCATAATACGTCATCATATGAGGGTAATTTGACTGAATTTAAAATATGAACCATATTACCCTAATGTATGTAACCCATAAACAAGAATAACGTCAGCACAAACTAAATTGATAATCAGGCCTTTGTGAACTGACATAACGGTGTAACCCTAGCTAAATGAGGGGAGGGATGGACATTATAATTAATTGACAGGGCAAATCTGACAGGGCAATCACACTTTAAAAACCCTGTTGTACATTAGCATTTTTCATCATTAATCTTGTTCTGGAGGCAGTGCTACAGAGTGGTCACTAACTAAACTTAACCCTTACCTTAATCCCACTGCCCTAATGCCTAACCCTAACCTTAAATTAAGACCAAAAATCTAAACAAAAAAACATGCATTTTTACAATATAACCAAGTTTTACTTTGCAGATGGCCCAACAAGCATACATCACTCAGTTCTGCATCCAGGGCAAAATGTATGACAATAAACATGAACTTGCCTGTCCTTCTGCGGCCACTACATCTCGAAGCAGACTGGGCCCATAACAACTGTGACTTACTGATGACGAATCTCGGCTCATTCTAATGACTGCATTATCTCCTCGTCTCTGCTGGTCCGCACTGACCCGGCCCACGGGGCTATATCGGGGTGGAATGTTTGGTTAACAAACTAAGGAAGGAGGGTTTTTAGGTGCACGTCTTCCTAACACGTCCCTGTGCAACTCAGTCTTTAATGTTGGAGGCCCTGCTGCTTTACACCATGGCGTTCGAGTCCCACTGGGCACAGGCCCTAAATTAGCTGGCCGTCTCAGTGTGCGTGTCCCTTTTAATATGCTCCTGCTTGTGTTGCAAAGGGGGAGGAGGAGGAGGGAGGTGGAGAGAGAGAAAGAAAGAACGAGCCAGCCCAACTCATTTTATAACTCTGCAGACAGCAGCGCAGTGGAGGCACACTGAAGACCAGCGGAGGATCAGCCTCCCTGCCAATTAATGGAGATGTCTGGGAGGATATGAGAGGAAGGAAACAGAACATGTAAAGTTCACTTATTCTTTGCCTTTGTGAAGCAAGTTTACTTCTTTGCCTTCGTGAAATAATGGTCTTTATTCCTTGTGGTGTTGTAGAACTCAGACAGACAAGAACATGTCTCTATTTTATTACACCGCCGCAGAGACAAGACGTCCATCCCCCAGACACAATATTTATTAAAGTACATATGTGAAGTTTGGTTTAAGATTGAAAATGAGAGAGGAGTAAGCATGCGTACTCTTCACTCAATTAAAGGCTGCATATATGAACATGCACAGTGTACAAAACATTAGGAACACCTGCTCTTTCTGTCATAGACTGACCAGGTGAAAGCTGTGATCCTTTATTGATGTCTACAAATCAGTGTAGATGAAGGGGAGGAGACAGGTTAAAGAATGATTTTTAAGCCTAGAGACAATTGAGACATGGATTGCGTATGTGTGCCATTCATAGGGTGAGTGGGTGAGACAAAATATTGAAGTACCTTTGAACAGGATATAGTAGTAGGTTCCAGGCAAACTTCTTTGAGTGTGTCAACAACTGCAACGTTGTTGGATTCTTTACGCTCAACAGTTTCCCGTATCAAGAACGGTCCACCACCCAAAGGACATCCAGTCATTTTGACACAACTGTGGGAAGCATTGGAGTCAACAAGGGCCAGCATCCCTGTGGAACACTTTCAACACCTTCTAAAGTCCATACCCCAAAGAATTTAGGTTGTTCTGAGGGCAGGGGGATATGAAACTCAATATTAGGAAGGTGTTACTAATGTTTTTTACACTCAGTGTAGCTTTCACTTGGATTCAAGTGGTCAGTCTATGTAATGGAAAGAGCAGGTGTTCCTAATGTTTTGTACACTCAGTGTAGAATATCATTTAAATATAATTTAAATCATTTTAAGTACAGTACAACAAAATGCAATTAGCATATGAACAGATGGGCAAATAAAACAGTGCAAAAAATTTGCAATTGGTACAATGTACAGTGGGGCAAAAAAGTATTTAGTCAGCTACCAATTGTGCAAGTTCTCCCACTTAAACAACTGAAAGTTCTCCCACATGCAACTGAAATGCAGCAATGAGGTTCCCGAGGTGTACAAATGAATGTCCTTAAACAGACTTTGCAAAGCAATGTCAGAGTCCAGTAGTACTGTGAAGAGTGCAAAGAGAGTTGTGCAACAACATCCTTGAGAAGCAGTACTAAGCGGTGGGCGAGTGGATATGGCAAGTGCCGTGTCACAGAATTCAGCAGGGTTACAGTAGCTGGAAATAAACTGTTCTTCAGTCTGCTAGTTTGGGAACGTAGAGATCTGTACCTTTTGCCTGATGGTAGGAGGGCAAACAGTTTGTGGCATGGATGTGAAGGGTTCCTGAAGTTGCCGCGCGCCCAATGCAGACACTGCTTGCACTGGAGGTCTACGATGGCAGGGAGCTGGGCACCAGTGATGTGCTGGGCGGTTTTCACTACCCATTGCAGGGTCTTCCGGTCGGCCACGGAGCATCCGCCAAACCACACTGTGGCGCAGTTAGTCAGGATGCTCTCGACCGTGCAGCGGTAAAAGTTCATCAGGATCTTGGGAGACAGGCAGGCCTTCTTCAGTCTCCTCAAAAAGTGCAGGTGCTGCTGTACCTTTTTGACCAGGGTTGAGGTGTTGAGGGTCCAGAAGATGTCATTGGAGATGTAGACACCCAGGAATTTGAAGCTTTGCACACGCTCCATCTCAGTGCCATCAATGAAAACTGTGGCGTGGCTGCAGCTTTTAGACTACCTGTAATCCACAATGGGCTCCTTGATTTTCTTTGCATTTAGGGCCAGGTTATTGTCAACGCACCATGCAGCTAGGTGCATGACCTCCTCCCCCTAGGCTGACTCGTCATTGTCACTGATCAGGCCTAACACCGTGGTGTCATCTGCAAACTTGACAATGGTGTTGGACCCATGTACAGGAAAGCAGTCGTAGGTGAAGAGGGAGTCCAGGGGGGCGCTCAGCATGAAGCCCTGTGGCACACCAGTGTTCAGGTTCAGGGTTGAGGAGTTGAAGTTGTCTAACCTGTGTCATGTCTTTACTATCATTAACTGAAGAATTATAGTTTTAATCAAAGATTCTCTGTAATTAACATTTCGTGATTAACTAATCAGGCAAATGTAATTAGCTAGGAAGTCGGGGCACCAAGGAAAATATTCAGATTACAAAGTTATAATTTTCCTAATATAACTTTACAGATATTTTAATATCTGATCAATTAGTCTTCTGATTAACCTGTTGAGTGTAGGGGGCAGTATTTTGATGTTTGGATGAAAAACGTACCCAAATAAAACTGCCTATTTCTGAGGCCCAGAAGCTAGAATATGCATATAATTGTCAGATGATAGAAAACACTCTAACGTTTCCAAAACTGTCAAAATATTGTCTGTGAGTATAACAGAACTGATATTGCAGGCGAAAGCATGAGAAAGCATGAGAAAAATCCAATCAGGAAGGGACTCCTATTTAGAAAGCTCTGCGTTCCTATGCGTCCCTATTGAGCAGTGAATGAGATATCAACCAGATTCCTTTTCTATGGCTTCCCTAATGTATCTAGTGTCACAATACATAGTTTCAGGCTTTTATTTTGAAAAATGAGCCTGAACGTCAACATTGCGTCAGTGGTCAGCTGGAGTCTCTGAGTGTTTTGTGTGTAAAAAGACAAATGCGGCCATTGTTTCTCTCTTTCCTACTAAGAAGCCACCTGTCCCGGTTGATAAATTATCGAATAGATATTTTAAAAACACCTTGAGGATTGCTTATAAACAACGTTTGCCATGTTTCTGTCGATATTATGGAGTTATTTCGGCTATGAAAATAATATTTTTGGAAAAAAGGAACATTTGTTATCTAACTAGGAGTCTTGTGAGTGAAAACATCCGAAGCTCATCAAAGGTAAAACAATTTGATAGCATTTAATTTGATTGCTTTTTGCTTTTCTGATTTTCGTGACCAGGTTGCCTAGGCATAATGCTATCGTTAAACTTACACAAATGCTTGTCTTGCTTTGGCTGTAAAGCATATTTTGAAAATCTGAGATGACAGGGTGATTAACAAAAGGCTAAACTGTGTCTCAATATATTTCACTTGTGATTTTCATGAATAGGAATATTTTCTAGGAATATTTATGCATGTTGAGTTATGCTAATTAGTGTCAGTCGATGATTACGCTCCCGCATGATTACGCTCCCGCCCACATGTATATTCTGGAGGCTTACAAAACCATTCCCCTCCCCCACCTGGGACAGTCTGATCACCTTTCACTATTCCTACTCCAAGTTGTTACCCCTCATTAAGTCCTGCCTCCCTCCAACACTGGATCCACACCAGTTTGCCTACTGACCGAACAGGGCTACAGACGCTTGTGATAAGGTGAGAAAGGCTTTCTTTCCAGATGACAGATCAACAGTTTGCTGCCAAAAGTATTTGTCAGCGAGGAGCTACCCCAACCCAACCTCCCAAGTTCAAAGTCCAACGATTGCGCCGTTAGTCTTGATAATGTCCCTGATCCAGAAAGGGGGGGCGATATCAATCGCCACAGAAGTGCGATACGGTTTGGCTGTGTTAGTACGAGATGCTCGGGCGCCACGACAGCACGATATAAACTAGTGATAAAGCCCCCGACCATATCTCACAGCCTGTTCTCAGCAGCCAGGTTGCTGTGTTAATCATATCTACCCAACTTAATTGGAGAGCCAATTTTTCAGTTTAAAGCAACAGAGGTTGAAGGACAGTTTTATTACCCGTTCCAAAACAATCCGCTGCATGCGTTCAGCGCACTTGTATTTTGAGAGCCTACTAATTAAGGAATAAAGTGTCTCGTATGACGGGTCCTATAAGACAAGACCCCAAGTCCTTTACGGTTGTTACATTGCAATTAAGCGCTTTAAATGTGACGGGAAAGACCTCAGTTAATTATTAAACAATCAGCCATGATGCACTAAAGGCATCTTGATGAGTCTCGAGTTAACAAACCGGTTATATTAATGAATAGGTGCAACAGTGATAGTGTTGGGTGTGTGTGCTTAAATGGGTTTTGATTGGTATTTGGTATTTTAGATCGTTCCTCCCCCTGATAGTAGTCCAGGCCAGGAGAAACAGTAATCCATAGTTTATTTAAAACTTCTTATGGCTGGGGGGCAGTATTGAGTAGCTAGGATGAATAAAGTTTCTAAAACTGTTTGAATGATGTCTGTGAGTATAACAGAACTCATATGGCAGGAGAAAACCTGTGACAAATACGCAAACTTGTGTCAATGTCGTAAGCAGGGTTGAGTAGGATACTTTCTAAATGTAATCCGTTAGTTACTAGTTACATGTATTCACCCCCTTTGCTGTGAAGCCCCTAAATAAGATCTGATGCAACTAATTACCTTCAGAAGTCACATAGTTAGATTGCACACAGGTGGACTTTATATAAGTGTCACATCTCAGTATATACATACAGGACTGAAAGGCCCCAGAGTCTGCACCACCTCTAAGGAAGGGGTACCACCAGGCAAGCGGCACCATGAAGACCAAGGAGTTATACAAAAAAGTCTGGGACAAAGTTGTGAAGTTCATTTTAGGGTTGGGTTATAAAAAAATATCTACAATTTTGAACATCCCATTGCGCACCATTAAATCCATTATATAAAAAAAAAATGAAAGAATATGGCATAACAAGAGAGGGCCGCCCACTAAATCTCATGGATCAGGCAAGGAGGGCATTAATCAGAGAGGCAACAAAGAGACCAAAGATAACCCTGAAGGAGCTGCAAAGCGCCACAGTGGAGTATCTGTCCATAGGACCACTAAGCCGTACACTCCACAGAGCTGGGATTTACAGAAGAGTGGCCAGAAAAAAAGCCATTGTTTAAAAAAGAAAGAAATAAGCAAACACGTTTGGTGTTCGCCAAAAGGCATGTGGGAGACTCCCCAAACATATGTAAGAAGGTACTCTGGTAAGATGACACTAAATGTAACTTTTTGGCCAACGAGGAAAATGCTATGTCTGGCGCAAACCCAACACCTCTCATCACCCCAAACACCATCCACACAGTAAAGCATGGTGGTGGCAGCATCATGCAGTGGGAATGTTTTTCATCGTCAGGGACTGGGAAACTGGTCAGAATTGAAGGAATGATGGATCGCACTAAATACAGGGAAAATCTTGTTGGAAACCTGTTTTTCTTCCAGTGATTTGAGACTGGGATGGAGGTTCACCTTCCAGCAGGACAATGACCTTAAACATACTGCTAAAGCAACACTCGAGTGGTTTAAGGGGAAACATTAAATTGTCTTGGAATGGCCTAGTCAAAGCCCAGACTTCAATCCAATTGCGAATCTGTGGTATGACTTAAAGATTGCTGTACACCAGCTGAACCCATCCCAACTTGAAAAAGCTGGAGCAGTTTTGCCTTGAAGAATGGGCAACAATCCCAGTGGCTAGTTGACCAAGCTTATAAAGACATACCCCAACAGACTTGCAGCGGTAATTGCTGCAAAAGGTGGCTCTACAAAGTTTTGACTTCGGGGGGTGAAGAGTTATGCAAGGTTAAGTATCCTGTTTTTTCTGTCTTATTTCTTGTTTGTTTCAGAATAAAAAATATTTTGCATCTTCAAATTGGTTAGACTGTTGTGTAAATCAAATTATACAAATCCCCCAAAAATCTAATTTCATTAGAGGTTGTAAAGCAGCAAAATAGGAAAAATGTCAAGGGGGTGAAAA
The DNA here is from genome assembly GCF_034236695.1 of Oncorhynchus nerka. Taxonomy (NCBI): domain Eukaryota; kingdom Metazoa; phylum Chordata; class Actinopteri; order Salmoniformes; family Salmonidae; genus Oncorhynchus; species Oncorhynchus nerka. The sequence goes on from NC_088423.1 coordinate 56,266,767, forward strand.
CTTTTGCAATCCACTGTAGCTTGGACTGTAGCCAATAAAAGTCTAAATCTGGGTCTGTCTCCACATCAGACATGTCTTCAGTCACACCCACATATTGCTGATTCTCTATAGCAGTGAGTTCTTTTGACCGATTGGTAAGAAAGAGCCTGTTGTTAGGTTCTGATTTTTCAGAGTAAATTACTCACGGGACACTAGCGAAGCTTAACTTCTTATGGCTCGGGGGCAGTATTGAGTAGCTTGGAGGAATAAGCTGCCCAAAGTAAATGGCCTGCTCCTCAGTTGCTAATATATGCATATTATTATTAATATTGGATAGAAAACACTCTAAACTTTCTAAAACTGTTTTAATGTTGTCTGTGAGTATAACAGAACTCATATGGCAGGCAAAATCCAGAGGAGAAATCAAAACAGGAAGTGAGAAATCTGAGCTTGGTATCATTTCACCACAGTTCCCAACGAAATCCCCTTGAGATATTCATGATGTTGCACTTCCTAGGGGTTCCAGTAGATGGCTGACTGGCAGTCAGCCATTTTCTGATCACGCGCATTCCTCATGGTATCCACTTGCATTCCATTGCTCATCAAGACACAAAAGAATACTCCGGTTGGAACTTTATTGAAGCTATTGGTTAAAAACATCCTAATGATTGATTTTGTACTTAGTTTGAAATGTTTCTTCGACCTGTAATATAGCTTTTTGAAGTTTTTGTCCGACGTAACGCTGACCAGAATGAGCGTTTGGATATGTATACCAAACGCGCTATCAAAAGGAGGTATTTGGACATAAATAACGGACAAAACAAACATTTATTGCGGACCTGCGATTCCTGGAGTGCTTTCTGATGAAGATCATCAAAGGGAATATTTATCATGTAATTTCTTGTTTATGTTGACGCCAACACGGCGGCTATTGTGACTATTTCTTCTGAGCGCCGTCTCAGATTATTGCGAAGCTGTCTCATCGTTGTAATCATCACTGATGTGTCGTCAGCAAACTTAATGATGGTGTTGGAGTCGTGTTTGGCCACGCAGTCGTGGGTGAACAAGGAGTACAGGAGGGAACTAAGGCCTGAGGGGCGTGTACTTAGCGTTGCAGACGTGTTTTTGCCTAACCTTACAGGAAGTCCAGGATCCAGTTGCAGAGGGAGGTCTTTAGTCCCAGGGTCCTTAGCTTATTGAGGGCACTAAGGTGTTGAACGCTGAGCTGTAGTCAATGAACAGCATTCTCATATAGGTGTTCCTTTTGTCCAGGGCAGTGCGGAGCACAAATGTTTCCCAGTTGCTTTGTTCAAAATCAATGTTTGTTAGAAGGTCTTTATATAAATAATGAGGCCAAAGTTGAGCTGTAGTCAATGAACAGCATTCTCATATAGGTGTTCCTTTTGTCCAGGTGGGAAAGTTAACTCTTGCGACGAGCAAACCCGTATCCGGGAGCGTAATCATAGCCTCAAACGCATCGGACATAAATACCCCTAGAAACTTTTCCTATTCATGAAAATCGCAAATGAAATGAAATAAATATATTCAAACACAAGCTTAGCCTTTTGTTAACAACACTTTCATCTCAGATTTTCAAAATGTGTGTTACAGCTAACGCTAAACAAGCATTTGTGTAAGTTTATCATGGCATAATGCTATGCTAGGCTCTGCTGGCAGCAGGCAACATTTTCACGAAAATAAGAAAAGCAACCAAATTAAATAATTTACCTTTGAAGAACTTCAGATGCTTTCACTCAGGAGACTCCCAGTTAGATAGCAATGTTCCTTTTTTCCAAAAATATTATTTTTGTAGGCGAAATAGCTCCCGTTTCTTCATCATGCATGGCTGAGAAATAGACCGGAAAATGCTACAACTATAACGCCAAACTTTTTTCAAAATTACCTCCATAATATCGACAGAAACACGGCAAATGTTGTTTAGGATCCATCCTCAAGGTGTTTTTAACATATATATTCGATAATATATCCGTCGAGGCAATTGGTTTCTCATAAGAAGCGATTGGAAAAATGGCTACCTCAGTATTTTACGCAAGATTTTCTGCAGGAGACACCATGTGACCACATGCCATATATGGTCCCTTACAGCCATTCTTCAACGGAAATGCCTAAAAAGACGTCACAATGCTGTAGAAACCTTGGGGAAAACGTGGAAAACGTAAGCTCATTCGTAGCTCATTCACAGCCATATAAGGAGTCATTGCCATGAGGCGGTTTTAAAAAATGCGGCACTTCCTGGTTGGATTTTTATCTGGGTTTCGCCTGGAACATCAGTTCTGTGGCACTCACAGACAATATCTTTGCAGTTTTGGAAACGTCAGAGTGTCTTCTTTCCAAAGCTGTCAATTTTATGCATAGTCGAGTATCTTTTCGTGACAAAATATCTTGTTTAAAACGGGAACGTTTTTCATCCAAAAATTTAAATAGCGCCCCTTAAATCCAAGAGGTTGCGAGCTAAGGTGACAACAAAAGTTTCCCAGTTGCTTTGTTCAAAATCAATGTTTGTTAGAAGGTCTTTATATAAATAATGTGATCAACATTTCTAAATAGTTCTAAACAAAAATTCTAAAAGATTTTTATGCCGTTACACATGTGTACTTAGAGGAATATATGCAAATTGGCCCATAACTCCACCTATACAACAACATAGGCCTAGAACTATACATATTTTAAGCAGGGTTCATACAGACATTGGTAAGTCAAATTCAAGGATTTTCAGGGACTTAATTGTAATTGTCATGGACCTCAATTTTATACAATTGTATAATTGTACATATTGGTCTTATTGTAGGTCCCCCCCGCTCCCCAAAAATAAAAACATGCAAAAATGTGACAAAAAAATAAAATAACATTTGGCTTTGATTTTTAAATGATTACATTCTAAAATATGTGAGACCAATGTGGACATGCCTGACGAAATAAATTGCATTAATGAATTCACACTAATCTCAATATTTGAATCTCAGCATTGCTGCTTTTATAAAGACAAAGCGACCAAAAACCAGATTCCTTTTGTTATGGAAGGATTTGTATGGAAAGCCAAGTTGAAGCCACAGAGTACGGCAACACCCTTGAATAGAAACGGCGGGAAACAAACAAAATGGCCACATCTCTCACAAAAACAGATCAAAAATGAAATAATTGATAATTATAAGGGAGCAGGAGAACTTGTAAATTGGCTACAATAATTGCAAGGACTTTTCAAGCATCATCTTGAGGGAATGTCTGATTTTCAATGTAGGTCTTTTCCAGTTGGCTATTTGGATTTCTGAGCTCCAAATACAAGTAGGCGTTTCAAGCCCCTAATATTGTTTAACATTGCAGGTGTAACATGGAAACCTAGATGTATTTGTTATATAGAAGAAGCCTATGTAATTTGTAGTCATTATATCTCAAATAATTTATAGGAGTAGCGTTGTGTGTTGCGCAATAATCTATCCTACACAATTGAGTAATGTATATTCATGTCCATATTCATGTCCAATGTGAGGCACAAAAACAAGGAACTCATTACCTTGAGGCACAACGGTCTTCACCGGTGTAATGAATGAGACTGCAAAATATTTTGGACATTCCTTGCGAACACCTTTTTTTTCCAGCACTTGGGTTGTTGATGAATCGCATACACTATCACAACAGCTATCTGTCACTTGACTGTCATTCAGAAAATCAGAAGATGTATGAAAATATCACGGTGTAATTTAACAGCTTGACACCAAATGTGCATCCAACAAGTATTATGGATAATTATTGAAGAACCACGTTAATGACAGTATCAATTTAGGTTTTAAATATCAAGGAAAGATGACTTTCGGTTAGAAGCATTCAATGTTGCAATCGCATACATTGCTTATGAAAACGTAATGAACATGAGGGGAGACAGAGAGCTGGTTTCAAGCCCAGGGTGCAGCAGATGTTTATTGCAAAGGACCATAGGAGGAGGCAGGTAGCTGGGTCCAGGGGCAGGCAGAAGGTCATACACAGGAGGAGGCAGGAAGCTGGGTCCAGGGGCAGGCAGAAGGTCATACACAGTGGGTCCAAAAGGGCAACAGTACAGGCAAGGAAAGGGCTAAAAACATAGTCTGGGAGATCAGGCAGTAGGCAGGGATTAGGCAAAAGGCGTCGTTAGTGAGGCAGGCAAAAACTATAGTACACGGGAGGAGTAAAATCACGGCGAAATCGAGCGCTTTGAAAGACATGTCACAAAACAAACAATACCTCACAGTGATGGGGTGCAAAGAACTGAACTAAATAGTGTGTGATAATGACATACAGGTGTGTGAACAGGTGATTGGGATCTGGAGAGAGAGCTGCATTCAGGGGATCTAGGTGTTTGAGGGTGTGAGTTGGAAACAGACGTTACAGAAAACTGTTTTCACCCGTAACATAAGGGGACCCGAAATATTACATACGGTGCCTTCAGAAAACATTCATAACCCTTGTCTTATTCCACAATTTGTTTTGTTACAGCCTGAATTCAAAATTGATTAAATATTTTTTTTTATCTCACCCATCTACACACAATATCCCATAAGGATGTGTTAACCTTATATAGACAGGTGTGTTTCTTCCTCAATCATGTACAAACAATTGAATAAATGGCCACAGGTGGACATCTCAAGGATGTAAAGGAAATTGGATGCACCTGAGCTCATAGCAAAGCGTTGTGTAAATTTGATATTTCTGTATTTCATTTTCAATAACTTAGCAACATTTCCAAAAACATGTTAATACTTTGCATTATGGGGTATTGTGTGTAAAGAAAATAAGTAAGAAAATGTAAGGATGTAACACAACTAAATCTGGAACAAGTCAAGGGGTATGAATACTTTCGCAAGGCACTGTATTTCTGAGATCTCTGTCCAACAGCTAGACCACAATTCTTACAGGGTTCAAGTTCAATGTCTAATTGAATGATTAATGATTAATATATGATACAACGACAACTTACACTGCCATAAATGCAAGGACAGAAAAATAATGTTTTACAGTGCCTTGCAAAAGTACTCAGCCTTTGCGTTTTTGCTATTTTGTTGCGTTACAACCTGCAATTTAAGATATGGAGGTAATTTTGTGCCAACAAAATAAGGGGTCAAATATGTCAGAAAAAAACAAACATTTTAAAACCTGAGCTTTCTTATATCTCCTAGATACAGAACAGACACTTCAAAACCTTATGATTTATTTTGACTTGCTTTTTTTCCATTTATGAATGTGTTATTCACTCTGTTCCTGTTGGCTACAGTGCCTTGCAAAAATATTCATCCCCCTTTTGCATTTTTTATTTGGATTTCATGGAATGGACATACACAAAATAGTCCAAATTGGTGAACGTAGATGAAAGATTTCTTTCAAAAATTCTAAAGAAATACAAACTGAAAAGTGGTGCGTGCATATGTATTCACCCTTTTGCTATGAAGCCCCTAAATAAGATGTGGTGCAACCAATTACATTCAGAAGTCACATAATTAGTGAAATAAAGTCCACCTGTGAGCAATCTGAGTGTCACGTGATCTGTCACATGGCCTTATTATATATACACATGTTCTGAAATGCCCCAGAGTCTGCAACACCACTAAGCAAGGGGTACCACCAAGCAAGTGGCACCATGCAGACCAAGGATCCCTCCAAACAGGTCAGGGACAAAGTTGTGGAGAAGTACAGATCAGGGCTAGGTTATAAAAAAATATCCAAAACTTTGAACACCCCACAGAGCACCATTAAATCCATTATTAGAAAGTGGGAGGAATATGGCACCACGCAGACTGCCAAGAGAGTGCCACCCACCAAAACTCAGACCAGGCATGGAGTGCATTAACCATAGAGGCATCAAAGAGACCAAAGATAACCATGGAGGAGCTGCAAAGCTCCACAGTGGAGATTTGAGTATAGGACCACTTTAAGTCGTACACTCCACAGAACTGGGCTTTACGGACGAGTGGCCAGAAAAAAGCCATTGCTTATCCTCTCTGCGCACGGAACCCGCTAGCGGGCTGAAATTCCACAACATACGGTGATCGCTACATAAATCGTCATATTAAAGAAAGAAATAAGCAATCAAGTTTGGTGTTCCCCAGAAGGCATGTGGGAGATTCCCCAAATATATGGAAGATGGTACTCTGGTCAGATGAGACTAAAATTGAGCTTCATGGCCATCAAGGAAAACGCTATGTCTGCCGCAAACCCAACACCTCTCATCACCCGAGAACACCATGCCCACAGTGAAGCATGGTGTTGGCAGCATCATGCTGTGGGGATTTTTTCCATCGGCAGGGACTGGGAGAATTGAAGGAATGACGGATGACGCTAAATACAGGGAAATTCTTGAGGGAAACCTGTTTCAGTCTTCTAGAGATTTGAGACTGGGATGGAGGTTCACCTTCCAGCAGGACAATGACCCTAAGCACACTGCTGAAGCAACACTCGAGTGGTTTAAGGGGAAATATTTAAATGTTTTGGAATGGCCTAGTCAAAGCCCAGACCTCAATCCAATTGAGAATATGTGGTATGACTTAAAGATTGCTGTACACCAGCGGAACCCATCCAACTTGAAGAAGCTGGAGCAGTGTTACCTTGAAGAATGGGCACACATCCCAGTGGCTAGATGTGCCAAGCTTATAGATACATACCCCAAGAGACTTGCAGCTGTAATTTCTGCAAAAGGTGGCTCTACAAAGTATTGACTTTGTGGGGGTGAATAGTTAAGCACACTCAAGTTCAGTTTTTTTGTCTTATTTCTTGTTTGTTTCACAAAACTATTTTGCATCTTCAAAGTGGTAGGCATGTTGTGTAAATCAAATGATACAATCCCCCCCAAAAAATATATTTTAATTCCAGGTTGTAAGGCAACAAAACAGGAAAATGCCAAGGGGGGTGAATACTTTCGCAAGCTACTGTATGTGACATGATTTTTGACAAATCCGTCAAGACACAAACCATGAGAAAGGTTTTTGAACTTTATTGAATACAGCTACAGTATGTTCCCCCTTATATCTTTAAAGTAATGACATGAAAAAAATGACAGATTATTATCAATGACTTATGAACAGCTGTAACAAGTTGTCGAGCGTAGGTAAGGAGACCCCCATGAAATGGACAAAAATTAATGGCCATTTATTTGCATTGGGCAAACCATATACACAATCGCAAGTACCACTCAAATGGACGGCAGTTCATTCAAACCTTGTGGCAAGGGGAACATTGCAAATGCCAAGTGCTCCACCATTGCTTTTCATTAGGCAATTGGTCAAAGTCTAGACTCAACGGTCAAATTTTGAAAATGTAATTTAAAAAATAATCACCCTCTAAAAAAGTGCTTTCTGGACCATAAGATTTTTATTTGTTTTGTCAAGTAAACATATGCAATACCCGTATGAACATACCTTTGTCCATTTTTTTTGTTTGTCCATAAGTCCTATGTTTTGTCCATTTGCAATGTATGATCATAGTTAGTCGGCTTCCGAACCTAAAAGTCAGTGAACCATGGCCAAATGGCATAGGAAATGTCCAAATGACATACATAAGTATTGAAAGTGCCAAATCGGGATGTTATGTCCATTTGCCATATATATGATCATAGGAAGTCGGCTTCCGAACTCAGAGTCAGTAAACCATGTCCAATGGCTTTTATACTGACCAAATGATATATATCACTATGTTAAGCCCTGAATCTACCTAGGTCTATTTGTCATGTTTGATCATAGGAAGTCATAGGATGTAAGAATTTGGTTCAATGAGAGAAGTCGGACTCTGTAGTTTTTTAATATACTGCAGAAACCACCAATTGACTAGCCCGTTGAACTCGGGATGGTTGAGCAGTGATATTTTTCCCTCTCCATCGCTCATTGGTGCTATGAGAGAGAAGTGGGACTTGCATGGACCCCTTGCACCAACCTAAAGGCATTAAAAAAAATGTTTTAAAAAGTTGCTACTAGTAACCCGTTCAGGTAACCAGGTGCACGGCTGTCCATTTGCAATGTCTTACAATTGTATTTAACATCATGAATTTGACATGCTCTAATATGCTGCAAAAATTCCCAATTGACTGGCCCGTTGAATTGCCGGGCGGTGATAGTGGTTCCTCTCTATTGCTCGTTGGTGTTGATTTCAGCATGTCCATTAGGTGATGGTTCATCACTGTTTAAGTGTGCATCTCCCTTTATTGCTGGCTCAGTAGCACACATTTTTTATTTAACAATGTTATTAACCTTGTGTGTAGGGTGCAGTATTTTCTTTTTTGGCTAAAAAACGTACCCATTTGAAACTGCCTATTTCTCAGCCCCAGAAACTAGAATATATATATAATTGTCAGATTAGGATAGAAAACACTCTAAAGTTTCCAAAACTGTTAAAATATTGTCTGTGAGTATAACAGAACCGAAAACCTGAGGAAAATCCAATCAGGAAGTGCCTCTTATTTTGAAACCTCTCTGTTCCTATGCATGCCTATCTTCCATTTAAAGGGATATCAACCATATTCCTTTTTCTATGGTTTCCCTAAGGGGTCACCAGCCTTTAGACATAGTTTCAGGCTTTTATTTTGAACAATTAGCGTGAAAGATCACATTGCGTAAGTGGATAGGTAGGGGATCTCAGAGAGAGTTTTGCGCTACAGAGTAAATTGGCCATTGTTTCTCCCGGTGTATTGAAAAACCTACACACCCGGTTGATATATTATCAAGTATATATTTTAAAAACAACCTGAGGATTGATTATACAAAAGTTTGACATGTTTCTGTGGACATTATGGATATTATTTGGAATTTTCATCTGCGTTGTCGTGACCGCTCTTTCCTGTGGATGTCTGAACATAACGCGACCAACAAACGGAGGTATTTTGGGTATAAAAATAATCTTTATGGAACAAAAGGAACATTTGTTGTGTAACTGGGAGTCTCGTGAGTGAAAACATCCGAAGATCATCAAAGGTAAACGATTAATTAGATTTTTTTTCTGATTTTCGTGACCTAGCTACTTAATGCTTAGTGTACATAATGTTTTGTTGTGCTATCGATAAATTACACAAACGCTTGGATTGCTTTCGCTGTAAAGCATAATATCAAAATCTGAGACGACAGGTGGATAAACAAAAGGCTAAGCTGTGTTTTGCAATATTGATTTCATGAATATTTTTTAGTAATATTATTTGACTGTGGCGCTATGCTATTCAACGGTTGTTGACGAAAATGATCCCGCTAACGGGATGGGTGGGCCAAAAATTAACAGGAAGTATTTAAAAAGCATGGAAATTCTGCTTATGTGCTGCGACTAAAGACTACCTTTAGCTAAGATTCTTGAATCCTTGGTTAATGTACACCTTTGTTCCTTTTTATCTGAAAATTGTATTTTTAAAATGTGAGATGACAGTGTTGTTAACCTGTTAGTACTCTAGGGGCAGTATTTCATTTTCGGATAAAAAGACGTGCCCGTTTTAAGCGCAATATTTTGTCACGAAAAGATGCTCGAATATGCTTGGAATTGATAGTTTTGGAAAGAAGACAGTCTTACGTTTCCAGAACTGCAAAGATTTTCACTGTGAGTCCCTTAGAACAAATGCTTCGGGCAAAACCAAGATGTATGACCGACCAGGAAATGCACAGGATTTCTGAGGCTACGTTTTCCATGATCGCCTTATATGGCTGGGAATGCGACAGGAATGAACCGACTCTTTATCTTGTTTCCCCAAGGTCTCTGCAGCATTGTGACGTATTTGTAGGCATATCATTGGAAGATTGATCATAAGAGACTACAATTGCCAAGTGTCCCTCTTGGTGTCTGCGTGGCATTTGGTGCGCAAAACTCAGCTCCCAGTATTTTTCCATTCGAATCTCAGAACAAACCAGGCTACAAGGACGGTGCTTTCAATGGAGAGATATATGACAAACCACCTTCAGGATTGATTCAAACAACGTTTTCCATGTTTCAGTCGATATTATGGAGTTAATTCGGAAAAAAGTTCGACATGTAGGTGACTGAATTTTCGGTTAGTTTCGGTAGCCAAATGCATAGTAACAAAAGGGAACGATGTGTCCTACACAAGAACCTTTCAGGAAAAACTGGACATCTGCTATGTAACTGAGAGTCTCCTCATTGAAACATCTGAAGTTCTTCAAAGGTAAATTATTTGTGAATATGTTGCGTGCTAAATGCTAACGCTAAATGCTAAGCTAGCTATCACCACTCTTACACAAATTATTGATTTTCTCTGGTTCTAAAGCATATTTTGAAAATCTGAGACGACAGGATTGTTAAGAAAAGGATAAGCTTGAGAGCAGGCATATTTATTTCATTTCATTTGCGATTTTTAGAAATCGCTAACGTTGCGTTATGGTAATGAGCTTGAGGCTGTAGTTACGCTACCGCATACGGGTTTGGGCGGACTATGAGGTTATCAAAAGGCTAAGCTTGAGAGCTAATATATTTATTTCATTTCATTTGCGATTTTCATGAATAGTTAACGTTGCGTTATGCTAATGAGCTTGCGGAGATAATGGCACTCCTGGATACAGGTTTTTTTCGTAGCCAAACGTGATGAACAAAACGGTGCGATTTGTCCTACACAAATAATATTTTGGGAAAAACTGAACATTTGCTATCTAACTGAGAGTCTCCTCATTGAAAACATCTGAAGTTCTTCAAAGGTAAATGATTTTATTTGAATGCTTTTCTTGTTTTTGTGAAAATGTTGCATGCTGAATGCCAGGCTTAATGCTATGCTAGGCTATCAATACTCTTACACAAATGCTTGTTTAGCTATAAGCATATTTTGAAAATCTGAGATGACAGTGTTGTTAACAAAAGGCTAAGCTTGAGAGCAAATATATTTATTTCATTTCATTTGCGATTTTCATGAATAGTTAACGTTGCGTTATGGTAATGAGCTTGAGGCTATAAATAGGATCCCGGATACGGGATTGCTCGTCGCAACAGGTTAAAAGGGCCTGGTCATAGTACGACCACAGCAACCACGGTAGTTGTCAAATATTGCCTTGGTAGCTAAAAAAAAGCTGTGCTGCCTTGTTTATTGATCTGTCAAAGGCATTCAACACTGTTGACCATTCTGTTTTGCTGAAGAAGCTAGGTCTGGGATATACAGCCTGTTTATGGTTTCAGAATCATCTTAGCGACATTACTTAGGCCATCTTGACATATGGGGTTAAATCTGAATTTCTTGAGAATCAAAAAGGTGTTCCTCAGGGTTCGATTTTGGGTCCGTTATTGTTCACCTTGTATATTAATGACATAGGAAACACTGTTAATACTTGTAACATTCATCTCTATGCAGATGACACAGTTTTGTATTCCTGTGCAACCTCTGTGCAGAAGGCCTTTTGTGAACTTCAGCATGACTTAGATTCCAATCAGAAATCACTTGCAGATCTTACTTACATTAGTGTTAAATACAAGTAAAACCAAGCTCATGCTGTTCTCTAGGTCATGAAATGTTGACGCTGAGGACCTGCAAATTGGAGCCCAAACAGAGCTTGTTTCTCAATATGTGATTCAACGCCTGGATTTGGTCTGTTGATTTGGTTTTCAACTTAAAAATCACAATTTGATTTTCTGGGTTTTTGTTTTAGATTCCGTCTCTCACAGTTGAAGTGTACCTATAATAAAAAATTACAGATCTCTACAAGCTTTGTAAGTCGGAAAACCTGCAAAATCAGCAGTGTATCAAATACTTGTTCTCCCCACTCTATATATATTGAGATCATGTGACAGAGCATGTGTCACTTGCACATAGGTAGACTGTATTTAATGAATTATGTGACTTCTGAAGGTAATTGGTTGCACCAGATCTTATTTAGGGGCTTCATAGCAAAGGGGCTGAATACATACTGTATGCATGCATGCACCACTTTTCAGTTTTTTATTTATTTTTTAAACAAGTTATATTTTTCATTTCACTTCACCAATTTGGAATATTTTGTGTATGTCCATTACATGAAATCCAAATAAAAATCTATTTAAACAACAGGTTGTAATGCAACAAAATAGGAGAAACGCAAAGGGGGATGAATACTTTTGCAAGGCAATGTATGAAGGTCAAACAATTTTTTATTTTTTTTTAAACTATTCTGGAATGTTCTCAACATTCAGCTAATTACCGATAGGATACTTTCAAATTTAATAGTGCCATGCTTTTGAGTCTGTAGTCAAGGTTTAGACAAATCATCAATTTCCCCCAAAGTAAAACTAGTTACTTTCAATGGAACTGCTGCACTAACATACAGTTGAAGTCGGAAGTTTACATACACTTAGGTTGGAGTCATTAAAACGTGTTTTTCAACCACTCCACAAATGTCTTGTTAACAAACTATAGTCTTGGCAAATTGGTTAGGACCATCTACTTTGTGCAGGACACAAGTCATTTTTCCAGCAATTGTTTACAGACAGATTATTTCACATATAATTCACTGTGTCAGAAGTTTACATACACTAAGTTGACTGTGCCTTTAAACAGCTTGGAAAATTGTCATTGCTTTGTAGAAGCTTCTGCTAGGCTAATTTACATCATTTGAGTCAATTTGAGGTGTACTTGTGGATGTATATCAAGGCCTACCTTCAAACTCAGTGCCTCTTTGCTTGACATCATGGGAAAATCAAAAGATATCAGCCAAGACCTCAGAAAAATAATTGTAGACCTTCACATGTCTGGTTCATCCTTGGGAGCAATTTCCAAACACCTGAAGGTACCACGTTCATCTGTACAAACAATAGTACGCAAGTATAAACACAATGGGACCATGCAGCCATCATACCGCTCAGGAAGGAGACGCGTTCTGTCTCCTAGAGATGAACATACTGTTGTGCAAAAAGTGCAAATCAATCCCATAACAACAGCAAAGGACCTTGTGAAGATGCTGAAGGTAACAGGTACAAAAGTATCTCTATCCACAGTAAAAGAGTCCTATATCGACATAACCTGAAAGGCCGCTCAGCAAGGAAGAGGCCACTGCTCCAAAACCGCCATAAAAAGCCAGACTACGGTTTGCAACTTCACATGGGGACAAAGATTGTACTTTTTGGAGAAATGTCCTCTGGTCTGATGAAACAAAAATAGAACTGTTTGGCCATAATGACCATCGTTATGTTTGGAGGAAAAAGGAGGAGGCTTGCAAGCCGAAGAACACCATCCCAACCATGAAGCACGGGGGTGGCACCATCATGTTGTGGGGGTGCTTTGCTGCAGGAGTGACTGGTGCACTTCACAAAATAGATGGCATCATGAGGTGGGAAATTATGTGGATGTATTCAAATAACATCTCAACACATCGGTCAGGAAGTTAAAGCTTGGTCGCAAATGGGTCTTCCAAATGGACAATGACCCCAAGCATACTTCCAAAGTTGTGGCAAAATGGCCTAAGGACAACAAAGTCATAGTATTGTAAGGGAACACCCCCCTGAAATGTACAAAGATGAATGGGAAGTCTTTGGCACTGGACAAACCATATACACGGTGTCCAATACCACTTAATTTGAATGTTGTTTCATTCAAAGTTGATTGCAAATGCCATATGGCAAATGCCAAGTGTAACACTTTAAAAATCCAACAGGTGGCGAGTGCGCTCCACAGTGTTTTTTCATATTGCAAATGTAACACAAGTCAACATCCAAAAGTAAAAACTTGCAGAAAATACTTTACACACCCTAAGTGTTTTCTGGACCGTTTTTCGAAATTGTTTCGGATTTTGGGTCAATTACACATGTATAAGAACTGTTTCAACATGCTTTAGTCATATTTTATTATCATCATTATCATTTTATTTTTATTTTTTACTTGTGCATAAGGCACATGTTTTGTCCATTTGCAATATGATTTCATAGGAAGTCAAAAGTCGAAAATGTGAACTTTTTTTCAAAAACGTATCACCCCCTTAAGTGCTTTCTGGACCGTTTTTTTTAAATTATTTTGATTTTTTGTTAATTAATCATGTGTAAGAACTGTATGAACATACTTTTGTCAAATTTTATTATCATATGTTTTTATTTATTTTACTTGTGCATAAGGCATATGTTTTGTCCATTTGCAGTATGATTTCATAGGAAGTCAAAAGTCAAAATCAAAAGACACTTTTTTGGCCAAATGCCATAAGAAATGTCCAAATGCAATATGAAAGATTTGAAAATGCCAAATCAGGATGTTATGTCCATTTGGCATGCACCATTATGAATTTGACATGCTCAAAAATACTGCAGAAATGCAAAATTGACTGGCCTGATGAACTCGGGATGGCCGGGCAGTGATAGTTGTTCCTCTCCATCGCTCGTTGTGTTGATTTCATCATGTTCATTTGGTGATGTTTTTTTCACTGTTGAATCATATTGCAAATGCACGTGCATTTGCAATATGTTTCAATGGGCATTTACCATCACGAATTTGGCATGCTCAAAAGTCCTGCAGGAATGCAAAATTGACTGGCCGGATGAACTTGGGATGGCTGGGCAGTGACTCTGGTTCCTCTCCATCGCTCGTTAGGGTTGATTTCAGAATGTCACTTTGGTGATGGTACCTCACTGTTTAAACATATAGCACATGGACAAAAGTCACCAGCAAGTCACCGTCCATCAGTCAATTAGATATCATTCTGACACCAAACCCACTTTGTCCAACTCGTTTAGAAGCCAACTATCACATATTTCAGAGCAGGCCCATAATTCACAGCGCCTTCAGTTTAAAACATAATAAAAACGTAAAACACATAGTTACATTCTAGCTGCGGGTCCAGTTCTGACATTATATGTAGGCCTATGTGAGGCGACACCGAATCCCGAGTTTCGGCTCAATAGGTCCTTCGGTGCCCGAGCAAGACCTTAATTGGTGCTGAAAATCCACTTTTTTCCATGCCTTGCTATGGTGTCCTTGAATGAGCTATCGGACAGAAACATTGGGGTCCGTCTCTATAGGCCGAGCCGGTTTCAATGCACCTAGTCTTGCGTCTGAGACTTTTCTAAATGTCGTCATTTTCGTAATGGACAAAATTAATTGAAGTCATTGCAAATGTATGAGGCTGTTTCTCGGTCCGAGAACCTTCTAGAGCCAAGTAACTCACCACGCACTATCGACCTGAGGCCTAGAACAAGTTTCTAAAGTTTCAGAACTCTAGGTCTGACGGTTCTTTTTTTAGCTCGAACAAAGGTAACTATTGCAGGCACTGTCCGTCTCTACGCACCCCAATATGTCCCTCCTTCCAAGCTGTGTGTGTGTGTGATTTAGTTTTTCTTTGAAATTTAATGGGAGAAATGACTGATTCACAGTTCATGGGGTTTGCCTAGTCACACATATGAAGTTTTGAAAAGATCTGACCTTTTTAACCCTTCGAAGCAGCCACTATGACACCATTCAAGGCACTTCCTGTTGGCACAGGAAGCTATAAGTCAACTCATATCCTGATTGGGGTATGCCTTTACATAATCCTGAGTTTTAAGTGTTTACGTTAAGAACTGACCGATTTACACAGGGTTGAATGCACTATTTATCACAAACTGCTGGTTGGGTATGGAAAAACACGTTTAGGGTGATTTTAACCACTTCCGGTTGCTTCAGGAATCTTAGAATCGACACAGGTAGGCCTCATAGTGTCCTGATGGACTCATTGAAGACAGGTTCATAAGGCATTCATAACCCACATAGGCTTCATGTTGACTTTAGAGGAGCAGGCAATGTATTCCTATGGAGAGAGATGTCATTGTAATCTGTGAGATCAAAAAACCCTGATTAACAGTTAACTTCATAGTCCGCCCCATCCCGCATGCGGTATCGTTACTACAGCCTCAAGCTCATTACCATAACGCAACGTTAGTGATTTCTAAAAATCGCAAATGAAATGAAATAAATATGCCTGCTCTCAAGCTTATCCTTTTCTTAACAATCCTGTCGTCTCAGATTTTCAAAATATGCTTTAGAACCAGAGAAAATCAATAATTTGTGTAAGAGTGGTGATAGCTAGCTTAGCATTTAGCGTTAGCATTTAGCACGCAACATATTCACAAAAACCAGCCAAGGAATCAAATAAAATAATTTACCTTTGAAGAACTAAAGATGTTTCAATGAGGAGACTCTCAGTTACATAGCAGATGTCCAGTTTTTCCTGAAAGATTCTTGTGTAGGACACATCGTTCCCTTTTGTTACTATGCATTTGGCTACCGAAACTAACCGAAAATTCAGTCACCTACACGTCGAACTTTTTTCCGAATTAACTCCATAATATCGACTGAAACATGGAAAACGTTGTTTGAATCAATCCTGAAGGTGTTTTGTCATATATCTCTTCATTGAAATGCCGTTGCTGGAAGCCTGCATTCTTCTGTGATTCGGATGGAAAAATACTGGGAGCTGACTTTTGCGCACCAAATGCCACGCAGACACCAAGCGGGACACTTGGCAATTGTAGTCTCTTATGGTCAATCTTCCAATGATATGCCTACAAATACGTCACAATGCTGCAGAGACCTTGGGGAAACAAGATAAAGTGTCCGTTGATTCCTGTCGCATTCACAGCCATATAAGGCGATCATGGAAAACGTAGCCTCAAAAATCCTGTTCATTTCCTGGTCGGTCATACATCTTGGTTTTGCCCGAAGCATTTTTTCTAAGGGACTCACAGTGAAAATCTTTGCAGTTCTGGAAACGT
Source organism: Oncorhynchus nerka (assembly GCF_034236695.1). Classification (NCBI taxonomy): domain Eukaryota; kingdom Metazoa; phylum Chordata; class Actinopteri; order Salmoniformes; family Salmonidae; genus Oncorhynchus; species Oncorhynchus nerka. The sequence continues at coordinate 56,283,399 of NC_088423.1, forward strand.
AAGACTCTCTTCTTTCCAAAACTATCAATTCCAAGCATATTCAAGCATCTTTTCGTGACAAAATATTGCGCTTAAAACGGGCACGTCTTTTTATCCCAAAATTAAATACTGCCCCTAGAGTACTAACAGGTTAAGGGTTAATGCCACACGGTCAAGGTTTGGCTTGCACAGATCGGGAGGACCTCAGGAACGTACCTGAGGTCGAATTGTGCTTCTCACCCTAACGGTTCTCTCATTGTCACCCAAAAGCAAATGACATTTAGGGCCAGGCTTAATTTTGGGCCTACTTTTTTCACGGTCGCTGCACTCAGAGCGAGCTACGGTCAAGTGGGGCATCTCGTTGAACTCGGCACGGCCTAGAGAATATGGAAATGCCATTGCAGGCTCCGTGTGTCTTTAAGCACTGCACTTTGTCACTCCATCCTTGCTGTGTGTGTGTGTGTGTGTGTGTGTGTGTGTGTGTGTGTGTGTGTGTGAGAGAGAGCTTTTCTTTGACATCTGTTGGGAGAAATGACTGACTTACAGTTCATGAGGGTTGCCTAATCACACATATGAAGTTTTGAAAAGATCTGACCTTTTTAACCCTTTGAAACAGCACCTATGACACCATTTTAAGGCACTTCCGGTTTACACAGGAAGCTGAAAGTGAACATATATCCTCCTTGGGATAGGCAATTATAGAATTTTGAGTTTTAAGTCTTTATGTTAAGAACTGACTAATTTACGGAGGGTTTAGTGAGTGTGTGTTATTTCAGAAAATCACAGAAATCTCACAGAGCTCCGAAGCACACTTTAAAAAGATTTGTATGAACACGCTGCAACTGGATCTGTAACTGTTTAAAAAAAACTATTTTTGAACATCACCAATTTGACATTGTACGATTTCTCTTAAATGACGATAGATAAATGGCTTGTTCTTTTTTTATTGACACCGTAGGTTCCTTTGACGTGAAGCGAAAAAATGATTGCTCTATTTTCATTTTGGACCTTTAATCAAAGAAAAATGGTCTTAACTCAAAAACCGTTGAGGCCTAGACGCCATCTTGTTCGGGTCCAACTGTCCATTATGCCAAACCTATGCTCACGAAGTTTCGGCTTCTAAATATTTTCCATTTAGGAGATAAGGCCACGTCGTGATTCGTGATGTTTTGTACATTTGCAATATGATTCCATTCGCCCTCTTGTGGGATTTACCGGGACAGCGGAAAAATGACCAAAATTTGATTATTTTATAAAACGGAAACCGAATGTCCCGAGAGAGTTCGTTTGATGACTTCCTGGAAGATCCGGCCCTGCCGCACTGCCCGACGCCGTCCACAAATTTTACAAACATTTTCGGACGTCTAGTAACGGACCGTACATTTGCACTGTGGTCTTTCTCACTAACCATGTGGCAAATGTCAAAATGTTCCCTTAAGGTATGGAGTGGCCATCACAAAGCCCTGACCTCAATCCTATAGAACATTTGTGGACATAACTGAAAAATTGTGTGTGAGCAAGGTCGCCTACAAACCTGACTCAATTACACCAGCTCTGTCAGGAGGAATGAGCCAAAATTCACCCATTGTGGGAAGCTTGTGGAAGGCTACCAGAAACATTTGACCCAAGTTATACTATTTAAAGGCAATGCTACCAAATACTAATTGAGTGTATGTAAACGTCTGACCCACTGGGAATGTGATGAAAGAAATACAAGCTGAAATAAATCACTCTACTATTATTCTGACATTTCACATTCTTAAAATAAAGTGGTGATCTTAACTGACCTAAGACAGGTAATTTTTACTAGGATTAATTGTCAGGAATTGTGAAATACTGAGTTTAAATGTATTTGGCTAAGGTAAATGTAAACTTCCAACTTCAACTGTAGATGAACTTGTCCATTTAACAGTGCCATGCTTTTCAGTATTCATTCAAGGTTTGAACGAATTGTCATAAATGCCCCAAAATAACATAATATTTGCCTTCAATGGAGCTTGCTGCACTAGACCAGATGGCCCATTCGTAAAAAAAAGTCTGTTGGATGCATCTGGAGCCAGCAAGCCAGATGGAGAACTATGCAGACACGGAACAAACTGTAAAACCATGGCATGGGAAGAAAAACCCACCCTGGCATCAAACAGAGTAATTAAAACATTTTCAACCTTTCTTTGACCTGCTTGCTGAGATCCCAGATAATGTTACCACTCACTGCCTCCTGGTTTTATTTGAGTACAACATAGCAGGGATATGTCAATGGGTGTGCAACAAAAGGCATTCACACGGCCTAGACAGATGGACCATGCCATCGAGGGTTTCATTTCCAGGGTAGAATGGGTCTTCGGTTCGCTGTCCGTCTGCTCAAGGCCAGAGGCGAGTTTATCTTCAAAGCTGGGCTTCTGCGCAGCTGATGCTGTTCCTGACACTCTTTCCTCTCTTCCATCATCGGTGAGCATGTTCCTGTTGACCCCCACCCCTTTTCCCTGTTTCCTACTCGGACGCCAACTGCGATTATATTATGGGGGATAATATGGACAAGCAAAACAACTATTTTGCAAGGCTGCGCTGAGATAAGGCAGGGTGATTAATAGGTCTTGGTTGGCGGGCCGCAGCAACTGCCCAGTGTTGGTACAGCTCTGTGAGAGACAGAGTGAGAGAAAGGTGAGAGGACTAGGGGAAGGTGTGAGAGAGAGAAGGATGTTGGTAGAGGGCAGAGGGGGTTATATAGGACCTGGGAAAGAGGTGGATAAGCCCTCTTCAGTAAGAGTGGAGGAGACTTCCTTAATGGCTTCATTTGACTTTCACATGAGATGATTCAGGGCCCAGACTCGCTGATCTAATGAAATGTTACAGTGGTGATAGGGAGTACGTGTCCCTGTTTCCTTTCTACTTCCCGTAGATTCGAGGTGGTCAAAGCCACAATTTACTGTCGAGCTTGTCCAGCCTGAATGTGTACCATGATGGCTGTGTACCAACTGTGTAACTCAAAATCACTCTGTAGTAAAATACATATTTGATATGCAGCTTAAGTAACGCCTACTTCAAATAAAAACATTCAAATGTTTTAAGTGAGAAGTATGCATTGGTCTGAAGCCAAAAAAGGAAAGGAAATTCACCTGAGCGCCACAATGCCTACTCCACCCATGCTCTACCAAGGTTTTCCAGCACACAGCTTTGACCTACTACAGTATCTGTTTGTCTATTGTACTTCTAAGCTAACATATGGAATTGTTTTATGAAGGTCATGGATCATTTAGCTATTTGATTGTTACTAAGCCAACATATGAACGTTTTTTAGACGGATATATCTTTTTTATATATATATATATACTTTTTTTTTACCCCTCCCCAATTTCATGGTATCCAATTGTTCTTGTCTCATCGCTACAACTCCCGTACTGGCTCGGGAGAGACGAAGGTTGAATGTCATGCGTCCTCCGATACACAACCCAACCAAGCCGCGCATCCAACCCGAAAGCCAGCTGCACCAATGTTTCGAGGAAACACCGCGCAACCTTGGTTAGCGCGCACTGCGCCCGGCCCGCCGCAGGAGTCGCTGGTGCGCGATGAGTCAAAAACATCCCTGCCGGCCAAGCCCTCCCTAACCTGGACGACGCTAGGCCAATTGTGCATCGCCCCACGGACCTCCCGGTCACGGCCGGTTACGACAGAGCCTGGGTGCAAACCCAGAGTCTCTGATGGCACAGCTGGCACTGCAGTACAGCAGCCTTATCGTTGGTCTCTTTGTTGCCTCTCTGATTTATGCCCTCCTTGCCTGGTCCGTGAGTTTTGGTGGGCAGCCTTCTCTTGGCAGGTTTGTTGTGGTGCCATATTCTTTCCAATTTCTAATAATGGATTGAATGTTGCTCTGTGGGATGTTCAAAGTTTCAGATGTTTTTTTTATAACCCAACCCTGATCTCTACTTCTCCACAACTTTGTCCCTGACCTGTTTGGAGAGTTCCTTGGTCTTCATGGTGCCACTTGCTTGGTTGTGCCCCCTCCTTAGTGGTGTTGCAGACTCTGGGGCCTTTCAGAACAGGTGTATATAAACTGAGATCATGTGACACTTAATTATTTAAATACAGTCCACCTGTATGCAATCTATGTGACTTCTGAAGGTAATTGGTTGCACATGATCTTATTTAGGGGCTTCATAGCAAAGAGGTGAATACACACCACTTTTCCAAGTTTTTTTTTTTTTTTTTTTTCACTTCACCAATTTGGACTATTTGGTGTATGTCCATTACATGAAATCCAGATCCATTTAAATACAGGTTGTAATGCAACAAAATAGGAAAAACACAAAAGCGGGATGAATAATTTAACAAGGCACTGTAGCCCACAGGAACGCAGTAATAAATGGCATAAAAGTAAGTCGACAAATAAATCATAAGGAATAACGTTTTGAAGTGTCTGTTCTGTATCTAGGAGATATAGAAAGCACAGGTATTAAAATGTTGTTTTCCGACATATTAAACCCGTTTTTTTGTTGGCACAAAATGACCTCCATATTTCAATTCATTTATATGAGTTTACCTTCAGACGAGTCCTGTGGGGTTCGTTGGGGTCGTAGAGCAGAACGGAGAACATCATCATGTTTCAGACACTACAGACAGAAGCTTTGCACGTCAGTGTTACTGACTTCAGAAGAGTCCCATGGGGCTTGTGGGGGTCATAGAGAAAAACGTAGAACACCATCGTGTGGTTTGTACGCCAAACCGCTCAGACTCTACAGGCAATTTTGTGAGAAGACCAATTTGCGGGATGTCTCAGTCTGACAAACACCGCTGTAGCTCGGCCACCTTCCACTACAGTCGCAAAAGGCCGACATAGGCGGACGCTGTGGATTGAGACGCAGCCTCTGCTTAAACTGACAGATTTTGGTGGGGATTTTTTTAGAATGTTACATGATGCACAAGACCATCATGCTTGATTGAGTGAGATGTTTTGTCATGTAGTAATGTGGTGCCTGCCTGTATTTTCTTAAACCTTTTATTTAGAAATATATGTCATTGATAAAAAATATATACAGTGGGGCAAAAAAGTATTTAGTCAGCCACCCATTGTGCAAGTTCTCCCACTTAAAAAGATGAGAGAGGACTGTAATTTTCATCATAGGTACACTTCAACTATGACAGACAAAATTAGAAAAAAAATCCCGAAAATCACAATGTAGGATTTTTAATGAATTTATTTGCAAATTATGGTGGAAAATAAGTATTTGGTCACCTACAAACAATCAGTATTTCTGGCTCTCACAGACGTGTAACTTCTTCTTTAAGAGGCTCCTCTGTCCTCCACTCGTTACCTGTATTAATGGCACCTGTTTGAACTTGTTATCAGTATAAAAGACACCTGTCCACAACCTCAAACAGTCACACTCCAAACTCCCCTATCGCCAAGACCAAAGAGCTGTCAAAGGACACCAGAAACAAAATTGTAGACCTGCACCAGGCTGGGAAGACTGAATCTGCAATAGGTAAGCAGCTTGGTTTGAAGAAATCAACTGTGGGAGCAATTATTAGGAAATGGAAGACATACAATTTTATTTTATTTTTAATTTTACCTTTATTTAACCAGGCAAGTCAGTTAAGAACACATTCTTATTTTCAATGACAGCCTGGGAACAGTGGGTTAACTGCCTGTTCAGGGGCAGAACGACAGATTTGTACCTTGTCAGCTCGGGGGTTTGAACTCGCAACCTTCCGGTTACTAGTCCAACGCTCTAACCACTAGGCTACGCTGCCGCCCCAAGACCACTGATAATCTCCCTCGATCTGGGGCTCCACGCAAGATCTCACCCCGTGGGGTCAAAATGATCACAAGAACGGCGAGCAAAAATCCCAGAACCACACGGGGGGGGAGACCAAGTGAATGGCCTGCAGAGATCTGGGACCAAAGTAACACACTACGCCGCCAGGGACTCAAATCCTGCAGTGCCAGACGTGTCCCCCTGCTTAAGCCAGTACATGTCCAGGCCCGTCTGAAGTTTGCGAGAGCATTTGGATGATCCAGAAGAAGATTGGGAGAATGTCATATGGTCAGATGAAACCAAAATATAACTTTTTGGTAAAAACTCGACTCGTTATGCTTGGAAGACAAATAATGCTGAGTTGCATCCAAAGAACAGCATACCTACTGTGAAGCATGGGGGTGGAAACATCATGCTTTGGGGCTGTTTTTCTGCAAAGGGACCAGGACGACTGATCCGTGCAAAGGAAAGAATGAATGGGGCCATGTATCGTGAGATTTTGAGTGAAAACCTCCTTCCATCAGCAAGGGCATTGAAGATGAAACGTGGCTGGCTCTTTCAGCATGACAATGATCCCAAACACACCGCCTGGGAAACGAAGGAGTGGCTTCGTAAGAAGCATTTCAAGGTCCTGGAGTGGCCTAGCCAGTCTCCAGATCTCAACCCCATAGAAAATCTTTGGAGGGAGTTGAAAGTCCGTGTTGCCCAGCAACAGCCCCAAAACATCACTGCTCTAGAGGAGATCTGCATGGAGGAATGGGCCAAAATACCAGCAACAGTGTGTGAAAACCTTGTGAAGACTTACAGAAAACATTTACATTTACATTTAAGTCATTTAGCAGACGCTCTTATCCAGAGCGACTTACCTCTGTCATTGCCAACAAAGGGTATATAACAAAGTATTGAGACAAACTTTTGTTATTGACCAAATACTTATTTTCCACCATAATTTGCAAATAAATTTCATTACAAATCCTACAATTTTTCTCATTTTGTCTGTCAGAGTTGAAGTGTACCTATGATGAAAATTACAGGCCTCTCTAATGTTTTTAAGTGGGAGAACTTACACAATTGGTTGCCGACGAAATACTTTTTTGCCCCACTGTACACCCCCACCCTCAAGCGAACACCAACACAGCCCTCAAGGAACTTCACTGGACTCTATGTAAACTGGAAACTATATCCAGAGGCTGCATTTATTGTAGCTGGGGATTTTAACAAAGCAAATTTGAGAACAATGCTACCTAAATTCATTCAGCATACTGATTGACATATTTAATCATTCACTATCCCAGTCTGTTGTCCCCACATGCTTCAATATGGCCACCATTGTTTCTGTACCCAAGAAGGAAAAGCTAACTGAACTAAATATCTACCGCCCCGTAGCATTCACTTCATCAAGCTGGAGGCCCTAGGTCTCAACCCCGCCCAGTGCAAGGGTCCTGGACTTGCTGACGGGCCGCCCCCAGGTGGTGAAGGTAGGAAACAACATCTCCACTTTCCTGACCCTTGACACAGGAGCCCCACAAGGGCGTGTGCTCAGCCCTCTCCTGTGCTCCCTGTTCACCCATGACTGCGTGGCCATGCATGCCTCCAACTCAATCATCAAGTTTGCAGACGACACAACGGTAGGGGGCTTGATCACCAACAACGACGAGACAGCCTACAGGGAGGAGGTGAGTGCACTCGGAGTGTGGTGTCAGGAGATCAACTTCTCACTCAACGTCAACAAAACAAAAGAAAGGAGACGATCATGGACTTGAGAGAGCAGCCCCCTATCCACATTGAAGGGACAGCAGTGGAGAAGGAGGAAAGTTGCAAGTTCCTGGGTGTACACATCACAGACAAACAAATGGACCAACCACACAAACAGTGTGATGAAGAAGGCGGAACAGTGCATCTTCAGGAGGCTGAAGAAATTTGGTTTGTCACCCAAAACCCTGACAAACTTTTACAGATGCACAATTGAGAGCATCCTGTCTGGCTGTTTCACAGCCTGGTACGGCAACTGCACCTCCCTCAACTGCAAGGCACACCAAAGGGTGGTACAGATCTTGCAGTCTTACAGAAAATGCATCACTGGGGGCAAACTACCTGCCCTCCAGGACACTTACACCACCCGATGTCACAGGTAGGCCAAAAAGATCATCAAGGACAACAACCACCCGAGCCACTGCCTGTTCACACTGCTACCATCAAGAAGGTGAGGTCAGTACAGATGCATCAAAGCTGGGACCAAGAGATTGAGGAACAGCTATCTCAAGACCATCAGGCTGCTAAACAGCAATTACTAACACAGAGAAGCTGCTGCCTACATTGAGACCCAATCACTGGACACTTTAATAAATTGATCAGTCACTTTAAACATGCCACTTTAAACATGCCACTTTAAATAATGCCACTATAATAACGCTTACATATCTTACATTACTCAAATCACATGTATATACTGCATTTTATACCATCTGCTGCACCTTGCCTATGCCGCTTGGCCATGTACGTACATATTCTCATTCACCCCTTTAGATTTGTATGTATTAGGTAGTTGTTGGGGAATTGTTAGATATTACTGCACTGTCGGAACTCGAAGCACAAGCATTTCACTACACTCACATTAACATCTGCTAACCATGTGTATGTGGCCAATAACATTTTACATTTACATTACATTTAAGTCATTTAGCAGACGCTCTTATCCAGAGCGACTTACAAATTGGTGCATTCACCTTATGATATCCAGTGGAGCAGCCACTTTACAATAGTGCATCTAAATCTTTTAAGGGGGGGGGTGAGAAGGATTACTTTATCCTATCCTAGGTATTCCTTAAAGAGGTCGGGTTTCAGGTGTCTCCGGAAGGTGGTGATTGACTCCGCTGTCCTGGCGTCGTGAGGGAGTTTGTTCCACCATTGGGGGGCCAGAGCAGCGAACAGTTTTGACTGGGCTGAGCGGGAACTGTACTTCCTCAGTGGTAGGGAGGCGAGCAGGCCAGAGGTGGATGAACGCAGTGCCCTTGTTTGGGTGTAGGGCCTGATCAGAGCCTGGAGGTACTGAGGTGCCGTTCCCCTCACAGCTCCGTAGGCAAGCACCATGGTCTTGTAGCGGATGCGAGCTTCAACTGGAAGCCAGTGGAGAGAGCGGAGGAGCGGGGTGACGTGAGAGAACTTGGGAAGGTTGAACACCAGACGGGCTGCGGCGTTCTGGATGAGTTGTAGGGGTTTAATGGCACAGGCAGGGAGCCCAGCCAACAGCGAGTTGCAGTAATCCAGACGGGAGATGACAAGTGCCTGGATTAGGACCTGCGCCGCTTCCTGTGTGAGGCAGGGTCGTACTCTGCGGATGTTGTAGAGCATGAACCTACAGGAACGGGCCACCGCCTTGATGTTAGTTGAGAACGACAGGGTGTTGTCCAGGATCACGCCAAGGTTCTTAGCGCTCTGGGAGGAGGACACAATGGAGTTGTCAACCGTGATGGCGAGATCATGGAACGGGCAGTCCTTCCCCGGGAGGAAGAGCAGCTCCATCTTGCCGAGGTTCAGCTTGAGGTGGTGATCCGTCATCCACACTGATATGTCTGCCAGACATGCAGAGATGCGATTCGCCACCTGGTCATCAGAAGGGGGAAAGGAGAAGATTAATTGTGTGTCGTCTGCATAGCAATGATAGGAGAGACCATGTGAGGTTATGACAGAGCCAAGTGACTTGGTGTATAGCGAGAATAGGAGAGGGCCTAGAACAGAGCCCTGGGGGACACCAGTGGTGAGAGCACGTGGTGAGGAGACAGATTCTCGCCACGCCACCTGGTAGGAGTGACCTGTCAGGTAGGACGCAATCCAAGCGTGGGCCGCGCCGGGGAGATGCCCAACTCGGAGAGGGTGGAGAGGAGGATCTGATGGTTCACAGTATCGAAGGCAGCCGATAGGTCTAGAAGGATGAGAGCAGAGGAGAGAGAGTTAGCTTTAGCAGTGCGGAGCGCCTCCGTGATACAGAGAAGAGCAGTCTCAGTTGAATGACTAGTCTTGAAACCTGACTGATTTGGATCAAGAAGGTCATTCTGAGAGAGATAGCGGGAGAGCTGGCCAAGGACGGCACGTTCAAGGGTTTTGGAGAGAAAAGAAAGAAGGGATACTGGTCTGTAGTTGTTGACATCGGAGGGATCGAGTGTAGGTTTTTTCAGAAGGGGTGCAACTCTCGCTCTCTTGAAGACGGAAGGGACGTAGCCAGCGGTCAGGGATGAGTTGATGAGCGAGGTGAGGTAAGGGAGAAGGTCTCCGGAAATGGTCTGGAGAAGAGAGGAGGGGATAGGGTCAAGCGGGCAGGTTGTTGGGCGGCCGGCCGTCACAAGACGCGAGATTTCATCTGGAGAGAGAGGGGAGAAAGAGAACAGAGCACAGGGTAGGGCAGTGTGAGCAGAACCAGCGGTGTCGTTTGACTTAGCAAACGAGGATCGGATGTCGTCGACCTCTTTTCAAAATGGTTGACGAAGTCATCTGCAGAGAGGGAGGAGGGGGAGGGGGAGGGGATTCAGGAGGGAGGAGAAGGTGGCAAAGAGCTTCCTAGGGTTAGAGGCAGATGCTTGGAATTTAGAGTGGTAGAAAGTGGCTTTAGCAGCAGCGACAGAAGAGGAAAATGTAGAGAGGAGGGAGTGAAAGGATGCCAGGTCCGCAGGGAGGCGAGTTTTCCTCCATTTCCGCTCGGCTGCCCGGAGCCCTGTTCTGTGAGCTCGCAATGAGTCGTCGAGCCACGGAGCGGGAGGGGAGGACCGAGCCGGCCTGGAGGATAGGGGACATAGAGAGTCAAAGGATGCAGAAAGGGAGGAGAGGAGGGTTGAGGAGGTAGAATCAGGAGATAAGTTGGAGAAGGTTTGAGCAGAGGGAAGAGATGATAGGATGGAAGAGGAGAGAGTAGCGGGGGAGAGAGAGCGAAGGTTGGGACGGCGCGATACCATCCGAGTAGGGGCAGTGTGGGAAGTGTTGGATGAGAGCGAGAGGGAAAAGGATACAAGGTAGTGGTCGGAGACTTGGAGGGGAGTTGCAATGAGGTTAGTGGAAGAACAGCATCTAGTAAAGATGAGGTCGAGCGTATTGCCTGCCTTGTGAGTAGGGGGGGAAGGTGAGAGGGAGAGGTCAAAAGAGGAGAGGAGTGGAAAGAAGGAGGCAGAGAGGAATGAGTCAAAGGTAGACGTGGGGAGGTTAAAGTCGCCCAGAACTGTGAGAGGTGAGCCGTCCTCAGGAAAGGAGCTTATCAAGGCATCAAGCTCATTGATGAACTCTCCGAGGGAACTCAACTAACATCAAGGCGGTGGCCCGTTCTTGTAGGTTCATGCTCTACAACATCCGCAGAGTACGACCCTGCCTCACACAGGAAGCAGCGCAGGTCCTAATCCAGGCACTTGTCATCTCCCGTCTGGATTACTGCAACTCGCTGTTGGCTGGGCTCCCTGCCTGTGCCATTAAACCCCTACAACTCATCCAGAACGCCGCAGCCCGTCTGGTGTTCAACCTTCCCAAGTTCTCTCACGTCACCCCGCTCATCCGCTCTCTCCACTGGCTTCCAGTTGAAGCTCGCATCCGCTACAAGACCATGGTGCTTGCCTACGGAGCTGTGAGGGGAACGGCACCTCAGTACCTCCAGGCTCTGATCAAGCCCTACACCCAAACAAGGGCACTGCGTTCATCCACCTCTGGCCTGCTCGCCTCCCTACCACTGAGGAAGTACAGTTCCCGCGCAGCCCAGTCAAAACTGTTCGCTGCTCTGGCCCCCCAATGGTGGAACAAACTCCCTCACGGCGCCAGGACAGCGGAGTCAATCACCACCTTCCGGAGACACCTGAAACCCCACCTCTTTCAGGAATACCTAGGATAGGATAAAGTAATCCTTCTCACCCCCCTTAAAAGATTTAGATGCACTATTGTAAAGTGGCTGTTCCACTGGATGTCTTAAGGTGAACGCACCAATTTGTAAGTCGCTCTGGATAAGAGCGTCTGCTAAATGACTTAAATGTAATGTAAATGGAACCTGGAGGGCGATAAATGATAAGGATGTTAAGCTTGAAAGGGCTGGTAACTGTGACAGCATGGAATTCAAAGGAGGCGATAGACAGATGGGTAAGGGGAGAAAGAGAGAATGACCACTTGGGAGAGATGAGGATCCCGGTGCCACCACCCCGCTGACCAGAAGCTCTCGGGGTGTGCGAGAACACGTGGGCGGACGAAGAGAGAGCAGTAGGAGTAGCAGTGTTATCTGTGGTGATCCATGTTTCCGTCAGTGCCAAGAAGTCGAGGGACTGGAGGGAGGCATAGCCTGAGATGAACTCTGCCTTGTTGGCCGCAGATCGGCAGTTCCAGAGGCTACCGGAGACCTGGAACTCCACGTGGTCGTGCGCGCTGGGACCACCAGATTAGGGTGGCCGCGGCCACGCGGTGTGGAGCGTTTGTATGGACTGTGCAGAGAGGAGAGAACAGGGATAGACAGACACATAGTTGACAGGCTACAGAAGAGGCTACGCTAATGCAAAGGAGATTGGAATGACAAGTGGACTACACGTCTCGAATGTTCAGAAAGTTGAGCTTACGTAGCAAGAATCTTATTGACTAAAATGATTAAAAATGATACAGTACTGCTGAAGTAGGCTAGGTGGCAGTGGCTGCGTTGTTGACTTTGTAGGCTAGCTGGCAGTGGCTGCGTTGTTGATTACGTTACGTTGCGTTAAAAGAACGAAAATAGCTGGCTAGGTAACCTAGAAAATCGCTCTAGACTACACAATTATCTTTGATACAGAGACGGCTATGTAGCTAGCTATGTAGCTAGCTACGATCAAACAAATCAAACCGTTGTACTGTAATGAAATGAAATGAAAATGTGATACTACCTGTGGAGCGAGGCGGAATGCGACCGGGTTGTTGAGTTCTAATTGGTAGACGTTGGCTAGCTGTTAGCTAGCTAGCAGTGTCTCCTACGTTAAGGACGACAAATAGCTGGCTGCGTTGTTGATTCAGGGGCTAGCTGGCTAGCTAGCTAGCAGTGTTGATTACGTTACGTTGCGTTAAAAGAACGACAATAGCTGGCTAGGTAACCTAGAAAATCGCTCTAGACTACACAATTATCTACACAATTATCTTTGATACAGAGACGGCTATGTAGCTAGCTATGTAGACGGTGGGCGTTAGCTAGCTGGCTAGCTGCTGGGCAGATACGATAGGACGACGAAATACGATAATTACGCAATTATCTTTGATACAAAGACGGCTATGTAGCTAGCTAAGAAGAAATTGCTAAGATTAGACAAATCAAACCGTTGTACTATAATGAAATGTAATGAAATGTAATGAAAAGTTATACTACCTGCAGACCGAAGTGCGGATGCGACTGCTCGCTCCAACCCGGAAGTATTCTTTCTATTCGATGAAGGTAGAGTTATTAAAAGTGACTATGCAAAGATAATAACAGAGAGTAGCAGCAGCGTAGGGGGGACAATGCAAATAGTCTGGGTAGCCATTTGATTGGATGTTCAAGAGTCTTATGGCTTGGGGCTAGAAGTTGTTTGGAAGCCTCTTGGACCCAGACTTGACGCTCCGGTACTGCTTGCGGTGCGGTAGCAGAGATAACCTTCTATGACTAGGGTGGCTGGAGTCTGACAATTTTTAGGGCCTTCCTCTGACACCCCCAGGTATAAAGGTCCTGGATGGCAGGAAGCTTAACCCCGGTGATGTACTTGGCCGCACTCACTACTCTCTGAATCTGAGGACCCATGCCAGATCTTTCAGTCTCCTGAGGGCGAATAGGTTTTGTTGAGCCCTCTTCACGACTGTCTTGGTGGGCTCGGACCATTTTAGTTTGTTTGTGATGTAGACGCCAAAGAACTTGAAGCTCTCAACCTAATCCACTACAGCCCCGTCGATGAGAATGGGGCATGCTCGTTCCTCCTTTTCCTGTATTCCACAATAATCTCCTTGTTGTCCTTGCACCACGTGGAAAGGTCTCTGACCTCCTCCCTATAGGCTGTCTCGTCATGGTGGGTGATCAGGCCTACCACTGTTGTGTCTTCGGCCAACTTATTGATGGTGTTGGAGTCGTGCCTGTCCGTGCAGTCATGAGTGAAATGGGAGTACAGGAGGGGACTGAGCACGCACCCCTGAAGGGCCCCCCGTGTTGATGACCAGAGTGGCGGATGTGTTGGTACCTACTCTTACCACCTGGGGTCAGCCCGTTGAGGAGATCCATGATCCAGTTGCAGAGGGAGATGTTTAGTCCTATGGTGTTTAAGGTTGAGCTGTAGTGAATTAATAGCATTTTCACATAGGTGTTCCTTTAGTCCAGGTTTGAAAGGGTAGTGTGGAGTGCAAAAGATATTCCATCATCTGTGGATCTGTTGAGGCTGTATGCCTCAACAATATCTTGATGTGAGCCAGGACCAGCCTTTCAAGGCACTTCATTGCTTCAGACGTGAGTAATGCAGGTCGGTAGTCATTTAGTCAGGTTACCTTAGTGTTCTTGGGCACAAGGACTATTGTGGTCTGCTTGAAACATGTTGGTATAATAGACTCAGACATGGAAAGGTTGAAAATGTCAGTGAAGACACTTGTCAGATGGTCAGCGCAAAATCAGAGTACACGTCCTCGTAATCCGTCTGGCCCTGCGGCCTTGTGAATGTTGACCTGTTTAACCTTTTTGGGATAGGGGGCAGCATTTTCACTTTTGGATGAATAGCGTGCCCAGAGTGAAATGCCTCCTACTCTGTCCCAGATGCTAATATATGCAAATATTATTATTATTATTATTATTATTGGATAGAAAACACTCAGTTTCTAAAACAGTTTGAATGATGTCTTTGAGTATAACAGAACTCATATGGCAGGCGAAAATCTGAGAAAAATCCAACAAGGAAGTGGCAAATCTGAAGTTTGTAGTTTTTCAACTCAGCCCCTATTGAAGATACAGTGGGATATTGGTTATGTTGCACTTCCTAAGGCTTCCACTAGATGTCAACCGTCTTTAGAACGTTGTTTGATGCTTCCACTATGAAGGGGGGCTGAATGAGAGGGGAATGAGTCAAAGGTCTGCCAGCAGCCACAAGCTCAGTCAGGCGCATTTACATGAGAGGTAGCTCCCGTTCCATTGCTTTTCTACAGACAATGGAATTCTCCAGTTGTAATATTATTGAACATTTATGATAAAAACATCCTAAAGATTGATTCTATCATTTGATATTTTTCTACGACCAGTAATATAACTTTTTGGAATTTTCGTCCGACCTTTCCGCTGGAAAATGCACACGCGTTTTCGATTTGTTTACCAAACACCCTAACAAAAGGAGGCACATGGAAGTAAATGATTAACTTTATCGAACAAATCAAACATTTATTGTGGAACTGGGATTCCTGGGAGTGCAGTCTGATGAAGATCAAAGGTATGTGAATATTTATAATGCTATTTCTGACTAATGTTGACTGCGCAACATGGTGGATATTTCTTTTGGCTGGTTTGGGCTCTGAGCTCCGTACTCAGATTATTGCATGGTATGCTTTTTCCGTAAAAACAATGTGAAACCTGACTCAGCGGTTGCATTAAGGGGAGGTTTATCTAAAGTGCCATGCATAACACTTGTATTTTCATCAACATTTATAATTAGTATTTCTGTAAATTGATGTGGCTCTCTGCAAAATCACTGCATGTTTTGGAACTACTGAACATAACACGCCAATGTGATATTATATTTTTGAATATAAGTATGCACTTTATCGAACAAAACACACATGTATTGTGTAACATAAAGTCCTATGAGTGTCATCTGATGAAGATCATCAAAGGTTAGTGATTCATTTTATCTCTATTTGTGCTTTTTGTGACTCTTTGGCTGGAAAAATAGCAGGGTTTTTCTGTGACTTGGTGGTGACTTAACATGATCATTTGTGGAGCTTTCGCTGTAAAGTATTTTTGAAATCATACACTGTGGCTGGATTAACGAGAATTTTATCTTTAAAATGGTGCCTAATACTTGTATGTTTGAGAAATTTGATTTTTTAAATTTCTGTTGATTTGTATTTGGCGCCCTGCAATTTCATTGGATGTTGGCGAGGGGAACCCCGTTCCCAGACAGGTTAACATGCTGATAGAAATGAGGTAAAACTGATTTAAGTTTCCCTGCATTAAAGTCCCCGGCCACTAGGAGCGGCTCCTCTGGATGAACGTTTTCCTGTTTGCTTATGGCGGTAAACAGCTCATTGAGTGCGATATTACTGCCAGCATCGTTCTGTGGTGGTATGTAGACAGCTATGAAAAATACAGATGAAAATTCTCTAGGTAGATAGAGTATCTCATGATAAGCTGTAGACCACACTACCTCAGGCGAGCAAAACCTTGAGACTTCCTTAGATATCGTGCACCAGCTGTTGTTTACAAATATACATAGGCTGTTACTTGGGTCCTGGGCTGATTGTGGCTACTCTGGCAGATGATTACACGGGCTGATTTATATAATTAACATTTCATTATTTATTTATTTTTCCATATTTGCTCATTGTTTATGTGATATATATATGTTTTTAATATTCTTTAAGAGTCCTGTTGAAGTAGTATTTTGATATTTTGTGCAAGGCAATTGATAAACAATAAAAACTTTGTGGATGGGGCCTCCCGGGTGGCGCAGCGGTCTAAAACACTGCGTCACAATGCAAACTGTGTTGCTACAGATGCTGTTTTGATACCCGTGCCAGCTGTGTCCAGGAGACCCATGAGAGGACACATAATTGGCCCAGCGTCGTCCCGGTTAGGGAAGGGTTTGGCTTGCCGGCCGGTGGGCTTTTGGTTTCTCTCCCTCCAAAAAAAGTCGAGAAAATAAGCACAGCAGGCTGTGGATTTTGCAAACAACATTTATAGGATGGGTTATTAGCAGGACAATACACTCTTCAACCTTTACAAAAGATAGTTTAACAGCTCGGCTACTGTAGGTGTGAACTCCCCCCACCTCCAACTTGCAATGTATGAAGTACTCTAAAGTTTGACATTTCTAACTCCAAACCTCATGCAACCGCAAAATGTTGGATCAAGCCTATACTGTACAGTTTTATGCTTTCCTTAACCTCTTCAGTCGACCCTCTACTTTTTTGAACATTCTGTTAAAAATCGCGCAACATTTCAGCGCCCTGCTACTCATGCCAGGAATATAGTATATGCATTTGCTTAGTCTGTGTGGATAGAAAACACTCAGACGTTTAAAAAACTGGTTAAATCACTGCTGTGGCTTTACCAGAACGGCATTTACATCGAAAAGCACAGGAAAAACTGATCACTGAAAATGGGAAAATATATCCATGCGCTACTTGAACCCATTGATAAACGTGAACCACAATTAATTGACTGAGGTTGCAGTACCTACAGCTTCCACACGGTGTCTAGAGTCTTGTCATTTCCCTTCGAGTTTTTTCTTGGTCAAACACATACAGGACACCGTATCTCCTCCGGTCTAGGACCGGATATTTTCGTTGAGTTTCTAGCCGGACATTTTTCCAGACGGACAGCTAATGATCTTTACATCGCCTCCTGATGAATTTTATCGCTTATTAACGTTTACTAATACCTAAAGTTGCATTACAAACGTATTTCGAAGTGTTTTGTGAAAGTTTATCGTCGACTTTTTCAATTTTAAAAAATGACGTTACGTTTTGAAACTATGTTTTTTTCGTTTATCACACAGTCTACATATAACGATATCTAGGCTTTATATGGACCGATTTAATCGAAATAAAGACCCAAATAGTGTTTATGGGACATCTAGGAGTGCCAACAAAGAAGATGGTGAAAGGTAATGAATGTTTTCTATTTTATTGTGCGGTTTGTGTAACGCCGAAATGCTAATTATTTTGTTTTACGTCCCCTGTGGGTCTTTTGGGGTGTTGCATGCTATCAGATAATAGCTTCTCATGCTTTCGCCGAAAAGCATTTTAAAAATCTGACTTGTTGCCTGGATTCACAACGAGTGTAGCTTTAATTCGATACCCTGCATGTGTATTTTAACTAATACTATTAGCATTTAGCGTAGCGCATTTGCATTTCCAGAGCTCTAGTTGGGACGCAAGCGTCCCGAGTAGAAGCAACAGGTTAATAAGATGATAAAAATATTCTTTCAAAATGCAGATGTTTATTTCAACTATCGGCAGGACAATAGGGAATAAATATCACTGAATGACAGAGCATGGGGCTGGTCTTGATAAATCAGATTTTTATTTAGAAATGTTAGGATCATTTTGCTCTTCGCTCGCAGTCATTTAGTAGCCTAGGCCAACTCCCGACCGGTCCACACAAGTTTCTTCAACCGTCTTCTGATTGTGATTAAAGCGATGTTGATTGCCTTTGCCGATCGCTCATCATCTTCAACCATCAATGAGTCCATCTTACAGAGTCCCGCAAATGCATTGTTTTAAGTACTCTAAAACCAGATTGGCCCCATCAAAAAAATGCATCAACCTACAAAAATTTACATTTATTATTAACCCTGCATTTTAATTGTAATGCAGATGTGTATCTCGTTATAGATCCATAACGAATTACGATGGGAATAAATATCTATAACGCTCATCTGAAGAAGCAATCCCGTTTAACGGAATGATATAACAACAGCTAGTGAAAGTGCAGGGTGCCAAATTCAAAACAACAGAAGTCTCATAATTAAAATTCCTCAAACATAGATGTATTTTATACCGTTTTAAAGGTAGTCTTGTTGTTAATCCCACCACAGTGTCTGATTTCAAATATGCTTTTCAGCGAAAGCACCACAAACAATTATGTTGGGTCACCACCAAACCACAATAACAAGCCATTTTTCAAGCCAAAGAGAGGAGTCACAAAAAGCACAAATAGAGATCAAATTAATCATGAACCTTTGATGATCTTCATCAGATGACACTCATAGGACTTCATGTTACACAATACATGTATGTTTTGTTTGATAAAGTTCATATTTCTATAAAAAAATCAGAGTTTACATTGGCGCGTTACGTTCACTAGTTCCAAAAACATCCAGTGATTTTGCATAGATAGCCACA
Organism: Oncorhynchus nerka; assembly: GCF_034236695.1. NCBI lineage: Eukaryota > Metazoa > Chordata > Actinopteri > Salmoniformes > Salmonidae > Oncorhynchus > Oncorhynchus nerka. Next base: position 56,302,172 of record NC_088423.1, read on the forward strand.
TCGATTCAACAGAAATACTCAACATAAATGTAGATGATAATACAAGTTATACACATGGAATTATATATATACACCTCTACTTAATGCAATCGCTGTGTCAGATTTTTTTTAAACTTTACGGATAGTGCAAACCATGCAATAATCTGAGACGGCACTCAGAAATATAATACATTTTGCCGCCATTTTGGAGTAAACATAAACCAGAAATGACATGCTAAATATTCCCTTACCTCTGATGATCTTCATCAGAATGCACTCCCAGGAATCCCAGGTCCACAATAAATGCTTGATTTGTTAGATTATGTCCAATTAGCTACTTTTGTTAGCGTGTTTGGTACACCTATCCAAACGCTGGTGCTGGTCGACCATTTCTTCGGACAAAAACTTCAAAAAGTTATATTACAGGTCGAAGAAACAAGTACAGAATCAATCATTAGGATGTTTTTATCATAAATCTTCAATAAATTTCAAATTGGAGAATTCCTTTGTGTCTTGAGGAGGAATGGAACGCAGGAAGATATCATGCAGTATGCGCGTGACCGGGAACTGGCTCTCTGCCAGTAGTCTTTTATTTATTTATTTTATTTCACCTTTATTTAACCAGGTAGGCAAGTTGAGAACAAGTTCTCGTTTATAATTGCGACCTAGCCAAGATAAAGCAAAGCAAAGCAGTTCGACACATACAACGACACAGAGATACACATGGAGTAAAACAAACATACAGTCAATAATACAGTAGAAACAAGACTATATACGATGTGAGCAAATGAGGTGAGATAAGGGAGGTAAAGGCAAAAAAAGGCCATGGTGGCAAAGTAAATACAATATTGCAAGTAAAACACTGGAATGGTAGATTTGCAGTGAAAAAAATTGCAATGTAGAAATAAAAGCAATGGGGTGCAAAGGAGCTAAATAAATACATAAATAAAATAAAATAAATACAGTAGGGAAAAGGGTAGTTGTTTGGGCTAAATTATAGGTGGGCTTTGGACAGGTGCTGTGAGCTGCTCTGTCAGCTGGTGCTTAAAGCTAGTGAGGGAGATAAGAGTTTCCAGTTTCAGAGATTTTTGTAGTTCGTTCCAGTCATTGGCAGCAGAGAACTGGAAGGAGAGGTGGCCAAAGAAAGAATTGGTTTTGGGGAGTGACCAGAGAGATATACCTGCTGGAGCGCGTGCTACAGGTGGGTGATGCTATGGTGACCAGCGAGCTGAGATAAGGGGGGACTTTACCTAGCAGGGTCTTGTAGATGACCTGGAGTCAGTGGGTTTGGCAACGAGTATGAAGCGAGGGCCAGCCAACGAGAGCGTACAGGTCACAATGGAGGGTAGTATATGGGGCTTTGGTGACAAAGCGGATTGCACTGTGATAGACTGCATCCAATTTGTTGAGTAGGGTATTGGAGGCCATTTTGTAAATGACATCGCCAAAGTCGAGGATTGGTAGGATGGTCAGTTTTACAAGGGTATGTTTGGCAGCATGCATGAAGGATGCTTTGTTGCGAAATAAGAAGCCAATTCTAGATTTAACTTTGAATTGGGGATGTTTGATGTGGGTCTGGACGGATAGTTTACAGTCTAACCAGACGCCTAGGTATTTGTAGTTGTCCACGTATTCTAAGTCGGAGCCGTCCAGAGTAGTGATGTTGGACAGGCGGGCAGGTGCAGGCAGCGATCGGTTGAAGAGCATGCATTTAATTTTACTTGTATTTAAGAGCAATTGAGGCCACAGAAGGAGAGCTGTATGGCTTTGAAGCTTGCCTGGAGGGTTGTTAACACAGTGTCCAGAGAAGGGCCAGAAGTATACAGAATGGTGTCGTCCGCGTAGAGGTGGATCAGAGACTCACCAGCAGCAAGGTGCGACATCATTGATGAATACAGAGAAGAGAGTCGGTCCAAGAATTGAACCCTGTGGCACCGCCATAGAGACTGACAGAGGTCCGGACAACAGACCCTCCGATTTGACACACTGAACTCTATCAGAGAAGTAGTTGGTGAACTAGGCGAGGCAATCATTTGAGAAACCAAGGCTGTCGAGTCTGCCAATGAGGATGTGGTGATTGACAGAGTCGAATGCCTTGGCCAGATCAATGAATACGGCTGTACAGTAATGTTTCTTATCGATGGCGGTCAAGATATCGTTTAGGACCTTGAACGTGGCTGAGGTGCACCCATGACCAGCTCTGAAACCAGATTGCATAACAGAGAGGGTATGGTGAGATTCGAAATGGTCGGTAATCTGTTTGTTGACTTGTCTTTCGAAGACCTTAGAAAGGCAGGGTAGTTTAGATATAGGTCTGTAGCAGTTTGGGTCAAGAGTGGCCCCCCCTTTGAAGAGAGGGATGACCACAGCTGCCATGGCTTTCCTAAATGCCTGTGTATAATGGTTTCTAGCTTGAAAAGCTGCATATCACGGGGGCTGTTCGATGCTAATGCAGAACGCCAAAGGATGTTTTTGTGTTGGTTAAGGGCAGTTTGGTCTGGGGCTATATCTGTTCCTGGTTCTAAATTTCTTGAATGCTTATTTAAGATGGTTAGGAAGGCATTTAACATCATTTGGTGAATAAAATAAAAAATGTACTTACATTTCGCAAAGTTTTTCCTTTTTCTTCTGCAAATGTTTCTCCCAAGAGGGGACTTATCTGCCAGCAAGCAGTAGGATAAAAACAAACATGACAGCCCAAACCATCTCTAATATACACACCCTTACTTGGATAGCAGAGGGGTGAGCGAGCTGGTGAGATGCTTAGTGGGAAATGTAGGAAACTGCAAAATTAGAGGAAACTTGGGGAGATAGTTGCTCAATCTTGGGGGGTAAGGGAAAATGCTGTTTTATTTAAAAAATTAAGTGATTTAGCGTGTGTATTTTCACAACAGAACATGTAAGGATGCTCGTATTGTATTAAATAAAAACTGCAAATCTTTCCTTCAACTGCTTTTAGCCATTTGTGAGTGTTCCCTTGCTCATTGCCTAAGAAAAGTGGAGCAGACATGAGATGAGATAATACGTTTGCTAGCAGAAGTAAAATAATATTTACTTTATCTCTCAACCACCACTGAAATTTTGTGAGATCAGGACATAGTTTATCCCTCCAAGCCCTCAGGTATAGTTTCACCATTGGAAAGCTTCCAAAATGGGCCTCATTACTGGGTAGTAAATGCCACTCCAGATTGCTAGTGTTGCTGAAATTTCCATTCAGGTTCTCTGTGCACAATTGGCAGATGCAGGCCAATGTAATTCCAAGTAAAACACAAAGATATTAAACTTAAACTGGCAGTGGAGAATCTGTCTTGGGGGGATTAACTGAAATTCACACAGGTCTCAGAGACAGGTAATGGGGAGAAGAATTCAGATTATTTCGATTGAGAAAGAATTAAAGGCCTCTGAATCTGTTACGTTCTGACCTTAGTTCTGTTATTATATCTTTGTTTTAGTATGGTCAGGGCCGTGAGTTGGGTGGGTTTTGTCTATGTTCGTTTTTCTATAATTTGGGATTTCTATGTTCGGCCTAGTATGGTTCTCAATCAGAAGCAGCTGTCAATCATTGTCCCTGATTGAGAATCATACTTAGGTTGCCTGGTTTCACTTTTGAGTTTTCGGTCCAGGGTATCCTGCGCCGGCGTTATGTGCTGAATCTCCAAGGCGCTGGGAGGGTGCAGTGCGTTCTATGCCTGCGCTCTGCCCGTGCCGGGCGAATGTGGGTATTGAGCCGAAGGGAGAGGTGCGAGTGGTATGCACCAGAGCTCGGTTCAACCAGTGCCTGCACTCGGGAGGGTCCGGGCTAAAGTGGGCATCCAGCCTGGAGGAGTGTTGCCAAGGCTGCGCACCAGTGCTCCCCCACAGCCCGGTCCATCTGGTGCCTCCTCCATGCACCAGGCCTCCTGTAGGTCTCTTCCCTACAGGTGCTCCCGCCTGTCCGGCGCTGCCGGAGTCTCCCGCCTGTCCGGCGCTGCCGGAGTCTCCCGCCTGTCCATTCGGGACCCGTGGCGAGGGTCCCCAGTCAGAGGACGGCGGCGAGGGTCACCGCTCTTAAGAGGCCACGGAGGCGAATAGAGAGGCAGAGAAGGACTATGATGGAGTGGGGTCCACGTCCCGCGACAGAGCCGCCACCGCGGACAGACACCCACCCAGACCCTCCCCTATAGGTTTAGGTTTTGCGGCCGGAGTCCGCACCTTGGGGGGGGGGGTACTGTCACGTTCTGACCTTAGTTCTGTTATTATATCTTTGTTTCAGTATGTTCAGGGAGTGAGTTGGGTGGGTTATCTATGTTCGTTTTCCTATAATTTGGGATTTCTGTGTTCGGCCTAGTATGGTTCTCAATCAGAAGCAGCTGTCAGTCATTGTCCCTGAGAATCATACTTAGGTAGCCTGGTTTCACTTTTGAGTTGTGGGTGTTACCTAGTGTTCGTACCACACGGGAATGTTTCGTTCATTTCACGTTTATTGTTTTGTATTTCATAGTGTTCAGTTTATGTATTAAAATAAACTTTATGGACACTTACCACGTTGCAAATTGGTTCTTCGATCCTTCCCGCTACTCCTCAGAAGAGGAGGACGAGATCCATTACAGAATCTGTTAACCAGTTTAATTGATCCACCTTTGTTACCACAGTTTTGAAGTCAATCATATCAGATGAACAAATGTGTCTATTTTCAACATCTTACATGTGAGTGTAAGAGGCCTATACTGTCAGTGCATTCACTGTATGGTATCTATAACAGCTGGAGCCAGAAACATGTAAGTAGCACAATGGGGAAAGTAACAACCTTATGAGGTTACAGTTTTTCTCAATCGTGTTTTGGAATGGTGGTCAAACGTACTTATAGCAGAACAACAATGATCAATTTCTCAAATACTTTTGCAGAATGTATGTATGATGTTTTTTTGGCTTGGTACCGGGATTGCATATTTTAGACCACCGTTTGCAAAACTTTAAATACAATTGTCATGAATGAACACAACTAACTGTAAAGTGTTTAGAAAAAAATATGAAGTCATTGTTTTCCACAGAAGAGAAATGTGTGCAAATGTGTTCACTGTTTCTAGCAATGAGTAAATACTAGTGCACAATATTGTCAATGGCTCTATCGGTGTAAATTAATGTACACTATAGGCAGTGGGGGTCGGTGCCATTTAAGATGAGGGAGGAAGATTATTTTGTTTATGACTGCCATTCACCCAGCTCAGTGAAACATCGATAGGTTTAGGCAATTACATTATACACTTTTTTCGTATACCCATCATGAGGTTGCTATAACCTAGCCTTTGAATTAAAATTTACAATGTACATGTACAGGTCGAGAAAATTGAGTAATCAAGGTGCTTGCATCTAGCTGATCTAGGGTGTAATCAGTAGTTCAACAGTTGCAAACCAGAGTTTCTAGCAGACAAATTCAAGTATGTTTATCCCCGTTTTGTTCTGTTTGCTTCCGTTTAAGAAGCGATTTTCAACAGAATCGTTGGAAGGAATACACCCCTGATCACACAGAAACTCACATTCACACAAGTTCACATTCATAGAAACCTCATAAGTAGAATGCTCACTTTGATCATTGGATAATTCTTCTCGTATCTAAACTCAGAAAAAAATTGCCCTTTTTCAGGACCCTGTCTTTTAAAGATAATTCGTAAAAATCCAAATAACTTCACAGGTCTTCATTGTAAAGGGTTTAAACACAGTTTCCCATGCTTGTTCAATGAACCTTACAATTAATGAACATGCACCTGTGGAATGGTCGTTAAAACATTATAATGTCTTTAAATGGCCTAGTCAAAGCCCAGAGAATCCAATTGAGAATTTGTGGTATGACTTAAAGATTGCTGTATACCAGCGGAACACATTCAACTTGATGGGGCTGTAGCAGTTTTGCCTTGTAGAATGGGCAAAATTCCCAGTGGCTAGATGTGCCAAGCTTATAGAGACATACACCAAGACACTTGCAGCTGTAATTTCTGCAAAAGGTGGCTCCACAAAGTATTGATTTAGGGGAGATTAATAGTTATGCAAGCTCAAATTCATTTTTTTTGTCTTATTTCTTGTTTGATTCACAATAAAAATATTTTGCATCTTCAAAGTGGTAGGCATGTTGTGTAAATCAAAATATCTAACCTCCCCAAAAATCAATTTTATTTCCAGGATGTAAGGTAACAAAATAGGAAAAATGCTAAAGGGGTGAATACTTTCACAAGCCACTGTACAATAGTCATTTTCAACATTAACAATGTCTACACTGTATTTCTGATCAATTTGATGTTATTTTAATGGACAGGAAATTTGATTTTCTTTCAAAAACAAGGATATTTCAAAGTGACCCCAAACATTTTTAATGGTAGTGCATAGCTAGCGCTCTTGCTCTGTCGCATTTCTTCAACTATTGTCTTTCTCTCTCTTTGAGGTAGCTACTCACCAAAGTGATACACTGCAATGCTAGCTAGCTGTAGCTTATGCTTTCAGTACTAAACTCAGCAAAAAAAAAGAAACATCCTCTCACTGTCAAATACGTTTATTTTCAGCAAACTTAACATGTTTAAATATTTTATTAGCATAACAAGATTCAACAACGACATAAACTGAACAAGTTCCACAGACATATGACTAACATAATCGGAATAATGTGCCCCTGAACAAGGGGGGGTCAAAAGTAACAGTCAGTATCTGGTGTGGCCATCAGTGGCATTAAGTACTGCAGTGCATCTCCTCCTCAAGGACTGCACCAGATTTGCCAGTTCTTGCTGTGAGATGTTACCCCACTCTTCCACCAAGGCACCTGCAAGTCCCCGGATATTTCTGGGGGGAATGGCCCTAGCCCTCACCCTCCGATACAACAGGTCCCAGACATGCTCAATGGGATTGAGATCCGGGCTCTTCGCTGGCCATGGCAGAACACTGACATTCCTGACTTGCAGGAAATCACGCACAAAACGAGCAGTATGGCTGGTGGCATTTGGAGGGTCATGTCAGGATTAGCCTGCAGGAAGGGTACCACATGAGGGAGGAGGATGTCTTCCCTGTAATGCACAGCGTTGAGATTGCAATGACAACCAGCTCAGTCCGATGATGCTGTGACACACCGCCCCAGACAATGACAGACCCTCCACCTCCAAATCGATCCCGCGCCAGAGTACAGGCCTCCACGTAATGCTCATTCCTTTGACGATTAAAGCGAATCCGACCATCACCCCTGGTGAGACAAAACAATGACTCGTCAGTGAAGAGCACATTTTGCCAATCCGGTCTGGTCCAGCTATGTTAGGTTTGTGCCCATAGGCGACGTTGTGGCCGGTGATGTCTGGTGGCCTACAAGCCCTCAGTCCAGCCTCTCTCAGCCTATTGCGGACAGTCTGAGCACTGATGGAGGGATTGTGTGTTCCTGGTGTAACTCGGGCAGTTGTTGTTGCCATCCTGTAACAGTCCCACAGGTGTGATGGTCGGATGTACACATGGTCTGCCACTGCGAGGACAATCAGCTGTCCGTCCTGTCTCCCTGTAGCGCTGTCTTAGGCGTCTCACAGTACATACATTGCAATTAATTGCCATGGCCACATCTGCAGTCCTCATGCCTCCATGCAGCACGCCTAAGGCATGTTCACACAATGAGCAGGGACCCTGAGCATCTTTCTTTTAGGTATATTTCAGAGTCAGTAGAAAGGCCTCTTTAGTGTCTGAAGTTTTCATAACTGTCACCTTTATTGCCTACTCTCTGTAAGCTGTTAGTGTCTTAATGACCGTTCCACAGGTGCATGTTCATTAATAAGGTGAACGGAAAGGCTCTGGAGCAATGAACCGCCCTTGCTGTCTCTGCCTGGCCGGTTCCCCTCTCTCCACTGGGATTCTCTGCCTCAAACCCTATTACAAGGGCTGAGTCACTGGCTTACTGGTGCTCTTCCATGCCATCCACTCACTTGAGTGGGTTGAGTCACTGACGTGGTCTTCCTGTGTGGGTTGGCTCCCCCCTTGGGTTGTGCCGTGGCGGAGATCTTTGTGGACTATACTCGGCCTTGTCTCAGGATGGTAAGTTGGTAGTTGGAGATATCCATCTAGTGGTGTGGGGGCTGTGCTTTGGCAAAGTGGGCGGGGTTATATCCTGCCTGTTTGGCCCTGTACAGGGTTATCATCGGATGGGGCCACAGTGTCTCCTGACCCCTCCAGTGTCAGCCTCAAGTATTTATGCTGCAGTAGTTTATGTGTCGGCGGGCTAGGGTCAGTCTGTTATATCTGGAGTATTTCTACTGTCTTATCCGGTGTCCTGTGTGAATTTAAGTAAAGCCAACTGACATTTGCTCCTGAGGTGCTGACTTGTTTGCAACCTCGACAACTACTGTGATTACTGTTATTTGACCATGCTGGTCATTTATGAACATTTGAACATCTTGGCCATGTTCTGTTATAATCTCCACCCAGCACAGCCAGAAGAGGACTGGCCACCCCTCATAGCCTGGTTCCTCTCTAGGTTTCTTCCTAGGTTTTGGCCTTTCTAGGGAGTTTTTCCTAGCCACCGTGCTTCTACACCTGCATTGCTTGCTGATTGGAGTTTCCTGCTGGGTTTTTGTACAGCACTTTAATATATCAGCTGATGTAAGAAGGGCTATATAAATATATTTGATTTGATCTCTGGTATATCTTGGCATGCATCATTCAAAACTAAGTTGAAAGTTTGTGCAGAGCAGTGGCCATACAATGAGTATACAAAACATTAAGAACACCAGCTCTTGCCATGAGCTAGACTGACCAGGTGAATCCAGTTGTAATGAATACTCAGGGAGAAAAAGGTGTAGTTTCACGCACAGAACGTGGCAGATGTGGGGGAGCAGAGGTGGATGCCTATCTCGGGGGCGAGGTCCAGCAGGCTGGTCCGACGAGGACGTAGACTGACCTGACGTTCTGCGTCGAGGCTGATGTCCAGTGGGTCTGTTCGGGGGTCAACCCTGAGGTCAGGGAGCAGGAAGAGCCAGACGGTTATGGTGAAATGCATGAATGATCTCCGGGGTGAAGATGTCCTGGTCGGGGACCCAGGACCGGTCTTCAGACCCATAACCTTCCCAGTCCACTTGGTAGTGGATGCGACCTCAGACATCCAACGGTGGGGGCGCACTGCGGGTAGAGGCTGGAGGATGGAGAGGACTGTAGGTGACCGGTTTTAACAGAGACACAAGGAAGGATGAGGAGATTTTATACTGAGGGGGTAACTGGAGGCGGTACCTGACAGGGTTGATTCGATGGGTTATCTTGAAGAGACCAATGAAGCACTGGTAGAGAACAACATGCTGTCAGGGGTGAAAGGGTGCCGTAGGTCGGCGGCGTCTGTCGGAAAAGCGTTTCTGGGTATTAGAGGCTTCCTACAGATACCGGTGAGCGGTCTCTCATACCCGCTCACTACGCCAAAACCAGTCGCCGACATCTGGGACAGTACCAGGCTCCACCTCCCAGGGACAAATTGGGGGGTTGGTAACGAAGGACACACTGAAATGGGGTAACGTGGAGGGATGAGTGCATGAGTGAGATCTGAGCATATTCAGCCCAGGCCATATACTGACTCCAGTTGTGTGGAGAGGCAGAACATTGTTGGCAGAGGTGCTTCCCTACTTCTTGGTCCAGGCGTCCCGTCTGCCCGTTGGTCTTGGCGTGGTACCCAGAGGAGAGGCTGAGGGCGATCCCCAGTCAGTCACAGAAGGCTCGCCACACCTGGGAGACAAACTGGGGCCTGTGGTCAGAGACTATGTCCTCCGGAATCCCATACAGACGGAACACCTGCTGAAACATACATTCCGACCATTCTATGGCATTAGGTAAATAAGGAAGAGGAACCAGAAGACACATTTTTGAAAAAACGGTCTACTATGACAAGGATGGTGGTGTTACCAGAGGATTCAGGAAGGTATGTGATAAAGTCAACAGCTATGTGGGACCAGGGTCTTTGAGGGATTGGCAAAGGTTGAAGCTTCCCAGAAGGGAGATGAGGGCTTTTGGTTTGGGCGCAGACTGGACAAGAGAGTGCGTAATCCCTTACATCGGATGCCAGTGAGGACCACCATTACTTTCTTGCTCGTGTAATGCCCGGATATCCTGACCCAAAGGACATGTGACACCATTACATCAGTTGGGGTCTAACAGCTGCTGGTACATAACTCTTACCAGATGGTGTCTCAGGAAGAGCCGGGTCTGAGGTTAGAGCTTCTTGTATGGCAGATTGAACCACCCACTGATCCAGTCCAATAATGCTAGACGAAAGAAGAATGGGTGTAGGGTCTGAGTTACTGGTCAGAAGGTGAAACTGGTGGGAGAGAGCATCAGCTTTTACATTTTTCTTTCTAGGGATGTAAGTAACTTGAAAATGGAAGCGTGCGAAGAGAGCCCAGCGGGATTGTCTGGAGTTTAGCCTCCTGGCCCCTCTGATATATTCCAGATTATGATGATCTGTTAGGACGAGACAGGTATGTTGTGCGCCCTCCAACCAGTGGCGCCACTCCTCGAGGGCCAGCTTGATGGTGAGGATTTCTCTGTTCCCTAAATTGTGGGGATAACTTACTGGAGAAGAAGGCACAGGGATGTAATTTGGGAGGTGTTCCCACCCGCTGAGAGAGTATGGAGGCATCCACCTCCAGGGTGAAAGGACGAGTCGGATCAGGTTGGCGAAGGACAGGAGCTGAGGTGAAGAGGCATTTCAAGTTGTTGAACGCAGTCAGGGCGGTATCAGTCCATGGAAGGGTTCGGGTCTTTTGGCTGGTAAGGGCAGAGAGGGGAGCAGCAGTAGAACTAAAGTTCCGAATGAATCGGCAATAGAAGTTGGAGAACACAATGAAACATTGGAGTTCCTTAACTTCTTGGTGACAGGGGGCAGTATTTTCACGTCCGGATGAAATGCATGCCCAAATTCAATTGCCTGCTACTCATCCCCAGAAGATAATATATGCATATTGTTGGATGGAAAACACTATGAAGTTTCTAAAACTGCTTGATTCATGTCTGTGAGTATAACATAATTTATTTAGCAGGCGAAACCCCAAGGACAAACCATTCATATTTTTTTTCCAGGTCACTCTTTTCTATGGGTTTTCATTGGGAATAAAGATTTCTAAGGGACCTTCTTGCAGTTCCTATCGCTTCCACTGGATGTACGGCCATCTTGAACAAGGTTAACTTGAAGTGTTAGAGGCACTTGACCAGAAAGCTAGCTACAGTTTGTTTTCCTCCGGTATTGAACACATATCATCCTGTCTTCAATTTGATCGATTATTTACATTTAAAAATACCTAAAGTTGTATTACTAAAGTAGTTTCAAATTTTTTGGCAAAGTTTATAGTTAACTTTCGAGATATTTTGTAGTCACGTTGCGCAAATTGGAAGCTGTTTTTTTCTGGCAATTGGCCAGGTGAGACATTTGCGTCCCGCCTATCCCAGAGAGGTAATGATAACCAGAAAAACAAGAAAGAGAGAACCAGCCTTGTAGGGCTCAACAGCAACAATACAAGGACAAGATCCCGCAACATAGGTGGGCAAAAAGGCTACCTAAGTATGATTCCCAATCAGAGACAACGATAGACAGCTGCCTCTGATTGGGAACCACACGCAGCCAAACGCAAAGAAATACAAAACATAGAATGACCACCGGATGTGGCTCCTGTGCGGGACGCAGACCCAGCCCCACCTCTGGCTCCCCCCAGTTTGGTGGCGCCTCTGGTGCAGGGTCCCTTGTCGCCGACCCCGGACATTTACACATTACCACAGATTATTTAAACCAGACCACAACATGTTCCTTTCTTTCTTTGCCACCACATGTCTTCACACTACTAGTAAAGTGAACAAGTTTAGCTAATACAGTAACATTATGTTTAAATCAAACAAATGATTAGCGGGGAGAGCCTATATGGACACTCCTGGCCTGCAAAACGATGACATGCAGTGCATTCGGAAAGTATTTTGTAAAAGTATACATTTTGTTACTTTACAGCGTTAATCTAAAACAACAGAAATATCATATTTACATAATTATACTCTTTAGTCAGTACTTTGTTGAAGCACCTTTTGAAGCGATTACAGTCTCGAGTCTTCTTCTGTATGACACTACAAGCTTGGAAGACCTGCATTGGGGAGTTTCTCCCATTCTTCTCTACATATCCTCTAAAGCTCTGTCAGTTTGGATGGGAAGCATCGCTGTACAGCTATTTTCAGGTCTTTCCAGAGATGTTCGATTGGGTTCAAGTCCGGACTCAAGGACATTCGGAGACTTGTCCCGAACCTTTCCTGAGCGCTTTGGAGCAGGTTTTCATCAAGGATCTCTATGTACTTTGTTCTGTTCATCTCTCCCTTGATCCTGACTAGTCTCCCAGTCCTTGCCGCTGAAAAACATCCCCACTGCATGATCTGTCCACCACCATGCTTCACCGTAGGGATGGTGCCAGGTTTCCTCCAAATGTGACATTTGGCATTCGGGCCAAAGAGTTGACTTTTTAAATATTACAGACTTATTATGAAATGGATTAAATACATTTCCCCCTCAACAATCTACACACAATATCCCATAATGACAAAGCAAAAACAGGTGTTTAGAAATTATTGCAAATGTACTCAAAATCAAAACAGAAAAACCTTATTAACGTAAGTATTCAGACCCTTTGTTAGGAGACTGAAAATTGAGCTCAGGTGCATCCTGTTTACATTGATCACCCTTGCGATGTTTCTACAACTTGACCCCGAGCCTTCCTGCCATTCTCTACCAGCCTGACGCTGACCCGTTTTCGAGCCTCTGACAGGCCTAACACCGAGCCTGCCTGCTGTTCTGTACCTTATTGACTCTGCCCTGGATTACGGACCTCTGCTGCCTTTGACCTGTCTTTGCCTGTCCCCTGTTTGGCTCAATAAACATGTGTGATTCTAGCTGTCTGCATCTGGGTCTTATCCTGAGTTCTGATAAAGAGAAAGTTAGATAGGTTAGATAAACTGACACTGCATGCAGCCAGCTAGCTAAACAGACTCATCATCAAAATGTACAAATAACTTGGCTGGCTAGCAAGTTTAGATTGATATGAAACACATGCTGGCTGCATGTCCTACATTTTTATCAGATGTTGTTAAAATGTCTTACCTCCAAAGTAGTCGTGCATGACATTTAAACATCATTTGGTGAATAAATAAAAAATCTACTTACATTTCGCAAAGTTATTCCTTTTTCTTCTGCAAATGTTTCTCCCAAGAGGGGACTTATCTGCCAGCAAGCAGTAGGATAAAAACAAACATGACAGCCCAAACCATCTCTAATATACACACCCTTACTTGGATAGCAGAGGGGTGAGCGAGCTAGTGAGATGCTTCGTGGAAAATGCAGGAAACTGCAAAATTAGAGGAAGCTTGGGGAGATAGTTGCGCAATCTTGGGGGGTAAGGGAAAATGCTGTTTTATTTAAAAAGTTAAGTGATTTAGCGTGTGTATTTTCAGAACAGAACATGTGAGGATGTTCGTAATGTATTAAATAAAAACTGCAAATCTTTCCTTTAACTGCTTTTAGCCATTTGCGAGTGTTCCCTTGCTCATGCCTAAGAAAAGTGGAGCAGACATGAGATGAGATAATACGTTTGCTAGCAGAAGTAAAATAATATTTACTTTATCTCTCAACCACCACTGAAATTTTGTGAGATCAGGACATAGTTTATCCCTCCAAGTCCTCAGGTATATTTTCACCATTGGAAAGCTTCCAAAATGGGCCTCATTACTGGGTAGTAAATGCCACTCTAGATTGCTAGTGTTGCTGAAATTTCCATTCAGGTTCTCTGTGCACAATTGGCAGATGCAGGCCAATGTAATTCCAAGTAAAACACAAAGATATTAAACTTAAACTGGCAGTGGAGAATCTGCCTTGGGGGGATTAACTGAAATTCACACAGGTCTCAGAGACAGGTATTGGGGAGAAGAAATTCAGATTATTTCGATTGAGAAAGCAATTAAAGGCCTCTGAATCTGTCACGTTCTGACCTTAGTTCTGTTATTATATCTTTTTTTTAAAATTATGGTCAGGGCGTGAGTTGCGTGGGTTGTCTATGTTCGTTTTTCTATAATTTGGGATTTCTATGTTCGGCCTAGTATGGTTCTCTATCAGAGGCAGCTGTCAATCGTTGTCCCTGATTGAGAATCATACTTAGGTAGCCTGGTTTCACTTTTGAGTTGTGGGTGTTTCTCTTCCGTGTTAGTACCACACGGGAATGTTTTGGTCATTTCACGTTTATTGTTTTGTATTACGTAGTGTTCAGTTTATGTATTAAGATAAACTTTATGGACAATTAACACGCTGCAAATTGGTCCTCCGATCCTTCTCGCTACTCCTCAGAAGAGGAGAACGAGATCCATTACAGAAACTGTTAACCAGTTGAATTAATCCACCTTTGTTTCCACTGTGAAGTCAATCATATCAGATGAACAAATGTGTCTATTTTCAACATCTTACATGTGAGTGGCCTATACTGTCAGTGCATTCACTGTATGGTATCTATAACAGCTGGAGCCAGAAACATGTAAGTAGCACAATGGGGAAAGTAACAACCTTATGAGGTTACAGTTTTTCTCAATCGTGTTTTGGAATGGTGGTCAAACGTACTTATAGCAGAACAACAATGATCAATTTCTCAAATACTTTTGCAGAATGTATGTATGATCATTTGTATGAAGTTTTTTTGGCTTGGTACCGGGATTGCATATCTTAGACCACCGTTTGCAAAACTTTAAATACAATTGTCATGAATGAACACAACTAACTGTAAAGTGTTTAGAAAAAAATATGAAGTCATTGTTTTCCACAGAAGAGAAATGTGTGCAAATGTGTTCACTGTTTCTAGCAATGAGTAAATACTAGTGCACAATATTGTAAATGGCTCTATCGATGTAAATTAATGTACACTATAGGCAGTGGGGGTCGGTGCCATTTAAGATGAGGGAGGAAGATTATTTTGTTTATGACTGCCATTCACCCAGCTCAGTGAAACATCGATAGGTTTAGGCAATTACATTATACACTTTTTTTCGTATACCCATCATGAGGTTGCTATAACCTAGCCTTTGAATTAAAATTTACAATGTACATGTACAGGTCGAGAAAAATGAGTACTCAAGGTGCTTGCATCTAGCTGATCTAGGGTGTAATCAGTAGTCCAACAGTTGCAAACCAGAGTTTCTAGCAGACAAATTCAAGTATGTTTATCCCCGTTTTGTTCTGTTTGCTTCCGTTTAAGAAGCGATTTTCAACGGAATCGTTGGAAGGAATACACCCCTGATCACACAAACTCACATTCACACAAGTTCACATTCATAGAAACCTCATAAGTAGAATGCTCACTTTGATCATTGGATAATTCTTCTCGTATCTAAACTCAGAAAAAAATGGCCCTTTTTCAGGACCCTGTCTTTTAAAGATAATTAGTAAAAATCCAAATAACTTCACAGGTCTTCATTGTAAAGGGTTTAAACACAGTTTTCCATGCTTGTTCAATGAACCTTAAACAATTAACTTCTTGCGTCGAGCCATCCCGGATCAGGTATCGTGACTACAGCCTCAAGCTCATTAACTCATCAACGCAACGTTAACTATTCATGAAAATCGCAAATGAAATGAATCTATTTGCTCTCAAGCTTAGCCTTTTGTTAACAACACTGTCATCTCAGATTTTCAAAAATAATCTTCTCTACCATAGCAAACTAGCATTTAGCATTTAGCATTAGCATTTACCGTTAGCATTAGCAGGCCACATTTTCACAAAAATCAGCAAAAACATTCAATAAATAATTTACCTTTGAAGAACTTCGGATGTTTTCAATGAGGAGACTCTCAGTTAGATAGCAAATGTTCAGTTTTTCCTGAAAGATTTTTTGTGCAGGAGAAATCGGTCCGTTTGGTGCGTCACATTTGGCTACCAAAAAAAAACGAAAATTCAGTTATCCAAACGCCAAACTTTTTTCCAAATTAACTCCATAATATCGACTGAAACATGGTAAACGTTGTTTAGAATCAATCCTCAAGGTGTTTTTCACATATCTCTTCGATGATATATCGGTCCTGGAAGTCTCCGCTCAATCACATGGAAGAATGGTTGCAGCTGGAGATTGCGCACCAATTTCGACGCAGGACACCGGGCGGACACCTGGTAAATGTAGTCTCTTATGGCCAATCTTCCAATGATATGCCTACAAATACGCCACAATGCTGCAGACATCTTGGATGAACGGCAGAGTGCATAAGCTCGTTCCCAGCATATTCACAGCCATATAAGGAGACGTTAGTAAACACAGCGTCAAAAATCATGTTCATTTCCTGTTAGAAGTTACATCTTGGTTTCGCCTGTAGCATTAGTTCTGGGGCACTCACAGATAATATCTTTGCAGTTTTGGAGACGTCAGAGTTTTGTCTTTCCAAGGCTGTCAATTCCATGCATAGTCGAGCATCTTTTCGTGACAAAATATTGCGCTTAAAACGGGCACGTCTTTTTATCCAATAATGACATAGCGCCCCCATAGATTGAAGAGGTTAAGGACCGTTCCACAGGTGCATGTTCATTAATTGTTTAGGGTTCATTGAACAAGCATGGAAAACAGTGTTTAAAAGACCGTCAAACAACAAAACAGCGGGAAAACCATTGGTGCACAATGATGTCATTACTTGTCTTCAAATCGGTTTCTTTCAGTCAATATGTCCCGCGAAATGGCCCATCAGGTTTGATTGTGTTACAAACAAACCAGTTGATTGCAGTGAAACCAAACATGACTGGAAAAGTCACGTTCTGTGTGGGTTTATTTACCTGGAATGTGTCGTCGAAAATGGAATGAGACGGAATTCACGACACAAGCGGTTCACAAAATGTTTCGTGTTAGGCTATAAAAACAGATTTAGGCTATAAAACTAAAAGATCATTCGTTGTGTAACAATGAGCATTGGAATTGCAAACAGACAAAGATTGTCAAAGGTAAACTATTTATCTTAAAGCAGTTTGATTGTTACGCCTGTGCTGGTTAATTTTTTTTTTTTTTTTATGGGGCTCTATGCTCAGATAATCGCATCGTATTCTTTCGCAGTAAATCCTTTTTCAAATCTGACAACGCAGTTGGATTAGCAAGATTCTAGGCTTTCGATACATGGGAAACACTTGTAATTTTCATGAATGTTTAATATGACTATTTATGTAGCAATCACCGTATGTTGTGGAATTTCAGCCCGCTACCGGGTTCCGTGCTCAGAGGTTAAGGACAGGAGCCACACCCCACTACCCTCCAAAAACAACTAACTGGCCCTGGTCTTCATGCAGTCACGTGTGGTGGGGTTTTATGCACACAAAACCAGTTAAGTGGAAAAGACAACCAGAAACTGGCAGCCCCCCCCATAACCACGGAGGTGCTCCCGAGCCGATGTAAGGGAAAGGGATGCTCTACCCACGTTCACTGCCACCTAAAATAAAACACCACGAGTCTCCTATTGACACTCGCTGATAAGCCTGAACAGGAGAGGATTCCCACCTGAACAAAACTCAGAAAAACCCAGAGTGAATTGCTAACCAAATTTAGCTACTAAGCTAACTGAACCAAAAGATCACATGGCTCTCAACGCTCTCTTCAACACTATTGGCCCAACCAAAACATCCCCTCAACATCCCCTCAAACAGTCTGTGGCAAAAATGAGGGGACACGAACAACAGGTATAGGCCAATCAAAAAGGTTCTTTATTGTAAACCAAAACAATGAACTTTAAACAAAGAAAAAGGAATGAGGTGTGAAAGTATCATAATGTAGGGTGTATGTAAAGTGCAGGAATGCGTGAATCTGTGTTTGTGAATATGACTGAGTGAAAACTACGTGAATCTACAAAGGAACAAACAAAACAGGATCATACCTGGAGGAGCAGAGAGAGAGAGAGAGAGAGAGACACACACACACACACACACACACACACACACACACACACACACACACACACACGAGTGGTTAGTGAAGCAGATTAAATACCCTGAGCCCAGGTGGCTCCAATCATTAACGACCCTCCTCTGCCTGCAGGAGGAACCGCCCCTGCAATGCAGAGGAGGAGCCATGAGAAAAATAACAAATTCTTATTTACAATGATTGCCTACCCCGGCCAAACCTTAACTCAAACGACGCTGGGCCAATTGTGCGCCGCCCTATGGGACTCCCAATCACGGCCGGTTGTGATACAGCCCAGGATCAAACCAGGGTCTGTAGTGACACCTCTAACACTGAGATGCAGTGCTTTAGACAGCTGCGCCACTCAGGAGCCCTAAAGGTTCACTGTTAGCTAGCTAACATTAGGCTATAACTAAACAATGCAAATGGATTTCTGATTAGAATAATATTACTACACAGATCATACACTTAACGTTTGCTAGCTAACAGTACAGTACACTTTTACTTGCAATAAAAATTACTTTCTGACAATGTAGCTAGACTCTTACCCGTATACGTGGATCAACGCTTTATGGCAGACTGGACCCATTGAACTTGTTTGTAGCTACATCTTGTTTGGCCCGCATTGTGTAAAGTCACTCCAGTTCACACTGACCGTGGCATGTGCAGAAAGTAGCCCATCCCATTTTCCAACTTATCTGTCAATAGCACCTGCTAAATTCAGGGCATCAATGTTGTTCAGAAAAGTAGCAAAACTTTTGTAGTTCTCAATGGCTAACGTCATATCTTTCAAAAACGGCATGGTAGAAAAGACTATCAAGACATACTGAACAGCTCATGTTACATGGCAGACCAATCCAAAACCCATATCCTGGCATGTCCTGCCCATCTATTATCTCAGCCAATCATGGCTAGTGGGAAGGTTCATGTATTTTTCCATGGCTAAACCAACCAGGCTCATAATTTAACAATTGTATTAATACTTATGGATGGAATACGCGTTTGTTATTAAGGCACATGAAAGTTCACATGTTCCAGAAGGCATATCTGCCAAAAAAAACGTATTTTGATAAAAAGTCAATGTTTATGTTTAAATGCCGCTCCTGTGAAGTAGTGACATACGACACACACCTAGTTTCCTGGAACGAGTCACATTTTGTATACTATTCCAAGCAATCTCACCTCCTCAATTCAATGTTTCCATATTCAGTTTAGATGATTTATTTTTGTTGACGCTTTCAGAATTGTGTTTGGCCCTCTCATGCATTTTAGTCCCATCTTCTCATCCGAGAAAGCTATCTTTAATTTGTAAATGTTCACTTATTGTTGCAAGGCATGCCAGACGATCTCCTGAATGCAAAAATTAGCATAAAGAGGGATTGACTGTACTGTCTCAAAAGGTGCTAAACTGCTATTTGAATGGGGGAGAATTGATGCATGTTAGAGTGCCACTTCATTTTACTGTTAATTAAATTCAAAGTAATAATTCTAATGAGTAAGAATGTGTCAAAGTATCATATACAGGTTTTGGATCTTAATTTGATCAGTTTAGTCACAGGCATAAAATAATCCTGGAGCAGGAGGATTTGATAAAATGTTTTTAAATAAGGGATAATTTCTTAAGGGCAATTTGTTTTGATAGGCTACAATATGCTATAGTTTAGGTGTCATAGTGGAAACCAATATCTATCTTGTATTATTAATCTATATAGATTGACAGTTGTTGATCTGTATGACTACATTTCAGATGCATTTTTGTACATTTCAATGTCGCAGTAGTAGGACCTACGGTAATGGGACACGTGGCTGGTGCTTTAGCATTTGAGTAAGTGAGAGAGAAAAATAAGAGGTTTTCAGTGAATTTATATTAATCCCGAGGCTCATTTGAATGTCCTGCGGCACAGGAAAAGTGATCAAACTAAGAAACCACATCTGTATTTACCACATTCTGAGAAGAGTAAATGTACTTGTTTCATTTCAACAAGGTTACATGTGAAACTAGTGCATATTCAATCTTCATGTTCATTGATGTTCAGTCTTCATCATGGAGTATTCACCTTTTTTTGGGGGACAAAATGTTGTATTGTTAACATGATCTAGATAAAGTGCAGGGTAAACGCTGGATGTGTTTAATAATTTGTAAAGCACTTTTCAACCACTATGCTCATTTGCACTAGTCTAAAGAAAGTACTATTGCTTAAACATACAGATGGTTTTCGCCTGTGCATACTGTATTTCCAGGGGCATTTCTATGAGAACCAGACAGCATGACATTCAGATCCAATCAAAACTTCTGTCACACTAGTGGCAGTGTCCATTATTATTCTTTCAGACTCTATCTCTTATTACTGCCCATCAACATCCTCATTCTAAGACAGCTAAGATGTGTTGACTTGTGATCAAATATCTTTTTTTTAGCAAGACTCCTACTGCAACCTTTTTCCCAAGAGGGACAAGGCTGTTGTAGAAATGTGATGGTGAACTGCTGTAATGATGCCATACTATCAAAAGCTATTCAAAACGTACATTTTCAACAGATATCCCACTGCACATTATGTAAGATACTGAGGCATTGTTTTGCACAATTTTGCAAGCAACACCAACTACACAGAGTAGTTCATGCTCGTGTCATAATAGGCATGGCTATATTGTGTTAACTTCTCTTTCATGCTTCCAAAATGATGAGACACGAAAGTGAAACGCATTCATAAACAATGGCATACCGTGGGGTGGGTAAACAGATCAAGTGATGCTACCACGCGTTTGAGCCTATGACACGTACAGTCTAGTTCAGTAATAATAATTAATCCGCCCAGCTGCTTGCCAGCTCGCCTGCACTTGCTATTGAAATCAATAGCAAGTACGGAACCGTTGCTTTCCTCTTTCATCAGACCCTGTCCTTTCAGAGCCTTTGCCCATCAAAAGGCTGCAGTCATTTTCTATTACACTTTTTGCTGAAATAAATAGAACAATTATTTTCTCCCCTAGTATGTGTGAGTGTGCTGGAAGGTCACACTCATTTTGTGTCCTCATCTCAAATGGGAGAGTGCTTTAAGTTCTCTGTCAAAATGCAGGTCCCCTACCAAAACTAAACCGAATCACAGAGACTGTCCCCTTTGAGTTCAGTTATGAGGAAACTCCATGGGTTAGTCTTCCATAATATTTCTTACTAACAGCATCTAACTTGGCTTATGGCTTGCCAGAAAATATTTGACTAAATACAAAGTATGTGGATTGAGTCGATTTAGTGTGTATGTTAATGAAACATGATCTGAAGTAGGGTTTTATCCAGTACAGCACTTCCCACCACCCACTTCCCATGTATCCCAGAGGTCTCTACAGGGGACAGCATAAGAATGTCATTCTCGGTCAGTTGGTCTACTTGTTTAAAGGCTCAACCTTCCCTAGACCATGTGTGTGCAGAAATCTTTCGAGGGCCTTCGTTAGATCAAACTCAACTATATTCAGAAGCTTAACCCTGTGGTATTTGACTCGTCATTAATGGCCTGAATAATTTAAGCGATTCCATTCCTTAATCAAATAATTGGTTTGAAGAGATAAGTGCACTCTCTGATTGAGCTCGGATGTTGAGGGAACTTTACGGGATTGAGGAAAGAAGAAACTTGCCCTGTCTTTGATTGTCAGCCTCTTTTGAAGTCTGGTACAACCAGTCTCTCCGGTCCCTAGCTAGCTCGATGGACCGCAATCACCAATACTCCTGTAGACTCAAGAATACATTCTCCATCTTATTTCACAAAGGGATGGTTATCATGATCTGGAAGGCCTCTTCCACTTTGGCAGTTTCCATGGGACTGCGACAGTTGCTAGGCTCATAAAGATGGAATGGCGGCCATGGGCTTTCCTCAAAGTCATCGTCCACAGGGATGTTCAACAGGAGAACGATTGTCTGTCACTCAATGCTAGCGACCTGTCTCCTTCATGTGAGAGGAGCATGACAGTATGACACCGCTCAGTTGGAAATTGCCTGGATGGGAAAAGGAGGTGTGGGTCACTTTCCATTTGATGGGATTGGCTAACTGCTACCTCGTGAATGTTCAACCCTGGGGCTAAGAGAGATTTGAACAGTCACACACACTCATACTGTAGAATCCCCTGAAATTTGAATTGCACCACCTGACAAACCAAAAAGGGAATGGGGGTTGGGGGATTATTATTTTCCGTTTTCCAGTCATCTTCCCTGAACTAACCGCATGTCCCGGTGTCACTGAATGTCACACTAGTTGGCGGAGTCGCTCATGGTGTGAGAGTATGTAATGAGAGACAGTGACACGGGCGCAGCGAGGAGAGACGAGCTGACACACCAGCCCGGGGAAACTAATCTAAATCACATTACCCCAACCCAGCCCTGAAGGCAAAGGATATTAGCCTATATATGTGTCAGCTTTTCTCTGCTTTTGTGTATGGTTCTGGAAATGCGATGAAAGGAGAGATGTGTGTTTACAGCATGATTTGGAACCTAAATTATTCTCCAATCGTTTAGTTTTGAACAGAACTACAATTGTTCTTCTGCTCCGTTCCACTATTCTGACCAGCAAAGTTCCAAACCAGTTCGAACCTCAAAAATGTAACGGTTTATATAATTCCTTTCGGTTCCTTTTTTAACCTATAAACTCAACAGTTTATTTTACATTTAGCTCATTAAATTACTTCACCAATCAGTTCAGATAGAGCAGCTTGCTATAGAGCTAGTTTACATGAATGGAAAAACAAGTGTATGGCGCAAGATGCGACAAAGGAGGAGGATACTTGAAACGCTGGGCATCTTGTTATGATAATGCATATCTGAATTAGACCCACAGAATTATATGCTACTTACGAAAGAGCAGCTTCTATGGAGGAACTTTGAATGTCTGAACTTATGAGAGTTGGCTGGACCAGAGCTAGTTAGCTAACAAACTTGTTTTTTTAATATATTTTTTTTATTTCACATTTATTTAACTAGGTAGGCCAGTTGAGAACAAGTTCTCATTTACAACTGCAACCTGGCCAAGATATAGCAAAGCAGTAGAACAACAACACAGTTACACATGGGATAAACAAACAAACAAACATACAGTAACATACAATAACACAATAGAAAAATCTATAAACAATATGTGCAAATGTAGTAAGATTAGGGAGGTAAGGTAATAAATAGGCCATAGCGGCGAAATAATTAAAATGTAGCAATTAAACACTGGAGTGATAGATGTGCAGAAGATGAATGTGCAAGTAGAGATCCTGCGGTGCAAAGGAGCAAAAAAACAAACAATATGGGGATAAGGTAGTTCGGTGTGCTCTTTACAGATGGGCTGTGTACAGGTGCAATATCGGTAAGCTGCTCTGACAGCTGATGCTTTAAAGCTAGTGAGGGAGATTTAAGACTTCAGCTTCAGTGATTTTTGCAATTGGTTTCAGTCATTGGTAGTAGAGAACTGGAAGAAAAGGCGGCCAAAGGAGGAATTGGCTTTGGTGATGAGCAGTGAAATATACCTGCTGTAGTGCGTGCTACGGGTGGGTGTTGCAATGCGGACCAGTGAGCTGAGATAAAGCGGGGCTTCACCTAGCAAGGACTTATAGATGACCTGGAGCCAATAGGTTTGGCAACGAATATGAAGCCAGGGCCAGCCAATAGCCTACTGTGTTTGCAGAGCGGCATCATAATTAAAAACACGTCGTACATTTTTGTAGTTCATAAATCCAATGTGAAACGTGATAACTATAGTATCCTTAACTAGCATTGAAAAAGTGAATCCATTCTTCTCAAATAAAAAATCTCTCTCCCTATCTTCTGAATAACGCTTGTAACATCAATAGCCTACTGTCGCCTATTCTACAGTAGGCTATTGGAGCAGGTACACACACACACACACACACACACACACACACACAAAGATTTGCAGCTGGAGGCACACACTGGAAGTTTCTGAGTGACAGACTGAGGGTTTGGCATAGGCCAGTGGTTCCTAAACTAGGGGTTATGACCCCATGTGGGGTTACCTGATATGAAAATGAGAATTCCCAAAATTAAAAACAATTTTTTACAAATATCATCTTTGCATCTCAAAATCATTGCAACGTGGTTAACCTTAAAAATCTAAATGAAAGTTATTTAAATATAAAATTCAACCAAAGAGTGCCCTTAGATCATGGGAAAAGGCTGCACTTGGCCGTTGCACTTGAATCGGAATGATTCAAGTGCAACAGTGAAGTGCAGCCTTTCGAGCTGTCATGTGACTGAATGCTGCAAACAGTGCTTCACGAATCACTATGGAGGAGTTTTGGTTCCTGG
The DNA here is from genome assembly GCF_034236695.1 of Oncorhynchus nerka. Classification (NCBI taxonomy): domain Eukaryota; kingdom Metazoa; phylum Chordata; class Actinopteri; order Salmoniformes; family Salmonidae; genus Oncorhynchus; species Oncorhynchus nerka. The sequence goes on from NC_088423.1 coordinate 56,326,350, forward strand.
CTCAAAGGGAATACCCTGCCGTCTCCCTCAGAGCATTAAAACTCAAGGTACCCTTCGCCAGCTCATATCTGTGTGAAGCTGGATTTAGCAGTGCTCTCGTCTGCAGTAAAACCAAATATTGATCCGGGTTGGATGTGACAGCAGTGATGAGTTGCGCACTGTTGACCATGGCCCCTGACTTTGAGAAGCTCTGACGCGACATGCATCAAGCGCACCAATCTCATTAGCGGTGGTGAGATAATGATGCTTTCAAGACAACTGGGAACTCAGAATTGTTGGGGGTAAAAACATAACGTCAGTGATCTTCAGGTCAAAAAGTTTCCGACTAGGAATTCCGAGTCAGGGCAGTTGTCTTGAACGCACTGATCGGATGTCAGAGATTTCTGAGTTCCCAGTTGTCTTTTAAATTAACGGTTCTGTTCCGGTACAGTCTAGATCAATTTCGTTCCCATTCCTCAATGTTTTTATTTTATTTTCTGGTTTACAGTCTCATCATAGTGCCATAGCATTAGTGCATCTCATCAGGGGTGTATTTACTAGAAACGGGGAGGGATCTACCTGAATTTGTCAAATAAGAAACTCTGTTTTCGTTAAAAAACATCTTCTGTTGGACTAATGAATTACACCCCATGATAATAACATAGGTATGAGGAGAGACGAAAATAGAAGATGCCATTGTGTCCTGTTTAACTTGATGAGTATTTACACAGGTGGACAACTCCAGTCCTGGAGAGCAACAGTGTGGGCAGGCTTTTAGTCTAGTCCAGCAAAAACATTGCATTCCAATAATCAGCTAATTTGCGGTCTTCTTCTTTTAGATCACAATTATTTGCATGATGTGTGTTTAGAGCTGGTTTGGGACAAAAACTCTGCACACATTGTGCCTCTCTGGGCCCACCACTAAGCAACTTATAGTTTTTCTCAACTGCGTAAAGCATATTTTGGAACAATGTCGATTTTCAAAGCTAATCAAAACCGCAAATACATTCATCAAAACTATAAAATATTGGCAAAAACATGACTCCATGCAAACAATTGACACGAATATGTATACCTTGAGTCAAGCCAAAAAAACAGAAAGTTAGTCTGTCTGGAAAAATAACATTTTAATCAATTGATTATCTTTGCAGTCGCTATAACAGCTTGATCCACATTTTAACTATGAAAAGGTTCAGAGCTAAGGGCAATTATTTTGTATGCACACTTCACCAAACAATTTCATACACATCAAATCAAAAACTGTTCCTGATTAAAAAGAAAAGGAAAAATATGCACATTGTGAGGAAAGATTCATTTATCTGTATCATCACAATCCAATTCCATGTATCAATGTCATACATAGGCTGGTCTGCTAATAGGTTAGTAAACTATCCATCACCAAGCAGAAAATCCATCCCTAACATACAGTGCTTTCAGAAAGTATTCATACCCATTGACTTATTCCACATTTTGTTGTGTTAAAGCCAGAATTCAAAATTGTTTGAACAAAAAAATGTCTCATATATATATATATATATATATATATATGGGTGAGACATTTTATATATCTATATCTATCAGCTGATATCTCAAAGTGCTGTACAGAAACCCAGCCTAAAACTCCAATCAGCAAGCAATGCAGGTGTAGAAGCACGGTGGTTAGGAAAAACTCCCTAGAAAGGCCAAAACCTAGGAAGAAACCTAGAGAGGAACCAGGCTATGTGGGGTGGCCAGTCCTCTTCTGGCTGTGCCGGGTGGAGATTATAACAGAACATGGCCAAGATGTTCAAATGTTCATAAATGACCAGCATGGTCCAATAATAATAATAATAATAATAATAATGCAGAACAGTTGAAACTGGAGCAGCAGCACGGCCAGGTGAACTGGCGACAGCAAGGAGTCATCATGTCAGGTAGTCCTGAGGCATGGTCCTAGGGCTCAGGTCCTCCAAGAGAGAGAAAGAGAGAATTAGAGAGAGCACACTTAAATTCACACAGGACACCGAATAGGACAGGAGAAGTACTCCAGATATAACAAACTGACCCTAGCCCCCCGACACATAAACTACTGCAGCATAAATACTGGAGGCTGAGACAGGAGGGGTCAGGAGACACTGTGGCCCCATCCGAGGACAACCCCGGACAGGACACCTTCACAGTTTTATTTGAGACGACTGTGCAACCATTAAGATTGATTGTCAGATTCAATAGAAGATCTCTTTGTTTCTTGGGACCTAGAACAAGCATCTCTGTTTTGTCCGAGTTTAAAAGTAGAAGGTTTGCAGCCATCCACTTCCTTATGTCTGAAACACATGCTTCTAGCGAGGGCAATTTTGGGGCTTCACCATGTTTCATTGAAATGTACAGCTGTGTGTCATGAACCCCTTTCTGTTTTGGTTGTCAAAGTGATTTTCTTTGATAGTTCCCTTTGTTGTGAGTGACATATTGAGTTTGTCTTGTGGAAACGTAACACAGCGTAAATTTTGGATTCAGTCTTGTCAGGTGAATAATTTTCCCATAATCTCCAAACGGTTCCCGTTCAATTGTTACCATAGTTATGCATAAGCTTTTCTTATTTGTTCCTTAAGAAACGTATCAATTGTGCTAATTACCATGAGTGTAAATGGTTAAGGAAAGGTGAATACAGTGGAGAAACTACTGTTAAAAATGGATAGACCACAACCTTCACCTAAGCAAAGCTCTGTATTGGAAGGTTACGATGTTGGAGATGACGATTTAGAAGTTACCCAAAGTTACTTCGAAATAATCCAACTCAATTCATAAAAATAAAAACTGTGAAACATAAGATAAATCTATACTAAATATTTTCACATCCCCAAATAATTAAAACACACTGTTTCGCAATAAAGGTCTACAGTAGCCTCAACAGCACTCTGTAGGGTAGCACCTTGGTGTAGCCAGAGGACAGCTAGTTTCCGTCGTCCTCTGGGTACATTGAGTTCAATACAAAACCTAGGAGGGTCGTGGTTCTCACCCTCTTCCATAGACTTACACAGTAAGTATGATTTCCTCCAACCTATCAAAGCTATTGCAGGATGAACTGACATGTTGTCCACCCGATCAGAGAATGAATCTAAACTCAGAAAAAAAAGAAATGGCCCTTTTTCAGGACCCTGTCTTTAAAAGATCATTTGTAAAAATCCAAATAACTTCACATCTTCATTGTAAAGAGTTTAAACACTGTTTCCCATGCTTGTTCAATGAACCCTAAACAATTAACACTCCTTGGCCAGACTACACTCAATCATATGACCCGCTGAAGAGATGAGTCTTCAGTAAAGACTTAAAGGTTGAGACCGAGTTTGCGTCTCTCACATGGGTAGGCAGACCATTCCATAAAAATGGAGTTCTATAGGAGAAAGCCCTGCCTCCAGCTGTTTGCTTAGAAATTCTAAGGACAGTTAGGAGGCCTGCGTCTTGTGACCGTAGAGTACATGTAGATATGTACGGCAGGACCAAATCGGAAAAGATAGGTAGGAGCACGCCCATGTAATGCTTTGTCGGTTGGCAGTAAAAACCTTGAAATCAGCCCTTGCCTTAACAGGAAGCCAGTGTAGGGAGGCTAGCACTGGAGTAATATGATCAAATGTTTTGGTTCTAGTCAGGATTCTAGCAGCTGTATTTAGCTCTAACTGAAGTTAATTTAGTGCTTTATCCGGGTAGCCAAAGAGTAGAGCTTTGCAGTAGTCTAACCTAGAAGTAACAAAAGCATGGTTTAATTTTTCTGCATTATTTTTTAACAAAGTTTCAGATTTTTGCAATGTTACGTAGATTGAAAAAAGCTGTCCTTGAAACAGTCTTGATATGTTCGTCAAAAGAGAGATCAGGGTCCAGAGTAATGCTGAGGTCCTTCACAGTTTTATTTGAGACGACTGTACAACCATCAAGATTAATGGTCAGATTCAACAGAAGATCTCATTGTTTCTTGGGACCTGGAACAAACATCTCTGTTTTGTCCGAGTTTAAAAGTAGAACGTTTACAGCCATCCACTTCCTTATGTCTGAAACACAGGCTTCTAGCGAGGGCAATTTTGGGGCTTCACCATGTTCCATTGAAATGTACAGCTGTGTGTCATCCGCATAGCAGTGAAAGTTAACATTATGTTTTCAAATGACATCCCCAAGAGGTAAAATATATAGTGAAAACAATAATGGTCCTAAAACGGAACCTTGAGGAACACCGAAATTTACAGTTGATTTGTCAGAGGACAAACCATCTACCAAGACAAACTGATATCTTTCCAACAGATAAGATCTAAACCAGGCCAGAACTTGTATGTGTAGACCAATTTGGGTTTCAAATCTCTCCAAAAGAATGTGGTGATCGATGGTATCAAATGCGGCACTAAGGTCCAGGAGCACGAGGACAGATGCAGAGCCTCAGTCTGATGCCATCAAAAGGTAATTTACCACCTTCACAAGTGCAGTCTCAGCGCTATGATAGGGTCTAAGCACAGACTGAACCATTTTGAATACATTGTTTGTCTTCAGGAAGGCAGTTGCTGCTTAACAGCGTTTTCTAACATTTCTGAGAGGAATGGAAGATTCGATGTAGGCCGATAGTTTTTTATATTTTCTGAGTCAAGGTTTGGCTTTTTCAAGAGGCTTTATTACTGCCACTTTTAGTGAGTTTGGTACACAACTATAGAGAGACATTTATTATGTTCAACATAGGAGGGCTAAGCACAGGAAGCAGCTCTTTCAGTAGTTTAGTTGGAATAGGCTCCAGTATGTAGCTTGAAGGTTTAGAGGCCATGATTATTTTCACCCTTGTGTCAAGAGATGTAGTACTAAAACACTTGAGTGTCTCTTGCTCCTAGGTCCTGAGAGAGTTGTGCAAGCTCAGGACAACTGAGCTTTGGAGGAATACACAGATTTAAAGAGGAGTCCGTAAATTTGCTTTCTAATGATCACAATCTTTTCCTCAAAGAAATTAATTAATTTATTACTGCTGAAGTGAAAGCCATTCTCTCTTGGGGAATTCTGCTTTTTAGTTAGCTTTGCGACAGTATCAAAAATACATTTCGGATTGTTCTTATTTTTGTCAATTAAGTTGTAAAAATAGGATGATCGAGCGGCAGTGAGGACTCTTCGATACTGCATGGTACTGTCTTTCCAAGCTAGTTGGAAGACTTTCAGTTTGGTGTGGAGATAAGGGACTGTTGACATTGCAATCACACAACTCAAGAACTGCTTTTTTTGTTCAAGCCCTCAAGAACTGTGGTCCGCTAAGGATGATAATCGGTTTGCATTTTCTCATTTATTGGCTCTCAAGTATCCAGACGACCTGTCCCCAGAGCCTCCTATACAGTTAATCTCTTTCCGTAACGTGTTGAGGCCGGCAATTAAGAGGCTCAGTTAAAGATGTTGCAGAACTGCTGTATTTGAAGCTACGCTCCCATCTGCCCACGATCCCTAATGTTGCTACGGCTGTACTCAAGCTGTTTTTCCCAATCCTGTAGAGAGATCGTTTTCTAAACTAAAACTCATGAAGAACTACCTAAGAAGCATTAGGCTCTCGGTCTGATATGTTCTTTTGAACATCTGCGTAAGCTCCACTCATTGCAGTCGTAGCCTTGACCACGGTATTCACCAACAGATATCCCTTTATACTTTCAGTCAGCTTTTATTTATTAATTTTTCAAGGCCTGAGGCTCTTTTCAGTCACATTCCTGAAGCCCAAGAAACAAATACTTAGCTTCCTACTAATACTGGTGCCAGTATAACGCTAGAAATTTACAGGGACATTTTTACAGTATTGGCTAGTAATAAAATCGGCCATATGTGATCTAATCTAAAAGTAATCTTCCTATTAACTTCCGGAGTCGTGAAAGCGGCTTTATTACAATGCTACCTCATACCGGTTGTATTTCTGCCTACGTGAACGGCAAAAGCTCATGATGTACATGAAAACATGAACATAAACTGACCCCGGGAATCGATAGAATATCGCTGAGAGATGCTCAAAAAAACGATATAACATTAAAAATGGGTGAATCTTTCCTTTAAACATGAGGCATTAGAAACAAAAGGGGTGCAAGAGCGGCAAAGATGTGTTTTTATAAACTGTGAAGCAAACAAGTGCACAGCTTCACTAAATCTTAGCCAAACTGAATTGGACTGTACATGTTAGGGAATACCAGTAGAATCTACCTACTTAGCATTTAACTTATTCTCCCAAGCTATCTGTCTTGAGTTATCTATAGGCGATCACTCAAATTAAAAAAATGTAATCTGCCCAGAAATTGATCCCTGTTGCCAAGCGGGCCAATTAACATGTCTGTCACTTCTTCATGTCACGAGAGGAACAGGGATACCTCTTGGGGACCTTTTGCCATATAAAGCGCTGAGGACGGAACATACATTATATACTATGTGACTTCTGTTAAGTGGAATGAAGCCCATAGGACTGGCAAAGGCCCCTTTGAAGCTGCCAGCTCTTGCCCTCTGCTGGCATGCTCTGACACTGCTGTGCTTTGTAGATAATTTATTCAGACTAATAATTAAGTAGAAGTCAGTGGCAGAAACCATAAACAGGAATTGGAAGAGGCTGGTTCTCCTGCGTCTTCCACTAACAGTATGTGTGGGATACCTTCAGGTACACACACTCAATATCAAGCCATTGTGAAAACTGGCTTCTGAGCAAGCTGGGCAGTAATTACTCAGAAGTCTGTGTGCATGGAATAGCCAGTGGGGTGCAATTACTTTTGTATGCTGAGCCCAAGCCAGGGATAGGGAATGGAAGAAACTTCACTCTTCAGCTGGTAAACACATGCACACACGCGCTCCTGCGCCATCATTAACTTGGCCTCCACCACCCAGTAATACAGGCTTCTCTGGTATGTCAGGGTCAGCACATCAGCTCCATTAAAGAAAGGAGGGGAATTAGGTGGGAAGAAAACGCATGCTCTGCCTTCTGACCCCACTTCATTACACAGTGTAAGTTGGCTGATTTCTCTCTTCCCCCCTTTCTCTCTCTTCTCTCCTCTCTCTCTGTATCTGTCACTCACTCATTGCATATTTCCTTTTTCTCTCTTCTTCCTCTCCCTTTGTGTTCGACTCAAGACTTGAGTTACACGCTGTCATTACCTAGTCACGCTGAAACAACAAGCGGGACCTCTATCCAATTATCAAAGGCCATTTAATTCTAGTTAATTGCTCGACTGAAAAGATCATAAAGGATTCCAAGTAAGCAATTATGGCTTAACAACTTCTCCCTGCGCTCTTTCTCATGCACACACACACACACACACACTCTCTCCTCCTCTCGCACACAGACACACAGGGTGAAAACACACATACAGTACACACACAATTACATACACACAGTACTCACTTTCCCTCACTGTCTCTCTCTCACACAAATACACGTGCACACACACAGAATGTGCAACTATCGCTTACATCTGTTTTATCGCTTTGTTATTATTTTCATAAGTATGTGGAGAGTTTTCTAAACTCTTAGTACAAAACTACATTCAATACCTATGTTGATCTGTGTTGATTTTGTTTGTAGACATCTTTCACTACACAACCAAGTTTACTCTGAACTATAATAAATACATTGTTTTAAGAGTATTGGGCTAGTAACCAAAAGTTTACTATTTTAATCCCTGAACTAACTAGGTGAAAAATCTGTTGTTGTTGTGGATAAGAGTGTCTGCAAAATGACTAAATGTTATATAAAAATGGTATAAACGATGGTATTCTGTTACAGCTAACAATATTCATAAAATAATTATTTTCCCCCTTTTTTATTTTGTCATTTATTTTACATTCACGGACCCCCTGCAGTAGGCTGCCTCCGGACACCTAGGGGGCTGCGAACCCAAGTTTGAAAACCCCTGACTTAATGTATTTCAAGACAAGTCTACTATACACAATGATTACATTGGTAGAGTTTGTTTTGAATGATAAGTGGACTGCTGAAAATGTATATTTTTAGATTACTGTACATCTAATGGATTAATTAAGGAAATCTGTTCACAAGTATTCCCACAAATAAAAAGAGAGACATACAGTGCCTTCAGAAAGAATTCACACCCCTTTACTTTTTTCACATTTTGTTGCATTACAGCCTGAATTAAACATTTATTAAATTGTGATTTTGTGTCACTGATCTACACACAATACCCTCATAATGTCACAGTGGGATTTTGTTTTTCAACATTTTTACAAAGTAAATAAATATGAAAAGCTGAAATGTCTTCAGTAAATAAGTATTCAACCCTTTTGTAAGTTCCGGAGTACAGATTCTGCTTAACAAGCTGCATGCACTTACTCTGTGTGCAAGAATAGTAGTTAATATTTTAGACACTCTTATCCAGAGCAACTACGGTTTAGTGCCTTGCTCAAAAGAACATCAACATATTTTTCACCTAGTCAACTTTTCACCTAGTCAAATTGCACCTAACCACTAGGCTACTTCACCTCTGTACCCCATACATACAATTATCTGTAAGGTCCCTCAGTCGAGCAGTGAATTTCAAACAGATTCAACCACAAAGACTAGGGAGGTTTTCCAATTCCTCGCAAAGAAGGGCACCTATAGGTAGATGGGTAAAAAAAAATTAAAAGCACACTGAATATTCCTTTGAGCATAGTGTAGTTATTAATTATACTTTGGATTGTGTATCAATACACCCAGTCACTACAACGATACATGCGTCCATCCTAAGTCAGTTGCCTGAGAGGAAGGAAACCTCAGGGATTTCACCATGAGGCCAATTGTGACTTTAAAACAGTTAGAGTTTAACTTCTTCGAGATAGGGGGCGCTCTTTTAATTTTTGGATAAAAAATGTTCCCGTTTTAAACAAGATATTTTGTCACGAAAAGATGCTTGACTATGCATGTACTTGACAGCTTTGGAAAGAAAAAACTCTGACGTTTCCAAAACTGCAAATATATTATCTGTGAGTGCCCCAGAACTAATGCTACAGGCGAAACCAAGATGAAGTTGCCCCAGATTCTGAAGGCGCTGTGTTCCAATGTCTCCTTATATGGCTGTGAATGCGCCAGGAATGAGCCTGCCCTTTCTGTCGTTTCTCCAAGGTGTCTGCAGCATTGTGACGTATTTGTAGGCATATCCTTGGAAGATTGACCATAAGAGACTACATTTACCAGGTGTCCGCCCGGTGTCCTGTGTCGAAATTATTGCGTAATCTCTAGGTCCATGCGCGTTCCATTTCTTCAGAAGAGAAAGTCAACTGCCACGAAGGATTTATCATTGATAGATATGTGAAAAACACCTTGAGGATTGATTCTAAACAACGTTTGCCATGTTTCTGTCGATATTATGGAGTTAATTTGGAAAAAAGTTCGCGTTTTAACCACTTAGTCCTATAGGGGCATTATTTCATTTTTGGATAAAAAGACGTGCCCGTTTTAAGCGCAATATTTTGTTACGAAAAGATGCTCGAATATGCTTGGAATTGATAGTTTTGGAAAGAAGACACTCTTACGTTTCCAGAACTGCAAAGATTTTCACTGTGAGTGCCCTAGAACAAATGCTTCGGGCAAAACCAAGATGTTTGACCGACCAGGAAATGAACAGGATTTCTGAGGCTACGTTTTCCATGATCGCCTTATATGGCTGTGAATGCGACAGGAATGAACGGACTCTTTCTCTTGTTTCCCCAAGGTCTCTGCAGCATTGTGACGTATTTGTAGGCATATCATTGGAAGATTGACCATAAGAGACTACAATTGCCAAGTGTCCCGCTTGGTGTCTGCGTGGCAATTGGTGCGCAAAAGTCAGGTCCCAGTATTTTTCCATTCGAATCAGAGAACAAAGCTTGCATAAAGGACTGGGCTTTCAATGGAGAGATATATGACAAACCACCTTCAGGATTGATTCAAACAACGTTTTCCATGTTTCAGTCGATATTATGGAGTTATTTAGGAAAAAAGTTCGACGTGTAGGTGACTGAATTTTCGGTTAGTTTCGGTAGCCAAATGCATAGTAACAAAACGGAACGATGTGTCCTACACAAGAATCTTTCAGGAAAAACTGGACATCTGCTATGTAACTGAGAGTCTCCTCATTGAAACATCTGAAGTTATTCAAAGGTAAATTATTTTATTTGATTCCTTGGCTGGTTTTTGTGAATATGTTGCGTGCTAAATGCTAACGCTAAATGCTAAGCTAGCTATCACCACTCTTACACAAATTATTGATTTTCTCTGGTTCAAAAGCATATTTTGAAAATCTGAGACGACAGGATTGTTAAGAAAAGGATAAGCTTGAGAGCAGGCATATTTATTTCATTTCATTTGCGATTTTTAGAAATCGCTAACGTTGCGTTATGGTAATGAGCTTGAGGCTGTATTTACGCTACCGCATGCGGGGGCGGACTATCAGGTTAATGACTTAATTATTATTTATTTAAAAAAAAAAATCTTACCCAAACGTGATGAAGAAAACGGAGCGATTTTTCAACACAAATTATCTTTTTGTAAAAACTGAACAACTATTTGTCTCCTCATTGAAAACATCTAAGTTCTTCAAAGGTAAATGATTTTATTTGAATGCTTTTCTGGTTTTTGTGAAAACTGAATGCTAACGCTAAATGCTACGCTAGCTATCAATAGCTATCAATACTGTTACACAAATGCTTGTTTTGCTATGGTTGAGAAGCATATTTTTGAAAATCTGAGATGACAGTGTTTTCTGCTAGCATATTGATTTCATTTCATTTGCGATTTTCATGAATAGTTAACGTTGCGTTATGTTGAGCCGGATAGATTTACACAATCCTGATACATGCTAACGTGACGCAGAAAACGGAGCGATTTGTCCTGAACAAATAATCTTTCAGGAAAAACTGAACATTTGCTATCTAACTGAGAGTCTCCTCATTGAAAACATCCGAAGTTCTTCAAAGGTAAATTATTTTATTTGAATGCTTTTCTAGTTTTTGTGAAAATGTTGCCTGCTGAATGCTAAATGCTTGTTTTGCAATGGTTGAGAAGCATATTTAGAAAATCTGAGATGACAGTGTTGTTAACAAAAGGCTAAGCTTGAGAGCTAGCATATTGATTTCATTTCATTTGCGATTTTCATGAATATGGAAATCGAGGCTGTATAGTCACGATCCCGGATCCGGGATGGCTCGACGCAAGAAGTTAAAGTCTGTGATACAACAACATTGGGGTTACCCCACAATACTAACTTAATTGACAGAGTGAAAAGGAGGCCTGTACAGAATAACACATTTTCCAAAACATGCATCCTGTTAGTAAGTAACAAGGCACTAGTTATACTGCAAAAAAAATGTGTCAAAGCAATTCACTTTTGCTCCTGAATACAAAGTGTTATGTTTGGGCCAAATCCAATACAACACATTACAGAGTACCACTATCCATATTTTCAAGCATGGTAGTGGCTGCATCATGTTATTGTCATTAAGGACTGGGGAGTTTTTCAGGAAATAAAATAAACGATATGGAGCTAAGCACAGGCAAAATCCTAGAGGGAAACCTGGTTCACTCTGCTTGTGTGTGTTTTCAGACCATCTACATCCGGTAGAGGCGCAAATGGATGTAATGCAGGGGTGTTTTGGGGTGGTAAATTAGTGGACCATTTTAACTCAGAGATTTCTGCCCCGTGAGAATACCACCAATACCATTTGGTCCCAAATGTGTTTTCAGACCCTCCCTTGCTCAATGCAATGGCACTTAAAATGTAGATCCTTCAAACACCCCCAAACAGGGAAACGGACACCAATCAAAAGTGTTATCACTTGTCCTTGTGCTAAAAATGATGTGGGTAAAACGAAGCGTGAATTAAAAGTTCAAATATCAGAGCATCGTAGACCATTAGGTCAAAACCTTAACGTATCCAGTTGAGGCCCACATTTTGGAAGAAAACTACTCTATTTCGTCCCTACGGCATCAAACACGTCACCCTCCCTAGGTTTGACTATGACAATTTATTGTTAAAACAAGAGGTTGCCTGGATCTTTAATTTAAAGACTGTTGCTTCCTTCGTGGTTATTGTGATTTTGCTTTTCATTGTAAATATATTTAGGCCTGTGTAGCCACATTGTATCTATGATCGCATGCTATCCATTTATGTTTTTTATATGTTCTATTTATATCTGTAAATTAACCAATGATATCAAGCCACACCGGCCATGGTTACAGACACCTGTGTGTTTCCTTTGAAACTATATAAACTAGTGACCCGCAGTGTTTGTCATTATACCCTGATGACGTTGGATATTAGGTTATTAAATTATTGCATCTGACCTCCTAAAACACAAAGCCGAATCTGCACTGGGATTGCTTATCAAGAAGACTGTGAATGTTCCTGAGTGGCCGAGTTACAGTTTTGACTTAATCACCAAAATACAAGATAATGATATTGTCACGCCCTGATCCGTTTCACCTGTCCTTGTGCTTGTCTCCACCCCCCTCCATGTGTCGCTTATTATTCCCGGTGTATTTATCCCTGTGTTTCCTGTCTCTCTGTGCCAGTTCATCTTGTTTTACCAATTCAATCAGCATTTTTCCTAGCTCCTACTTTTCCCAGTCTCTGTTAATTCCTAGCCCTCCTGGTTTTGACCCTTGCCTGTCCTGACGCCGAAACCGCCTGCCTAACCACTCTGCCTGTCCCTGACCTACCTGTTGCCGACCCCTTTTGCTATTATAAATATCGGAGCTCAACCATCTGCCTCCTGTGTCTGCGTTTGAGTCTCACCTTGTGCCCTTATAGATATCTTCTCAATTTAGTTCAACCAGTTAATCCCCCCAATTATTTTTTTACATGTTTCAAAATTGCCCTTTGAATGTACAGTAATGTAAATTAATTTCAAACTTTGTCATGGCGTTGCAAGGAGAGAGTGCTAAAACAATAAGTTTCGTATGAAAACAGTTGCTGATTCTCCTAGTAATAAGACATACCATTCCGTTCCACAATTAGCTAGCTTTATTAACCCAACACCATCCACACAAGTACGTTGCTGAATAAATTATGTTTCACAAAGCTGCTATGGCAACCATTTGAAATATGCAGACAGTTCACAGCATAAGATCTCCCAAATTAACCTTACATGGGATCCATAGCTGCCTTTTAATAGCTCAATATTTATTTATTAGACATCCAGTGTTCCGTCTTAATTGAATGAATTATAGAATGTTAGGGCTGCAAGTAGAGTATCTTGACACCTTCATATATTCTAACATTCAAAATGTAATCACGGCATTAAGTAATAGAAATGAGAGAAAGGTTGTGTAACAGAAATTGAGATCACATTTCAAAACTGCACTAGATTTGAAATTGTGTTGAAACTCATGATCAAACCTGCCACTTCCTTGTTTTTTTTCTAGATTAAATGACTCACCTCACATTAGTGATTGGCATTGAAGGAGTAAACATATTCAAATTCCTTTGCGTCCTGGTAAGACATATCCTGGGTTCCCGAACTCTCGTAACCAAGGCTCACTATCTTTGTATCTCTCTTGGTCTTTTTTCCTTCCTTTGCAGCTGTTCAGTTACACATTACACTTGCACTGCCAATTAAAATTGACTGAACATCTATCCCATGTGTGATAAAAGGTGTGAGTATTAAATACATTTTTCACTATGTAATCAAATTAAATACTCAATGTTTAGTAGGCACTAGTTTGCATCAAGCCTGTCTTGAACATTTAGCCATAGGTTCCCATCAAATTTGCAGTAAATTGTTCATGAAACTTGGGGAAAAACCTTTTGGTATGGTGAATCCAAGACTGACAGGTCTGGACTGAAATAATTGCATGCCTCATCCATAGACTGAAAGAGGGTGGTACCATCGTGGGGATGGCAATCATAAACCTTCCACCTGTATTGTAATTGTGTATTGTAGTGGTTCAATTCCCAATGGGGTCACATACCAAAATGTGTGGACTGTTGTCACTAAGGATAAAAGTATCTGCTACATAAATTACATATATTATGGTATTACAGTACTGTATTGGCCAATACAATTTTAGTAAAGCAATGTGAAGCTCCCTGTAACGGGTGTCGTCATCGGATGAAGAGGAATCTGACCAAAGCGCAGCGTGGCAAGTGTACATGACTTTTCATTTAAACTGAACACTAAAATAACAAGTGAATAACCGAAACCGAAACAGTCCTGTCAGGTGCAAAACACTAAACAGAAAACAACTACCCACAAAACATATGTGGGGAAAAGCTACCCAATCAGGTTCCCAATCAGAGACAACCATAACCAGCCAAAACAAAGAAATACAAAAACATAGAAAAAAGAACACAGAATGCCCACCCAAAATCACACCATGACCAAACCAAAATAGAGACATAAAGAGCTCAGGGAGTGACTGTGCCTCCCCCCACCCCCAAATGTGCGGACTCCGGCCGCAAAACCTGAACCTATAGGGGTGGGTCTGGGTGGGCATTCCTCCGCGGTGGCGGCTCTGGTGAGGGACGTAGACCCCGCTCCACCTCTGGCTTGGCCCACTTTGGTGGCGCCTCTAGAGCATAAACCCCCGCTGCCGACCCCGGACTGGGGACACTCGTAGCGGGCCCAGGACTGGGGACCCTCTTTGCGGGCCCCGGACTGGGCACCCTCATTGCGGGCCCCGGACTGGGCACCCTCGTTGCGGACCCCAGACTGGAGGGCGACACTGGAGGCTCCGGACTAGAGGGCGACTCTGGAGGGAGGAGACGCAGAGATAGCCTGGTGCGTGGGGCTGCCACAGGGCCCACCAGATTGGGGAGACCTACAGGAGGCCTGGTGCGTAGAGGAGGCACCGGATTAACCGGGCTGTGGGGGAGCACTGGAGCATAGCCTTGGCACAACTCCTCCAGGCTGAATGCCCACTTTAGCCCGGCCCCTCCAGAGTGCAGGTGTAACAGTATAGACTTTACGTCCGTCCCCTCGCCCCGACCTGGGCGCGAACCAGTCACCCTCCTGCACACGTCAACAGTCACCCTCTAAGCATCGCTACCCATCGCTCCACAAAAGCCGCGGCCCTTACAGAGCAAGGGAACCACTATTTCAAGGTCTCAGAGCAAGTGACGTCACCGATTGAAACACCACTAGCGCGCACCACCGCTAACTAGCTAGCCATTTCACATCGGCTACACAGGCACAGGTCGAACCGGGTGGGGGGGAGCAATGGAGATCTGGTGCTTACCACTCGCACCTCTCCATTTGGCTCAATGCCCACTTTAGCCCGGCAAGGGCGGAGCGCAGACATAGGACGAACTGACCAGTCCCAGCGCACCGGAGACAGTGCGCACAGCCGGCGCAGGATACCCTGGGCTGAAACGGCGCACCTGAGACTAAGCGCGCTGAGCTGCCACAATCCGCCCTGGCTGGATGCCCACTCTCGCATGGCACTTGCGGGGGGCTGGCATATAGCGCTCCGGGCTATGAGCACGCACTGGAGACACCGTGTGCTTTACCGCATAACACGGTGCCTGACCAGTACCACGCTGCTTCCGGTAAGCATGGGACGTTGGCTCAGGTCTATCGCCTGACTCTGCTAACCTTCCAGTGTAACCCCCCCCCCGAAAAAAGAATTGGGGGCTGCTTCTCGTGCCTGCTGCTGCGGGCGGCGATATTCCCCAGCCTGTCTCCAGGGTCCCTTTCCGTCCAATATCTCCTCCCATGTCCAGCAGTCCTGAACCCTCTGCTCCACCATACCACGCTGCTTGGTCCGTTGGTGCTGGGTAGTTCTGTAATGGGTGTCGTCGTCGGATGAAGAGGAATCGGACCAAAGCGCAGCGTGGTAAGTGTTTAACTTTTTATTTAAACTGAACACTAAACAAAAATAACAAAGTGAATAACCGAAACCTAAACAGTCCTGTCAGGTGCAAAACACTAAACAGAAAACATCTACCCACAAAACATATGTGGGAAAAAGCTACCTAAGTATGGTTCCCAATCAGAGACAACGATAGACAGCTGTCTCTGACTGAGAACCATACCCGACCAAAACAAAGAAATACCAAAACATAGAAAAAAACATAGAATGCCCACCCAAATCACACCATGACCAAACCAAAGGTCAGGGTGTGACACTCCACCCAGTAAAAACTTACTGTGAAGTAAAATCACAATAGCCATCAGGACATTTGAGTATATATCATACTTTTTATGTTTCTACTTTACAGACATACATTTGTATTAATCTGTAGTAGACAAAACAGTTTACATGTAAAATCTATAGGTTTACAAAATGTTTAAGGGATTATCAATTAAGAGCAGTCAGATAAAGTGATAGTAAAATGTATTTTAACAAAAAAGAAGAGAATCATATTAAAGGAAATATAAGCATTGTATTGTGAAATGCAATTAATTTATATGAACATGTATTTCTAGATGAAACACTGATTAAGTGTGATGAAAAAGTTACTGTATGATTTTGTGTGTTGTACTTCGTGAATTGAAAATGTGCTTAGAGATTTGAAATGCCTGGCGTTTTGATGATCTGTGAAAATGTACCACATACTTGTAAACATTTTACCAAAGCTATTAAAGAAACTGTAACAAGAGCTTGTTGCATCTGTAATGAGCCAGCTGTCATGTCTCCCCTCTCGCTGGTTCTTGAGTGAGTCGTAAACTGAAGTGGACCTTGGGTACACATGTTAATCTGGGGAGAGCCTGACCCTATCAATACATGCCTAACAACCCAGAAGCCACTCAACAGGCTGCAGTACAAGCTTGTTCTGTCACTACGACCACTGTGTAACCAGCACATACAGAGTCTGACAACTGAGGTGTTTTAGTCTCACAACTGACGTCCTAATATGGATTCCATGCAGCATATGCTCATATAGGCCATCTCATTAGAATGAAAATACTCTAGTGACAATGATACGTCTCACCTTTTTTATTACCCCAGTGCAATAAAATTGGCATTTTGGAATAATGAATGTCAATGTCATCCGCAGAGGCCCAAAAATATCGAAATTACATTAGGATTTTCCCCAATGTCATTTACATTTGACATAATTCTATCTCGCCGCCTGTTCCCATTCCTGACTGTAATAACGTTGTCACGGTATGAGGTGCGTGATATTACCTGTCTGTCTGGATTCATGCTAATAAAACTCCTGAATTTTGAATGATTTGAACCGTTTGACAGGCCATTGTTATAAAGTGCTTTATTTGACATGCCACAAGGCCCTTTCCCAACCATAAGAGTAAGTGTAGAAAAAAATTATCAAATCAAAATTACATTTTTTTTTACTCTCTTACCATATGGATGGGATAGGGTTTTAAATAGAGTGCTTTAAAACATAAATGTGTCACATAAGCCAAATACAACAGTGAAATGCTTACTTAAAAGCCCTTAACCAACATTGCAGTTAAAAAAAAACAAGTGTTAAGAAAGTATTTACTAAAATAAACTGAAGTAAAAATGTATTAATAAAACATTGTTGAGGTAATTGAGGTAATATGCCAATGTAGGTAGTGGTAAAGTGACTATGCATAGGTAATAAACAGAGTAGCAGCACCGTAAAATTGAGGGTGAGGAGGACAAAGCATATTGTCCAGGTAGCCATTTTATTAGCTATTCAGGAGTCGTATGGCTTAGGGTTAGAAGCTCTTAATTAAGGTGTAGGGGGCAGCATTTTCACTTTTGGATAAATAGCATGCCCAATTTCAACTTCCTGCTACTCATGTCAACAATATAAGATATGTATACTATTAGTAGATTTGGATAGTAGACACTGAAGTTTCTAAAACTGTTTGAATCATGGCTGTGAGTATAACAGAACTTATGTAGCAGGCAAAACCCCAAGGACTAACCGTTAAGTTTTTTTTTCTCTCTGTCTGTTCAGTGTATTCTCATTGGGAAACGATATTTCTTAGGCACTTGTTGTCAGTTCCTACCGCTTCCAGTGGATGTCACCAGTCTTTGGAATTTGGTTGAGGTTATTCCTTTGTGCAATGAAGAAGTACGGCCATCTACGAAATGGGTAACACTGTTGTTGAGAGATGCGCAAGACTTGAAAAGTAGCGTTAGTTTCCTCTCGTCCTCTATTGAAAACAGACCCGTCTTCAATGTGATCGATTATTAACGCTTAAAAATACATAAAGTTGTATTACAAAAGTAGTTTGAAATGTTTTGGCAAAGTTTACAGGCAACTTTTGAGATATTTTGCAGTGACGTTGTTGCAATTTTCTGGATCAAACGCGCCAAATAAATGGACATTTAAAAGGACCAATTGTGATGTTTATGGGACATATTGGAGTGCCAACAAAAATAATCTTGTCAAAGGTAAGGCATATTTTATATTTTTATTTCTGCGTTTTGTGTAGCACCTGCAGGGTTGAAATATGCTACTCTTTGTTTACTGTTGTGCTATCATCAGATATTAGCTTCTTATGCTTTCGCCGAAAAGCCTTTTTATAATGTTAGCTGGATTCACAACGAGTGTAGCTTTCATTTAGAATCTACATGTGTGATTTAATGAAAGTGATTTTTATATAATTTTATTTGAATTTGCCGTGCTCCAATTTCCCTGGCTTTTGTCCAAGAGGGACGCAAGCGTCCCCTATACCATAAGAAGTTAAGAGGCCTTTTGGACCTAGACTTGGCGCTCTGGTACCGATTGCCGTGCGGTAGCAGAGAGAACAGTCTATAGTTAGGGTGCCTGGAGTCTTTGGCAAATTTAAGACCTTCCTCTGGGCTTTCCTCTGAACAGTTGCAAAGGAAGGTTAAAAAATACCAAGACATATAAAAAGATAGTGAGCCTTGGTTAGTTCAGGAACCCAGGATATGTCTTACCGGGTTCCACCGACGCAAAGGAAGTTGATTATGTTTACTCCTTCAATGCCAATCATTCATATGCGAGGTGAGTAATTTGCTCGAAAGAAAACAAGGCAGTGACTGGTTAGATCATGAGTTTCAACACTGTTTCAAATCTAGTACAGTTTTGAAATGTGATAGCCCAATATCTGTTACGTAACTTTTCTCTCGTGACTATTTCTATTACTTAACACGTGATTACATTTAGAATGTTATACTAGAGGGCTGATAACGCACCCTTGTGGGGCCCCAGTTTTGAGGATCAGCGGGGTAGGAAACAACATCTCGACCCCGCTGATCCTCAACACTGGGGCCCCACAAGGGTGCGTTATCAGCACTCTCCTGTACTCCCTGTTCACCCATGACTGCGTGGCCATGCACGCCTCCAACTCAATCATCAAGTTTGCAGACGACACTACAGTGGTAGTGTAACGGTTTTCTTGAGTTAAAGGAGAGGCGGACCAAAATGCAGCGTGGTTTCTATTCATGGTTCTTTAATAAAGAAAACTATACATGAATAGACGAACAAAACAATAAATGTTAGAAAACCTAAACAGCCCTATCTGGTGCAAACACAGAGACCGGAACAATCACCCACAAGACACCTAAAGAATATGGCTGCATAAATATGGTTCCCAATCAGAGACAACGATAAACACCTTCCTCTGATTGAGAACCAATCAACCATAGACTTACCTAGAGTACTACTCTAACCACAATACCATAACTACAAACAACCCCAGACAAAACAAACCACATAAATCCCCATGTCACACCCTGGCCTCACCAAAACGAAAACACAGAATACTAAGGCCAGGGCGTGACAGGTAGGCTTGATTACCAACAATGATGAGACTGCCTGCAGGGAGGAGGTGAGGGCCCTCAGTGTGTGGTGTCAGGAAAATAACCTCACACTCAGTGTCAACAAAACAAAAGAGATGATCGTGTACTTCAGGAAACAGCAGAGGGAGCAGCCCCCTATCCACATCGACGGGACAGTAGTGGACAAAGTGAAAAGTTTTAAGTTCCTCGGCGTACACATCACGGACAAACTGAAATGGTCCACCCACACAGACAGCATGGTAAAGAAGGCGCAGTAGCGCTTCTTCAACCTCAGGAGGCTGAAAAAATTTGGCTTGTCACCTAAAAACACTCACAAACTTTTACAGATGCACAATCGAGAGCATCTGTCGGGCTGTATCACCGCCTGGTACGGCAACTGCACCGCCCACAACCTTAAGGCTCTCCAGAGGGTAGTGAGGTCTGCACAACACATCACCGGGGGCAAACTACCTGCTCTCCAGGACACCTACACCACCCGATGTCACAGGAAGGCCAAAAAGATCAAGGACAACAACCACCCGAGCCACTGCCTGTTCACCCCACTATCATCCAGAAAGTGAGGTCAGTACAGGTGCATCAAAGCTGGAACCTTGAGTCTGAAAAACAGCTTCTATGTCAAGGCCATCAAACTGTTAAACAGCCATCAGTAACATTGAGTGGCTACTGCCAACATACTGACTCAAATCTCTAGCCACTTTAATAATTAAAAATTGGATGTAATAAATGTATCACTAGCCACTTTAAACAATGTTTACATACCCTACATTACTCATCTCATATGTATATATACTGTACTCTGTGAAATTGTTAGATTACTTGTTAGATATTACTGCATGGTCGGAACTAGAAGCACAAGCATTTCGCTACGCTCGCATTAATATCTCTAACCATGTGTATGTGAGAAATAAAATGTGATTTTATTTGACTATATGTAAGTGTCAAGATACTCTACTTGCAGCCCCAGCATTCTATAATTCATTCAATTAAGACAGAACACTGGATGTCTAATTAATAAATAAATATTGAGCTATTAAAAGGCATCTATGATTAGAAATGTTCCATTGAATCACATGTAAGGTTCATTCGGGGGAGCTTATGCTGTGAACTGTCTGCATATTTCAAACTGTTGCCATAGCAGCTTTTATTTAGCAACATATACTTGTGTAAATAAAGCTAGCTAATTGTGGAACAGAATGTTATCTCTTATTACTAGGAGCATTAGCAACTGTTTTCATACCAAGCTAATTGTTTCGGCACTCTCTGCTTGCAACGCCATGACAAAGTTGGAAATAAAATTGCCTCTTCATGGTCAAAGAAGCAATTCAAAAAAAAATTCTCAACGACCCAGTTCCTACCAATAGAAAAAGTTGTTCTCCATTCTCAATTCACCCAATTTAATGCATCTTCCCCTAACATGTTAAGTGTGTGAACTGCTTTCTCAAAATGGATTCTGAGGTTTTGGCTGTAATACAACAAACAGAGGCAGTCTGCATGTGCAATCAACTTGAAAAATATGTTCCTCTTTCAAAACTCTATCACATTCTAACACTGCGTAAAATGGCCTGTTTCCAATTAGGTACATGTAAGTCAGAATATCTTTAATAAGAGGAAGTAGAAGCTCAGAATTAAAACAGTGCATGACGAGTCTTGATTTGTCTGCTCTGGATAGACATTGATCTTTACACAGCCCCTAACAGCTTGTCTGTTGTCATCACAATACGCTCCAATTCAGCTCAGCAGACAATCTACTCCAAACATTTATTTAGTAGACCTATAACTTAGTTTTAAAAATGTCTTAATAAGAATGACAGCCTATTAGGTAATGGAGTATATTTTCATGCAATCATCAATTAAAGATCCAATATCAAATCAAACTTCAATAAAAAATTTATTTGAAGTGCATATAAAATAGCAACACACTTAAAATGAAAAAAAAAACAAGCACGGCAATAAATGCGATCAAATGTTTGCAAAGGACATAACACAAAGTCGTCATTGTTTAAATGCTAAAATGGCTGGTTGACAAATGGGATTTTAACACCTTAAGCAATTTCACAGTGAAATGTAAAGTCCCATATTAAAACAGATAATAAAATGTAGAAAGAGTATGATACTTTAGGAAATAATCACAAACAATGACAAATAAACAGTAGCTTTACTCTCAAATTCCCAATGCTAGGCCACTTGATTTCTCATAGTTTCACCTCCAATTAGCCTTTCCTGAAAAGCAATCCTGAGACAGTTACTGTCTCTTTAGTCCTGGCAAACTGCACTTTATACCGTCAATATGCACAGTGCTGTATAATTCTCTGAATTGGAATAAACTGTGCCTCTAATACAGATTCCAATGCCTTGCCCCAAACCTCAACAGGGGGCTTGAAATTATATTGATTTCTGATATTTCTGGAACCAATTTACATAAACCATAATATGAGAAATGCAGATGTTTTCATGTGCTGGACCGACAGACACATCACAAGGGAACAACTGTGTTACTATGCCTGGTGTTAGGTCTGCAATTGCTTGAATACATGGTAGGCCTGTCTTTCTGTCAGTTGCAAACCACAAGAACACATGAAGAGCGAAAACTTTTACTTTGATCAGTGCTTATAGCCTCTCCCAGCATGTCTACCTTATACTTTTGTACTGTTAGCTGTACAATGGTGTGATCTTTGCTTGGATACATAAATTGTAAATTAATATACAGATCATTCCTATCTTCACTTGCTATAATAAACAGCTGTTGCGGGGCCAGGCAAATCATGTCTGAGCTCACTGCTAATTCAACACTGGTCAATCATTATTCTTATTCTGATCAATGGCATGTAAGTAGTTGGTACCATCAGGACCTACAGTGCATTCGAAAAGTATTCAGACCTCCTGACTTTTTCCACATTTATTTACGTTACAAACTTATTCTAAAATGTATTAAATAGTTTTTCCCCCTCATCAATCTACACACTACCCTATAATGACAAAGCAAAAACAGGTTTTTAGCAATTTTTCTAAAAGAAAATGTAATACTGAAATGTCACATAAGTATTCAGACCCTTTACTGAGTACTGATGTACTGAGTACTGAGTACTGATGGTGCAAGGTTTCCTCCAGAAGTGACGCTTGACATTCAGGCCAAAGAGTTCAATCTTGGTTTCATCAAACCAGAGAATCTTGTTTCTCATAATGTGAGAGTCCTTTAGGTGCATTTTAGCAAACTCTAAACGGGCTGTCGTGCCTTTTACTGGGGAATGGCTTCCGTCTGGCCACTCTACCGTAAAGGCCTGGTTGGTGGACTGCTGCAGAGATGGTTGTCCTTCTGGATGGTTTTCCCATCTCCACAGAGGAACTCTGGAGCTCTGTCAGAGTGACCATCCGGTTCTTGGTCACCTCCCTGACCAAGGCCCTTCTCCCCACGATTCCTCAGTTTGGCCAGCTCTAGGAAGATACTTGGTGGTTCCAAACTTCTTCCATTTAAGAATGATGGAGGCCACTGTGTTCTTTTGGACCTTCAATGCTGCAGAAATGTGTTGGTACCCTGCCCCAGATCTGTGCTCTGACTCAATCCTGTCTCTTACCTTTACAGACAATTAATTCAACCTCATTGCTTGGTTTTTTTCTGGCATGCCCTGTCAAGTATGAGACCTTATATAGACAAGTGAGTGCCTTTCCAAATCATGTCCAATACATTTAATTTACCACAGGTGGACTCCAATCAAGTTGTAGAAACATCTCAAGGATGATCAATGGAAACAGGATACAACTGAGCTCAATTTCGAGTCTCATAGCAAAGGGTCTGAATACTTATTTAAATAAGGTATTTCTGTTTTTTTATATATTATTCAATGTCTAAACCTGTTTTCACTTTGTAATTATGGGGTATTGTGTGTAGATTGAGGGGAAAGATTGTTTAATCAATCTTAGAAGAAGGCTGTAACATAAAATGTGGAAAAAACTGAACATGTAACGTCATCTGTCTCATGACCTCCTGCAAACAAGTTTTTCACATCGAAGTCAGTTGGCCAGACCATGCTCTTAAACTCTTGGGAAGTTAAAATCTTTCTCATTAACTGAACTGCGATGCTGTGGTTGTGTGTCTTCTGTTAACCTTTGAAACCATTTGCTCGCTCAAATGGAAAGCACCAGAAACCATATATTGGACCTTAGTCCAAAATGTGTTTTTTCAAGTTGTTATTGATGTCCATATTTGGTGTGCAATACTGTATTCCATGCAACCTGACAAAGCTCTCACAAAACTGTTGCAAGTGGCAATGAGCCTCTCCAACTTCAGTGCATCAACTTGCTGTATGTGCATCAAAGTTGAATATTCCTTTGCTTTCCACCATCCAGCACACCAATATTGTTCCAAACGTTAAAAACATATGTTGCTTTTCCCAGTAAAAGACTATGCATAGCATCCACTACAGCCATGTATATGGGCATTAAATATGGCAAATTCTCTGACTTGGCCATCACCTGTGTCCACATACTTTCATTTTGTGAACTTCATTCTAACTTTGTAGTACATGTTTGTCTGTCCAGTGCATGATGGAGTAATCAACTCCAGGATTTTCTACGTGACATGGAAATAGATATGGTAAAGAGGTCAATCAAACGCGATCAAATCAAATGTTATTTGTCACATACACATGGTTAGCAGATGTTAATGCTAGTGTAGCGAAATGCTTGTGCTTCTAGTCCCAACCATGCAGTAAAATCTAACAAGTAATCTAACAATTTCACACAACTACCTTATACACACAAGTGTAAAGGAATGAATAAGAATATGTACTTAAATATATATGGATGTGCGATGACCGAACGGCATAGGCAAGATGGTATAGAGTACAGTATATACATATGATATGAGGAATATGAGATGAGGAATGTAGGGTATGTAAACATTCTATAAAGTGGCATTGTTTAAAGTGACTAGTGATGCATTTATTACATCCAATTTTTAAAGTAGCTAGAGATGAATCAGTATGTTGGCAGCAGCCACTCATTGTTAGTGATGGCTGTTTAACAGTTTGATGGCCTTGAGATAGAAGCTATTTTTCAGACTCAAGGTCCCAGCTTTGATGCGCCTGTAATGACCTCGCCTCTGGATGATAGCGGGGTGAACAGGCAGTGGCTCGGGTGGTTGTTGTCCTTGATGATATTCCTGTGACTTCGGGTGGTGTAGGTGTCCTGGAGGGTAGGTAGTTTGCCCCTGGTGATGCGTTGTGCAGACCTCACTACCCTCTAGAGAGCCTTACGGTTGTGGGAGGAGCAGTTGCCGTACCTGGCGGTGATACAGCCCAACAGGATGCTCTCGATTGTGCATCTGTAAAAGTTTGTGTGTTTTTAGGTGAAAAGACGAATTTCTTCAGCCTCCTGAGGTTGAAGAGGTGCTGCTGCGCCTTCTTCACCACGCTGTCTGTGTGGGTGGACCATTTCAGTTTGTCCGTGATGTGTACGCCGAGGAACTTAAAACTTTCCACCTTGTCCACTACTGTCCCGTCGATGTGGATAGGGGTCTGCACCCTCTGCTGTTTCCTGAAGTCCACGATCATCTCCTTTGTTTTGTTGACATTGAGTGTGAGGTTATTTTCATGACACCACACGCCAAGGGCCCTCACCTCCTCCCTGTAGGCCATCTCGTCATTGTTGGTAATCAAGCCTACCCTTGTAGTGTTGTCTGCAAACTTGATGATTAAGTGGCCACGCAGTCATGGGTGAACAGGAAGTACAGGAGAGCACTCACCCTTGTGGGGCCCCAGTGTTGAGGATCAGCGGGGTGGAGATGTTGTTTCCTACCCTCACCACCTGGGGGGCGGCCCGTCAGGATATCCAGGACCCAGTTGCACAGGTCGGTGTCGAGACCCAGGGTCTCGATCTTAATGACGATTTTGGAGGGTACTATGGTGTTAAATGCTGAGCTGTAGTCGATGAACAGCATTCTTACATAGGTGTTCCTCTTGTCCAGATGGGTTAGGGCAGTGTGATTGCTATTGGGGCGATAAGCAAATTGGAGTGGGTATAGGGTGTAAGTTAGGGTGGAGTTGATATGGTCCTTGACTAGTCTTTCAAAGCACTTCATGATGACGGAAATGAGTGCTACGGAGCTCATTTAGCTCAAGTAACCTTAGCTTTCTTGGGAACATGAACAATGGTGACCCTCTTGAAGCATGTGGGAACAGCAGAGTGGGACAACGATTTATTGAATATGTCCGTAAACACACCAGTTAGCTTGTCTGCGCATGCTCTGAGGACACGGCTAGGGATGCATTCTGGGCCGGCAGCCTTGCGAGGGATAACACGTTTAAATGTTTTACTCACCCTGGCTGCAGTGAAGGAGATCCCGTAGATTTTGGTAGCGGGCCGTGTCGGTGGCACTATATTGTCCTCAAAGCGGGCAAAGAAGTTTAGTTTGTCTGGGAGCAAGACATCGTGTTCCGCAACGGGGCTGGTTTTCTTTTTGTAGTCCGTGATTGACTGTAGACCCTGCCACATACCTCTCGTGTCTGAGCCTTTGAATTGGGACCCTACTTTGTCTCTTTACTGACGCTTAGCTTGTTTGATTGCCTTGAGTAGGGAATAGCTACACTCTTTGTATAGAGTGTTTCCGGTCGCCTTGCCCTGATTAAAAGCAGTGGTTCGCTTTTTCAGTGTTGCGCGAATGCTGTGATCAATCCACGGTTTCTGGTTGGGGAAGGTTTTAATAGTCGCATGGAATTTCCATGGAAATGTGTGGGGATAAGGCCATGGGGGAAAGATCCCAACACATGTTCATGCCATCATTACCAATCAACTGCTTTACAGTTAAAAAAATACTTTGACTACCACCACCGATTTCTATACGCCAGCTATGCTAACTACCTTAAACAAACAGGAGTTAGCATGTAAAACGTACACCTTCCACATGCTATGCAGCATTGTAGGCCTGTTACAATACACAGTTGAAGTCGCAAGTCCAACTTCCGGGTTGGAGCGAGCGGTCGCATCCGCGCTTCGGTCTGCTTCGGTCTGCAGGTTGTATAACTTTTCATTAAATTTCATTATAGTACAACGGTTTGATTTGTCTAATCTTAGCAATTTCTTCTTAGCTAGCTACATAGCCGTCTTTGTATCAAAGATAATTGCGTAATTATCGTATTTCGTCGTCCTCCTATCTGCCCAGCAGCTAGCCAGCTAGCTAACGTTCACCGTCTACCGTAGCACTGTAGTAACTATCACACTCAACTGAACGACTTGATTAGTGTAGTGTTAGCTAGCTACATAGTTGTCTTTGCTGTCTTCGTATCCAAGATAATTGTGTAGTTTAGAGTGTGTAGTCTTAGAGCGATTATCTTAATTTACCGAGGTTAGCTAGCCAGCTATTTGTCGTCCTTAACGTAGGAGTCACTCCTAGCTAGCCAACAGCTAGCCAACGTCTACTGAATAGAACTTTCGCATTCCGGTCGCATTCCGCTTCGCTCCACAGGTAGTATCACATTTTCATTTCATTTCATTACAGTCCCAACGTTGTGATTTGTTTGATAGCTAGCTACATAGCTAGCTACATAGCCGTCTTTGTTTCAAAGATAATTGTGTAGTCTAGAGCGATTTTCTAGGTTAGCTAGCCAGCTATTGTCGTTCTTTTAACGCAACGAAACGTAATCAACACTGCTAGCTAGCCAGCTAGCCCCGAATAGCAGCATTGTAGAAACTTTACACTCAACGGAACGACTTGATTTAGTGTGCCACTGCCAGTGTCAAAGTCAACAACGCAGCCACTGCCAGCTAGCCTACCTCAGCAGTACTGTATCATTTTAATCATTTTAGTCAATTAGATTCTTGCTACGTAAGCTTAACTTTCTTAACATTCGAGACGTGTAGTCCACTTGTCATTCCAATCTCCTTTGCATTAGCGTAGCCTCTTCTCTAGCCTGTCAACTATGTGTCTGTCTATCCCTGTTCTCTCCTCTCTGCACAGACCATACAAACGCTCCACACCGCGTGGCCGCGGCCACCCTAATCTGGTGGTCCCAGCACGCACGACCCACGTGGAGTTCCAGGTCTCCGGTAGCCTCTGGAACTGCCGATCTGCGGCCAACAAGGCAGAGTTCATCTCAGCCTATGCCTCCCTCCAGTCCCTCGACTTCTTGGCACTGACGGAAACATGGATCACCACAGACAACACCGCTACTCCTACTGCTCTCTCTTCGTCCGCCCACGTGTTCTCGCACACCCCGAGAGCTTCTGGTCAGCGGGGTGGTGGCACCGGGATCCTCATCTCTCCCAAGTGGTCATTCTCTCTTTCTCCCCTTACCCATCTGTCTATCGCCTCCTTTGAATTCCATGCTGTCACAGTTACCAGCCCTTTCAAGCTTAACATCCTTATCATTTATCGCCCTCCAGGTTCCTCGGGAGAGTTCATCAATGAGCTTGATGCCTTGATAAGCTCCTTTCCTGAGGACGGCTCACCTCTCACAGTTCTGGGCGACTTTAACCTCCCCACGTCTACCTTTGACTCATTCCTCTCTGCCTCCTTCTTTCCACTCCTCTCCTCTTTTGACCTCACCCTCTCACCTTCCCCCCTACTCACAAGGCAGGCAATACGCTCGACCTCATCTTTACTAGATGCTGTTCTTCCACTAACCTCATTGCAACTCCCCTCCAAGTCTCCGACCACTACCTTGTAGCCTTTTCCCTCTCGCTCTCATCCAACACTTCCCACACTGCCCCTACTCGGATGGTATCGCGCCGTCCCAACCTTCGCTCTCTCTCCCCCGCTACTCTCTCCTCTTCCATCCTATCATCTCTTCCCTCTGCACAAACCTTCTCCAACCTATCTCCTGATTCTGCCTCCTCAACCCTCCTCTCCTCCCTTTCTGCATCCTTTGACTCTCTATGTCCCCTATCCTCCAGGCCGGCTCGGTCCTCCCCTCCCGCTCCGTGGCTCGACGACTCATTGCGAGCTCACAGAACAGGGCTCCGGGCAGCCGAGCGGAAATGGAGGAAAACTCGCCTCCCTGCGGACCTGGCATCCTTTCACTCCCTCCTCTCTACATTTTCCTCTTCTGTCTCTGCTGCTAAAGCCACTTTCTACCACTCTAAATTCCAAGCATCTGCCTCTAACCCTAGGAAGCTCTTTGCCACCTTCTCCTCCCTCCTGAATCCTCCTCCCCTCCCCCTCCTCCCTCTCTGCAGATGACTTCGTCAACCATTTTGAAAAGAAGGTCGACGACATCCGATCCTCGTTTGCTAAGTCAAACGACACCGCTGGTTCTGCTCACACTGCCCTACCCTGTGCTCTGACCTCTTTCTCCCCTCTCTCTCCAGATGACATCTCGCGTCTTGTGACGGCCGGCCGCCCAACAACCTGCCCGCTTGATCCTATCCCCTCCTCTCTTCTCCAGACCATTTCCGGTGACCTTCTCCCTTACCTCACCTCGCTCATCAACTCATCCCTGACCGCTGGCTACGTCCCTCCCGTCTTCAAGAGAGCGAGAGTTGTACCCCTTCTGAAAAAACCTACACTCGATCCCTCCGATGTCAACAACTACAGACCAGTATCCCTTCTTTCTTTTCTCTCCAAAACTCTTGAACGTGCCGTCCTTGGCCAGCTCTCCCGCTATCTCTCTCAGAATGACCTTCTTGATCCAAATCAGTCAGGTTTCAAGACTAGTCATTCAACTGAGACTGCTCTTCTCTGTATCACGGAGGCACTCCGCACTGCTAAAGCTAACTCTCTCTCCTCTGCTCTCATCCTTCTAGACCTATCGGCTGCCTTCGATACTGTGAACCATCAGATCCTCCTCTCCACCCTCTCCGAGTTGGGCATCTCCGGCGCGGCCCATGCTTGGATTGCGTCCTACCTGACAGGTCGCTCCTACCAGGTGGCGTGGCAAGAATCTGTCTCCTCACCACGCGCTCTCACCACTGGTGTCCCCCAGGGCTCTGTTCTAGGCCCTCTCCTATTCTCGCTATACACCAAGTCACTTGGCTCTGTCATAACCTCACATGGTCTCTCCTATCATTGCTATGCAGACGACACACAATTAATCTTCTCCTTTCCCCCCTCTGATGACCAGGTGGCGAATCGCATCTCTGCATGTCTGGCAGACATATCAGTGTGGATGACGGATCACCACCTCAAGCTGAACCTCGGCAAGACGGAGCTGCTCTACCTCCCGGGGAAGGACTGCCTGTTCCATGATCTCGCCATCACGGTTGACAACTCCATCGTGTCCTCCTCCCAGAGCGCTAAGAACCTTGGCGTGATCCTGGACAACACCCTGTCGTTCTCAACTAACATCAAGGCGGTGGCCCGTTCCTGTAGGTTCATGCTCTACAACATCCGCAGAGTACGACCCTGCCTCACACAGGAAGCGGCGCAGGTCCTAATCCAGGCACTTGTCATCTCCCGTCTGGATTACTGCAACTCGCTATTGGCTGGGCTCCCTGCCTGTGCCATTAAACCCCTACAACTCATCCAGAACGCCGCAGCCCGTCTGGTGTTCAACCTTCCCAAGTTCTCTCACGTCACCCCGCTCCTCCGCTCTCTCCACTGGCTTCCAGTTGAAGCTCGTATCCGCTACAAGACCATGGTGCTTGCCTACGGAGCTGTGAGGGGAACGGCACCTCAGTACCTCCAGGCTCTGATCAGGCCCTACACCCAAACAAGGACACTGTGTTCATCCACCTCTGGCCTGCTCGCCTCCCTACCACTGAGGAAGTACAGTTCCCGCTCAGCCCAGTCAAAACTGTTCGCTGCTCTGGCCCCCCCAATGGTGGAACAAACTCCCTCACGACGCCAGGACAGCGGAGTCAATCACCACCTTCCGGAGACACCTGAAACCCCACCTCTTTAAGGAATACCTAGGATAGGATAAAGTAATCCCTCTCACCCCCCCTTAAAAGATTTAGATGCACTACTGTTCCACTGGATGTCATAAGGTGAATGCACCAATTTGTAAGTCGCTCTGGATAAGAGCGTCTGCTAAATGACTTAAATGTAATGTAATGTAATGCAAGTTTAAATACACTAGTTTTTTAACCATTCCACAAATTTCTTGGTGACAGGGGGCCGTATTTTCACGTCCGGATGAAATGCATGCCCAAATTCAACTGCCTGTTACTCATCCCCAGAAGATAAGATATGCATATTATTAGTATATTTTGATAGAAAACACTCAGTTTCTAAAACTGTTTGAATCATGTCTGTGAGTATAACAAAACTTATTTAGCAGGAGAAACGGGAGGAAAAACCATTCAGATTAATTTTTTTTGAGGTCACTCTCTTTTCAATTTGGTTTCATTGGGAATCCAGATTTCTAAGGGACCTTCTTGCAGTTCCTACCGCTTCCACTGGATTTCACCATTCTTTAGAATTTGGTTGAGGTTTTTTCTTTGTGTAATGAAGAAGTAGCCCTGTTCAAAACGAGGGTCACTTGAAGTGTCCTGTTAGATAGAGGCGCGTGACCAGAAAGGTAGCGTCAATTTGTATTCTTCCTGTATTGAACACAGATCACCCTGTCTTCAATTTTATCGATGATTTACTTTACAAAAATACCTAAAGTTGTATTACAAAAATAGTTTGAAATGTTTTGGCAAAGTTTACAGGTAACTTTTGAGATATTTTGTAGTCACGTTGCGCAAGTTGGAACCGGTGTTTTTCTGGATCAAACGCACCAAATAAATGGACATTTTGGATATATATCGACGGAATTAATCGAACAAAAGAACCATTTGTGATGTTTGTGGGACATATTGGACAGCCAACAGAAGAAGCTCGTCAAAGGTAAGGCATTATTTATGTTTTTATTTCTGCATTTCGTGTTGCGCCTGCAGGGTTGAAATATGTTTTCTCTCTATGTTTACTATGGTGCTATCCTCAGATAATAGCATCATTTGCTTTTGCCGAAAAGCCTTTTTGAAATCTGACATGTTGGCTGGATTCACAACACGTGTAGCTTTAATGTGGCATCTTACATGTGTGATTTCATGAAAGTTTGATATTTATATTAATTTATTTGAATTTGGCGCTCTGCATCTTCTCTGGCTTTTGGCCAGGGGGGGGACAGCTTGGAAAATTCCCCAAAATTATGTCATGGCTTTAGAAGCTTCTGATAGAATAATTTACATAATTTGAGTCAATTGGAGGTGCACCTTTGGATGTATTTCAAGGCTTACCTACAAACTCACTGCCTTTTGCTTAACATCATAGGAAAATCAAAAGAAGTCAGCCAACCTGTGAAGATGCTGGAGGAAACGGGTACAAAGTATCTATATCCACAGTAAAACGAGTACTATATTGACCTGAATGGCTGCTCAGCAAGGAAGAAGCCACTGCTCCAAAACCTCCATAAACAAGCCAGACTACGGTTTGCAACTGCACATGGGGACAAATATCGTACTTTTTGTAGACATGTCCTCTGGTCCGATGAAACAAAAATAGAACTGTTTGGCCATAATGACCATCTTTATGTTAGGAGGAAGTAGGGGGAGGCTTGCAATCCAAAGAACACCATCCCAACCGTGAAGCACGGGGGTGGCAGCATTCAATTGTGGGGGTGCTTGCTGCAGGAGGGACTGATGCACTTCATAAAATGGATGGCATCATGAGGGATGAAAATGATGTGGATATATTGAAGCAACATCTCAAGACATCAGTCAGTACTGTTGCGTTCGTTATAAGGATCTGACCAAGGCCCAGCGTGGTATGCGTAAATTCTCTTTATTAAAAGAATGAACACCGAAGAAACTAACAAAAGAAATGTGAAGCTATACAATATAGTGTAGACAGGCAACTACACATAGTCAAGATCCCACAAACACCAAAGGGAAATGGCTACCAAAATATGATCCTCAATCAGAGACAACGATAAACAGCTGCCTCTGATTGGGAACCATATCAGGCCACCATAGACATACAAATCACCTAGACCTACACAATTCTAGCCATACAAAAACCCCTAGACAATACAAAAACTAGCGTACCCACCCTAGTCACACCCTGACCTAACCAAAATATAAAGGAAACAGAGATATCTAAGGTCAGGGCGTGACAGGAAGTTAAAGCTTGGTCGCAAATGGGTCTTCCAAATGGACAATGACCCCAAGCATACTTACAAAGTTGTGACAAAATGGCTTAACTTCTTGCGTCAAGCCAACCCGGATCCGGGATCATGACTACAGCCTCAAGCCCATTACCATAAGCCCGTTAACTATTCATGAAAATCACAAATGAAATGAAATCAATATGCTAGCTCTCATGCTTAGCCTTTTGTTAACAACACTGTCATCTCAGATTTTCAAAAATATGCTTCTCTACCATAGCAAAACTAGCATTTAGCATTAGCATTTAGTGTTAGCATCACCAGGCAACATTTTCACAAAAACCAGCAAAAACATTCAATAAATCATTTACCTTTGAAGAACTTCGGATGTTTTCAATGAGGAGACTCTCAGTTAGATAGCAAATGTTCAGTTTTTCCTGAAAGATTTTTTGTGCAGGAGAAATCGGTCCGTTTGGTGCGTCACGTTTGGCTACCAAAAAAAAACGAAAATTCAGTTATCCAAACGCCAAACTTTTTTCCAAATTAACTCCATAATATCGACTGAAACATGGCAAACGTTGTTTAGAACCAATCCTCAAGGTGTTTTTCACATATCTCTTCAATGATGTATCGTTCCTGGAAGTGTGCTTCTCCCTCTGTTATCGCATGGTAAAATGATTGCCACTGGGAATTACGCACCAACTTAGACAAAGGACACCGGACGGACCCCTGGCAAATGTAGTCTCTTATGGCCAATCTTCCAATGATATGCCTACAAATACGTCACAATGCTGCAGACATCTTGGACGAACGGCAGAGAGCATAAGCTCGTTCACAGCACATTCACAGCCATATA
Organism: Oncorhynchus nerka; assembly: GCF_034236695.1. Lineage (NCBI taxonomy): Eukaryota > Metazoa > Chordata > Actinopteri > Salmoniformes > Salmonidae > Oncorhynchus > Oncorhynchus nerka. Next base: position 56,359,837 of record NC_088423.1, read on the forward strand.
AGGAGACGATAGTAAAACAGAGCCTCAGAAATTCAGCTCATTTCCTGTTTGAGGTTACATCTTGGTTTCGCCTGTAGCATCATTTCTGGGGCACTCACAGATAATATCTTTGCAGTTTTGAAAACGTCAGAGTGTTTTCTTTCCAAAGCTGCCAATTATATGCATAGTCGAGCATCTTTTCGTGACAAGATAATGCGCTTAAAACGGGAATGTTTTTTTATCCAATAATGACATTAGCGCCCCCATAGGTTGAAGAGGTTAAGGGCAACAAAGTCAAAGTATTGGACTGGCCATCACAACGCCCTGACCTCATTCCTATAGAACATTTGTGGGCAGAACTGGAAAAGTGTGTTGGAGCAAGGAGGCCTTACAAACCTGACTCAGTTACACCAGCTCTGTCTGGAGGAATGGGACAAAATTCACCTAACTTATTGTGGGAAGCTTGTGGAAGGCTACCTGAAACGTTTCACCAAAGTTAACTTCTTATTGCTGCCATCCCGGGATAATTGTCATCAACAACTGCTGAATTGCATAGCGCCACACATTCAAATAATATTACTAAAAATATTTATATTCATGAAATCCAAGTAGCTTGGTCACAAATCAGAAAGGCAATACAATTAATTGTTTACCTTTGATGATCTTCAGATGTTTTCACTCACAAGACTCCCAGTTACACAATAAATGTTCCTTTTGTTCCATAAAGATTATTTTTATATCCAAAATATATCCGTCCGTTTGGCGCATTATGTTCAAAAATCCACAGGAAAGAGCGGTCACGACAACGCAGACAAATTCCAAATTGTATCCGTAATGTCCACAGAAACATGTCAAACGTTTTTTATAATCAATCCTCATGATGTTTTTAAAATCTATAATCGATAATATTTCAACCGCAACTGTCTTTTTCCAGTCGGAGAGGGAGAGGCAATGGCTGCCCAAACTCTGTTACGCATACAAAACGCTGCTGGCACCCGGCCATACAATGACGCAATGTTACCTTTCTCGCTCATTTTTCAAAATAAAAGCCTGAAACTATGTCTAAAGACTGACACCTTGAGGAAGCGATAGGAAAAGGAATCTGGTTGATATCCCTTTAAATGGAGCAAAGGCAGGCTATGGAACATGGAGTTTTCAAAATAGAAGCCACTTCATGGTTTGATTTTCCTCAGGGTTTCGCCTGCAATATCAGTTCTGTAAAACTCACAGACAATATTTTGACAGTTTTGGAAACTTTAGAGCGTTTTCTATCCAATACTAATAATAATATGCATATATTGGCACTCAGTTGCCTCAGTTGCCTGAGGAGCAGGCCGTTTAGTTTGGGCAACTTATTCATCCAAGCTACTCAATACTGCCCCCCAGCCATAAGCATAAGAAGTTAAACAATTTAAAGGCAATGCTACCAAATACTAATTGAGTGTATGTAAACTTCTGACCCACTGGGAATGTGATTCGAAAAAATACAAGCTGAAATCTCTCTCCTATTATGCTGACATTTCACATTCCTAAAATGAAGTGGTTATCCTAACTGACCTAAGACAGAGTATTTGGTAGCATTGCCTTTAAATTGTTAACGGCACTCAGAGTCCGTAATATCCCACAGCCACAACCTTCCGAATGTGACTCTGCCACAAGGTAAGTAGCGGCCCTATTATTTGTCAACAGAGTAATCTAGCTAGCTAGCATAGCTATCTCTGCCTCTTAGCACTGTATAAACTGTAATATTAGCAGAGGTAGCTAGATTTCTAAGCTCAATTACTAAAGCAATATAGTCTAACAATACTAGCGAGTTAACAAACATTTGTAGTTAACATGATCATGTTACATCATAGTTGCAGGAGTAACATTAAGAAATTGCGCATTGCTGTTTTGACTGAAACAAGCTAATGTTAGCTGGCAAGCAAAGACAGCTAGCTAGCTACCGAACATACTTGGCTAACATTAGCTAGCCACCCAACGTTGGTGGAAGAACAGCTTGTTGGCTAGTTGAGTAAGCCTAGTAAAATTACAGCAAATGAGACAAACAAAAGTATATTTATAGAGGCCTTTCATTGATTTGGTGACAGAATTAGCTCCGATTAGTATTAGCTTTACCTTCAAGCTTAAAAATGTCTTTACAGAAAAAACACTCTCCAAAAATGCGAAAAGGTTCATGTTAAATTTGAAGGCAATCCAATGGTTTCTTAATAGCAATACTTATTTTCAAATTTATTTAACCTTTAAATAAATAATTTCACTATTAGACCACTTCTACAGCATTTGGATTGCATTGAAATGGCTGATGAATTAGGCCAGTCTAGACTTTGACTTGATCTGCCAATGCCTTACACTGACTACAGTATGTTGGAGTGTTACATAAGTAAGTCATGTTCAGTGAGTGGTTTGTAGTATGCAAAAATTAGCAGTCATATAAATTAGCAGGCACAGTATCCATACATGTCATTGAACACAAATTTAATGTGCCGGAATACGTTCGCTAATTAACCAACACGAAACCAACAAAATGCTTCAAAAACAAGACAAGAAAACTGTCGTGACTTTCGTTGAAAACATCACTTCCGCGTGTAGACCTATGGATGCAAAGAATGACCAACCATGAGATCAAAATGATAGTCAACCATGTTTTCGTAAGCTGTACGGTGTTTGTTTACAATTCAAAACAGTTGAGTAAAACAAGCTTATATTTTGGTTTCTGGATTAAGACAGTTGAACTAAGATAATTTATGACATCTATGACAAGATTTATGACAAGATCATAATGACATTTAAAAGTTGTAGTTTTCGATAATCAATGGCTATATATCATGGATTTGAAAGTCCTTCAATTTATGTGCAAATCCAAGATTGTCCATTAAACCTGGACATGAACTGACTTCAATTAATACAATTCAGAGAAATATCTAAATTTGATGGACACTGGAAACCTTTAAAGGATACGGCAGAACTAGGAATAGACAAGTGAAAAAGTACACACTTCAGGAGAAAGGGCAGATTCTGGAGACACAGGCCAAGACTGAAACACAATCATCCATGAATTTGCTCATGCGTAGGATGCCTCGCTGTGGCCTAGGTGGTTAAGCACTCAGTGCTGCTGTCTTCAGCACACATCTACCAATGTCAGCGTATGTTCAAATCCTACATACTGCTGATGTGACACATTCTTTACTCCTATCTTTGCCACTTCATTTATGATCACGAGACAAATCGCACCCGATGGCCTGTAGAAAGGGGTGAATCTTGTAGAGCTTATAATGTTTGGATCTGCTGTAACTGTAACAATTGAGCTTCACTCAGCCCTGTGACTGGGAGACCTGTACCTCTTAAAGGGGGATCATACTTTGGGTCTAAGCAATAGCTGATATCGGATCTGTGTGTCTGGAGAGCCCTGTGATATTTTATATATATATATATTAATAATTTTGCCCATGGGTGGTTTTATTTGGCCCCCAAAAATGTATATATACAGTACCAGTCAAAAGTTTGGACACAGCTACTCATACAAGGGTTTTTCTTGTACTATGTTCTACATTGTAGAATAATAGTGAAGATTGCGCAAAGCTGTCATCAAGGCAAAGGGTGGCTACTTTGAAGAATCTCAAATATAAAGTATATTCTGATTTGTTGAACACTTTTTTGGTTACTACATGATTCCATATGTGTTATTTCATAGTTTTGATGTCTTCATCAATTATTCTACGATGTAGAAAATAGTAAAAATAAAGAAACCCTTGAATGAGTAGGTGTGTAAAAACTGATTATATATATATATCTCATGTTTTTACATCCACCTGTGATTTAAAAAAATGGTTGTCCTTGGGGGCATGGTTCAGAGATGGGACGGTAGTGCCTACAATGTAGTGTGGGCAGAGAGGACGTTCAGGAAATATTCAAACCGACACATGGCCAGCTGTAGAACAAGCAGACGCACGTACACACACGCACATACACTTTTGCTCTCTCTCTGATACACACATGCACAAACACACACACATCAGCTGCACTTGTGTGTAGCCAGCCATGTGTGCTGTAAACACACTCAAACAAACACACACACACACACACACACACACACATCTTCACAATCACAAGGACGTATCATGCTGTGTGTTGCTGTCCACACACTCATTATGCTAGCCCTGTTACCATATGTTTTCCCATTCCCCTGACACCGTATGAAGCACTCTACAATAGCGCTGTACTGTGAAACATGTCACAAGTGAAGCCCGCTGTCAGTAAATCCACTCCCATTGGTTGTCACCCTTTGTACAGCGGTTTGTGTACAGGGAGATATGTCAACGGCTGTCATGCCCCACTATAATGGACAAGAATTCACTCAACTTCACTAGTTAGAGCTTTCACCATCTCAATTCTATGATGAGAGTCAGTCAATGGGATTGTGTTCAGTAGGGCACAATGTAGCAGAACATTTTGCAACGGAATACGAAACCCTGTGTTCTTATTGGACTATGGACTATTTAATTGGACTACTTTTTAATCTGTTTTGAAATGTTTTTTTTCCTAAAGATCACGACCCAGAGTGCAGTACTCTTTGGATCACACTGGTGGATGTAAGACCGTTAACTCACTTTTCTTTTAAGGAGTGGGACAGTCCCACTCATTACTCAAAATCGGGTATGAATGATATGTGATGAATATGTTCACACAATGTTTATTCACTATAAATCGATAAAATAACAAATTATTAATCCCAAATTCAATCCAGAAGAAACATACATTTCATTTTTCAAGTCAAAAACGTATGAAATACTGATGATTGTGTATAAAATGTCTTACTGTGCCTTCTCAGATTACGAGCAACGTTGACAAAAAACAATGTCGGATATGGGTAGCCTCGTATGCTTTGTGATCACACACATACAGTCTTAGTTGTGTATAAGTATAAACTATAAAGGCAAGGAGAAAGATGTAAGGTAATGGTTGAAGGAACTTACATATGGCCTTTTTTCTCCATTGGCTAACATAGACATAGTGGAAAGAAAGAGTCAGTCCATTCAATTACGTCTTCACCGCCTCTCTCCTGTCAAAGCTCATTGCGGAGGAGTGAACTCATCAGGGAGTGGACTGCAGTTTAAAGGCTGCTGGGGTGCTCGAAAGAAGTCTGTGAGCTGCAGGTGGACACACACACACACACACACACACATGCGCCAATACATATTCACACACACACTCACATACTGTACATGCACGCACAATTACTCTGTACACACACTCACATACTACATCTTCACACACATACACTCCACACACACACACACGTAATGCCAGTCACATTGTGTTAAACTGCCCACCCGGTTTATTAGTTGTGCTTGGGCTCCTTTTCAATAGGCCCCCACAGGAACTAAACACAGAGAGACGTGGCATTTACAAATACAGCAAATCTCTGTTTTAACACGAAAGAAGAAAGCAAGCTGGTCCCCAACGCTATGGGTTCTACTCACCTGTGGCCTGTTGCAGTGTGTTGTGCAATTCTGCCCCCTAGTGGGAACTCTAAGAAAAATACTGAGAATGGAGGAGGCATTGAAAAGTGAAGGTAGTCCAGTGTCTATGCTGATGTTGTCTTAATATACATTTACATTACATTTAAGTCATTTAGCAGACGCTCTTATCCAGAGCGACTTACAAATTGGTGCGTTCACCTTATGACATCCAGTGGAACAGCCACTTTACAATAGTGCATCTAAATCTTTTAAGGGGGGGGGTGAGAAGGATTACTTTATCCTATCCTAGGTATTCCTGAAAGAGGTGGGGTTTCAGGTGTCTCCGGAAGGTGGTGATTGACTCCGCTGTCCTGGCGTCGTGAGGGAGTTTGTTCCACCATTGGGGGGCCAGAGCAGCGAACAGTTTTGACTGGGCTGCGCGGGAACTGTACTTCCTCAGTGGTAGGGAGGCGAGCAGGCCAGAGGTGGATGAACGCAGTGCCCTTGTTTGGGTGTAGGGCCTGATCAGAGCCTGGAGGTACTGAGGTGCCGTTCCCCTCACAGCTCCGTAGGCAAGCACCATGGTCTTGTAGCGGATGCGAGCTTCAACTGGAAGCCAGTGGAGAGAGCGGAGGAGCGGGGTGACGTGAGAGAACTTGGGAAGGTTGAACATCAGATGGGCAGCGGCGTTCTGGATGAGTTGTAGGGGTTTAATGGCACAGGCAGGGAGCCCAGCCAACAGCGAGTTGCAGTAATCCAGACGGGAGATGACAAGTGCCTGGATTAGGACCTGCGCTGCTTCCTGTGTGAGGCATGGTCGTACTCTGCGGATGTTGTAGAGCATGAACCTACAAGAACGGGCCACCGCCTTGATGTTAGTTGAGAACGACAGGGTGTTGTCCAGGATCACGCCAAGGTTCTTAGCGCTCTGGGAGGAGGACACAATGGAGTTGTCAACCGTGATGGCGAGATCATGGAATGGGCAGTCCTTCCCCGGGAGGAAGAGCAGCTCCGTCTTGCTGAGGTTCAGCTTGAGGTGGTGATCCGTCATCCACACTGATATGTCTGCCAGACATGCAGAGATGCGATTCGCCACCTGGTCATCAGAAGGGGGAAAGGAGAAGATTAATTGTGTGTCGTCTGCATAGCAATGATAGGAGAGACCATGTGAGGTTATGACAGAGCCAAGTGACTTGCTGTATAGCGAGAATAGGAGAGGGCCTAGAACAGAGCCCTGGGGGACGCCAGTGGTGAGAGCGCGTGGTGAGGAGACAGATTCTCGCCACGCCACCTGGTAGGAGCGACCTGTCAGGTAGGACGCAATCCAAGCGTGGGCCGCGCCGGAGATGCCCAACTCGGAGAGGGTGGAGAGGAGGATCTGATGGTTCACAGTATCGAAGGCAGCCGATAGGTCTAGAAGGATGAGAGAAGAGGAGAGCGAGTTAGCTTTAGCAGTGCGGAGGGCCTCCGTGATACAGAGAAGAGCAGTCTCAGTTGAATGACTAGTCTTGAAACCTGACTGATTTGGATCAAGAAGGTCATTCTGAGAGAGATAGCGGGAGAGCTGGCCAAGGACGGCACGTTCAAGAGTTTTGGAGAGAAAAGAAAGAAGGGATACTGGTCTGTAGTTGTTGACATCGGAGGGATCGAGTGTAGGTTTTTTCAGAAGGGGTGCAACTCTCGCTCTCTTGAAGACAGAAGGGACGTAGCCAGCGGTCAGGGATGAGTTGATGAGCGAGGTGAGGTAAGGGAGATATGGACACCGTAAGGTATAGATACAGCCAGGCTGGAATAGAAATTGCATTTAACCACCGATTAACGGTCAGATAAATTTTCGACCCCTATTTGTAAGGTTAGGAATCAGGGGGAAACTATACGTTTCAGTTTCACTTTTACTTCCTGGTTTAGGCTTTCTTTTAGTCTCACTTTTAAAGGTAAAATCAGTGTTATGATGTTGCCACTAGCAAGACTGCAGGTATTGTGATAATGCAAGACTTTGCTCTCAAACAGGTACACAGTATCTGTGCATGTGCACGTGTTGGGTGATATTGAACCACTATTGCTGTTTACTTTGTGCATCACCGAGTCCACCTTTAACAGTTTGAGAGCTTGGGACTGTAAGGTTCTGCAAAAAGAGGATTTTGAATAATTGGCTTTAAAGTTCGGAACCCTCATTGATTTGAACGGTGTCAAAAATGTTTTATTTGGTATTCTTTTGAACAACATGCATCAGGGTATTTCGAGTAATATATAAATATAGAGCATAGCCTTGTTCCGTTCCATGTCAATAACTACATTTTGACAAAAATGCGGGTAGAACCTTACGTGTGAAATGATATGAAATAGCAATGTTGTTTTGGAAACCCCATATCAAATCAAATCAAATCAAATTTATTTATATAGCCCTTCGTACATCAGCTGATATCTCAAAGTGCTGTACAGAAACCCAGCCTAAAACCCCAAACAGCAAACAATGCAGGTGTAAAAGCACGGTGGCTAGGAAAAACTCCCTAGAAAGGCCAAAACCTAGGAAGAAACCTAGAGAGGAACCAGGCTATGTGGGGTGGCCAGTCCTCTTCTGGCTGTGCCGGGTAGAGATTATAACAGAACATGACCAAGATGTTCAAATGTTCATAAATGACCAGCATGGTCGAATAATAATAAGGCAGAACAGTTGAAACTGGAGCAGCAGCACAGTCAGGTGGACTGGGGACAGCAAGGAGTCATCATGTCAGGTAGTCCTGGGGCACGGTCCTAGGGCTCAGGTCAGTTGAAACTGGAGCAGCAGCATGGCCAGGTGGACTGGGGACAGCAAGGAGTCATCATGTCAGGTAGTCCTGGGGCATGGTCCTAGGGCTCAGGTCCTCCGAGAGAGAGAAAGAAAGAGAGAAGGAGAGAATTAGAGAACGCACACTTAGATTCACACAGGACACCGAATAGGACAGGAGAAGTACTCCAGATATAACAAACTGACCCTAGCCCCCCGACACATAAACTAATGCAGCATAAATACTGGAGGCTGAGACAGGAGGGGTCAGGAGACACTGTGGCCCCATCCGAGGACACCCCCGGACAGGGCCAAACAGGAAGGATATAACCCCACCCACTTTGCCAAAGCACAGCCCCCACACCACTAGAGGGATATCTTCAACCACCTTACCATCCTGAGACAAGGCCGAGTATAGCCCACAAAGATCTCCGCCACGGCACAACCCAACCCATACTGATTACATGGTTGGTATGATCAAAATTACTTTGCTATTGATGTGATTTCACTCAATTAAGCATGTCATATGATAGCATAGCAAATATATGCATGCAGTCAGGCCTTGTAGATGTAGTCCTTTATAGGTGTTTTTATCTCAAAGTGCAGAAATTAATGATGTAAAGTATCTATATTTACCTCAGTCCAATTAGCCAGGAAAATAATGTTAGCAAAATTACTTGACATTTATAAAGAGGGAGACTCATTTGTTGTGAATAGTGTATTTGTGTGTGTTTATTATGCAGGTTTATATCTGTGTGAACAGGCGTGTGTGTGTGTTCCAATGGACAAACTGTAGGGAAATGTTACACCTCAGCAACCTCAGAGTTTATCCACTGGAGCCACTGCAGCCTGAGTGAGGATTCCGAGAAGGAAAAATGATTTTAGAATGCACAACAACATTCAAAGAAAAGCCCTAAGCTCATTCAAACACACAAACTGAGCCAGAAAAAGCTCCTGTTTTTTCACCTGGGTGTCGCCTCAGCTGCTTCTCTTGTCATTTCCCTCCTGAAACAAGTGTAGAAAAGACAAAAAGCCTCTCCCTAGGGCAGTGATCCTTTGTTCACTCAGAGCTCATCACCCGCGGGGCTCCATCACGTGCGGGATAGTTCCTTGCACACAACATTAGCTCGCTGCTCTGTTAATGCGAGCCCGTCAGCATTGTAGTGCTGCATGGAGGCATTTGTTTATTAATGGCCTCCCCACACAAGGCTTTTGGGCTGAGATTATTTCCAGCATGCTCTCGGAGAGATAAATAGCCACTCGGCTGTTCAGTAACAGGTTGTTGTCAGAGCCTCGGAAAGAAAGAAAAAAAAAATGAAAACGGGGGTGGTGTCCATGTAAACAGCATATATAGGGGGATTATAACTGACACAGGTGGCGACCTCAAATGTAATCATGACAGATATCTATGAGCCAGCACTACAACGTTTTATTTTCGATTTGTATCTAATAGGTCACCTACAATGCTTTATAAAATATTCATACCCCTTGACTTAATTCCACATTTTGTTGTGTAACTGCTTAAATTCAAAATGATTAAAAAGATATTTGTTTATCACCCATCTTCACACAATATCCCATAAAGACAGAAATATCTCATTTACATAAGAATTCACATCCATGAGTTAATACATGTTAGAATCACCTTTGGCAGAGATTACATCTGTGAGTCTTTCTGGGTAAGTCCATACAATATTTTCACAGCTGGATTGAACAATATTTGCACATTATTATTTAAATAATTCTTCAAGCTCTGTCAAGTTGGATGTTGACCATTGTTAGACAGCCATTTTCAAGTCTTTCTATAAATGTTCGAGCTGATTCAAGTTAAAACTGTAATTAGGCCACTCAGGAACATTCAATGTCGTCTTGGTAGGCAACTCCAGTGTATATTTGGCCTTGTGTTTTAGATTATTCTCATTCTGAAAGGTAAATTTGTTTCCCAGTAGCTGTTGGAAAGCAGTGCTTCCATTTTTTTTTATAAAAAAAAAAAAAACTACTCCTTGTGTAATTCATTAGTTCACCATGCTCAAAGGGATATCTCCTTTTTTACCAATCTAACAATAGGTGCCCTTCTTTGCGAAGCATTGGAAAACCTCCCTAGTCTTTGTGGTTACATCTGTGTTTGAAATTCATTGCTGGACTGAGGGGCCTTACATATAATTGTATGTGTGGGGTACAGAGATGAGGTTATAATTTCCAAAACATGTTAAACACTATTATTGCACATAGTCCATGCAACTTATTATGTATCTTGTTAAAGCAAATAGTTAATTCCAAAATAATGTAGGCTTGTCATTAAAAATTGGATGAATACTTATTGACTCAAGAAATTTCAGCTTTTCATTTTTAAAAACAATTCCACTGTGATATTATGGGTTATTGCGTGTAGGCCAGTGATACAAAATCTCAGTTTAATGCATTTTAAATTCAGAATGTAACACAAGGAAATGTGGATAAAGTCAAGTTGTGAATACTTTCTGAAGGGACAGTACATCCGAAATGAGGAAATGCACCGGTAGCGGTATAGCCATATTTCTGCAGATAGACTTTGCTATCTGTTTGAGTGCTCTTGTGTTCGCAACAGTTGTTAGACAACTTGCCCTGGGTTCATGGCTGTGATTGAAAGACTCCTGTTGAGATGATGATGATGATGATGATAATAATACATATAATAATAAATATAGCTTCGAGCAGCAATGAACGGTGTTCACAGCATAACATAACAGCATAACAGAAAGGAAACAAGATCAGTTGGATAACAAAGCAAGCACTATCACATAGTAACTATTGTCCTTTACGTGTAATCGGTGAAAGCATTATCATGTTTATCTCTCAATACCTGAAGAATGATGCAAGTTAAGTTTAGCCTAGTGTTGTAGGTCGATTATCTTTGAATGCAGCAGGTAATCATTCTTAAAGTTATTACTTAATGTATTGAGTTTAAATATGAATATGAATTTTTATAAATATATATACACTGATTGCACAAGCAGCAGGACTTCCGGTTTCTCACTTTCCGGATTTTTTTTTTTGACTTTTCACCATGTTCAGACCACATAATAGGGCAACAATAAATGATTATACAGATACACTGTACTAATCACAATATAGTGCCAGCAACTTGTCTGCTGCAGTCATCTTCTAAGGAAATATACATATGTTTTTTCATTCCAAATTTCATGGCCCCATGCTCATCGGTTCAGTTCTTATAGGCCTGGTGTGATGTGGTGCCATCTAGTGGTGTAGCATGGCTGACTTTGAAGCAAATAATAATTATCAAATTCATTAGAGGCTATTGCATTGAGTCTGTATACCAAATATGCAGTCAATCTGACTTATTGTCTCTGAGAAAAATTGTCACGAATCCCGTTTCCTGAGTCTGTTTTTTGCCTGTGTTCTGTCCTGGAGTGTTTTTTCCGGCGTCCTGGAACGCACCCTGTCTGGTTGCCGGGCAATGTAGCCAGTTGGGAGTTCTGATTACCAACACCTGTATCCCATCAGCTATCTGCACACCTGGTCCTGATCATCATCTCTCCTCTTCATAAGCCCGGTCCTGATCATCATCTCTCCTCTTCATAAGCCCGGACCTGACATCCATTCCCTGCCAGATCGTTAGCCATGAACAGTATGTTGTGCCATAGTATCAACCTCAAGTTGGATAGAATTTGTTCTTTGTTTTTTTTACGTATTGCTTGCCTTAAACCTACCTCCATTTGTTCTGTCTTCAGTTACTCACCCGGATCATTTACCCCATTCCCGCCTGGTCGTCGGAGGATTCCGCTACCCCATTGGATCCACCTATTTACTCCCATCAACTCACCACCGCTGCCCGCTACGCCACCTGGATATATCTACCCATTCACATTCACTTGTAAATAAATACTCACCTTCTTCCTACTCTCCTTGTCCTGGTCTGCTTCTGGGTTCGATTTTGAAAGAACGTGACAAAAATAATGTAAGTATTTTTAGCATTAGTATATGTGCTAACGTGCATCTATAGGTACAGTGAGGCAATATTTGAATGCAGCAACAATTTTTGTCTCAAAACCATTAAAGATTGACGTAATGACACTAAACAGAAAATCTGGAGCGAATCTGAAGTATGGTTCATGAGAACATGATGGCCGATGATTTTGGCATTAGCATTACATATGCAAAGAATGAGATGTGAAAGATGCACTATGCAGAATTTGCTCTGCCATTTCCTCACTGCTAAAATTCTAATAGTGTGCCTAAATTCAGTTTGTGACAAAACAAGTATAGCGTAGATCTGTCAACTCAGCCATCTTTTTTACCACTCCCTTAGCTTTTCTCAAACTAAGTTAAGACATGTACCATGAGCCTACATGTCATTTGGGACTATGGTTCAGGATAAAACGTTTTTGCGTATTTTAACATATTAGCGTATGTGCTAATATGCATCTACTGGTATAGTGTGGCCATCTTTGAATGCATCAATGTTATTTTCTCAAACTCTTTAGGGAGTATTGTGATGAGTCCAAAGATTAAATTTGGAGTTAATCTGACTTAGTCCATGACAATAAAAAAAAAAGATTATTTTAAACATTAGTGTTAGTCAAAAAAGTTAATTGCTGATTAACAGTTCTTATTTTTTAAGATATCAATGCCAAACTTAACATGGTTCATCAGAAAAATAGTTTTGATGACCCTGAACATTTTAAAGTGACAGGGCATTGTGGAGTGGATGGAGGATTTAAATGTACACATGCAATGTGATTTACTGAGTTATCAATAACTCAGCCATCTCTTAACCAATCCCGTAGCTTTTCTCAAGATATATACCATCGGTCTACATACTGAATTTGGTGTTAAATCTTTCCTGATAGATATGTGCTCAGCATGAGGAAAGAAACCAACTTACAAAGTTTAAAGTCTCTAGGTTTAGTTTAGTTTATTGGGATCCCCAATAGCTACTGCAATTGCAGCAGCTATTCTTCCTGGGTTCCACATAAAATTAAATACATGACAATGTACAGAACAGTTATAGACAAGAACAAGACAAGATATTACATACAAATAAAGTTGAAGTCGGAAGTTTACATACACTTACAATGGGGATAACAAGTATTTGTTGCACTAATGATTTTGCAGGTTTTCCTACTTACAAAGCATGTAGATGTCTGTAATTTTTATCATAGGTACACTTCAACTGTGAGAGACGGAATCTAAAACAAAAATCCAGAAAATCACGTATGATTTTTAAGTAATTAATTTGTATTTTATTGCATGACATAAGTATTTGATCACCTACCAACCAGTAAGAATTCCGGCTCTCACAGACCTGTTAGTTTTTCTTTAAGAATCCCTCCTGTTCTCCACTCGTTACCTGTATTAACTGCACCTGTTAGAACTCGTTACCTGTATAAAAGACACCTGTCCACACACTCAATCAAACAGACTCCAACCTCCCCACAATTTATTTTATTTTTATTTATTTTTTTATTTCACCTTTATTTAACCAGGTAGGCAAGTTGAGAACAAGTTCTAATTTACAATTGCGACCTTGCCAAGATAAAGCAAAGCAGTTTGACAGATACAACGACAGAGTTACACATGGAGTAAAACAAACATACAGTCAATAATACAGTATAAACAAGTCTATATACAATGTGAGCAAATGAGGTGAGAAGGGAGGTAAAGGCAAAAAAGGCCATGGTGGCAAAGTAAATACAATATAGGAAGTAAAACACTGGAATGGTAGTTTTGCAATGGAAGAATGTGCAAAGGAGAAATAAAAACAATGGGGTGCAAAGGAGCAAAATAAATAAATGAATTAAATACAGTTGGGAAAGAGGTAGTAGTTTGGGCTAAATTATAGGTGGGCTATGTACAGGTGCAGTAATCTGTGAGCTGCTCTGACAGTTAAAGCTAGTGAGGGAGATAAGTCTTTCCAGTTTCAGAGATTTTTGTAGTTCGTTCCAGTCATTGGCAGCAGAGAACTGGAAGGAGAGGCGGCCAAAGAAAGAATTGGTTTTGGGGGTGACTAGAGAGATATACCTGCTGGAGCGTGTGCTACAGGTGGGAGCTGCTATGGTGACCAGCGAGCTGAGGTAAGGGGGGACTTTACCTAGCAGGGTCTTGTAGATGACATGGAGCCAGTGGGTTTGGTGACGAGTATGAAGCGAGGGCCAGCCAACGAGAGCGTACAGGTCGCAATGGTGGGTAGTATATGGGGCTTTGGTGACAAATCGGATTGCACTGTGATAGACTGCATCCAATTTGTTGAGTAGGGTATTGGAGCCTATTTTGTAAATGACATCGCCAAAGTCGAGGATTGGTAGGATGGTCAGTTTTACAAGGGTATGTTTGGCAGCATGAGTGAAGGATGCTTTGTTGCGAAATAGGAAGCCAATTCTAGATTTAACTTTGGATTGGAGATGTTTGATATGGGTCTGGAAGGAGAGTTTACAGTCTAACCAGACACCTAAGTATTTGTAGTTGTCCACGTATTCTAAGTCAGAGCCGTCCAGAGTAGTGATGTTGGACAGGCGGGTAGGTGCAGGTAGCCATCGGTTGAAGAGCATGCATTTAGTTTTACTTGTATTTAAGAGCAATTGGAGGCCACGGAAGGAGAGTTGTATAGCATTGAAGCTTGCATGGAGGGTTGTTAACACAGTGTCCAAAGAAGGGCCAGAAGTATACAGAATGGTGTCGTCTGCGTAGAGGTGGATCAGAGACTCACCAGCAGCAAGAGCGACCTCATTGATGTATACAGAGAGACTGCCAGAGGTCCGGACAGCAGACCCTCCGATTTGACACACTGAACTCTATCAGAGAAGTAGTTGGTGAACCAGGCTAGGCAATCATTTGAGAAACCAAGGCTGTCGAGTCTGCCGATGAGGATGTGGTGATTGACAGAGTCGAAAGCCTTGGCCAGATCAATGAATACGGCTGCACAGTAATGTTTCTTATCGATGGCGGTTAAGATATCGTTTAGGACCTTGAGCGTGGCTGAGGTGCACCCATGACCAGCTCTGAAACCAGATTGCATAGCAGAGAAGGTATGGTGAGATTCGAAATGGTCGGTAATCTGTTTGTTGACTTGGCATTCGAAGACCTTAGAAAGGCATGGTAGGATACATTTACATTTACATTTAAGTCATTTAGCAGACACTCTTATCCAGAGCGACTTACAAATTGGTGCGTTCACCTTAAGACATCCAGTGGAACAGCCACTTTACAATAGTGCATCTAAATCTTTTAAGGGGGGGGGTGAGAAGGATTACTTTATCCTATCCTAGGTATTCCTGAAAGAGGTGGGGTTTCAGGTGTCTCCGGAAGGTGGTGATTGACTCCGCTGTCCTGGCGTCGTGAGGGAGTTTGTTCCACCATTGGGGGGCCAGAGCAGCGAACAGTTTTGACTGGGCTGCGCGGGAACTGTACTTCCTCAGTGGTAGGGAGGCGAGCAGGCCAGAGGTGGATGAACGCAGTGCCCTTGTTTGGGTGTAGGGCCTGATCAGAGCCTGGAGGTACTGAGGTGCCGTTCCCCTCACAGCTCCGTAGGCAAGCACCATGGTCTTGTAGCGGATGCGAGCTTCAACTGGAAGCCAGTGGAGAGAGCGGAGGAGCGGGGTGACGTGAGAGAACTTGGGAAGGTTGAACACCAGACGGGCTGCGGCGTTCTGGATGAGTTGTAGGGTTTAATGGCACAGGCAGGGAGCCCAGCCAACAGCGAGTTGCAGTAATCCAGACGGGAGATGACAAGTGCCTGGATTAGGACCTGCGCTGCTTCCTGTGTGAGGCAGGGTCGTACTCTGCGGATGTTGTAGAGCATGAACCTACAAGAACGGGCCACCGCCTTGATGTTAGTTGAGAACGACAGGGTGTTGTCCAGGATCACGCCAAGGTTCTTAGCGCTCTGGGAGGAGGACACAATGGAGTTGTCAACCGTGATGGCGAGATCATGGAACGGGCAGTCCTTCCCCGGGAGGAAGAGCAGCTCCGTCTTGCCGAGGTTCAGCTTGAGGTGGTGATCCGTCATCCACACTGATATGTCTGCCAGACATGCAGAGATGCGATTCGCCACCTGGTCATCAGAAGGGGGAAAGGAGAAGATTAATTGTGTGTCGTCTGCATAGCAATGATAGGAGAGACCATGTGAGGTTATGACAGAGCCAAGTGACTTGCTGTATAGCGAGAATAGGAGAGGGCCTAGAACAGAGCCCTGGGGGACGCCAGTGGTGAGAGCGCGTGGTGAGGAGACAGATTCTCGCCACGCCACCTGGTAGGAGCGACCTGTCAGGTAGGACGCAATCCAAGCGTGGGCCGCGCCGGAGATGCCCAACTCGGAGAGGTGGAGAGGAGGATCTGATGGTTCACAGTATCGAAGGCAGCCGATAGGTCTAGAAGGATGAGAGCAGAGGAGAGAGAGTTAGCTTATATATATAGATATATATATTATATATATATATATATATATATAGGATAGATATAGGTCTGTAGCAGTTTGGGTCAAGAGTGTCCCCCCCTTTGAAGAGGGGGATGACCGCAGCTGCTTTCCAATCTTTGGGAATCTTAGACGACACGAAAGAGAGGTTGAACAGGCTAGTAATAGGGATGGCAACAATTTCGGGAGATAATTTTAGAAATAAAGGGTCCAGATTGTCTAGCCCGGCTGATTTGTAGGGGTCCAGATTTTGTAGCTCTTTCAGAACATCAACTGAACGGATTTGGGAGAAGGAGAAATGGGGAAGGCTTGGGCGAGTTGCTGTTGGGGGTGCAGTGCTGTTGACCGGGGTAGGAGTAGCCAGATGGAAAGCATGGCCAGCCGTAGAAAAATGCTT
This sequence comes from Oncorhynchus nerka, assembly GCF_034236695.1. Lineage (NCBI taxonomy): Eukaryota > Metazoa > Chordata > Actinopteri > Salmoniformes > Salmonidae > Oncorhynchus > Oncorhynchus nerka. The sequence goes on from NC_088423.1 coordinate 56,376,852, forward strand.
ATTGAAATTCTCAATTATGGTGGATTTATCAGTGGTGACAGCGTTTCCTATCTTCAGTGCAGTGGGCAGCTGGGAGGAGGTGTTCTTCTTCTCCATGGACTTTACAGTGTCCCAGAACTTTTTTGAGTTAGTGCTGCAGGAAGAACATTTCTGCTTGAAAAAGCTAGCCTTGGCTTTTCTAACTGCCTGGGTATAATGGTTTCTGGCTTCCCTGAACAGCTGCATATCACGGGGGCTGTTCGATGCTAATGCAGAACGCCATAGGATGTTTTTGTGTTGGTTAAGGGCAGTCAGGTCTGGGGAGAACCAAGGGCTATATCTGTTCCTGGTTCTAAATTTCTTGAATGGGGCATGTTTATTTAAGATGGTTAGGAAGGCATTTTTAAAAAATATCCAGGGATCCTCTACTGACGGGATGAGATCAATATCCTTCCAGGATACCCCGGCCATTTCGATTAGAAAGGCCTGCTCGCTGAAGTGTTTCAGGGAGCGTTTTACAGTGATGAGTGTAGGTCGTTTGACCGCTGACCCATTACGGATGCAGGCAATGAGGCAGTGATCGCTGAGATCTTGGTTGAAGACAGCAGAGGTGTATTTAGAGGGGAAGTTGGTTAGGATGATATCTATGAGGGTGCCCGTGTTTAAGGCTTTGGGGAGGTACCTGGTAGGTTCATTGATCATTTGTGTGAGATTGAGGGCATCAAGTTTAGATTGTAGGATGGCTGGGGTGTTAAGCATGTTCAAGTTTAGGTCGCCTAGCAGGACGAGCTCTGAAGATAGATGGGGGGCAATCAGTTCACATATGGTGTCCAGAGCACAGCTGGGGGCAGAGGGTGGTCTATAGCAGGCGGCAACGGTTAGAGACTTGTTTTTAGAGAGGTGGATTTTTAAAAGTTGAAGTTCAAATTGTTTTGGTACAGACCTGGATAGTAGGACAGAACTCTGCAGGCTATCTTTGCAGTAGATTGCAACACCGCCCCCTTTGGCAGTTCTATCTTGTCTGAAAATGTTGTAGTTTGGAATTAAAAATTTCAGAATTTTTGGTGGTCTTCCTAAGCCAGGATTCAGACACAGGTAGAACATCCGGGTTGGCAGAGTGTGCTAAAGCAGTGAATAGAACAAACTTAGGGAGGAGGCTTCTAATGTTAACATGCATGAAACCAAGGCTATTACGGTTACAGAAGTCGTCAAAAGAGAGCGCCTGGGGAATAGGAGTGGAGCTAGGCACTGCAGGGCCTGGATTCACCTCTACATCACCAGAGGAACATAGGAGGAGTAGAATAAGGGTGCGGCTAAAAGCAATAAGAATTGGTCGTGTAGAACGTCTGGAACAGAGAGTAAAAGGAGGTTTCTGGGGGCGATAAAATAGCATCAAGGTATAATGTACAGACAAAGGTATGGTAGGATGTAAATACAGTGGAGGTAAACCTAGGTATTGAGTGATGAAGAGAGAGATATTGTCTCTAGAAACATCATTGAAACCAGGAGATGTCATTGCATGTGTGGGTGGTGGAACTAATAGGTTGGATAAGGTATAGTGAGCAGGACTAGAGGCTCTACAGTGAAATAAGCCAAGTCCAGTGAGTGGAGAGGTTGGTTGGGGGTCACGGCGATTTAGACAGCTAGCCAGGCCATCGGTAGCAAGCTAGCATAGGATGGAGGTCTGTTATTAGCCACCTCTTGCGTTCCGTCAGTAGATTAGTGGTAGAGGGGATTAATCCAAATCACACAACAACAACAAAAATAAAAACAATAGATATAGTTATAAAGGCCCAAGAAGAAAACATAATAATAATACAAATAAATAAATTGTCCGATTGTCTATTCAGATAGCAGCCGGTAAGACAGCTAACGGTTAGCAGGCCGCAGATGGGCGTTCAGGTAACGTAGCGACGGAGGAGCCAGCCGGATAACTCCTTCGGGTAGATAACGTCGGCAGTCCAGTTGTGAAGGCCCGGTGGGGCTCCGCGTAGGCAGTAAAACGGGTCCGGATAGGTGACTGCAGCCCAGGAGTGATTGATGGAACTGGCTAGCTCCGGAATAATTGATGTTTGCTCCGGAATCGACGAAAGCCGATAGTCACACGGATAGCAGCTAGCTAGCTGTGAGATCCAGGTATGAATGTCCAGAGAGCAGTTGAAATCCAGGGACATGGAGAGAAAAATTGGTCCGGTATGTTCCGTTCCGAGCCGCGCTGCGCTGCGCCGTACAAAACTGGCGATAGATTTTCGAGCTAAAGGATAGTTGATGACCACAAACCGTGGTTAGCTGAATACTAACGATTTGCCAGTAAAGAAGCTAACTAGCTTCTGAACTAGCTTCTGATTAGCTTCTGGATTAGCTTCTGGGCTAGCTTCTGGCTAGCTCCTGGCTAGCTTCTGGCTAGTTTCTGGCTGGCTTCTTGGAGTTTCTGGCTAGCTTCTTGGAGGATTACAGATTTGAGGTAAATAATACTTTTTTATAAGTATAAATTGGTGAGGCGGGTTGCAGGAGAGTGTTTTGAAGATGAGTTGATGGAAAATAAAAATAAAATGTATGAAAAAAGTTCATATATATATATATATATATATATATATATATATATATATATACGGGACACGACAAGACGAGGACAAAAGACGTTTGAACTGCTATGCCATCTTGGAATCAACAATGGCCAAGACCAGAGATCTGTGGAAGGACATCAGGGGTAAAATTGTAGACCTGCACAAGGCTGGGATGGGCTACAGGACAAAAGGCAAGCAGCTTGGTGAGAAGGCAGCAACTGTTGGTGCAATTATTAGAAAATGGAAGAAGTTCAAGATGACAGTCAATTACCCTCGGTCTGGGGCTCCATGCAAGATCTCACCTCGTGGGACATCAATGATCATGAGGAAGGTGAGGGATCAGCCCAGAACTACACGGCAGGACCTGGTCAATGACCTGAAGAGAGCTGGGACCACAGTCTCAAAGAAAACCATTACTAACACACTACGCCGTCGTGGATTAAAATCCTGCAGCGCACACAAGGTCCCCCTGCTCAAGCCAGCGCATGTTCAGGCCCGTCTGAAGTTTGCCAATGACCATCTGGATGATCCAGAGGAGGAATGGGAGAAGGTCATGTGGTCTGATGAGACAAAATAAGAGCTTTTTGGTCTAAACTCCACTCGCCGTGTTTGGAGGAAGAAGAAGGATGAGTACATCAAGAACACCATCCCAACCATGAAGCATGGAGGTGGAAACATCATTATTTGGGGATGCTTTTCTGCAAAGGGGACAGGACGACTGCACCGTATTGAGGGGAGGATGGATGGGGCCATGTATCGCGAGATCTTGGCCAACAACCTCCTTTCCTCAGTAAGAACATTGAAGATGGGTCGTGGCTAGGTCTTCCAGCATGACAACGACCCGAAACACACAGCCAGGGCAACTAAGGAATGGCTCCGTAAGAAGTATCTCAAGGTCCTAGAGTGGCCTAGACAGTCACCAGACCTGAACCCAATAGAAAATATTTGGAGGGAGCTGAAAGTCCGTATTGCCCAGCGAAAGTCCCGAAACCTGAAGGATCTGGAGAAGGTCTGTATGGAGGAGTGGGCCAAAATCCCTGCTGCAGTGTGTGCAAACCTGTTCAGGAACTACAGGAAACGTATGATCTCTGTAATTGCAAACAAAGGTTTCTGTACCAAATATTAAGTGCTGCTTTTCTGATGTATCAAATACTTATGTCATGCAATAAAATGCTAATTAATTACTTAAAAATCATACAATGTTGAAGTGTACCTATGATAAAAATTGCAGACCTCTACATGCTTTGTAAGTAGGGAAACCTGCAAAATCGGCAGTATATCAAATACTTGTTCTCCCCACTGTAGGTTGGAGTATTATTCTGACATGTCACATTCTTAAAATAATTTGTTGATCCTAGCTGACCTGAGACAGGGAATTTTTACTTGGATTAACTGTCAGGAATTGTGAAAAACTGAGTTTAAATGTATTTGGCTAAGGTGTATTTTAACTTCAACTGTATGTGAGAATGCTATTCATTGACTACAGCCCAGCGTTCAACACCATAGAGCCCTCAAAGCTCATCACTAATCTAAGGACCCTGGGACAAACACCTCCTGCAACTTGATCCTGGACTTCCTGACGGGCCACCCCCATGTGGTAATGGTAGGAAACAACACTTCCACCACGCTGATTCTCATCACAGGGGCCCCTCAGGGGTGCATACTCAGCCCCCTCCTCTACTCCCTGTTCACTCATGACTGCACTGCCAGGCACGACTCCAACACCATCATTACATTTTCCGATGACACAACAGTGGTAGGCCTGATCACTGACAACAACGAGACAGCCTATAGGGAGGAGGTCAGAGCCCTGGCCGTGTGATTCCAGGACAACAACCTCTCCCTCAACGTGATCAAGACAAAGGAGGTGATTGTGGACTACAGCAAAAAGAGGACAGGTTGAAAGCTTTAAGTTCCTTGGTGTCCACATCACCAACAAACGAACCTATTCCCCCTCAGGAGACTGAAAAGATTTAGCATGGGTCCTCAGATCCTCAAAATGTTCTACAGCTGTCCCATTGAGAGCATCCTGGCTGGTTGCATGACTGTCTGGTATGGCAACTGCTCGGTCTCCGACCGCAAGGCACTACAGAGGGTTGTGTGAACGGCCCAGTACATCACTGGGGCCAAGTTTCCTGCCATCCAGGAATTCTATACCAGGCAGTGTCAGAGGAAGTCCCTAAAAATTGTCAAAGACTGTAGCCACCCTTGTCATCTCTGGTACCACATGGCAAGCGGTACCGAAGCGCAAAATCTAGGTCCAAGAGGCTTTTAAACATGTTCTACCCCCCAAGCCATAAGACTCCTGATCATCTAGTTAAATCGCTTCCCAGACTATTCACATCCCTCCCCGCTCCCATCTCCACACCACTGCCACTCTCTGTTGTCATTTTTGCATAGTCACTTTAATTAACTCTACCTACATGTACATACTACCTCAACTAACCAGTGCTGTATATATTGTTATTTTTTTACTGCTCCTCTTTAATTACTTGTTACTTTCATCTCTCATTCTTATCCATATATATATATGAGAGAGAGATAGAGAGAGAGAGAGAGAGAGAGAGAGAGAGAGAGAGAGAGAGAGAGAGAGAGAGAGAGAGAGAGAGAGAGAGAAAAAGCCTTTCAACGTCTCCTTCTCTGTGTTGTGGTTTAACATGGTGCTGTAGCCGATGAACAGATGAGTCATAAGACAGATATCAACCCTCAGAGTTCAGGACCTGTTCTAATAATACACTAGAGGCAAACTAACCCCACCAGTCACATTTCTGCTGCAGTTATTTGTGGTAAAAGCATTGAAGGATGACAATCCTTTTCAAATAGAACCTTCCATTTTGGCAGGATAATTGCTGGCCACAAATGAAAGGTTTTCCTAAAATGCAATTTCTCCAAAATTACGCCATTGAGAGAAATGTAATAGTAATATGCCTAAACAATATGTAATATTACATATGATGTAATTTTCCTAAATTATGATCAACTCTCTGAGGGAGAATGGGTCTTTTGAATACATATCATGAGACTGGAGAGTACACTTGCTTTTATGGGAAACGGTGGCCACCAAGGGGAATGGAAATGTTTGCTGGCCACGATTTTGGTTTAGCTGACACAGATTAAGGGCTCCATTCAATCAAGAGCAGCAGTATTTACTCAATAGTTGTTTTTCGAATGGTCAAATTAACCCACACACTGGTCTTGGATACTGTATAAAAACTTCAACTACTACCAAGACGACCCCTCTCACAGGTATGCAATATTCCTCCGGTGCGTGGGCACCGGAGGAATATTGCAAAAAAAGCCACTGTGTGAACATTTCAATGGAGGGATTGAATGAATCCCAGCCTTAGCCTAGTTCTGGTCTAAAAAGTATTTTCAATGGAGATTCTTAAGACTGTTTTTCAGTCCAGGACTAGGCTTAATATGTGTCTGGGAAACTAGCTCTATGTGTCCGGAACACATGCACCTGTCACGCTCTTTATAAAATACCTGAAATAATGCTGGATTCACCTGCTTGAAGAAAAACAGACTCATTAATTTTAACATCTAGTTTCCATGCTCTTCCTCTCTATCTGCCCTCCTCACTGTCCTCTGTTCCCTTAATTGGATGTGGGAATCCTGGCTGTCGCAGTCTCTCATTCGCTCACCCAGGATGTCGAGGCAGGACTAAACGGTGCCAAATGGCACTGTGCATCTCCAGAGACATTGTCACACTGCAGGACAGCGAGGCAGACGATTAGCACTGAGATGCTCACTAACACTCATAACCACAAATAATGAAAGAATAGCATTCAAATTGAACCAGTATTCCTACTCCAGAAAAACAATGACAAGAGGATAAAATAAATATTTGTTTTTAGAAGTGTGGCATTGTAGCCCCCTTTTAAAGTGTTGCGCTGATCTCCGTTTGATTTTCCATTATACAAACTACAGCAATGTCCCTATACTTTGTATGCAATAAGAGCAAGGAAAACATGTTTTAAGTTTCATTATAAAGCAAATATCTCTGTGCCTCCATCGCCTCCTGCACCCATCTTATTTTAGCAGCCTGTTTAAAACTTTGGGAAGCAGGGACCTGTGCTGAAGTTAGGATAGATTAATCACTCTCCCTCTATGTCCTGTGGGACCATCAGCTTCATCCATCGCCACAGTACATTTTCTCTCTCCCCTTGTTCTTTCTTTTTTTCCACCTGAATTGTTGTTTTGGTGGGGAGGTTTTTCCAAGAGGTGTGTTGTCCCTGGTGTGGTTCATTATTGCTCCATTGTGGTCTTAGGCTGCCCAATTATTTTGCCACTAAATGGTATTTTGGCCAATCAGATCTGATCTTTTGCCAGTTACTGAACATCTCATTCCCTCACCTTCTACCCAACACTTTTGGATAGAACGATCAGGCCTTAATTGCCACATGTACTCTTACATTTCTACCCGGTACAGCCAGAAGAGGAGGGGCTACCTCTCGGAGCCTGGATCATCTCTATGGTTCTTCCTACGTTCCTTCCGTCAATGGAGTTTTTTTCCCCTTTATTGCTTTTCGGCCACTGTACTTTTGCTTCTGCTTTGCTTGCTCTTTGGGGTTTAGGCAGGGAAACTGTAAAGAACTTTGTTTAAACTGCTGATGTAAAAATACATTTGATCGATTGATGTGTCATTAGCAACTGGCCAATTTCTGAACATCTCATTCCCTCACCTTCTATCAAACACCTTTGGAGTCATGAAAGTAGATCGAAATCGAAAACCCTTTGATGAGCGAGATATCGCACATTGTCCATCTGCGGTTGATTTTACTCAATGGAAAAAATTGAGCTTCCTTGATAATTGGGACGAAGAGAGTCTGTGTCCTCAGGCACTTCATTATGCTATTGGTCTCTGGTACACTCCAACCCTGCACAATCAATTCGGTAATTGGTCTCAAATCTGAGTCCATTTAGGCCCATGCACATATTGGCTCAAGTGAGTCATTAAAGTTCTTGGCTGCTTACCTCTGAGAGGCTGGTATTAACTAGGGATACAAACAGGAGTCACGAGAGAGAGGGTTAGCGAGCGGTCGCATCTGCACTCGGTCCGCAGGTAGTATTACATTTCATTACATTTCATTATAGTACAACGGTTTGATTTGTCTAATCTTAGCAATTTCTTCTTAGCTAGCTACACAGCCGTCTTTGTATCATAGATAATTGCGTAATTATCGTATTTCGTCGTCCTAACGCAGTCTACACTGCCCTGCAGCTAGCCAGCTAGCTAACGTCCACCGTTAGCTAGTCCACCGTCTACCGATTAGCAGCACAACTATTACACTCAACTGAACGACTTGATTAGTGTAGTGTTAGCTAGCTACATAGTTGTCTTTGCTGTCTTCGTACCCAAGATAATTGTGTAGTTTAGAGTGTGTAGTTTTATGTCGTCCTTAACATAGGAGACTCTGCTAGCTAGCCAACAGCTAGCCAACGTCTACCGAACAGAACTTCTGCACTCAACAATCCGGTCGCATTTCGCTTCGCTCCACAGGTAGTATCACATTTTTCATTTCATTTCATTACAGTACAACGGCTTGATTTGTTTGATCGTAGCTAGCTACATAGCTAGCTACATAGCCGTCTTTGTATCAAAGATAATTGTGTAGTCTAGAGCGATTTCCTAGGTTAGTTAGCCAGCTATTGTCGTTCTTTTAACGCAACGTAACGTAATCAACACTGCTAGCTAGCCAGCTAGCCCCGAATAGCAGCACAGTAGAAACTATTACACTCAACGGAACGACTTGATTAGTGTAGTGTCAACAACGCAGCCAATGCCAACTAGCCTACTTAGTCAACAACGCAGCCTCTGCCAGCTAGCCTACTTCAGCAGTACTGTATCATTTTAATCATTTTAGTCAATAAGATTCTTGCTACGTAAGCTTAACTCTCTGAACACTCGTGACGTGTAGTCCACTTGTCATTCCAATCTCCTTTGCATTAGCGTAGCCTCTTGTGTAGCCTGTCAACTATGTGTCTGTCTATCCCTGTTCTCTCCTCTCTGCACAGACCATACAAACGCTCCACACCGCGTGGCCGCGGCCACCCTAATCTGGTGGTCCCAGCGCGCACGACCCACGTGGAGTTCCAGGTCTCCGGTAGCCTCTGGAACTGCCGATCTGCGGCCAACAAGGCAGAGTTCATCTCCGCCTATGTCTCCCTCCAGTCCCTCGACTTCTTGGCACTGACGGAAACATGGATCACCACAGACAACACTGCTACTCCTACTGCTCTCTCTTCGTCTGCCCACGTGTTCTCGCACACCCCGAGAGCTTCTGGTCAGCGGGGTGGTGGCACCGGGATCCTCATCTCTCCCAAGTGGTCATTCTCTCTTTCTCCCCTTACCCATCTGTCTATCGCCTCCTTTGAATTCCATGCTGTCACAGTTACCAGCCCTTTCAAGCTTAACATCCTTATCATTTATCGCCCTCCAGGTTCCCTCGGAGAGTTCATCAATGAGCTTGATGCCTTGATAAGCTCCTTTCCTGAGGACGGCTCACCTCTCACAGTTCTGGGCGACTTTAACCTCCCCACGCCTACCTTTGACTCATTCCTCTCTGCCTCCTTCTTTCCACTCCTCTCCTCTTTTGACCTCACCCTCTCACCTTCCCCCCTACTCACAAGGCAGGAAATACGCTCGACCTCATCTTTACTAGATGCTGTTCTTCCACTAACCTCGTTGCAACTCCCCTCCAAGTCTCCGACCACTACCTTGTATCCTTTTCCCTCTCGCTCTCATCCAACACTTCCCACACTGCCCCTACTCGGATGGTATCGCGCCGTCCCAACCTTCGCTCTCTCTCCCCCGCTACTCTCTCCTCTTCCATCCTATCATCTCTTCCCTCTGCTCAAACCTTCTCCAACCTATCTCCTGATTCTGCCTCCTCAACCCTCCTCTCCTCCCTTTCTGCATCCTTTGACTCTCTATGTCCCCTATCCTCCAGGCCGGCTCGGTCCTCCCCTCCCGCTCCGTGGCTCGACGACTCATTGCGAGCTCACAGAACAGGGCTCCGGGCAGCCGAGCGGAAATGGAGGAAAACTCGCCTCCCTGCGGACCTGACATCCTTTCACTCCCTCCTCTCTACATTTTCCTCTTCTCTCTCTGCTGCTAAAGCCACTTTCTACCACTCTAAATTCCAAGCATCTGCCTCTAACCCTAGGAAGCTCTTTGCAACCTTCTCCTCCCTCCTGAATCCTCCTCCCCCTCCCCCTCCTCCCTCTCTGCAGATGACTTCGTCAACCATTTTGAAAAGAAGGTCGACGACATCCGATCCTCGTTTGCTAAGTCAAACGACACCGCTGGTTCTGCTCACACTGCCCTACCCTGTGCTCTGACCTCTTTCTCCCTCTCTCTCCAGATGAAATCTCGCGTCTTGTGACGGCCGGCCGCCCTACAACCTGCCCGCTTGACCCTATCCCCTCCTCTCTTCTCCAGACCATTTCCGGAGACCTCCTCCCTTACCTCACCTCGCTCATCAACTCATCCCTGACCGCTGGCTACGTCCCTTCCGTCTTCAAGAGAGCGAGAGTTGCACCCCTTCTGAAAAAACCTACACTCGATCCCTCCGATGTCAACAACTACAGACCAGTATCCCTTCTTTCTTTTCTCTCCAAAACTCTTGAACGTGCCGTCCTTGGCCAGCTCTCCCGCTATCTCTCTCAGAATGACCTTCTTGATCCAAATCAGTCAGGTTTCAAGACTAGTCATTCAACTGAGACTGCTCTTCTCTGTATCACGGAGGCGCTCCGCACTGCTAAAGCTAACTCTCTCTCCTCTGCTCTCATCCTTCTAGACCTATCGGCTGCCTTCGATACTGTGAACCATCAGATCCTCCTCTCCACCCTCTCCGAGTTGGGCATCTCCCGGCGCGGCCCACGCTTGGATTGCGTCCTACCTGACAGGTCGCTCCTACCAGGTGGCGTGGCGAGAATCCGTCTCCACACCACGTGCTCTCACCACTGGTGTCCCCAGGGCTCTGTTCTAGGCCCTCTCCTATTCTCGCTATACACCAAGTCACTTGGCTCTGTCATAACCTCACATGGTCTCTCCTATCATTGCTATGCAGATGACACAATTAATCTTCTCCTTTCCCCCTTCTGATGACCAGGTGGCGAATCGCATCTCTGCATGTCTGGCAGACATATCCGTGTGGATGACGGATCACCACCTCAAGCTGAACCTCGGCAAGACGGAGCTGCTCTTCCTCCCGGGGAAGGACTGCCCGTTCCATGATCTCGCCATCACGGTTGACAACTCCATTGTGTCCTCCTCCCAGAGCGCTAAGAACCTTGGCGTGATCCTGGACAACACCCTGTCGTTCTCAACTAACATCAAGGCGGTGGCCCGTTCCTGTAGGTTCATGCTCTACAACATCCGC